>NC_140089.1:52833090-54172820 GCF_964237585.1 Gallinula chloropus
CATTCATTCCACACCCTCCCCCTGCTGCATTGTGGAGTCCCACCCACAGAAGAGAGTCCTTCACAAACTTCTCCAACGTTGAGTCCTTTCCCACAGGGCTTCAGCTCTTCACCAGCTGCCCCAGCATGGGTCACTGCTATGGTGGGCAGTCATAAATCACAATGTCTCTCAGTCCCAGTCCTCCACAGGGCCACCAGCCTCCCCCCAGCAAACCTGCTCCAGCATGGATCTCTCCCTCACTCATCTCTGTGTCTCTGTATCTCTCCAGAGGCTGCAAATGTTAGCAGGGGCTTGCTCCAACATGAGTCACAGCACCTCCTGTATGTGTCCACTTGCTCCAGCACGGAGTCTTGGCCTTTTCCATGGGCTGTGGGGGGGACACCTGCTCCACCATGGGTTTCTCCACAGGCTGCAGGGGCATCTCTTTCTCCAGCAGCTGGGGCACCTCCTCCCCCTTCACAGGCCTTGGTGTTTGCACAGTTCCTTAGGTCTCACTCCTTTCTGTGGTGACAAAATGAATCTGCCTGTGTATTTTTTCTCTAAATGTGATTCCCAGAGGCTCTGTGACTATCAATGATTGGCTCAGCCCTAGCCAGCAGCAACTCTGGCCTTGAATCAGCTGGTGTTTACTCCCTGGGGCCTGCAGAGCTTCTGGCCACTTCTTGCAGGAGCCATAACTGCAGCCTACCCCTTCTCCACCAGAACCCAGCCATGCAAAACTGTGACAGGGTGCCAAGGGACAAGAGGATCACCTCACCTCTGGCCATTCCCTTTTTCAGATGGTGTTCCATCTGTGTACAAAAGTAGAAAGTCCTGTTCACTTGTAGAGCTGAGGGCCATGGGCAGGGGTGTCCCCAAGTCATTTTCAGTGTGAGGAAAAGGGAAATATCACCACCCTGACTTCAGATAACACCTGACATGAAACAAAAGACAGAGGAGGACAGCATCTGAGACACCCTACAATGCACTGCAGCTGATGCACTTCAAATACTGCACCCAAGGGAGCAAATTCCTCAGTTTTCATTTATTTCAATGAGGATTTGAGTGTTTAATCATTACAAGCAATTTTGGGGAAGAGGGAGCCAGATGAACACTCACTCATAACTGAAAGCTAGCATTTGTGCTGCTGGCAAATGAATCTGTCAATGTCCAGAAGTGACACGTTTGGATGGTAGCCATCATTAACGGGCACATTGGAAATATCACTCAGTTCTAATTACCAACTGCTTTGGAAAGTATGAATGTCTGTCTATCTAATAGCAATGATTTCACATGCGTTGTTACTAAGTACAGCAGCGATGTAAGCATTTCAAGCCTTTTCCTTTGACGAATAGCCATAATTTGACAACTCAGATGCAGTCCATACTTATCTGGGCTGTGGTTCAACATAAAATCTTTTACTGCCATTCAACTGTCCAAAACATCAGTTAGCAGAAAGAATCTATTGTGGGGTGTTGGAGGAAATGAAATCAGAAGGTCTTCTCTTGCTGAAAAGGCTCTGAGTGCTCACTGCCATCACTGAATTTGCTTTGGGCCATGTCAGTACTGTAAACTGGCAATTACACCGGCTATTTGTGATGACAGGCTTTTCAATTGAAAAATTCAAGAAGAATAACAGGCTTAATTGTTGCTGTAAAACATTTCTCTCCAGAAAATTTATTTTTCGTAATCTTTAGCACAGAGCAACATCTGAAAGCAGATATCCCCTGTAGCAAAATTTTGCTGTTCATAAAGGACAGGTCCAAAAATGTTTAGATCCCAAAAGCCCCTTCACAAGTGGTATTTTCCTCCAGTAACTGCCAAGAAAAGACACACCTTCAATATCCTCCCATAATTCACCTGAGGATGTGGGTAGGCGTAGTTTATACTGCTCTTGACAGCTTCAGTATTACCTGGAACAGTCAGTGAAACTGTAAGCTTGCTGTGAAAAAGTTAATAAGGATGGGGACTGGAGTGCCTGGAAAATACCAGAATCTCTGACTGAAGGGGAGATGAAGGAATGAGACACTAGGGAAAAGAAGGATCAAAAATGACCTTGCCAAGGAACAACGTGACAACACAACAGTGTAAAGAGTAATACCACCTGGCAGCGGCCAAGCGGGTCTGCTTGGGAAAGATCTGTTTGGCAAGACAGGGCAGCCCAAAATCAAGGCAACCTGCTGGCTTATCTTTTATGTCCTTTTCTCCCATCCTGCTTGTTACAATTAAAAAGTAAATCTGGAAAACAGGCACTTAACCTGTCATGTGGACAAAATATCAGGTCAGCTCCTCCAAGGATTCTGGGAACATATTCGGGCCATTTGCTTCTCCAGAAATTGCATTTCTTCCACTCAAATCAGCGCTCTAAAGGTAACTTGGGGGAGTCTTTGTGTTGTGGAATAGCACAGATTGATGAGAGCCAGCTACAAACTCCCTCTCGGTGCTGGCTGAGCATCAGGGTAAGCACCCTGTGTCGAGCCACCTGATGCTGTGTTAGGAAGGCTATGGCCCCAAGTTGCAGACTGAAGCAAAGCCAGGTCTCTACACCTGAGGTCACCTCACCAGCGGAGATATGCGTATGTCTTGCCTCCATGCACAGTAAGCCATGCAGCCTTCTCCAAGCTATCAGACTTGGACATCCTGCCAGGAATCCCAGGATTGCACCACAGACTGAGCAGTGAGAACCTCTTGCATGTGTGTTTCCCCGTGCCTATGGACTGCCTTTGTAAACAGGATGATTTGAGGTGCTCAAGCGGGGGTTTCTTATACCTATTTTTGCATGGATTTGGTAAGAGTGAGCGCTGAATACCTTTCCTTTCACTCTTTCTGGGCACCCAGCAATTAAGACACTGCTTTCACCAGACAGGCCTGCTAATCTTACTTTGCACAGTACTTACAGAAGATTTGTACAGGAACACAGAGAGGGTTTTGTAATTTCTGAACATGAAAGCCAGTAAAACTCTACAAGGATAAATCTTCAGAATGGACCTGCGAAATCCCTTTGAGCTTTACAGCTGTAATACTTTGACAGGGATCACCTTTTTCATGAGCTTCATTTCATCTCTTTGTACACTATTTTACTAAACTGTTAAAGGTAAGATTTTATTTTTTCCTTTTGAAAGGAAAACAGCAATCTTGAAATCAGTCCCATTGCGAGGGGGTGGTGGGAGTAGAAGTGAAGACAGTTTTGGGTACGGTGCAGTGCCCCAGGCCACCGGTTAGCCTTCGCAAACACTCTTTATTTTTTCCATAGCATATGTCAGTGGTAAATTTCCTGCAGCTGGAATGGCACCCCATGGTATTCAACAGGATGCAGCAAGCACTTCACAGATCCAACTCCTGCCCTTGCATGCACTGCACACCCCAAGGCATCCCTGCCATGGGGAAGACTGATTCAGTGCCTCTGCCAGGCTATTAAAAGTGAGGATGTATCCACAGGCCTCAAATATGTTAACACCACCATGTGCTTTTCCCCCGTTATGTTTCTTTTGTCTTTAGCATTCACCCCTCAGCCCAGACACCTGCTCTCTGCAGTTTCTACGTCTTCCTCCTGTAGATTTTTATCCAGCATAATAAAGGTTGAGTCCTTTCAGCTACAGGGCTTAGTCAAATGCTGGCTCTGTTAAATTCGTTTCCACAAGCAGACCCACTCTGCATACCTTTGTGCAAGAGATCCCAAAGACAGGCCTGTCACCTCTTTGCTCTTGGCACTAAAGGCACAGGAAGAGCCCATCATGAGAGCCACCTTCTCTGTTTTCATGGTAGAGGATTCCTCTGCTTTGCTGAAGCTGATCCTCATTTGCGCCATGTTTCTCACCCCATCTGGAGCTGATTGTCCCTCTCCCATTCATGATTCCCCTTCTCACAGCCATCACTTCTCTCACCATAGCTGCTGCCTGGCACAGGCTACAACCACAGCAGGCTAAGACTCTGCTTCTGACTGCCTCCATCCCTCACTGTCAACAAGCACTGCTTGGTAGCATTTTCATTGCAATATAAGGCTTCTCACATGGTTGAGCACTCTCCTCATACAGCTGAAAGTTGTAGACATCACTCTAGAAAGAGCTGAGGCTGCTACCAAGTCCCACAAAACTTTGCAGGTGGATCAGCTCACACTTAGAATATCTGTTGCCAGTCTTTCATATAAAAAAGGTCTGTATGGATCAAGCTGCCTCTGTCTTTCCAGATGTCCAAGGTTTGTGCTTGGTCTGGCTTCCTGTACCCACACAGCAAGTTCCCCATCCAGGTAGATTTCCAATTCCAGACCGCCCCAAGCATGCTATATACCAAATTGAGGATATGTCAATACAAAGCACTGCAAAAGGTAATTTACTTTTCTGTGTGACAAACTGCAAGTTTACAGCCTTCCTTTCCTTCATGCAAATGCTTTCACTCACACATACCTGTAGTGAAAAATGCTGGTGCCCAAAGCGCATGTAAGTTCAGAAACATGATTATCAAGACACATGTAGTCTTGAACACGTTGCTGAATCCATACTATTGCAGTCTATGCCACCAATCAAGCAATTGTGAAGAGAAGACCCAGAATTTAGATGCACGATTCAAGTTTATTACAGTTTTGTTGCTCTGCTGCCAAAGTGGCAGAGAAGCAAAAAACTGAACATAGAAGTGACCATGCAACTGCTGCTTGGGATGAGAAGAAACAGATGCTATAAGCTATGATACAGTGGCAGTTAGTACTCAGCTTTCTTCTGAATCACAGTGTTCACCAGAGTGTAATTAATGTATTACTCCAGTACAGACACCACTGTAGAACCTAAAGGCATTTTGCAGGCAGTAAACCATTAAATTGTACGAAGATGTTTTTTTGTCAATTATCCCCTTCTCCAGGTAAAACTCTCTGCTGGTCTAATCCTACTGAGCTCTGTGTGGTTGTGTAAGCAACAAATATGACCTTGAATTTATGTTAAGTGATTTAAGGAGACAGCATGGAAAAGTAAGAGTACCAGGAATAAAATTTTTAAGGTTAACTTTACTATAAACAATCTGCATGCCTGCAGCCCCATCCTTGCATCCTTTATATTGTAGCACCTCTGGAGTTTGATCTGTCTTTCTGATCTCAGAAGAGGCACCAGGATGGTCCAGCTTGATCAGCTGAGGCATCCCGCTCAGGTGCTTGGCATAGCAGAGCATGCGGGCAATGAGTTTCTGTTCTTCAGTACACAATCAAGAATGACAGTGATCTTCTGGACATGATAAGGATGCTGCTGTTTACCACTATCATCCACCTGGTTTGTGAGAACACAGATAAAGATCTCAAATTGGTGTTTTTTTATTATTTTTTCCTTTCTAACCTACTGCTGCTCTCTGTAAGGAGGTGACACCCAGCCCAAAGCTCATCAGCAGGCAGCAGAGAAACACAACATCCCTGCACGCCACAGCTGCTGTTAACAATCCCTTAAAATTCACACAGTATCTCTGAACTGAGATACAGTCCCACTGGGAAGCATTCGCAGACAATAAGGAGTTTCAAGCAAAACTAAAATTTCCACCTAGCGTAACATTTAGCATGGAGTACACACAGGAGGATGAGGGAGCTGGACTTGTCTGGTCAAGCAAAGACAAGGCTGGGGTGTTCTAGCAGCGGCTTACAAATATTTGCCGTAAGTTGCAGGTGATATAACAAGGGGCAGTAGCCAAGGATCACACCTGGAGAGATTCAGGCCCAACAAAAGGAGAACCTCTTGGAAGGTGCAGAGGATGATGCAGCCCTGGATGGACTCCCTATGAAGGTTTTCAAGACTTGGCCAAACAAAGAGTTGGGGGTAGTTCTGCTCCAAGGTGAAATCTGGATTCAGTCAACCTCCTTCAAGCCAAAATCTTCATATATTTCTGATTTTTCTTATTTAAAAGCTTTTAACACTATACCCAGCAGCTTAAACAAGCTTTTACCCTGGATCTCAGTAAACCTCAACAAGCAAAGGAGCAATACTGGATCAGCACTGTGATTTTATACTGGAAACAACCTCACACCATATTTTTCATTGTTCCTGCCACAGAGCTGTTGAATCCAAGAAAAGCAGCACTAGGAGTGACTTCCAAAGGATCATAACTTGACTTCCTTCTCCAGACATGATCAGCTCTTAGATCAGTACCATGGCATATGGTGGGTGACCTACAGAGGTGTCCTGCTTGATTCTCATCAGTACTTTTTTTAAAATACAGTTAGCATCCTTGTCCACAAAGAAATGTCAGGGTGTTTTGCTGTCTGTCTGGATCTCAGGTGGAAATCTCATGTTGACAGAATCAAAGTGTCCTGGGGGAAGTGCAGAGTGCGGAAGAAAGGCTGTGAAGTGGGGATGTTTGATCATTAACGTTTCTGTCCATGGCAGATGGTCTTTAAGGTTTCTTCCAACCCAAACTACCCTAGATTCTATGATTCTTGATTCTTGTGAATAAAGTTTAATCTGTTAGACTATCTCACAAAGGTTATCACTTGTCATGATGAAAAACAAATGACATTTTCTTCCCTTGAGGCCACTTGACTTCATCACATATTTTGACAGTTACATGATTCTGAAGACAGCAGTTGCCAAGAGACATCATCATAATTCACAGACATATTCTCCAGAGACAGAAAAGAAATAGTTTAGTGCAAGTTCAAAAAGAAATCTGGAGAGAGAAACCACCACATGCCCCGTATTTTTCATTGGGACATAATAATAATGATTATAATAATGATAATAATAATTTAATAATACTTATAAAAATAATAATAATAATACTGTGATAATAAGCAAATTAAGAAGTGGAAGACTTTAAGAAGTTTTTCAGGTTGCTTCTTTTTTGTTTTTTTTTTTCCTTCTGAAATCCTGAATTCCTACTGCCACTGCCAGGAATTTCTCTTATTTTGGGGTAAATTCAGGTGATCTGTACTAACAACATTAAAATGGTATTAATCATCTGAAGAACAGAAAATAACCCATCTGACTTCAGATCCTGTATTTCAAGACAAATAATTTTTGTGCTCAGTATGATCAGTCAGCTATTATATCTCAGCCTGTGCCTAGTCTGTGACCTCTTCAAGGCAGCAAATTCCCAATTTGTCCCAACACCTGCAAGGAAGATTATGCTGGTTTACATTTCTAGCATTTATAATGACAAAAATATCTCTTCAGAGCTATATTTCAACCTGGAATCATGTAGCAATCAAACTCCATTCACCACCACACTGTTGATGTACAGACATTAATTTACAGAGCAAGGAAACAACATTAGAATTACTAGTGCAAAATGGATCACAGGATGGCAGATGTAATTCTGCAGAGTTTTTTTTCAGTGGTCACCTGCACATTGCAGTGTTCTAGAGAATTCATGTTTTGAAGTCAGACATATCAGCCTATGTGTTCTTCTCAGGTCAGAAGAATCCACCTGAAATCATGGTCAGTCTCAACGGTTTGTTATCTGAAGCAAAATAGCCTGTCAGAGAGTATCACTCTTCTGCTCTTGACGGGCAAAACGCTAAGGATGGAGCAGGCATAGTCTTCTGAGAATATTCACATCATTCATGGAAATTTATATGTGGGAAGTTTAGGGTAGCACTCAGAAAATGATCATCCATATTCCACCTGTGCAACAAGATAGTGTAAAATCCAGCTGTGCAAAAAGCCTCCTCTTAAGCACAAGTACTTACTGTTTTAGATAAAACAGTTATTAGAGTTTTTTGTAATTTTCCCATTCTGGAATGTCATATCAAGTAACTGTGCAGGATGTCTGACAATGTCTAAAGAGGGATAAGTTGCTATTGCAGTATAAAATATTTCAAATTTTAAGCAATTTCTTTTCAGTCTGACTTGAAATGTTCTCGCCCTCCTTTACTCCTGTGTTTTTGGGTATATCCAATTCAATTATTTTTCATATTACAACATACAGGGCATCTTCCATCCTGACAACCCTCAACTTGCATGCCTTTCTACAGAATATGACTGTCTTCTAAATTTTCACTGTTTTCCAGGATTTTTTGATCAGCAGTCAATAGCAGATGCAGTAATATCCATGGTGTTGAGGATTCTTTTTCCTTAGTCCTTCAAAATTTAGGTAGTGGGAAGTAGAGCTTTTTTGGGATTGGGGAGGTTTGGTGGTTGGGGAGGGACAAGAACGCAGTGGCAAGCATCGGAGAATAGCATGACCACTTAAAATCTTTCTAAGGCAAAGCAAATTCCCAGGAAGAGCTGCTTGCTTGAAAAGGCACACAGACTTTTAGGCTGAGGTTATGGAGGTAAGGCTTTTTCTGTGATTGCTTCTCTGCAAGGACCAGTGCATACAGCCAAAATGAACAAGCTGTACACATAAAAATACCCACAGCCTTCGCTTGACTATTTTTTTTTCCAGCAGGAACCCAATTTACCCTGCCTATCACCACACACAGAATCCCCTGCTGCACAGCAGTGTCTTCAAAGAGGTATTTCTGCTTCTCTCTAAGGATTCTGTGTCTTTGTTATGAAATGCATTTTAACTTGCACCTGTCGAAATCCCGGTGTAGACAGGAAAATCATTACATGCTACAGATCATCATATTGGAAACAAAGGAGCATTTATTCACTCTGCTGAGCTGCCTTCTCCATGCAGATCAAAGACATTTTTCTTAAAGTAGGAACGCTTTCCTGCCACTTAGTCTTTTATATGCCCACTCTTTAAAGGGAACATAAATACGCTACTGCTCAAAGGGAAGTGTTTCTTTAAAAATGCATAGAAATTAGAGGAAAAAAATATTATAGCATCAAGTTGATCATAAAATGATGCAGATTAACAGCACAGTGAGATGAAAGACATTCATGGGTGATATCAGGAGCTGTATTTCTCAATGTCTAAGTGTTTAATGTTTTCCTGGATATAAAGAACCATTTATCACTTCATAGATGATTAAAATTAAAGGACTGGAAGCAGTGTTGTTTCTTTGATAAGCCCAAATGTTTCTTTCACTGAAAATGCCTCTAGGCAAATTATTTCACTTCTGGACCATCTGCAAAGGTGAAAGGTGTAGTAACAACACAGTTAACTCACATTTATCCAGCATTGCAGCAGTCATATGATGACTGAGAGACTACCCTTGATTTCAGTGCATTTTGAGGAGGTATACAGAAATGTAGTAGCACGCACTATCACCTGTGCTTTTCTTGAATAGCAGCTGAATGAACACAATCTCATGTTCTACAGATGCCCCACACGGAGAAAGTTTCATCAGACACAAAAACCTCTTGTGACTTCAAATCTGTTGTGCATACCTCAAAGATACAATGTAGTTTAGGAACCGAAATATTGTCAAACAATGACATGGATATGGTACATGAAACTGAGGCACGTCTAGACACTGCAAGTGGCAAAACCAGACTTTGTCCTAGAAACAAGGGAACTGTCACTTGGGTAAGAATCTGAAGTTCATTTCCATGGTGCAAAGTAACTTCTGATGTCATTTGCACTGTGGAACACTTTAACAGGTGAATAAATGTGAAACATAACGAATATGAGTTTAATATCCCTTCCAGATGTCTTTTTCAATTAGGTCATTCCCATGAGTCTCAGTTGACAGTCATGCTTAAAGGACTTTCAAACAACAACAAATGCTTGAACATGGCACGTTCAAAGCATCAGTAAAGCATTATTACCAATGCCTGAGACTTTACTGAGAATTTCATCATGTTCTTTACAGGTTCTGAAGGTATGTAAGTGAAAAAGAAATAAAGCAAGCTTCTAGACTTCCCAGCTGCATAGGAAGGGTGAAAGGTACAGAAAAGCTGCAACCCGTAACTTCTGAAAGTGGCAAGAAAACTGAAAAACTCTGCTGTGCATTTTAAGGTACCTGGTGATTTGGAGGGCTCTGAGACATTCTGGCAAGACTAAGAGTGAGAGGGAACTTTGAATGTGACTGTGTGTGAATTAAGGACCAAAAGAGAAGAAATCCACAAGCTGGCCTAGATCCTCAGGCCTCTGCAAGTCTCCTGGAGACATAAAAACCACAATGAAGATTGGCTGGCATGAAGCCTAACATACTTTTGGAGAAGAAAAATATACAGTAAAAAGCTGTAATAACGTGCTTTTTCTGGAACCTAAACCACTAAGCTCCTGGTCCCAAATGGTGCTGATTTCATCCTGGGTGCTAGCTTAACTTGTTTACTTTGCAATCAAAAAACTCACTGATAAAAGAATCCTATTTAAGGAAGTGGCAACATAATAATTCCAAGAAAAACTCACCTGGGGACTGTCTGGCTTGTCTTATAAAATATCCACTCAGAAATATCCAGCTTTGGAAAACAGAGTTGCCTCAGTTGAGCACAATGTGAATGCTGCTATGTTTTATGTAGATGCACATCTAGGTTACCCTAAACACCCCACGTTGTCTTCTCCTCTTGAGCCTCTTCCTAGGCCATTGTGCCTTGGCTTACCACCAATTTCATTCTGTCCTTCAGCCAGACACTTGAAACAAAGCTTTCTAGCCACTATCATTCCTCACACCTGTCCCTATTTTTGGCCAAGGAACACCCGCTTTTAGGACAATATTCAAAACTGAGAGGAGACCAAGAGCTCCCTCACAGGGAAAGCAAGCCAGATGACAGGAAAGTCAGATGGGTGAAGTATTCACTCTGAAGTGGAGAACATGATGCACTTATTTACACTGGCAGGTATGCCCCAATACCACCCTTCAAGGTAAATTTACTGCTCTGTTATAAGATGGAACTTGCGTCACTCTAATTTACTTTGGTAGACTGACAGCAAGTAAGAATTTCAGGTTTCACTTTAAGAAGTTTCTTGGCCTTGTAAGTGTGCAGCTTTAAACATGGAGCAGACACAAAGGCTCAAATCAGAAATCAGATAGAAAAGGACACAAACCTTACTCATAAGTGCATAAGCGCGTTTAGCGCTGTTGCAAAGTTCTCTAGTATAGACAACCTCCGTACAGCCAGAAAATTCTAAATAACTGATTTAATTAACTCAGATCACAGTCAAGACTTTTGCCAAAGCACAACCTGCTTCACAAAAACACTTGGCTTAGTCTTTTTCTAGAGTACAGTGAAGTGTCCTTTTTTGTTTTTTTTTTTTTTTCTTTTCACCCACAAGCTATTGGCTGGTCCCTAGTGAAATCTTGCTAATATGAGACAAAATTCAATGTGAAGGAGCATGCAGAAAGATTATTTATCTATATCTTCCTTCCACCGGTTGCCAAACTTTTAGTCTGACCTAATATAACTCTTTCATACATGAATATGCCTACATTAAGTACCTGACCTGGATGGCTTGTTCCACCCCTCTAGGAAACGCAAGCTCCTGTGGAAGGCAATCCAGAGCACCAAGCTCTAACCTTGCTGACTATGGTGGGTACCTGGGAAGCCATCTAATTTAGTACTCAGACTTTTTGGTACCAAAACGATGCATGCTCTTGAAAAGAGCTGTCATGGTCAGTCCATGAGTTCGTGAAGCTGTGTGTTCTCCAGTAGGTGCTGGCAGCAAAAGCAGCATTACTGCTTCCTCATGATCTTTCTTCTACATCCTGCTTCTTAAGTATATATTACAAACCCACCTTTTCAGACACAGTTTTAGTCTCTATGTGAATTGCACATAGTGCATTGAGGAGATGGAGTGTGGTACAAGCTTCAATGTGCACAGTATAACACTAAAATCTCAGCAACAACTCACAAGGGTGAGCAGGAGACAGGAGTTAATTCTTAATAATAAAATAAAAATAAAAGGATAAGAAAGATTCAGTTATTTGTGGATCTGATTGCTGTTTGAGTACATGTAAAAATGTTGTTAAAGATGAGCAAGCCAATATTAACTTCACAGTTAATGGCAGTTCTGATAACGTGAGCAGCAGAAATCCTGATGTCCACTATGGAGTAAGGAGGCTATTAGGAGAAGACAAAAGCATGCAGCCAGGTAGCTTTTCTCATGGCAGGAGCTGAGCAACCAGAATTATAAGAAGTGACTATACCAGCTTTCTCGTTCCAGGACTAGCCTCAGAAGCACTGCTTGGACCATGAAAGACTGCACTAGACCTGTGTTGTGACAGATAGCTCACGAACCTTGTTCTCCTTCTCTTAGTTATTTGTCAAGTCCATTGCACAGCTGCCCGCAGCTGTCAGATTTAAATCCTGATGCTTTCAGATGTCATGACCATTCCAAAACACTTGGGGTGACAAATATATGCCATTTGGGATGAGCAATATTCTCAGACTACATCAGAAAACCGCTCTGCACAACTTGGAAGTGGAGGAACTTCTAGAAACTTGTCCATGGGCTGTGGAGATCTCCCAGCCTGATTGGAGTATGAATTTAACCCAGCCAACCTACTTGGGGTTTCAAGTTCTCTGCAGGACTGAAGCTGAGGGGGTTGTCCCAGGTTGTATGGAGTCTGCCTATACTGCTGATGCCATCTACTGGCTGCATCATCACCTAGCAGTACAGCGGGAAGAGCCTGCAGAGAAGTAGACGGGCACCTTGTCTCCTGGCTGCAGGAAAACCGGCAGGTTTGGAAACTGGGAGAGAGCTGGTCGTGGGGAACAACCACCCAAAGACAACTATGTAGAGGATCGCTTCAAGGCCCTGCTCTATCTTCCCTAATAGAAGTACTGGGAAATGAGGTTTTGGAGTGATATTTTTTTTTTCTTCCCCATCTCAATGGGGGCCTTTGAATGTTCTGTCCTTGCATATTCAGCATAGATCCGCTCATGGGATGCAACTCACCAGAAGTGAAGCTATCCCAAGTTGGAAAACAGTGCTACTTCTGTAAAGTTAACCTGTTGTGGTGCCTGGTATTGCTACATGGGGCAGTTTGCAGCTCTGGCAATGCTCTTCTGGTGAGCACTGCAGGTAGCACAATGTGGTCAGGTGTGTGTGCTTAGTCCCTGCTGATCCCACTCCAGGTTGGGCATGGGGTGGGCAAGGGACCACTCGCTTGTCCCATTAATGGCCAACACTCCATCACTTCAAGGTGCTCTGAACTCGAGTGTTTCCTGTGGACTTAGAGAAATCTACCATACAAGCAAGCACCACTGTGCCTTGCAGTCTGATCTTGGCACATCAGCTCTCCCAGAAGAGTAGAGAGCTAGAGGAAGACAGTTTACAGGGTAACCAAACCACCATGCAAGTTTAAGTTTAAGGCAATGAAACACCCCAACAGAGAGATAGAAACTAAGAAAAATCAAAGCATCTAATCCTTCAGGCTGTAGAGATTACATGGTCAGTAATGGTCACAAATCACATTTGCCAGGTAGTTGTACTGAAAAAAAAAATTAAGATATAGTCTACATCATATCTTGAAAAACCACAGAGGAGACCCAGAAGCATGGAACTACTGAGACAATTTTAAAGATGGGAGTCAATTGCTTTTGAATTTATCTACCCGAAACGCCATATTGTGGCAGCAACAGTGCTGACATGGTGATCTAAGGATTTACAGAAACTTACACTATCTTCTATTAGATGCACTGATCTAAGCAGATGGTTCTGCTTAGCTTGTCTGGTTTCCCATCCCCCTCTTCCTGAACCTCTTCATGCTGTGTGATCTCTGTTGCAGACAGATAATCTGATATCTGAGACAAGTAATATTTCCCCAGTGTTGCAGAAGGGTTGTCACAGCTGTGGTGGCCTTGGCTGGTACAAGCATTTGTTCCAAAGACAATATTACCTCTCGCTACCACTCTGACCACAGTTTTACGAGCCAATGCCTTTCCAGGAACCCAGCTTGATATCTCTGGTAGCACTGGTGATGCCTTGCCTGGGACCCATAAACTTCTCACACAAAAATCAAACTCTAGTTACATATATTACCTACAAATGTCTTCAGATCTTGCTGCTAAGATAAGGGCCAGTCTCTTACTGTGAACTACAAGATGTCTCATTTGCTAGACAGAAAATTGCCTCAATTAACGAAATTTCAGTAAAACCCTGATAATTAATGAATAATATAATAATCTTAATTTACATTGCCTCCAGTTCAGTAATTGTATCCTTCTGTCTTTCTATTTTTTAATTCAGATGTTAGCTATATTCTATTACAAGTCAATTTATTCATACATATTAGCTCCTCCTACAAACGTTTGTGCATTCTATAAATTCTTGAGACAACAGGCTGTTGCAAATTGGTTTTTTTTTCTCAGCTTTTTTCATCCCTAAACTTCTCTTCGCACTCTAGTCCATGGATTTTGGCTGAAGGATTTGTGCACACGAAGAGAAAATCAAGAGGTATTGGGGAAAATAAGAAGCAAAGGTAGCAGAGGGGAGCCGTGGTGGTTCTGAGACAGACTTCCATCATGACCTCATGAGTAATCCTACTTCCCTACATGGCTGTCATACCTAACATCAACTGTTTTGTCTATTATAAAAGATTTGCAGACCATCATGTCCAGTAGAATTCTGAGAGGAGCCTAAGTACATGAGTTTCTATATCAGGCAAACCATACAATTATTTACACTGTAATTTCTTTTGATACAGTGGTGCGTTAAGCAGTTCTTCACTGAACTTCAACATTACCACATCTTATACTGAGTACTAAGGACTTCAAACATTGCCATCAAATGGTTGACAACAGATCAAGTTTCATAAAACCTCCAGTAATTTCAACATTATTGTGTGTGAGACATGGTGCTCAATTAATATGAATAAAAGGCAATGGCAATAAGCCACTTTACAACAGAAAATAGCTCAACATTCTTCCAATTGTATTTTATTTGATCGCCCTAGTGACTCCAAACATCTTTCCAACAAATGTTAAGTTTTACAAATGGCCAAAGAGAACATTCTCTTCTGACACAGTGACCTGCCCTGCAAGTGTACTTTTAACAGCTAATTTCACAGAATAGTCAATGGAGCAGAAAGAATCTACACCTCTAGAAGTTAATATATTGGGTGCTTACACTGCAAGGTTCTATGAATGACCTTCATGTCTCGTGATCAAATGCACACAAAGGTGAAATGTTTGATGACTGCTAGACCACTGAATGGAACTGCTCAGGTCAGAACTATTCATCACAGACGTCCCTTTTTAAATTTTGCTTACAGTCTCAGGTGAAATTAACAGCAAAGCAAAGGATGCCAAGTACTTTAAAGGCACTGCTACTGCTGCAAGTGAGGCCCAGAGCAACACCACATAACAATTCAGTTTTGTTTGCTGCTCAAAAAGCCACTCAATTAAAATGTTCCTTCTCCTTTTTGTGAAGAGATGACATCACTGAGCTATTTATGGAATGGTGTCCTATTTCAGCTAATAACACATATCTGAAAAGAAGAGCAAATTCAAAGGTGTGGTTTGAATACCCATGTCAACATCAGGGTAAACCCCATTTCTTTTCCAAACAGGATCTTAGAAAATATGAAGGGCTAATGTGATGTTGGCTCAGAAGTACAAAGATCTGCTAAAACAGTTCTGTGCTGGACAATGAAAAATGTCCATATGAATTTGTTTTTATATAACAATATAGGGATATAGATATGGCTTAGCTTTTAGCTGGGACTCAAAAGAAAAGGAGGTGTATTCAAAAAAATTTGTGAAAAAGATAGAGCACAACAGAACTGCCAGGCACTAACTTAATCTTCTAAAAAAGGTTGGGTAAGCTTATTATTCAGTGCCAGAGAACAGAAAAAAGGCTTAAAGAGTGCAACAAGAGGAAAAATCTCAGGCCTTCTGCATTTTTAGACATTTACAAGTTAGTCAGTAGTGCAAAGACCTGCTGGAGCATGTCCAAAGGAGGGCAACAAAGCTGGCAAACAGTCTATATAACTGTATAACAAGTATTATGACGAGACCTGAGGGACAACTTGGGTCTAGATAATAGTTGGCTGCGTTGAGACCTTAGCAGACCTCTCTCTGCAACTACCTGAAATGGTGTGGGACTCTTCACACCAAATGATAGGATGAGAGGAGATGGCCTCAAACTGTGCCTGAGGATGTTTAGACTGGATATTAGAGAAAAAGATTTGTCAAACTTTGGAACAGGCTGCCCTGGGAAGTGGTTGAGTTGCCATCCCTGGGGGTATTTAAAAGATATGTAGATGTGGTGCTTAGGGACATGGTTTAGTGGCAGACTTGGCTGTGTTAGGTTAATGGTTTGACTTGATGATCTCAAAGGTTTCTTACAACCTACATGATTCTACAAAACTACAACACTGGGCTGCTGGTTTTGAGGACATTGTGAACAGATCCATCAGTTCTTGACATATAATTCATCGATGGTAGGTAGAGAGAGCAATTGATTTCACAGGGCAATGGGAAAGAAAGAATCTGAAACACACAGCTGAGGCAAAACAGCAGTTACAGACAAAAGATTCATGAGCTTCAGTGGAAAATATAATGGAGAGAAGAGTTGTCTTAGTCCTGGCTCTCAACAGGAAGGAGATGCATTTTTCCTGGGCAGAAAATGATTCCTCAGGTAGGCTGGCCTTCCTGGAGGACCTGATAGCAAAAATCAGACCATGTCTTATAGGACTGCAGGTCATTAGTGTTGACTTCTCCTGTCTGTGACCTTCGTCACGCTGTGAACAGAACTCCATCAACATAGTCTACTTTTCTACCATATGCAGCATTTAAAATCAAGATAACTTTCTACTCTGTCATCTGAGAATAACTAAATCTATAAATGCACAGCCAAATACATGATTATATTTATTCCTGAAGATAAGGGGAAAAAAGACACGTAGCATAGTTCTAAATCCATTATAGAGACAAAGGAACAAAAGCCTGTCTCCGTTCTCTTTCCACTGTGTTACTGAGGTAAATTGATGACTCCCACACAGTAATACAAGTCACCAGTACACTCATCTTATCAGTGATTAGCCTTGCATAGACATAAAATAAAAAGAAAAATAATTCCTGAGTTTTAAAGCTTCTGTGGCACTTTTGCAGGGACAAATTTCCTGTAGCATCATTTTGCAGTACAGCATGTGAGGCTGTGTGAGACTTACAGAGCCCATCTTAGTGCTCAAGGGAGTGGACACTTTCCTTATACTTCACTGAAGGGACACAGTAACACATGATTAACTGTTTATGACAGAGGGACCCACTAGATTTAAATTTCCAGATGGCCCATGAAGCTCCTTTCATATGTTCTCTGGGGATACTACCTTGATATCTGATAAATTCTTATTTCCTGGCTTGTTTGCTGGCTTGCAAGGGAACCTTGTGTACGCTGATTTAGTACACTGCCATTAGCTCATTTTCCCACATTGTAAAATGCAGATATTTACACTGACTTCTTTTAAAAAACTCTTTCAGATATGCTAGGTTCTTGTGATCAGTGTTTCCCCCATCACTAATAGAAGCCACAGGTATAGATTCCAGTACTGCAGCTTGAAAATCAAATTACACATATATGCCAAGAAACAGAGTATAAATCCAGTGAACCAAAATATATAATGACCATCTTTCAGCTATGGAATAAGTTTGTGTAAAACAAGCTTTCAGTAGCAGTAGCAGTTCTGGCTCCCATAAAAAATGCATTAAGTTAAAAATGCAGTCAACTACATAAAAGTCTTATCTTCTAGCAATGTAAACACCCTGCCTTATCTTCATTATCTGCCCTTCCTTTGCCATAGAGCTTGTGGATTAAATGTAGCAGTTAAGCACGCTCTATCTAAAGTATCCCTGAAGTGAAAGTTTGTGGAAGTAAATAACTTGGAGAGAGCAATTGAAATACAAAGGTTTCTCCTTAAATACTTAAATAGTAACAGGAAAGTTTCAGCCCTATCTCTAACTCCCTTACCAAGCTAGCTGGCTAGCAGTCCTGACAGCTGGTAAACAAATGACCTGTAAAGGTAGCAGATTTTCAGTATGATTTCTGGCATGACCCTTTTAAGGACTATTTCTTTGCTCATTGCCCATTCCCCATGTATTCATCTCTGCAGAGGGTCTCAGGACACTGTAAAATCCTTGGGATCTACACAGCCAACTGCTAAACTGATTTCTGCTCTATCATATTTGATGCTGAAAGGCCGTACTCCCCTTCTGCAACAGTTTTCTGAGACACGTGCCCCAGACTTAAGGAAATACTTTTCAGACTAGAAACATTCTTCCCCTACTAGTAAGATAGCCAATGGTGGAAGTATCGCTATGTACAATACTGCCAGAAAGCACAACTTCATTTCCCCCTCTGCTGACTCAAAAGGAAAGATATTTTAGGTAGGTGCACACTGGTTTAACACTTATGTAGAAGGTTATTTCAGTCTCAGGTAGTTCACACAGATTTCTATCTGACAGAGTAAGAAGACTAAGGGGGGACCTTATTAATGTTTATAAATATCTTAAGCAGGGGATGCAGGGGGAAATGGCCAGCCCCTTTTCAGTGGTCTGTGGGGACAGGACAAGGGGCAATGGCTGCAAGTTGGAGCACAGGAAGTTCCGCACCAACATGCGGAAGAACTTTTTCCCAGTGAGGGTGACAGAATCCTGGGACAGGCTGCCCAGGGAGGTGGTGGAGTCTCCTTCACTGGAGATGTTCAAGACCCGCCTGGACGCCTATCTGTGCAATATGAGCTGGGGAGCTGCTTTGGCAGGGCGGTTGGACCCGATAATCTCTCGATATCCCTTCCAACCCCTATGATTCTATGATTACAAATGAGGTATTTGAGGAATATTGTAGGACTGTCACTTCCAGTTTATCCCTTTCAGACATGAAGTCTGCAGAGCTGTGGGACATTGTCTGAGCAAAAATCTCTCTTCTGTTCCACAAGCTGGTCAAACTGTCACTGTTGGAAATTCCATGTGAAAATGAGTCTCGCAAAACATGGGCAGATACAGGACACTGAGTTATAAACAGTGAGAAATGATCTTGTTGCAAGAAGTAAAAGGGCTGTTGATCTCACAGATTAGAAAATACACCCTTGCCCATTCAGCACAGCTGTGAATGATAATACCAGAGAATTAGATCCTGCCTAACATCTGTTCCTTGGCCTCGCTTTGAAGCATTCAGTAAAGAAAAGCTCCATAAACATCCTATTTGCCTGTGCCACCACACATCCAAATCAAAAGCAGCACTGGGTCTTCACCTCCCTTACAAATGTGAAGACCATGGTTAAAAATGTGAAGACATGGTCATCCCACAACTACTCACCTTGTAACTGGCAAGTGTAAAAGCAACCTAGTACTGGCCACGCCATCTTAACTGTAACTGTATACAGGCACTCGACATAGGAATACAGAATACAAAATCAGATAATGCAGATTGTGTTAAAAATCAAACAGAATGGAAGAGACTTCTTACTTGCTGCAGCATGGGCAGTTTTCAGTTAGTGCTACCATGCTTCTGTACACTCCATCAATACTTTTCCAAAATGATACATTGGTTCTTTTTTCAGCTGCATACTCAGGGCTTGCTGACATATTTCCTCCCTCCACCTGCAACCCATTTCATACAAAAATACACCAAAGCAGAGAAAAGATTACTTCTTTGCATACTAAGAAGTCGCTTACGTTCAATTACAGATCGTTCATACTATCACTGGTAGCTGCCCTGGCAAGTCAGTGTCTTATGTACCGTGACTTAAAACTGGCCATCTCGCAGAACTTCTGTTTAGCTCAGATTTGCACTGTGTTTAAATCACTAGATGGCGATGTAACAAGAGGCTTTACAAGCACTGCCGATGCTTCCAGGACAGAAAATTGCTTTTGTATGCAGAAAAGGTTCATTTACAAAGGAAGAAGTGGGAGCAGGTACAATGCAAGGGGAGAATCTTATGTTTTGCTTTAAGTGGACTTGAGTAAAGCCTCCGTTCAGATGGAAAAGTGCAAGGTTTTGAGTTAAAAGACTTCTCCAAAACTTACATAAAAAGGTTATATTTAACACAAGTTCTATTTTTTAATGATTGTGTAAAGAGTAATTAGGTATTGGGCCATTGTGACACAACGATTTCCTGAATCAGACTATGACATGATGACCATATTTACATGTGTGCCTGTTCTTTGAAAGAAATATGCTTTAAACCTATTCTACCTTCCAAAATTCCCTCAGAAACAGGAAAGAGGCAAAAACAACATGAAAATTTGAGACACTTTCCTCTAATGCCAAAAATACACAACTTTTCCATCTGTCACTGCTAAAATTAGTATCACTGAAGTGATGCTTCATTGAGGTTAATGGGATAACTTGCGTGCACTCACTTGCCACTGCCAATAAAGCAGTGTTATATGCTGACTCAGACAGTAAGTATTTGGCACGTATAAATTATCTGTGGGAAATTATTTCCAAGTATGGGACAGCAGCTGCTGCAAGTTCACATAAAACTGCAGAAACCTAACACTGGAAAAGAAAGGACGAGAAATATGAATCCTATTACACGGTGCAATATGCATGCTTGAAACTGGTGACAGAGAAAATGCTGCAAGAGATTGAAGTCAACAGATAAATTATAATATCACGTAACTGTTAATACTAGAGAAAGTTCCAACCAGTTCAGTGTTTGCAAGTTCAGTTCTGGTAGTCAATAATACAACTTTCCCCCTTTTCAAGTCTGCCATGGGCTTCTTTCTGCATCATCTAAGAAGGTACGTCAAATAGGTTAGAATTAGCTCTCTGCCTGCAGACCAATGGCTTTGGGACATCACATCAAGAAGAAGTGTCTCCACATGTTGCAGTACTTCTGGAGCACCGACTGACAGCAAATGGCTCTACAGGGAAGGTGGAAAGAGGGGCTCTCAGGGCTGGATGAAGGGAGGGACGCATGTTGGCCAAGCAGCATCCACTACCTTCGCAAAGAGAAGTCATATGAGAAGGATTGCTGCAGAAAGGGTGAAATAAGTTAATGCACAAAGCAGTTGTCTCCAGGGAAGAATTTCCTGAGAGGCAGCTTCTCTCTTCTTTGAAAGCCTGACCAACCATTTTTTACACAATATTTTTGAGGTTTTGAAATAAAATCCAGGTGTACCACATGCAGTCTGATTAGCAATGTTCAAGGCTCAGTGATGAATTCTATATTGCATTATAACAACCTGCCAGTTTTCAATGGTTGTCGCAGCTAAATCAGCAAGGATGTATCAAGAAGGCCTGAACAACAAAAAACCTACTGCCAGAATTCAGCTGACTGCTATGCTTCCTGAATTAGGGAGAACAAACAGAATCTCCCAAATGCACATAGTATTTCATATTTCACAGGAAAAAGAAAAAAAAAAAAAAAGCCTACAACCTAAGTTAGGTCAGTGGAGCAAACCAAGGCCATTAATCTTTTCCAGTAGCTGAGGCTTCTGAAAGGCAAAGAAATTAAGGACAACATCCTAACTGTCTGCCAGTTTCAGTGGTTTTGAACTGACAACAGAGAATAACAAGGTAACACTCTGAATTATTTACCAATTAGTCCGACATACAATTTACAATCACAGGATGCTCCTGGAGGTTATGCTAGCAGGTGTGCAGATTCTGCAACTCCTATGACAACGCCTAAAATAATAGTACTCAAAAGCAGATGACACCCTCCCTCCTCACTGATAGCTTGCACTCAATGAGACCCAGGAGCAGCAGAGGGCTGGGGAAAAGGAGTCAACTAAGATGCGGACAGAAACATGGGCGTTAGTCCCTAGAAAGATAGTTGGGAACTGACTGTGCACATGTAGACTCTGCACTGTTGCCAAATCACACTTCCACTTGTGTTTTTAAGAAATAAGGCATGGACAGGTGCCTGAAAGTAAAAAGTGATCTAGCTGAGCAGGAAATTTTGGGAGCCCTGGTTCCTATAAACAACCCTCTAGTCATCCCCAGGCAGTCATAAATTCTCTATTACTGCAGAACCTGAGTGCTTCATAATTTTCTCTCTTGTTGGTCTACAATTATTAGCAGAACTGTTACCCCAGTTTTCACATTCCTTTGGGACAGCAAAGCTGAGATCCTTAAAGGTATTTAAGTGCTACTCCTCACATACACATTAGACTAGAAATGTGAACAATGCTAGTTCAAACCTGAATAACCCTGAAGATCTGACAGAGTCCACACAACTTGACCAGGACACATCCAAAATCTGGAGCTAGACAAAAACCATGCAACCCCACTCCCCAAAACAAACCAACCAACCAACCAAAACAAAACGAAAATCCCAAAACAAGAAATCCAACAATATTTTGATTATTTGGGTGATGTTTAACCACACTTTGGGAGTATTGAGCTTGCCAGCACTGATTTCCACTAGCTCCTGGAGCAGGTTTGCAATGTTTTTATGGCATATATCAGATGAAATAGGAGTCCAATGTCTCAATACCTCCGTGGATCTGATTTTGTAAATTGCCACCCAGTCACTTTCTGTATGACTTATTTTATAAAATAGACAGTGTTTTTATTATTTCAGAATACATCCGGTGCCTCTGAGTTAAGTGCGTTTTCAATTTTAGCACAGTTAGATCTGCCCGTCCTTTTTCTATGTGAGAAACGAGAATGGAAGACATGGCGTCTTTCCAGAAATTGTAAAAGCAACAGAGAAGGCAGGCATCTCCCAGACCTCTGCGCTGGAGAGCTCCTGAATTACTTAAGTAAATTAAGTATTGATCACTTCTAAGTTTTTTTAGTCTGAATAGGTGGCTTGGACAGAGAATTAGGACTGCAGTTTTCCTCCTGATTAAACCAGATTGTTTAAATAACAATTTACTGGAGACAGAGAACCCAAAATCCTCATACAGTCTTATAACTTCCCAGGTAGAAGGGAAACAGCATGGAGAGGGAAATGGGATATTGAAACCCATCTTTCATAACACATACAGTGATACTTCTTTCAGCCACAGGTGTATGGAAACAAACAAAAAGCCTGAGATTTAGCTCAAATTCTCAAAGAAAATGGCTGTTGTTAATAAATTACTCCTTAAATCACTAGACCAGACACATCAGGGCAGTTTTCAGGCCCAACCATACCAGGAAATATCCATAATCCACATGGAAATCGCTGCTGTTTTCTGCACACATTCCTGTTTCCCTGTATGGCATGGAGGAAACTACAGACGCATACGGGGTTTGGCATAATGAGAGGGAAACCTACAGGTTGGAAACCTGCAAAAATTGTGAGACCTTGAAATATTATAGTGTGTCCAATGCCAAACTGATTACTCAAACTGACATCACTAACTACAGGCTACATGTTACTAACCACAACTTCTGGAGCTGGATCACTTCCTTGTGCATTATATGGGCCAGAATTTGGCCTGATAACCTCCAACAACTCACAGGTAACCAGGAATCTCACAACAGCTTAGGGACATGAAAAAAGAAGACTATTCAGGTGTTCAGCTCCACACTCAGGCATAAATAAACTGCAACTGATGTAGCACTAGCATAAGTCCTTGTTAGGTATAGTTGGCCTCATTCCCCTACAGGGATGCAAGTAGGAAAGGAACTGCTCATGAAGGGAAAAATTACAGAAAAGATTACTTAACTTCCTTTTTCACCTTTGTTGTTTTGTTTGTTTGGGGTGGTTTTTATGTTTGTTGTATTTACTAGCAGTTACATTTCACCTAGCTCCTCAGAGCTGGACCTTCACAAGCCTTAGAAAACACTGTAACACTGCGTATTACTTAACTTTTCGGTGAGAGCCTTCATCTGTGTGCCACTGAGCTGGTACTGCTAGTACTCCTGTTCATCTTCCCCTGTCCTAGTTGCTCAAAAAACCCCTCACTGAGACATCACATATAAAATCAACACACTTTTTGCTTTGCTGCTTCGTTAACGGACGCCTGCTGTTTCTGTGGTCCAAGCAGACTGACGCAAAGCACTTCAAGACACACATTGTCATTATGGACAGACAGTCATCTTCCAAAGCTGGCCAAAACTAATTTGTGCGAAAGGTAACAGTTTCCCTGCCAGCTTGTACAGCAAATACCAGTTCTCCAGAAGGCTGGGAGTTAGTTGACAAAGCTAATTAAAATGTGCTGCGGGCATCACCACGCAGTATGATTCACTACCACTTATTCGAAGCCATTCCTCCAGCAAATGACAAAAAGCGCTCAGGATTGCAGTGCACGCAACTGTCAGTGTTCTCTAACTGGTTCTTCAAAGTATCTGTAGTGCCAAACAGGCAATATTCTTCCTAGATCACTGATGATAATTAAGCTGTTAGGATGCAAACTAAGCAATCGGTTGATTTTTTTTCTTGGGTCTAACCCCAATGTGATTTTTCTTCCATGCTTCTGAGTTTAGCGGTTTTTCCAGTCATCTCCTATCATAAGAACAACAGTAATCAGTGCTCAGAGAAAACAGAGTTCATTAAAGCTGGCTAAAGTTAAGAACCTTTGTTCATTAATTGCTTTAAAATTGTGCACACTGATTTTCAATCTGGGTGCACATGGTGAATGATTCTATGTTATGTTGCTTGTCCCCTTTAGACAGTGGTTTAGGTTATTTACACAGATTATAAGCATAGCAATCAAATATAAAATTTGAAATTGAGGAAATTGCATAAGGTGGCTTTTTTTCTATAACCATGATTGGATGATTGATGTCACCAAGCAGCTAAAGAAATGAGAATTTTATAATCAAGGGAGGAACTTTGAAAGCAGCTTTTCACAAATCTTCAAGCTCACGGTCCTCCCTTTTTCCAATTAGCTTATCTCAGTATGGCTGGAACGCACAGACACTGGCAAAAAAAAAAAAAAAAATTAAAAAAGCATAGCAGATTACCTGCACAGATTGATCCAATTTATTTTTTTAATTTCAACATTTCAATTCCCTACATTTTCCATTATATCTTTGGGTCTCAGAGCTTAATGTAAAAAAATAGAAGGCAGATGACTAAGTTTGATGATGCACATCAACACATCAAAAATATCTTCTGTGAATTCAGTTTTGTTTCTTCATTATACTCAGTTCTAGCTGTAAAAAATATTACATGTATTTTTTTTCTTTTATTAGGAAAGAAAGACTTTTCTGTCTTTGATAAGCAATCCTTCCAACATCCCTGCAATGGTAAATTCAAAGTTTCTGGGAGCAATGCCAGCGACAGACTGGAGAATCTAGAGTAGCTTTCAGTATCTCTTCACTCCCATATTGAGATACTTCACTGCAGAAGAAGAGGTGTTCAATTTATAGTCTCAGTATAGGCTCAGTCTCCCTACTGAAGTGACACACACAACTTGGTCACTGAAGGCAACAAATGCACTACCCACTCCTCTGCTGTGTTGCTGTTTCCTGGTTTTATTCAGACATCTGTCAGCAATTATTAGCCAACACGACTGTAATGAGCTAGATGTAATTTCCATTTAAAGGGTGCTAAGTACAAGTAGATTTTTGGTTCAGATTACATACAAAGGCTTACTGGGAGAAAAAATATCTGTCATCCATCCAGCTTTATAAGAAGAGCTGTTGAGTTCCTACTCCTGGCAGTGCTGCAGACTGGACTATCTGTCAGCAATGTGGGCAACATTTCTCCCCAGCAGGAGACAAACAGGAGCCTCCAGCATCATGCATCCCCTACCTCCCACCGTGCCACAGCTTGCTCGAGAAGGATGTGCCGAGAAAACCTATGAGACTCAGCCACCGTCTATCACATGCCAGAAGTATTCCTGCAAAATGCTGGTAGTATTTCCACAGTCTGCAAGGTACTTGATGTCATAGCTGATTCCAAAGAGGTGGAAAAATGGCTAGCCTTCTCTATGATCAGAGCATGAGGAGAAACAAAGTGATTCAAAACTACTTTTGGAAGCAGTTTGACCCTGATGTTTGCGTCTGACAAACACCTGCTTGTTGCCTGTGGCTTTGACTTTGTGGCTTAGTAGTTTGGCTGTGCAGGGCTTTGCCTTCCAGCTACACACACCTCTGCACTCACAGAATCACACAATCACAAGGACCTTTAAGATCATTGAGTCCAACTGTTCCTCTCCTATGCTAGACCATATCCCTAAGTACCTCATCCACCCTTTTTTTAAACACATCCAGGGATGGTGGCTCAACCACCTCCCTGGGCAGCCTGTTCCAGGGCCTGACAACTCTTTCAGTAAAAATTTTTTCCTAACATCTAATCTGACCCTGCCCTGGCACAGCTTTGTGCCATTTCCCCTTGTCCTATCTCCTGTCACCTGGCTGAAGAGATCATCGCCCACCTCTCTACAACCTCCCTGCAGGTAGTTGTAGGTGGTGATAAGGTCTCCCCTCAGCTTCCTCTTCTCCAGGCTAAACATCCCCACCCTCCCTCAGCCGCTTCTCATAGGGTTTGCCCTCCAGCACCTTCCCCAGCCTGGTTGCCCTTCCCTGGACTCACTCAAGGACCTCAATGCCCTTCTTATGGTGAGGAGCCCAGAACTGCACACAGTACTTGAGGTGCAGCCTCACCAATGCCGAGTACAGGGGCACAATCACCTAGACCTACTGGCCACACTGTTTTTGATACAAACCAGGATGCCATTGGCTTTCCTGGCCGCCTGGGCACACTACTGACTCATATTCAGCCTGCAGTCAGCCAACACCCCCAGGTCCTTCTCTGCCTGACAGCTCTCCAGCCAGTCTCCCCCAAGCCTGTAGCGCTGCATGGGGTTGTTATGTCCCATGTGCAGCACTCTACACTTGGCCTGGTTAAACTTCATCCCATTGGTCTCAGCCCATCAGTCCAGTCTGTTCAGATCCCTCTGAAGAGCCTCCCTACCCTCAGGCAAATCAACACTTCCTCCTAGCTTATTGTCATATCGACACCTACAAGACACGGCACCAGCAAGGAGTATTTGGTGCAATGTTCTCTCCTGAACCTGTGTCAGAATACAGCATAGAGTAACACTCACGCTCTGAACCCCTTTTGTTTTATCATGAGTCCTACCGCAGAGGATGCATAATCCAGAGTGCATGAGTTGCACATAGCCTGCTCTGCCTGCACCTGCCCTCAGCAACAGGCTGCTGGGGAGGGGCTAGGGAGCTGGTACACTGCTTCAATTCAAACCACTGGAGAGACAAAGCAAACCACATCCTTGCTACCCAAAGGCTGCACGGAGAAGGTCTTTTTGGTTACACCCAGGTTTTGTGCAGAAAATTTATCCTTCTACATAAATTCTTCTTTTCCTTCTGGTAATAGCTCTTTGAAGTCGTGCTGTTTGCTCTGCTAAACCCTGCAGCTCTACCTATCTGCGGTAGATTTATCAGATGCTGTTGCTATTATAATGCGTGTTAATTTCTTTCACTGAGGTTATAGGAAGAACAGCATAGTTGGAATGAGCTATGCAAGCTGCTACACGAGTCACCCCTGTGGTGGTTTAGCCCTGGCTGGAGGCCAGACACCCACCAAAGTCAGTCTATTACTCCCCTTCTTAGTTGAACAGGGGAGAAAATAAATATTAAGAGGCTCAGGAGTCAAAATAAGGACAGGGAGAGATCATCCTGTCATCAAACAACATGGGCAAAACAGACTCAACACAGAGTGAAGGAAAGAAAACCCTCTAATTTATTACACTACACTACAATGAACAGTGAAAACCAGAGTCAGAAGAATGACCAGATCTTAAAACAAACACAACCAGAGCTTAAAACACTTTACCCCCACCACTCCTTCCTTAGCAGACTTTAGTCAGGATTTTGCTCCTTTCTTCCCTCCCATTTGCAGCACAGGGGGGAAGGGACTGGGGAAGATGGGGTTCTCGGTAGCACCTTCCCCCCACCCCTCCATTCTAAGTAGAATTCCCTTTAGTAATGTTTTTGCTCCCTTCTTCCCCCTGCTCACAGTACAGGGGGGCAGGGACTAGGAAAAAATTGGGGTTCTCGGTTACTTCTTCAATGAGCTGTTTTCTATATCTTAAAACACCTGTCTCCCACTCCTCCCCCCCCAACTGTCTTCTTAGCAGACTTCACTCTAGTCATGATCTCACTCCCTTCTTCCCCCTGATCTCAGCACAGGGGGGCAGAGACTGGGAGGTGGGGGCTTCGGTCAGTCCCTTGCAAGTTGGTTTCCTTCTCGGCCGGGTGGGGGGGCGTGGCAGGGGATTCATTCCACACCCTCCCCCCTGCTGCACCGTGGGGTCTCACCCACAGGAGACAGTCCTCCATGAACTTCTCCAACGTGAGTCCTTTCCCACAGGGCTTTATCTCATTATCACAGTGTCTCTCAGTCCCAGTCCTTCACAGGGTTAAAAGCCTCCCCCAGCAAACCTGTTCTGATGCAAAACTCTCTCTCGCTCATCTCTGTGTCTCTTTCTCTCTCCATGGCTGCAAGTGCTGGCAGGGGCTTGTTCCAACATAGGGTCACAGCATCTTCTCTATGTCTCCACCTGCTCCATCCAGCGTGGAGCCCCTCCACGGGCTGCAGGTGGGGTCTCGGCCTTTTCCATGGGTTTCTCCATAGGCTGCAGGGGCAGCTTTCTCTCTGGCACCTGGGCCGCTTCCTCCCCCTCCCTCCCCGGCCTTGGTGTCTGCACAGCTCGTTACATCTTCTCGCTCCCTTCTCCGGTGGCAAAATGCAGCTGCTTCCGGGTTGTTTTCCCCTCTATGTGATTCTCAGAGGCACTGTGACTATCTCTTGGCCTTGGATTGTTTACATTTTGGAGCTGCAGAGAATTCCAGCAGCTCCTCACAGCAGCCATTTTCTGCACTCCAGTTCTCTTCCAGCACCCAACCATGCAAAACTGCGACACCCCCCAGCAGAGAAACAGAACATTTGTAGCTGCAATATCTTTTTCTTCATTAAAAAAACAAACAAACAAACAAACAAAGAAACCTGCTAGTTTGCAGGTCCCTGGGCAAAACTTTTTGGTGCCTGCCTTAGATGTGCAATGAGCAACACAGCTGCTGTCAAGTGCTATCTTTTCTATGACTAATAACGGCTTAGGTTAAGAAGCAACCCCTCTGAGAAAAGATGTGGAGGCCTCAAAAAACATGGGAAGAATAATACAGTCTGAGACTATAAACACATGATCTGGACTTCAAAACAGTCATAAGAAATGAATAACTGTCAGCTAGCAGGACAATCCCTCTTTAATGTCTCCCCTGCTTCTTCTGGGAGAAAGAAGCATAATATAATAATACACTCCCTTTATGATCCTTAAAGATTGGCAAAGGCAGAGTTCTTAGCAGGAGATTTAAGGGCCTCTAGAGAACTGTGTATGAAAAGCATCTCCTGTCGCATACTTTTCAATATGAAGAAGGCATGACCTCATCCCTGTTGAAGTCACAGCAGACAGCTTTCTCATGGTATTTCCTATTCGGCTCTCCTGCCACCAGACCCTTGTAGTCCACCTGGGTCTCTCAGCCCAAGGCTGACAGGAGATCCAGCTCCAGGGACCAGATGGTTACAATACCCATCAACAACTGAGGTCAACGTGCCTTTCACATTCTGTTCTCAGCAGCGGAAACATGAGGATTTAGTTCAAAATCTACGGAGAATAATTGGGAACTGTTTCAGTGAAGTTATTCACAGAATCACAGAATCGTAGGGGTTGGAACGGACCTCCAGAGATCACTGGGTCCACCCCCCCCCAATTTAATTCCATGGATTAAAGACCTAAACAGTGACATTTTCACTCTGGTTTCCCAGGAATAAAGCAAAAGTGGTGCTGCCAGAACAACTGGAGAAGGATTAGAAAAATGCTGGTCCAGGAATGAAGAGAAGCAAGCTAAGCAGTGTATGTAGAGGTTTTGCCTATACCTTTCCAGCCACCTGAGCAACATGGATTTGATTATTGTTGTACTGGCATTATTGTATGCACAATGTTCACACTGCATAAAGTTTTCTGAAACATGAAGCATGAAGCCAGCTTGGATGCCACCACCAGCTTCATTAGGAAACACTTAGGCCAACCCAATTTCTGTCGAAAACATTACTCGACAATGTTCTTTGCAACAGGATTTATTCAACAAATTAGGCAGATTGGTCCTTTGCAAGTAGATTCAACTACATTTGCGTACAAGAAGGCAGGCAAGCTACAAGCTGCAGCCAATGACCAGCAGGTACTGTTTTGCACCTTTCCAAACCAGTAATACATGGCTGTGACATCACAGGAGCTCAGCTCAGCTTGGCCCTCTAACAACTGATAGGAAGTAGGGAATGAGGAAACTCATTTTTGGCTGTTTTGGGTATCCACAATTATTTCAGAGAGGAATAAAAGCACTCTTCCTGCTTCTTGAAGGTTCTCACAGGTTAGCACACTTTTACTGGTTTGGTCAGCCCCCGGGGAATCCATGTCTGCTGTTAGTAATTACAGTGTCAAAGCATCCAGCCAGTATACCTCAGGTCTCACATGCATGGGGCTTGAAAGTTATTTCCAGTTATCTTCTCTGCCTATTACCCCTAAGACATTTATCAAGCCAATGACTGCATGCATCGCTTTATGACTCAAGATGTCCAGTCAATGTTGCTGGCATCTGATTTTGCCCAGAAAATGCAACACTTGGCAGTAATGTGCTTTGCCTGACTAAACCCTAAGCAGCTGTCCAGGTGCTGCAAGCTGAAGCAGGAGAGATGCAGTCCACTGAGTGCTGATATCTTCCAAACAGAGTATCTGCATAGATTTCTGTGTGGCAAGTTGTTGTTATGAACAGAGTCTGCTTGTATACAATTCTTTATTTAGAGAAATCAGGGGCTGGTTGGAAAAGGCAGTGTGTCATTCAGTGTGGATTCGTTGAAAAGAAAAACATGCCACAGGACAAGACACTGTACAAGGCACTGTAAGTCATCCCTCAAGAGAGTGGTTTGGCAGAGGGCAGATGGTTTAACACATTTATAAATACAGAAAGGGTCTTCCATCCTGTACAGTGGAGGGAAGAGGAATATCCTAAATAAATATTTTGAGGAAGAAGACAGGTGAGGCTCATGTCACAGCAACCCTGTGATATGTCCTAAGAAGCTCTGACCAGTGCAACACCAGTCAGGACATAGTTTTGCAGGTTAGACTTAACTCCACCAGTAGTAGCAAGTGGTTATTGCCAGCATGGTGAGCGTGACACCTACACCGTCAGCATAGGTATGTTTCCACATCTGCATGGTCAGCAACAGGGGCTCCTGTCTTGGAGCTGTGGGCTTGTGGGTCCACTTCACTACAAATTGCATTCAACAGCCTCGTCTTTACAGCATAGTGTACGATATATGTTTGAGAGTGTGTGTGCATAGTTACAAAGTTATTAGAACAGTATGAGAAATACAAAGACAGAAAATCAAGAAAATCCATCTGCATGCTGGTAAACTTAGATAACAGCACTCTGAAACCTGCTTAAGCCCTTATCTATGCACAACACCCTGTTACTACAAATGTACAGCATTAGAACCATATGGACAGCCACTTTGAAGTGCTGCAATACAATTTCAGCAGCTGCTAAATGAAACCAGCATTGTAGCCACACTGAAGGTGACATAGCACGTGCATTATCTCCCCTCCGCACTTGCTTCAAAATAACACATCAGCAGCAGCACTATGCTTCTGACAATCATGGAAGAAGGACTATCCTGTTAATTTCTGGAAGGGTTTGAATAATTTCTTCTCTTTCAGCAAAGATTTTTACCTATACTGACAAAGATAAATTTGCACAGAAAGAAGCTGTAGAACCTTCTTAGAGGGGGCATATATATGAATGAAACTGGAAGAGTTGCGCCACTGGTTCTACATTGCCAAGTACAAGAACTAATCATAACACACCTTTTAATCCCTCCAGTCTTTGGATGTAAGGTGCACAGTTCACCTAAAACTGAATTACTAGATAAGAGAATCCTGTTTCACAGATTTGATCCTCCATTGTCAGGAAAGCTTTCAACATTCCTTTTACATGGCTGAAGGCAACATTGTATTGTGGCAGCAAGTGCCAGAAGTTCATTATTTGCTGTGTAGGAAAGATTTTGGTTTAGTTTCACTGAGTGTACCCTCCTGGTCTCAGTAAATTGAGCAGAAACTCTGAAATGTCTCACAACGCTCTACTTCACTGATGATTATCCTGTTACTGCTCTTAGAACAGGCTATGTTCATCCTCTTCTCACAAAAACTTCCCCAGCTCTGATTGTTTTTGTTGTCTGTTTCAGCACCCTCCATTTCAAACAGACCCAAGTGTAATGTTCTAGGCAAGGTTTTCCCTTTGTATGATAATATTTGCATTACCTTTATTTCAGCATAGTTTTACATTTCATTCCAGTCCTTTCCGGAATTCTCTGATTCTCAGAATTCCTCTGATTCTCTTTTTCTGGACTGGTACATCCACTTACAGATGCACTGTGAGCTGTGGCAGTAACAGCCATTCAGTGTCAAGGAACTCAGTGTGTAGATTCTCTTCCCCTTTCCCGCATCTTTGTGCAATCTAGTAATCTATGGTCTTACTTCTCTCCCCCATAAGGCCTGTATTCTAAAGGAAGAGAAATAAAAATGGATGAAAGCTCTGGTCAAGTTCTTTTAAAAGAAATCATGCCTATGTGGTGTTATAATGACCTCAGAACATCCTGACTTGTGAAGTAAAAACTTGTTATAGCTCCCATTATTCAGGTGGAAATGATTAGTGATCTACTTGGCCAATTAGATGCCTACAAGTCAATGGGAGCTGATGGGATCCACCTGAGGGTATTGAGAGAGCTGGCAGATGTGCTAGCCAAACCCCTTTCCTTGACCTGCCAGCAATCTTGGCAGACTGGGGAAGTTTTACTTGACTGGAGCCTGGCAGATGTTAAACCCCTATAAAGAAGGGTCAGAAGGAGGATCCAGGGAACTACAGGCCTGTCAGTCTGACTTCAGTCCCAGGGAAGATCATGGAGAAGGTCATCTTGGGAGCTATCATGCAGCACATGTGTGATGGCCAGGGGATCAGGCCTAGTCAACATTGGTTTACAGCAGCTAGATCCTGTCAAACTAACCCGATCGACTTCTGTGACAAGGCTCTTCAGAGGGATCTGAACAGACTGGACCCATGGGCTGAGACCAATGGGATGAAGTTTAACAAGGCCAAGTGCAGAGTGCTGCACATGGGACATAACAACCCCATGCAGCGCTACAGGCTTGGGGGAGACTGGCTGGAGAGCTGTCAGGCAGAGAAGGACCTGGGGGTGTTGGTTGACTGCAGGCTGAATATGAGCCAGCAGTGTGCCCAGGCGGCCAAGAAGGCCAATGGCATCCTGGTTTGTATCAAAAACAGTGTGGCCAGTAGGTCTAGGGAGGTGATTGTGCCCCTGTACTTGGCATTGGTGAGGCCACACCTTGAGTACTGTGTGCAGTTCTGGGCTCCTCACCATAAGAAGGGCATTGAGGTCCTTGAGCAAGTCCAGGGAAAGACAACCAGGCTGGTGAAGGGGCTGGAGGGCAAATCCTGTGAGGAGCGGCTGAGGGAGGTGGGGTTGTTTAGCCTAGAGAAGAGGCTGAATGGAGGTTGTAGAGAGGTGGGCGATGACCTCTTCAGACAAGTGACAGGAGATAGGACAAGGGGAAATGGCACAAAGCTGCACCAGGGCAGGTTCAGATTAGATGTTAAGATGTTCACTGAAAGAGTTGTCAGGACCAGGAAGGGGCTGCCCAGGGAGGTGGTTGAGCCACCATCCCTGGATGTGTTTAAAAACAGGGTGGATGAGTTACTTAGGGATATGGTCTAGCATAGGAGAGGAACAGTTGGACTTAATGATCTTAAAGGTCTTTTCCAACCTTGTGATTATGTGATTCTGTAATGTTTTTATTGCATCTAAACAGAGAATTTAGGAATGTTTTTGAAATGAGAAGGCAATTAGACACATAGAAGATAATGCAACTAGGATGACGTAAGCTGATCTCCTAAGGCACTGCCCTGTTAACCATTGTGGAACTCAGAGGGGCCACAGGCAAGCCAGGGAAAACAATTTTCAATACAGGGTGATCTAATTAAAAACTTGCTGCTTTGGTGAAAGTGTTTATGTGATAAATATGTACTATACCAGTCCACTTCCATATAGGTTCTTTACATTTTCTACATACACTCTCTGAGCTGGTGCAAAAGGGGAAAACTGAAATAGCCTCTTGTAGTGCCTCAAAACATGCAATGTTCTCATCTACTGGGCAGAGAGGGCTTTCTGTCAGAAAAGGTGTTAGATAAGTTCCCACATCAGTACTCCTGGCTTAGCACACACATAGCCACTGCTCAGGGAGAGGTCCAGACACCTTTTGCCCTACTCAGGTTTATATAATCTCCATGGCTTTCCATGTTCATTTCGGCAATGGTCTAGCACTGCTCTTAATCACACTGTTGACTTCATATATTCATATTTATGTAGCAAGGGCATAAGCACATGACTTGAATTTCAGCTCTAGCCAAGGGGAAGTAAACCATTTTTCAACAGCTGTCCATGTGGAATAGTAATGAAAGTTTCTCCAACATATTGTAATATGAAAAGTTTCCCTGGCACCAACTATGTACCAGACTCATGCAGTCCTCATTCATTTGTTGCAATCAGCAGACCAGTTAGATGGTATGAACAGGTCAGCAGGAGCAACACTTGAAAGCAGCTAACCAGAAGTGTGCTGTCCAGTGGGACTCTTACTGACATAACTGCAAGTAAGATTAAGGTTACGTTCTGTGATTAAGCCTTCATACAAACTTAATTATTGTAATAGTTTGAAATCAGGAACTGAAACCCAGCTAATTAATGGCAAGCATGAGCTGGTGTATTTGAGTCCCACATGGGACCCTCGTCTCATTTCATCACATAGATTTCATTATAAAATGAAAACAAATTATGGAAGAGCAGACCTGAAAAATTGAGAACTCCAGCTGAAGGAGGAGGTTGGTGTCTCAGGGAATATTTTCTGCCTTAAGCAAGGGTTGAGTCCAGGTTACTTTATTCCTGCAGTGGCTCATGTGGTCAGTGCAGGCTTAGGAACATGGACAGTCTTTGCAGGACTAAGGCAGGATGTACATGTGCTTTAGCGAGTCAGAGGATTTCAACAAGAGCTCCACAGCCCAGCCTTGGGACTCACCCTGTTTCACATGACAGTTCTGGTAGGAACCATCCTGTTCTCCCAGCCCCCATGGCAGAACGGTGCCTTTCCATATAAAATATTTACAGTACAAGGCCATCAAGAGTGATAAAGTATTCACGAAGCACTGCCCAAGATTGCAGAGGAGTAACTGAGCAAATGGAGAGGGCAAAGCAGCTGCTTTCCTGAGTAAGGTTGCTTATGTACTGCAGTGTTGCCTGGGTGCAGAACATTGCTTTGAGGTCATATTTTTCCAAGGTCTCTTTCCTCATACCACCTCCCATTTGCCCATCTATACAGAAGTTACTTTCTGAACTTAGCAAAGCCCTCTAACCCCTGTTGTGATAAGCAATGACTAAGTACTGACAAATAAATTAATTTACAGCCTTTCTATCACTTTTCAACAATAGGAAACATTTTTTTCCTTCAGATGCAGGTAAATGTGTCATTACCACAAATCAGAGTATGATGTTTGTCAGTCCCCCAGGGGTATAAGGTTCTAGTGGACACCGGTGCACAGTGTATCCTAATGCCATCAGACTATTAAAGGGCAGAACCCATCTCTATTTCTGGAGTGACAGGGGTATCCCAACAGTTGACTCTACTGGAGACCAAAGTGAGTCTAACTGGGGATGACCAGGGAAAACACCCCATTGTGATTGGCCCAGAGGCTCCATGAATCCTTGACACAGACTACTTCAGGAGATGGTATTTCAAGGACCCAAAAGGGTACCAGTGGTTTTTTTTGCATAGTTGCCTCAGAGTCAGAGGAAATTACACAGCTGTCTACCTTGTGTGATCCCTTGGAGGACCCTTCTGGTCCTGAGAGCTGAAGAACAACAGGTGCCAGTCACTACCATAGTGGTGCATCAGCAGCAATATCACACCAGCTGAGACTCTTCAATTCCCATCCATAAGTTGATTCATCAAATGGAGACAAGTGCTCAGCAGAACCCACTCACCCTTTAACAGTCCCATGTGGCCAGTGTGAATGTCTAATGGAGAATGAAGACTGATGGTAGAATACCATGGCCTGAATGAAATAATTGCCACCACTGAATGCCTGACAGGCCAGAACATGAAAGAACGTCAATGTAAACTGAAGTCAAAGCCAGCCAATGGTTATTGTAAATGCATTTTTCTGCATTCCTTTGATGGCACAGTGCGAGCTATAGATTGTTTTCACTTGAAGGGGGATCCAGTATACATGGAATTGACTGCCCCAGGGATGGAAACACAGCCCCACCATTTGCCATGGACTACTTCAGACTGCATTTGAAAAAGGTGAAGCTCTTGGAGCACCTGCAATACATTGACAACATCATTGTATTTGAAACACACTAGAAAAAGTCTCCGAGAAAGGGAATAGTCCAAATTCTTCTGAAAGCCAGCTTTGTCAAAGTAAAATTGAGAGACCTGCACAGGAGATCACTTTTACAAATATAATGGCAATCAGTTCCAAATGAATGTGATCAACTAAGTAATAACCGTATCTCCACCAACTAGCAAAAAAACCCAAGCTTTCTTAGGTCCTATGGGTTTTTGGAGGATGCATATTCCAAATTACAGACTGATTGTAAGCCCTCTCTATCAGGTGACCCAGAAGAAGAACAATTTCAAATGGAGTCCTGAGAAGCAAAAAGCCTTGAAACAAATCAAACAGGAAACAATCCATACAGCAGCCCTCGGGCCAGTCTGAGCAGTACCAGATACAAGAAATGTGTTTTACACTGCAGCCAGGGACAATGGCCCGATTCAGCGTCTCTGGCAGAGGAGACTTGAGGTCAAGCTCTGGGGTTTTGGACTCAGGGACACAGAGGATCCAAAGCTACTAATCCAGCTGAAAAAGATATTGGCAGAATATAAAGGGGTTTGAGCCACTTTGGAAGTGGTTGGTACTAAAGCCCAGCCTCTCCTGGCACCCTGACTGCCAGTGTTGGGCTGGATGTTCAAAGGCAGAGTCCCCTCCACACACCAAGCAACTGATGCTACATGGATTCAGTGGGTCACATTGATCACACAGCAGCCTGAAATAGGAAACCAGTCTCCCAGGAATTGTGGAAGTGACTGTGGACTGGCCAGAAGGCCAGGATGTCAGAATGTCGCCAGAGGAGGAGGAGGAGTTGACACATGCTGAAGAGGACCCACTGTGTAATAAACTGCCAGGAAATGAGAAACTGTGCCCTGTTCACGGAAGGGTCCTGTCACATTGTGGGAAAGCATCAGAGACTGAAGGCTACCATGGAGTCCTATAGGACAAATCACAGAAGCTGCTGAATGAGAAGGTGAATCAAGCCAGTTCACAGAAGTGAAAGCCAACTAGCTGGCTTTAGACATGGCCAAAAATGTGGCCAATGCTCTACCTCTACACTGCCTTCTGGATGGTGACAAATTGCCTGCAGGGTTAGTTACAGCAGTGGAAGCAAAGCAGCTGCCAGCACAGAGGCAAACCCATCTGGGATGCCCCATTGTGGGATGATACTGCAAGAGAAGCTGGGTGTAAAAGTATATCACAGAGATGCCCACATACCCAAGAATTTGGCCACCAAGGAATATCAAAAATGCCAGCAGTGGATAAGGCTGCTAAGATTGAAGTGGCTCAGGTGGATTTGGACTGTCCACAAATGGATTAATAATCTGTGGCTTGATGGGCTCAAGACACCTCAGGCCATCAAGGAAGAGATGCAACATATATCAGGGTTGGACTTGGCCATGGATTGTATTGCATAGGTTGTCCATTAATGTAAAATCTGGGCTGCAACCAAGCAAGCCAAGCAGATCAAGCTTCTCTGGTATGGAGGGCAACAACTGAAATCTAAATATGGGGAGGCCTGGCAGTTTGATTACATCACACTCCCACAGACTGCCAAGGCAAAAGCCATGTGCTTGCAATGGTGAAAGCAACCACCAGATGGCTCATAAAAAATTCCATGCCCCATGCCACTGCATAGAACACTATTCTGGGCCTTGAAAAGCCAGGCTTATGGTGGCCTGGCACCACAAAAAGAATTGACTCAGACAATAGGACTTATTTCCCATACACCTTCATGGACACCTGGGCGAAAGCACATAGCATTGAGTGGATGTTTTGCATCCCCTACCAGGCACCAGTTTCTGGGACATTTGGATGGTGAAATGGACCGTTAAAGACTATACTGAGAACAATGACTAGTGGGAAACATTGGGATACACATTGAGCAAATGCCACCCGGTTAGTCAACATTGTGGGGGGTCTACCAGTGCACCAGGCCCTGCACAATTAAAAATTTTACGTATTTTGGTAGGGGATAAAGTCTCTGTACAGCACATGAAGAAGATGTGGGAGAAGATCATTTGGGTTAGCCCCACTTCAGGCAAAGGCAACCCCATCCATTGCTTTTGCTCAATGACCTAGCTGCACTCAGTGGGTGATGCGGAAGGATGGGACAGTCCGATGTGTACCTCAAGGGCATTTGGGGTTGGGTGAGAATAGCTAATTATATTAATTGTATGATGTTAATTACTACATAATACCGCATGTCACCACTACTATGATTGCTATATACCATAATAATGGTATTACAGTAAGAAACACCTAGACTAATGAAGAGTGAATTTTGATGAAACTGAGTGGATGAAACCGAGTTGATGAAACCAGGACTAGCTTCAATAACAAGCACTCAGATACCTCCTCAAGATTGGCATTTTCACTGACATTTTCAATCCACAGACAATGAGCATGGACCACAACAGACACACCGCCATGAACTCTGGATGCAGCATGCAACAATTCAACATCACCTGTCCTGAGAGACTTAAAGACAGACGGAACCCAAAAGTAATGGACTAAATGAACTCAATGGACATTTTAGAGGGTTGGCCCATGGATTAAAGGTATGATATCTGTGTATACTTATCAAAAGACAGGAAAAGTGATGGTGGCTAATGGGAATGTATGGGGAAGTGTAGAACCTGGACATGACATAGATGGTAGAGAGTAAAAGATGGGTACTGTTCTGGTTTTGGCTGGGAGAGAGTTAACTTTCTTTCTAGCAGCTAGTGCAGGGCTGTGTTTTCTATTTACTATGAGAAAAATGTTGGTAATATGCTGATGTTTTTTGGTTTTTTGGACAGCTAGGTAGTTGTAGTGTCTAAGCCATCTATTTTCAGCTTCTCACACCCTGCCAGACGCACAAGGAGCTGGGGGAGCACAGCCAGGACAGGTGGCCCACGCTGGCCAAAGGGATATTCCCTACCATATAGCATCATACACTGTATATAACTGGGAAAGCTAGATGGCATTGGATTGGGTTTTTTCCCTTTCTGCAGAGGGTGAACAATTGCATTCATGTATCATTTGAGGTGTGTGTGTGTAATATTATTAGTATTACTACTACTATTACTACTGTAATTCACTTCCTTTGTTACCCTATTAAACTGTCTTTATCTCAACCCATAGTTTTGGGGTTTTTTTTCTGTTTTCCTCCCCATTCCCTTGTGGAGGGAGGGGGGAACATGTGGCTGCATGGTGCCCAGCTGCTGGCTGGGGTTAAACCAAAAACTGACCTGAATTCATAGACCACCATGTTATTGACAGAACACAATAAAAGCCCAAGATGCAGAGAGATGTTGCAGAGAGAGGAGACCTGTTCTGCAGCAGTGTTTTGCATGCCAAGGCCACCACCTCCTCAAGCAAACACAACCCAGACCACCACCCTCCCAGATGTGTAGGGCAAGTTGCATTCCTGCAGTGGGGAGAGAAAAGGATTCTGGTACTTGCCACCACAGCATGGGCAAGGAAAATACCAAAAATGTCTGGCCATTTGTTTTTTTTTCAAATGTGAGTCCATTTGTAAGCAGGTTAGACACCACAAGGCTCTGTGAAGTGATGCCTTAATAGCTTGAAATCCCTGAGTCCCAATCTTTACTTCTGTCATAAACTGAGTCAATGTTCTGCTCAACATCTTTCCAGCTGACGTTGCTATTTTAACACTGCCCCTATCTTATATTTCCCTTCCTTCGTTTTGCTCTGTAACAGCATTATTATTTAATTAGCCAACCAAAGCTCTGCTGCTCTCTAACATCACCCTTCGTGGTTGTGCTGAGCATTCAAGGCTGTTTGGCTGCCTGTCTGATGCAACCACATCACAGTTTATGTGGACAATCCATTTATGAGCTTTGTGCTCTCAGGACCTGTCAACACAGGGAATTTATTGTCAAATAAGCTCAGGTGTGAATATATGTTACCATTATTCTTCTCTAACTCTTTGTGTGGGTTATCTAATTTCACAGAAAAATGCCTTTGAGATGTTCAACTTAATCCACTTTGGAGAAATGCAAATAGAGTAATGTAACAGCAACTTTTACATAAATAGCTGGTGCTAAATAGGCTTTATTTGCACTCTTACCATAAACCCAGCCATTATTTAGCATGCAGTCTGGAAAGCCTCTCACCTAGTACCAGCCCTAATCTACTGAATACAACATGCCAGCCTTGCATTTGGGACTGTCCACACAGGGCTGCCAGTCTGTATTATTTAATGATTTAAATAGAAAGAGGAATACTTATCCAAGATTAGTTCTGTCATGATCCACTCTTTGCTCCAGACTGTATGACTGACACCTGGCTCACTCAGGACTGGGCCCACTTCATCTGACCACACTCCTGATCTGGAATGGACAGTCTAGAGTATCAGGAGGTGAATACATATGCTGAACAGCTTCGGGTTAGGCAAACCTTAATTTATCTAATTTTACAGCCAAAGTATTCATCACTATGATGTTCTGCTAAGCTTGTGTTACATAAAAACTCCCAGTCTGCATTAGTGGAAAAATGTATGCATGTATATTCATAGGGTTCACAAACACCAGTGAACACAGGTAATCTAGGACAGCTGCCCTTGCTCGCTGTACAAGCATTTGTTCCTTTAGGTGTAATTGCTGATTTTCACTGCCTCCTGTTCTGTTTTAATCACAGCTTTATTATTCAATGACAACATAGTCTGAATGTATGATGCATGCATTTTAAGGATGTTGTTGCAGTTTTTTTAGCAGCCCTGTTCACTAAAATATTCAGATTTGTAAGACCAGATGGTGTTTTTGAGGAAAAGTTTTTTTAATTCGAGACAGGTTTGGCAGTCCACAAGACCTCCAGAGTATGTTTCACTGCTTGCTACACCATTCCTTCTCTTGCATATGCCAGGTCAGGTCTGATGTGCGATCAACCTTTTCATTTATAGAACTCTGCAGCTGATACTGATCAGTATCAGGTCTGCTTTTCTTCCATTTTCTGTACAACTCCCAAGTATTTGAACTTTAACTATCTTTCAACAGTACCAGAGAGCTTCAGAGGAAGCTGCGCTATCAGAATTATATTCATACTTACAGCAAGACCATTTTTACTCTTTTTACTGTTACTGTTATTAATATATTCCATATTTACCATAACACTTTTAATCAGATTAATAAAATGTACTTTTCAAAAATTAAAAAAGCTAAACTGGATAGGGTTGACTAATTATGGACCAGAACTCTTGCCCTACAGCATTGCAGGTTTCAAAATTTTTCCATCCTCATTTCTATAATTGCACATAATGCCAAGATTCAACAAAGTTGAACGTGGACCCATCATCTTTTAGTACAGAACACTTCAGGAGACCAGCTGTTAATGACTCTGCATGTACTTCTCACAGCATGGTAAAATGAACCAATGACTAATTCAATATACCAGAATTCAGTGATTAATTCAATATACCTGCACTTCTTTTTCATGATCAAATGTGCAAGATGGAAAGACCAAAGTCAGCTGAAGGGTGTTGCTGTTAGCAAGAAGCATTGCTAATGGAAAAGATATACACTAGCCTCTATGAAATGTCAGGGGCCACTGTTTAAAAAGGCAATTTTGTCAACAATTGCTGTAGATTGCAGTACCTACAGGTAGGAATGCTCCAATGCCACTAATTGGATTGGTGTCAGTGCACTGTGGCATGGAAAATGGTGTCACTGCAGTAAACAACTGTAATGTTTCTTGGACTATCTTCATGTGAGGCTACAAGTATATTAATTTTTTTTTTTTTTAAATAAAGATGCAGTTACAAAGAGAAATTTACAGTAATTCCCTATTTCTGACCATTTGTTCAATATGTAGAATGGTTTAGGGATATGTTAAGTGGATTCCTTTTGGAGACAAAATATTCAAAATCTCTGGTTGGTTTACAACAAATGCACTCCAGAATTTAAGGGTTTTCAACAATGACTGCTTTGATTCACAAGAGCCTAGATGCTTAATTCAGGGGGTTATACTAAATCCAACTTGAACTAAAATCCGAACTTCATAGAATATAGTTGTAATGATAGCAGCACAAAATGTTTCAATCCGCTGTACTGCTCTTTCTTTGCCAAATTATTGTGGCCACAGTCCATAAACATCAACAGGATCAATCTTTTTTTCCCCTTGTCCTGTCAATGGTTCTTCAAACACAAGCAAAGGGAAAAGAATGCATAAAATAGCACATTTTGAAGAAATCCATCCACTGGGCACCTGGTGGAGGGAAAGACAGCTGTCCTCATTGAGTGAAATGAATAAGTGCAGAATTAATCCAACCAGATTATCAGAGACTCACTATGGGAGAAGAGCTTGATAACTGATCCCACCAGAGGAAAAGCATCTCTCAGTTCCTAATTTATGAGACTCCCCCAAAAAAGCAGGGGACATAAACAAAAACTCCAGGTGAAATTATGTCCATCTTTGAAAGGGATATAATGATGACCTGCATGACCTTTGTGAAAACCTGAATTATGGATGCCTGTAATGCAAATTGACAAATATCCATTGCTAATGTGATGCTCTATATTTGGATCAAAGTTCAGCAGGAAATTTATTCAGTCTTGCTTTAAGTCCTGAGTAATTTTTAAATATTTGAAATCAAGCAGATAGTTTTAGGAGATTTATTTTAGAGGTCTGTATAATTTCCACGTAATTATCCATCACTAAGAGGAATAGGGGACATGTAACCATGCGTTATGAAGGTACAGGATGAGCCCAGGATAGCTGCATCTCCTAACTGCCAGTCCAAGTTCTTGTTCATAATAGTTCACAAATTTGCTTCAACCAGACCACATATTCTACAGGGAAAAAAACACTGCAGCACTACATCATGGCCATTCCTTAGTTCAGGGTGTTTCTCGTCACACCTTTAATGTTTGGGGAAACAAGCATATTGAAAAATCCCATGGCCACTGGCTGAGGCAACAGACCTGTCCTTATCACATGCACATATTTATTTCAAGCCATCCAACATTCATGCATCCAGCTCCCCTGGCTGTTTCCTGGTGGCTTCTGAAAGCTGCAGCATCAGAAAATATAAACACTCTTTTGAAAGATCCCACCTTATTCTTCTACATTGTGCCATCATTTAGGAAAGAAAGAACACACAGAAATAGAAAGACAAAAATGCCCTAAATGTGGATAACTGATGAGCATTTGATGCCATTGGTTCAATTTACTGGGATTATTATTAAAAGTTCCATGTTGCATCAGGTAGAAAAACATTCAACAGAGATAATAAATTCATTTTCACATGTATCTTAAAGAATCACATTGTACCTCTAGGTTTTAATGTGAGATTCAACAATTTTGAAAAAATATAACATTTAAAAATCAAATAGGTCATTGAGGTATCATTAACACCACCATAATTAGCCTAAGGCACAACATTATATCCCTTTTCCAATTCCTTTGCTTTATTTTTCTGAATAGCTTCAGTTATTCAGACAGATTTTGCGTAAAAGGCAGACCACATTTTGACGGGTGGGACATTTCTCTAGGACTCAGAATATCTGTTCCTAGGTGTTAAGTGTATTGGTGAGTCATTTCACTCCTGCTCGTCTGTACTTACAAAACTTTGCTGTCTTGCTTAGTAAGGCTTCAAGTACTTTGAGACAGATACTGCCTTTTATGAATCTGGACAGCATGCAGACAACTGGACAGAAATACAAGGGAAGTAACTTACTTTCAAAGTCCCTGCTGAGGACTCTTAGGTGTTGCTCTAACAGAAAACAAACACTGACTCATGTCAGCTCTGGAAGCAGCTGAAGTTTTTCCCTTTCCAGAGAACACAACACACGTCTCAGACTGATCGTTTCTGAAGGCTCTAAAGCAGCCTTACACTAGCATCCAAAGATGTGTGGTTCCTCTAAAAATATTAAAGGTTTTTCATGTTCTTTTCAACTTCCCAAATATATTGAAGCATGGATTCTTTTAACATTTTACATTTATACTGAAATTACTACTAACACTCTCAGCTTTACCAGTTCTTCGTGGCTTTCGCATCTGCAACTGAGGTACAATTCAGACTTCTCTCTTCAAAGAGCTGTTTTGAGAGGTTAGACTGACAGTGTTCAGTTAAATGACTTTCTTCTGCAACAACTGTAATTCACAGAAGGAGGAATCCCTTGCGCTTTAAGACTTTGATGTATGAAGAGCTGGTAGCATACCAGAGGAAATACAATTTTACACCATTGTTCCAGCAAACCATGTGTATATCTTCATTTATATTTTTAGCCATTTGACCAATAACCTTGAAAAACAGGTTGAACAGACAGATCAGGATGAATGTGTTCAGATTAGAAACACGTGTTTCTCACTGTACAGAATGACAGCGAGATGGGAGAATTGAATCACATGCCAAAACTAGCCTGCTTCAGGAGTCATAGCTGCAGGTCACTCTTGCTTCTTTTGCTCGTGTCTCAAACATTTGCAAAGAGAAGGTGCCACCAGCTCCCCTTCCCCTCTCCTTTTTCAGCTACACAGCCAGCTGAAGCTCATAGGCATGAAACCAACCACTCAAGGTTACCTGATGGAGAATACATCTCCTGCGTTCCAGCCCACTGGGCCATGCCAGCCTCTTTAAAATAGAGCCGGGAGCACAGTAATTCCTCCGCTTCCAGCATCCATCAGACAACGTTATAAGGAACCAAAGCAAAGACTGAGCAAGGTTATTCACTTAAAAATGCAGTAACTTCTCAGAACTAAGCACATTGGATTAAAATTCTTGGATCTATTACATATATAAATTGTTATGGAAGCCCAGGCATGTGAAAGAAATTCAGTAGGTTAGAAATCACTGTGCTCTTAATAAGAACTGATTTTTTTTTGTCTACTCATCTTTTGTCTATTTTCAATCAATTTTGTCTATTGATCTGCAATTAGCTTTACCCAGCAAAACAAATACAGGAGAAATCTCAATGCAGTGAATTTTGTGCATTTTTATGTACTTCACATGGCCTATAATTTCTTATTACCAGAGCTAGGTGTAACCTTCAGTCTTTCAACAGACTTACTGTATCAAAGAGATCCCCCTCTTTACAGTGACAGCAGACATTTCCAGTGCTGACTGCACTATTTGCAGGATCTTAGCCACAGGGGTTCCAGATGACTGCCAAAGGGGATCAGTTGAAGTCCTAGGTTATATTTTGAGCATAAGTTCATGGCTGTGTTGTGTCCAGCCCACAGACACATTTTGAAAAGGACCTCTGCTTTGCAAGGCAACCTTGCACTTCCTAGATGCAAGGAAAGTCCCTGTGAGGGCAGTATGGTTGTCTCCTACCATGCAAGCAGGACACAAACCTGGAATGATGCCACACCACAAGTAAAACAGTGGTATATCCAGACAGGGGAGGTGTCAAATGGGAGTGGGGTGGCCGCTGTCTCCTTGTCTTGAGGAGGGACAGGTTCATACATCTGCATGCATGGTGCAGACATGCTTCATGCTGTTTTTCCCTAACTTCTGATGAAGCCAAACGTTGAGCCCTGCTAGGATTTGCCAGCATTAAGAAATCTCTGCTCACCTTTCCCCTTAAGGGAATGCCAGATGTTTTTGGTCTGCACTTCAGTAATTTACAGAGACAGCAACTCCAAAGAGACCACATTGCACATATGCTCCATCCACCTGCTAAATGCATTTGTTACAAGTCACGAGGTTTACTAACCTTTTCTGATGGGCCAAGAAAGAAAAAAAAATAATGTTCATTAAAACATGCAACCCTTGTGAATAAGCAAAAGCATGCTGGGGAAAAAGGGAAATGTCAAAGCATTTCACTGAAAACAGGAATTCCTGCACACTGAGGAAATAAAATCCCATTCTGTATAGAAGCAAAACCACAGAGATTCTAGTCTGTTGCAGTCAATGAATATAAATGATGGAGAATAAAGGTGGGAGACTTACCACTAACACAGAAATTGAAACTCCTAGTCTGCTTCCCTGGGAGAATTAATTTAAACTTATACAGAGAAATTCAGATCGTCTTGTCCCTTTGAAATAATGTGATCAGCTTTCTTTTATTAGCACCTAGATGAGCACTGCACAGCTTTCTGTGTGCGAGTAGTCTTCTTACTGAAGTTAATAGGCCTTTTCATATAATTAAATATTTGTAGGACAGGAGTTCAGGGATGACATACCACAAAAGTATGAAAAATTGTTTGCTGCACCAAGCAGAAATTATGCCCAGTTAGGGTAAACTCTGAGGTCAGCACGAGAGGGTGTGAATATATATGCCTCAGTGGCTGTCTCTACTTCCTTGATTCATCTCACAGCCAGTGAGTGCATGGTGACGTACAATTCTATTTAATGACTTCTCTGAGAAACCCATATATATATGCCTGGCCACTTTGCCTCGGTCTGTAAAGTCACGCTGTCAGCAGTCAAGTTCAGGAATTCTCACCTTGTTGCAGGCCCTGCCAGGGCTGCCTGTGAAGTTGTGTGGGATGTAACTTTGTGCTACAAAAATGGGCAGCTTTTTGTCAGTGTTTTGTCATGGGGCACTGCATAAACAGAAATGCATGGGAAAGAAGTGACTGAAGGCAGAAGCCAGAGGTGGAAGCCATGTTCTGAAGTACAGTGAATCCATAAAATAAATTCTGCTGCAAAAAGATGGCTATGTAACCCAGTGCTTCCAAGAGCATTTAATTCTTTCTGCCATATTGTGCAGCATGCTGCTAGACATGCATATGTGTACACACCATATCCATAACTTCATCAAAATACTTTCAGGCTTGCATTTTTATAGGTGCACTTGGATCTATAAGCTGTGTTTTAAACTGTAAACTAATGATGCTTTTGTAACTTGTGATTTCCAAGCCATCAACGTGTTATGAGACTCCTGCCTGTTACCATTGTGGATTAATCATACCCACAGTACATTTTCACCTAGGAACACACTTGGTAGAAAAAGTTATAATTATATTAGCACTTTGAGGGTGCTTTCCATCTTCAAAACATCTTACTAATACTGGGTTTATTAATAAAACAAAAGTACAGCTTGTATGCTCCTGGGATAGATGTCACGGATACAGAGTACATGAAGTAATGCTTCTCTCTGAAATAAGAAAATGATCCTAAGAAGGAATACCTAAAACAGGAAGAGGAGAATTCAAGTATTAAATTAGGATATACGCATTTGAAATTATACTTGAGCTAAAAATCTACACACTAGTTAGAAAATGAAAAACATCGTACTGAAAAAAGTACTCAGAGATTTTCCTGTATCTCTCTGCACCTTCTGGAGAAAAAAAAAAAGTGAGAATTTTACCTCAAGCTACTGTAGCAGTTGGTTAGATAGTGGCAAAATACTAAAAGCCTGCAAAAGGGGCTCCTGTTTATTTCTGATTAAAATTTTTTAAGTTCCTGGCCTGGCCACCTACCTCCCACACACACTCCCTTCCAATTTCTGAAACTGTAGGTGAGATATGTAAAAACTATAAATAGTTCCCGGACCCTAACTGGTAGGAATTGGGATGCATTTACTCAAGCCTGTTGAGCTACAGGACCTAGCCTTGATTCAGTTTTCTGAATGACTCTCTTTGCTCAGCCTGTTTTTTTGACTTTGAGCACTGACAGTACTATAAAAGATTTTGTGAAATGTAACCCAAAGAGGAAGGGAGGGCATATGTTTAGGGACCTTTCAGTGGGAGGCCCCATGGCTGCTTATATGAATATGAGGCAATGTGAAGGCTGCTTTGATTTGATGCAACCAACAGCACTTAAAAGCAAACCAGTGACAGCTAAAATCATACACCCTGTTACTATAATTCCTTTTCTTTGACATCCTATTAAACTGCCTTTATCTCCGCCCAGGAGGTTTATTTTTCCATTCCCCTCCCCATCCCCTCTGGGGGCAGGGGTGCGCAAGCAACTGCCTTGTGCTCAGTTGTCCACTGGGATTAACCCACAACAAACTGCAAGTTACTTAGATCCCTGCAACTGTGACTTGTTCAGGGAAGCCTGCTGAGAGTACAGACTGTTGAGATAAGGCTTTGAAGAGTGACCAGAAACACTGGGTGCCCTCATTTAGGTGCTTTCAACACATCTCAAGCAGAGTACCCAAAGGGTGTGGTTGCTTTCAACAGTCTTCAGCAGGACTTGCACATGCATGGCCTCTTCCAATGTAGTGAGTTACCTGGTTACATTAACAACACCTAAAGGAATTCAGTTGCCTTTCCCAAAATGCCCCAGTGGGGTACTACTGCTATTGTTTTCAGGTCATAAACCTATCTACCTGCTAATTTCTTCTCCTTCAGAGGGATTCATGCTTGCTAAAGTTTCCTTTCTCACAACTTTCTGCTAAACCACTTAGTTTTTTAAAGGATTTTCAACAGTAATGTATTAAATGATGAACCAGAAGCAGGGGAGAAGAGGGTACCAAACAAAATACTTCTTCCCAAAGGAAGAAAGGAAGGTTTCTAGTGAGAGAAACATGAAACTACTATTGCTGGAAGACTTTCATATTCATCATGACAAAACACATGGATGTTGCTAAGTATCAAGAGGGGCAATCAAATCTTCTTCTGAAAATGGGTCTTCACAAGGTAGTCAAACCAGTCTTTCCATTTGGAAATGGTATCAGTGGGCCAGTCACCTCAGGAATTCTAACATGAAAACAAACAGCTTACTGCTGATATGGAACATTAAGTCAAATTCTCTGTATCACACCAATCTTTCTAACAGTAAAAAAACCTGAACATTTTAAAAGATTATTTTTCCAAGAAATGTATTCTCACAGATAACAGAGGTGCTTGGGTTTCAGTACGTCAAGGTGCTGAAGCACAACTTTTCAGTCAGAATGCTCCACAACCAGCTGCAGTTATCTTCAGTCAGCTGAGTACTCACAAGCTTTGAAAAAAGAGGGAAAGGGCTTTTGACAGCCAAACCTTGACTGCTAAAGCAACAATGAAAATTCAAGCTCTGGATGGATTTCTAGAGCTCTGCAGTTTATTCTCATTCTATGCATCTGGTATCATGACTGGGGAAGACTCCATAAGGAACTGATAGTTTTATGCAAGGCTGGCAGACTTGTAAAAATTTCAAGAAAGTTCTGTTACTTGATTTTGTTGTATAAACTTGGTGTTGATGTGGGTATTTTTCTTAGCACATTTCCCACTTCCCACTTTGACGGAACAAAGGTAGGGTAAAAAGCAGTCAATGCTCTGAATATTTTCCCCATCGTGACTTGGTAGTCATTTGGCTCTGATCTGGTGTGGAGATGCTGAGCACACATCAGAGACACCCCACCATTCTGTCCTACAATATTAGGCATAAATCCATGTCAGCTAATAGTCTTCACTGAAAAAATCTATTTTTCACAGGTATTTATTCCAATGAAGTACTGATAACTACCATGGAGACTATTAGTAAGTACTACAGTAGTACAAACACTTTGTTGTTCCTAACGTCAGACACTCCTCCTGTCTTCAATAGCAGTGTGAGACCTATAGCAATTGCAAGACTGACAACTAAATGCAATAAAGATTTAATTCAAGATAGGGATAATTTGCATGGATTGAGTAATTGTGGTTGAGATCTTTGACCTACATGACTATGGACATCATCACAGTGTTTGCAACAGTCTCTGTTTTAAAAGGCAGAAAAAACCCAACTGGCAATAAGAAACACCACAGTTCTTAATATTCAGCCTTCTTAGAAATAAAAAACACATTTAAAAAGATAAATCTAATCAAGCTTAAGCTCTAGAGACTCTTTGAGAGAACTATTATGGCATTATCTAAGAAAAATGTACACTTTTGCAATAACTATAGTTTCAGTCCTACAGTGTTAACATACTTTATGATGTGGTTATCTTCAGGTACAGTAAGAACAATAACATCCTGTTGAAATGGCTGTGTTTGAGACCTCTGATCCTATTTTTTATATCTGCTCACCTCACAAATTCTCACATCTAGCTCACGAAGACACAGGGAGAAGGAGCAGAACAGTTCACCAACCTAACAGAAGAGACAGGAGTATAGGAATTAGGCCCTCAAAAGTTTAGTTATGTGGCTGCCATTGGCATAATTTCTTGCTTATTTCAGATGAAACCAGATGCTCAACTAATACTGAGGATCTCCTCCTGTGCAACCTATCCAACAGCAAGGACTAAAGGACTAAGACATAGGTCAGCTCTAATCCCTGCAAAGCCTTCCTTTCCAAACAGTTTATTGACAACCCTGGTCAGCCTGACGCCATCAGTTCTACTTAAAAGAAATGAACCGTGACCACACATTTCCTGGACCAGAGCATCTTACCCTTCTTGGCTGAGTGGAGGGAGAAGAAAAAGGAACTTGACTTAGAAAATGGAAACCTTTCCTATCAACTCTAAAATCAAGAGATCTCTCACTTATAGCGATGCCTCCAAATATCAGAGAGATGTGAGAACTGTTGCAGAACACCACCAAAAGGCAAGACAATGATGTTCAAGTCCACTGGGTTTTTGAATTTAAAATACTTTTTTCAGAAGTACTGACCAACGTGTGGCAAAGTGGAGTCAGATGCATTATTAAACCTATTTCACTCTAAATAAACCCCAGTTAACGAACACCAACCTATGTATACATCTCACATTCAAATAAGGAGAAAGTTTTAGTGATTTTCAGCATGTGTCAGAAGCTAATCAAGGCAATGTGTCCAAATTTTGCAATATGTAATGAAGCCAAAATTTGCTTTGTGACTTTATAAATCAATATGACTTTCTGTACAGAAAATGCTGAAACGTTGATTTTTCACGACCTACACCAGGTGGCAGATTATAGCAGCTCTAGAAACTGAAGAAAAAATATGGAGATGCACCCATTTAGAAATCTATGTTGAGAAGCAGTAAACAGCTCATGATTTAAAATCAACAAAGAGAAATGTAAGGTTTTTCACCTGGGAAAACAATTCAGGAATGCAACACAGGCTGGGATCTACTAAGCCAGGGACATCTCTGTGGAGAGGGACCTAGAGCTCCTGGTGGGCTGCAAGCTCAATAGAAATGAACAGTGCGCTGCAGGGGGAAAAGAAAGCCAACAGGATGCTGGGTTACATACACAAGGTCATCATCAGCAGAGATAAAGGGGTCATCATGCCACTCAGTGCTTGTCAGGCTGCACCTGGAATACTGTCTTTGGTTTTGGTTCCTGTTATGCAAAGAATATGTAGACAGACTAAAGACGGTCCAGAGAAGGGCAACCAAGAGGATCAAAGGACTGGGAACCCTGACATATGAGGAAAGGCTCATCCTAGAGAAATGAAGGCACTGGGGAGACTTTATCACCATGTTCTAATATTTAAAGGGTGGCTACAAAGAAGATGAAGTCTGTCTTTTTTACAAGGAGTCACATGGAAAAGATGAGGGGTAACAGGTACACATTAATCCTGGGAAGATTCCATTTTTTTCCCCTATGAAAAGTATTAACCATTGGAATAATCTTCCCAGTGCAGTGGTGGACTCCACAACATTGGACACTTTTAAGAGTTGGCTGAAAAAGGTGCTGGGTCATCTTGTCTAAACTGCGCATTTGCCAGGAAAGGTTGGACCAGACGACCCTTGAGGACCCTTCCATACTGTTATTCTATGATTCTGTGATATGATCAATCATATGATCAATGCAGACCTGCAACAGATAAGCCTGTGTAAAACATTGCAACTCCTTGTGGCATAAGCAGGTCCATTTCTTTAACACATCTTTCTTTTCACCAGAAATTCAGCAAGGCAAGATCAATTCCAAGATGATCTAGCCCAGTGTTTAAAAACAGAGGTAAAACATCACCTTCTGGTCCCAGTCCTGTACTAGGACCTGAACAGAAAGCATTATATTCATCCATCTTAACACCATCAGGTATGAACCCCTAGGAATAGGAGTGGGAGCTAGGGACTATCTGTTTGTCAGGCACCTGACCTGCAACACCTATTTAGCTACTTGAGTTTCTCCCAGAGAAATCTGGGCAAAGAGGAACTGCCTAGCTAGAAAGTGGGAGGCACAGTGGGAACAAAGCTGTGGCTTCCCCTGCCCTCCACAGGCATAATCATTAGGTTAGTCATCACTGACCTTGGTGTTCTGCCTGGCACACTTCAAGGCAATGCAAAAATATGTCTCCTGTTTTTTTCATGGAAGGCAACAGTTGGTGCTCCCAGGATGCTGATTTTTTTGTGTGTCTAAGTCAAAAGGCTTTTTGTTTCTTCCCATTCCTCCACTCCCTAACTACTGTTGGCACTCCTGTCCAGCTGCTGCAAAGTTTCTCCTTTTGCTCTTTGCCTCATTACCTTTCCTGGGTATGGAGAGATGTAATTCTAAGCTTGCTTTGCAAGGTGAATACAGCAAAATTCACCCTAACTTTCTTAAACCTCCAATATTGTTGCCCCTACCTGCAGGTTTATCCCAGGCATCCAGACAGGCTGGAATTGCAAAAATACCACTGCACACTACACAGTGAAGGCCTTTCTTGAACTCTGAATTAACACCATTAGTTCCAGGTACAGCTTTCACCATCAGACACAACAGGACAGACAGTCAATGCAAAGCAATGCAAAAATACATGACAAGGTAAAATCTCCAGGACGGGTCATGCACACGAGAAAGGGACTACCTTCACTCTGATCCCTTAGCTGCGTAGAAATAAGGGTACATTTAAAAAGCTTGGAGTGAAAAAGAGATTAATCCTGCAAGCAAAATACTTTGGGGACTGAGTTCTCTGCCCCGCCCCCCATATCATTTATGCTGATGCTTATTTTGAAAGTATGTATTTAAGGTTTTGTGCTCCTAGCCAGATGCTGACTGACTCCAGTTTTAAGAGGACTGCCCTGCATGTTGTTTTTACTTATGTTCAGTACATTTTCTGACCACATTTTGAGGTATGTGTTGCAGTTTTGTGTAACTGTGCTGCTGAGACAGTTTTTGTAAGCAGCAGTTACAGTTTTCTGCCAGCCTCAAACTGTAAACAACGGCCAATTCAAGGCCAAAGTTGCTTCTGACCCAGGGCTGAGCCAACTGGGGCTAGTCACAGCCTCTGTGAATCACATACAGGAGAAAAATAAAACAGAAGCAGATGCATTTTGCCACCGGAGAAGGGAGTGAGAAGATGTAACGAGCTGTGCAGACACCAAGGCCGGGAAGGTACCCCAGGTGCCAGAGAGAAAAAATGCCCCTGCAGCCCGTGGAGAAACCCATGGTAGAGTATGTGTCCCTCCACACCTGCAGTCCATGGAAAAGGCTGAGACCCCACCTGCAGCCCATGGAGAGGCTCCACGCTGGATGGAGCAGGTGGAGACATAGAGAAGATGCTGTGACCCACGTTGGATCAAGCCCCTGCCAGCACTTGCAGCCATGGAGAGAGAAAGAGACGCAGAGATGAGTGAGAAATTTGCACCGGAACAGGTTTGCTGGGGGAGGCTTTTTACCCCGTGGAGGACTGGGACTGAGAGACACTGTGATTTACTACTGCCCGGCACAGCAGTGACCCACAGTGGGGCAGCTGATGAAGAGATAAAGTCCTGCGGGAAGAGGCTCACCTTGGAGAAGTTCGTGGAGGACTGTCTCCTGTGTGTGAGACCCCACGGTGCAGCAGGGGGAGGGTGTGGAATGAATGCCCGCCCCCACCCTGGCCGAGAAGGAAACCAACTTGCAAGGGACTGACCAAAGCCCCCATCTCCCAGTCCCTGCCCCCCTGTGCTGCGATCAGGGGGAAGAAGGGAGTGAGATCATGACTAGAGTGAAGTCTGCTAAGAAGACAGTTGGGGGGGGGGGGGGTGGTAGAGGTGTTTTAAGATCTGGAAAACAGCTCATGAAGTGACCGAGAACCCCATTTTCCCAGTCCCTGCCCCCCCCGTGCCACAATGGGGGGAAGAAGGGAGCAAGATCATGACTAAAGGGAAGTCTGCTGAGAATGGAGGGGTGGTGGGGGAAGGTGCTACTGAGAACCCCATTTCCCCCAGTCCCTGCCCATCCCATGCCACAACGTGTGGGAAGAAGGGAGCAAAAACCCTGACTAAAGTCTGCTAAGGAGGGAGTGGTGGGGGGGACGTGTTTTAAGATGTGGTCATGTTGTTTTAAGTTTTGGTCATGGTCCCGACTCTGGTTTCACCAGATATTTTTTTAGTGTCGTGTAATAAATGAGAGAGTTTTCTTGCCTTCACTCTATGTTGAGTCTGTGTTGCCCATGTCGTTCGATGACAGGATGATCTCTCCCTGTCCTTACATTGACCTCTGAGCCTCTTAATATATATTTTCTCTCCAGTGCAACTAAAAAGGGTAAGGATACACCGACTTTGGTGGGTGTCTGGCCTCCAGCCAGGGCTAAACCACCACAGTATAACATAGGTTCTTGTGCTGTTGTTTGCAGCAGCTTACCTCAGAACACCAGTAGGAAAGAGGGAAAAAAAAAAAGAAAACAAAGCAATGCAATGCCATAAGATACTATAAACCTTCTTTTTAAAATTAGCTACAGTTCTTTCTTTCTCCTGCTTTAAAAGGCAATATTTAGTCAAATTCTGGGCTGAAAACACGCAAGTGGTTGGGAGCTTTGCATGGAGTTCCAAGGTTTCCCATTTTTGACAGTTTCTAGTGCTATCAGCGTCCTTGTAGCAGCACCGAATATTAGCCTGGGCCTTTGATTTCCTTCCATCAGTAAAAGGAGGGGGGAAGAAGACCCTCTCTGAGGCACAGCCAACACCAAGTAGTTGCCTTCCTGAGACAATAGCTCCAATTCAGTCGTTCAAAAGGTGTGCTTATATTTAGCCTGTTTTCCAGGCTGACTGATATGCAACTCCCACTATTAGGAATCACAATATAAAAGACAATCTTTGCTATTCCAGTAGTCAAGGACACTTGTGACAAACCTCCTCAATACAGAATTCTGAAGCACCAGCATGTGACAGCCTCAGAGTGCTATAAGTAACTCCATGCTACCTCCTCTATTTTATAAATCCAAGATTTGGCCTTATTTCTTTATAAGTTTTTCTGTCCGTACCTATAAGCGGCACTCATAAAAGGCACAGCCACAAACATGTACACCCAAATCCCTCAACATTGTGTTTTTCCATGTCAAAGGTCTTATAAGCAGACAAAAATGTAAAGTATTCCTTGTAATGCGGATTTTATTGCCTTTGTAACTGCAAGGGACAGCCTTTTCTGTGATCGGAAAGAAAATTCAGCTCCACTTGAGTTTCTTCCAAATTTTTTCATCTTGCTTGCAAAGATCTATATACAGACATTTAGACTGGAAGTATGTTACTACCCTCTTAGTGTGGTGGTGGACATAGAGGGTAGTGATCAGAGATGGAAATCAAATTGGTTGCAATGAAAAAAGGTTGTGTTGTGCCTACAGGGGTATGGCCTCATCCAGCTGCCTAAACAGACAGTAAAGACAATTGATTTTGTGACAGGCTTGTATAAGAGTTATCCACTGCTCTGTTGTGTATTTCTAATAAAAGTGTCTAGCCTCATGAATTAATTGCTCTCATTTTGCTCTCCTCCAGTCTCCCTTGGCTTTCTGCAGACCTGGAACAACATACGTATTTCTTTGATCCTACTTTGCAGAAACTGCTGGGTTAGGATTATGTCCCAAACTGTGCTGGGGACAATTCATCCTTCAGCCCAGCAGCTAGATGATCCACACTCTGAGAGCACTAAGCACCACTAAGCAATGTATCTTTAGGGAATGACAAGCCCTGGAGGTGGGGGAGTGTAAAGGATGTCCATCTATGGACAGGATTGTGAGCTACACAAAAAACACATCAGGGACACTGCAGTGTGCAGGAGGGGTGTGTGAGATGTGCAGGCTAAAATCAATGATACACGAGACCTGGGGACTCATGCAATGCCATCTCTGCAAAGCCATCCATGATCTCAGCAGCAGGTGTATCCATGTATGCATAAGCAGAACCCTGACCCAGTGCAGCAGCCTGCCCTGGTAAGTGCTCACAGACCTTAAAACATGTGAAAAAAAAACGTAGGTAAGAACAAAATAATGGACCATGGTGTATTAACACACAATTAAGGATCCACTCCCCTCAGTAATATATGCAGAAAAAAAAAATCAAGCTGAAAGAAAAGGAAGAGGGTAAGTTATCAACTTTTATAGAATAATATCTGAAAGCACATAGGTTTTCATTTTTTCTGAGTTATTTTTTGATTTTTAGATAAAATTGTGATGACTACAAAAATTGGACAAAATCAGAGTTCATTCTTTGGCTGCATTAAATGAAATAGAAGTGCAAGAACTGTGAATTTATTTTCAAATTGTTTGCTGATAAATACATAATGTTTCAAGAAAAATAATTTTGCTTCTGCCAAATTTTTATACCTATGCAATAGTTTGAGAGGCAGGATGCACTGAGTAAAAGGGGGTTTTCACAAATTTGGTTTTATACAATCTTATCTGAAAGACACAGAAGAAAAGAAGGTAAAAGTCAAACTTCTGACTGTTGACCTGGGTAAAAATAAAGGGATTATCCCAGTTACAGTGCTTAATAGACCCCCCTAAATTCATTGATATTAGAATCATCTGATCTGTCCTTCTGTATATGAAGTCCAGGGAATTTTGATTAGCAGTCCAATCAGTGAGTAGAACAGTTGGGCCGTTGAAGATTGACTCACTTCATTTCAATTCTCACTTGCATTTCTCCACTTTATTTAGCATATGCTTTCTCCCAAACACCAGAAAAAATGGAAAGTTTCATTTCTTCCAGCTACTGCATCCTCCTAAGTGAATTTTGGAGGATGTGCAAAAATGGTAAAAAAGCTTCAGTAAAATTTGCTGGGCATACCTACTGGATTTCTGTGTCTTGAAAAACCTGACTTAGAAGCCTGTAACAGAAGCATCTCTGTAAAGCTACAGACTAGGGTCTGGGACCTGTATGTAATTGAGGCTTCTTTCCTGTGACCTTTGAGACTTGAATGCCAGTCCAGTTCATACAGCTGTGGTTTAGCTGATAAAACTAGAGGATGCAGGTATAAGGGGAATGAGTGTCAATGAGGCAGCCTTAGGGATTTGAACTACATTTTGTAAAGGTGGGCCCTCAGCAAGGGTTTGGAAACTAGAACCCGCAGAGAATTACAGGGTCTCACAATGCAAACTCTGTTTGAGTCACACTTATGGTATCCTGAATTAGAGGAATGCTGCTTAGCATGGTACTGCTGAGTCCTGGTATTCAGCAGAGAAAGGCAGAGACCTTCACATCATAATTCATCTGAGGACTGAAAACCTATGTCCAGCCACAAGCAAAAACTAAGGCACAGGGTTTCAGCTGTGATTTGGGCCGTGTAAATACTGCTCTTAGCCTTTCAGAATGCTTGGTTTTATCTACATTGGAGGAGCAAAGTAACAACCCTGACTTCTCCATCAGTATTTGATACCCAAGTACAAGAAACACTGTGACAAGAAGGAGGTGTATGTGTGACCTGCCACATCCTCATTTGTGTTTTCAACTGAAAAAAAATAGGAACCAGAACTCCATCCCACTCTGCAGATGATGTTACTGTAAAAATACTGACAGAGACATTTGGAAAACTATTCCTGCATACTTCTTGTTTAGACATGACATAATTATTTGCACAACCATATCTATGATTGTCTGCTCGAGAAAGTCAAGTCACATCTTTCAACAGACCTTGGAGATCATCTTTCGTGAGCAGCATCATTGTATTGCTGGTCTCTGGAAGTGATCAGCACACAGACAGCAATTCACATGGTCAAAAACCTTGCAAATGCAATAGCATGTAATTCACCATAGAAAATCTACATATTCTCTACACAACTTAATTTTTTAATTATTTACTGTTCATTGCAGAAACTAAATTCTTCCACTGCAGAGCTGTAACTACCTTCCACAGAATTACCCATTTCTGAACTTCCAATAAATTCTTCAGTTTTATCCTGGTATCGGAATACTGCTTTCAGTAGCTCGGCTTTTAAGCATTCATGAGTGTATTTTTAGCTGGTGTAAATTGTCATAGCAACATTTCTCCCATGAGATCTTGATCTCCTCCCTTCTCTTCCCCTCTTATGATGGGCAAAGACACAAGGCAGATTTTAACACATGTGCTAGAATTTTATATCATACTATTATAAAACCACAGTGCATCACAGTCACATTACTAGTTAAAGTGCAATGGAATTTCTGCAAAACCAGTAAATGTTTTTGAAAAATGCAGATTGTTTCAGGATCTATGCTTATTTCTATGAAATCGCAGGCATGAGCTGCAGTTATACACTCTCCGTTCATCTGCTCATGTTAGCTTTTGCTCTATGATAGGTGAGAATAGGTTGACATCAAAGGAAGATGTTATCACACATCCTGAAAAAGATTTGAAACATCTCCAGCACTCAAAACTGTCTATCTCCTGCAAAACCTGCTCAGGACCTGGGAAACCCTATCTACATTGAGTCCTATCCTGATGTGTCCCCATGTTCAGTACGTATCATTTGGCAGAGCCCTGAATATAGGGGTTTTTTAACATTATCTCCAATGTGAACTGATTTACCCCTTCATATGGGAAAGTGAGGAGCATAAAACATTTCTTCATTCTCCTTCCTCTGCTTTTTTGAGATCTTCATGATCTCCTATGCAGTCAGCCATTTTTGTTGAAATTACTTAAGAATGACTAGTTTGCATTTTGTTGCTAACACCTAAATGTATCAGGTGTTATAGTTTTACACTAAAATCCAAAAGAACCCTTCCTTGTGAGGGCAATAAGGAGTACAGTGGTTTGAGTCTCCCAAAATACACGTGGGAAAAAAATCCAAACAAATTCCTATGAATTTATGTTAATTTTGAGAAATCTGGAAGAACACTTGCTGACTGTAAGCCAACAAGTTTCAAATGGCATAAAGTTTCCTTATATATGTGCACACCTCACCAGGTAACATGGCCAAAAACATCTACATTTCTTCAATGGACTATTGGGAACACATCTGCATGGACATCATCATAGCAGAAGGATATGGGAACTGGGGTTGATGACATCAGGCAGGCTGCGTGTGAAAGAGGCAGAAGATCAGGTGTGCTTTATTTTAAGAGATAATTATTGATCTTTTCATTTACAGACCAGCCATTCACAGTCCTACTGAAAAAATGGTCCTGGTGCCAAGGCAGCAATGGTCAGCTGACAAAGAGCAGGACGGGGTAGGTCACCTTGTCTTATTCCACTCCTTTTTGCAAATCTTTATAGCAAATACAGAACCAAGTCATGCATAGACTTCACACTGCTGTGGAATGACTCCATGATTATCAAGGAAAAGTATCCACTGCCAAAATCAGTGTGAACAGCTGACTCCAGAGCCTCTGCAGGGAAGTGTATCCTGACTGAATTACAGTAGTGTGTGCTTTTTCCTGTTGTTCTGGCCGCTTTCTGAAAGGAACATAAAAGAGATTTTGATAGTTACTTAGAGAATTGCATTTTCACTCTAATAAAAAACAAGTCGAATGTTTCCTAAACCAAGCTGTCCTTAGCAATCCTGAGCTCTCAGTGGGGTGGTTAAGTAAAAGGGTAGCGGGCTTGCTAACTGCACTGTTTCCTGGAGAAAATGTCTTTGCAGTGCAAGATCAGGTTCAGCCAGCTTACATCCCAAGCAACCTCAGGAAAAGTGTATATATAAATGCCTGGGCCAAAGGTGTCTTCCCATGCATTTCGTAAAATACCGATGATTATTTCCAAGACATAAAAAGCAGAGATCTTTAAGCTGCATTGTATGTTCATACCCTCCTTATCTTCTGCCCTCTCCTCTGTGTGTTTCAGCTTACAAATTTCTTTGCAGCTGTGTTACAGATCAGCATACAAGTGCAAGAAAACAATAACTAGTGTTCAGTGGAACAAAGAGTCATTTTAGTCGACCTGTGTGCATTGCTTTTGTGTCAAAGTCTTAAATACAGAGTGATTGAAGGTCTAGATGCTATCTGCCTAAATCTGGGGTTTTTTTAATAGCTTAGCAGCCTTACAGCCCGGCAGCCTGTCTTGTCACTGGCGATATACAAAGGTTTGTTGAGCTTTTGACGTAAGTATAAAAGACTTGAAAACTAAAAATAGTGTATCTTTTGACAAATCAGCTATCCCTACGAAGACGCCTTTGCTTTACAGTCCTGCTAGGAAATCTAGGGCTAGGATGTGTGCTTCTACAACCTGGCAGCATTTGGGACTCAGAAACAGCCTTTAGAGGTGTAGGCGCACAGCTGGGACCGCAGCATTGACAGTGACTCCTTCAAGTCAAGGGCTTCATGACGTTCTCCTCCCTGGATCAAAGCACCTCCATGCTTTTCCTCCATAGCCGGCAAAGCTGTGTTGTCAGGAAAAAAAAGGTGACTGCAGGCTAAAACACCTTGATGTAGGTTGCCCATTAATATGTATAAAATCACTAGTGCCACTAATTCATGAGTGTTTAATGGCTTTCCTCATCAACACCCATTACAACCAATGAATGGGTCACAGCTGGTACAGAACAAAACCCTTAACAAAAAATGAACTTGAAGTAAATGATTGCATTGATTATAGCATTTCCCAACAGACATAATTCCTTCTCTTCTCCAGCATCCTCTGTCTGTCAGAGAGGAGCAGATACCAAACAGCAATGTTCTCACATTCAGTGCCTCTAGTCTAAATAATATACACTAAGGAAACCCCTGTGTTTTAAGTGCATGACTGAAGTACCTAAACACATGATAAAGAGCCTACTGGAAGGAGGAGCATGGGTGTGTATATATGTATATACAGACCCATATATGCTGGTATATATGCATATATATACCAGCATATAATTGAGAAGCCTGCAGTGGCAGGGAGTTGACCTCTTCTCTTCTGGAGGAGCAAAGACTTTTACTTCTGGAATGCAACAAGTTGAAATGCTCTTTCCCCAGAGACATGCAGCAGAAGCACAACTGCAATAGGTGTTCCACAGATAATTTCTCCAATAACCCAGTACTTCAAACACAAGATCACAAATTACAATCTGAAAACACCACAGACTAAAAATTAAATGGGAAATAAATCCCAAGTTTCTATCACTGCCCTGTTACTTCTGCCTACTGTGCAGAAGAGCAAGTCAGAAATATGGAGGGTAGATTTTTTTATCATAAGCTGTATGTATCTATAGGATACATCCCAATTATGTAGGAGTACATACAGGTGAGTACCTCTGCCACGAACCTCTGCCAGCTACTAATGCTTTTTAACCAATAACCCATCATTTTAAAAAGTATTTTGCTACTTTATGTGGTTGACACTTAAAAAAACAAGGGAAAAAGATCCTGCAACCCACCAAAAAATATTTCTTGGAAAGACTGTGAAATATTTGCATACGAAATAAGACTTTAACATTACCATCTGGTGATTGTTGCAGTGAGAATAACAAGCATTTCATGGGAGGATCTCAAAGTGCTCATGCAAATGTAGTCCTTACAGTATTATCAAAGTAAATATGTAACACAGAAAATGCATTCTGAATCAGAGCAGCTGTGTGGTCCTTGATTTTGTCTCCGGTGGTGACAAATGTAAAGGCTATTTGGAGAGACCTCAGCATGCACTTCCTGCAGCATATTCCTCAACCTCCCCAGCAACCACCGTTTTGGATGGACCTGGGGGACCTCCCTGCCTGTTTCCCTGAGCTGCTAAGTCACCCTCTGATATAAAATTTAACCCTCTGATATAAAATTTAACTTTTCTTATGGTTAGTGTTTGCCAATAATAAAGAAAAAAAATCTAGGTATGCTGATCAAAAATATTCTGTATTAGCAAAGAGTACTTTTACGCACAATTTCTGATAGATAGAGTAATCTGGAGTTGCCCTAAAATACCATCATGTCAGAAGCCCAAGGATAAAGGAGAGAAGCTTTGTTAGCCTGTTTCTAAGACGATGATAACGGTATTATTGTTCTATTGTTATTGTTGTTGTTGCTGCTATTTATTATTATTACAACTCTCTGAAATCTAATCTTAACCAATACAGAAATTGGGTTTATGATGAAAAAGAACCAATTGCATAGATATTTTCCAAAACCAGATACTGAGGCTACTGAAGATGAAATTTTCCTTTTCTTCTATATGTGAAAATGAATTCTTGCTATATAAATTTAAAATACTATTTTCATCAAGTGCTTTGCTGAATGCATTGATTTTTAACTGGCTATCTGTGTGAGGTTCTCACAGAGATAGACAATACCACAGCTTGATTCCTACTGGAAGGTTTGGGTATTGTTTGTATCATTTTGTTTGGTTTGGTTTTCTACAGAAAATGAATAGGAATGTCAGGGTTGTTTTTTTTCTCCTGTATTTGGAAAATATTCTAAGAAGAGAGGCCATATGAAAACTTTTGGACAGACTGTGTAAGATTGATGTACAAGAGGGCAGAAAGTGCTTTGTAAAGATATCTGCCTAGTTCATGTGTGCCACCTGCTGCCTTGAGTGCAGGCACTTCAGTATTTTAATTTGCACATGGCAAAGTGTGAGCAGAAGTTCACACATCAGTTCTGAGCAAATCCTGAGTTTCTACAGAGAGCAAACTCACAGAATCACACTGTATTTCCTGAGATTAAGATTTGAGATTAATTTTTGACCTCTGTTGTTAGGGAGTATAACATAGGAGGTTCACCAAGGGTTAGTATCAGCTAATAAATAATAAGATGTTTATTTTCCATCATAAAGTGTCATTGCTGTCAACAAGCAAACTTTGTTTCTTATCCTAGCCTGTTTTAAAGGTCTTGGTGAAGTCAGACATGATAGGGCCTAAAAAGTGTTATATATGGAAGAGAATTTGAAAAGACATCTACATATCAAGATACACATGGGAAGATATGAGTGACAGCAAGCATGTCGCTAACAGGATTTGAGAAAGCAGAGAAGGGCAAGAAAAATGTTAGAAACAGGGAAGAATGTTAGAAACAGCACTGGGAGGTGGAAACCCAAGGTGAAAAACAGCAGCAGGCTCCTTTTAAATCCTTGGAGAAGTAGAGCATAGGGAGATGTTGTTTCACATCAAGTCCTTGGCTTAAAACACCCCATCAGTTTGCTAAATTAAAATATAACTCAGGCAGATTTTTTAACTATAACAAATGTCCTTTCTGTGTCTTTCATAGCTGCTCATGTTCTGAGAAGTCACCATGCCTCTGTATTACACGCTGCAGTCAGACTTCCCTCTCCTCGGCCATAGAGAGTTTCAACTTCTCTGGCTCAGGGTTGTTGAGGCAGTCTGACATGGCCAGTAATCACAACAGTATCTGGACGCAGTGGAGCACATAGTGGGATGCATGTGTTTTGTATTTGGAAGGACAGACAGTTTAAGATGCATCCTATTGGTAAGCATAATGTACATATTGTCAAACTTTTCTCCCAAAAGAATACAGACAGAACTTTTTTTTTTTTTTAAAAGCAGGTAAATGGAGTAATAGACTTCAGAAGCTGGACTTGTTAAAGACAAGTGAAGATGATAAAAAGGGAAAGCAGTAGACACTCTTCTTCCTTGACTCAGACAGGAAATCAATTTTCATCCATCATGTTCCTGATAAAATTTCTAAATAAAAACATTTCAATGTACTTTGCTTCTTCCACAGGGCTTCAGACTTAGCACTTGGCTTCACAGATAGGAAAAGTTAAGAAAACAGTTTCTCAACAGCCAGCGCCTGAACGCTCTCTGTTTCATTTCTGTCCAGAGAGGATTTAAGTCAAACTACAGGTGAATGTGCAGTCTCAAGCTTTCTTTCTGATTTAAACATGGATGACATCTGTCCACAATATGCAGTTTGGAACTTTGTATAACTGAATACGGGTGTATATTGTTGACCATGCTAACATTCATTTATATCGTTCAGTAAGAACAGGCCCAGATTCTAATGCAGCTGGCATACCAAAATATGGCTTGTCCCTGTTCTGCACTGGCTTCACATATAGTTAAGGTTTAATTACTACCTCCCAAAGCCCTTCAGCTCAAGGTCTCAGGACTTCTGGAAACTCACTGTAGCCTCACCTAGCGGGCAGCTTTGGGGACCACAGTTCCCTCTGCCAGGCTGAGCCACAGCGACTTCAACCTGGGACACAGGAGCTCAAAGATTTGCCTGCACAATCAACTAAGTGTGACAGAGTTAGTGCTGAAAAGTTTTTGGTGCTGGACTTCGTGAAAGGTTGCAACATGACTGTCTCAATGCACTTTTCAACTTGGCTTTCAGTGTAAATTACTGATTCATCTAATGACTTCTGCCAAGTCCTGAGTGCTCTGTTTCTCTCTTGCAGAGTTTCAAGTAGCATCTGAGAATGGCTTTTCCTGTCCCACTAGGGGCATCCCTGAAAACATCTACAAAAACAACACTCATTCTTCAAATGGTGGCTAAAAAGAAGCCACCCCTGGCCTACTTGCTGCACCATGCAAGGTGTTATTTAGACAGGAGTGTGAGAAGTGTAAATGGTTTACTTAAGATTGCTTTGTTTGCCAGAAGCTTTTATGGAGTATTTGAGTTGCAGGACACTATTGAATGCGTAATGCCTTGTATGTAAATTAAAGAAGACCAGTTTCAGCAGGGGTGTTGTATTGGCAGATCTCAAAAAGTCCCTTTCAACCTTGGTGACTTTGTGGCTCAACCTGGTCCAGTGAAGCAGCCTGCTATTCCTTACTGCTTAAACACAGGAGATACTCACAAACTCACTCACTCACTCCACAACAAACTGTCAATAAAAGTTGATGCATTTGCAAACAAATCTGCATTTTTTCACTGCACATCTTATTACCCCTATTTTTTTCTCATTAAAAAAAAAAGATGGGGCTCTGATGGAATAAACCCAAGGTAACCCTGAGGGATGGTTGTATGCGGAGATTCAACTGTGGTGGCAGCTGCTGAATCTCAATTTGTGAAAACCATTTTACCTCTCTGCAGTATCTGCCAAACTTGGGCTCTTCCTTCTCTGTCTTTTTTAATAAACAGTATGCAACTGAGGAGAAAACACACAGGACTTCATCTGGAAATCATCTGGTAACACCTGCACGTTAATACATCACAGCTGAACCACTTGATCAACTGTCGCTCATACTGAAGGCAAATAATTATAGCTAAAGATTTATGCTACCCCAATGTCCTTTCTCTTTTCTACCTCACATATATTGTTTTTCTTTTTTATTTTTTTTAACATATTTACTTTTTCTCAAACCACAATCCCAACTCTGTTCTAATCAGGTAAAAAAGAATATATATATATATATATATATATATATATATATATATATATATATATATATAAAGAAAAAAAACAACCTTAACAACCTTAACTTAACAGGTTTAAGCCAGAGTTAATCTGTAGCTAAAACCTGAGAAATTCTTTCAAAAACATCAGTACTGAGATTTGGGTAAAGACCAGATCAAGAGAACTGGTGATGATCTATGTTGCAGCAGTTGAGCTTTGACCAGATCCAGTCTGCATAAAACCAAATATAAAAAGTCTTGGTCTCAAGATGGAGTACAGAAAACACTTCAGCTCTTCCATATCCTGGAGCTCTTAGCATGAACTTGAGACCTCCAAAATTGGATGTAGAGTGAACTTGTCTTCAGAGCAGGGAGATAAGACGTACATGAAGCACTGTCCTGAAATGACATTAAAAAGTAAAAGGACCTGACAAATAAATACTATGGGGAATCCCTCCTACTCTAAAACACTACTGACCTTCCAACCTAGTGCTAGTAGGCTTGAAAGGATAAAACAGACAAAATAACATAAGACAAAGTAGAAAGTAGAGAGTCAAGGCATGTCTGATTTATTTTCCCATGTTAAGGTTATGGCATTAATTAGTCATACCGTTTAATTTCACCTGTTCTTCCTTGGGACAGAAAAGGATCACCAAACTGAAGACTGCAGTGACCTACCCTGGAGAATGGGTACACTTTGGAGGAATCTAATTTTAGGAGGCAATGTACTTTTGTTGATTATGTTAATAACAATGCTCAAATGCTTACTATGCGGTTCAGAAATGCTTTAGGGAGATCATGACTTACACAGAAATGCTTTTGTCATTTTGGTGAGAAATCAAGTTGGTGCACTTCTTTTCTCCTCAGGATTGAAAAATGCCAAGCTTCTTTAACAATTTGTAGCATAAAATGGTCAGCTGATTGCATACAAATGCCCTTTTGGGTTCAAACAGGGTCTCTAGCAGAGATACTATCTTCTACAAATCACCCTGTTGAGTTACAGTAGCTGCCCACCTTGAAAAGCACATCAACTAACACTGAGAAGGTTACATCATATCAAATAGTCTTTGGCTGGAAGAAGTCTGAGGTCAGAAAGGAGTTGTTTTGCTCTTTGATGAGGGGTAATGGGATGATGGAGGATAAATTTCATCATATGAAGATCTGTCCTCACAGCTCCTGCTGACTTCATTAAGAACTATGAGGCATATCATCTTGGGGAGAAAACAAATGATGAAGTAACAGAATGAGAAAATAAAATAATTAGGTTTGGGCTGCAAACACTATGTGCCTGACATGCCTTCCTCTTTCCCACTTTTTTACCAGTTTAACTTATTAACACAGAGATTCAGGGTTGTTTTCTTCCTCAGACAGTTATAATATCCCTATGATACTACCTTCTACCTTTAAGTGACTGAGCTGTACTATCATTGATAACTTGAGCTTAATGAGATTTTTTTTATGCCTGGAAATTAAATACAAATTTCTTAAGAAATACCAAATACTGCAGTGCTATCTCATGTGAAGATCCTAGGCAATGAGCAGTCTACAAACTCAAAATATTTTTTCCTTTATATTTACTTAAATAAAAAGTATTTCCACTTGGTTTAATGTTATTCTCCTCCTTGCCATTTTTGACTGATCCCTATGGTAACCAAAAATGACTATCAAAGAGAAATGTATAGTGGAAGGAATTTTTTAGCCCAACATCATTCTTTACAAGTACACAGGGAGCGCTTATCCACAATTCCTAAATGGACTGTATGAGCTGATCCTTATTTGGAAAACAGGTACAAAACTGTGGGTGTCCAGGTAGTTTATCACTATCTTTACAAGAAGGAAAAGAAGTAATCTACTGCTAGACACTCAAGAAATATCCAATAAGATCATATCTTTTGTGTTCTCAAAACAATTCAAAGACAAGTTGATCAAAAAGTCAATGTCAAGACACCCTGGTTAGTGCAGCAATAAGTAAAAGCCCGTCTAGCTGCCTTGAGATTTTCAAGTCTTTAGAGATTAAGGAGGCCAACTTCACTTGGAAGCTTATGATATTCCATGAGTTGAAGGGATTTGAAATTGCCCAAGATCAGATGAATATGGATAACATTTCCATAGTAACACACATTAACAGCTAAAGATAAAACAGTGTGGTTTATTTTGTTGGTAAAAATGCACGAGTATGTACCTAAGCTTTTACATTTTTTCAAAGTAAGAAATATATTTCTTCTTAATTATGTCTCTGAGTATCTGATGCTGTAGTGGTGTTTTTTTTTAAAATAACCTTTTATTATTATTATAATAATTATAATTAATAATAGTAATAGTAATCATAATAGCTCAGAGGCACATCAAAGGAGACAAGTTGCCATGATAACCTTGAACTTGCTGTGGAAAGCAATAACTCAATTCTTCCTAAATTAAGAAAATTGATTTCTGAGGAAAGAGCAGAGTTACATAAGAACACGGAAAACTTGCAGAAAACAGGGTGTAACTTAGCACAAAATGCATCTTTCTGGGAGGTCAAAACAAAGATTTGTTACTGAATTGACTTCTTATTCCTTCCCCTCCCACTCCTATGATTCCCCTGTTCCCTTATTATACAGTAATTCTTAAAAAAAAATAAAATAAAAAATTGATATACACTGGAGTCTTCAGCATGTTTAGACAGCATAGAATTATTTTCTAGTTACTCTCCCAGGACTTGCAAAGCAACATATTCAGATAGATCCTAACTCTTGTTAAAGAGAAGAGAAGTCTATTCAGAGGTATCAAAGACTCAGAAGAATTAATGGTAGTTTCTAAAGAACAGATTCTAAAAATGTGCGTGTGCCAAAGCAGAAGTGTTTGGCAGGCACATACAAAGTAGCTTGCAGAACTTTAGTATTCAGTTCCAATATACCTGATTACCCTATTTTTTGAAGGTTTTTGAAAGATGGGATGAAGACTAGGGTCTTGGGATGGTTCTTTTGAGGCAGGAATCATTTCCAAAGCCTGCTTCTGGCCCTTGAACAATGAGATAGTGTGGAGTCAAAGTGGCAGCAGTACCCCAACCAGTTTTGACATTCTCAGTTTTCAAATGCTGGTAAAGCAAGAAGAACTTGAATGCCTTCACAAAAAATCAGAAGGTAAGATGCTCTGGTATGGTACCAGAGCTGCTTTCAATACAAACATCCAAGGCAAGAAATTTAGTTGATTTGGGATAACGTAACAACCTAACAGTGAAGAAGCTTTATAAAAAGAACTTCTAATAAAGTATATGGTAATATTTCTATTGATTTTTGAAATTAAAAAACGCTGCAGCACAGTTGACTCCTCCTGAAAATCCTACCCAAGGTATGAAGTAAAAATGCTCTGCAGCTGTTTGGAATAAAGTCAGGTCAGTAATACATGCTTTCAGTCCTTAAAATGGGTGTTCAAACATCTTTCCACAAATTTGCAATCTGTTTACTGCATGTTCATTTCCATATTTTTTTTAGTCATAATGTTTACTTTATAAACAAACACCAAGAGAAAATTGAAGGGGGACAGAACTTTGAGGAAACAAATGTTTCATACTGTAACTGCAAAGCAAAGTGTCTGAAATGTCATCTGGTTTCCAGAAACTTGTATTCTCCTTGAGTCCCTGCAGTTCTCAGAACAGCCAGTTCACCCCCTCAAAACATCCTTTATTTCTACTTGTGATGAAACCTTTTTTTCATGTGCCAGTCCCTTGTCTTCTATTATTATGACATAAACAGAGAATTTAAAAAAAAAAGTATGATATTTTAAGAAAATTAGAACTGAAATGTGAAATGATTCAAAAGAAATTAAGTTTCAGACTTGGAACCTTTTTTTTCCTTATGATCTCATAAGAAGATTTAGAGTAAGGTTCTCTCTTTGCGTGAATATGCATAGAGGCACTAAAAATTATAAACCCATTAGCTGTATTAGGCAAGGATTTTTCTCCTCAATCTGTACTTTGAAACTCCTGTCCCTTGAGGTTACTTCCCTCCTGAAAAATAAAGAGAAGAAAAATGGGATCTTGTTGTGCTACTAATAGTTTGGGAGGTTTATTTGGGGGGAATTAACTGGCATTTGTGTATGCCAGACTTGCTGCCATGTGGCAGCAATGACTACCTGAAATCTACCAGGACTGAAAGCTCTAGCCTGTCGAAGGACTGGGCCCATTCCAAACACTCCTCACTGACACTGAGGGTGTGGGTTACTCAATAATGTACATCAGTCCTATGAAAGCAGCATAGTACTTTTCCAAACACAAAGCCTTCCTTGATGTTCCACATTTGTACGCTGTGAATCATGTCCACTGAACCGAGAACCCTAATATCTTGCAGAGAAGTAGCATCTCAGTTTCAGCCCCACACTTATACCTCTTGTTGGCAGGGCATTCCATGATATTGCTGCCACCACCCTTGGGCATGAGGAGGGTGAGGTGGAGTTTCCCTGTAGGGGCAGAAAATTGCCCTTTTTCATCAAATGTACATCCATAAAATTTCAGAAATCATCAGACAATACTTCTGAAAGCTCTGCCTGTGTGGCAAGCACTGACCACTACAGAGATGACCCTAGTTGCTTGATAGGCAGCTCTTGAAAACTCATATATTTTTTTTGGTGTCAGGAAGAGTAGCAAGCCCATTAGGTAAAATAAGCAACTCTTTCCTCTCTGCCAAAGACTTTACTTATTTTAAAGAGCTTAACTTTAAGCCCCAGCTTCTGAATCTCTTGGAAATGGCACTTTTTTGCCCTTCTTTTTTTAACTCAAACTTTCAGATGGTTTCACAAGAAATCATGCAAAACAAGCTGCTTTCAAATGGCTCTTGCTGCTCGTTAGGCTGCTTAGAGAGGACACATTCCCAAGCAGTCAAAGGGAGTGGATGAAGAGGGTATTTCACATGAGGCAAATGGTCTTGCTTTCTGCATGGAGGGAAAGGGGAGAAGAAGCTGGAGGGATGGAAGGGAAAGCAGAGAGGGAGAGGAGGTCACTGCAGTCCAGAAAGTCATTCCAGCACCTCAACATGCAGATGCATCCAGGTCACTGGATTGTTGCTCCATGGTGAAATAGGGAAAAAAACAACAATAAGGCTGCTGAGGGAAAGAGGATTGTGCAAAGAAAAGGGCCACCAGTATGCTCCTGAAAGTCTCAGGATCTCTGAATTCAGAGGTACTAGAAAAAAGATTTCCATGTCCTTTCACTGACTTGGGACTTAAGCTGAAACGTAGCAGGAGATAAAATATTCATGCAATTACACTTTTTATTTTCATTTAAGCCATACTCACAAACCTGTCATTGTCACATATTAAAATAATACTGGTCTCTTACTCCATTTTCCCTCCTGGTCATTTTGACTTAAGGAACAATCTAAGCACAAAATCAACACATGATCCTTTACTGTGCTGCTGCAAGAGACAGGCACATAGCTAGCCTTCAACTAGACAGAGAGAGATGATGTCTCAGAAAGTGGAATGAGAAACTGAAAAACTCCACATCTGTTTCTGCTGTTTCAAACGAACCTTTAAGGTTTTCCTGTAAGATGAGTGACAAATACAAGAAATAAAACTGGCTGTCTTACACAATGTTCTTGCTCTGAGCTTATATCATGTTCACCTGCCAGCACATAACTGACTCATCTGCAAAAAGCTTTGAGATGCAGTGGTGAATGACATACTGTAGAAATGGAAAATGTTAATCTAATGCTATGCAAAGAACTGCTAGGAGAAGCTCTAGCTGCTGAGGCACAGGCGGAATGGGAAAATAATTGATAGAAAAATAGCCAGTTACCAAGCTATGTGAAGATTTTACCTTAGAAAAGGTTAAAAGTTATTTTTCCCCACCACCACTATGTTAAACTCTCCCTGTGGGCCAGCTGTGGGCATTGGAGTGGTTCTGACCTCATCTGCTGGAGAATTAAGAGATTTGGAAACATACTTAAGCAATTTGTTCAATTGACAGTTCAGCCAAACTACTGTCAACCAATTGTAGAATCAATTCACAGTTTAATCCTTTGCTTAAGTACTTCTGCTTTAATAAATCATTTAAAATAGCTGCCTTTTGGGAATGCTTGAAAAAAGAAATCATGATGCAGCACAAAGCATGTGTCTGAAATGGGAGGGTAAGGAGACTGGTGTATATAAGTAAACTGAGCAATACTTTATTCATTGTCCTGAATCTGAGGGAAGCATTAAGCCGCCTCTTAAGTTCCCTTTGAGAACAGCTTTGAAGTGTGTATATGGGAAAGGGAAGAAGCCTTTAAAGCAGGCTCTGATCAGAAAAGTTCTAGGCTTGCATTTTTCTCCTGATTTTATTTATTTGCTGCATGGCAAAGAGTAGTGCAGGGTGTTGGCGAAGTACAGAATAATGCAGCTCAAGAGGAAATAGGTAGCTCCAACTGTTAATGGTTTGTCGTGGTAAACAGGAGGGACTCCTTTCCTTGGATCCACCCAGATGCAAAATGATGATGTCCTGCTGCAGATGGTTTAACAGGTTTAAAAAATCTGCTTAACAGGTTTTTGTCTTTGTTTATTTTTCCCAAAATAATCTAGTTCTCACTGCTGTTCAGTACTGGGGTTTCAAGACATTATCTTTACTTCCAATCTCTTTGAGGTTTTTTTCATCTCTGGAACTCAGAGCATTAACTAGTAGTTTTTAAAAATCAGCTTATCTTCAGAGTTATCCTGTCAAAAGGAAAAATGAATAGAAGGAAAATTCAGTGTATGCATCTTCTATCATTCCATGACAAGAACAGACAGATAGGGAGAAAGAAAGAAACAGGTATAGTCAAACTTCTAAATAAATAAATAAGTCAGATTTGGAAAAGGAAATTAAATCCATGTGAAACAATCATTTGGAAGCACGAACATGCAAAATAATTTTGTGAACCAAAAATTATTTTAAAGTTTGTCACTGAAAAACATAATTGAAAACATTTTCTGTATCAAAAGAATCATTTAATAAAATTCAATCCAAGAGGAAGTATTTTTCCTTTTAAAAATATTTTTAATTAACATTATCACCATTTTGATGATCTATGAACCAGAGAGGGATGTGTGCAATTGCATGTTCTACTTCTTTACTCTGTTCACCTAGTACCGTGCAAACTAAATTAACTAAATGTTTCACTGATTGTTTTTTTCCCCTTCGATCAGACATTTTAAACATGCTCCTGTTGCTGCCATCATCTGTCCTCTCACTTTTCTTTTACTTGGAAACGGGGATCCTTTCTCTTGCAACCTGCTCCTTGCTTCTCATCCCGAACAGGCGGACAGGTGGCAGCAATGGAGCTCTATGTGGCCACTTCCCCCAGGCAAGATGTCCAAAGCTGATGTGAGTTACATCCATCTTCCAAAGCATACTTTATTTGGAAGATTGACAACAATGCTGGTCCCTGTTGAATTACCTTTCACATAAGACTCATGACTGTCCCCCTCCAGAAGTGTTTTGACCAGACCAGAGAGAAATGTTGCTCCGCCAAATACATTTTACTGTAAAGGGACTGATGCTATTTTCCCTCCTGCTTCCTGTATGAATTACTTCTGTGGTTTCCTCACTCCACCTAGTTCTGTGTGTTCCTCATCCTTTTTACATTCCTCTTTACCTCTCTGCTTTCGTCATGAGGAGCTTCTGGTCTGCTGACCTGCAACCTGGCTATGGCTACTTAAGTGTTGTATGGGGATTGTTTTTCCCCATGTGTTATCACAGACAGGTTAAACTACCTTATCCTAGGTAAATGTGAAGTTCATGAAAGAAACTGAGACCCTTCCATGGACCGACCAGGATTTTTTAGGATGCAGACACCAAAAGGAGTTTTTTGGCAGCCACAGAGCAGACCACCCTGAGTCGTTCTGCCAGTCCACAAGGTACTGTAAGATGGTAGGAGACACATTCTTACTCCTCCACAGGCTAATCAACGCTTACAGAAAGATATGTCAAATAAACAAATGATGATGTTTTTTCTTAGTGCAACTAAGGGAAGAAAGCAGAGACAGATCTTAAAAAAAATATGGAGCCCAGTAGCCTGCAGATATGAGGGGCAATGGAAGCAAAAATGTCACTTTGTTCCTGCAGTGGCCTATTAAAGTCCTTCTGAGGATGGCTAGGAGTTCTGAGCACAGTACAAGATGCATGAGATTTTTATTCCACATGGTAAAGACACACCCACCTTAGCTTCATCCTATGTATTCTTAGACTATTAGATGACAAGCTTTTTAGGAGCGTAGGTGACCTAAGTTTTATAAATATAGTCAAAAGAGAGAAACTAGCATCTCCAGAGGGCAAACCAGATCACAGTGGAGATGAGGAATCCTCTCGAGACGTCTCTCTTTCCTTTGTCCATGGTGCTCCTGATGTAGGGGCAAAGGGTTTAGCCTTTGGTTAGGTGAAGGCTGGCTGATTCAGAGGTCTGCAGGGTCTCAGTCTGGGTCAACCCCAGACAGAACTGATATTTAATTTTTCCCATCCCATGTACCCCAAGGAATGAGAAAAGCTAAATATGTACTCTTTGCAACATCTGTACTCTTTGTTCTCACCTCCAGCATCTTGACCCCTTGTCATTCAACTCACAAGGCTACATGGTGTCCTGAGGAAGGCAGAAGGTATCAGGGCACCGAGCTATGCAGCAGGTGGCATCTGCTGTGCAATCCCAGAGCAACTGTGATCTATGGTTTTGCTCTTTGCCAACACATCTGATGCTGCTGGGCAGAGCAAAGTTAGCGTTTTCACCAAAGCAGACCATCTGGAAATACAATCAGAACCCACAGCCTCCAGGGATTACTGAGCCGAGCAGAGCATGAAAGGAAGATTTGTGGCCCCAGCTAGTTAGTTCTGCCATGACCTTAGCTGTGTACAGCAATAATTTTGACTCTCTAAAACTAAATAAAGGAACTAAATAAAGCACAGTTACTTTGTCAGGCACCAGCTCATATTGCTATCATCAAAGAACAGACTTTGAACGGTAGCAGGTGTTGAGGCAATATAAGTCCTTGATTATTCTTTGGATATATAAAGTTGTCACAATACCTTGTTTAACATTAATTGCAGATAAATTCCCATATGCTTCTCACCTGAATTATTAAATATAGAACAAGCTGATTCAGTTATGGCTGGGCTGGAAGAGTACAGAGGCAAAACTGCCATTGTATTGGTAGCCCAGCTTTCAGAGAAGCTAAACTTCCTCTTAAAACAGCATTTATGCCTAACAACAAAAAGGTAGATTAGGCGTTCATCTCATCTCACTGAGGTTCAGGACCCAACCCAGTACACAAAGCAGATGTTTAAACCTTGAAGACATTATAACTTCTGATAAAATATTGAAGTAGAATTCATAAATAAATGCACTATATAAGGCTAATAGGTCTGAGGAAACCCTCCTCTCCACCCCACTGAAGCTATGAAATTTTCTACTCATTAAAAAAGAAAAAAAGAAAGAACAAAATGGTAACCTGGTTACAGCTTTGTTTCCAAAGACAAACATCTTGTTCTAGAAAGATTTCAAAGCTAAGCAATCATCAAGTAAAGGAAGGTTCATGATAGGTTATAGGTACTTTGCATTAAGCTTCAAAACCTCTTGGTAATTTAAACATCATCTCAAAAGGGTTCAGGAAGGGTGCCAACTCCATTGTCAAATGGTCGAAACCATGGGAAGTTCTCCTTTAACTAACTATTGCTAAGAAAACAAGGAAAAGAAAGAAGTGCTTGCATGTGGACAGAGTTGTTATTTGTACTATTTCAGTTATTCCCATTAACTCACTGCAGAGTGCTCAGGGAGGAGGAATGTATTATAAATTCACCTTATAATTTTAACCACTGCTGAAAGAACAGCGGGGTTATTTTTAAGTACTTGGGTAAAATTGATACTCACATACCAGGCTGAGATTTTCAGGACCTGTAAAAAATTCCCTCAAAATAAGTTGAAAGCAAGCCTGTAATTGCCCTCTTAGCTTTGCAAATCATCACCACAGAACATCCCTAAATATGTATGAAGGATTATCAGATTGAAATGGAACTAATGAAAGGAAGAAATGGAAGAGGAATCCACTGTACTTGCTACACTTGCCTAGCATGTAGATGCTACACTAAGAATGGTGAAAAGATACTTCTTACTTTTTTATTATTATTATTTTCTTTTTTGGCATTTTCTTCTTGATTTGTCTTGCTGTCATCTGTAGTTAACTATATCTCATTTGTAGCCCTGTCCGTGAACTTTAGCAGAACAGATCTCCACAAATGATGTCTCAGTAGTATTTAATGAGTCACCTATGCTGGAAGAAAATTACCTACTTGTTTATGCAGTCACTCTTGTTCTGCTGATACATACATACATCTATCTTGTAGCCTGTGTAGATGTGAAAATGTTGGTGGCACGGTAAATTCACCCGCTCCTGTATGCATTTTGTCAAGTCAATTTTGATTGTCCTACAACTGAAACAGTATATAAAGGTAAACATTTGTAAATAAATCTCTTGTCTAGTCACAGTGACTTTAATCTGGCCTACAAAGTACTAAATGCAGATGGTTTGTCTGGAGGGAACAGACTAAAGCTATGTAATCAGAGTCTCACAGCTTACCAATAGTATCATTGTGTATTATAACAAATATGCTGGCACTAAAGACAATAGAAAGAAGTTGGATTGCACAAATAAATAACAATGGTGAATGTAATCCACTTCATTCGGGCTATCTATCAGCATGGAGGTTAAACATACAGCTTAACCTCTTACTGCGTGGTGTCTACTACAAAGGCATGTATTGTTACCAGCTCTCTAACAAGGAAAAGATGTTTTATGTCATACAACAGAGCTGACAACACAGCAGTACCTCTACCAAGATGTCATCAGAGTGGATTCAAGACCATGACCAGACTTGCTGGCACTGAGGCCATCCATGATGACACTGGAGTCATCAGAGAAGAAAAGTGCAGATAACAGGGACATCTCAGCTTTCTAAGGCATCTGACTGACAGATTGGTCAGAAAGTGAGTCGCCTTCTATTCCCCAGAAGTCTCAGCAGAAGTTATTAATGCTGTGAGGGCCACATATGTAGATAGGGACACAGCTTGTAAGGGTGACCTGCCACATGACAGAGAGGTCCAACATCGCACTGCTGTGAAAGACACCTTGATGTCAAATACCTACAAGAGGTCAACTTTGCTTGCAATATTGTGCTGCAGACCTAAAAAAGATATGCTGTGGGAAACTGATAATCGTGATGAAAAAAAAGTTCACTTTCTCAGCCATTTCAGGATGGAGTACAGCTTTTTTTAGTGCAAGTACAGGGAGGTTTTCCAGCACCCTGACATTTCCTGCAGTAGAAACATCCTTTCTGACTTACAATCGCACTTTCAACTGTATTTCTGAACTCAAGCCTTCAAGTTATTCCAGTAAGCACCTTTTTCAACACACTGTAAAAACTGTATCTTCTTTTTTAAAAAGCTTTCTGTGTCGGATGTTCTCCTGCGAGATCATTCCAATCTGCCTGAAGACAGGGATTGCAATTCTCAGCTATCTCTGGGAAACATGGTGGTTGTGAGACCAGCATCCATGTGGACAAACTGATGGATATCCAACAGCTGCAGTCTCAGTGTCTTGCCCTGCAGCTCTTCCTCCTGTTTTATCTCTAAGTCCTGTGTACCTTCTCCTCATCTAGTGTCTGATATCTCATATTTTAAGGATAAAGAGTTTGAATTTATGAAGTTGTTTTAAATAGGACACAAAAATAAGTCTTTGAGGCCAGAAGATAATCGTTGAACCACTTCAGTTTTCATATGGTTCTCTTCTAGATGTTACAGAGTTTCCACCCAGACTACCTTTGGTTCCCCCTTGCTGTTCACTGTTTCTCAGGGACTGTAATGGATGCCCCTGAACACTTCAGGTTTCAACAGCTGGCAGTGAACTTGCTAGAAGCTGAGGCACGATTCAAGAACTTTTCCATTTCCTTTCCAGGTAGTCAATACCTTACTTGGATTACATGGGGTTGATGTCAGGAGTTTGTCTGCATTTCCCTGGACTTCATCCTCTTTTGTCTGTTCTGCCCCACACATAGCAGCATAATTATGAAGAGTACACGTGCAAATATAGGGCAACTCAGTAGACAACCAAGGGTCTTTTGAGGTCAGTCTTGACAGAAACTATGCAGCTATGCAGCCACAGTTTATCAAAGGATAAGATTTTCTGTTTGGACATAATCTCTTCTGCCTATCAAAACTCTCTACATGTGTCGCTAGCCTGTCATTGACTCCACAAAAAAACGGATTTATTCTGGCAATACTGGGACTGATGGGATTGCCTCACAGCCTGTGGAGTCTACACATTTAACATTTTCATGAAAACCTTGCTGTCAGTGTGTATCTACATTCCCTCAGTAGTTTATTACTCCCTCCTGTCAATTTCACCTTTTTTCTTGTTTAAAGGTGAAATGAGATTTTACATCAGGTATTTTTACCGTTGGTGCTATAGACAGCTTGTGAAGCTAAATGAAACACAATCCAAGAGCAAATGAAAAATTCCTTCACTTGCTCTGGTCTTGTTAGATACATTGTCAGGTTCTGCTTTGCGATTCACCCTTCAGTCCCTTTCAGTATCACAAACCTCGCAGCAACTGACATGCTTTGTGAATTTTGTATAGATGAGCTGTGGTATTCTAGCTGCACAGTATTTGCTCCTACTAGAAAGGGGCTGAAGCATTCCCTTTGCACCAAGTTGCAACCACTTCCAGATTGACTGCAGGCAGATACGATATCTGCCATTGTTTTACATCATGTTCTGTCTTTATGCTTTGCCTATATGAACATTTGCTACTGTTCCCAGAAAGAAATTGCTTGGATGCAGCAATTTTAATTAAAAAATGCTCCTATTACTTTGTTGAATTAACAGAAGCCCTCATTAGTTAGTGCATTCTTCACTATATTACTGTTCCTATTGAAGTACCAGAAATAAATCATAGCAAAAAGCCTTTTTTTTTTTTTCTGGAATGAAGAAATAGGGAACAAAAATGGCACAATATGCCTCTGGAAAGATACAGTCTGAACATAACTTCGAGGACATTTACTGGACATTGCTTAAGGTGGTGAGAAAAACACATCAAGAAATGTTAATAGTATCAGGTGCCAACTAGCTTACTGCTTTTTCTGAGTTTTTGGTGAGGACAGGTTTTGCACAGATGAAGGCTGAAGAGTATGTTGTGAGGAAACCTCACTGCTATCTACAACTACCTGAAAGACGATTGTAGCCAGTTGGCTGTCAGTCTCTTCTCACAAATAACAACCAATAAGAGAAGAGGAAATGTCATTAAGTTGTTTCAGGATAGGTGTAGATAGCATAATAGGAAAAATTTCTTCACCCAAAGATTTCTCAAGCATTGGAACAAGTTGCCTGGGGATGTGGCTGAGTCACCACCCTTGATGTGGTCCTTTGGGACATGGTTTAATGGTTGGACTTAGCAGTGTTAGGTTAATGGTTGGGCTTGATGATCTTCAAGGTCTTTTCCATCCAAAATGATTGTATGATTCTAAGGTATTGCTGGAGATTCTGGATGCATCTAGATAATGACACTAATTCTTCTTTGTGCACATGCTGGAGGGGAGTGTCCTGGACAACAAGCACTCATCAAGGATAAGGGTAAGGACAAGTAGGGAACTGTGGTCTGTCCTTCCAGCACAAAGAATTCTGGAATCTCCTAGGTTACAGGCTCCAAGTAACGCACCAGGTGATGGTAAAGCAAATAAGATTTATCTCCTGTGTCAGCTGGAGGGACTGCAAGGATCAGCAGACATGGAAAAACATTCTGCCATTTCACTAAGCAGTCTCTAAGGCTTTTACCATTGCTGGCTTAAAAGGTGATTACACTTCAGTCAGATGGAGCTTAGACAACCATAGAGGAACTGGATTCCAGTAATATAACATCCCACCAACCTATCTTTTAATGTCTAGTAAGATTTGTGTAAAGATGAATAAGCATTTCAAAAATAAAGATGAGCACACTGCTTGAATATTGTTCTCTGTTTTAAGGACACCCTAATGGTTACACCGCTAACCAGATTCACAGTGCTCCCTGGTCCCATCAAGTCTGAATGTCGTGGTCATGGAGAACATCTCCAGACAGCATTAAGATATCTATCTTTTTTAAAAATAAAAATGTATAGAAAACTTATGTGCCAGTAGACTTCAAAAATACCCTACTTCAAAAGTACCCTACTTTTCAAGGCCAATACCTCTTTTTATCAAAATTATTTTTACACTTTAATGGATAAAGAGAATTTTATTTTCTTTCTTTGGGAGAAAAACTCTGAACATTTTTCTGATGCTTCTTACTTAAGAAGAGAAACTGAAGGGAAAGAAAATTTATGAACTATTCAACAGAGGTAAAAGCCAACCTAAGAAATTGTTATTTTGAGACTTTGTTTTATCCAAGAGGCCCAAAGAAATATTGGTATTAAAAAAATATTGACATCTTTTGTTCTCCTAATCTGAATGGTGATAAAAAGAAGAGCACTGTGAATAGGCAGTATTAATTTCATTTTAGAAAAATTACACAGAAGGGTTATTTGCATATAAATATATGCAAATACATGTTCCCTCTTTATTGTTATGTAAGTTAACTTTTGATGACCACTATTGAAAAACAATGGGATTGTACAATGCTTTAGAGGATAAATTCAAAAATAGAGTCACAGTTTTCTTGCAGGGTTCCTTTCTGGGAGGTTTATTTATGATGAAATTTATATTTATATATATATAAAAGAATATATATTAACTCTTACTTCTTATTCCATGCTCCCAACAAACATCTCAGAGATATGCTGTGATATGTGAAAGATGGAAAAATGTATAATCAAATAAAGTTAGCTAAGGTTCTAGCTATGACAATTCCTATGGTTCTTCAGCTTTTTAAAATAGTGCAAAGAAGAGGAATGGGCAAGAAATAGAGCCAAGAACAATCCTGTTCTTTAACAAAAGTATGGTAAACTTTGAAAAGACATTTTGAAAAAATCACCCCCCAAACATTTCAACATCTGAACCATTAAAAAGTATTAATAACTATTTCTAAGTTTCTAGATCTCTGCTAGCTTAAAATATCAGGCAATCTGCAGAAATGTGATGTATCAAAATTCAGTCATTTTGGTAACTGTGTTAATTTTGAAGGGGTGAGATCATTCCAAGAGCTGAACAAACTGCAGCTTTTCTAGATGAGTGCTCCACAGCGTGCAGCCAAAACTAATCTATGATTAAGCTGAAAGCTTCTTCCTAACTTATATAAAGCTTGCTGAGCAGAAAATGGCGACGTGAAAAGTTCAATAGGCAGTATTCTGATCTATGGCACAAAAATGTGAATGAGCCCATGCCTTTGGTGGAATTACCCTTATTCATTCAAGGGTAAGCAAGAGCAGGATTATCCTCTAAATGTTCCATAAAAGAGAGCAAAATGAAATATCACAAATTAAAAATGAGTAGGCTTTTTGCTACAGGTAAACAAATAAATTGTTATGTCTATTATCTTTATTCATAACAGAATAAACATCAAGCACTGTATTGAATTATGATTCACAATTTAACTTTCACAAATTATAGTTTGCAATATCTCGTGTTAGAGGCATGCTTATTGGATTATAAATTATTTTAATATGCCAATAATGTATTTACATTATAGCAATGTTTCTTTATAATCCAATTTCTTAGTATTGATTTCAGGTAGTACAATTATGATGCAACAATTTAAGTTATAATAAAAAAATGCAGTGACTCGAGATTGTTAGCCATTTAGTATTTGTCATAGAGTATTTATCCCTTTTGTTCTGTTTTCCTGATAGACTAAAAAATTTTTTATTTTGTTAATAATTGCTGGTTAAATTTGTTGCAGCTTACTCCAGGCCACCACACAGTGCCCTGGGTACGTCCTGTGTGTTTATCCTCATGGTTGCCCATGAGACAGGGCAAACTGAACTGCTGAGGACCTTAAACTTTCTGGGCAGTATTCAGACCCCCGACAGTATTTTTGCTCAAAACTCTGACAAGAATTCAGGCAGTTTGCTAGAATTTTTAAGTTTCTAGTGGGTTTGTTCAATAATTTAAGTCACTCAAGGTGGCTTAAGTAGTTTTCACCAGGTGACTGCTGGTGGTGCCTCCACTGCACCACAAGGCAGTAAGAGTTTGGTAGCACAGCCATGTGCTACTGCTGCATGGCCTAGCTAAAAATTGCCTCTTGCCTATTGATTGGCGCCGTACATGATTCAGTCATGCCAAAGGAGCACCTGCCAGTTGTCAACACAGTGGAAATGCTGAAGCTGTTTTTGTTGGTGTGTTTTCACAATATGCCACATAGTTCTTGGGGCCTCTCCTCTGCCTCATCAACAGCTCTAATGCCTGGGGACTTAATCCTCCTGGGAGGTCACGGAAGAGACATGACCTGGGAAGGAGGTGCTGGTCTGACGAGTGGGGTTGCAAGATTTCCTGCCTGGTAGGAAGCCCCATAGCAAAGCAGAGCTGTGTCAAAATATCGCCTAGCTGTGTGGAAACAGCTGTTGGTAGTCTGTCTGTCCATTCATGATCACTCAGAAGTGGTGGAGCTGAACAGGAGAGCACCATGGACATTGCCTGACAAGGCTGAAGGCTGAGCTGAGACTGACATGGAAAGATTAAGAGTGCCTCTGCGTATCAGGTCAGAGGAAAATCAAGGGGATGCTGCTCCCTGCTCTGCTGTGCAGCTAGAAAAAAGATGTTTAACACCTCAAAAGACTCAGAGGAGAGCCACATGAATGTCTCGTTAGCCAAAGAGCATACTTGTTATGACATAAGAAAGAAGGCTGATTTATCAGCTTACTGAAGAGAAAGCTGAAAAAGTGCCAGTCTGTGTGAAGAAAAAGCCATGTGCTACATGAAAGGACTCTTCTAGTTTTGTCAGGTCAAGGGCCTAATGAGATCCAGTGGCAAGGAGCTCAAACTAGTCTCATTTAACCAGGGCTCACAGAAGACAGCAAAAGTGGTGAATCATTAACTGCTGGACAAGGACAGCAGGGGAAGCAGCGTGTTCTCTAGTTCTTTGGGTCTTGCATGTCGAGGAGGAGTAGATGTCTTTGTGAAAAAGCTGCTAGTTTAACTTCACACAATTTGGGAAATTACAATAATCCCAAGAAACGTGACCCATCCTGTGTTATTCAGGGGATCATCTGTATCTTCATCACATTGCCCTTCATCTTTAAAGAGCTACATGACATCACCTAGTGGCCATTTGTGCCAGAGGAGTGAAAATAAGTTTTGCTGTTGCTCAGCAGTTATTTCCACCTCCACAGCCAAAGACCTCGAAGAAAACAAAGGGTCTTGTAATAGGCGTTGCTCAACATAGACCTTTATCCCTGTATTATACAGATCTATATAGTTTATGCCTCATTGCAGCTATGAGCAGTCCCATACACCCCATCTCGGTGACAGTTGTACTGTCCAATTAGCAGCTTCCATGTACCTTTTTTTTTTTGTTCCCAAGCTGCTCACATGCACAGAGGCTGGGGAGGCCTTGGACATTACTTCCATTCTTTCCTGGAAAAATACATTTTATCCAATGCAGTATCTACTGCTACAGAGCTCTGTGGATGTTTAGTGTTGGCATCTGGCATTGTCTCACATGTCTTTCTATGGACATCAGCAATGACAGTCCTATCTGAATCTCTGACACCTTCTCTGCTGCCCCTCAGTCTCTGGGAACATCCACAATTCAGGAAAATTGATTGCAGCCTACCAGGTCATTTAGCCAATAGGAAAATTGAATCTTTACACCACCGATTTTCTTCCTGGCCATTTAAACAGGCCCAGTCATTCTGTGGTAATCTTCCTGATGCTAATGTCAAGGTTGAACTGTCAGTCCTGTGGCTGCAGTTACATTCAGAATGTAAATAGTCACAAAACAAATAAATTAAGAAACCAAGCCAAACCAACTGAAAAAAAAAAAAAAAAACCAACCCTGAAAACCCAAAGAACTTGCTCCATGGTACAACTAGAAAATGAGTCTGTTACAGACTGACAGTATTGGCTAATAGTTGGGTCATAATCATCCTCAAGGAGGTCTAAAGCACCTGTGCTCTACTCCTAGACACGACTTTGTATTTGCATAAGACAATGGCTCTCCATGCCTAGGTTTCTGTTTTCACTTTTTTTTTTTTTTGTAACAAGGACTCCAAAAGCAAAGTTTTCTCTCTCTGCATCTTCCTTTGGTAGAGCTGCGGTTTTGGATGGAAGCCCCATCACTACCACTAAAGATAAAACCACCCTTTTTCTCTTCCTTCTTCCTTCTTTCTTCTTCCTTCTTCCTTCTTGCTTTTCCTTTTCCTTTTTCTTTTTCTTTTTCTTTTTTCCCTTTTCTCTACATGCACCCAAGATAACTGCTTTAGGCACTTAACTATTCCTGAAAGCATGATGCAACAAGCTGCACAAGCAGAACAGTTTGTCTGTACAAAGACAACAACATCTATTGACTTTCTAAAACCACTGAACATTGCTGCACTCCTCAGCATCACCTCTGACTTTCAAAGGCACTAAACAAAGTTCACCCTTTATGGAAAACATGAGTTGCACACTTCAGTCCCTATCTCACTGAGAGCGAAGAGGCAATGGTCCTGGGGTCTTGTCAAGTGCTAAGTATGCTGGTGACCAGGAACACAAATGTCCTTCTGATGGATGTGCCACAGTTTCAAAAAAAATGAAAGCTCAAATAATCCATGGTGACAAACATGTGCATTGATTGTTAATGGTTACATGTGCACAAGTTGGAAAAATGGCCAACTGCGTACTTGATCCCACTCAATGTCCTTGACTCATTTGCTTTGCCTACAGTGAAAACACTTCACCATTATCTGCTAATGTATAACAGGGTACACTGACTCAAATTACAAAAGAGTACTTTTCTCCACCCCTTTGAATTAAAGCAAAGCATCTTTCTAGAGCTGAGTCATTTCATGCTATTTTCCCCTGCAGCTGATAGTTTGTTCTGTTCCTGACCACTTCAACCACAGGGTAGGGAAAGGTGCCAGCAACAGTCCTCAAGCACCAGTTACCATCAGCTTCGGATCCTGCAACCCACTATTACTGCAGAAGCCTGGGTGCACCAAGACAAACCAGACCTGTATTAGAAGGAAGCACAAAGCTGTCCCAGACTCTTAAAGGATGAGATGCTGTGGTGGTTTGGCCCTTTCTAGAGGCCAAATACCCACCAAAGCCACTCTATCACACCCCTTTTCAGCCAAAAAGGAGAGAAAATATATATTGGGAGGCTTAGGAGTTAAGGACAGAGAATGATCACTCTCCAGTTAGTGTCATGAGCAAAACAGACTCAACACAGAATAAAAGAAATTTATTACACTACAGCTACACACCCAGTGAACCAGTCAGCTAATGAGAAGTGCAGTCAAGTTTTAAAGCACCTTCCCCCACCCCTCCCTTTGTAGCAGACTTACCTTCATTTTACTTCCTTCTTCCGCCCCACCCCCCCGCCCCCCAACATGGCATGGGGAGGGGCAGGGAATAGAGAGTGGGGTTCCAATCAATTCCTTATAACCTTTCCTCCTCCAGATCTTAAACCACCTCTACTTCCACCCCCCTCCCTTCTTCTCAGACTTTAGTCATACATTTGCTCCCTTCTTCCCCCCAAGTCACGGCGCGGGGAAGGGCAGGGAACTGGGAATGAGAGTTTTCAGTCCATTCCTCCAGAGTTGTTTTCCTCCTTAGCTGAGGGCGACATTCCACACACACCCTTCCCCTGTGCACAGTGGGGTCCCACCCATGGGAGACAGTTCTCCACAAACTTCTCCAGCTTGAGTCCTGTCTATCAGGGAGTCATCTCCTCACCACATGCCTCAGCACGGTTCCCTTCCATGGGGTGCTGACCTTTCCATGGGGTGCTGACCTTTGGGCCCAGACTGCTCTGGCCTGGTCCCCCACAGAGTCACAAGTCCCCCAGCAAACCTGCTGAGGTGTGGATCAATCTCTTCACAGGCCATAGATGGTCTCTGCTCCCCATCCTTATCCATGGGCTGCGCGGGGACACCCACTCCACCATGGTCTTCTCCACAGGCTGCAGGAGAATCTCTCTGTCCAGCACCTGGAGTGCCTCATTCTTATCCCGCCTGGCACTGATGTCCGTGCGGCTTCTTACATCTTCTCAGTCCCTTCTCTGGTGGCAAAATGCACCTGCCTGTGAGGGTTTTTTTTCTCCTAAATGTGATTCACAGAGGAGTTGTGACCATCGCTGATTGGCTCAGCCCTGGTCAGCAGCAACTCTGGCCTTGACTTAGCCAATATTTACTTTCTGGGGCCTGCAGAGAGCTTCTAGCTCCTTTTTGCAGCAGACATCTCTGCAGCACCCCCCTTCTCCATTAAAACACAAAACTGCAACAGATGCTCACACATACTTTTGCCTACTGTTCCCACAACCTGCAAAAGACCATGCTTGATGTGTCTCTCCTCTCCCAGTTTATTGGTGCTCCACATCACCCAGCATTCAGCTTGAGGAGATGTGGCACTGCCTACCTCAGTTGACAGAGACATCGCAGCCCCTTGCCTCAGAAGATCAAGTGGAACAGATATTTCTGCCTCATCTCATGTACTAGTTTCTTCTTTCAATGCTGAAGGTGGCACAATTGAAAAAAACTAAAAATGTTACCAAGCCAAATCAGTTCCTACTTACATAAGCTTAATAATATCTTGTATTTTATGCAGTCACGGAAAACCTGAAATCTCTGGAGGCCCAATTCCCACATATCACAGCATGGTGACTGGTGAATACAACACTTAAAAGCAGTAAGTCTCATCTTCTTACCCGCTGTCTCCAAGCTAACTCCATTCAGGCAGAAGCTGGAGAATTAACTGCAACAAACCAGTACTGGAAATGCAGTTGCCCAAATGCATTCTTAGACTGGTCAAATAAATAAATGCTAATCCCTCAAGGTTACCCGCTGTTGCCTCTTATCTGATTTCAAACAGATGACTCAGAGGCTGAATGCAAGCCTGTTCTTCCTACTGTTATAAATTATTGTCTCTCCTCACTGTTTTCAAGAGCTTTACAGTCTAGCAGTACAGCAGATGCTAATATACTACCACAGCCTTTCTAATTGCTTCCTAATGTCTTTTTCTTGTGGTGTGTATTTACAATCCAAATATCCACAATTATTGTGATCAGATTATGTCTACAAACCACCAATTACTGGCTGGCTAGAGATGCATCAACACAACACTAGTTCTGTGTGCGAAGGTTACAGTTTTGTGTGCTTAGACTGCAAACAGAAGCCTTTCCCCCTTTATCATCTCATCAGTGTTTCCCAGCCTTTTGTAATTGAAGAAATACCTTCCCATGTGCCTGAGGATAGAGGGGGGGAAATAAGGCATATTGTGCAGTATTCCTACAGTGGCTTTCATCTACAACTCACTAGAAATTTTATTAGACTATACACTGAATATCTACTTCCTAATTTCATCCCTCTTTCCCTTTGTTTGCTAACATGCATGCACAGAAACATATATGCCTGGGGTTTTTTTTCATGCAATTTCACCGAGTTTGTTTCCCATTGCCTTATGGATAGCCAATGGCGGATGGAGCCTGGCTTTGCAGCTTTTAATCCTTTAGAAGTGCTGTCATTAAGATAACCTGGGGAAAACCAGGCTAACAGTGCCAAGTATGCCTGTGACAGACGGCAAAGCAAAGGGAGATAATACCAGCAGGAACCCTAGAGAGGAAAGGTAGCAAGGAGTATTTCAAGCACAGGGCAGCATTAGACTCCACAGGAAAAACAATGAAGTCTTTCAAAATGTCTGAATTACCATATTTTGCCCTGAGGACAATATCAAATAGGAAGATGCATTTGGTTCAGATGGTTTTATTTCTACCTCCTATAAATGCTCTTTCCATTTGTTTCAACTGACTATTTCTGGGAACTGTTTTACTTGATTTCCTTTTTCAGACTTTAAAAGTGTTTTTCTTCCTACTATTGTTTTCTTAAACAGTGTCTTACTGGACTAGGGAGCTCATTTCAGTATTTGCTGGTCTGGTGATTGGCACAGTCCCGCCTGTTCCTGACACAAGATGGTATAAACAGAAAACTTCAGAGAGTTCTAAACACAGAAGAGAATTCAGACCTACAGTGCCTAGCACATGTTCTCTCAGACTCAGTGATGGTGAAAGACCCGAGCAGCCAGATGGGAAGGGTAGGAGCATTGTCCACATGTGTCCAAAATCTGGGAAGAAAAGAATACTGCTAAGAGGGAGGAGGAGGGGAAGGGTACCACTTCCTTCTATTTGTTGCCTAAACTCTACAGTTTTTCTAGTGGTGTCAATCTCACCTGAATTTTGAGAGTCAGAGCAACTGCAAATGTGATCCTATGCTACATGTGCCAGATTTTAAATATTGCTTTGCTAAGCTCCAAGGACATCAAAGCTGTTGGTTTCTGCAAAGTTTCTAGGAGCAAGTTTCAGAACAGGAATATTTGGGGTTCTTCCCTTGCTATTTTCTCATGATACAAAGTCATGACAACTTTAAGAAATACTCATAGTATCCCCAAAAATCAGTCTTGTCTATAAATTAACAATAGTAACTTGTAAAACCTCAACCACGGGATAATCTACCCCATTCTGATCCGATCTTCAATTTTACAGTTGAGATGGAATTTAAAATAGCAAATAGTATTTTTTATTATTTCACTTTTTAAAAAGATTTTTAATTTGCTCTTTTCTCACAACATGAATTAAAACCTGTTTAAAAGGAGAGATAAATTTAGAATTAACATTGCTTTCCTGTTCAAAACCAACACAGAGAACTTGCCCAAGGAGAACTGTGCAAGGTAGTCATTTCAAATGGGTTGTCCTGGAGCTGCTACTTCTGTGCATAGATTGTGGCAGTGCTTGTTGGCAGACTCATTTATCTTAATAACTCTTTGAATTTCGGGCATTTCAGAGGACTTCATCATTAGTTTTTATCTTCTTTAAAATTACATCTTTATCTAAGACTTTTGACAAAAGTATTTCTTGATTTAGCAATAGTTTCATAAAGAAGCAGTTTGCATAAATAAATACATGATTTGTGATGGAAGGATGAAAAAAGTATACTTGACTTTTTGTGAACAACATAACATATTAACAGATTTTGACAATGAAAATACAGGACTTTACAGGAAAAAAGATACTACTTTTCTTTAATAGGAAAACCAAATACAGAATCACAGAATCACGAGGGTGGAAAAGACCTTTAAGAACCTCAAGTCCAACTATTCCTGTCCTATGCTAAACCATATCCCTAAGTACAGCATCTACCCTTCTTTTAAGCACATCCAGGGATGGTGACTCAACCCCCTCCCTGGGCAGCCTGTTCCAGACCCCAACAACTCTTTCAGTGAAAAATTTTTTCCTAACATCTAATCTGAACCTGCCCTGGTGTGGCTTTGTGCCATTTCCCCTTGTCCTATATCCTGTCACTTGTCTGAAGAGGTCATCGCCCACCTCCATTCAGCCTCTTCTCTAGGCTAAACATCCCCACCTCCCTCAGCCACTCCTCATAGGATTTGCCCTTCAGCCCCTTCACCAGCCTGGTTGCCCTTCCCTGGACTCGCTCAAGGACCTCAATGTCCTTCCTATGGTGAGGAGCCCAAAACTGCACACAGTACTTGAGGTGTGGCCTCACTAATGCCGAGTACAGGGGCACAATCACTTCCCCAGACCAACTGGCCATGCTATTTCTGATACAAGCCAGGATGACATTGGCCTTCCTGGCCACCTGGGCACACTGCTGACTCTGACAGCTATCTAGCCGAAAATACACAGCATTGACCCCCATATCGTGAAAAATATTTTTGCCAAAATTTGAATGAGCATTCCCCAATTTTCTAGAAAGAGAAATTGCATTTAATGGGATAACTCTTGTGCTAACAAATTAAAAGCAGATATTGGTAAGTTCTTGACAGATGTGAGCCTGAGTGCTTTGCCCAAAGCAAAGTGAGAAGCATTTAGCAGATTTGTAGGTCAAACCAAAGACCCTTGAGTCCTGGGGCAATAACCAGAAAATGATCCTTCCTTTGTGGTGGTCCAGATTCTGTATTCACAGGTAAGAGCTACTACACAGTATTCCCTTGCAAGAAGCTCTAACACATTTTCCATATGAAGACATGAATCAGTAAAACTCGTAAAGCAATATTTTGTTTAAAATTCCCTTTATATGACCAATTTGTCTTCTCTCATGTCTTAATTTCTGTTTATTTTAAAATAGTACTAAATGACAAATTCCGTTGTAATAGTCTCTTTAAACACTTTATGATTCAGACTGTAAAAAAATCACACAGGAAGTTTAACACTCTAATTAGCTGGTAATATTGCTGTTTCTCATTCTGAGCAATTCTTTCATTACTGGTCTTTATATGAAAGCAGCACCAACAGAAACAATGTTTTTGTAATTCTTATGTCATTGATATATAAATAAATTTTATCAAGGAACAGTGCTTGAGGGCTGTGAAATATCTGAGTAGGGTGTTAGTTTATGTTCGTTCTTTACCAAGGGAATCATATTCCACTGATTTGATTAGTGTCTATTTCTAAATAGAAATTTCTAAAATTTACAAAGAAAGTTCCTATTTCTGCGTAAAATGTATAGGCAATGAAACTACCAACAGAAGGCTATGTTATGACTCTTCCCATTGAATGGGAAGTAGATAGGATGGGGCTTCTGGTTAAAAGAAACTAAAAGCTTCAAATTTATGGTGCTTCTGTCTGTTTGCACATCTTTACCACACTCATTCTAACATGACCTTTCTTTTCAGGACTGGTTGACATGAGTTTCATTCATGGCACACAATGAAGGGTGTCAGACCAAGTGTTCAAAAAATACTCTGGGAAATTGCTGCCACTGAGTATCCAGGCCCTGAGCAGCAGCATTTCAGAGGCTTTTTCTCATTCACCCAATTGATTCACAACTTAATTCCAAGGCTGGCCTTAAAGCCCATAAAGATTTTTCTGGAGATGACTAACTGTCAGCTAGTATTGCAAGGACCACTGAGAACTTGGTTATCAAAGGAGGACCAGCAATAGGAACCTGAGTGAATAAGCCACCCCTAAGACAACTTCATCTGTCTAGGTCAGATTTGGAGGTCCTGACAACGGGGAAAGGCAGAGCAGGGAAGTTGCAGGGAGGGGGAGATGCTATGAATTCATCCTTCTTGGCTGTATGCACAGCCTTCTCTTCCTTCTGACTCTAACCCTCCCCTTCCTTTGTCTGACTCTTTCCTGCACAGGATTTCATCACCGTGAAGTTGATAATTGGGTTTGCTGAGAAGCAACCACTTGGCAGGAAGTCAATGTTTCACTGTGATATCATAACTAATTAAAAAAAACGAGAAGGCTTGGAGCAGTGGGGATGTGCTTGGGACCCAATTTGCTTGAAAAGTTTGAGTTGAAGCATTGCACTTTGCAATGAGTGTTTTTTCCTCTCTCCTTGTCAGACATGATTTTTCCTCTATGTGGATTGTGATGCAGATTTGACTTTCTACTCCCTTCTAAACATTAAGCTGTGAGTCCCTCAATCAGAGACTAATAGATTTTATTCATTTTGGGAAGAATAAATAAAAAGAGCTTAAAAATATTAGCCCATTACAACTTTTTATTTACCAGCAGTGCTTCTAGTGATTCTCAGTATGAGAAACAAGTATCCTCTCCTCAGGCATAAACACAGCCCTCCTGCCCTGTTTTGGCATGGCACCTAGCACTATGGGAGTCCTGGTTCAGCATCACAGCAGGAAACCTAAGCACAAGGGTAAGTACTCACGTACAGAAGTCATAGATAGGCTGAGCTGGTGACTGTTAAGGTAAACCACAATGATTTACACAGTCATATAATTAATATCTTATGCAAGCTAAATTAAGGTCACCAGTCCCCTGTATCAGTCAAGAAGCACTCCTGACTGCCTGCCTGCCAGACAGGTGGGCCAAGACCTTGCACAGCCCAAGAACAGCCATCCGCTCCTTCACCTTCAACAGAATGGCTAACAATGCTTACATGACACCTTTCAGCAACAGATTTCAACATGGCAAATGGATGTGAAAAGTAGCTGCAAATGCTATTAGAGGTGTTGGACATCACTTGTCTTTCCTAAAACTGTCTGTCTAAAATCCCTGTTTATAATGGCGGCTTTTTGAAGCATCACAAGAACACATTGAATGTCTGGGTTTTTAAAGCCAAAGCAGGCTTTATTGTTTAGTGATCCACCCTCCAACCCCACCCTACACTCCACCACCCACCCCACATGCATACGGGCAGTGTATAATAAAGATAATCTGGATAATAAAGATTATCCAGAAAGCATCACCCAATAAGAGATGTTTCTATTACATGCATCTAGTAATATAACAATCTCTGCAAAGAAAATTTTTTTCTAAGTACCCTGAGAACTGATATGTGACCTGTAAATTCCAGCAAAGTTAAGTATTTTCTAGTTGTTCACAGCAAATTGGAAAATCATGTTAAAGAAAATCATCCTTCTTTTATTCTTTAATAAACAACTAAAATAGGCATGAATCTCTGGATTGTCTATTTCAGGAAGATTTCTGGGATTTGGCTACATCATGAATACATAGAAATCTTATTTGTTAAGTAATTTGGAACCAAATTCATACTCAAATCTGTCATAAAGAAAGAGATTAAAGTGGGGAAGCAGCAGCTTTTCTGTATCATCCCAATTTTTTCATACAAAAAATTTGGAACTAGTTCCAGAATATCAGTTGATTACTTTGGACCAATAACTGCTGCAACATACCTTCAAGAACTGAACAAACAACCTACTTTTCTTTCTTCTTTCTTTTTTTTTTTAAACAAAAGTTGGAAGAATGAAAACAACTTGCATTTTATTTTCAGTAACCTAAAAGAAGAAAGATTTGCTATGCAAATAAATACAGCAAGACGCAAAAAGCCCGAAGACAATATGCTTAAAACCCAGCTACTGGGTATAAAGTGATGGAAGTAGTGAAAAAGGTTGTTTCTTATACATAATCCTTTACTCACATTCAATTCATAATTTCTGTTGTTCATGGGTGAGCAGCAATGGTACTTAGAGAAATCACAGAATCATGGAATCGACTGGGTTGCGGTGAAGACCATCTAGTTCCAGCCCCCCTGACATAAGCAGAGACACCCTCCACTACACCAGGTTGACCAAAACCCCATCCAACCTGACCTTGAACACTGCCAGAGAGGGACATCCAGTTTCTCTGGGCAGTCTTTTAACCTCCTCAACAAAATTCAGCAATAAAATCAGGATGTTTGCTCCTGACAATTGTTGTTTTAAGATTGTCTCTCCAAAATTATGCACAAGTGTTGAGTTGCATAAAAAAGAAGTTTATCAAGCCCTCCAAAATAATATTTATAGAGTAATGACTGATTTTCCCTCTGTCTGCTAGTTCAGCTCTGCACCAACTGCTCTGACCTCTAAGCAGTACCAAACCAGTGTTCTCCTTACCTGTGTCAACCTCCTTACCCCTGACTTTGCCTTTCATATTTCAAGTGGCAACATGCTTACCAACAGATCTTATGAGGAGCAGGTGGAAGTTAAGTTTCTCTTGAAATATCCTAAAGAAGCCTGAGCCATGGGAGCCTCCATACAGCATGGCATTATGCACCTGAGACCTGGCTGGTGATTGTTTACAGAACGTACAGAAAATTAACAAAACCAAGAAACATATCTAGACACTCAGAGTGACCACTGCCTGGTATTTTGCTTGGGTTGAAGTTTGCTTTTTCTTTCCTTGGTTACACAGAAGTTGGTTTCCACTTATGTCACCACCAACTTCAACTATTCCTGATTTTGAGGTAAGGAAAACCCTCAGTCAAGTACCTGCAAGGTTACTGAAAATACCTTTCCCAACAGCCTTCCTTCTGTAACAAGCAACAATAAGAAACCATTTCTGCTTTCCCACATGCACAGTGGAAAGAATGCACAGTTCAGTACACAAGGTCCCCAGCTGGGAACAAAGGTAGAGCTAAAATAGTCACCAGGGTTTAGAAATGAGCACGTCTTAAGTACAGGGCAGCCAAATCAGCTTTTACCGAAACAGATAGACACAGAAAAGTGAAAATACTAGAGGAAAACTCATTATATTGCAGGCAGGCCATCTTGAGACTTTGTTGGAAAAATCCCACACACCCTCCCTAAAATCCTGCCCAGGCTCCGTAACTGTCCAAAAAATAAAGTAAGTTAATTCAAGGATGCATATACATGTATCTCTCCAATTCTGATTCCTGTTATGAAAACCACTGACAGCAGAGTTATTCAAAGACTGGTACTTCACAACTACTTTGCTTTCATCATGTTGCCACAACTGAGGGTCTGTATGTGGTTGCATCAGAATCTGAAAGCCCAGTAATACACACTGTTGCCACTCCGTAGCAGACTCTGGCGTGGATTCACATTTACATATACCTGGGTGTTCCAGACAAACATGTGTTATCTCATAGACTTAAGTGTTTTATTTGACGAAGATCCCAAATCTGTAACAGGGCCCATACAAACTCATACGTGACTAGCAGCAGAACCACAGCCTATTTCTGTAGGATTTCAGACAGCAAGCATGATTTGCCTTCACAGAACAAGCCAAAAAAAAATTAGCCAACCGAAATGCAAAGCTTATTTGCTTAAGTTAGAGGGAACAAAGTTCTTGGATACAAACAGAAGGAATGTACTTCAAAAAAAAAATAAATCATTGCTACATGTCTGGCAGTACAAGTGCCATGCAGTTCACACTACACCTGCCTTATTGCAAGCCAGCTGCGCTCTCTTATCATCTCACAGCTGGTGAAAGTCCATTCTCTGAGGAGATGCAGTTGTCACTGTTGATGACTGCAAAACATTCCAGAGCAATTTCCTTTACAAAAGCACAATGTCAGGTGTCCTTCACTTCTGTGCATGAAATGATCGAGATCTGATAAAATATCATTTTCCCCTGAGGTGACCCAGAACTCTTTTTCATTGTTTTTCTTACAGTGGGGGTTCGTTTTTTGGATTTTTTTGTGTACTGAAAGAAGTTTAAAGATTCCTGTCCCCTCTTGGAAGACAAAAATTAGGGCTCCAGTGGAGCTCCACATACACCTAGAGCTCCTAACAACACGACCCATGCTTAAAATGACAATACAGTCCTAATTACTGTACTCATTTGTCATGAGAAAAAGCATGAACATTTGTATTTCATACAGCTAGGACACCCACAGAAGTCCACAGGTTTCCATGTGTTCATGAGAGTGTCTTGACTATGCAGACTGCTGGATGCCCTTCTCTGGCTGTGAGAATGTCTTTATCAGGCATCCTAGTTAACAAAAGGGTTGTGTCTAACAAGGAAACTATTTTACAAAAGAACTCTTACAGTTTTGAAGCTGTGTCCTGTTTTCCCATTTCAGATTGGCTTCAATGAAGAGCAGGCAATCCACTATCTGTGCCTCACAAGTTGATCAGGAAAGCCGTGAATTCAATGGACTCTTCAGAAGTACTGCAAAGTGCTGGTCCAGGCTTGTATTTTGATGACTAAAGGCTCCAATTATTTCTAATGCTCCTTTCCTAAACTCAGGTCAACCCAAGAAACTCAGGAGTAGAACTTTTCCACCAAGGCTACATGGAATGACAAACCTGTAAACTGCAAACACAGATATGAAGCCTACCAGGTGGAAAGCAGGAGGTGGCACCAGGGCTTTTAACTGTTTGACTCTGAATGGGGCTGCATTTTGAGGCCTAGTCCAGTTTGGTTTTGTGAAGTAACAGCTCCTGAGTGGGTATAACATCATGCCTCTAAAAAGCAAAACTGCTGATGAAATCCATGAAGTCCCACAGCGAGGGCTGGACTTCTGGCTATGAAAAATAAATAAGACAAAATCAGATGGCTATCACATGTTAAAATCAATACTATGGCCAGGGGCTGGATGACTGAAAAAAGATTTATTTAAGCTCTTTACACAATACAGTTACTACTAATAATCTACATTAGAATCAGATCTCTGATAGGTCATGAAAATATAATTAAAATAAAATAATAAAATAAAGCTGAAAACAAAACCAACCAACCAGAGTAATTGGAAAATACACACTGTTTGTTTCTTGCCTTCATTGAGGTGGTTTGAGGTGTGACAAGCACCCCCTTCCCCCCCCAGTTTATTATAGCTGTGAACTTTCAGAAGCAACAGATAATACTTGGCTGGAAACCAGGTGCCCACCAAGCTGCTACATCACTTCCCTTAGCTGGGCAAGACTGAGAGGAAATAAGACAAAAGAACCCTTGTGGATCAAGCTAAAGACAATTTAATAAAGTAAAAGGGCATGTGTGGAAGCACAGAAAAACCCCAAAGTTTTATTTTCTACTTCACATCAGCAGATGATGTCTGGTCAGTTCCTGGGACTTCAGTACCCACAGCTGATTGTCCGGAAGACAAACATTGAAATTAACCAATGTCCTTTCCCTTCCTCCTTTCTCTCAGCTTTCTGTTATTGAGCAGACATCATATGGTATGGAATATCCCTTGGTCAGTTTGGGTCAGCTGTCCTGGCTGTGTCCCTTCCCAAGACCTTACCCACCCCCTGCCTGCTGGTGAGGGGGAATAAATGCTGGAGAGACAGCCTCGGTGCTGTGCCAGCACTGCTCAGCAGTTGCCAAATCATTGGGATGTTACCAACACCTTGCTGGCTACAGCTCTGTGAGGGGAAAATTAACACCTTCTCAGCCAGACACAATACATAAGCAGATAGTGATTTATTCCTGGTAGAGCCAGGATGGGCTTTCCCACATGGTCTTTGCTCAACTGAATGTGTTATCTATAGTAAAATTTATGATTCAGCTTTTCTGTGAACATGCCCCTAACATGAGCTTCCCTGTGAAATCTGGGATGTTAAACACTTGCAAATATTCAAAAGTCCTGTTGAGCTGTGTTAGGAGAAAAGTGGCATTTTCCTGTTTATTCTTTGGGCTTTTGTTTGTTCTCCCCTCAAGTAATGTGTTTTTTCTCTTGTAGAACAATGCAGGTTTTTGACACTTATCTCAGTCTTCTTTTTTGCAGCCAAGAGATATTTCAGGAAACCAGAATATTGACTGGTAAATCAAACTTTTATATTTAATACTGCTTAATACTCAGTAGTTTTTCTTCTGATAACACAAGGTGGATGATTCATATGACAAACAGGTGAAAGAAAATACGAAGTTCCATGACAATATGTGAGAAAGTTGCAGCAAGTTGGGATTACAGGAAATACATTTGGTTTGATCCCAGTGTGAGGCAGGCCTGATGAAGGTGAACTAAAACTGAACCAAAGGGCAGGCTGATTTTGGTCAGTTGTTAAAGATTTGTGATAATTTATTATTTTCATAATGACAGAAAACATTTTGAGCAAAAACTCATCTGCACAACTTTCTAAATGTTTTAGAAGAGATACAAAAGTGATTTTTTCTGTTTCCATAATGTGTTGTTTATATTCTTCCCACAGAACGATTTCTTATGATTGCATTCTTCCATGTAGCATGACGGTACCATTTACCTCTTTCTGAACATGTATGAGTACATCTTTGCAAGTCAGGCTCCCATTCGTTCTCTGTTTTGTGAAGGTAAGGAAATAAAATATATCTAGTCCTCATGGTTATCATGAAATAGTTGGAAAACTCAACTGAAATACACCCTACAAACCTTAAAATAATATAAAAATCTTGTTTTTTCTAAACTTTTTTTACCTTAATGGGGGACACCATCAGTGTTTCAAAACATTTCATGATGTTTAAATAATTTGGTCCATATCTGAAACTTTGAACCTCAAGAACAGTGGGAAAAAATAGCAGAGCCATATCCAAATCAGCTTGACACCATTCTTACGCAGAAAATCAGATGGGTTTTACTACCCACATCCACTGATGTGCAGGTGTGCATATTAGCTTTTCATCAGCAGCCAAATCTTCACTGCACTTCTCTTGCAGGCTCCTTTCCATTTTTTTTCTAACAGGGCTTCAGAGTCCTCTTCAGAACAGATAATTCCATTTCCTTTGTTCGCCATCCTTATTCTCACTGAATTTCTGTCTGCAACTCTGTCTCAGCAACTAACCTAATTCTACTGCTTCCCAGCTGGTAGGCAACTGCAGTCTAGTATTTCCCCTGTGCACAACCCACTGCTGTGAGGGCTCTACATTTCGTGCATTAGAACCTCCTTCTCCCAGGGAGTCCTGCCCATGCAAGGACTGCGAGGTCACTGACTCCTGTGTAGGATTGAAAAACAGACTGAAAACGCTACAGGCATCTCTCGTGCAGCCAGGCTGTGAGACCACAATTTGTCAATTCAGTGAAATGTGCCAATGAAAACATACAAGGTCATCCATCCCTCATCCCTCTGCACACTGGTTATCCTTCCTGAAAACATATGTATATCAGCTACAGCCACCAAGTCCCAGGCAATACACCTATTCCTTAATCCCAAGGAAGAAATAAGCTGCTTTCTGCCACCGGTCATACTCATCCCCCCTTTCTGACTGCAACACACATGGAGTCGAGTGGTGTGTGTCCTGCAAAGCACAGCTTTCCCAAGCAGAAAGAAGATGCATCTGGAACCATCCATGATTCATGAGAAAAACCAGCACAGGCATTCAGACAAGTCTGATGTGTTTTCTCTAGTGAGAAAATGGCTTCATGTAAGGGGATGTTATTCCAGAACAATGACACTAAGAACAATATTTGGTAGAAGAAATGTGGGCAGTATTTTACCCAGGGTTTATCAAAAGCCAGAGAAGACTACTCCACCTGTGGACTGGAAACTTTGCAGCACAAACCAAGAGATAACAGAGTACCTAAAACTGCACAGAAGTATAAATAGGATAAATGGAGCCTGTGCTTGTTTAAAAAAACACAGACTTGGACTTAAGACTCAAGAAAAAGTATCAGATCAATTGCACTCCAGCCTAAATGGAGGTGGGGTGGAGGAGGTGAGAGAAGGAGCCTGGATGTACAGGCACAGCGGTAGACTCTTCCTTGCTCTGAATTCTTCTTGGTAAGCTAGTTCTGTGCAAACTGTTCTTGTGTTTGTGTGACCATTTTGCAGTGGCAGAAATAGCTTTGGGGCATAGAGTAATAAACAAAGCTTTTCACAGGGAAAATAGTCGCTCTTCCCTTTCCAAGGTACCTGATGATAAAAATATTTGTCTGCAACCAGGTATCTCTGGCTAAGAAAATTTGAAGCTCAGATGCTTTGTTTGGTCTGGAAAAGAGCAAAGCTTGGGAAATTTCTTGTTACCTGGAAGTGTTAGAGGCAAATCTGTTCCAGGAATACCAGCAAGCAGCACCAAGAGTTTAGGAGCTTCTTTTTCACCTTGAACATTTTCTAAGATGACAGCCCCAAAGTCCCAGGTGCTGCTACATTATCATCATGGATCCCTTTGAGTCTGAGTCAGACAACAGTACCGGAGATGGCGACCCTGCGCTCTCAGGGATGGGGAGAAGAACACAGACCTTGCACGTTCAGGAAAAGTTCACTGACCTGGAAACAATCCTCAGAGAGCAACCAACACTCAGGTCTATCAGTTCTTGAATAGGTCCTACTAGGAGCTTGGTTTTATGGAAACTTAATCTCCAGTAGCTTCCTGCTCTTTAAAAGTTCTCCATAAGCTCTGTGTTGTATAGCTTACTGCAGTACTTCCTTTGCTTTTGAAAATTACAATGAAGAATTTTAGAGGTAAGGCATTTTTCAGATCATCATCTCCCATACTTTGTATTTTTATACAGGTCATTTCATTTTTATTCAGCTTCATAGCGGAGACAAACATGTCAAGAAAATGCAAGAAAAGCGTTATTTTGATGAGAATTTATTATTTACTCAAATCCTAACCCTAATTTCATCTATTTGTTTTAACATAGACCACCTACAAACATTTTTTTTTAAAGTTTGTGTTTCATTATGTAAAGAGTAGAATTGCAGTATTTGTATGCTTTCAGGAGAAGATTTCCTCTACTAATTTTTCTCTTCTAAGAAAGGTTTGGCTCATATCTTTGCAAATGTTTTAATTTAATTTTTACAGTGCCAGGTGAAAATTCATTTTCTCATAAATGTATTAATCAGGTAGAAAAAAAATTAAAATATCATCTAGCTCTATGATCACTATGACTTTAGTGAGGATTGTCTACACAGCTGCAGAGTTATGCCAGGTGCTTTAAAATGGCAAGGGAAGAACATAGTCTAAATAGAAATTAGACTTTATCAGCTCAAGAGTAAAGCAATACAGGCATCCAACCCCACTGCTTGAGGACAGGGGAACAAGAGAAAAAAAACCTTTTGTATCAATGTTCAGAATTTAGGTATGATGATTTTTGAAGGATTCATTCCTACCCTCCTGTATGCAGAGTACTAAAAGTACTAACTGATCTAACAGAGGTCAAAACAAACTTTTACTTTGCTTGGTAGTACTTTCACACACAGGTTGAAGTTGAGCAAGTGCTCACAGTGCTCGGTCAAAGCCAAAACATCACTGTTCATCTCTTAGCACACTATAGCCCGCATTACATAGCCACGATGTTTTGCTCCAAGTGACTACATCCTTATTCCACTAAGTCAGGCAATTTCTGCATGAGCCTTTCTGGCCTCACAGCACAGGAGAATCTCTGCCTATTTTCACTGCTGCAAAAACTATTTTGGAAAGAAAATCGTTCACCATGGTGATGGTGTTCCAACAGAAAGGCTGCAGAGCCAGTATAGCTCTGGCATCTCATGTTGCTAAAGGAATCTATCAGGTTCAATTCCTCTGGCAGGGGGCACCAATTTGGAACAGCAGTGTGGAAATGAATATGCTTTCCTGCCTTCAGTTTAATCAATGTTGTTGGGTGAGAAAACAAATACCTCTTTATCACAGCCTGAGCTAGACTCTCCTCTCCTTCCTCCTTTCTTCACACAGTGAGAAAAAAATAGGTTAAAAAACAGCACATTTAGAAATCTTCCAGAAAGAAAAATATTCACCTGTAGACTTTCTACTGCCTAAACAGACTAAACAGCTACTGTAATCACTGGGTTACAGTCAGTCAGACAAAGGCAACAGGGAAACACACAGCCACTGTGGCTGAGACACAGCAACAGGATGAAGCCATACCCCAATGGGTTAAGAGCTGTCTTTAGGGGAGGTGGTGGCACAATTCTTCCCTAGGCCACTGCCCTCACACACAGCCCCTTCTGTAAAGGGGAGCCAGCTGCTGAGTGTACTGCTGCCAGGGACATCCCAATACCTGGAGGGCTGGCATCAACACAGAGAGGAGGGACCATACCTGCTCCAGAGGATAGTGCCTGGAGAACACAGGAATGGTTGTATTATGCTTTGCTAGGACTGTACCATGGAGGTGGGGTGCAAATAAGCACACAGATCTTCCTTACCACAGTGCCAGTAATGAAATTCTTGGGACAAGGGAAACACTTGTGACAGATGCATTTGGCTGTCTCCACAGGAAACAATGTGTACCAAAAAGGGATCCTATGACACAAGTCTGACGGCACAGCTGAGCCCATGGGAGTCAGGTTTTCTTCTAATTTTGCACATATGCTCCTCAGCAGAGATTTTTGGGTGATCTAAGAGCTTAAGCACTTGTACTTACTATCATGGTTTTGGTTTGAGTCTTCCACTTACACAACCAGAGCAGAGGGATATAAGTAAGAGTTATTTTATTAGAGGAAAACATTTCAGCAAAGTGAAGTGTCACTGGAGTGACACTTCAAAAAAGTAATTTCAGCTGCAGCTCCCTTACAAATGCATGATTAAATAAATATTTGATGAGGTGTCTTTACCACTAAGACTGACACTCAGAAACTGGGGACCCAGAGACCAGGAAGAAGGTCTGAAACAAGACTTATCTCCAGTGGAAGAGAATCAGGTTAGAGAATGATAAAGCAAACTGGACGTAGTTAGGATATGGGTCCCGATGGCATGTGCCCAAAAGTGTTGGAGCTGCTTTGATGTCACTGTGAGGCCATGCTTGGTAATTTCTGATCTGTCATGGCAAATGGGAGAAGTGCTGGAGGACTGGGCTGCAGCACATGCCACTCATATTTTCAAAAAGGGCAGGAAGGAAGACACAAAGAACTACACCAGTCAGCTTCATCTCGACCCTTGGGAGCAGCTTATCCTGGACAGCATTTCCAGGCTCACAAAGCACAAGAACATGGTGATTGGGAATAGTCAACCAATCTGATAGCTTTCTACAATGAAGTCACTGGCTTGGTAGATGGGGGGTGGGGTGGGAAGAGTAGTGGACATTGTTTACCTGGACTTCAGTAAGGCTTTTCAATTATGTCCCATAAGATCCCATTGGAGAGGCTGTCAAGTATGGGCTGGATCAGCCTACTGACTTTTTGAGTCTAACATAACACATGCATTCCAAGCACAGTGGTGTAGGATTGAACCTGTTCTGCTGAACCACAACACAAATGGGCAGGAAATTCTCCACAGGATTTGGTGCACATCATGAGGCTAACAGCATCCTCCTTCAAAGCTGTGAAACACCCTCCTCCAAGTGCAGGAAAAGCAGGAAATTCAGGCTGAAGCAGGCCTGCCACCTGAGCAGGACATCCACAGATGGCAGGACGTGAGGACCTGTGTGCCAACCTTTTCCTCTACCATTGATGCTCCATGTGACATCTAGTGATTCACCACACCCTCGTGTCCCTTCCTGGGTCTCCCCCAAACAAACACTGCCTGCTGTGTCTCTGGGTTCACAGTCTCTTGCATGATCCCTGCACAGCTCCAAAGCACAACTGAGTCTGTAGCTGCTGTCATAACGTGTTGTTAAGTAGGAGTGTAACCATGGAAGAGGAAAAAAAAAAGGAAGAAAAAAAAGAGGGGAAAAAAAAGGGGAGGGGAAAGTCCAGTGGCTTGCTCACCCATGAAAACAAGCAGTAGTGTAAAATAACTGACAGGATACTAGAGATCCTCATATAAAACCAGCACATGCAGAAGTCTTTCGTGTGTTTTAAGTAAATGCAAAGTAAATACTGTTTCTCAAGCCTTCCAACATGTTTGTTGAGAATTGCTATGTCTTTTCAGATAAACTTGTACTTCATAAATAAAAGTAAGTCAATTTGAAGCTGGAGGGTGAGGCAGGTGGGTTTGTGCTAGCTGAAGGAAAATGGGGAGGCCTACCACAGAAGGCACTCTCCTCAGAAACCTCCTCTCTCTGTGTTTGGTCTGCTGGCCAGGTCAGAGCCTTAGCTCCATAGGGGAAAACAGGCTTCTCTTTCTGTGAATTTATTACTTTAATACTATTGTAATACAAGCAACATCTTGGAGCTGTGGAAGGAGGACTTCACTTATCCTACAGCTTTAACTATGCGGGCACACCTCTGTACCTTATCACTGCCTTTCTGAAGCCCAGGGGAGGCGTGTGCAAGGAGCTGACAGTAGGATCACAGTTGAAGAAATTCACTGCTCTTCTCTGATGTTCCCTACACTGAGCTCACATCACTGAAACACGTTAGACTGACATCTTGCCCCAGGGTTCCTGAGCCTGCCAACCTCCTCTTTTCACATTAGGCCACTTAAAATAGTATCATATCTCTCTGCTGGAAGGCATCTTTCCACATATATGGACACGTTATTTCTTAAGCAGCAGCAAAATGCCTCTTTCAACTATGCAGAATACAATTCACAGGCATCTTCCTCAGGGTGCAAGATCTCCAGCACAAACCAACTCTCTTTCTCACTAGCTCTGTCATCTGGTCCCACCATGCCAGAGATTCAGGGAATTTTTAAACACTTCTACTCCTTTAGAAGACCAGGAAACATTTGCTGTCTTTTCCTCCACCCTGAATTTGAGGCAGGCGAGCAATTTTAATTCACAGAGCTACTATCCACTAGCTAGATTTTTCAGCTGACACTTATGGACTGTGAAAATCTGATCAATCCAGCCTGCAAGCAGTGCACAGGAGTAGTTACTTCTGCTTGAGTCCAGATGTCACTACTACAAGAGCTGCCCCAGCTTCCAATTTTCTGCAGACCAGGTGAAAGTGCAGGAGATGGTATCTGCCTTTTTAGCTGCCAGCTTTGACAAAACTTCCTGGTTTGCCAGGAATCCCAGGTATGAGCCACAATCTGTGGAAATGTGATCCGTGTAGTCTGCGTACTTGCATCCCACCAGCATCTTTCATAATTAAAGTCCACAAAGGTTAACTTTCTTATTGTTTCTCACAGCAACAGAAACATTTTCACTAGAAAATGTAAGCCAAAACACAATTTAACATTTTTAATACTTTAAACACATCTATTTTGTAAAGGTACTTTTAATAATGAAGAGAATCTGATCTGATCAGACAGATCTGATTTAAACCCTTCACTCCCTAAGCAACCAAACATAATCGGTGGTTGTAAAGGAAAGCTTAAGATTCAAAATGATTCTGAACTAGGGCCTTATAGAGTTACTGGGAAAAGAACCGAAAAGGCTGGTCTCTTGATCACCAAATATTTTTGCATCAGAAACATCTAATAACACATGGAACTGCTTGCATCAGTGTGTTGTCATTGGCGAGTTTATAATGTTCCATATCGTGCAGCAGTGAATGCCCAGCATTGATTCAGACATTCTGACTTCAAATCACCCTCTGCCTAGGCTCAGGAACATGCTTGGGAGAACTCCAGCAGTCCTCAGCTGCCCACATATCTACTGCAAGAGCCATGCATCAAATGGATCTCAGCAACACCTGAAACTTGGCAGGGACCAAACCCAAGATGAGAGAGATGTGCTTGTTCATTCTACAGCCATCACTTTTCTCTGGGTGGATTCTGCCAGGCTTCTCAATGTCCGCCTTTGCCTTTGTCACCCTCTGAGAAGCCCCAAGGGTCCATGTAGTTTTATGGAAAAAGTGCAGACCGAGCTTTCCATTCTGACTATGAGAACAAGCTGGAACAAGCTGTCAGTCATTTCTAGCTTGCATAAGGGACACTCTGGTAGAACTAAACTGAGATAGTCTCTTTTATTCCTTCCCCTCTCCTCTTTTCAACTGTTTCCTATTAGACTCATTAGGCATATTAAAATCCTGGACATTTCCATCATTTTCCCAGTTGATTTTTGGATTAATCTGTCCACAGCATTGAATCACAACCTAATGCATCTTGTAGTGTATGCATTTATTAGGTATTTCAAAAAGCGAAAAGTATTGTTCCACTGGCTTAAAAAGCTTGAGTAAAAAACAAAGAAGGGTAAGTTAAATATGTAACTCTGCAAACTGGACATCCAACCCTCATAAATATCTGAAGTCCATGACAAACTTGGCAGACAGTCATCTGTTGTGTAAATTCAAGTGCTAGGAGCAACCTGGATGTAAACTAATTAAGCACATCCATAGACAGGACTGGGTCCACAGATGTGTAAATGGCAAGACTCATGGCTGGTACAAACAGTGCAGTCTGAGTGACTTTTCTGGACTTGAATCACATTGTTGTAGGGGTTGGAAGGGATCCTCAAGAGATCATCGATTCCAATCCCCAAAGCCATTTGACAATTATTTAAAGACCTCATGTAAGCTGTCTTTACTAACATGTGGCAACACTCAGGAGCTCCACACCCAGGGAGACAGTTTTATTTTACAACTGAAAAGCTGATGACATTTAAGGTCATTTAATTCATAGAAACTCCATGTGTAAATCAAGAAAGGTTTGAGCAGACTATACCATCTGGCACATATCCCCAGTTGCCACAAACTCATTAACCCCACAATTAACTTGTATTGGGTGGGAGCAGAAAAAAGATCAGAGTGGCAGTTCGTGAATGTAAAAATAGGAAAAACAGACAGCTACAGAAGAAATCAGAGCCCCACTGCAACCTGTGATGCAAGCTGATCACATGTAAACCCAAACAGTACCTGTTAGAATGTTACTTTGGTTTTTAGTTTCATAATCTGCTGCATCATCATGGGAGCTCTGGCAATGCAGCATAGTGTGCTAACAGCGTTATTTTATTAGCAAGCTATTAAGGTGCCACAATGGCAGAAGAAATATTAAACAAATTGGTTAAAGGCCATATTCTCTAAGTGGCAACGTTGTTGCTATAGAATATTTTTATGTATCAGAGCTGTATAGCATTACATCTCCATTAAAGTTATATAAAGACTACAGGTATTCTCATCCTTTTGATAGAAAAAGATGCATACTGCAGCTCCGAGTATTAAAGACAGTCTCAGCAACCAACAAAAATCACTTCTGTCTGTTAAAAGGCAACTGAAAAAGGCACTTTAGGAAGGTTACTTCGTTTTAATTTTCACATCCTTATAGTTTTAATTGCAAAAAATAAAAAAGGAGGTCTCATGCTTGGCCAATGTAAATCCTCGGAGATTCACGGATTTGTGGAAATTTGGAAACTGTAACAAAAGTAGGATAACAAGTATGCGTCCTGTTTCCAAAGTCCTTCCTGGGCATCTGCAGCCAGATACTATGAATCCGACCAGCGGGCCTGCTCAAACATTGGTTTGGACAAACTACAGCCATTATTATGTCTTTTGTAAAACTGTACTGGTTTATACTACGAGGCCTCTATTCTTACTTTCCTTCTATCTCCACAGTAATGTCACGATCTCAGTGAATTGCAATACTTGCTACTTGCGCTAATCACCACTTATATGTGAAGAGACAAAAAGCATCTTAGAACCTACTGGGATGCCCTATTTGGGGAATTGCTGGAGTGCACTTACTCAGGATAATTGGTTTTAGCTATGACTTAACAGCAACTGTTTTTAGAAGTGGGGATATTTTATAAAAAACCTCTTGTGAGATTTAGAACAGAGTAATTTTGTGAGGTTGTAAAGGAAACTGGCAATCAAATCTCTAAGACAGGTGTGAGATTCTCAAAACTATGTTCCCCCATCTTGAATGGCAACACTATCAATAACTTAAAAGCCTTATAACACTGGGACACTTTCAAATGTGTTTCACTCTGCAGGCATACAGTGGAATTCATAAATGTTTTACATGCACTCACATCCAAGAACATGTTCTGCATTCACGTGCTCATTGTCTCCAAAGAAGGCTTTGACTTTTGGCTTCTCGCGAACAGCTGTGTCTGCCAGCGACACTGAACACCAGGATTCTCACAAGGCTTCAAGAGTTTTTAGTTCATTAATCTTGTGAGGGCTCTACCTCTGCGTTCAGTCACAGCTTCATGTTGTTACTTGTACATAACAGGCATTAAGCATGCTATCTATACCTACCCTTTGAAACTGAAACAAACTTCTTTTAAAACTTGTCTCAAACACCCAATGATTGCTGCATCCCTTATTAAAACTACATTCCAGCTGTTGGGAGAAAACATTTAATAAGATATAGATTCAAAGACGGGCACTCGTCATACAGAGCTTGATCCCACCTAGTTCAGGCAGCAGGACACACTGCCTGGTATGCAGAGAGCCCACTGGAGACTTTCCACACCTCAGGAATATTCACAAGCACAACCCAAGTGCAATTTACAGCTGCCCTTAGCAAAGACAAAGGAAAATGCTGGAAGGCCTAACCTCAGAACAATTTACCACACCTTCAGGCTGAGTACAAAACAAGATACAGTAGTGTAGAGTAAAAAACTGATGCTCTGGGCACTCTTACTTTCATCCAGGCTCCTGAGCAGTGGCAGATAAGTAAAAAGTTAATGGTTGGAGTTGGAAGACCTAGTCCAGTGTTGCAACTCTCAACAGCTGTTAGGTTCTTTGTTTCCATGCCCATGCAAGAATATAATAATGGCAAGAGCAGGCTGGACTCAGGGCTGAGTTATGTCCTGCTTTCCCTTCCAAAGCATATGCTGTGAACACTCACCTCATGAGATAACAAGTCAGAGCATCAGAGGCTGAGCCTGTCTGTCCCCCTGACTCTGAGGAGCTCTGGCTGCTATCTCAGGTACCCAGAGTCAAACATATGTCCTTTTTTCCTGTCTGTCTGAGGAGTGACTAAGAATAGTGTGAAATGAGGAAATATCATGCTTCCTACAGAGCTCAATCACAGGAGGTCCAATACTTTAATTGCACCAGATTGCAATGAGCTTTAAGGCAGCAACTTGGTAATAAATGTCAAAAGTATTGCCAAGACATGGTGCCTGTGGACCAGGACTTAGAGAAAACAGGGGGTGGTAAAAGGGATGACCTGTACTGTGTTCTCAGGATGCCTCTGTTCTGACACATTTCTCCATCAGCCTGAAGTAGAGTTTGAACTTGCTTTGAAATCCAGTGAGGAACCTCCTCCAGAACTGATGGCATGGAATAGCACCCACACTCAATGCACACAAGGGGTTTCCAAGGTTTTCCCTCTCCGTCAGTCTTGAATTAATGCGTGAGTTTAACATGTCAAGGCGCCAGCTTCACAGGAATTTAGCTCTCCGCCTGCAACTTTTATTACTGGAATAGGACAATAGCCAGTTCTTCATATGCAACTGATTTTATTGTCGCATACTCAGGGTCTCTTTTCACCTCTATTCCTCTGCTCCTCTCCTGACCATCATTTTAGCTAATCAGTGTCTCTGCTGAAGGAGCCCATGCTCAGATTCACATGCCAACAACACAGCAGTGTCTGAAACCAAGAGAACAATCAGAAACTGGCACACAAAAAAAAGATCCATTCATTATAAATGTAACTTCAAATGAGAGAAATATACCAATAGCACATTAATTTTATATGTATAGAGAAAGCATACATATAAAACCTGCATTTACAGTTAAAGACATTTCACTGCCCTAATAATGTACTCATGGCTGAACATGACCTAAGCACTTACACTTCAACTCAGAACTTTTCAGTCCCTCTGTTCGTTATAATCAAGCCAAAACAAGGCTAGGCAGAGCTGGAGAGAGAAAGTATGTTCTAGTAATTGAGAGATTATCCACCGATAAAAGACAAAGTAACCCTGCCAAGATACAATGCTTATGTATTTTTTTTTAATGGTCATATTTTATTTTGCTTCTGTGTAGTTACTCCCTTTGTATTTTTTGTTTATGTTACAAGCCTGAGATAAAGTGCTAAACAGCTTTACCTCAAACACTGCTATTAGTCTCCCATCATGTTTTCTGCTTGATCTCATGATCTAATGCATATTAATTCATTCACCAAACTGCACAAAGGAATGAAAAATAACTTTGGGATAAAATTTCTCTTTTGAAGACAGACTTGTATTTTGGTTTTCACATGAAATTTATCAAGTATACACAGGTTTATTCTAATCAATGGAGAGGATAAGTAGTAAGGAGAACAATATTTTTGTGAAGAAATCCCCCAACAATGTATAAATTAAAAACAACTGTATAAATGTTTGAGGCTACTCTGCACATTTCCGTAACAAAAACAGTCTCCATTCCCATAAACAATAAACAATAAGTAGTATTCCCTTGGAATAAAAGAGCCTTAAAGGCATCCTAAAAATAAAAAGGAATCCAAGCTCTAAAAAGTCCTAGCTTAGAGAACCTATTCAGGCCTTTTTTGGATGTAATTTTTTTCTCTATATGTCCTATGAGAGAGAAGAGAGGCTTATCAGTTGCAGTAGCTCATGTAACACTAAGACATGGCAAATAAAACCCCAGGGATTTGGGACATAAATACTAATACAAGCCTTTTTCTTACTGCTACTCTGGTGGTGGATCACTTTCTGAAATGGTATGTATTCATGCAGATCTGCATCTGCTCAGGGCAACAGCAGTACCATGGCATGTTCAAAGATGAAGGCAGTAAGCATGAGTCATTAACCAAATTACTCTTGCATAAATATACACTGAACACCCACAGGCCCAATTACACATAGATAGAAAACCCATCACCTATTCTAATTCAGTGTCACACATTCACAGAAAAAATTGCAGAGGGAATATCTTATTGTGAAAAACAAACTTCAAAGAATTGATGACAGGTGGCTGTAAATTAAATTGAGGTTGATAAAAAGGTTACTGTAGTATTTAGAAGTAGGTACTGAATTATCTAACTAGCATAGCAATTCCACCTTTCCAAAAGAGTATATTCAGTAATCCACCAGATATATACAGAGACCTGCTAGCACTCAAGAGAAGGAAACACACACTCTGTTTATAGAAAAATGGAATTGTTTGGGTTGAAAGAGACTTTGAATGGTCATCTAGTCCAATACCCCTGCATTGAGCAGGGACATCTTCAACTAGACCAGGTTGCTAAGAGCCCCATCCAACCTGATCTTAAATGTCCCCTGGAATGGGAAATCTAGCACTTCTCTAGACAAGCTGTCCCACTTTTTCACCAGCCTCATTGTGATCTTTTTTCCTTTTATGTAGTCGAAATCTAACCTCTTTTAGTTTGAAACCATCACTATTTGTCCAGTTAAACAAGCCCTGCTAGAAAGTCTGTCCCCATCTTTCCTGTCCCCTGTAAGTATTGAAAGGCTTCAATAGGATCTCCTCAGAGCATTACGTTATTAAGAATCATAGAATGCAATCATAAAATTGTTTAGATTGGAAAAGACCTTCAAGATCATCAACTTAAACCATTAACCTAGCAATGCCAGGTCTAACAATACCACATCTGCATTTCTTTCAAATACCTCCAGGGACAGTGACCCAATCACTTCCCTGGGCAGCAAGTTTTAGAGCTCAACAAACTTCCTAGTGAATAATTTTTTCCCAATATCCTAACTAAACTTCCCCTGGTGACACTTGAGGCAATTTCCTCTTGTCCTATCACTTGTTTCTTGGAATAACAGACCAACACACACCTGGCTACAACCTCCTTTCAGGTAGTTGTAAAGACCAAGGTCTCACACCAGCCTACTTTTCTCCAGAGTAAAAAGCCACAGTACCTTCAGCCACTCTATACAGGACTTGTCCTTTAGACCTTTCACCAGCTTCATTCCTCTTCTCTGGAGACATTTCAGCACCTCAAGGTCTTTCTTGTAGTGAGGGGCACAAAAGAGAGCTTGTACTTGAGGTGCAACCTCACCAATGCCAAGTACATGGGGATTCTCACTTCCCTAATCCTGCTGGCCACACTATTCCTGATGCAAGTCAGGATGCTGCTGGCCTTCTTGGCTACCTGGGCACACTGCTGGCTCACATTCAGGCAGCTGTCAACCAATACCCCCAGGTCCTCTTCTGCTAAGGCAGCTTTCCAACTGTTCTTCCCCAAACCAGCAGGGCCTGGCACTTGACCTTACTGAATCTCATACAATTGTCCTTGGCTCATCGATCCAGCCTGTCCAGATTCCTTTGTAGATTCTTCCTTCCCTCAAACATAGCAACACTCCCACACAACTTGGTGTCATCTACAGACTGAGGATGCACTCAGCTCCTTGTCCAGACCACCAATAGAGATATTAAGCAGAAGTGGCCCCAGTACTGAGCCCTGGAGAATACCCTTTGTGACTGGCCACCAACTGGATGTTCACCACAACTCTTTGGTCTCGGTCATCTGTACAGACTTTTACCCAGTGAAGCATATGCCCATCCAAACCATGAGCAGCCCCTTTCTCCAGGAGAATGCTGTGAGAAACAGTGGTAAAGGCTTTGCTAAAGTCTAGGCAGACAACATAAACAGCCTTTCCCTCATCCACTAAGGAGGTCACCTTGTGATCAAAGTAGATCTGGTTAATCAAGCAGGGCCTGTCTTTCTCTATTCCTGCTATTGATGCTCAGAGAGTGTTGTTTTTCAGGAAGCAAATGTCTGATACATACCCCTGATTGATTGGTTGCCATTACCGCCAAACATCTCAGGACTTTTAAGGTATCTTTTCTGCCACCTAATAAGTCATACACAAAGAAAAGCAATGAGTGTTCTGCCACGAACCTGAAGGTGGGACTTTGACCCAGCTTGTGTGTCTGCAGCTGGGCAGAGGACAGAAGACCAGCACTACACAATCATTTGTACGAGTGGCAGCCAAGAGCAGAAAGGATAAGAACAGCTGCTGTGAAAGGCACCATCCTTTTCCAGAGATCCTTCTACAGCAGAATAAACCAGTAGGGGCACACCAGGAGATGGCCCATGCAGGCTGAATTATACAAGATGGCAGCAGGTTCTAGTGCAAGGCTGCACCCAGGAAGACACTGACCCCAGGGGCCATGTAGGAGACACACATTCAACAGATACAGCACATCTCCAGCCTCTTTCCAGCTCGAAGGACTGTGCACAACAGCCACAGCTGTTGGGAAGGGCCATGCCTGGACTTCTGAACCAGGAAAGGGATCACAAAATTCATACATAAGCAGCACAGTACAGATGCTCTGGGGTGCCCATGAACACGCACCATGCATAATGAATGCATGTGTATATTACCAAGTTAAACACTTCCAGGCCTTGTTCAGCTGCAGAAATGTCCCATAACTTAGAGGAGTTAGTACTTTTCTTTTTGCAGCTCATTCTCATGTTAACACAAAAGGCTGATGCTTTCAGAACTGAACCATGTGTGTTGCTTCATACACAAAAAGGTCCTGTCTGTCCTCTGTGGAGCACACCCGTGTCTGAAAAGATACCAGCAAGAGCAAGAAAATGGCACTATGCAAGGATGCTGGTGGACACTTGTGCTTAGTTTCGGGCAATAATCTCAAGGCATGCTGAAACGAAACAGGAAACATTAGATGGAGAAGGAATACCTCCAGCCTGCCTGAGCTGAGACAACCAAAGAGTGGGAGCTGTTTAACAAGGAAAAGGCTGGAGGGGGCATGTTTGCTGTCTATAAATTGATCGGGGCTAAGCATCAGGGAAAGAACAGAATTATTCAGGCTAAAGGAGAGTATTGGCACTAGAAATGGTTCAAATAGGGTTTGAATATATTTAAACTGGAATTTAGGAACTGTTTTCTAACCGCAGCTGTGAAACTCACTGAATAGGTGAAAGGTACTTTTGTGCTTAAATTCAAGAAAGGTCTTAAAGTGTCAAGGTTGCCTAAGAGAACAAGAGACCAAGACAAGGGTGAAAAGCACTGTTTCTTTTTACATTTCCTAAGTTTCTGTGTAAGCCATTATCTGGCATTGAGAGGTCAGACTGTACAGTTTGTCAAAGTTCTCACTTATTTCTGGGTACTTCATGCAAGCAGATGTGCAAATGCAAAAAGCAGAAGCCAGTGGGTTGGACATCTTAGTTTTATAGGCTTGAGGTCCTGAAAGATCAGATACATATATTTCACTCATCACCTGTAAACAACAACAACCAGAAATATGGAGGGAACAACCTTCTGTACCTGGATACTCTATACTTACTGATACACATATATATTTAAAGCAGAAAGGGACTACTGAACAATAGGATATATACTAATTATATAAATATTCTGATTTTCATGTTTAGCAGTTATTCACAAGGCTGTTTGTGCTTTTTCCTCTTTAGGTAGAACATTTCATTTTTAAACTCCTTTAACCAGGACATCAGCTACTCTGTTACAATTGCAGGCATGCTGTAGAAGTCTGTAAGAATCAGTTCTAGTAGGCAGGTAGGTATGCCAAAACCTAATGAAACCAGTGTACCAATATTTGACCTTGCAATCTTATGAAAAAAGATGAGGCTTGGAACTCTTGCAAAAGAAAGTGGAGATCACATAATCAGCTGTGGGCTGGAGAAAAGATATGTGTCTTACAATTTCTTTTTTAATGACAGCAAATACTCTAAAAAGGGCCTCCTGTCACTAATGTTTACACAACACCAGACAGAGAGGTCTCACGGTTTTCTTGTTTTTAAATAAGTTTGCAATGAGCTAGGTGTGCTGCAAATGTCAAACAGTGTATTACAACACAAGCTCTTCTGACAGGCAGAGGAGTTTAGCATTTGCTCAGCAAAGCTCCCAGAAAACGCTCGCGAGTTTCAGCCCTGTACCATGCACCGAACAAAGTGTCCAGCTGCCAAACAAGTCAGCAGTGCCATCCTCTAGGGCAGTAGATATTATGTTCCACTCCGGATGATTCATGTGTGACTGTTTGACTCAACTTCAAGCCTAAAATTGCTTGGGAGGTCATGCAGAAGAAAGGAGACAATCTGCGGGATGTTCCCATCAACTGCTGCTCCTCAAGGAATGCAATAGGAAAACCGTGCAGAAAGAGTCTGCTGTGAAAACTGACTGTCCTAGAGGAGAGCATCAGCTGAAACCAGGCGCAGTGTGAATACACCTCTGAGTCTGTTTCCAAACCCATTTTTCCCAGGCACTACACTGCAATCGGACTGCTCAAATCTACTGCATGCGCTGAAAACTCTCCCAGGGAAACATGGGCTTCTTCTCACCTCACATGAGTCATAGTTGCAGAAGACTACATACACCAAAAGCCTGAAGGACAGCCATCACCAAGATAGCTGGCTGGTTGGCAGTGGTTGACACAAGTAGTGTTTATTGTCCGTATAAAAGACAGAAATATGCTAAGTCCCAATGTCACCTGACAGTCTTGGAGGAACAGAGATAACATAGCGTCACTGGCATACCTCACGTTGGAGGCTTGCTTTAGCTTGAGGTTTCTGAACTGCAGTACTGAGAGGCTGACCTAACATATGTTGTCCTTGCTTACACATAGTAATTCATTCCAAATTTGTCGGGTTTTTTTTTTGCTGATGGCCAAGCTTGGGTGGGCTGCAAAAGTTTCCTTAGGAGGATTAATCCTGGGCAGGTGGGGGAGGATATGGGAAATGTGGATGGAAAATGAAACCACAGGATTTTCACTAGAGGTGTCTTCTTTTCTAGGAATAGAGAACAAATAATCAAAAGAACCGTCAAACTGGTGTAAAAAAATTTCAGTCTGAAATGCGTACATTTTTAATGCATTTTTTATTTTCAGAAAACAAAATCCCAACATTGAAATTATATTTTTAAAAATTATAAGTGAAAATAGAAAGGAAATTCTGGAGAGTAAAGTATCACATTTCTACTGTGCCAAATCCTAACCAGCATAACCCATATGACATGACACAGAGTTGTACTATAAAACCAAACTCAGGAAACTGTTTTAAAGCTTTATTTTTCTGGCAATGAAGACTTCTGCTATAAACAGTCTCATCTAGTTCCGCACCAACATGTAGAAGAACTTTTTCACAGTGAGGGTGACAGAGCCCTGGGACAGGCTGCCCAGGGAGCTGGTGGAGTCTCCATCTCTGGAAATATTCAAGACCCCTCTGGATGCCTCTCTGTGCAATATGAGCTAGGGAGCTGCTTTGGCAGGGGGGTTGGACCCGATGATCTCTCAAGGTCCCTTCCAACCCCTATGATTCTATGATTCTATGAGTCTATGATTCTATACTAATATACACGTGTCTGGGCTCTCCCCAGGTGTGAGATATTTGTGAAATGCAGAATTCCCTACTAACTCAGTGCCACCAGCCTAGGGAGTGCAAATTATTCTCCTACGTCAATAACCTGTCTTCTTAACAGCATTCAGGTCAAAGATTTTCAAATGTATTTGGTCATGAGTTTATTGAGGATAACTAATAGACAGCCATTTCACTGCAACACATCATTTGTTTGAAATCAAAACACAGCTCTGAAAGTCAAAAAACAGGGAAAAGTTTGGACTAAGTACTTTTGGGAGTCTGCAGAAACCCCACTTGGCATATGTCATGAATTTAAGATTGTAAGCAGTTTCGAAATTTGAGAATATGAAAAGCATAAAGCTTCCTGTATCTCAACATATAAAGTATCATTAATCAGTGATTTTGTAACTACTGTAAAAACACGGGGGATGTGTTTTCAGTAAGACCAAAGAATCACAGATCCATACCTGGTCCTGTTTTCCTACAAAATATTTTGAAAAGCAGGTGGTATTTGCTATTTCCACACTGCCAGATGCCTGGCATATGATTTTAATCTGTCTTTGCAAGAAATGCCACTTTCATTCTGGTCACAATTTCCCTGCAGTCTCACTCATCTGCTGAGTCTAAAAACATTCCTGCCTCAGCACTTTGGCAGAGACAACATGTCCATTCCTGTTCATGCTCTTGCTCTGCTTTCTTCTTCTGTATCAGCTCTTATGCAATGCAATAGCCATCAAAAGAAATCTGTCCCTGGCACAAGGATGCTTTTGGTGTGCATTGACAGACATGTGGGATGCACCTGCAGGCCAAATACTGCAATTTACTCTCCTCAGAATAAGACCTCGTTGGTAAACAGTGTTTTTTCCAAGCAGCCCTCTCAAGGACTGTATAATTCCTGTAATAGCAACTTTTTGTTGACAGCCTCATACAAGCTTCACTTCCAGTTCTGATATAAAATATTGATTTTAAGAAAAATTATCAGAAACGTGCATAGGAGAGAGAAACTAGGAGATCTGCTTAAAAGCTTGTCGTGGCCCTGGCTGGAGGCCAGATGCCCACCAAAGTAGCTCTATCACTCCCCTTTTCAGTTGGACAGGGGAGAAAATACATACTGAGAAGCTTAAGAGGCAATATAAGGACAGGGAGAGATCATTCCACAATCAGCATCACAGGGAAAACAGATTCAACACAGAATAAAGGAAAGAAAAATATCTAATTTATTACAGTACACTGCACACACAGTGAAACCAGAGTCAGATAATGCCAAGTGAGACTAGATCTTAAAACACCTCTGCCCACCTCTCCCTTCTTAGCAGACTTCACTTTATTAATGATTTCGCTCCCTTGTCGCCACAAGAATGGCACAGGGGCAGGGAGAAGAATGGTGGTTTCAGTGAGCTCCTCATTAGTTGTTTTCCTTCTTAGCCGGGGGAGGGAGACCATTCCTCACACCCTTCCCCTGCTCCAGTGTGAGGTCCCATTCACGGGGATACAGTCCTCCATGAACTTCTCCAACATGAGTCCTTTCCCAATGGACTTCATCTCTTCACCAGCTGCCCATGTGGGTCACTGCTGTGGGGTGCAGTCATAAATCATAGAATGTCTCTGAGTCCCTCAGGCCCAGACTGCTCCAGCCTGGTCCTCCATAGGGTCACAAGCCCCCTCCCCAAAAAACCTGCCCCAGCATGGATCTGTCTCTGTGTCTCTCCATGGGCTGCAGATCTGCTGCCAGGGGCTTGCTCCAGCATGGGCACAGTGCCTTCCATATGTCTCCACCTGCTCCAGCATGGGGTTTCTCCACAGGCTGCAGGTGGGATCTCTGCTCCCCATCATCATCCATGGGCTGAGAGGGGACAACTGACACCACCACAGTCTTCTCTACAGGCTGCAGGGGAATCTCTCTCTCCTGCGCCTGCAGCACCTCCTGTTGCCCCCACTCCCTCACCCCTACCCCCTTCACTAACCTTCGTGCCTGCACAGTTAGTTACACGTTCTCACTCCCTTCTCTGGTGGCAAAAAGCGTCTGCTAGTGGGCTTGGGGTTTTTTTAATGTGATTCACAGACGCGCTGTGACCATTGCTGACGGGCTTGGCCTTCGTCAGCAAGTCCAGCCTTGAGCCTGGATGGTATTTACTCTGTCTGGCCTAGGGGAAGCTTCTAGCTGCTTCTTGCAGAATCACATAATCACAGAATCATAGGGGTTGGAAGGGACCTCAAGAAATCATCGGGTCCAACCCCCAAGAAACCACCCCTGCTACCTGTACACCAGTACCCTGCCATGCAAATCCACAACAAAGCTTTAATCCAAATTTTGCAAAGTTAATTTCAAAAGAGGGTATCAAAGCATATTGTGATCATATAGAGAGCAAAAGCATATCTCAGTTTTATATTCACTTCATACTTCCAAATGGTAGAATGTTCTTCCAGCTTTGCTTGGCAATTTAGCCATCTTTTACAAGACTGGCTGACAGATTAGCCAGCTTGGTGTTACAGTTATCCTAAAAGCAGAACAAAAATTCACATTTGCTGACTTCTTAATATTTAATTTTATTGCTAGCTTTGGCACCAAGTCATAATTCTGCCTCTGACTGAATCTGAAAATCCTTGCATTGGCATGCTAACCCTCTCACCCAGGCTGGGGACTAACTGCAGGAACAAGCAATGTTTCACTAACAGTCGGTAAGATGGACTGAGGCCTCTGATGAAGGTGGCTGATGATGCTGCAAATGAATATCTGGTCGTGTTTTGCCTTAGCATCACCCAGATTATGCTTGTAGCCAGGAAAAAATATTGTTCTGCTTTAAAGCTTTAGCAGCAAAGCTGCATAGAAATTGGCATGCACCTAGTGTGCTCTAACACCAGTCCAGAGAGGGCTGTTCTGGTTCTGCCAGTCAGGCTGAAAACTGGTTTTATTTTTTTCCCATCCATAATGCAATCTTCTGTCATGGTATGAGATCAGTATGCAATCAGGATTCAACAGCAGCTCAGTTTCTACCAACCAGTCTGTTAGTCACACCTACTCTCTAAATTTCCATCAGGACACCATCATGCTACAGAGAAAAACAGCTGGAAGAAGAAAGGGAAGTGAAAGAGTTCCTTTCACAGCTAATGACATAAAAATTAGTGTTTCTTAGTCATTCATCATAGAAAAACATATTACTGAGTGCACCTCAGTAGGTTTGTAAACACCTGGGACCTGGACAAGCTCAAGAAGGGGGTCTGTGTGAACCTCATGAGGCCAAGTGCAAGGTCCTTCACATGGGTTGGGGCAGGCCCTGGTATCAGTACAGGCTGGGGAATGAAGTGTTTGAGAGGAGCCTTACAGAGAAGGACTTGGTACTATGGATGAAAAACTGGATGTGACCCAGAAATGTGTGCTCCCAACCCAGAAAGCCAGCCATGTTCTGGACTGTAAAAAAAGTCCCAAAGCATATCCAACATGTAGAAAGAGATGATTCTGCCCCTATGCCCTGGTGAGACCTCACCTGGAGTACTGCATCCAGCTCTGGGCCCCACAGTATGAGAAAGACGTGGATCTGTTGGAGCAGGTCCAGAGGAGTGCCACAGAAATGATCAGAGGGGTGGAACACCCCTACCATGAGGAGAGGCTTAGAGTTGGGGTTGTTCAGCCAGGAGAAGGTTCTAGGGAGGCTTTATTGTGAACTTTCAGTTCCCCTACAATTCTGTGATTCTGTGTGATTCTGTTAAAGGGGGTTTATAAGAAAGATGATGACAGATATCCTCTGTAGGGCCTGTTGTAATGGGACAAGTGGTGATGGTTTTAAACTAAAAGAGGTTAGATTTAGACTAGATAAAAGAAAGAAAATTTTTATGATGAGGGTGGTGAAACCTGGAACAGGTTGCCCAGAGAGGCTGTAGATTCTCCATCCCTGGAATCATTGAAGGCCAGGTTGGACAAGACTCTGAGTTGACTTGACTCTGATCTAGTTGAAGATGTCGTTGCTTATAGCAAGGGAGCTTGGACTAGATGACCTTAAAGGTCCCTTCCAACCCAAACAATTCTGTGATCATAAATGAGCATACCTTTTCAAAAGGAAAACATTAACCTCCATCCTTCACCAGTTAGACTGTTGGGATTATTCACAGCTGAGGGAAGAAGGGTAGGTAGTCAACACTCGACTGGCTTGAGTATAAGACAAGGATGCCTGTACCAGGGGTGCTGTATAATTGTGGATCCTCAGAAAGATCAGGACCACAGTTCAGCAGGTGTGACAGAAGTCCAGCCGTCTGCAGTGTAGCCAAAATAGTTTTCATAATTACTCCTCAGAACAAATTCTGTCCCAACATCTGCTTGCTTAAAGTATGGGCCCTGTGCAAGCACAGTCTTGACAAACATGTCACTCAGAGTTAGAGGCCCTAACTACTGTCTTTTGAAAATACAGAAATGGAAAAATTAGCCAACAGGAAAATAACTTTTGGTTTTCTATAAATGTCACCAGTAAAGGCCATTAAATAGAGGACAAATCCTATACCACAGATGTCTTTTCTTTAGCAACATGCATGAGAAGTGCACTTGTAATCACAGCATGAAGCAGGAGATTGTTATCATTGTTTTAGCTCTCCAATTACAATATTTTTAGCACCCATACCTGTTTATCACCAAGTAATAAATTTCCCATTTCATGATGTGCTTCATGAAACTATGTTTTCTTTTATCTGATGTACCTTTATAGCCATTAACATTTTCTCCTCATTGTTCTCTATTATGAAGTTGGGTATGGAGGGCTTGCCCAGTTTTCATACCTTTCCTAGTTTCAAATATCAGTGACCTCTGACAGGTCTCAGTTAGGCAACTGAAGTGACTTTGATTCCATAAATATGGGACCAAATTTAGATACTGCTTCATTATCAGAACAAAATAGTCATACTTTCAAGTACTTCATCTGGTAGGTACTATTTTGCTCATCATCTTGGCTCTTAAAGGGAAAATAAGTGGAAAGGCACTTCAGAAAAGGTTGGGCCAGTATTCCATATATGATTAAGTAACATTTTCTTTCATGTTTCTCTTGAAACTATGAGGCATTGAAAAGTTTTCCTTCAAGTTCCAAAGAGTTATTTTCTCAGCTTGGCCTTATAACAACTACGCTTTTGTTTGGGAGAGCCAGCTGCGGGATTCAGGTCACTATTTTTTCTTCAAAGCATAAATTATTTCTGCAGGAGTCATTAGATTTGCAGCTGTACCACACAGTAATCTAGCACCAAGTAAATTTTTTTGTTAAAAATGCCCAGTTTGGGTTCATGCATCCTCCTTTTTCTGTTTCACCAATATAAATATAGAAGAAGTAGTGATGGAATTGGATAATTACTTCTAGCAATGTAGAAATACTACTTGTAGTGATGAAAAAAAATGTCATCTGAAATATATACAACACCTCTGGATCAAGGGAATGGGACACTGATTTAATAGCCATAGACTGCTCATTTTGCTTGTGTATGCATATATGCACACTAAGTTTCACCCACCAACCTCCTACGTATGAAGAGCATTAAGCCTGCAAAGTCAAGCACTCAGAGGCAGAATAAAACAAGAATAAAATGTGCCTATTAGCTTTAATTCAGCCCCCACAAGTGTATGAATAACCCTCAGTTCTAGTGAGGTGGTTTTATTTTCAAGACACATAACAAAATCTTCAGACAATTTCAAAGGAAACCAGAAGACTTTTGAACCTACATATGAATACAGAAAGCAGTAAGGGAAAAAAAAAAAACTGGTTTGCATTCTTCATTTTCTACTTGCAATAAAATTGCTTTCCCGTAATACTGAACATTAGAGGCACCTCAAATAGATACCCAAATATTTCACAGGGTCAGGAAAAGCTGTGATGCGTACTCAGCATTGCAAAGAGTATCATTGTGTAACAGGCTCCAGTTCAAAAGTTCAGGCAGTGACTGCAATGCTGAGAAAGTAGTCTCCTTAAAATTGCTGAGTGACAATAGCAACAATAAAGCAATCAGGACAAGAAGCATGTGCCATGTGGAGAGGTTTGATAATTTCAATAAGTTATGATAAGCTGTTGCTTTCAAAGATAATTATTTTAAAGATCATATTCCTTGTGCTTTCTTCTTTGAGAAGTTCTGCTGGGATGCTGCTTTTGAGAAGTATACAAAATAAAGCATTAATACTGTTAAAAGTGAGAACAGAAATTAATTCGGCTATTAAGCAATATGTAACTCCCAGGTGGAATTTAGGTAAGTGACTTCCTGAGCTCCAGAACATGGGAGGATATCATCTTTATTATATACCTCTTTAGAAAGGTGTATACAAAAGCACTTTATTGGCACCACATTCCAAACCATCTTGGGTAGAAGTTGTGTTGCCAAAGCTCTCTTTAATACTTCATGCAGCTCACCCAGTCTGAGATGAAGAAAGGGGAAAAAGAAGCTACGTTTTTCTCTCTCAGTTCACCCTCCTTTCCTTAAAATAATAACATTTCATTTGAAGCAAGACTCAGGAGATGGAATGGAATCATATAAGGAGCAGCTGAGGGAGCTGGGGATGTTTAGCCTGGAGAAGAGGAGGCTGAGGGGAGACTTTATCACCACCTACAGCTACATAAAGGGAGATTGTAGAGAGGTTGGCAATGGTCTCTTCAGCTAGGTGAGAGGAGATAGGACAAGGGGAAATGGCACAAAGCTGTGCCAGGCAGGGTCAGATTAGATGTTAGGAAAAAGTTCTTCACTGAAAGAGTTGTCAGGTCCTGGAACAGCCCAGGGGAGGGGGTTGAGTCACCATGCCTGGATGTGTTTAAAAAAGGGGTAGATGAGGTACTTAGGGATATGGTTTAGCATAGAACAGGAAAGGTTTGACTCCATGATCTTAAAGTCTTTTCCAACCTTGAGATTCTGTGAGTGTATCACCTTATGCAGTCATGTGAGCAGTTCACATGCTGGCTGAGGGTGGTCCAGCAATTAAGAAAGTCACATAATATTCAGGGGACATGACAGTACCTTCTGCTCCTAGTCCTGTCTTTTAAGATAGTTAAATGATTTTTCCCTAACTTTGAACAGTTTTTCCACATTAATTAGACTACAAAGACTGTACTGGTAGATACAGTATATCAATAAAGACCTAATCCAATGAGATCCAAATCTGGTTAAAGACATGCAGGGACAATATGGTAAAAAACGGATGAAAACTGCAAAACAAAAAGTGTTATCAGTGAGATGTTCTATGTCATCTCTATTTGAATTTCTAGATTTTGTCCAACTCTTTGATCAACATATAAAAGACAGCAGGTGTAACCAAGGCATCTAACAGTGTTTCAGGCGGCCATCATGCTAAGAGAGAGATTACAGAAAGCAGCTCAATTTTAGAAGGTTCAGAAGGAAGTGAATTTAAAAAAATAATAAAAATATACCTATCTTAACCATTTCTTATTTTGCATCAGCATCACAGAGTGGGAGCTGTGGAAATGCAGAAATTATTATTATTATCTGTCACAGCTCACAAGAAAGGGTCTTGCATTATGACATTCATCCAAACTATTTTTCTCCTTCAGTTTGTGTTCAAGCCCCTTCACACAGAAAAAAGCCTCCAAGCATGAAACATCAGTTATCACTGCAAGGTCAGTCCGTTTTCACAACGACACAGCACTTCCCTGACATTTCAGCAAGGAAACGCTAGTGTGTCAGACACAGCTGCAAGATGGTGTCAGCAGCATCACTGTTTCCACAGGTGATGGGGAAGACAGTTATGAGGCGATGCAAACCTAGCTTTTCCTCCTCCTACTCTCCAAGAAGCAGACCTGCTTCTTCCCTTATTAGCCTTCATTGCACACAGAGGAAATCCCAGCAGGGCTGCCAAATGACCAGAAAATAACACATCATTTGTGAAGGAGCACTTTGTGCTTTGGTACAGTGAGCGAGCTTTGGTCAGTGCCCAGGTATGATGTGTAAGAGAGGACTTGTCCTGGCAGGGTGCTAACTGCCCCATTCATCTGGTGTAACTGCCAGGGTCAGCCTCATTATCTGTGTCTTTATACAAATTAGGTGGCATACATAAATGAGGGCCCTGCATCCCTCTCATTCCCTTTTCTTTTATCCAATTTCTGCCTTTGCCTAGCTAAGCAAACCAATTTAGAACAACAGGTTTTCAGTGTAATTGGCTGCCGCTGTAACAAATCTTGTTTTTCAGAAAGGCAGTAACAGCTGCTGCTGCTGCTGCCAGCACTGAAAAGAGCAGCATGCATGGCCACCCCGTCATTATAACACACTGCCAAAGAAGAATGGAGAAAAATAGATCTTTTCACTGACATGGAGAATGCACCCCCTTACCAGAATCCTCATTCACAGAAAAAAGACAAGGCTTCTGTGTTTGTAGCAACAGCAAAAAGATGCTCCTACAGGTATATTTACATCCCCATGATCCAGTCAAAAGTATCTTGGGATATAGTCCACTCTCTAAAAAAATGCCAGCACAGCTGCACACTGACCATTCTCTAATATGTTGTATGCCTAAGAAGATGTTCTTCACCAAAGGGAAGGAACTTATTTTTTCTAGCATGAAACAACAAATCTCTGGTTGATTAAAAAAAGAAGAATTTAGGTTATTAAGGTGTGCTGTTACATGGTATACTATTTTTCCAGTCAGACTGGGGGGTAGGGGGAGTAGTGACACCCTCTTGTATTACTCTTTCCTCTATGAAACCTGGCTTTCAGTATTTATTTTCTTTCCGGTGCCTGCTGAAGGTAACTGCTGCAGTCAGAGCTAGCCCTCAACCAAAATAGAGAGCTTAAACTCCCTAGCTGCTAACATGTTGAAAATCTAGAGGCAAGTTATATACCTGGGCTCATTATTTTGAAAAATTGTTCCTTTTGCTATTAGTTTTTGACAAAAATGAAAGGCAGTCTGCATGTAATCAAACCATTCTATTTCTGTTCTATTTCAGTGGTGTTTTGAGCCCTCATATCAACCTGATATTAACTTAATTTTCATGATAGTGGAAAAACTAGTCCAGTTTCAAAAACTCCAGGTCAAGCGCATCTGGCCAAGACATGCACAAGAAATTTCACCATTTTTCTGCTGAAAGAAGGCCAAGTAGGAGCAGAAGCAAAACATAGTAATGGATCATTTTTTCCTTGTTATCCACTAATTCAGGGACTGTATCTTTGAATTTCAGATCATGAGGAAGTTGCCTTTGGTGACCTCTGTGATCAGCAGGTCTATGTCAGTCTGTGAAGGATGCATACATATGCCCTTGCCTGTTGTATGCTTCCCCTCACATGCAGACTGTCACAGGTTTTGCTCTTTCAAAGTTGATGTTGTACCTCAGGGTTTTGTAAATTTTCCCTGTGGAGGACTTCTTTTTGCCATTGTCCTGCATCAGGCAGTATCAGTTGTGTATTCTCCCATGCGATGTTTCCCCAGATTTTACCTAACCTGGGAAGTAGTTTTGCATACTCTAATTGTAAAGCCTGTGCTTTCACCTTTTACGGTCCCCCAGGTACCCTTCATATTATTCTGAGACAAGAGGAGAAAAACATGCATCCCTGGGAGGTGGGGATGCCAACAGAAGCACACACTGGTGTGTAGTTGACAGGAATCAGACAAATCCAAGTCAGCCTGGAGGTGTTCTGGACTGGATCATATGGAGAAGTGACCCAAGCCTATCATCAGGCCCACTTCCCCATGCCTCCTTCTATGGTGACAGATAATTCTTTCAACTTCTCTTTCACTAAAAAAGGGAAGAGACAGCAGCTCTTTCTGTTGCTCACGAGGGTACATAAAAGCACTCAATTGTAGGTAAACTGTGGCCAGCAGGATTATTCTGAGAAACAAAACCTTGATCTTGGAATTTGGACAAAAGCTGAAACACAGTGCGTCCCTCCTGAACACTGGGAATTTTTATTTCTTTTTTACTGAGGGTGACTGAGCACTGGAATAAGTTGCCCAGAGAGGTTGTGGAGCCTCCATCCCTGGAGATATTCAAAAGCTATGTGGACATGGTCCTGGGCAACTATCTCTAGATGGTCTTTGTTGAGCAGCAGGACTGGACTAGATGACCTTCTGAGGTCTCTTCCACCCTCAACTATCCTGTGATTCAGTGAATCTGACTGTGCTGGCACAGTGATCTGGCTCACTAACTGAGAATGCCTGCTGTCTAACTAGTTTGACCTTGGGTCTATCTGCAAATCTCAGTGCAGACAGTCCTTTTATTTGCCCTTGTAAACCACGTCCAGCTGCAAACAGAGCATCCCCATAAATAGATTTATTTAAAGCATCTGCTTGACACAGCAGAACCAATCAACTATTAAGAAAGAAGGTACAGAAAAATCAAGATTAAGCAAAGATAAGGATATAATTGCTCTTTTTCAGTGTGTCTTCTGTGTCCTGGTTCCCATCTGCTGAGAAGAAAAGAACTAGTGAGGGATGACTGGAGGGAATAAGTGTTCTTGCCAGTGAATGTTAAAGCAGCAATACCTAGGCTGTGCAACAGGAGGAGCTTTGTATACGTATTACAATTTCCTATAGATCATCTTATTGAGAGGCATGACACACATTTTTCCCCTTTCTAACAAACTTGCCCTGGTGTAAACAAAGGTTTTTAAGAAAGCTGCTTCCAACAACCTTATGGTGAGACCCACTCCTTGTAAAAGATTCATTATGTGTAATCAAGAGCAAGACAGAATAATTCTTCTCTGGTATCCGAGTCTGTTTATTTCACACCCTGTAGCAGACCAAACATAACCCTGTCTTTGGAGCTAGTTGTTAGACTAGCTTCAGACTAGCAATCTTCTACCATACGGAAGTAGAAGATCACTCCCCAGTCTTCTGAGGCACAATTAGACCAATCCTAATTTCCTGTGTCCAGGTAGGTCCATAGCTATGAGTGTACAGTTCTCCCCCTCTTCCTCAAAGTTCAAAAGCACACAAAAGGGTTGCTGGGAATAAGAGTCAAACCAAAGTCCTGTCCTGGCACAGTCACCTGAGCCTCGCATCTAGATGCCGTATCAGGTACAACTTGGTTTGCATCCCTGATAACAACTTGTGGCACTTCTTGGCCCTCTATAAGCAGTGCAACAGGAAAACACAAACTCCTCCTCCTCATTTCCACTGAGCTTTTCAGTCAGTCACCTAATTGTTTAGCTGAAGCTGAGGAGGAAAGTTATGCATTTATTTTAAACAGACTTCAAGTGCTTCCCTCCATTCCTCTGCTATTTTTAGCAGAAACTACCAAATAAAGCCACAGAATTGTAGGATCATAGAATCGTTTAGGTTGGGAAAGATCTTCCAGATCACAGAGCACAACCGTAAACCAATGCCCCAAGTCCATTGAAAATCACAGCCTTAATTGCCACATCTACATTTCTTTCAAATACCTTCAGGGATGGTGACCCAACCACTTCCCCGGGCAGCATGTTCCAGTGATTGACAAACCCTGCAGTCAAGAAATTTACCAGTATCCAATCTGAATCTCCCCTGGTACTACATGAGGACATTTTCTCTCATCTTATAATTTGTTACTTGTGAGAACAGACCTGGCCATAATCTCCTTTCAGATGTTTGTAGAGAGAAAGAAGGTCTCACACCAGCCTCCTTTTCTCCAGAGTAAAAAAACCCAGTGCCTTCAGTCACTCCACACAGGACTTGTCCTTTAGACATTCCACCAGCTTCATTCCTCTTCTCTGGACACACTTCACCACCTCAAGGTCTTTCTTGTAGTGAGGGGCACAAAAAAGAGCTTCTACTTGAGGTGCAACCTCACCAATGCCAAGTACATGGGGATGTTCGCTTCCCTAATCCTGCTGGCCACACTATTCCTGATGCAAGTCAGGATGCTGCTGGCCTTCTTGGCCACCTGGGCACACTGCTGGCTGGGATTCAGTTGGCTGTTGATCAACACCACCAGGTCCTTTTCTGTAAAGGCAGCTTTTCAACCACTCTTCTCCCACCCTGTAGAGTTGCACAGCGTTGTTATGACTCACTTGCTGGATCCAGCACTTGGCCCCGTTGAACCTCATACAATTGTCCTTGGACCATTGATCCAACCTGTCCAAACCCCTCTGTAGGGCCTTCCTATGCTCATGCAGATCAACACTCCCCCACAACTTGGTGTCATCTGTAAAATGACTGAGGGTGCATTCGATCCCCTTGTCCACATCACTGACAGAGATATTAAGCAGAACTGGCCCCAATACTAAGCCCTGGAGAAGACCCCTTGTGACTGGATGCCAACTAGATTTAACTCCATTCACCACAACTCTTTGGTTCTGGCCATCATGATCTTTATTTTATTTGCTTGAGACTTTACTTCAGCAGCCTTCCTGCTCAATACAAAGTCCAGTCCATCAGCGTCATTTTCACTCAGTTATCTGGAGCCTTGAGAAGCAGCAGGCTACATTTAAAAATGGGAAACAGGTCAGGATAGCAATCAGTCAGGACTGAGCTTTGGCACTTCCAGGAAAACAGCTGGATAGCCGCACTTCATCAGCTGTAGGAAAGCTATTGATCCAACTTTGACCTTACGTCAGGAACAGTGTGTAGATGTGCAGCATCCATATTAGTATCTAAAGAGGTCGGGGAGGGACAATGTATTTCAAGTGAACAGTCACCTACATGTCCTGTGATTTTTTGGCAAAACTCCTACAAAACAAGGGAAACAACAGTCTTTGCTAGCACAGGACTGCTTATACAGGTTCAGAAAAAGCAGTCCTAGATGGTGAAGATGCTCATAGTATAGCTGGGATGTATTCTAGTTTGGTCACAAGCTCTCAAATCACCTGTAGGAAACACTCTACCGTACCCACAGACTGAGAGGGACCAGATTAAACAGAGCCCTTTTCATCTTGAGTCCTTTCACCCAACTGAAATGGAGTTACCTCAAAATCTGCTTGTTCCTCTTTGGGGTTGCTTTCCCTGAATACTCAAATGATTGGTTTTATTACTGGTACTACTCATGGAAAGTGAATTTCAAAGTCTTTTGAACATATAATGGAAACAGAAGCGCACAAATAAATTTACATCATTTTATTTAACTTTGCAGATGGATCGCAAGCAATTTTCAGCAGATCTTTTTTAGCTAGTATTCATTAGGGGTTGGGAGGTGAGGACTTAACTGGAATATATGCGTGATATAGCTGACCCAGATTTTCACACTGGAAATGCTAATACATGTAGCCATCATGGGACAGAAGCTGTGCTTATGGACTAGCCTAATGAGAAAGAATATTTGTCTACGACGTGAAAGAGTCGAAACTAGGTGAAGGCAAAGTAATGAAAGCCATGCCTTGCACAAAACATCTCCAGCTATAATGTCAAAGTGTTCCCTAACAAACACACGATACTTAAAACTCAGGGGGACTCACTTTCATTCAATTCACAGCTAGTCATTACTGCAAGTGTGAGGAATATATAAAAAAGAAAAGAGGATGAACTCAGTTAATGAATTATTCCCTGTGAATTATTTATTCAGCTCAAAAAATAGCCATGGATTTTGCTGCACAAGGAGAAATTTCAAAGTCATTCCACAAATGCTGCTTACTAATTCCTTGGTGAAGACAGAGCTTGTAGTGAGAAGGTATAAAGCAAAGCCTGAGCAGACTTCTTAAGGCACTCCAGATCAAATGCTGACTTAAGCGAGTTTTGCCATCGACTTCAGAGCCATTCTTTCCTTTCCAGCTCAACAGTGATCATAGCTGTCTAATAAACAACTGGTGTTCAGATATTGCAGGCAAACATGTCAATTTTTATACTGCTTTTTCAAAGCCAAAGCTGACAGCTTCACACAGCTGTCTGTGCATATGTATCCTCTGTGTGATGCTAATGCTCTCTGCAAAACGTACTCATGTATTAGAGTCTGGTCCTGCAGAGCACTGTGCTATGATCTAATAGAGCATTTAAATGTGTGCTTGCACTCTTGCACCCAAGGTACCAATGTGGAGCAGGTATTTAAGGGTTTAGTTGGACCACGGTAAAAAACCCAGTGCCTTCCTTATAAAGTAAGCTCTGACACAATATATATTTTAACTGGCAGAGCAACTTGTTTGTGGTGGTAATTTTGAAACAACTGGAGTAAAGCTTTGAAGTATCTTAGGACAAGTAAACATAATGGGTTTTGTGGAGGTTTTTTAAAGCCACAAACAGGAATCATTCCAACAGACACTTCAGATTATGTGCCAGAAACACACAGTAATGAGGATATATATTGTACAGTTAAAAACAAATTCTAAATTTAAGCATGCTATTCAGTCTTCTCTTTTCAAAAATTACTCTCAAATCCTAGTCTGCCAGACTGAAGCTGCTACCATAAAACCAGTATAAAAATAATTAAGACGAAAAACTTAAAAGTAGACACTGCTGTTGCTATAGTCATTATTGTCACTATTATTCTAAATAATAAAGCTTTTCTTATAACCACAGACCTTAAGGAGGAATGAAGCATTGTGATGCTGGATCAGGGTAACAAGAACCCAATTTTTTCCCTTTGCTTTAAAGAAAAAATATCAAAAAACAAGACTCTTGAAAGCAAACATGGAAATTCACTGGTGATGGATGGATGGATGGATGGATGGATGGATGGATGGATGGATGGATGGATGGATGGATGGATGGATGGACAGACTAGCCCATGACTGGGCTATGCTTTCACTGTATTGTTTAGATGAGGAAGGCTTTAGCCAACTTAACAAGGTACCCTAAGTCATCAGGCTTAATATTTTCTTAAGATCTTTTATTCCTGAAGTGATGGGCCAAGTATCTAGAGTAAAATAGAGTCGATTGTGTGCTGCAGGTGTTTATTCCTTTTAACTATGCTCAGACAGCAGCCTTTCCTAGCAAAAATAATTCCCTAATCTTGGCAGAAGTCTCACCTTTGTATTCTGCTTGTTTTTTTGGAGTATTGTAAACAAGGAATCAATTTTGACACTTAGTGTGAGCATCACAAATTTTAGTCTGTTTAATCCATCAGGTTTTATGTTCATGGGATTGCACTAGAATTTCAGCTTTTCTTTTAATTTAAATGTCATTAAAACAATCATGAAAACACAGTCTAGCAAAGTTCAAAAGTAGAAGACAGTTGCAAATAAAGCTTTTTATACTGATTCAGAGAATTGAATTTTTCTTCCTGATAATTTACTCACAATCTTTGAACATCAGGGCTTGAGACATGTATCAAAGAGAAGAACTATATTTGCCCAAGGAAGCTTACAGATAGCATCTTTAACATGAAACCCAACACAAAGTATGTCATCGTGATGGCCTTATTGGCCATTATTAGAGGCAGCAAGGGCAGCAGGAAATGTATCTGCAAGCTCTCTCTGTTCATGTAGCTTTTGCTGAAAATAGAGCAAAGTTGGGCTCTCCTGCTATCTCCCTGCTTCTCATGCGATTCAAAGTTTGGCCAGGTGCTCAGATTTTGGGGTAGGGATTTAAAACATTACCATCATTAAACATTCATATTCTTTTCTACAAGGATTAGCCAAATTGCATGTACCTGGTTCCAGCATGTTAGACTTTAAGACTAGTGTAGAATTATTCTTACAGGCATGTGTGAAATTCTTCCCCTGTGCAGCATCTTAACATTATACGATGGTTGTCCAAAGGCTATTCGAGTATTTTACAGTAGTCAAAGTCTGACGTGCCAGAAAATTATTCCACACCCTGAAGACAGGTGTTTTTCACAGTTTGCTTTACAATTAAGATGTATTCTGTTACAAGCAGTGTTGAAAGTGCAGTTTATCACTGCTGAGTTCACAAAAAAATACTCTTTGGTCCTATAAAAAGCAACACTATCATGTTATCAATCAGAAGCGCTGTGGCTATAACTGTAATAACTTGTCTTCTCTATGTAGACATTTCTCATTTTTAGGACATACAACCAGTTAAAAAAAAATGCTTTCTAACTTATTGTATTCTTCAAGGGTTTCTCTGGAAAACGTGGGGACGCTTGCTTGACAGAAGTGTGTCTTTCATTAACTCAATGTCTCTGAGCTGCACCTATAACACCAAACTATGAATTACAACCATAATAGAAGTGGCTTCAAACCAAACAAAAACGTTAAGAAAAATGCCTGCAGGGATGTAGCAACTGCTGAGGAAAAGATTTAGCTATTGCTGTCTATGGTATTCTACTTCATTGTAACCTATTTTCAAACCAGAGCAAATTAATAGAACTAAACAAGAGAGAACAATAGGTCACATTAAAACATCGTATTACAGTTACAATGTGGGGAATTACAAAAGGTAACAATGTGTTAGTCATCCATAAGCATCTGCAGCAGAAAAATCGAGTTGCCATGGAAGACACTGATGGTGTTTAAAATCTAAGGAACTGAGTCTGATAGTGTGGGTGTAAATATGTTAGTGATATTGGTGGTCGAAAGGTATGACAGGGCTGAGGCAGGCCCGATCTAGCATGTCTGTTATACTAACCATCCTCTTGCTATCAGTGCTGTTTAAGCCTATATGATGCATTATGTTTCTCGGACAGACTATGTTAAAAAATTCTGATTTAAAGAGCTGAGAAGTTACCAGGAAAAAAGTAATGCTGCTAGGAGAATTAAAACTCAAAACACTTCTCTATATATTGATGCTAGAGGCTTGTACATTAAAGTTGCAATAGTGGTGCTGACCATTATCAAATCGGTGTAAAGCGAAGGGATTTGCAGGAAGTATCTTTTTCATGTCTCTTCATTATTTTTCCATTCAGTGGGATGCTTTTGACTTGTTCCCTTGAGTAGGGCTAATCATCAAAAAATTACACTGGACAGCTTTTTTTCCTGTAGCTCTAGGATTCCAAGATACCAGGTTTGCTTATCAAAAATGTCAGGAGTGTTTCTTGTTTTGTGTATTTACCACAGAGCTCCACACTTGCATTTTCCATGAGAACACAAGCCATTTTAATATATATGACCCTGCAAAGGTAGTTAGACCCCTTTCCATAAGGGTTATTCATATGGAGCTAGCACCCATATGGCACTGCCAGAGGTGCTCAGCAAGTATCACTACAATAATAATGTCACTCAGCAAAGCGAATTGCCTGCACCACTAGTTCAGTTTCTTCTCCTCAAACACAGGTGACATAATTCCCACCACAACAGGAAAACAGAGCACCTAGTTGAAGTTTAGCAAAGCAAGAGAGCTGTTCCAGGGAGGCAAGGGAAGAAATCATAGAATGGCATGGGTTGGAAGGGACCCCAAGGATCATAGAGCTCCAACCCCCCTGCCACAGGTAGGGACAATGGTCCCAGAAATTCTGGGAATGACTAGACAACATCATTGCAGATCACAAAGCCATTTTGGTATCACAAGGACACATGAATTCCTGGGCTCCCTGATACTCACAATTATAGATGAATGTTCCTGCTTGCTACTTCAGCTATCCTGACACCACCATAACATTTCATCCAAAACGAAGCTAAAAGTCATCCTTGAAGCTGAGAGTAAGTTCATATGTACTGCAGGCAGAGGCTAGTTTAGAAGTTTTTTCCTGCCACAAAGATTTGTCATAGAATCACAGAATCATTTAGGTTGGAAAAAACCTTTAAGATCATGGAGTCCAACTGTAAACCTAACCACTGACCATTTCCCTAAGCACCACATCTATACGCCTTTTAAATACCTCCAGGGATGGTGACTCAACCACTTCTCTGGGCAGCCTGTTCCAATGCTTGACAATGAAGAAATTTTTCTCCTAATATCCAATCTAAATCTTCCCTGGTGCAACTTGAGGGCATTTCCTCTTCTCCTATCAGTTGTTACTTGGAAGAAGACATCAACACATACCTTGCTACAACCTCCTTTCAGATAGTTGTAGAGAGTGAGAAGGTGTTCCCTCAGACTCATTTTTCTTCCAGACTTCCAGCTGGTCCACACTTCTGCTCAGTGTATTTTCTTATTTACCCAGTCACTTCATGTCTGTTCTTATGTGTCTGGAACACTAACACTCTATTTCAAATATTTGATCAGTATTTTTCATCATAATGTGTCTTCTTAGGTTCCTCACGGTATTTAAGAATTTGAGTTCCTTGCTATGCCTTTTCGGAAAAAATCTGACTCTAATTTTTCATTACAACTGTCTTCATGGCTGAAGCAAAAGTACCACTGCCCTTGATCAGTCTAGATCAGATTAACTACAAGAGTTCTATAAACCACAAAAGACCATGAAAGTTCAAGAGAAAACACCAAACAAATTTTAAGGACCAGCTTGCACCTGAGGAAATGCTCTTGAAGAAGCTGTAACTTCAAAGCATAATATCAACTTTTCTTTCCTTATTCATACTTCAGCATCCACACCACCATCATCCCCTTGGCCCCTCCATATTTCATTGTGTTTCAGAATGAATGAAAAAAGGATGACAGTAACAACAGGATAATGACAGGAAATAAATATCATTAGCCTTTTCAGCCATGGACAAGGTAAAAACAGATTACAATTTGGTCTCTATAGAACCATTCATAGAAACTCTATAGAGAGCCTTTATGTTACTCTAGTGTCACAAGGGGAGATGTGAACAAAAAATACACACATATAAATTGGAAATGGTAAAAGAAAATCGTGTGTCATATCTCAGCAAATAAATGTTGTGAACACCTCATGATGTCTGCCTGTATCTTTTCTTGACATCATAGCTGCATGAATCATAGGATCATAGAATATCTCAAGTTGGAAGGGGCTCATAAGAATCATTGAATCCAACTTCCTGCTCCTAAACCAAACAATATTACCTGCTACCTAATACAAACCATATGATTAACGACATTGTCAAGATGGTCCTTGAACTCTGACAGGTCTGCTGATGTGATCAACCAACCACTCAGTGAAGAACCTTTTCCTAATGTCCTATATGAATTTTCCCTGATGCACCTTCATTCCGTTACCTTGTGCCCTATCCACCAGTCATCAGAGAGAGATCAGGACCTCTCCCACCTCTTCTCCCCTTGAGGAAGCTGTGGGCTGCAATGAGGTCACCCTTCAGCCTTCCACAAGATGAACAAACCAAATGACCTCAGACATTTCCCCTAAGTCTGGCCCTGCACCGGACCAGGGTCTAGTGTTTTGTCATTGTCAGTGTTCAGAACCTGTGATTTCTTCCCACAGATGCTGCTTCCAGACTACTCCAAATTCTACTCTCTTGTCAAAGGGTTTAGTCATTGTTTCAAAAGCTATGACTTCAAATTGACTGTATAAAAATGCATATTGCTTAGTTGCATCCAACTAAATGAAAGATCAAGGTGATGCTGTACCAATAAACTCTTCCTGTTCTTAAAAGTCTGAAAAGTTTTTATGGTTTCTTCCAGATAACTATTTCTGAATACCAAGCCAATAGGCAGCTACTGTCTGACTGTAGAAAGCCTGGCATTCTACTTCGTGTTGATTTTTAAAATATTTTTATCTCAAACCTTCTTTTTCACAGCATGTAGGTAGAGACTGCATGGGTATGAAAGTAAAATTAATATGGTTCACCTTCAAACCAAACTAGATTCTCATCAGCATCTCCAGTGTTGAAAGTATTTAACCGTGTTAAAGACATTATTGGGAAACCCCCCATCCTGGTGAGGCCCTCAGACTGCTATCTACTACTGCTCCTCCATGCACATGGTGATGAAGCATGATGTAAAAGCAATCTACAGTGACCTCAATGTCTTGGATGGTTACTGAGGGGATCTGAAGCACAGGTTGTTTTCTTCCTTCCTTCCAGTTACCGGTAGGAACACTGAAGAACAGATGGACACAGTCCATTAATATGTGGTTTTGTGGCTGGTATCACCAACACACTTTTGGCTTTCATGACAATGGGATGGCCTAGATAGCACCAGGCTTGAGGAATTGAGATGGGATTTGCCTTTCTCAAAGGAAAAAGAAAAGGTTCTTTACCCAAAGCTAGCATGGCTCATTGACAGTGCTTTAAACTAGGCTCAAATGCAAAAGGGAAGCCTACAGAGGACGGAAGCAGATGGGTAGCCTTGGAGGAATACAAAGAAGCTGTCTGAGCAGCCAGGAATCAGGTTAGGAAAGCTAAATCTGTGATAGAATTAAATCTGGCCAGCGACATCAAGGGCAAGAAGAAAAGTTTCTACAGGTATATCTGTGATAAAAAGAATAAAAAGGAAAATGGTGTACCCCCTGCAGAATGAAACAGGAGACCTGGTTACCCATGATACACAGAGGTACTCAACAAAGTTTTGGAGAAAGAAAGGAGAAGATCAGGTTCTACACCATCTAAGGAAGCTGAAAGTACGTAAGTCCATTGGACCTGATGAGATGCATTTGTGGGTCCAGAACTGACAATGAAGTGGTTAAGTCATTATCCATCATATTTGAGAAGTGGTGGCAGTCTGGTGAAGTTCCCACTGACCAGAAAAGGGGAAGAATAATGCCTGTTTTTAAGAAAGGTAAAAAAACCCAAACCCGGGGAAGAGTGGACTGGTTAGTCTCACCCCTGTGCCTGGAAAGATCAAGGAGCGAACCCCTCTAGAAACTATGCTCAGGGACATGGAAAATAAGGAGGTGACTGCTGACAGCCAACATGGCTTCACAAAGGGAAAATCATGCCTAGAAAATTGGTGGCATTCTATGATGGGTTTACAGCATTGGTGGATAAGGGAAGAGTGACAGATATCATCTACCTGGACTTGTGCAAAGCATTTGACACTGTTCCACAAAACATCTTTGTCTCTAAATAGGAAAGACATGGATTTGACAGATAGACCACATGGTGGATAAGGAATCGGTTGGACAGTGTCAGTCAAAGATTGGGGAGATCAACAGCTCAGTGTCCAAGTGGAGACCAGTACAAGTGGCGCTCCTCAGACGTCACTACTGGGACCAGTACTGTTTAACATCTTTGTTGGCAATACAGCGGCGGGATCCAGTGTACCTTCAGCACACTTGCTGACAACAGCAAGCTCTGTAGTGTGCCTGACACATAAGAGGAAAGGGATGCCATCCAGAGGGACCTTGACAGGCATGGGAGTTTGACCAATGTGAACTGCATGAAGTTCAAGAAGGCCAAGTGCAAGGTCCTGCATATGGGTCACTGCAATCACAAGCACAGCTACAGGCTGGGCAGAGAATCAATTAAAAGCAGTCCTCAACATGAGCTGGTAATGTTTGCTCACAGCCCAGAAAGACAAATGTATCCTGGGCTGCATCAAAAAAAAAGCATGACCAGCAGGTCAAAGGAGGTGAGTCTGCCCCTCTGTTCTGGTGAGACCCCCACCTGGAGTACTGTATCAAGCCCTGGGGTCCCCAACGTAAGAAGGACATGGAGCTGTTGCAGTGAGCCTAGATGAGGGCCTCAAAGATGATCAGAGGGCTATAGCACCTCTCCTATGAAGACAGGCTGAGAGAGTTGGCTTTGTTCACCCTGGAGAAGAGGAGGCTCCAAGCAGACCTTACAGCAGCCTTGCAGTACATAAAGGGAGCCTACAGTAAAGATGTTTACAGGGGCATGTAGAAATAAGACAAGGGTTAAAGGGTTTAATCTAAAAGAGGGTAGATTTAGATTAAGCATTAAGAAAAAATTCTTTACAATGAAGGTGATGAGACACTGCAGCAGGTTGCCCAGAGTTGTGGATGCTCCATCTCTGGATGTGTTCAAGGCCAGGCTGGATGGGGCTTTGGGTAAACTGGTCTAGTGAATGGCCCCTGCTCATGGCAGGGGGAGTTGGAACTAGATGATCTTTGAGGTCCCTTCCAACCCAAACAATTCTGTGATTCAGTGATCTTTATGTGAAAATTGACTGAATATCCTTTGGCCGTTTTTCTCTCCATTTGAAACTGAACTGCAAAAGATTTTTAAAAGTAAGCATACTAATATACCTGTACATGGAACTGTGACTTAAGGTGACATAGATGGTGGTGGCATATTGCAAAGGACCATGACTCAGATTTCATGCTAACAATGCTATGTGTAAATGTTTCCCACCTCAAAATCAGCCACCAATATGACCTTAGACTGAGAAGTGAGTGAATTTACAATGACAAGTGAACACACACATCTCCATCACCAAAGCAACTTCAAAAAAACTAAGTCCTTTTTGGGGAGGATGTTCACTTTTGGGGACAAAGAAATCTTTACTTTACTAAAGCAAAAGGCCTTTCTGACCTACACGTGAAGAGAGAAATGTAAGGCACTACACTAAAGCAGGCACTATCTGCAAAAGAAAAAGTAGTAACTAAGATATCTTATTCTTCTAAGACATCAACAAAACCTATAGATCTGTAAAAGAACAACAGCCTGGCACAAAACATAAGAAGGGAAACTAGAATGCATTTCAGGAAAATGGATCTAAAATCAATCTGAAAATTGCAACCTGAAAGAAAGAAGGACACAAATAATTGTGATTTTCACCTTGAGCTACAGATAAACTGTCCTCTATATAAAGAGAAACTAAGCTCCCCAAACATCTGCCTACATAGTTCCTATCATAGTAATCAATCAATATGATTCTTCTGCTCTAAAAATTCTAAATCTCTTTCTTCTACTTCTATATCCACATGTCACTATATCAGGAAATGTATAATATTTAATGAAACTCTTGTTGTTTGCATGTGTTGTGCCTGTTTTAAATAACATGGTGCCGCTAAACCATTTTCTGTGCTATCTTCTGCATATTTCTCTATATTTTACATGGATGGTTGTAATTATCTGCAAGCCAGCCTATGAAAAAATATATGGCATTTAGAAAAATAAAATGCTGGAAACTTTACAACAAATATTCAAAGCAAAACATCATTTAAAGCTTCAGTGTTTAGCAATTGAAAAAACATGACAGAAAACTGAAATGTGTGTCTAAACATGGGACCATGATCCTCTCTGTTAGAGCCATGCTGAGAAAAACAAAGGTTAAAGGTAGTGGAGATACATCATCAAAATAAAGTTCTTCTGTCATCAAACCACTATTTGTTTAGAGAAACTGTAAAGACAGAAAGCTTTAATTAAGTGAGACAAATGTTGGTCACATATTGGAGCATGGTCAGGAGAGCCTTCTTAGTGTCCAGAGTAATGTAGAAAATTTAAATATATTAATTTCAGGGGTATTTATTAAATCAATACCACAATATAGCAGTCGATAGTTTTTCTGTATTATGAATGAAAATATTGAACTTCTTGCAATATGCAGAAATAGAAAATGCCTCTGAACAACAGAAGTTGTTTAAAAAAATGTTTTCAATCAGCATCTTTATTTTATAGATACCTGCTATAAGTAACTATCTTATAATGTCAGCTTATGAAACAATGGCAACTCTGAAGTATGGAAGAAATTTCTTCAGAACTCCCAGTTACAGTTAGATTTAAAAAATGACACCAGATTTTTTATATGAGAGGCTTCCTGGGACCACCAGTTAGGAAAGCATGTGCAGTTAAAACAGCATTAGACCATGGATATAGCTTTCCATAAGTATTTAAATCTCAAAGTCAGTGGATCTAATCAGAAGCATTAGTGTTCAAAATCACTACTGCAAATCACCAGCAGAAGCAAAAGTATCAGTCCTTGCCTGCACCTACAAAGAGATTATTCATCATTCTATGTCTGGACAACATTTTCAGAAGTACAAAATTAGCCACCTAGAACAGGAATTATACATGAAAAGAGGTCAGAATTGAAGATGAAAAGCATGGCCGATTACAGTTACAACTCTGAAGAAGGTTTAAATTTAATTTGCATTTCTAAATGGACTACATCTATTTCCCTTGGCTCTCTTGCTATTCATCTTCTGAAGATGTCTCTGAATACAAACCTAACTGAATGTTTCTCTTGACCTTCATAACTTGTCAATAAAGTAAGACATTTTCACAGACATAACAGAACATCCTGTCCTGCCAGAAGAAAATCCCAAGTAAATTAAAGGATTGAAAATCTGGCTCCCAGCCAGAGACAAAACTCTAATTTACCACAATTGGACAAAAACTCACTCTAGCTGAACAGAGATACTCAACTGCACAGCATCCACCAAGCCACTGGATGCTCCTTCTACATATCAGGAAGAAAGAACTGTTAAGATACCCTTTTAGGTTTTATGTGGTTTCTGGTGATACTGAAGGTATACCCACTGTTAAAGTGTTAGGAGGAAGTAGTCTGTGTCTCTTACAAGGACCTCCATGACATCACAAGTCCTACTGTAGAAGATAAAATTTGTTCTAAATCCAGTACAAGCTACTCAGCAGAAACCTATGTGAATCATGCACCATGTTATAGCAATAAATTACCTAAAAATCATGCTGTACATAATAACATCATAGTGCAAAGACAATGGACCTGCAGACCATTCCCGGGTTTCATTCCTTTAGCAAAAAACTGGTAGATTTTCAAAGACACCTAAGAAATCGTTCACCGTATTTTTTCCTACAAATTCTTAACAAGGAACTGGACAAACCAAAAGGATGCAAATATCCAGATATACATACCCACTCAGCAGTTTTGAAGTTCCCAACAAAAATATTCTGAAAAGATTCCTAGAAAAGCTGCTACTTTCTTCTATGTTTTGTGCCTAGGATGCATCTTTGTTCTAAAATGTTGATACCTATCTTTGGCCCCAGAATCTTCCGAAATACATGTTTACCAGTGCCTTAATGCTCAGCAAAAGATACAGTCATCTCTTGGAAGGATACTATTTATCTAATTGAGGTTTGAGGGCGGTGCAGGGGGGTGAGGGTTGGGAGAAGGGAGGGGTGGGAATCACCTGAGTGTCTACAGTTTCAACCCTGTCAAAAATCTTCTTTCTATCTGGAAAATACTCCCTAGGTAAAGTTTATTATTTTGTGTTTTGTTTTAAATTCAAACTGTATAATAAAAGGAATCTCAGAAAGGTTTGATCACCAACTAGAGTAATTTCAGCAGGTACTCATTTTCCACTACAGTCTTCAGCTCATTGTTAACAGGAAGGTTTCACATCTCTATGAAATAAAATTTATATTTCATTCTTATTCCATCTTATATTTATTACTGTATTAAAGCACTACTACCCTTTAGAAGTATACACATTGTATGTGTGTATGCATATGTGTACAAGGAGGGCCAAAAAAACTGGTTTAAAACTGAATGCAAAAGTGTTGCCTATTAGAGTACACAAACATACTGAAACTTTCAGCTATGCTATTTGCCAAATGTCAACAGAGAAATATGATTTCAGAATATTCACTGAAATATCCCAAAGCTCCAAACTACTTTCCAATGCAATTTAGGCTGGACTACAACAATAGCTTCAGGGGTTGTTCTTCAGTGAAAGTCAATGCAAGTTTTGCCACTGACTTCAGTGCAGAAATACACTCTAATGTAAATCAGAATTTTGGATATTTCTGAAAACCTATCGGGTAGCTGATTTTGTCCAAAATTTGTTCATGGTGCTTTAGGTTTCTGACACAACACAGTACGGAGAGTATCTGTTAAAAGCCTCTCTAAGCACATGTAGGGCTCAGCAAATCACTGAGGTAAGAAGCAAAAGAAAAGGTAAGGGGCCGTCTCCAATTTAAGTTTAAACACGCATGAGCTGCCGGGGACCACTGGCAGCAACTAGCCCTCATAAATAAACAAATGACCAGTGCTCATAAACTCCTGCTCTCAGCCAGCGATGCACAGAGACCCGATCCTGCTGAAGGTCCCCAAGAACCCTGCCTTGCTGCCAGCTGAAGCAGCTGTGGCAAAGCCTTTCATTTTGGCACTGCCGATCAAACAACAGGCACTGCAGATCATACAACAGGCACTGCAGCATTAATCTCCACTGTCTCCAGGAAAGCATTTGTTGAAAACCAGCAACAATGTGAAACCACTAGTGTTCTCCCACCAACAGCCGAAATAAAGCTCATCAGCACATCATGAAACAATGCCCGTTCAGCAGCACCATCCTTCTCCACACAGCTTGTTTTCCCCCAACTCAAAAACACTGGCAAAAAGTTGCAGTAATATAAAAAGATTCTCAAAGGGGACAGCAGAAACTTTCATAAAGTGAAAAAAGCCACCCACCTCTAGCATGAAGGAATCTATATGTGCCAGTTAGAAACACTGCAGGACCACAAAATTTTCTTTTTCCCAACTGTTTGTTCACAGAATATGAGTTATTGGATTCCTAAGCACCAACGCTTGAAAGCAGCTAGTTACAAAACACTGCATTTCAAAAAAATTCAACAAAACCCGCCAAACTAAAAAAAAACCCAACCCACTACCAACAGAAATGCTGTCTCCAAAAAAGAATACTAAAAGGTTCTATCAGCCTGATGATTCTGTGAAAAAGTGTTTGATGGCAGATGATCTTCACCAATGGAAGGAATCAAAATTACTTTGCTGTCTGGGGTCAGTATGTTTCCTGCAGTTATACATCTTCCAATATAGGAAGACTATAATAGAGTTAACTGCCCTCCATCAGCCTGGCAAAAATGAAAGCTGAGAAGAAAGAAGAATGCAGTCACCATGTACATAGCCTGTCCTCACAAGAAAGACTGAATGTTTCAGACAGCTGTACCAATTCCTATTCACCTGTTATGAATCAGATTCCCTCCCTCTGCTTGGCTTCCAAATGCTTTTTCACACAAAGAAAATGTAAATACATACATACAGCCAATAGCTAGAAACCAGACAACTGTTCTTGTCATAAAGCAGGTGGATTATAAATGAATTTTTAATTGCTTGAGACCCCATAACAGGGACAAAAAAACCCCCAAACAACCCAAACAAAAATAAAACAAAAACCAAAAAACGCCAAACAAACTCAATGCAGTACTATGTAAAGAATAGGACCTTTTGAAGTTCCTTTGAAAAGATCATTTTTAAACCTCTTTGTTTAAAATATCAGTATTAGGGAAATATTTGCAGAATGTTACAGAAAATATACAGACTAATTTGCACTGAAGATTTCAGGGGGTTAGTTTGGCTAATTGACTAGGGGGCCTTAATGCATGCTGAAAGGTAGACATTCCTTTGTCAGAGTTTAACGTTTTTGGATGTTCCTTACATCCCTGAAGTGGATGCTTCTTCCTTGGAAGGAAGAAAATCCCTTTGAAACACCAAGGTACCATGGCACCCCACAGGTGCAATGTTTCGCAGATTTCTTCTGAGTCTCCTGCTGCTGATGTCCTGCATAGACACACAAGGTTTGAGCCTGACAGCTTGAGCAGTTTCCACTTTCCCTTTTACTTCCCCACAACACACATACATTTTTTCAAGATAGCACGTGAAAGTTGTTCTGTGTCATAAATTACTATTCAGGGGCCCCAGCTTGAATGCTGGTTTTGGAGCAATTTGTGCTATCAGTTGCTGTCTTTTCTCAATAGGTGTGGGATCATCATGTACAGATTAGCTATAAAGCAGTCAGGTTTTCTGTCTGCCATTGAGAACAAACTCGAATATTTAGCTAACGGTCTCATTTAGAACCTAAAACTTCCTTAAGATAGAATAGATTTTACAATAGCTGAATAATTACAGTTCTAGTTAAGACTTGGTGAAGATATACATCACGCAAGCATGCTTAAAATGTTCATTAGTGAGCTCATGCATAAAGTGCTAAATTAAGAACAGGGTTTCAGGGAAGATGCTGGAGACTATCTGTCTATACAGAAACAGATTTGTCTTCCACGGTATGCTCTATCCATCCATAAACTAAAATACCAGTTTACTGAACTGTTTTAAGAATGAAAGTGCTGGTGTGTATGACTCACATTTTATTAAGGTAATGCCCATGATGCATTCTATTTAGATATGCATCTCGTTGCTGAAGATGATCTTGGCGGGAGAGAACAGTATAGCTATGCTATTCTAGAGCATTAAACAATCATAGATGAGGTATCTCTTTGTGGACAAAAGAAATGCTCACAATCAAGCAAATAATTGCAACTACTAACACAATGCAATCAAAACATATTACTAATTAGCACTAGGGTGCAACCCATACACAAATTATAGATACACACATACCAACATATATAAATGTGGGGAACAGTTTCCAGGTTGCCTGAAAATAATGATCTAATACATGTTTATTGATTTTATTTCCCCTGCAAAGATGTACATCATTGTGTTTCATATTCAGATGTATTACAAAATTAATCTTGCAAAGCAGATAATCTGATGTGATTAATCATTGATACTATTTTGGAAGAAAGCTATCCATACTTGCAACTGTTGCTGCTGCTAGTGATGCACATGGATGCACCTGGACAGTGAGACTTGAACATGAGAGAAACAGAGACAAGTTCTGCCCAGTCCCTTCACACAAGCCATCCCCGGTCAAAACATTGAATATGGAAGTGTGTGTGTGTGTGTGTGCAGAGCAGAGAAGGGCGTGCATGCTTCCTATTCCTAGCATGTAAATTCAAACAGCAGTACATTAAAGTGTGTGCCTGTGTGTGTGAGACAGGGAGAAGATACATCCTTCTCTCGACGCAAGGTCCCCACCACAGCACAGACCCTGCAGGCACCAGAGGCAGTATCATACCTCCTGCCCATTTCAAGGGCACAGGACAGGGCCCTAAGCAAGCAGGAGAGGTGAGTGCTGCACTTTGAAGGAGTTCTTTAGCACCTCAAAAATTTGGCTATTAGGATGAGTCTCTGCCTAAGAGAATGACTCATGTACATACCGGGAAGGCTGCAAAATCCAGCCTGCAGCAGGCAGGTAGGAATGCTACCCTCTGACTTGGCAGACAAAGCTAGTGACAGGCAGCTAAATCCCTGCAAGCAAAAGGCAAAAAGAGAAAACCCCCACAATTCAAGCAGCTTTTGAGGCAGCAACAGAGAAAAAATCCCAAAAGATTATCGCACAACCCATGCTTGATCAGGATCAACATCCAGACCTTCAGCAGCGTGCTTATCTCAACAAGAATTACTATCCAAGAAACACAAAGAAATAATTTCAGAGGTTCCTGATGGGCTGGACTGCTTTCAGATCAGAAAACCAGAAGCCTTTGTAAAGATGGAAAGTAACAGGAGTATTCTGAAGAGGTATCAGTCATGCCTGCATACTGCATGTGCCTGCTTTACGTGGGCTGATTTCACATAAACATATATATTGAACACATACAAATATATAAAATTTGTTCCTGCTTATATAATTTTCTAAACATAGGATTTATGCAGCTTTAAATAGATATATATGATAATGAAAGAAAAATACATTCAGCCTATGCAGCTTCAATTCAACAAAGCATCCAGAGCACACAAACTCTAAATAAAAGTATTTGCAGATAGTGACCCATCTCTTCTTTTGAAGAAATGCATTAATCATTTTAGCTAGCCTCAAATTGAAGTTTATAGATAAAATGATTAAAAATTAACTAATGATGGAGTTTATTTTCGGTGGTGCTGGGCAAAAATACAAACCATAAGTAGGTAGGAGAGTCCAGTATTTAAAGGAGGTTTCGAGTTTGTGTCTTCCCCTGAATTGCAGTGACAGTGAAATAATGCTGCTATTCAAAGAGAGAGATGACAACATACCTGAAGTTTAGAATAAACTTTCTTATTCCTTCCCTATCTGCTTGATTAGAAACATCTGTATCTCAGGGAGAAATGTGACTCTTCAGACAGGACTGCCAACCAAACCGAAATGATTTAGCACACAAATCTACAGCTGGATTGCTACAGAGGAGGCCTGAAACATCCCCTAGAATTGCCTGTGTACCAGCTACCAAATAAAGACAAAAATAGACTCCCTGGTGCAGGCAAACAGCAAGTCAACTATTTTTAACTCAGGTCTTCAAATGCATTTTTAAGTTGCTTACATCTAGAAGCAATCCCTTAAGGTTCTACAGGCAGTTTGACTTGATGAACAGGCATGAAAAATACTTTTCACATGTTCTACATATCACATGCATATTATATAAAAATGAAACTGAATTCCTCATTTGGTTTTAGGCACCCTGATGAGTACATCTAAACGAATTTCTGTTGGTACAAACATGTTTTTGCAAAACAAAATAAATGCAATTAAGCTGGTACTAGTCTCATTACGTTGCTTTGTGGCATTCTTGAGAAATTAAAAATGAGTCAAAAGGCCTGCCTGTGGACAAGACATGCAACACCCACCCACCTACCTTTGCCAGCTGGTTTGTATCTTCAACTGTGTAAGGAAACATCTATGTATATAACTAGCATCCACATCTGCAAAGCTGGACTGTTCAAATACGCTGGATACTCTAACTTCTGCCTTTTATAACTGCCAATCTAAGACAGTAAAACACATTGCAAGAGGGGACAGGCTGTTTGTAATAACATCTGAGCTGCACAGTAAGCATGACTGAACAAGCATACAGCTACTCCTCAGAGCACACTTCTGCCAGCTGTGGGCCAGAGCTCCCCTGGTCCTTCTGCAGCTGCAGCATGGGAAGTGTTTTACAGCCCTGAGAATTTATGGGAGGAAACAAGGGTCCACCAAGAGCAACAAGTACCCATAGGTTGTGTACCCCACTTTGTCTTCTACACAGAGGTGAGGAAAGGCAGTGGAATGCCAGAAGGTGATCTCTGCTGAGGCTTTGTTCCCCAGCCTGTCTGCTTGCACGGGTTTCTACATAGATGTTGTATATTTCTTCTCATTAGTTACATGAGCAGTGCAGCATGGAAGTGCCTAGGATTACTTGCATGATTAATCATGCCAGCAGAACACCTACAGACCTAAGCCTTCATGAATGACAGCTCTGCCTTCAAAACAATAGAGAAAATTTATGTCCACGGTGAGGTCTGTTTAAAGCCAGCAAAAGCACTTATGTGAGCAGAGAAAACAGGGAAGGAAAAGATACAAATATGAGGCAGCTTATTACTTTCTTCAGTTGCTCTTTTTACTCTCCCACAGCCTCAGGAGAAGCCACCAACACTGTAGTGGCCACAGCAGGACCATTTTATTCAAAATAAACCTAAATCAAAGGACCTGTTCTCATCTCAGAAACAAGTTTATGAATTTGTTTAGTATCATTAATCAGAAAGGCAGATCCCAAAGGTGGGACACACCAACAAATGAGATACAGAATCACAGAATCACAAGATTAGAAAAGGCCTTTGAAGATCATCAAGTAAAACCAATCCCATCCTAAGCTCAACCATATCCCTAAGTCCCTCACCTACCCTTTTTTTAAACACATCCAGGGATGGTGACTCAACGACATCCCTGGGCAGACTGTTCCAGGTCCTGACAACTCTTTCAGTAAAAAAATTTTTACTAATTTTTTACAAATCCCACTGAAACAGAAAGGAGTTTGTGTAGGCATTGAAGGGAGTCTAGATTTGACTAGGTGTGACTTTCTCCAAACCCAATATTTTCAGAGTACCATTTTGACAGGTCTGAGTGGCAGTGCCAGCTTTCACTCTCTAGACAGAAGCTTCACCTTTAGAAATACACTTTGCCAGTTTTCGTGCAGCTGAAGAATCATCCTTGTCTATGGCCAACCTTTCTGATTCTACAATAACCTCATGATCACACTGTTTAATTCCTCTCAGCCATTACCAGGTAACACCTGTGGTAAACAGTACCTGGTTACCTTTTAAACTGGCAGATTCTTTTCAACTTCAGGAAAACAAACACACAAACAAACAAACAAACAAAACCCTGTAAAAAACCCACTGTCTTCCAAGTGCCATACGTTGATAGCAACATGCAAAGTTCAGTTCCCACGAAGTCCAAGTTAACATTTAGGTGCTAAGAACTGTGGACTAGTGAACACAAGAGCATGGCTTCCTCACACCTACACACACACACACACACACAAAGCAGCTCAGAAAAAAAACGCCTTCTTTTAAAAATTCAAAAATAAGCAAAATACCAAAAAAGGCAAAAGTGTAGTTCACTATTTATGCAAATGAAAAACATTTCATGTAAGAAACACTGCACAATAGCAAAGTCAGGTGTGCGTTTAGCTGCTGTAGGAGGGAGAAGCTGAGTACCAGCTGCAAGAAGGAAAGGCTTGAACAGAAGTGTATTGCTGCTACTTCTTTTGCCTTTCAGAGAAGTTTCCAGGACAAGAAACAGATTTGGTCCTCGGAGTAAGGATGTATTGTTGCCCAGCAATCAGCATGATTCACAATGTGACTCGAGACTAAGGAAATGTAAGAACAAGGCAGCTAAGCTCCAGCTGACCTCAAACTGGTTTAGGCTAATGCACAGCAAAGCCACAGCCTATGTTTTGATTTGCAAAACCGCAGGGTGCCACGGACTGACTTTATCTTGTCTGTTGAAAACAGATGTTAAGCGGATACTGCCTAGAAATGCAAACCCGACACCACAGCCAGCTCTGGTCGGCTACCCTGAGTTGTGTTGGTGTCACCCTGTGTTCTAGCCAACTGCTTACGGTCTCGTCCGCTGGCGCCTTTCCTGTGATGACCGGATCACAAGCGCTGCAGGCGGACCGAGCAAGGCTCGGCCAGCTATTTTCATCCCGAGTCCGGCGACCATCCTGCTCCCGCCGAGACAGCGTCGGCTCTACACCGCAAGGCAGGGGTCGGGGAAACCCTCCTTCCCTGCGCGACTCCCCGCGCCGCCCGACGTGCCTTCGGACCCGCCGCGGAGCAGCCGCGCCCGCCGCCGCGGCGCTCAGCACCGCGGACAGCGCCCCCCGCGGAGACCCGGCGGGCGGCGACTTCCCCGGGCAGCAGCCGCGGGCGGCCGGGACCCCCGGGCCCGGGACCGGGGGAGGCGGCCTGCCCCGCCGGGGGTCGCGCACACCCACGCGCGCGCACACCGCGGCGCCGCCGTCACTCACCACATCCCCCGCAGGGCGCACCGCCGCCGCCGCCGCCCGCCGCCCCCGGCGCCGCGGACGCCCCCCGCAGCGCGGCGGCGGTGGCGCCGGGCGGCCGCGGCTCCATGCGGAGGGCAGCGGCGGCGGCTCACCTCCCTCTGGCCGCCCCGCGGAAGCCGCCGCCGCCGCGCAGAGCCGGAGCGGGAGGGCGGGGAGCCGCGGCCGCATGGTGCTGCCCGCCGCCCCGCCCGCCGCCCGCCCCCTGCGCACCGCACCGCCCCCCGAGCCCCCCGCTCCCACCCGGGCCGCCCGGCCACGGGCGCCCGGTGGCCGGGGTTGTCCGCGGGCCGGCCGCAGCTGCCCGCTGGCCCCCAGCCCACCGAGGCGGTAAACGGGGGATATCGCCCCTTCATCGGCGATTCTGTTTCGTTCCCCCGAGTCCTTCCTCGTCCGTCGTTTGCCTCGCGCCTCTCATGCCCCTTTTGTAAATCGAAGTGGAGGGTGCTGCTCACGCGTTGCCTGCAACAACCGGGGGTCGTTTACAAGCTTCCTGACGAGTTCCTCATTGAGAAGCCCTCCTTCCAGTCTGCGCTGCGCTTGGCTGGGACGTAGACACGAGCAAGGGTCTCATACCCCCCGGTTAGTGCTAAATTAAAGAACATGTAGGGCAAGAACCCCCGTCGGTGAATAGCTTGTTCTGTGAGGGGACACAGTAGACAAACGACAGTACAAAGCACAGACAGCAAGACTCAGTATTGCAAGAGCTCACTGAAGAACCCTGTTTTCCCACAGTGTCAGGCCAGCCTGACACTTTAGCTGGTTCCTCTGGGTCACGTTCAGTCAAGTTGGGAATAGCCTGACACTTCACTGGGTCCCCTGCTAGGCACCCTCCTAGAGAAGAAAGGAATCTTCCAATCTCCTGTGAGTGCTTATATTGTAACGAGTGTCTTTGGTGCACCTCAGAGAAGGGTCTGATCTGTTATCTTGGTACCCTGCTGTGAAGGAGCTGGTGACAGCCAGAAGAGGTCCCTTTCACTTTCATGTTCCCAAGCTGAACAAAAGCACTTCTTGCTGCCTTTTCTCTCATATGCCATGTCCCAGTCCCCCCTGCATCTCAATTGCCAGCACTGGACTTGCTCCATGGGGTCAGTGTCTGTCTTAAGACGACCTAGGCAGCCCAAATTGAACCTGGATGCTGAACTCCAGGAGGTTCCTATCAGTCCATTTCTCTGACTTGTCAATGTGCCTCTGAAGAACAACCCTTTTCCCCAGCACATCTGCTATTCCCCTCAGTCTGGGAACATCTGCAAACTGACAACACACTCTGTCCCATCACCCAGGTCCATCAGTAAAGACATTACACAGTCCTGGCCTCTGTATCAGCATTTCAGAAGAACACCGCTAATAATCAATCAGTCATGAGCTAGAATTTGCATTTCATATTAAAACACTTGGAATCCCAAGCTCCAGCCAATTTTTCCATGCATCTTCTAGTCCACTTACCCAGTGCATATCTTTCCCATAACCTTACCCACCTGCCAGTTTTTATGTATCTAAAGGCAAATCTAAAGTCTCCAGTACACGTGGACAGCTTTGACTAGTAGCACAGTGTGATCAGGCATATGGGTATCTGAATTCTGAGTACAAGAAGCAACCTCTTGCCTCTTTCCCAGTATGTGCAGATCAGCAACGGGCTCCTGAAAGAGACCTTAGCAATGAATAAGAAGGGAAAAACAAAGAAAAATTTTCAATTTTACTTTTTTTTTTTTTTTTTTTTTTGCTGAGAATACTGAATGCTTCAATGCATTCCTAATTTGAGCAGTGCCTTACAAAGAGGTCTGATTTGTACTGAAATCTGTGATTGGAACTCAGATATTTCTAGACAGCACAGCTTGCTGATAATTTTTGGCTTTCTGACAAGTGACGCCTTGAAAACGTCCCTTTGTGTCATCTGGTCTCTCCCCCAGCAAGCAGGCTTCCCTAATAGATCACAGACCAGTGACCCAAATCCACCCTTGCTATGTGATTTGAATACTTGATTTTAATCCCGAGACTGCTCAAAGTTCCCATGTCTCACCCTCTCATTCTAATAATAGAACTAGTGTTTATTCTTAAAAATATGGGACAACCTAGCAGGAAGTGGCCACTTTGTACAAGAAAATATTCCTTATTTTTTTTCTATTCACATTTACCTACATTTAAAAGATAAAATTAAAATCAATTAATTTCTCTCCTTAGTGCCAGCATAGGTTCACTGATTCAATCCAGACCACCATTAAGCTTGTTTTGCAGTCACCACCTAAGTAATTACTATTCTGTGGAAAAGCCTCGATTTAGGAAAGTATTTCAGTACATGTTTATGGTTAAATATGTGCTTAAATGTACAGCTTTTCAACAAAACACAGCAGCCTGTACTTGAACATGTGCTTAGACATCTTGCTGACTTGGAGCTTTAGGCTGAAGCAAAAAAAGCAAACCTATGTTTGATCTTGCAGACATTGTTAACAGAAGCACCCAGAAACAATGACAAAAATTAGTTCCATTTGTAGCATCACTACAAAGCTACTTAAAGTGAATTTAATGCCCCCAGCACATCTGTGTTGTAAGATGTATGGATCACTTAACTGGATATTCCTGTGGCTTTTAGGAAATCCCTTCATAGTTTCAGCTGGCAAAATCAAATCGAATGCTAAGTACAACTTCCAAGGCTCCAGTTTGTGTGCCTTTCACTCTTTGGTTGACAAGGAAGCCAGAGCTTTTGCATCAGCTCTAATGGTAAAACTCAGTAAGCCATTTGTTTGATTAACAATGGTGAGCAGGTAACAAGAAACAGGTCCTGACAAAGCCTCTTGCATCTCAAGCGTTTCATGAACAGTTGTCAAGACCTCTGCACCATTAAGCAGACCTACTTTTGTATGCTCAGAACAAGAAAATTCAAAGCTCCATGTAGCTGCTGCAAGTGTGTGCTGACAACATGGATCAGACAAACTCCAGACAAACACATACATCAAACTACTGTCATACTTCATTTCTAAGTATCAGGCCTGCTGCAGAGAGCAATGTCTGTGTTTTGTGAGTAGCTCTTTGTAATTCATGCCAGCCATCACCAAAGGTGGTCCAGTACCCTCATAAGCAGGGTCAACACAGGCAGATTGGAGGATTTTCGTGCCTTCTGCCCTTTTGTAGGATCTATGGCTGATACAAAGAGGACCAGCATAAGCAGGTGCTGATTGTTCATGACCCCATGAACCTGAGTTTGGTGGTGGTAGCTCTAGATGGGCTGCAGTAGCAGCAGTGGCAGCGAGAATTTTCACTACATTGTATCCTGACTCAGAGAAGCTGCCTAGACTTTGTGCAAGGCTGCATTGGGAGTATGGGAAAAATATGCTGAATCTTACTGATGTTCAGTGTCTGGAGTAACTTAACTACCATCCAATTCAGCATCCTCCAGGGTGAAACTTTTCCATCCTCCCACCAGCAGAACTAGAGAAAAGCCAAAGTACCTAGAATGTGAGTTATTTGCCTCTTTTGATAACTACTGTGCACTTGCTGGAATCTTCATCAGCTTATTTGACTGCCTGTGATGTTTTAATTTGATGACATTCACGAGCAGAAATACTTCACACACATAAAAAAAAGCTAAAGACTAATTTCAACAAAGTGTGATTAATGACAGTCAGTGTTGGGAGCCGAAATCTCTCTGGCACAAAACTAGAGGTTTTTTGCAGACACTTTCAAGAGAGTGAAACAGCCACATCAGTTAACAATTACAATGAAGGTTAAAAGCAGCACAAAAGCAGGGACTTATTAGTTTGCAGAAGAAAGTGGCCAGGGTCCCTCTACAGCACACATATGCCATGTTTACTTTGGGAGACGACAAAAGTAAGCATAATAGTTCATGCACACAGGAAAAGTTTAGGGTGCAGGAGGCAAAAAAGACCAAGTGAAAAAAGAAGCATCATCCAGTTTTCCCTAAAGAAAAATGTTTACTTGCACAATGTCACACTAAGCCCAGATGCCAGTGAGTGGTGGAGCAAGAAGCATGAATTCTGCTTTTGAGTTCTTCTCCCACAGCAGATGACAGTAACAGAGCTGGCCACACTAGAGTGAGGAATATCTGGTTGAAGGCTGAAGACCAACCTTTCATGGAGGGACTCTGAATTGCTTTTGTTAATTTTTCAGCACATTTTCTGATAGGAGATTCTGAACCAAGTGTTCTGTAGAAACACAGAGTGGTCCCTTGTGAACTCCATCAATCATGTCAAGGTAACTTTTTTAATAAACATTCTGAACTCCATTTTAACAGAAGCTTTGGGGTTTTGCACAAAAATATTTCCTTTGGAAATCTATCCCTCAAACTTATTTCTATACCAGTAAGGGATTCATCCAGCTTGAATAAGAGCAACAATTATAACCTGGCTGATACCAATTTTGATCTGAAATAACTGTTCTACCTTCTTGCTGCTCCACAGTGCTTATGTTGTCTCTAAGTCTTCATCCCCATGGGGCAAAGAAAGACATAATTCAACCTTCTAACAAAGACCATTCCTCCTTTCTGATAGTTGCTCTAACAGCTTTTCCCACCTTGATCCAGTATCAGCCTGATGTTTTTTGGGACATACACTATTTCAACCACAGTGGCGGGTGGCCAAGACTCCTCCCTGCCCTGGTCACTGGTACTGAGACCTCACTCTCTTTGGTAGCTGACACCACAGGCCTGGGGTACTGTCATGGTTCTGGCCAGGACAGAGTTAACCTCCCCAAGCAGCTAACACAGGTGAGATGAGTTAGCTGGGATTGTTTTCCTCACCACCTGACATCCGTTTTACCCCAGTTGCTGGTGCTGAATCCATCACATGGGTTTGCCCAGTAGCTGGTACTAGGTGTTGGCAGAACTCAACCACCCAGGAGAGGGAGTGTGTCTGTGCAACTTGTGAAGGAAGGATCTTGTAAGAAGTTAGGACAGATTGTTACAATGAGGCGCTGGGCTCAGTGCAACCAAGGTATTGACTAGCCTAGTCTTACATGCACCAGCTCCTTTTACACCTCTTTCTGCCTGCTCCCCATCTCTTCTTCCTCCCCCAATCCTGCCACACACACACTCCCATAGCAGCCAAAACAGTGCCGCCAACCTTTCCAGCATCCTGCATCCTTGAGTTTGCATCCTTATCAGTTGCAAAGGCCCAGTTTGTCTGCAGTTTGTTGATAGCCCATCAATCACAGTGATTTACCATTTTTTTTTCTCATCTAGTCACCACTACATTTGTCTCTCACATTTGTGTCTCTGCATGTCTTGTCCAGAGCTTCCCCCTTTTCCTTAGTATCCTGTCTGACAAACTTTTTGACCAGGTAATGACTTCACAGATTCTAACTCCTGACCTCTTCCAAGACCTTGTGCCTCCTCTAGTTTCTAATGCAGATAATTTAAAATCAGTGAGAGATTGAGGTATCATGGAAGGTGTTCCTCAGATGGACAGCAACATTTGAAGGGAGGCGAACATGGGAAAGGCTTCAAGAGTGCAGCTCCCTGCTGATCCAGCCTTCAAAGACTTTTGCTTGGGATTGTTAAAGTGTCCTATTATCATGAAAATTGCTAAAATAGTTTAACATTTATAGACACAATTTGTCACAATTTTGCTTTTTTTTTTCTATCCTGACCCAGAACAGAAATCTACATTGTAACCCAGAACTGTAGCTTGAGTTTTCCAAACAGTTCTGGGTTCCTTATTACAAGGAATAACCAGACCTTTCCATTTTTCAGTACATCTTTGGGAATAGGAACAACATAAAAAGAGACAGAGACAAAGAGTAAGAAGATAAAGAATATCCCTACAGACTAACAGTCTCAGCAAGTGTTTGCCTGAATCATCTTCTTAGCAGCAGCTCACTAAGTGTTTTTCTGGTATCCTGTAATCTTCCTTTTGAGGGATTGAGTGGAGAATTAATATGAAATGTTCACTAGAGTTGTTTTGTTGAGGTTTGTTGGGTTTTTTGATACGTATTTCCTGCAATACCTTCTAAGAAAAACCCAGCAGGCTGAGCTTCCTTAGAACATTTGCTAAAAGATCCATGTAACAAAGATATTTGCAGAAACTTATAATTTCTTTGGACTTCATTGTAGAGCAATAAAAAGTATAAAATGAATGAAGTGTGCACAGCACAGAACTGCTGTTGTAAACTTCTTCCACAGGCTGCATACACCTGTTCCAAAGCCACCAAGAAATATTTTGATTTTCCCCCACCCCCGGGACTACATGCATTAGCTTTGCTAGGGGCAGAGTGTGCATGATGTTAACAGTGGCATGTGATAGCGGTGGAATGATGCTGATGTTTGCCACAACAGTTAGTCTTACAGAATGAGCTTTATGATGGCAGTGTGGAGGTTTACGAACGTGTCAGTGGAAGATAGATGACCCAGATGAGAGCATGTGGCCTTTTATCTCCCTCTGGTGGCTAGATACCAAATCCTTAGTCGACCACTGCCTCTATACCGGCAGAGCCAGCCGGTCTGTTCAGCAAACCCTACTTTCTCTATTCACTAAAGCTAAAGGTTCAACCCCAATGGAACCTTTGTCTCAGGTGTCTTGGAAAGTGTTGGCACTTGAGCGTTTTGATGGCTTGGAGCTGCCTATGTCAGGTGACGTCTATTCCAGAGCAACCAGCATTCTCATCCCCTGTGTATTTATTCTCATCCCCATGTGTTCTCTACAAGCTACCCATGGAACAAAAATCACAGCAGCCTCTGGCTCAAAATTTGTTTGTAAGTGGCAGCCCAGGGACGATTCCTCACCTTGTCAAAGATGCCTTACTTGTTTTGTCCAAGATGCAAGGACTTTTAGTCTTAACAGGTTACAGAAGAAAATGCATCACTGAAAAACATTTTTCTTTAGCATATTAATTGTGATTTCTTTCCCAGAGTAGACAAAGTACTTTTCTGATATAGTATCTTATACTACTGTCAGGAACAGTCTGATAGTATTTTAATTTTTGCAACAAACAGATACATGCTCTGTTTCAATAGTTGCTGCAAAAGAGATTCTCAGTGGTGAAGACCTAAATTTATCTCCAGCTTTCCTGTGCACTGACATTGTGTAGTAGAAATGCAGTTTCTAAAGTATGTGTTCTGGTTTTGAAGTGCCATAGCACTTTAAATCTGTTTATCCCTTTCCAAAGGGGCTGATGTGGAACAGACAAACAGGGAAACTCCTGTTCATTTCATGTCTGAGTCTGAATGTGATACCAGGGTAGAGCACAGGTGGGCTTAAGGATGTGCAATAAATGCACTAAATGGCACTAAAATAAAATAATTTTTTTAAATCTCATTAATTTTGCTAGAGATAAATGCATGCACCTCATCAATCCATGAATGCAAGAGACTGCAAAAGAACCTCATTCTCAAATTGTGACAATGGTAGATGATTTCTTTTCCCTGTGCAACTCTCTTCAGCTAGAGTTGATCTCCTTGTTTATTTTACTACATGAAGATGAAAAGAGCAGCTTAACACCTTTCACCCATACTCAGGAGCTGGTCATATATGTTGTTAGTGCTGAAGTTAACTCAGAGAAGGTGTATGACCCCCAAAAAACCCCAAAGCCAAAGCAACAGCCTTTGGAGGCTGCCAAGCTAATTACTTTGATTTCTCATTAGGCAGCCTCAGCAAGAGAAGAGGCAGAGAAGACTTTCTTCTAAGAAAAAAAAGAGGCATTTTTTCCCAGTTTCTGAACAGCAGATACATTTCCTGTGAACAGACCTGGGTTGCATTGAAACCAAGGGAACAACTGGAAAAGGCAACCTGTCATGTTTTCTCTTATGTCAGCAAAAAAACAGTTACAGGAACCAAAGCCTGGATCATTTCACTTAAATATGGTACTTAATTGTTTTCCTTTGGAGCAAATCTGTCCTGTTTACTTGTGTTTAGTAAACAGGACAACGTATAGTTTAAAACACGTATTTTAAAAGCCTGATAGTGGTGTAGGGTTTTCTCCCTCAAACTTCCTGGGCAATTAAACTCCACATGGCTAGCTATACCTCAGGATTTGGATTCATTGTCTGCCAATATGAAGGTTTCCCGCTGACTGCCTTGAAGAAGAAACATGCACCCATACAGTTAGCCATTATCTTGTAATATTGCTCTCTTTTTCATGCATAGAGAGTCTAAGTTTAAGTAAAAGTAAGAGTACCTGAGCAACATTAAAATCCCTCAATGCAGGCAAGATGTAGAATCATTCTTGTGTAAATAAGAATCAGGCACATACTCTGAATGTGAAACAACATTGTTTTATTATGGGGCTGAGACTGCTTCATACAACAGGATTCATGCACGCATCAACAAAGATGTGCATCACGACCCTAAGGACTTCAGTGGGATTGACCTCACATGGTTCTACACAGAGGTCTGGCTCTCACACATTTCTTGAGAAAAAGTGTATCATATTATTGAAAAACATTATATATTGGTTAAAGATCGTGGCATCTTTGATTGTGATGCATTTCAGGTCCTGTTTCTGTATCAATTGCCTGTGTTCACAGAGCATGTGACTGTCCTTCTGACTGTCTCCTTAGAGGCTCAGCTGAAAAATGTTCAGTCTCAGCTAGTTCCATTGCTTGACGTATACAAGCAGAAACATAAGGGAAACATTACTATGCTTTTTTTTTCCAAGACTGAGTGACCTCTTTTTGAGTACAGTCCTAGAGGTAGAAAATTCCAAGTCTTGTTCCTGATCCTTGTGTTTGTCTTCTGTTGGGTAAAATAATCATAGTAAAAGAACCACAGCTTCTTTATCACCCCGCTACATGAATCAGCTGCATAATATGAAAGACACTTTTAACCATAGAAGTACAAAAGATTCTGATTTGCACGTGTTCCTCTTGTGTCTTTCTCAAACAGGACAAGAATGCATGTTTAAGGATAAAATAGCAGTAATGTAGGCTGATCAGCCTACCAGTATACAAAAGTGGTACATAATCATGATTAGGAAGAAGTTCTTTACTGAGAGTCACTGGAACGGGTTGCCCAGAGAAGTTGTGGCTGCCCCCTCTCTCTCCATGTTCAAGGCCAGGTTGAATGGGACTTGGGGCAACCTGGTCTCGTGAAGGATGTCCCTGCCCATGACAGGAGGGTTGGAACTGAATGATCTTCAAGGTCTCTTCCAACCCAAAGTATTCTATGAACAAAACTTGACTGCCTTTGTAATATTTCATGAAATTATATATACATTTATATACTTTTTTAATATATTAACTAACTAAAGGGCTAGGCACTGGCAAAACTTATGTGCCTGCTAAATGGAAGTCCACATGAGCAGGAAATCAGCTGAAATGTTGTGCTTGTCTAGCAGGTCCCAGTCTAGCATGGTATCTGATGGTATACTTAAGGTCCTACTGAAGTCAAAAAGGGACAGAGTTAAATGCATTAACTTCTTTGCTAAGCCTGGAAGGGAAAGAATGGGAAGCTGCCATGGAGTACCTTCCTACACACAGAACTCTCCCTTGGTCTTTGAGACATCCTGGATGGGCTAATCCAACCCGGCTCAGAACTGTGGTGTAGCACTGCTTTCATTGTATCCTCCCCTGTGTTCCTATGGTGGCCACAGGAATTTCAGTGGAGGACAGTGGCAAACAGCATGAACCGAATGAATTGCCTGAAGCCAGACACTCCTGCAGCAAGACAGATCATGCTACCAATGAAGCAAGAAAAGAAGCAAAGACAGGACATGGGATGAGCAGGTGAATACTGCTAAGCTCTATTTCCTTTTTCTTTTTTTTCCCAAATGAAAAATAAGTGTGAAGAAGTAACAACTTCTAGAGAAAGGTGAACTCAGTAGGTAGGGAAGCATGCATTTCCATGCTTTTAAACAGTTCTCTCACAGTAGCTACTGCAAGACTATATAACTCCCTTGGCAACATGCCTGTAAACAAGTGTGATTTTTTTTCTGAACATGGGTCAGCCTGTACCACACACTAGACTTAGAACTCTACCACACTGCAGGTCTACCCCTCAGGTATGCTGCTCTCATCAGCAATCTCCATCAGCTTAAGAGTACCAAGCCTGCATGGTCTGAACTAGCAGCAGGGGGTAGTTTGCTTCCTCCATGTACAACCCCAGCTGGGGTGGTGTACAGTTTCTTCACAGCAGCCCGAATTGTGCTGCGTTTTAGATTCATGATGAAAATAAAGTTAAGAGCAAAGCAAGCTATGTTTTAGCTATTGCTGCATAGTGCTTGCTCATTGTGTCTGTTTCTCATTCTGCCGTCCCCCAGGGAGTAATCCTAGGCATGAACAAGAGGTTGGGGAGAGAGAACCAGGACAGCAGACCTAAACTGACCATATTATATACTGATATTCAGTAACATGCACTGCATGCTCAGCAATATAACTGGTGGAGGGGAATTGTGTCCTAAGTCGCCATTACTTGAACATGGGCTGGGCATCAGTCTGTGGTGGGAAGTGATGAGTCATTGCCTTTGCATCACTTGCTTTTTTCCTATTTTTCCTATTTTACTTACTACCGACCCCTACTTTTTTTTTTTTTTTCTCCACTTTATCCCTCCAAAACCCCTCTCCCACCCCACTGGAGAGGTTGGAGTGAGTAATTTAGCTTCTGGCTGGGATGAACCCACTACACCAGAAAATCAGACCAAGGATAAGTATTGGTTCAGTGAATCTGAACATACTTTTTGTTGGTGAGCTCTTGGAGGGAAGCTGCATTTTATTGAGAATCTTTTTTTTCTTGTGTGAAAAGGTATGTTGCAGCCATGCCTACTCTTCCAGCTGATGAGACTCATCTTTAGTCAGGTTATAAAGGGTTTCTTCATCTCACTTCTGGTGGAGTAAAACTTCCCCTAGGCTCCTTCCCGGTTAGAAATTTCTTATGCTTCTTTCACAGAAACTTTGACAAAGCTGTCCCAGTGCTGACACACTTGACATCATAGCAGATAAATTGTATCTGTTCAACAGGACCAGCCTGCAAGTGTCACACAGGCTCAAACACTTCTCCTTGGCAGGAGGTAAATCCAGCCACAAGACAACCCTGAAGGTAAAAAACAAGCACCCTCAGTGGAACAAGCCACCTGATTTCTCTAGCACTCCAATGAGATGTACAGAGTTTTTAAAGGGAAAGTAATTTTTCAAAGCATCCTTATCATGCCAAGTTGACATTTAGAAATAAATTAACTACAGATGCCATGGAACTAGCCTGCAGAAATCATGTCCTGCTTGATTTAGAAAACCTAATTGATAAAGTACCAAGTATAACTACATTTACTTCAGCTGGAAATCCTTTATTTTACATGGAAAATGTAGCAAGAAAGTTATACACAGTGAAATGGATCATTTAGACAAAAATCTCTAATGATAATCATACATCATCATGCTGTGTTTAAGTATACTTCAGCTTATTTCCTGTGCAGTGGTTTGTTTTGCCTTTAATGCTGTGAACAACTGGAGTACTTCCCTAAGAAGAAAAAAATTACCAGAAAAGCAATTGCTTTGAAAGCATTCTTTCTGACCAAGATTTGTTGTGCCTGCCTTCTCCCATCCTATTTTGGCTGCTTTGATTTTCTCACCTGACACAAAAGATTGGTGTTCAGCCAGCAGATTTGTTGGTGGAAGTGAACTGACATGATTGCCTTTCTGTATAGGTGAGATCCTACTTGCCCCACTCCTGTGCATCACACAGAGTGAAAGGTACCACTAGTTTCTGCAAATCTATACATGTCCCTGAGGTGATGAGTTATGGAGTAAGCTCCATAACTGCAGAAAAGTTCCATGTGCTTCCACCAAGCACTTCAGAGATTCCTCCACTTGCTGATGATTTGGGAAGCAACCAGGCTCTGGTAGATTACTGGTTCTATTTCTACAAGACGCTGCTTATTGCTAACTAGTACACAAGCATGTTTGGGGGAAGAGAAGCAAGACATTATCAAGCCAGTGCCTGTGTCACAACACACTGTAGCTGGGAGCTGCACCAAAAGCTTTTCTGTATGAGATACAGATGGAACTTGTCATTGTAACAGTACAAAATGGCAGGAGGAGATGCAATGTATACACCCCCACCACTGAGACACCTGTAAGTTCAGCAAACACAGCCAAAGGGACACTTTAATACTACAGTATATGTGAGAGCTTTAGGAATCTAAACATGACCTCAGTGCATGCAAAGAAGAAAAGATGTAGCACTTAGAGACATAGATCTATAGAACCATAGAAGCATAGACTATGCTGAGTTGGAAGGGACCCATAAGGATCATCAAGTCCAACTCCTGGCTCCACACAGAGCCAGCCAAGTCAGAGCATGTGACTGAGTGCATAGTTCAGATGCTGCTTGAACTCAGTCAAGCTTGGTGCTGTGACCACTTCCCTGGGGAGCCTGTTCCAGTGCCCAACCACCTTCTCAGTAAAGAACCTCTTCCTAATAGCCAGCCTAAACCTCCACCGTCGCAGCTTCATGTCATTCCCTCAGGTTCTATCACTGGTCACCAAAGAGAGGAGATCAGCGCCTGCCACTTTGCTCCCCCTCATCACGAAGCCTTGGACTGCAATGAGGTCCCCCTTCAGTCTCCTTTTCTCCAGGCTGAACAAGCCAAGGGACTTCAGCCTCTCCTCATAAGTCTTCCTTCCTTTTAGACCCTTCATCATCTCCTTTGCCCTCCTCTGGACACTCTCCAATATTTTTATGTCCCTCTTGTACTGTGGCACCCAAAACTGCACGTGGTACTCAAGGTGAGGCTGCACCAACGCAGTGCAGAGCAGGACAATCCCCTCCCTGGACAGGCTGGCAATCCTGTGCTTGATGTACTCCAGGATATGGTTGGCCCTCCTGGCTGCCTAGGCACACTGCTGGCTCATGTTTAACTTGTACTAGGTAATCTTAAAGGTCTTTTCCAGCCTAAATTAATCTAATTCTTACAGAAAACATTCAGTAGCAAATGACCAAGCTGCTCACCTAGACTAAAGAAAGATTTAGGGCTCTTGCCTCTTCCCACTAGAACACTTTGCCTAGTCCTGTGTAAAGCAGAAACTACAAGAGCTGTCACTCCAGTTGCCCAAATAATAGATGGTCAGTGATAGCTTAAGAATACTTGGAAGGTGGAGGCTGTCTCCTCTCTACCACTGTTCTCATGGACTCAGACAGGTATGATAGAAGAATGCCTCAGGAAAGTGAATGAGCATGATATACTTTGCATATCCTAGCACTGCTCTTGCTGTCCAAATAGATAAAAGAGAGCCCACAAAATGTTGTTCTTCAAATCAGGCCTTGAGATGCTTTTGAAAGTGTTATTATTTGAAAATTATTTTTTTACAAAGACCACCAAGTCCACCACTAAACCATGTCCCTAGGTGCCATGTCTATATGTCTTTTAAAGACCTCCAGGGATGGTGACACATGGCTTCCCTGGTTAGCCTGTTTCAGTGATTGACAAACCTTTCTAGTGAAGATATTTTTCCTAATATTCAATCTAAACCTCCCCTGGCACAACTTGAGGCCATTTCCTCTTGTGTTATCAGTTGTTACTTGGAAGAAGACATCAACACTCACCTGGCTACAACCTCCTTTCAGGTAGTTGTAGAGAATGATTGTCTTCCTTCAACCTATCTTTCTCCAGGCTAAACAACCCCAGATCATTCAGTTACTCCTTGTAAGACTAGTGGTGTAGACCCTTCTTTGGATGTGCTTCAGCATACAGTGTGTTCCTTGTAGTGATGGTCCAAAGAGAGAACACTGGACTTGAGGTGTGGCCTCACCAGTGCCAAGTGCAGGGGCACCTATCACTTTCCTAGTCCTGCTGGACACATTATATCTGATACAAGCCAGGATGCTGTTCACCTTCTTGGCCACCTGGACACACTGCTGGCTTATATTCAGCTGGCTATTGAGCAAAACCCCCAGCTCTTTTTCTGCCAGGTAGATTTCCAGCCACTCATCCCCAGGCCTGTAGTGTTGCATGGGGTTGTTGTGACCCAAGTGCAGGACCCAGCACTTAATCTCTCTATATATATAGATATATATAAAAGCTGTAAGGAACAAAAACACAGCTAGCTTTACAGAATGAGAAGCTTCATGTGGAGCCCATAGGGCAACAGAAATTATCAGAAGGATTCTTGTGTAATGAAAATCCAGGAGAGTTGGGTCTGTTCAGCCTACACAAGAGAAGCCTTCAGTGAGACCTTATTGCTGTCTTCCAGTGGTAAAGGAGGCATATAAGAAAGATCAGGACAGACTCTTTAGCAGGACCTGTTGCAATAGAACAAGATAATGGTTTAAAATTAATTTTTAAATTTAGGCTAGATGTAAGAATGACATTTTTTTTACAATGAGGGTACCTGGAAACAGTTTGCCCAGAGAGGTGGCAAATGCCCCATCCCTTTTAGGGTCAGATTGGACAGGGCTACCTGATCTAGTTGGATGTCCCTGCCTGTTGCAGGGGTTCTTGTACCATGTGAGCTTTACAAGTGCCTTCCAACCCAAACTATTCTATTATTCTCTTGATTCTATTGGGCATGAACAAAGTAAAAACTTTCTGTATTTTTCACTGATACTAATGCACCAACTGGGAATGCTTAGGGACCATGGCTTCAAAATTTCTTCTATTATTTGCTTTTAAACAAATTGTAGATATGAGTCTCTGAAATTTGAAACATTTTCTCACAAATCTTGAGAATTAGGGCATGCAGGGGGGAAAAGAAAATCTGTGAAATCCTCTCTTCTTCTGCCAGACATACAGAGCAGGCCCAGGTCAGGGAAGCTGGTATTGACTGTCTGGTGAGATAGCCAGCATCAGAGTCCCTCTAGCAGAAGGGAGCAATTAACAGTTACGCCTGAGCAGTACCCTGTGGAAACAGAGCAGGAAAATGGAAGTATGCACTTCCACTAAACACTGAGCTGCTCAGACATGGGACAGAGGAGGACATTTGTGAAAGGACAGAGAACAGCAATTCTTCCCCCTTAGTACTTCAGCAACTGGTTATCATGCAAGCATACATTTGGTGTGGCGTGCAACAGCTAAATATATTCTGAAAAGCTTGACTGTGAGCCAGCTACCTAAAGCTCTGCTGACATCTGGTGCTGAACAGAAAATGAGTATGAGTTTTTTGGTGCAATTAAGTTCTTAAGTTTGAAGCAGTATCTTATGGGACCAAAGCTGCATTTCTTCTGTCCATCACCCAAAGCAGCAGTCTTCCAATCTGCCTTGCATGCACACATGTAGAGTCTCAGTTCAGACAGATCCTTTTTAGGAATATCTAAAGTGAAAAATGTTATTTTTTGTAGACTTGGGGCTATTTTTCAAGTGTTTAAAAGCAGTAAAGGAGATCTTTCCCACTGTTCCCATGCAAATAATTCATTATCAGTTGTATCAAATAACATAATTGTGCTAATTTTGGCTGGGATAGTTATAGTAGCTAGTATGAGGCCGTGTTTTGGACTTGCACTGGAGATAGCATTGATAACACAGAGATGTTTTAGTTACTGCTGAGCAGTGTTTACACAGAGCCAAGACCTTTTTTGTTTCTCACACCACTTCATTAGAGGGCATCTGGGGTGCACAAGGAGTTGGGAGTGGACACAACCAGGAGAGACAACTCCAAGTGACCAAAGGAGTATTCTAGATTATACAACTTCAATTATACAGCATAGAATGGAGGGGAGAGAACAATCAAGGGAGGGAATGTTTGAAGTCTTCCCAAGTGACCATTACACATGTTGGAGCCCAGCTGTAGATGGCTGAACAGCTACCTGCCGATGGCAGGTACAAAATGTTTTCTTTACTTACTAAACCTTCTTTATCTTAACTCACAAATTTTCTCACATTCATTCTTCTGATTCTCCCCCATCACACTAAGGAGGAGTGAACAAGCGGCTATGTGGCACTTACCAACTGGGGTTAAAATAAAACATATGATTTACTAATCCGACAATGATCCTTGTAGTATCTTCTTTCCAGTATTCTGCAGCAGGTATTTTGGATGAAATGAAAAACTTCCAATGTCACTTCTAGTGACATTGAGCCATTGATAAGTAGTCTCTGGATGCAACCATCCAGCCAATTCCCTATCCATCAAACAGTCCACTCATCACATCCATATCTCTCCAGTTTAAAGAGAAGGATGGTGTGGGTGACTGTGTCAAAGGCTTTACAGAAGTCCAGATAGATTACATCCATCGCGCTTTCTTTGTCCATCAATGTGGTCACTCCAGCATAGAAAGACACCAAGTTGGTCAGGCAGGACCTGCCCCTGGTGAAGCCATGCTGGTTGTCTCAAATCACATCCCTGTCTTCCATGTGCCTTAGCATAGCTTCTAGAAGGATCTGTTCCATGATCTTTCCAGGCACAGAGGTCAGTTTGACGATTGTTTAGATAGATACATTAGTTAACCAGAAAAACATTAATGGAAATATTCCCATGCTCTCAGAAAACCACCCTTTTTTCCTTTCTGACAAAAAAGGGTGAGCTACCTGCCATCAGGTTGTTGAAGCTCATCTGTTACACAACCATTCATGATGAAATCATACAATTTAGTGCAAAACAGCCTGAAACAAAAGACAGCACCATTTCATGAAGAAACTTGTCATATATCATAAAAATATTTTAAGTAGACTGGATGGATATAATCTATCTAGATTTTAAAGTGGGTTTGAGGACCTTCCATTTAAACTCTTTGAGGAAAATACATAAGTATGGAATGGAAAGAGGAAGTGCTTGACAGATAGAACTGATCACAAGACAGATCAAGACAGAAGAACAAACTCCTAGCCTTCAACATGGCAAACTATGTGGTGCACTCAGACATAGTCTGCATCATGAAGAAGTTAGTTAGAACACAATGGTTAAGGTTAAACTCAGTCTGAATCACTGCTTTGAAGTGCAAATGAACTGTTATGGTTGGAGAAAATACATTCTCCCCTAAATTACATTGCTATTGCTTTACCTAGAAAATTAGCTGCAAGCCAGTTTACAAATAAGCCCCAGATTTGAAATAAACCCAGGATTTGAAACCTAATCTTTAAAATGGGTCTTTTCACCTTGTGCCAACTTTTTGCCTCCACTTAGCTCAGTAATGGAATAACTCTGACTCTTCCCATATATTTAAATTCACTGAAGTCTTTTTCATAGGCTGCTGCTGAAGAATTCCTCTCTTTTCTGTAGGTTTCTAACCAAAAGATTCCTTTATTGCAAAAACAATAAAGGAATGCAAAATGTCCTGGTAACTCAAAATACTTGGCATCTCTTATTCATAGGGCGAAACAAAAAGCCATGTGCAAGGAGTCCAATTAACCTTCAGATTATGCCTCTTTCTCCAGTGCCCCGCCGCCTGCCTGCAGTGGAGACTCTTGTCTTCCCTGGTCACAGCTGAGTTTCCCTGTAGGAGCAAAGAAATCTATAGCCGTTCAGAGAGGGAGATCTGCAGCACGGCCTCAGACTATACCCACATGCCATTACTGAAAGCAGATGGTTCTTTGAACACTTTCCTAAAATTAAAAATAAAATAAAATAAAAAAAAAGACATCCCTGCCTACAAAGAAGCATTATTGCCTCAGTGGTCTTTCCTCCCAAACATTTCAAGACCTACATCAGGGACTGCATCTATTCATAAAGGAGGGCAAAAGTGGGCTACACAGGTGAAGAGTAGAGTTAAAAACATGGAATAGGGGTGACTGACCTCAGAGAGCAGCTGTAAACCCTGACTGCTGTCCCCGTGCACAGCATCTCTTATAGCAGGAAATGGCCATTCCCTGGAAGTGTTAAGAGTATGCAAATTCGGTGCAAGATATCATAGCAGGAATGATCCAAAGAGTTTCGCATCTCAAACAAAAGACATGAAGACAGCAGAACAGGTCCTCAATTAGAGCTGTTTGGCACTAATGTATAACAGAAGCTATCTTTGAAAAGCTAATTTAATAGTCATTATTTTAAAGCAAAAAGAGGTAGAAGAATTTTTCATATCCATTTTGTTAAAATGAAATCTACAGTAAAGGAAGAAGGCAACATTTTAATAATAGAAGGGTCTATTTCTGTTAAGGCACTCATCTTCACAACTGCAAATGAGTTGTTTGTGCGGAAATAGTAGTTTGGAAGAAGAATTTTGTTTTGTAATAACCCCTCTGATTGTGATGAGTCAGAGAAAGCTCCCATTTTCACATCTTCCTTCTGCCACTGAAAAAACAACTTTGTTTTCATATTGCTAGAATACTCCAGCAAACTCTGGAATTTGCTAGCATTGTTGGAGGGTATAAATAGAGCAGATTCTTGTGCCACAAGGAAACTGCAGCTGCCTGCTGAATACAGGCAAAAAGCAAATGTTTTGCACTTGTTACAGATCTCTGTGCTTATATCTTCTCCTCCAAGCTGCTCTGCTCTGAATGAATTTCCCTGGAGCCAAGCTTTCACTAAGTGCATGATGCTTACATAATAAGGGGGATGCCTGCTTGGGGTGTCTTCTGAGGTTGCTCCAGGTTAATTATTGTGGGGGGAAGCTGAGTGAGAATCACATCTTTTGCCCAGCCGCTCAGTTATCAAACAGTCCTCCAAAACACAGCTTTGGTTTACCTGTGGCATGATGGAAGAATGTGTCCTCTTGGACAATAAGGTTGCCTTGGAAACTTCTTTAAACTTGTGCAAAGGACATCTTTATTCATATATTAAATGAACTGCTGGGGATGGGGGAAGGAGGAATAAAGAATACATTTTACTCCCCCAGCTTTGGCTGATTAAGGTCCAATTTTCCTTCACATTGTGATTCTGTCCCTCCACACTACCCTCCCCTTGAGCAGTAAAAGAGAACTTAAGAATTACAGCCTAAATGTCTTGCTTTAGGCATGAGTCACTGTTTCATTGTTGCATGAATACATCTATTCTTGGACTTAAAATAGCAAAGAGGACGTGTGGCTTGAGTCACTATGCATTCAATTGTCTAAAACTGAAGATTAATGAGAATAAAGCATCATACTGCCATCTCACCAAGGCATAAAGGGAATTATGTTTAGATGTCTGTGGTACATAATTAGGATTTTTTTATCAGCAGCATGTTTGATAACCAACAGCTGGTAGGAAATATGTCTCAGCTTTACATTTTGTCTAAAGATTCTGCTGTTTAAATAAAAGAACAGGTAAATATCCTTTACAGCATAAGTTAACTCAGAGGATTCTGCACTTCATGAAATGCAAGCAAAATACATTGACCTATTTGCCTATCAGAGCAGCAATAAGCTGCTTCCATAAGCTTTTTAACATGCTAACATGAAATATAACTATATTGATAGAACCACAACAGTTGAGCTTGAAAGTCTCAAGGTAATTTGGTCCAACTCTGCTGGTCAGGCAGGACCACCCAGAGCAGGTGGTCCAGGTCCCTATCCAGATGTCTTTTGAATATCACAAAGGAAGGAGACTCCACAACATCTCCATTACCCTTCTTTCGTCAAGGGCACATTTCTAGCTAATGGTGAACTTTGTATGCCCAAAGGTCCTTTCCTGTCAAGCTGCTTTTCTGATAGATGGTCCTCAGCACTTATGTTGGTTCACTGCATTGTTCTTCGGTAGGTTCAGGACTTTGTACTTCCCCTTGTTCAACTTTATAAGGTTCCTGTCAGCCCATTTCTCCAGTCTATCCAGGACCTTCTGGATGGCACCATGGTGCATCAGCCATTTGACCCAGTTTTGTACCATAGGCAAACCTTCTGAGTGCACATTCTCTCCCAACATCCGGATCATATGAAAATGGCCAGAACTGGGCCTAACATTGATTGTTGGGGTACATTGCTAGTTACTGGCCTCAAACTATACTTTGTGCTGCTGGTTACTATTCTCTGTGCCTGATCATTCAGCCAGTCTTCAACCAACCTCAACCTGGAGGACGATTGTTCATCCAGCCCATAATTCATCTGCTTCTCAATGAAGATGTTATGGGAGACAGTGTCAAAAACCCTACTGAAATTAAGGTAAAAAAATTTCTCCCCCATCTACCAAGTCAGGCTTCTGACTGTGAAAGGTTATCAAGTTGATAAAGCATGACTTGTCCGTGTTGAATCCATGCTGAACACTCCATCTCTACATTCAAACTAGTAATATTACTAAGACTCTGTTTTCCTTTTCTGTTTGTTAATAATGGTGCTGTCAGTATTAAGAGAAAGTATCGTGCTTTGTAGTTTACTATTCCATATTTTGTTCTATATTGGAACTGCTAAAATATTTTGATTTTATAACAGAAATCTCGGAAGTGCTATGACACTTGTACTGAAGTACAAGCTGACACAAACACTGCCCACCTCATCATACCTCATAGGACGTAGTCTTCTGCAGTTAGTATCACATGTGAACTGGGATTTTTGCATGCACTTTTGAATGTATAAAGATCCTTTTGATCTAGCAGGACTATTCACATGCTCATGCCGAACTTTTATTGGCATATGGGATTTTCCAGAAATGCTTCTCATGTTTATTTCAAACAATTCTGGAAAATGCAGCCAAACCCCAGTGGCTGCAGCAGGGCAGGACATTTTCCACCTCTCTCTGTAAGGGGGATGAGGCTGAGTGGATCATGAACAGCATGAGCTCCCACAACAGGGAAGCTCTGCCAAGCAGAGAGGTTCTCTGGGATGTACAAATGGTATAAGCAATAATGATGTTCTCCTACAGAATGTCAGTCCCAATCTCCTTTAGAAAAAACAAAAGAAGTGCTGGGGGGAAGAGTGACTTATAGGCATCTACTAACCTACATGTTTTGGTGCCATGGTTTGTAAGCCTCTTTTGGTATATAACAACTTTTTCTCATCTTTTAGCTGAATTTTAAAGCTATGTTTCAATGATTTTCTCTTTTAATCAAAACTGACATACCACCTAATAAAAGTTCAGCATACAAGCAGGAAGCACCTTGCCTGTGTCTCAGCTGCTGCTGAAAAAAAATCTAAGCTACTTTTTCAGAAGCATTTACATGCATATGGACTACGAAAAAGAATGATCTTTTATTATAATTTGCAATAGACTGAGTCTTGTTTACTCTGCTTCACCTCTGTGTGTGGGAAGATCATGGAACAGATCCTCCTGGATGACATGTTGGAGCACATGAGGGATGACCGTGTGATCTGGGACAGCCAGCACGGCTTCACCAAGGGAAGGTCGTGCCTCACCAATCTGGTGACCTTCTATGATGGAGTGACAGCATCGGTACATAAAGGGAAGGCAACCGATGTCATCTACCTGGACTTGTGCTAGGCCTTTGACTCAGTGCCCCACCACATCCTTATCTCTAAACTGGAGAGATATGGATTTGATGGGGGGAACATCCAGTGGATGAGAAACTGGTTGACAGAACATAGACAAAGCGAGGTGGGCAATGGGTCTATGTCCAGGTGGAGGCCGGTGACAAGCAGGGTCCCCCAGGGGTCTGTCTTGGGACCGGTGCTCTTTAACATCTTTATCAATGACATCGATGATGGAATTGAGTGCACCCTCAGCAAGTCTGCGGATGACACCAAGCTGAGTGGTGTGGTTGACACAGCAGAAGGAAAGGAAGCCATCCAGAGGGATCTTGACAGGCTGGAAAGGTGGACCCAAGTGAACCTAATGAGGTTCAACACTGCGAAGTGTAAGGTCTTTCACTTGGGCTGGAAGAATCCCAGACATAGATACAGACTGGGAGAAGAGCTCCTGGAGAGTAGCCCTGCTGAGGTTCAGGTGGATGAGAAACTTAGCATGAGCCAGCAGTGTGCTCTTACAGCTCGCAAGGCCAATGGTATCTTGGGCTCCATCAGCAGAGGGGTGGCCAGCAGGGACAGGGAGGGGATTGTCCCTCTCTACTCTGACCTTGTGAGGCCCCATCTGGAGTCCTGTGTCCAGATCTGGGGCCCCCAATACAAGAAAGATGTAGAACTGTTGGAGAGGGTTCAGAGGAGGGCACGAAGATGATTAGAGGGCTGGAGCACCTCCCCTATGAGGAGAGGCTGAGGGAGCTGTGCTTGTTTAGCCTGAAGAAGAGAAGACTGTGGGGGGACCTCATTGCAGCTTTCCGGTACCTGCAGGGAACAAACAAACAGGGCGGGAATCAACTTTTTAAAAGGGTAGACAATGGCAGAACAAGGGGGAATGGATTAAAACTAAAGGAGGGAAGGTTTAGATTAGATATTAGGAGGAGGTTTTTTACAGAGAGAGTGGTGAGGTGCTGGAACAGGCTGCCCAGAGAGGTGGTGGATGCCCCATCCCTGGAGGTGTTCAAGGCCAGGCTGGATGGGGCCCTGGGCAACCTTGTGTAGATCCAGGCCTGGAGGTTGGTGTCCCTGCCTGTGGGGGGGGAGTTGGCGCTCTATGATCCTTGGCGTCCCTTCCAATCCAGACCATTCTATGATTCTATGATTCTATCATTCCATTCACATAGACTGAAATGCAGTTACGATCTTTTTCCTTCCTTGGGCATCTGCATGAGACCAAGATTGAACCCATGCACAGCCTTATAGCAGAGTGGTCTTGATATTCAGTGTAGATTAAGCACATTTTTTGTGTGAGGTTGTAAAACTGAGGAAGACTGGGCATAAGCCAACATGCTGAAGAAACAGCATTTTGTCTGTGTCAGCCATCATCAGAAATTTGACCTTGAGATTACAGTTTCAGTTGTGACTAGGCTTCTTGGCACCAGAATGGCTTAGCACAGTAGGACTGAAGCTCAGAAGGGAACTCCATACACTGTTATAAACTTCTACACATTATTTTGCTGAAGATTTGAGAGCGACCTTGTCTGACAGAAGTAATCACAGAACTATAAAACAAAAATCCCTATTATTGCACAGAGATGAGATGCAACAGTAGCGGGCACATTGTTCTCAATGCTTTTCTGACCAACGATAGACAAGGTTGTAGCCTTGAGCTGCTAGAGAAAGTGCCCTGAAAAGCACACATGAACTTCACTAGGACTTTGGTTCGTATTTGAAAGGGTGAGAAAAGCTTCTGCAGTTCTGTAACAAGGCCTGAATGTTCCCACTTCTTCCACAGCAATTATTTTTTGCAATTTGCGTTTCGGCTTATACAGCCTAACAGTTGATAGGTTAGTTCTTCCCATTTCTTTCTCACACTGTCTCACACACAATCATTACTGCAAACACAGGTGCCTTTTAAGGGCCATGAGGTAAATACAAAGCAAGTATATAGCAATGCAGATTTCCAAGTATGACTATCTGGAGAAGGGGAATAATGTCTGATAACTACTTTCTTCCCTACAGAGATTTCTTCCAGTACTTCCCTATGGAACCTGCAAAAAGCCAGTCGTAGTGATCTCAGCTGTGAGAGTGAAGCAGAGTATACTCCGAGTGAGAGGAACAGAGTATATGTTTTGGACCTCAAGACAGGGAAGGACTCCAGCCTGAGCACAAGCTGGTACTATGTGAACCTGTGACTCTGCTAAGCCTTACAGCTTCATACCAAGTTTTCAGAGCAAACGTAGGTAAGGCCAGGACATTATAATCAGGCTGAGTAAGACTGAGTCATCAGGCTAATGTCATGTGCCTTGCATTTTTAAAAAAGCCGTGATCTTAAGACTCATGCTTGATGTTAAGTTCTGCTGTGTGACTTTTGATCAGGTAGTTGGTGTTCTGTTTCATCAATTTTATTCCTACTTGTGCACAAGAAATTTTAACTCCAAGCCACATTGTTCAAGCCAGGTTTACTTTGATGAGCAGCTTTATGACAGTTGTATGACCAGACCACCTGCAGACCTGTGTAGGCACAGAAGCTCTGGGAGAAAGTGATGAGGTCTGTACAGGTAGCACTGGATGATCATCCTGAACATTTAACCCAAAAAGAAGCAATTCCCATATTTGTAGATTTACAGGATCCAGAATATTCCCTTACCCTTGAACCACTCCCCCTTGTCTTATGGCTCTTGTGGTACTCAGCAACATAAAGCTATCATGATGAGACTGCATGGCCATGAGGCTGTGCTCTAGTCTTGGTCATCCAGAATTTTTATGTACAGGACTCCTTTGTGGTAACAGTTCACAGAAAAGATTAATACCAGGAAGGCAGGTCTTGTCTTCTGCTTTTCAGCCTTTCCCCAAGCCTGGTACCTGTTGATTATGCACCATCTTGAATTATCACAGAATCACAGAATGACTAGGTTGGAAAAGACCTTTAAGATCATCGAGTCCAACTGTTTCCATCCTAAGCTAAACCATAGCCCCAAGTACCTCATCTACCCTCTTTTTAAACACATCCAGGGCTGGTGACTCAACCACCCCGGGCAGCCTGTTCCAGGCCCTGACAACTCTTTCAATGAAAGTTTTTTTTCCTCACGACTAATCTGAACCTGCCCTGGCACAGCTTTGTGCCATTTCCCCTTGTCCTATCACCTGTCACTTGACTGAAGAGACCACTGCTCACCTCTCTACAAACTCCAATATGACACAACTGAATTAGAATTGAAAGTATTATATGATCTGGTTTATAAATAAAGGTTGGCTAGCGGAACAAACCTGTCCAATGGTCTCTGTAGCCCATTCACCGTGCCAAGAACCAGTGTCAGAGTTATCACAGATGTAGATGGGGCAGTGTTCAGAGAAACTAATCAGTCATCCTCTGGAGGGAAGAAAAACATAGAAAAAACACTCTCTACCAGCATCTTCATGCAATTATAAATGGGTTTTGAGGTAATATGTATTGTGCTGGTTAGTGGAAGGTGAGGTGAGTACCACATGCACATGGAAATGAACCCAGAACTCCTCACCCTGAAACTATGTGTTTCAGAGAAATAATCAATGCCTTCACTTCCCCCAAAGTATCTCACTGATGTTCACAGATGTTTGCTTCAAAAATAACAGATAAGGCTCACTGAAATTTAATGGGAAGGCAAGACATTCCCAGGTTTGATGGTCCCCCTGCAGAAAAAAGTGCATTGTCCAGATGCTTCTTGATCTCAATCGAGCTCTGCACTGTGACCACTTCCCTGGGGAGCCTGTTCCAGTGCCCAATCACCTTCTCAGTAAAGAACCTCTTCCTAATAGCCAGCCTAAACCTCCACCGTCGCAGCTTCATGTCATTCCCTCAGGTTCTATCACTGGTCACCAAAGAGAGGAGATCAGCGCCTGCCACTTTGCTCCCCCTCATCACGAAGCCTTGGACTGCAATAAGGTCCCCCTTCAGTCTCCTTTTCTCCAGGCTGAACAAGCCAAGGGACTTCAGCCTCTCCTCATAAGTCTTCCTTCCTTTTAGACCCTTCATCATCTCCTTTGCCCTCCTCTGGACACTCTCCAATAGTTTTATGTCCCTCTTGTACTGTGGCACCCAAAACTGCACATAGTACTTGAGGTGAGGCTGCACCATCACAGTGTAGAGTGGGATAATCCCCTCCCCGGACAGGCTAGCAATCCTGTGCTTGATGTACCCCAGGATATGGCTGGCCCTCCTGGCTGCCTGGGCACACTTGTGGCTCATGTTTAACTTGCTGTTGACCAAGACCCCCAAATTGCTCTCAGCCTGGCTGGTGTCCATTGTCTGACCCCACAGTCTATAAGTGCAGCCAGGGTTATCCCTTCCCAGGTACAGAATGTGGCATTTGCCCTTGCTGGACTTCATGTGGTTGGTGATTGCCCAGCTCTCTGATCTGTCCAGGTCTCTCTGTAAGGTTTCTCCAGCCTCAACGGTGACAACAGCTCCTCCCAGTTTCATGTCATCTGCAAATTTACTTAAGATACACTCTAGTCCTGAGTAAAGCTCATTTGTGAAAATGTTAAAAAGAACTGAGCCTAAAATTGAGCCTTGGGGAACTCCACTGGTGACTGGCTGCCAGTAGTATTCAGTAAGAGCATTACCACCATGCTGCCCACTTATAGATAGAGCATTTTTTAATACACAATTATGAGGCTGCTATTGTATTTCCCCATGCCTCATATCTACTAGGAGTTATGCTGCAGCAATATTTTCCCTTGCAGGTCAGTCTGGTTTATGACTGATGGCTTCTTTCTGTCATGAAAGTTTGTCCAGAGAACAGACAGTTTTAGACAGGCATCACTTTCATGCTCTTTTACCTATATTTTAGAAATCACCTCCTTTTTCTGTAATTTCTATATATTTTGTGCTTTCCTGCAGAAGGATTGCATTCTAGAATAGCCACATGCATACAACTGTGGCTGTAGAAGACATTTTAGAAGGATGGCAGGTGTTTTCTCCTTTGTCTTTACAAGTTCCTCAGGGATAGCAAAGTTTTCTGATCAAACCAGGGACTGCATAGTGAAAAGACATGATAAGATACTGTATTTAATGAGGAGTGAAAGGACAACAGAGACAATTGGGGAAGAAAGCGGTGGTGTTAGGTAAATATGCTGGAGATAAGTTTCTCTCATTGCTAATCTGCTATAATTAATATGGTATTTTCAGTCTATATTCCACATCTTCTCACTGGGGTACAACAGCACAGTCTGTACTCCAGCAACTGAAAGGGACCATTTTTTCTATATCAGTTCCTACCCAGTAGGAAAGCTGGTGGTGTTTCCTAACCAGGGTTTGTTACTGATGCAAGGAACCCTGCAGAAAGTCTGTGTGATTTCTGAGTTCAGCTCAACTCAAAATCTCCCTCTCTCAACCCCCCAACTCCAAGTTCATTATGCAGAGTACCAAATGCTTGAAAATGGAGACACCTCATTTGATCCCATGACAAGTTTCCTCACTAGAGGACCTTACAAAATTAAATTTCCAGCCAAAAATTCACAGTTCTGATGCTGTTTTCCTCTAGTTTGCCCCTGAAAAGTTTCACTCAGGCCCTGGTCTCCTGTGAAAACTCACTTGTGTTGTAGATCTTTGCTTTATGGTACACCCACGCACTTACCAGTTGCACTCACCTATTCATAGTGTGCCTTCCCTTGTATAAAGTTCTTGCAAACTTCTATTTGTGATGGCCTGTCTGATACAGCAGCAGAAAGATGACCCTTGCTGCTGTACCAGACCTCTCTGACATGGCAGCGACCTCACACTGAGTGACTTATCAGGTAGGTTTTGGAAAATAACCACCTTTCAAGTTTTTTCTAGCTGCTTGTTATCACCTGAAGAGATGCCATGCAGGCACCTTAGTCATTCAAAAGTACTTTTCCGTCTTCGCATCTTAGAATTGTCACTAATATTGTCACAGTGAAATAATATTATTAATTACCACGGGTTTAAATTAGCTCCCTAGTGGATGCCTTAGCAAAGCCAGTTAATCACATTTGGATGAGGCCACATACCTGCAACAAGTAATTGGATTCTCTGCTTGCCCCAGGAGCCAAAATTATCAGGTTAATTACAGACAACTCAGATCTGCTGTGGCATGCAAGCCACTATCTTGAGCATAGATGCATTGCTCTGGATGACTTGGAATTTAAAATCCTTGTTATACCAAATGCACATACCTCTTAGAAATGATTAATGGGTTTGGTGGGTTTCATCCCAACGCTATAGCTCTGTTTTCGCATTGGAAACAGACAGCTCCATGGAAAGTAGTGCCTAAAGTCTTGAGTTTCCTTGTTAAGAGGCAAAAAGCTAAGACAGGCTGATTTGATTTGTAAGTATGTTTAGTCAGACCTTTAGCCATTTTTATGCAGTCAAGCACTCACCTGATATAAACAGTGGTTCACTAATTTGCAGCAGGGTTTGTGAAGCAGAGAATTCAAAAGTCAAACAATGTTTGGAGCATCAAAGGTTGTTACAAGTACAGTCTTCTCAAATTCTTCCAGTCATCAGGCACTTCCAACTTGAAAGGAATCATTCCCTCCATTAATACAATTTTCATGCAGACCTCAGTCTGCAGGTTACTACAGTCTTTCCAATAGCAGGCAGGCTTAGTTATCTGCCAGATAACTATCTGTCTCAGAAAGTAGGGGTGGTGCAGAACCCTAACCAGACTTCTCCCCAGGCAGTGAATAGTGAGAACTCTAGGCAGAAGTTGAGCTTCATAATGTCAACAAATGAGACTGGTCCACTGAACTCAAAGGAGTCCATGGAAGAAATAATGTCAATCTATGTCAACAGCTTTTTTCTTCCTGTAGAACTCGCAGAGCTTGTGATATGAAATAAGTATGTTGTACCCACTCAGCATCAGGCATTTTTAAAAGACAGTCCATCCTTAAGGGACCTGAGTGTGAAGACAGCTGGGCTGAGCTTTGTGGTGGGGTGCAGTTAACATGTCCCTGAGCCAGTTTGAATTTCTGCCTCTTTTTTGCCTCAGTGCAGTTTTCTCACAGACGTCTTCCACATCGCTGTCCTCAGTGATCTCAGAAACTTTCTGCAATTAATTTCTGGAGTCAGGACTAACCTGGGAGGAGAGTGGGAATGAGCTTCTTGAAGACGGAACAGTGGAGCAATTCTCTATTCTACTACAGCAACTTTTTTGCTGCCTTTTTGTTTCTTTGCAGCCTCTCATAGGTTCATCGTTGTTTTGCTAAGTTTTCCTCATCTGAGTGAAATGGCCTAGCTTGTGTGCCAGCTGGCATTGCCTCATCACCAGAAATAGCCTGGAACATCAGAATGAGGAGCTGCTTAACACCTCTTTCTCAGAAGCCTTTGAAGAGTACCTTTTAAAACCCATTTCTTCTCTGCTGCGTTTAGAGTCATACCTGGAGTACCTAGTGCTTGTACCAATGTCTTTGATCCGGATTGTGACACAGTGATGTGGAGAAGAATAAAATGAGAAAACCCTGAAACATGGGTTGCAATTCAGGTTGAGTAGGATAGATGAGCAAGATCTGACAATGATCTAGCTAAACAACATTGCATTTATGGCTCTAAATCACTCCATTTTCACATGACTGAAGGTCTTGGCTCCTCTGTAGTGTGTCAGAGATGGTGATCAAGCTCTGGTCTTTGGCATTATTCTCATTTGTGATATGGTCTCACCTGAAATATTTTGCTCTGTTACATTTGAGAATTGTACATTCAAGAATGATTATAGGTGAAATGTTAGCACTATAAAATCTCACCCCTCACTTGGACTGTGCAATTTTGGGAAGCAACCAGGAGAATTCAGAGGTGACAGAAATATTTTAGTGACCAAAACACTTCTTCTAGTGAGAGTACTGCACAAAGTTTTGCCTGGACAGCCCTGGGACAGGACAGTTGTAACCAGTCTGTTTAACTCATTTTTCTTTCTCTAGCTTCAGCTTACTATTTTATAGTTTAGGTTTCTTTTTACTCAGGAAAAAATTCCCTTTTGAGTTTAAAAGCCACTCAGCCTAGAGAGGTCACTAGAGAAGGAGCTATCCTCTTTGGATACTAATCCACTTAAGACTCAACATCAGCCCTCCTGTCTTCCCAAATTTTGAAAGAAGCTGTTGTGGCAGTATAGGCAGCTTGAAATTTTGAAGTCAACCTGGCATTTTTTGTACTGTCAATTCCACAATTTCATTTCCAGCTTCAGACAGTAACTATCATCTCCTTGTATGACTTTCCTGGTAACTCAGATGACAATGTTTCACCCAGCAAACCCTGTTCCACTGCCTGCCACAGTTCTTATTGCTTCTATCAGGCACTTCCATGGTATTGTGGAATAGTCTAAAATTTCCTTTAGCATGTTGAGGCAATCTGTACCACAAGTCTTGCTCACACATGCAGAAAGATGAGTGCTCAGGAGTCAACTGATACTCTGTAGGGTATAAGGTGGGTCTTTTGATGGTCTGCAGCAAAGGACTTCAGCAGCAGGAGGGCTGTTGAGGTGACAGTGACACTGTTCATTTGAACTGGGGGAAGTTACAGGTCAGCTCCACTTGCAGGACCTGAAAATAGGAAAACAGAGTGACTGATGTTTACAAATAATTACCTTTTAAATAGCAGAAGCTGGGGAAAGTAAGGTGAAAGGCAACTTTTAGCAAACATTTCAGTTTCAAATGGGCTTCCTGAAGGATCTGGCTAATTTGCCAGTGTATCAATTCAATAGAAAATGTCAGAGGTTCAGGTTAGGGGCTCTGTGACCCTTGCACTGTTGCAAGGGCACAACCTGGTTCACACCACTTTAACTCATGCACAGAGCTTTCTTCTCATACTGCTCTCAGTCTAGTTGATATTTTTATGTGTCCCAGCAGATACAGCTATAGTCAAATGACCAGATAAGAGTTTTGGGGAATGAGATAGTAAAGTAAGGGGCTGTATAAACAGAGATTGAGAGATTTGCCCTCTGACAATTTTGTAATACCTTCTGAGCTTGCTAGACAAAAGCTGAAGCAAAAAGATATGCTAAGTACCGGTTTTCACATACATTAAATGCTTTCTTGGCATCACGGAATAAAAGGACACTTTCAAATACTTAGTACGATGCAAAGAGTACCTTGTCTACGTAACAAAGAGAATAGTTCCAAGGCAGTCCCTAGGGATGCAGCAAGAGTGAAGGATACAAGGCCCAGATCCTCGTTATGGGCAGTTCAGATCCTCATTGGAGAGGTATTCATAAATCTGAGGTGCACAGAGACAATAATAAAGATGACATAGATCAGGAATTTGCATTCTCTCTGTCAGCTGAGGGCTGGCTAGTGAACTAAATCTTTCAAAGCCTGAGCACTCAAAAGGTGAGGGAGTTTTCTATCCAAGTTGGGACTGAAGCCAAAATGTTATCTTTTTTAATTAGGTCATACCTGAAATCAAATATATTGTTGCAGTTTTGTGAGGCTGTGCTGCTGAGACGGTTTTTGTAAACAGCAGTTCCAGTTTTCTGCCAGCCTCAGTGTAAACTTCGGGCAATTCAAGGCCAGAGTCGCGGCCGAGAGATAGTCACGCGCCTCTGAGACTCACATGTAGGAGAAAACAACCCGGAAGCAGCTGCATTTTGCCACCGGAGAAGGGAATGAGAAGATGTACCGAGCTGTGCAGACACCAAGGCCAGAGAAGGGCGAGGAAAGATGCCCCTGCAGCCTGTGAAGAAACCCATGGAAAAGGCTGAGACCTCACCTGCAGCCCGTGGAGGGGCTCCACGCTGGATGGAGCAGGTGGAGACATAGAGAAGATGCTGTGACCCTACATCGGGATAAGCTGCTGGGTAGCACTTGCAGCCATGAGGAGAATGAGAGACACAGAGATGAGCAAGAGTGTTGGAACAGGTTTACTGGGGGAGGCTTTTAACCCCATGTAGGAGTGGGACTGAGAGACACTATGATAAAGAGATAAAGTCCTGTGGGAAAGGAATCATGTTGGAGAAGTTTGTGGAGGACTGTCTCCTGTGGGTGAGACCCCACGGTACAGCAGGGGGAGGGTGTGGAATGAATGCCCTCACCCCTCCACTTTCCAGGCCGAGAAGGAAACCAACTTGCAAGGGACTGACTGAAGTCCCCATCTCCCAGTCCCTGTCCCCCCTGTGCTGCAGGCAGTGGGAAGAAGGGAGTGAAATCATGGCTAAAGTGAAGTCTGCTTAGAATGGAGGGGTGGGGGGAAGATGCTACCGAGAACCCCATTTTCCCCAGTCCCTGCCCCCCCTGTACTGTAAGTGGGGGGAAGAAGGGAGCAAAATTCTGACTAAAGTCTGCTAAGAAGGGAGTGGTGGAGGGAAAGTGTTTTAAGATCTGGTTATGTTTGTTTTAAGATCTGGTCATGCTCCTGACTCTGGTTTCACTGTTCTTTGTAGTGCAGTGTAATAAATTAGGTAGTTTCTCTCTTGTTCACTCTGTGTTGAGTCTGTTTTGCTCAAGTCGTTGATGACAGAATGATCTCTCCCTGTCCTTATTTTGACTCCTGAGCTCTTAATATATATTTTTTACGCTGTCCATCTAAGAAGGAGAATAATAGACTGACTTTGGTGGGCGTCCAGCCTCCAGCCAGGGCTAAACCACCACATATATGATCTATCCTAAGCAGCATTTTCTTTGCATATGTGAATGCATACAGCTTAAAAATAACCCATACTGCTTCATTCTGATATCAAATCACATGCTGTGAAAATTAGGCAGAGACTGAGTACAACTGCCATAATAGCCACTATCAGTATTAACATAAATATTTATCTTCACATATAAAAAATCCATTCCAGCTGCAGCCATAATTTGATTTATATATGCTAATATGGACGATATGAATACAGAGCTAGACCTATGGTCCTGCTTTACCGACAGTCATGTACATTCCTGCTCAGAAAAATACCAGTCCAAGACAAGACGCATGTGAGCCCATTGATTCTTTCTGCTTTTGTGAACAAAGTTTGTGTTCTGATAGAATCAGTCTGACCTACCATCTCTTAGTAAATAGAAAGCAGAACTAATATGTCATAAGACAGTCAGGCAGACTACACAGATTTCAGACAAAGGGAGCTAGATAAATGGGCCGTTGTGGCAAGAGATGCAGCCTGACAGGAGACCTTGCAGGATTTGGATGTTAAATTTGCAGAGGTGAAATGCAGAACTGGCACCCTGTGCTCTCCTCCATGTTCTTGGCAAGCAGGCTTCTCTATTAATAGAGTATCACTAGCTCACCAGCCTCACAAAGGCATTTTGAAGAGTCTTTCTGGATCTACTGAACTTGCCTTCTGTTCTGTCTGTCTGTTAACATACTAAGGTACTGCTTTTATTTAGAAAAGGCTGCAAAGTTTGCCAGTTACTGTGCACAGCCCCCATGATCTGTTCATAAAAAAGAATCTAAGCTCTGCACTACCCAACTCTTCAATGCTGCAAGTAGTGAAACAGAACAGTGTCTTTTTTTCAGTGAAGCTCTAGACTGTGGCTGGCCTAAGCTAGCTACAGACAACCATTTCTGTTTGCATGGCTCAATGCAACTGCCACAACTTACTTGAAGAGATAAGCAGAGAGTAGCCAACTAGTTACTTATCCATTATTTACTGCAATTCATTGTCCTTTATGTGTGGAAGTTTCAGGCCACTTTGTTCTTAAAGCATCACTTCACTGCATGCAGCAACTGAGCTTTTCTATGAACATGTTTACTTTCTCAATCAATCTTGGAAGAAGAAGCTTTCCTGACTTAATGGGTCACTTGAGTATCATGGATTGAGTGAGATGGAAACAACAAGCATCAAGTTTAGTTGGCCCTACAATTTTTCCTTTCTTTTGCTTCAGATATTGAATTCATTTGGGCAGTAATGAAAATCAAACCCACAGATGGCCTCAATTTTAGTTCACACAAAATGATACTAACACCCTCACTGAAAGGATTCAAAGAAGGTTGAACAGCTTTCATGCATCTTTCGTTAGGCTCAGAGGTGATTAGGGGGAATACACGAATTATTTGACCCAAACTGAAGAACCCTTTCTTCAGAATGGGTTCAGCACGTATGGTCTAAGTATCAACTTAGTAAACCAAATAAAGGGCGCACAGGACTTGTGTAACATCATGCAAATCAGTATTACCAAATCCTAATTAAAGTGAAAAAAAATAAAGTAGCAGTATTTCCAAAAATTCTGGGGAGCAAGAAGTGCACATCTGCAACCCTCAAATACTGTCCTTGGTCTCCAACTAGAAGTGAGATAGAACTTGACTGGCTCATTGATACCCACACATAAATCAAGATGATGCAAAAACTTTATGTGCCAGCAGTCCTAGCCAGGTTACTTACTGACAAAGGGAGGGGATCATGCCTCCAGTCCAATGGGGAATTTAAGAGAGTGCTATCATCTTCACTGAAAAATTAAGGGATTATTTAACTAGCAATTGTCAGATACCAGAGAGTAAGCAGTCAACATGATCATTTTCCTTATTTATCTTTCAGGGCATGATTCCGTTCATTGGATGAAACCTAAACTACTGAATTTAGTACAGGATTCATAAAATATTTCCATTAAAATAAAAATATTGCCTCTCCTTGGATAAATCAGTGTTATGTTCTTGCATAATATCTACTTCTTGGCCCTGCAGCTTTCCCAGAGGACTGCCCTCATTATTTTAGACAAGTGATGTTTACTTAATGTTAGCCATGCAGTATGACAAATGGCTTGCTGCTGCTTTGCCAGTGATTCATGAAGCAGAAATCCTCCATTGTCAGCACATCACAGAAGTGGTTAAATTTAAAAACATCAGGAACTACACTGAAGAAATTCTCTGGTCAGTCAATTGTTTTGGTAACACAAAAAAGATGGATTCTGAAGTTCATTGCAACACATTGCTAAAACTAGGTTTCTTGAAAAGCTACCACTCTATAGCATCAACCAAGTTACAGCCAAATCCATTAGGGATTTCACAAGCAGTCAGTTGTTTCAGTTTTATGTTATGCTAAAAGCAGGTTTGCAGAAAACATTCTGTATTCCCCTGTACACAATGGTCCTGCAAACAACTGTACTCACAGTCCTAGCCGTGCTTCTCTTTGTGCCCTCAAAGCTGAAGTCCCAATAAATGAGGCTGCACTTCCAATGCACCTTCTTGGTTCTTTGAGGGGCCTGCGAAGGTGTAAGAGATGACAGGAACTCTCAGCTCTGGTTGCTTATAAGTACTACTACTGCATCATCTTTTCCAAAATCCTTGGGAAGAGAGGGACCATGAAGGAAGCTGTTCCTGGAAATTGAAAGTTTCCACTCCATGCAGCTCTTCCAGAAACTGGCAGCTATATCAATGTAACTCCCAACTCCTATTAACAGCTTGTGCATCGTGTCTTAGCTGCTTTGGCACATCTCACTTCTCAGAAGCAAATTCCCCTCACTCTTCATTGCACAAGCTAAATATGGTCTGACAAGGTGCCTGATCATTTAGCAAGAAATATTTGTGTGTAACATTCACCTATATTATCTCCTGGTGACTACAGCACTACAGTTCTCCAGAAGAAGTCTGGGGACTCTGCTCATATGGGCACACAACCCTTCTTTACTGGGGTTTTTTGAACAAGAACCAGTGTATTCTCTCCTGCATATACTAAGTACTGAAGTACTTACTGCTAACCCATTCAGAATACAGTTTTGAGAAAAAGACCTTATGTATACTCTTGTCTAACTGAATTTGAGAAATTAATTACAACTGGTTTGCATATAAAGTCTATGCTGTAGGATACCAACTGTCCACACTAACATAAACAGACATTTTTACACACTGAATGTAAGAAGGGAGAAGAGCTCATGTATAGGCACAAAACAGCCATTACACTACAGCTGATGCCTTGGACTCATCAAAATAGTCAACTTGCAATAATGCACCCAGTATCTACTTAATCTAATAATTTATTTCTGCTGTGGTTCAATGTGTGGAAGTTTTATTATAATAGGTCTCTGCACCAACTACCCAAAGCTCTCACATATACTTCCAAAGATATGGTTTTACATAGAAGCACAGCAGGTTTTGTTTTACCAGTTTACCAGGTGGTCATAGTGCTGAATATTCTCATATTTTTAAGTGAAATTTCAAAATCTTTTTTATTATAGCAGTGGTTATCAGCTACAACAAATGTTCAAGCTGATATTCACCAAATATAGCACATATTCTGTGTAACCAGAGCACTATGTAGCAGAGCCCCATCAGCGCTCAGTGAGTTCTCGACCATACCACAGTGGGGAAATGCTATCAACCCCCCTGTGTTTGCACAGGAATTTGACAGGAAATGACTAGCTGTAAGATTGGGCCTCTAACAGCCACAGCCGAGGGAGCTCTGCTCCCTTTCTCTCCCTGATAGAAATACTGCTCTGCTGCTTACACTGTGCAGAGATAGTTTTCTTACCCAGCACTGCTTACTGCAAAATCTGGTGGTGCTACTTACTTGAAATTTTGCTTTCCAAGGGACCTATTTAAATTTACATAACTGAATGATTGCTCAATAGTACAAAACACTTTGACCACCACAGAGGTCAGTTGTTCAATTCCAAGCCATAGTAAACAAAATGCTGCTTGGAGTTAAGCACTTTAAATCCTTGTCTAAGTTTGGCATGACCACAACTAGAAGACACGTTTCCTTTGGATGGCAGAGCTGATACTAGATGGAGAGACAAACCCTTCTGCCTCCTCTCTAGTTGCAGCACTCCCTGAGTACCCCTGGAGACTGGGCTGTGCCACAGTGCCAAACCACAGGCAGGTTCAGCAGAAGGGCTATTTCTGATTTTGTGGTAATGGCAAGGTCAGAGGCTTCTCCTGGCCAGCACTTTATGAGAGGCAACTTCCTCATGCAAAGGCATGCATGCAGCACTATCAGGAGAGGCTCACAGAAGCACAGCACATTAGGATTTGGAAGGGACCTCGAAAGATCATCTAGTCCAACCTCCTGTCGGAGCAGGATCACCCAGACTAAATCTGAGAGGAACACATCGAGGTGGGTTTTGAATGTCTCCAGAGGAGACTCCACAGCCTCTCTGGGCAGCCTGTCCTAGTGCTCACAGGAAAAAGTTCCTCCTTACATTCACATGGAACTTCCTCTGCTCCAGCTTGCACCCATTGCCCCTTGTCCTATTGCTGTCCATCACTGAGAAGAGCCTGGCTCCATCCTCCTGACTCAGGAGGCTCCTTCTCTTCTTGATGAAAGTGTGCGCGCGCACACACACACACATGGTCACACACACACAGGGATCATGTGCTCACTGCTGTTACACTGCTGCCACAGACCTTGGTATCTGGGTGGACTTAACCTCAGCCATGACAACTAGAAGAACTCTGCATAGCATTTTTATAAAAAACAAGTCCTTTCCATCTCTTAAACAGCTATTTTTTCGTTTGCCTAAACTTAGCTTTTGTATCATAAAAAATCCCCTACACCAAGCAACCAGCTGCCTTTTCATTCTGATCTGAAATCTGCCAGTCTTCAAATCTTTTATTCCCAATACCGAAAACATTATTGCATAAATAATTCTCAGCATCCTAGTGAAATTGGGACAGGTGGACATGAAGCACCATGATCAGACTGATGATCTGAAAGTCTGAGCAATTTCAAAGGTTCAAAAGAAAAAAGTATTGAGATCACCTGTTCCTGAGCTGGACCCCATACTAATAACAGCAGTTAGTGGCTCCATACAGAATACATCAGCATTTAGTAAGCATTCAGTTGAGCTATGGTGCAAAGTCTACAATATCACTAGTTGCAGGCTTCACATTATCAAATTCAGTCTTAGGAAAGTGGAGTAGAGCTCCTAAAATACACAGACACTATTGAATTAAAAATCTAATTCCCTGAGCACCGTTGATTTCCCATTGATTTTTTTAACTGTTGGTGCTCCACAGTCCCTAAGAGAGTATCAGTACAACCTGCAGCCCGTTTCAGGGAATACAGGAAACCTTTGGTTTCATAAGGGCAAAGAACACCTATTAAAAAAAAATTATAAGCTATCTTAGCCTGACCTCTGCCATTCTGCTCCTCAACACAGCCTCCATGCAGCATTAAGAGGCAAATTTTTGGAAGTACCAACCATATATGAGTAACTTCATATTCAGAACGTGACTGTCTGCCATTGTTATTACTTATTGATTTTCCTACCTAAGAATATCTTAGGTTCCCTCCAGTCATGAAAAAATATATATTCAACTTAAGTTAGTTCACACAAAAATGCAAAATTTGGTTATTCTGAGTGCAAGAGCTAACATATGGGCTGCAAGTCAAGAAGCAAAGTTTTACTTCTGTATCTGCAGTTGGCTTGCTATGATGCTTTGGACAAGTCATGCCTCTCCCTGCATGTCTGTTTCCTTTCTCTTGTTGTGTCAACCTAAATGGTTCTTGAGGTGGGAAATAATTCTTCCAAGGCCTTGGGCATTTGTGGAAGATTTTAATAGGGCAGGCAAACTAGAAAGGCCTGTAATAGGCATGCAGTCATAAAGACATTCATATCACAGAATCACAGAATGGTAGAGGTTAGAAGGGACCTCTAGAGATATCTAATCTAACTCCCTTGACAAAACTGCATCACCTTGAATGAGTTGCACAGGATCACTCCCAGGTGGATTTTGAATGTCTCCAGAGAAGGAGACTCCACAACCTCTCTGGAAAGCCTGTTCCAGTGCTCCATCACTCCCACAGCAAAGAAGCTTTCCCTGTCATTTAAACAGAACTGCCTATGTTCCAGTATGTGTCTGTTGCCCCTTTTTCTGTTGCTGGGAACCACTGAAAAGAGACTGGAACATCCTCTTGGCATCCACCTTTTAGATACTATAAGCATTGGCAAGAACTCCTTTCAGTTTTTTCCAGGCTAAACAGACCCAAGCCTCGTATCCTTTTCTCATAAGAGAGGTATTGCTGTCCTGTAATCATCTTTGTAGCCACATGCCAAGCAACCAGACACCTTTACCTCCAGTTCCACTGGACTCTCTCAAACGGCTCTCTCAGGAGAGCCCAAAAACTCGGCACAGGACTCCAGATGTGGCCTCACCAGGGCAAAGTAGGGGAGGAGGAGAACCTCCCTTGACCTCCTGACCACACTCTTCCTAATGCACCCCAAGACACCACTGGCCTCCTTGGCCACAAGGGCACACTGCTGGCTCATGGAGACCTTCTCTGCAGGTCCTTCTCTGTAGAGCTGCTTCCCACCATGTCAATCCCTAACCTGTTCTGGTGACTGCTGCTATCCCTCCCTAAGTGCAGGCCCCTACACTTGCCTTTGTTGAACTTCATTATCTTCCTCTCCACTCAACTCTGTAACCTATCCAGGTATTGACGAATGGAAGCACAAGTTTTTGGAGTATTGGACACTCCTCCCAGTTTTGTATCATCAACAAACTTGATGAGGGTACACTGTCCCCTGGTCCAGGTCATTGATGAATATGTTGAATAAGTCTGGGCCCAGTACTGACCCTTGGGGCACACCACTGGCTACAGGCATCCAATTAGAATCTGAACCTTCTGAGCTCTGTCAGTCAGTTCTCAATCCTCCCCACTGTCCCCTCACCTAAACCACACTTCCTAAGCTTACCTATGAAGATATTGTGGGGAGCAGTGTGAAAAACCTTGATGAGTACTGCAGGGGTGGCTTCTGCAAGAAGCTGCTATAAGCTTCCCCTGTGTCCAATGGAGCCAACGCCATCCACCTCCAAGACAGACCCACTGCTGACCAAGGCCAAGCCTATCACCAACAGTGGCAGCAACTCTGTGATAATATATTTAAAAAAGAGGAAAAAAAACAAGTGACAGGGTGGGGTTTTTTGCAGTACAGAGAGGAGTGAGAAGATGGGAAAAACTTTGCAAACTCCAATGTGGGGTGGGGAGAAGGTGCTCCAAGTGTCAGAGGAGAGATTCTCCTGCAGCCTGTGGAAAAGGCCATGGTGAAGCAGGCTGTGCCCCTACAGCCTATGGAAGATGATGGGGAGTAGAGATTTTACCTGCAGCCTGTGGAAGACCCCATAATGGAGCAGGTGGAGGCACCTGAAGGAGGCTATGACTCTGTGGGAAGCCAGCACCAGAACAAACACCTGGCAGGACCCACAGTCCATGGAGACAAGAGCCCACACCAGAGCAGGTTTGCTGGCAGGACTTGTGACCCCATGGGGGACCTGCACTGGAATAGTTTGTAAAGAACTGTAGCCCATGGGTAGGACTTACATCATGGAAGTTGGTGGAGGGCTGTCTTCCATGGGAGGGACCCATGCCAGAGCAGGGGAAGAGTGTGAGGAATCCTCACCCTGAGAAGAAAACAGCAGACGAGACAACATGTAATGAACTAACTGCAACATCCATTCCCTGTCCCCCTGTGCTGCTCAGCAGGAAGAGTTTGAGAAAGCAGGAGTGAATCTGAGCCTAGGAAGAAGGAAGCAGTGGGGGGCATGTTTTAAGATTTGGTTTTATTTTTTCATTACGTCTGATTTGATCGGTAATAAATTAGATTAATTTAATTCCTTGTTGACTCTGTTTCACCCATGACAGTAGTTGCTCAATGATCTCTCTCTGGCCTTATCTTGACATGTGAGTCTTTCACTATATCTACTCTCCCCTGTCCAGCAGAAGAGGGGCAGTGATAAAGTTGCTTTGGTGGACACTTGGCCTCCAGCCTGGGTCAACCCATCACAAGACTGGAGCAAAGGTGGCATTAAGTAACGCCACCCTCTCTGTATCCTCTGTCACCATACTGTTACTCCAGGCAAATAGTCTTTGTGACTAGTGTTGGCTACTCTTTTCATAGATTAAATCAATTTATACCAGAGCCCAGGTCTTGGAGCAGAACTCTGGTGATATCATTTAGTTCCCATAACTCTTAATAATTGAAGTGGCAATAGTTAAGGCACCAAGTAAGAATATTCTACTGTAGAGCTTCCTTTGGCATCAAGATAGCAAATATACGTAGGAATGACTCCTTATTCTTGGAACAAATGCAAGCTGGTGTTCTATGACTTCAGTGCCTATGCACACAGGAAGGTATTAGTAAACCTTGATTCTTCTGAGCATTTAGTTTGGCTAACATTACATGCTGCTTTCCAGCACGTAAAACCTATTCCCCTTTAGCTGCATGTCTCTACAGTCAGTACATGTAATAACATCACAGATTTTCTGCTGCACAACTCCAGAAAGCTTATAGACACTAATGTTTTTTTAAGGATACCTCATTTATGGGGAAAAGAAGGAATTACTTCCTTATCCTGCCTGCTCATCCACACAATCAGGTTTCCTTTTTCCCCCTTCTAATCCAGCAAGCTCTTTTAAACCCCAGGCATTTTTAACAACTGTTCAGTAAAAGAATCAGTTCAACCATGAGCTCATGCCCAGAACCAGAAATTGTAATGTACATATAATTTAATTTAATTTAAAAGACTGGTTGATTTTACTCCAATCTAGGGGCAACCAGGTGACTGAAGTGTTGCTGGGCTGCACTGTCTTGTAATTATTAATACATGAGAAGAAATGAAGTCTGATATTAACATCTTCAGTCAACTGATATGGTGATTTCTCTGAGAACATAGAAATATGTCCCAGTGACTATTGTACAAAATGTACTGTGGTCACTGTGACTCCTAACAAATGACGTCCCAGTGATAGAAAGCTTCACTTTCCCTCTACCCTGCTAGTCAGTTTATGCTCAGAAAAGGAGGAGTAAAAGTAGTTCTAATGCATCCTTAGGGCTAACAGAGTGAAGAGTTGCTAGTACATCCTCCTAAGGTAGTTCATACTTCTGACCTTCTTAACACTTTACTCAGGTATATGGCAAATAAATCCATAGGATGTGTCATTTGTAGTTCTCCTGACAACAAGAAAAGCAAACTGTTCCTTAAAGAGCTCATTGTATACACATTTGGTCTAAAGGCTGCTTTCCTGGAAGTATGAAAATCCATTAGAGGCTGTAAACTGTTGTAAACGAGCCTTGGGGGATTAAAAGCCAGTTTATCTCCTGTCTGACACTGAAGGAGGCAGTGTAGTGAGGACAACTGAAATGTGAGTGACAGCTTGTTTTCCTTTGCTCCTACTTAGCCAATCAGCATGTAACTGTCTTGGCAGAAAAGGAACAGCCCTGAAGAAAAGGAGCAGAGCAGGAAACAACAGCAGATCAGGGATAATCATTAACTGCTAAGTAGTTATGTGCTAGGCTTTATATACTGCACACCAGTGACTCTGGGTTGACCTGGCACAGAATCACAGAATCGCAGAATCACAAGGTTGGAAAAGACCTTTAAGATCATCGAGTCCAACCATTCCGATCCTAAGCTAAACCATATCCCTAAGTACCTCATCTGCTCTATTTTTAAACACATCCAGGGATGGTGACTCAACCCCCTCCCTGGACAGCCTGTTCCAGGCCCTGACAACTCCTTCAGTGAAAATTTTTTTCCTAACATCTGATCTGAACCTGACCTGGCACAGCAAATACACAGCAAATACGCATCTGTGGAAGCAGAGCCCCAGAAGACAGTAGGACTATACATCAGCTCTGTGAACATGCCATTGTCACTTCAATGACCAGGGCAGGAAAATGTCCAGAGATGGATCTCTTTGATGGGTATGCAGCCTTTGGAGCTCCAAGTAAAATACAGTTTGCACATCATTACGCCAAGTGGTAATTCATGTGGTGGTGTGCTTTGAACTTCAACGCTCACAGCAGCCTGCTTTTGAGGAAGACCAAGAGTAAGGGTGCCTGTAAGCAGCTCTAGCAGACAGTGGTCCTCACAGATCCATAGCTAAGACACAAAAGTAGTAACAGAGCCACTTTAAACCCTGCCAAAATTCCAGTTCTCAAGCAAGAATTTGGGAGGGATATTAAAGGGAAGAACACTGTCTGAGGAGTGGAAACTGAACAAGACTGGGTTTTCGCCATCCCTGGCAGACCTGCAAAGAGATCCCCAAACTTCTGGCCTCTTGTCCCCTCCTCCTGGCCAGGCTGTTAGTTTGCATTTGGGAGGCAGGAAGTCTCAAATGCAAATCCTGCAGGTGGGAGAAACACAGTTCCTGTTCCTGAGCTAGTACTGCACAAGTCTGCCTCTACAAAGTCTTGAATTCCCTTTGAGTCTGCTTGCTCCTGTTTGTGAGTTTGTAAGGGGAAATTTAGCATCCTAAAACTTCCAGAGAGGAGAGAGGAGGCTCAGGGACTCTAACTGCCTCAAACCAACCTGTCTTCCAAATTCTCCAAATTCAGAAATTTAACACAGCTTTCCAGTTTTCATAGCAGAAAGCACAGCACTCACACCTCTCTTTGTCTATATTCAGTAACTGCAGGTGTAAGAAAATTCTGGTCTTCCCATACAGCTGGTTAGTGTAAGACCAGTTGTCCACACATACCAGGCTAAGTCTCAGATACAGAAAGACTTTGCTCCCTGTCTGGCAAGTACCATTAATGCAGACATAGAACATAGCAGCTTTTATAATTCTCATGCTTTTCTCAAGGAAAAACAAATTTATGGTTGTGCAAGTCTTTCAGTGGAATAAAAATACCTTTGGTTTAGTTCTTCCATGTATTTTGTCCTTAACTAGTTACTAATGATATGCTCTGCAGCTCTTTGGGTTGCCTTGTAAGTGCAAGCACTAGGAAAGACCAGATCCAAACATAGTGCCTTTGCTGGGTGCAGAGTAAAGTGTGCATAAATGTGTATGAACAGAAATCAGGGGGAAACAGGAATTCACAGTCAGCATAAGATGATCCATGGGTCAAATCTCAGCCCCAATATTCAAATAGGACTGAGCCTATTTCTTTGTAGCATATGCATGCATGTATGTTTTCAAGTGAAACATCCCAGGTATAATGCTGAGTAGCTGCAGTAATTTTGGTTTAATCTTTTAACCTAATTGTTCAAAAATGCTCTAAAAAAAGACAGGAGTACTTGACAAACACACAAGATTACCCCTTGAAGGGTCTTCCCTGAGTTTTTCCCACTATTCCTTGCAAATTCTTGCTTTCTTCTTGCCCTGCTCTGTGAGTTATACTTCATAGGATCTCCAAAACACTCCATCGTTATGGTCTGATTTTTCCCACAACCAGGGGACTTCTGCAAGTGCCTTCCTGTTATTTCTGAGTGTTGTCAAGAATTAAATCACTGCTATTATAAAAGCTGGACGATGTAAATTGACCTTTACTTTACCTCTGCCTACAGAGTGTCAACACGCACGTGCTCTGACACATCCACATGGGTACCAACCACGTAGTAAAGCAATTCTACTTCAGCAGAGACACCAAGGATCACAACCATAACTGACACAAATATTCTTAAGCCACTGGCTGAGTGAATTGAACTAGGTCTGCAGCTACAAATGTGTTTTGAAATAAGCAATAGCTTCTGTAGGGAATCAGGAGTTCCACCCCAAACATGACTGTCAAGCCCACATATGTCTTTCAGGCATTGATGTAGTAGTTTCCAGACAAGCTGTGCATAGAAAGTAGTACCAATCAGGTTGCCCTAAAAGTGCAGTCTCTGGAATGGTTCTTGCTACAACAAAAGCAAGTGGCAGGAGCCAACATATAAAGTAAATCAAATTTTCATTTCAGTTTTCTCAATCTAGGGTTTTAAAGGTTTCACAAATACTGATACTGTGTTAGATGCAGGCTCACCTCAACACCAGCGTTTGCAGCATCACACTTCCAGAGTGGCTATTTTTCACTGTTTATTCCAGACAAGTGTCTAACTTCCTAGCAGTGCCTACAGAAAGGTATTTTTTATTTGTACTTATTAGCTTTTATCCCAACAAGTTACCCAAGCCTACTGAATGTCATTAGTTCAATTGAGCAGTGAAGTGTGAGCAGCTGAGTTGCATTAGAAACAGTAAGCTTGTACAAGGGCTACATATAAACTCGGCTGTTGTAAACTACTTTCCTTCTGAATTCACACATTGTATTTTTAGCAGTGGGTGCCTATCAGATTACCTGATAGCTTCAGACAGGCCATTTTGGAGAGCATAATGTGTTTTTAACATATTCCTGCCTGCTTTGTGAATCACTTAATAATAAAAGGCAGACATCATCTGGTCAAGATTATAAACTTCATACAGCTCCAAACTGCTTTGTTTCACTAATTAATGTCCCTGGTTAATGTAAGTGCTTGTCACTAAATGAGCATATTATGCACCTGTTACAGATGTCATGTCAGCAGGAAATTAATGCTCGAAACACTGAAACCTCTGGTTGTAATACCTCTGGTTGTAACAGTGTTCAAGCATAGCTGTGACTACTGCAAAACAGGTGAGAATTCACAATCCTAAAACATATGCCTCAGTACTTCCATATTCAAAGTACTGCTTGAATAAGACTGTATCTGTTTGCTTAATTTATCATTAATAGCCCCTCATCAGAATGGACTCCCTGCTTGCCAGTACATCCATAACCATCATGGGTGGGAACCATGGGGAGTCACCCTGCTTGTAATTGGAGACAGTTCATACCCCAGCCCTGAAGCCTTCTTCACCACAGGCATCCTGCAAATGGCAAGTCAACCTCAGACAAAAGTGTAGAGAGCTTTGGGACAGGGGAAGTCTCATTTGGTGTCATGTAGCAGACTTTTTTCTTGAACAACAGTCAGTTGCATTTAACCTGCAGGAGAAAGAGAGCAGCTCTGTAAACTTCTGTGAGCATTTACACAGCTCAGATAGCAATGGGAAAGAAGAGATCAAGAGCAGTAATGGAGGATCAGCGGAGTAATCTAGGAGTATCTTGCCTACACCGGCATGGCAGCAGATGCAAACACAGGGAAAGCAGGAGGTAAGAAAGATGCTGATTTCCATCCATCCATTCGTCTATCCATGCATGCATCCAAATTGAATCAAAGATAGATCTGCTGGCTTCTCTAAGCAATGCCACATTTACTGCTTATGAGTCTACCTTTATTCAAACAGCTTGAACATGAGGCAAGACTTCACAGGGTGGAATGGTGGGGTTCTTCATAAAAACTGTTTGGCTTGTTAAGTCTATTTCTCACACCTAATTACTAAAACAGGTGCTTCCCAGGAGGAAGAAACCATCCTGAGAGACTTTCAGACTTAGCCTAATGTCATTCATGGAGGCCTTATCCTCCCAAACACTCTTACCCTTCGCTTCCAGGCAAAGCTTTTCACTCTCTTTTTAAGAAAGCCATGCCTGTCAATCAAGCTCCACACTGGAGAGAGAGCCACACTGGAGCATGTTTGCTGGGGAGGGGACTTGTGACCCCATGGAGGACCAGGCTGGAGCAGTCTGGGCCTGAGGGACTCAGAGACATTTTATGATTTATGACTGCACCCCACAGAAGCAACCCATGCTGGGGCAGCTGGGGAAGACCTGAAGGCCCATGGGAAAGGACTCACATTAGAGATGTTTGTGGAGGACTGTCTCCTGTGGGTGGGACCCCACGCTGCAGCAAAGGATGGGTGTGAGAATTCCTCCCCCACCCCGCCCCTTCTAAGAAGGAAAACGGCTCATGAGGAACTGACCGAACCCCCCGTGACCCCAGTCCCTGCTCCTCTCTTTGCCATAATGTGGGAGAAGGGAGCAAAATCATGACTAGAGTGAAGTCTGCTAAGAAGGAAGGGGTGGGGGGAGGTTCTCTAAGATCTGGTCACACTTCTCATTACCCAACTCTGGTTTCACTGCATGTGTATTGTGGTGTAATAAATTAGAGAGGTTTCTTTCCTTTACTCTGTGTTGAGCCTGTTTTGCTGTGATGCAAATTGTGGAATGGTCTCTCCCTGTCCTTATCTTGACTCCTAAGCTGCTCAATATGTATTTTCTCCCTGGTCCAGCTGAAAAGGGGAGTGACAGGGCAACTTTGGTGAGCATCTGGCCTCCAGCCAGGGCCAAACCACCACACCAGGGTTTCAAGTTGTCCTCAATTCTTCAGGATTTTCATCTTCTACATAAGGTATGTCCAGCTCTGTAGGCATTACACAAAAGAAAGAGCTCCAGGTAGAAGTTAGACCTAGAGCATCAGGATATAAATCAGGAAGAAGGAGGAAGAGAAAAAATGGCAAGTAGATCCATTACTGGTTCAAAACAAATATTTTTACGTATGTGATCAGTAGGAGCGACTGTGTGAGCACAGTGGTATTACACTACATGCTCACTATAGTGATCTCACAGCCAGGAAACAGACAAGGAGACCAGAAATACTGTTCTGTGGATATTTGTGACACTGGCATCCAGCAATTCCACCTGAAGGAAGTAGCTACTGGAGGCCAGATGTTGTTCTTATAATGTTGTAGCTGCATCACTTTAAGGTTATGTGAGTTCCCAAAATACGGAGGGAGGATTCATATCCATCTCTTCAAGTGTTAGTAAATCAAATAGAGTGTTCCTCTGCCCACAACACTAGAGCTCTAAAAGACTGCAGTGGTCTCCATGGAAATAGTATAAGGCTTATCTATTGGTGTTAATGTTTTCCATAATGAAGGAATTAACATTTTACTTTTGAGCTGTACAAGCACTTTGGAATAAAAACACTACATCTTTCATTCTTCCCAGTCTCTTGCAAATGGAAACAGGTATGGCAGCTGTCCACAATCTCTTTGCTTCCTTATTTTCTACATTCCTTTCTGAACCACAAAAGGATTCTTTTTCTGTAAGTGCTGGCATTTACAAGAAGATTTTGCTGCTGACAAGGTTAAAAAGGAGTCCTCTTAAACTTTCCACCTACTTTTCCATGCCATGGAAATGTTGTATTCTAGATACTTATGAAAAGAGATGCCAATCCAAATCCAAACCTAATACATAATGAGACAAATCCTTGCTTTTATCACTTTAGACCCTACCTTTTTGTGAATCACTTCCTTGAAGGAAAGGAAGAACATCCAGTGGAGATCATTCAGGAAGTCCCTGAAGCACTCATTCCCCACCAACCCATCCTTGACTCTAAGAATAGATACGGATAAGAGTGATCCTTCATCTGGCACAGTGGATAAAGTCAGCCATTTTATGTCATTGCATTAACAATGCATCACTCAAGAGTGGTGGTAATCAGGGTGCATGTGCACTGATGCCAGGCCAGCACTTCCTGAGGAGCCTGAAGGACTGTAGTGGTCTGATGAATTCATTCATGAAAATCACCACCTGAAATATACTAGTGACCACTGTGAGAGTCATTAACAGTAACAGACTTGTCTCTACCCTCATTTGTCTGCAGTGCCAAACTAGTTGAAAATGCAACTATCCATCATGTGACTGTGGCAGTTGTTTCCTATTTCCTGCCATTTTATACACAGCAACTGCTGGTATTGGTGGTATTCCCTTTCTCAATCCAACAGTTCAGATGGGAAGAAATCAGCAGTAAAACTTGTAACTCCTGGAAGACGACAAAATCCATCTTCCAAGTCTGTTTGGTCCTGTTTTCCTTTGGAGACTTTTCTTTATTTTTGGTTTGCTTGTACCAGAATCCTGAAAATTGAGTAACAGGTAATGCTTCAATGACTTAGAACCTCTCCTTTAAAGTTGAATTTGAGCAACTTGTTTACCTATTGCAGTCAAGTTACAGTTTTTTTCTGGCCTTGACAATATAACCAAGTAGTAGAAGCACTGGTAGTTTTGAATTTCCTTATAAATTTTCTTTTTTGTCTTCTTCAAACAGCTCTGATTGTTCTAATGAAAAAAAAAAAAAAACAATAATAATTTCTCCAGATTTTTGCACATAGCTTGTTCTTGTAGTGGGCTGTCTCCCAGAAAAAGGGCAGTGGGAGATCTGCAGTGTGAATGACTTGCAGCTCTTGAGGAACGAAGTGGAAGGGAAGGATTTTCTACACCATTAAGTGTTGATTGCTGTTTTCTTCTGGGGAATCAACACACAATATGTGGTAAGGAGAAAAATTAAGAGTCTCCTCACATTAGTTTGCTCAATTTTCATTACAGAAATGCTGGATTCTGCTTTTCTCCTTCTATTACAAGGCATTTCATTTCTCTCCAGGGTCTTTCATAGTCCATCACTTACGGGTTTAAGGAAGAATCCAATAAAATGGGGAATGGTGGTGGAATAAAGCTGCTTAAGTGTTTTAGTACTGGGGTTGAAACCCCTCTGTTCTTTGCATTTTGGAATGTGTCAGTCTCAGAACTGCAGAGATGCTGCTCCTCAGAAGGAAAATGTGTCTTAGATTCAGCTCCTTTCAATACCATTGCCTTTGGTCCCAAGGCAAAGATGAAAAGTCATCCTGCCTTTTTGTACAAAGGTACACAAACTAAGGAGAGTAAGTGTGCCTGAGACCTTGGCCTTGCCTAAGGACTACTTGGAAGTACCTGCACAGAGGAGGAAAAACTGGAAGCTGTACTGCCAAGAGCAAAGCCCCATGTAATACAGTGTCCTTTCTGATAGCAGCATGTAGGGAAAGACCAGATGAACACAGCAAGCAGTTGGCAGGCTTTCTCATATCAAGTCTGAACTTCTGGATGTCATGAGGTCAGAAATCCTCAATGAGAAAAAGTATCTTCCTACTTTATGGTCCCTGGACTCTACATTCCTGAATATTTCTAGCATTTCTTAAAGATCAGATTTTTAACAGGTTCAAAGTACCCTGTGCCAATGATTATAATGTGATCAAAGTATATTTCCTCATGGCTGGAACCTGGCCCTTGTTGCCTGGAGCACCATGCATTATGTTAAGCACACACAAAAAGGCCTATTGATTTCTTTCTGTAAATGCCTTTTTTTTAATTATTCATCATTGAAATAATGTTTTTTCCTCTTTGAGCCCAGCCATGTACTGAGATCTTCAAACACCTCAGTAGTTTTGACCCCCCACAATTCCTACAAGTCTGTTTTTGACAAACAGTGATGCATCAGCCACAGTTAGAGTGAGTTCCATAGAGACATTTTCCAGTCCCCTGGTGAAAACTAGGTTCATGTCTACCCACATGCAACTCAGAAAAGGGAAGAGTAGGACAGATGCTGCCAGGCAACTGAAGATTTAGCTTCATTATTCTGAGCTCACTAGGAGTCCACTGTAATCATCACCAAGAGAAAAGGATTAGAACCAATGCTGACAACTTTGGTAGACCAGCTTTAGGCAGAACTGAAGCAAAGTCTATTCCTAAACTGCTACAACTCATTGTACCATCTCCTTTTCTGGACAGATCTCCACAGGGAGTAGTCATAAGATGAAAAGTAATATCAGGTCTGCTTCTCAGGTAATACTCAAAGCAGCAAGAAGCACTTCTGCATATTTGGTTGTCTGATATGGAGACTGATGCCACAGGCGTGGGAACATCAAGTGCTAAGTGTCTCAGAAAACAAATGAGCTGGACACAAGGCAGAGTCAGCACAGAAAGTTTGCCAGCTGTTTTATTAGATCACCACTCCTAATGGTAAGTATGTCTCACTAGTGCCAGCTCCTGTAGTCTAGACGTATCACAAGGGGAAAAACACTGGTTACAGTCCCAGATTTGTTGGGGGGACACTCTGCTAGACAGAAAGGCTTGTCTGTGGCACACTCTCCTCACTGTTATGCTATAAGTTAGGAGGCAAGATTTATATTCATTACAATAAATTCAAATCCTTATCCCCTGGTGTGTCATTAATAGTGTTTTGGAAATTGATCTAATTTTTAATTGGAGTCTCAGGAATTTAAAATTGCATTGCAGTCAATGGAGCCAAGCAGCTGTCTCTCTCAAGAAAGAAAAAGAATCAAAATGGTCCTAGCTTTGTCACAGAAATAACAGGCAGCCACAGTTTAGCAGATGCCTTCTCTGAGAAACAGGAATATGAAGTGGGATGGTGTTCTTGTAGCTGACCTTGAATAGTTCTCAAATAGTTGAGGGCTTTGAAGCAGGATGGAATGTCTTACTTGAAATCAAAGACATCAAGAGAATGGCATTTGGCGCAACTTTAAACAATGAGGCTTAGTTTCAACCAACCCTCATGGGCTCAGGAAAATTAGGTACTGGTTGCTCTTCCAATAGATTCCACATAACCAAAAAAGGTGTGTCTTTTCCTGCCTCAGATTCCTCATCTGTTGATATTGGCTCTAACAAGTAACCATTGTTAGAGCCCAAGAATCATGCTATTTTCCTACAGACATCTCTTGGAGTGGTATTTTTAGGGAAGCCTGAATTGTTTCAATTGCAGTCAGTCAGCATTTTACTGGTAAAAGTATTAGAAGTTAGACAAATAGGAATTTGATTGCAGCTGTCAGAATGTGTAGTTAGGCCAGTGTTGGGAGGGTTTGGAAAAGCAGTCCCTGTTGTTATTAAGAAAAGATGAACGGGGAAAAAAACCCAATGAAAACCAACAAACTCTTACATGAAGTTCACAACACTGGCAGCAGGAAAATAATTAACTTAATTGATTATGCACATGTCACCAGCAGGAATAGGATTAATGTGATAAATTTAATAATGGGTCTCATTACTTCTTTTCTCTTTCCCGTTCTGAGTCCCTGCCATTCACAAGCACTCTTGTTAAAAGAGCTGTTCTCAAGCTACAGTTTTAGACTGTTGTAGGGTCTATGGAAGACAGTGAGAGATATATGTGCCACCCCTTGCCAATAGGAAAAGGAAAAGCGTGAAGTTTTGCTAATTAAATCAGATGTTCTCTCTAATTCTTCCCTCTCCTCAAGTGTAATGGTCTGATTATTGAGATCAGCAGTCACCTTTTCCCCATCCTTGCACAGGTTAGAAGAATATACCCTGGCTTAGGAGAAGCTTTGGATCTATGATCAGGACTCATGGTGTGGCAGGAGTGGATTTCCACCAAGCTGTCATCATTGCATTCCCTACGCATTAGCCTGAAGAAATAGAAACAGGTCCCTGGTTGCTCCAGTGAAGAGCGAGCCCTTCAAGCTGTGCAGCTCTCTCCAGCCCTGAGGAGAACAAAGTGTCCATATCCAGGTTTAAACTTAACAAAAGCAAAGACGGAAGGAGGACTAAAACATCTTTTAAAGGGAAATGCATAAAAGAACATGCCATTGAGTCTCCTGGTGACAGTAATTCTCAGTCCTTCTGACATGGAAAGTTCTGCAAGATTCTTTTATATCTTCAGCTTTAAAATCAATTCTGCCAAGGTGTCTTGCCTTAGTCAGTCATAAAAAACCAGAGAGGCACTAGCAAGCAGCAAAGAACAAGAAACATGGTCTAGCAGGACTAGGCATCTACTTTCCTAATGCTCAGATAAGTCCTGGTCCCTCAGGAAGGTCTGACGCATCCACGCAGCTGAAGTGCAGCCTCCTGGCAATGCATGTGGAAGTACATTTTCCTCACTATTTCCCTCAGGAACCATTGTTGTACTCCAGGCAGAAATTGGAAACAAATCTCTTTAAATAAAGCTTATGTGAAACTGTAATACAGTTTCTCTATAATAGACTAAGACCTTGCAGGCTGTTGAACTGCTAGCAGTTTGCACTTCAATCTAATCCAACACTTCAGAAAGACAGATTTCCTATTTTAGATGTATATGTGTGACTGTTAATCATGAAACAAAGGCTTCTTTGTAAGATGCCATACTGCTCTATGAGAACAAAAGTTTTTAGCCCAATGAACAAAATTACTCCGTTTTATTTATTGTAACAAGTTATGTTTTGTGTATGCATTAATTGATTTGAGGCAAAGCTTGACTGAAACTGTGCACGATCTACATATTAGAAGGTCTCTGCAAACTACTTCATAAATTGATGGGCTACTGTTGTGGTTCTGGTCAAGGAGAGTGGGAGTACAACAGTGGCTTCTGCAAGAAGCTTCCCCTAGGCCCCACAGAGTAAATACCACCTGGGCTCAAAGACAGACCCACTGTTGACCAAGGCCAAGCCCATCAGTAATGGTCATAGTGCCTTCTGGGAATCACATTTAGGAGAAAAATGGCTGCTAGCAGGTGCTTTTTGCCACCAGAGAAGGGAATGAGAAGATATAAGAAATTGTGCAGACACCAAGGCCAGGGAAGAAGGAGGGGAGGAGGAGCTGCAGGTGCTGGAGTACCTACAGCCCATGGAGAAGACAATGGTGGAACAACTTGTTCCCCTGCAGCCCATGGATGATGACAGGGAGCAGCAATCCCATCTACAGCTCATGGAGGACCCCACGCAGGAGCAGGCAGAGACACCTGAAGGACACTGTGACCCCATGGAAAGCCCATGTTAGAGCAAGCTCCTGGCAGGACCTGCAACCTGTGGAGAGACTGACTCGTGTCAGACCAGGATTTCTGGGGAGACTTGTGACTCTGTGGGAGACCAGGCTGGAGCAGTCTGGGCCTGAAGGTTGGCACCCCACTGAAGGGAGCAGTTGGTGAGGAGCTGAAGTCCCATGGGAAAGGACTCATTTTGGAGAAGTTCGTAGAGGACTGTCTCACGTGTGTGGGACCACATGGTGCAGCCAGGGAAGGGTGTGAGGAATGCCCTGCCCCCAGCCAAGAAGGAAACCAGCTTGTGAGGTTTCCAAAACCTTGTGAGGCAACCAAAACCTGCACTTCCGCAGTCCCTGCCTTTCCTCATGTCACAATGAGGGGGGAAGAAGGGAGTGAAATTAGGACTAAAGTGAAGTCTGCTAAGAAGGGGGGGTGGGGGTATAGGTAGGGTTTTTTAAGATCTGGAGAAGGAAAACAGCTCACGAGGAACTGATCAAAACCCCTATTACCCCCCATCCCTACCCCTCCCTACACCACAATGTGGGGGAAGAAGGGAGCAAAATCATGACTAGAGTGAAGTCTGCTAAGAACGGAGGGCTGGGGGGAGGTGCTTTAAGATCTGGTCACATTTCTCATTACCTGACTCTGTTTTCACTGGGTGTGTAGTGTGGTGTAATAAATTAGAGAGTTTTCTTTCCTTTATTCTGTGTTGAGTCTGTTTTGCCCGTGACGTTAATTGCAGAATGATCTCTCCCTGTCTTATCTCGACTCTGAGCTTCTCAATATATATTCCTCCCTCCCCCCCATCCAGCTGAAAAGGGGAGTGATAGAGTGGTAGGCATCTAGCCTCCAGCCAGGGTCAAACCACCACAGCTCCTCAGTCTGTTTCCATGCATCTTCATCATCTCTTAGCTCTCACCATCTCCTGCACACAGAGGAGCTGTGCACAAAATAAGGTATGAAACAGAGCTACACAGCTAACTGCTTAAAATTTTATTGAAGTACACCCTCCTGTGGATGTAGAGTTACATGCAGTCAAATAAAGTCTGAGAGGCTGACAAGGAAGTATCAGAAATATTTTTAGTGGAGAAACCTGTGAATAACTAAGATTAAACTGGGTTGCACCATCATTTTGGCTTTGAAAATACCATTCATTTTAAGAGCTTTATTAGTGTTTGCTCTTGTATATACTCCATGTAACTAGAGCTCTACTGAAAATCATGTTTTGCAGAAATGTTTTTTGTAAATTTAGTCCAACTCTTCACACTAGTGTCAATCATAAGTGGATTAGTGGCAGGCAATATGTATAGCTGGACATGATCAAACAGGCAAAGGTGCATCAGCTGTTATCCACCTGACAAGGAAAGCTCCTGGAATCCCAGCTGCCCATCATCTCCATTACCCTTCAGTATTCCAGCCATCAGCTGTGGGTCTGGTGCCCAGGGCTTCTGTAGGCAGCTTCCAGATGGAATGTCCCTCTCCCAAGAGGATCCAGCTCTGCTACAGACCATTCAGCTCTGGCTGCAACAGGAGCTGCGTTTGATCTTTGGAGTTGGCTGCCTGGAAACAGCAGCAGCACATCCTCTCCTGCCTGCAGCTCTTTGGCCTCGGTGAGGAAACCCTGACCAGGTGCTGTGGGGTACCCTTGGCCTACACATGGGGAAATTTGTGTGCCAGCTATTGACATCTTCATGGTCCAGTGCAGCACAGAGGCCCAACATCAGATGGGCCTGGAGGACACCCGTGGTGCTAAGGGGGAGTGGGAGGGCAGCCCCACAGCTTCCCCTGGCCTCTCTGCCTCCCAAGGGGGCTTCCTGCTCCCAGCCCGGTCTTTCATGGGGGTCTTGGCAGCCTCCCATTCAACCTTGGTTTATTGCACATGAGGACTGAGAAGAGATGCAGGAGGACACACAGAGGAGGCTGTGCCCAGGCCCCACACTACCAGCTGGGGTAGGAAATGTTCACCAAAGAAGGCCAGCAGCCCTTAGGACCTCTCCCAGGCCCCCAGGAAACCACCCTGCCATCAGTGACACCAGGAGGGTGCCTCAAGGGACCACAAAACCACATAGGACTAGCAGCTGGCACTCAACCTGGTCTCTAAGAGATCCCAGCCCCCTAAATATAATTACTATGCGGTAAAAGAAAACAATGGCATGAAAACTGTGGAAAAAGTCCCAATGTTAAGATCAATCTCTGGCATTGCAATCCCCACCCATGTTGCTTTCTCTCTCTTTTCTTGGTTTTACACTCACCTCATGTCTCTGCTGGGCCCTACCAACTCCCCCCCACAGAAAACTCTGTGCTGAGCCTGCAATCTGGTACTAACAATGGCAGTGCCATGTTTCTGGGCTACGCTACTCAAGGGACAGGCTATAGCCATTATGAGTTCTGTTTCACTGTGCAGCAGAGAAGCCGGGGCAGAAGGTTGGACAAGGCTTAGGTGCCTGCACAGGCACAAGCCTCACTGATTTGTTTCCCCTGGCAAGAGGTGGCAATGTCTTAACACCAAACATTTCCTCAGGGTTCCTCTGTTTTAAGCAGAACTGTTCTTTACTGGAAACATCACCACCCTGGTGTGATCTGAGGGTTTTTCAGGTGCTTCAGAGAGGTCTGTAAGGAGTACCAGCGTGGATACTCTTTGCAGTACACAGTGAGAATTGTAGGTCAGGGACAGCACAAGGGTCTCCTAATGTAAGTCAGCTCATAGAAACTGCAATGTCATCATGCTGCTCTGTCTTTACATCTCCACATAGAATTTTGAAGTGTGCGTTAGGGGTTCTCTTGAAGAAATCCATAGATTATGGTGGTACTCTGGGATTTGGTCTGATGTGGCAACAGAATAGCTGTGTAACTCACAGACAGCAGGGAGACCAGTCATCTCTCACCAGCAGGCTAGGTCTGATTCTTAGACCATACAGGAAACTACAGGATTGAAGACTAAAGGAAAAAGTTGTTGAAAACTACAGAAAAAGTTCTCAGCTTTACTAACAGTATTAAAGAGTGGAATGTTAATAGTGGTAGTTTCTGCTTGCTCATGTTGTGATCCTCTTGGCACTGTTGTTAGCATGCTTTCAGTTCTTGCCTTTTTATCATCATCATCATAATCTTTTTTCTTCAGGACTGAAATTAAATAGGATTGCTTAAACTCTGTGACATTTCTGTATATTCTACAGCATGCTCCGTGCCTTAGGAGCCTAGACTGTCTTTGTCGTCCAGTACCATGTCTGCCTGTGTGACAGCGCACAGTGACCAGGTTATACCCCACACCTGAGTACAGCAATTTGGCACTGCTGACACAGGCACCAAGCCCTTTTACTGCAAATGTGCAGTGTATCCTTTCTGCTCCAGCATCCCAGATGCTGTGCGCAGAGAACTGCTGCCTAGAGGTCATCATGGAGATGTCGTCTGCCCCTTCCCAGTCAGGTGGCTTGGCTTGTTGTTTCAGGTGCTGCCTCAACACAGGAGATTTTGTGAAAGTTTGGCTCAATCCTGAATTTTGCTTGCAAGACTGCTTTAAACATTCTTCCACCTACACCTCGGTATTCTATTTTTAAAAGTATCAGTTTGCAAGGTCGGAGCATAAGGAGTCTCAGTATGCATACTCTAGAGACAGTATAGCTGAACAAGCAAGGAAGAACCAAGAAGATGTGAGAACAAACATGTCAGCTGAGCTGCTCAGAATGAAGCACCAACTTTTCTCATACAGATGTCTTTTCGTATGCAGTTTACACAGTGCTGTGCAGACAGAACTTAATCAGTATTTACTGCAGGTCACAAAAGAGTCAACACACCACCACCACCCACAGAAACACACACTCACACCTTGTGGAGGTGCTGATTAGGAGCAGCATTTTTATTCCTTTCAGCAATTTAGCCCATGTGCACTTTTTGACTTGCTTTCAAACTTCTGCAGACGTAAGAGCCTTAAAACTTATCCACACAACCCAGAAACAGTCAATTTAACATTCTTCAATTTTTTAAGAATAGAAACTGGAAGGATTCTTTTCCATATACAGCAGATTTCTGACAGTACAACAGATATTTCAAATAAAGCACTAAAGAGGAACACACTGTAACTAAGAAACGCCTGTTTCATTAAATACCTCTCCTTTTGCATATAGCTGGTTTTGTCAAAAGAGACAAACAGCCATATCTGAATCTCAAGCTCTGGAAAATGAACTGTTCCCCTTCCAAATTACCCCTGCAAGTACAATCTTTGTCTTCATTAACTTACCAAAGAGCCACCACAGTTCCTTAGGATTCGAAAGTATGTAAATATAAGCACTTTGGACAAAACAGAACTGCTTGTCTTGGAGGTGTCTGTTATTAGTAACAGGACACCATTAAAAAGATGAGATCATGTCAAGTGGGAAGACTTACTGGCTCAAAGCAACATGATGCTAAGATTGATTTGGGCACATAAATCTTGGTGGCAGTGGACTGCTCAGTAATAAACCACATGAAACACAGCTTCAGTAGCTACTGGGTGTATAGGTACTTTGTTCAGTAGTGCTGTCTGGATACTTTGAAATTCACTGTGAGCACAATGCTCTCAAGGCATTGGGTACCTCACAAGCTTGAGTTCAGATTGATTGCAGAATGCTGAAGCCCTTGCAAAATCAGGAACAGCTGCAAAGCTTACATCTATTTAAAATGAAGTTATGGTATTCTCAGAACAGGCACTTTAAATAGATCAATATTCCACTACCATCTATTGTTCTAAAATTAAATCAATGCTTGGTGAGGTTTTGGTCATATCCCTATTAAACCTCTCATTATTTTGTTTGTTTTTACACACAAGTACCAAGTCTCTCCTTTCAAAAAGATTGATAAATTAGCCTCTTCTCTCACATTCCCTGTCTGTATTAAATCAATACACAGTTTTACTAAGAACAAACAGCATACAGCATCTGAGCTAAGACAGCACAGCTTAAGATTTACTGAGTTCCTTAATGTCTGATTTTGGTTAACTAAACTGGTAGTGAAAGAGAAATTGAGAATTTTCAGGTGGTTCTGTGCCTAGATGTGTACCTGATATGTAGGAACAAGGATCTAAACAGGCACCAGAAAATCATGTCCTAAGTGTTCAGGTGTTTCTAATATTAGTTGCATATACAAGCCAGAACTTCTTTCTGAAAGCCAATGTATTTCAGATAAGGTTTTTACAAAGTGACTCTATCCTTCAGCCTTTAGTCTGTTTAAATGTCTGAGGAAACATAGTAGAGAAGAGCAATTCTTTTAATCCAGAATTCTGACAAGAATTAAGAAAGATCAAGCACTTGGCATCTAGTTAACTGAAGCAAAGTAGTATTTCAGTTTCTGGCTATTTCAGGCTCTGAATAACCCGACTTTGTCTTTCACTCAGTGCAGCTGCAGAGCTGAGCATCAAGGCACTACTTTCACCTGCAGTCCACTCTGCTGGCTAGCTGCTGTCAGAGACCCGTTGACATTACAGCCAGATGCTGTGCAGATGCACCTGGACCACTACCCTGCTGGAGAGCACAAGAGAGGGGATTCACTCACCAGTCTTCTTGTGCTTCCTTCTGGGCCCACACCTCTGGCCCCCCTCCCTTTTGTGACTGGCCCTTTCCTCACAGTAGGAGCATTCAGCTGTTGAGCTACTTGCCAGCTCTGACTCCCCCCTCAAAAGCAGGTCGAACTGCTTGGCATTAGTAACTTGAAGAACAAATGCCCTGGAAAGCTGTTTATATTACAAAATCAAACACAACTTAAGCAAGGGTTTTTTAGCTTGTTCAAGATAGCTAGCAGTTAAAGTAGGGACAAATGCACCCAAAATTCGTTGGCTCAACAATACAGAGTTAGAGCCAGACCTGTAAAGTATTTCTTTTTGGTTCGTGTATGGGGTTGTAGCTGAGTTTCCATCAGTGGGGCAGTGTTCTTGTATTAATGAAGACCAGAGAGCTTCCCACTCCACCAAGGTGAGATCAGCATGCTCAGCCTCCTCCCTGAAATGCCTGTATACCAATGCATGCTGCATGGGAAATAAACAGGAGGAGTTAGAAATCTATGTGCGGTCAAGGACTTATGATCTGGTGGCAATTACAGAGACAAGGTGGGACAACTCACATGATTGGAACTACTGATGAGGCCTTCCTCCTTCAGCTGCAGGAGGCATGGTGGTCACCAGGCACTCATCCTGATGGGGGACATCTGCTGGGAAAACTACACGGTGAGCTGCAAGAGATCCAGGAGACACCTGGAGTCCATAGTTCAGGTATTGGACAGACCAACCAGAGGTGATGCATTGCTGGACCTGGTGCTCACCAACGTGGGGGAGATCATTAGAGGTGTTAAGATTGGAGACAGCCTGGGCTGCAGCAACCATGCCCTGATTGAGTTTGTGATCTCAAGGAATGTGGGCCTGGCGAAGAGTGGGATCAGGACCCTGAACTTTAGGAGAGTAAACTTTAGGCTGTTTAAGGACTTGTTGGCCAAGATCTCCTGGGAGGTGCTCCTTAGAGACAGAAACATTGAGGAAAGTTGGCTGCTCTTTAAGGATGCCTTTCTGAGAGCTCTCTGTGCCTCCGAATAAGAAAGTGGGTATGAGGGGCAGAAGACCAGCATGTCTAGGCAAGGACCTGCTGGCCAAACTGAGGGAAAAGAAAGGCAAGTACAAGCTCTGGAAACAAGGGTGTGTAGCCTGGAAAGAATACAGGGATGCTGTCCAGAATTGCAGAGATGGGATCAGGAAAGCCAAGGCGCAGATGGAACTGAACTTGATGAGGGATGTTAAAAACAACAACAAGAAGGGATTTTTCAGGTACATTGGCCAGAAGAGACAGGCCAAAGAGAACGTACCCCCCTTGGTAAATGAGAATGGAGTTTTGGCTGCAACTGATGTGGAGAAGGCTGAAGTACTGAATGAGTGCTTTGCCTCGGTCTTCTCTGGCAGTCAGGATTCTCATAATTCTCAAGTCCCAGAACCCTGGACCTCTAGGTGGGAACTGGGGGAATAAATCTGTCCCCCCACCCCGACCTTAAGGCCAGAGCAAGTCCAAGACCGCCTCATGAGACTGAATGTCTACAAGTCTATGGGGCCGGATGAGATGCATCCCAGGGTCCTGAAGGATCTGCTGATGTGGTTGCCGAGCCGTTCTCCATCATATTTGAAAAGTCGTGGCTGCCAGGAGAGGTCCCTGGGGACTGGAAAAGAGGTCATGTCACTCCCATTTATAAGTAAGGGAGCAAGGAAGACCCAAAGAATGACAGGCCAGTGAGCCTCACCTCTGTGCCTGGGAAGATCATGGAACAGATCCTCCTGGATGACATGTTGGAGCACATGAGGGATGAGTGCGTGATCCGGGACAGCCAGCACGGCTTCACCAAGGGAAGGTCGTGCCTCACCAATGTTGTGACCTTCTATGATGGAGTGACAGCATCGGTACATAAAGGGAAGACAACCGATGTCATCTACCTGGACTTGTGCAAGGCCTTTGACACAGTCCCCCATCACATCCCTTCTCTAAACTGGAGAGATGTGGATTTGATGGGTGGAACATCCAGTGGATAAGAAACTGGTTGACAGAATGTAGATAAAGAGAGGTGGGCAATGGGTCTATGTCCAGGTGGAGGGCAGTAACAAGCGGGGTCCCCCAGGGGTCTGTCTCGGGACCGGTTCTCTTTAACATCTTTATCAATGACATTGATGATGGAATTGAGTGCACCCTCAGCAAGTTTGCTTGTGACACCAAGCTGAGTGGTGTGGTTGACAGGCTGGAAAGGTGGACCCAGGTGAATCTAATGAGGTTCAACACTGCAAAGTGTAAGGTCTTTCACTTGGGCCAGAAGAATACCAGACATATATACAAACTGGGAGAAGAGCTTCTTGAGAGTAGCCCTGCTGAGAAGGACTTGGAGGTTCAGGTAGATGAGAAACTTGACATGAACCAGCAGTGTGCTCTTGCAGCTCCCAAGGCCAATGGTATCCTGGGCTCCATCAGAAGAGGGGTGGCCAGCAGGGACAGGGAGGTGATTGTCCCTCTCTACTCTGCCCTCTTGAGGCCCCATCTGGAGTACTGTGTCCAGATCTGAGGACCGCAGTACAAGGAAGATGTAGAACTGTTGGAGAGGGTTCAGAGGAGGCCACAAAGATGATTAGAGGGCTGGAGCACCTCCCGTACAAAGAGGGGCTGAGGGAGCTGGGTTTCTTCAGCCTAGAGAAGAGAAGGCTGTGGGCTGACCTCATTGCAGCCTTCCAGTACCTGCAGGGGACATAAAAACAGGAGGGGAATCAACTTTTTAAAAGGGTAGACAATGGCAGAACAAGGGGGAATGGATTAAAACTAAAGGATGGAAGGTTTCGATTAGATATCAGGGGGAAGTTTTTTACAGAGAGAGTGGTGAGGTGCTGGAAGAGGCTGCCCAGAGAGGTGGTGGATGCCCCATCCCTGGAGGTATTCAAGGCCAGGTTGGATGGGGCCCTGGGCAACCTTGTGTAGATCCAGGCCTGGAGGTTGGTGTCCCTGCCTGTGGAAGGGTGGTTGGAACTCTGTGAGATCCTTGGGGTCCCTTCCAACCCATGCCATTCTATGATTCTGTGATTCTATGATTCTGTGATTCTATTATTGGAATGTGGTCATGGATGGCTATGTCCTTTTTAGCAAAGGCAGGCCAACAAAGTGAAGTGGTGGTGTTGATCTTTATGTGAAAGACCGACTCGAATGTACGAAGTTCTGTCCAAGGGAGGATAAAGAGCAAATTGAGAGTTTGTGGGTGAGAATTAAGGGACAGGCCAACATGGGTGATACTGTTATGGGTGTCTGTCACAGGCCACCTGATCAGGTTGAGGAAAATATTGAGGCCTTCTACAGACAGCTGATAGCAGCCTTGAAATCACAGGCCCTGGTTCTCCAGAGCTAGGCAGAACTGCCATTATTTAATGCCAACATAAGACCTTCATGGGATCACTGAAGACTACTGCTAAAGCCCTCCACATTGTGGATTCATCATTTTCACAGCCCTTTCAAAACAGCATTTGGAAACTTACTTAACACGTAAGAGTAGCAAGAGCCTGTTTTCAACTGCTGCTTTTCTGGACTACAAAGATGCTGCCCAAATATGAATAGTTCATTTGCATCTGGATAATCAAGCATGAGCTCAGTTTTTTGGCCACTCTTAAGGAAATATATACCTTCAGACTCAGGGGTATTTCCAACTGGTAAGCGACTGAAATGCTGTCACCACAGAGCTTTACCAGCCATTATGGCTGTATGCAGAATATATCTGTGAGGAAGGTAGGAGAAATAGTTCATCCAGTTGCAAATTAAGAATGAAGTAAAATACAATTTCTCAGAGTAATCAGACAAAAGAAATAATATAGGAATTATGTTTGCCTCACAGTTGCAAGATTAGTGAAGTGTTCACCTTGTGACTGCTTGTTCACAAGAGGACCACAGCGTGGTGCGCCATCTCATCTACTCTACAAGGGAGCAAGACCAGAAATTTTCCAGGCTTCCTGGACCTTGGGATGGGATGTTCAGAGAACCATACCATACCATACCAGGAGCTCAATGGCAGACTTCAATCAGCATTGCCCACCAGGACATCCACCTCAACCCTTCAAACAATGAAAGCAAACAGAAGAAAGCTGATAATGTCTTGGAACATGCATCTCTGAAAAGACTCTGATATAGCCACAGGTATACTGTGTATAGTTGTAGCATGTATAGATATTACATAACTGCACAGCTTATTCATCCTTCTGGTCTAGAAGGCTGCATTAATAATGCTTATTTTAGAGAGTATGCTTTAGCTGTGGTTTCAGTTATGACATTTCAAATTATTTAGTATGACTTGTTGGGTCAGGTCAAAAAAGAGTCACTTTATCTTGCTTTGCTATGGTTTACTTAACAGGTAGCATCAAAATTTTGCATTTCCTAAGATTGTGAGATGGTTGATTTGCAACCTGAAAAGCTGTTACATATGTGTCAGAATCAAAAAGGAAGGACAATTTGCCTCTATCTTTGTGCCACCACACTTGCTTAACTGAATGAGTTATCAGACACTGCTTACAATTGGTAATTTGAACTGCCAGTCTCAGTAATCACATAGCTAGTCAAATGAACTGATCAAGCACAGCTTGAAAGAAAAGTCCTGTTTTCATGCAGCCTGGTTTAGGTTAGATTGGTATCCAACCATTGAGAAAAAGCATTTTGTTGTATGGCTTCAGACTCCTGCAATCTGAGCTGATCACATATCCCAATAACAACATTTGATGTGAGACTTAATGAGGAGCCAGAGCTATGTTTTCCTTTTGTGAGTAGATTTGAAAAGTCTCCAGACCTAAAAATATGCAGAAGGAGCCACGGGGGCAAAAAGGCTCTAAAATGTTGATGGGACTTATATTAGAAATGCCAACATCAGTTCTGTTGTTTAGTTTGAGAAGACACAGAAACAGATGAAGAGTGAACATGTTGCAGTGTAAAGACTGAAGTACCAGACAGCAGGAATTCCTCCCTGCACATGTGGCAAGCACAAAACCTGCTGTACCCCAATCTGAAACTGTTCACCTGATAGCAGTTGTGTACACAAAGAAAGACATCTTCAGCAAGGAGGAAAAGCATATGACTATTAACATTGCTAGTGAGAGACAACAGGCTTTTCCCTCTGCTTTGTTATCTTGTGACACAATTCCCAAGAAACCTCTTACCCATACTTCCCTGGTACTAAAATCATCCGAAAGCCTGCTACAGACAAAGGTGTTTGACAGTTATGATTTTGTCAATCCAATATTTATTAATGCTATTAGTTAAATCAAAGGTTAATTTTAACAGAAATCAATAAGTGACTGATTTAAAGAATTACACGTTGTTCAGAAAAATGTATTTTTAATTAACTTAATTATTAACAGCAACTTAATTACAGATTAAAAGGTGATAAGATTCACACCAGCTTACCATAAGATATCTTAAGACAAAGCAGATAGATAAACATAAAACCTAAAATAAACAGGTACAGATACAGACAAAGAGAAATATTTGGGCACGGTGGTAAATGCCACCCACGCTTGTAAAGGCAAATACATGTATTTAAAGACATGCATACATAAAGAGGATGATGAAGGGAGCTAGCTTATAGTTAGGATTTCTCTCTGAGTTTAGAGTAAGTGCAAGGCATCGGCATTCCTCAAGGGACGATAGTTGAGACTGAGAAGGCTGGCTGTGCCCTGGCAGATGATTCTCACAGTTTGTGCCTTGAGAGGTGTCTCCATTCAGGTGGGGGTACTGGTCACAGCCTGCTGCAATCCAGGAGAGCTCTAAGGGTCTCACTAGGAATCGGTATTTATAGGGTCCAAGATAATTGACACGTGTCAGGTACTTTTCCATTTCAGCCCAGCTCAGGTAACAACATATTCCAGTACCTTCTACTAGCTACACAGACTCAGAACCTTTCTGGTATCCCCCACTTGCACCCCCATCCCCTTTTGGCCCAGGGCTCGGGTACAGATGTACCAGGTTGTTAGGAGGTGATTGATTATGACTATTGCTCCCAAGTAGGAAGGGAACGAGAAGGTCACGGTTTGAGCACAAATGTACCAAGCTGTTCCTGCTATTGAGGAAGCAAGAACCAGGCAGATCAAGGAGGTGCCTCAGTGCTCTGGTCTGCTCAGGTATGCAGCCCAGAAAAGTGGGGAGAGATTGCACCCAAGTGCAATCGAGTGGCTCAAGGGATGAGAAGGTCATGCCACCCCAAAGCCCCATCTTCTGTAGTCTCACAAGATCATCCAAATGGCAGTCTGCTCGTTTTTTATATCTGCATACTTCTTCATGGCTTTTTGAAGGCCTCATGTACTAAAGCGTACTTGGCCAAGGCAAATATGAAGTTGTATCTCAAGTGTCATTTTTTAAAGCAAGTATTTCTACCTCTGTCCAGTCTCAAAAGACTAAATCCTGGAGTATTTATCATTTCAAGAGGTAAGGATCTCTTCCAAACTTTCTATTTCTTTGGGCAATTGATTTCTACATGGTCATGCATGTTTTGCACTACGTTTGTAACAAACCACCACAGTTCAATGAGCACTTTTTCTCTCTTCTACATACTGTTTTCTTTAAGAGCTGTTGGGTCTAGGGGCAGCTTAAGACTGAGTGCTCAGCAGCTTTCTCACAGGGCAGCAGAGCTGTCAGCAAAGGAGAGAGAGGCTGGAAGAGCCAGCTAAAAGCAAGGACTGATTTCAGATTGTTCTGCCATCAGCCTGTTCTGATGGTGCTCTTGCAGCTCTTTTTCTCAAGTGCATGTTCCATGCTCAGCATGAGAGCTAACATATCCTAGTCATAGATTTTGCTGCCAACATTATTTAGTATTACTCTAAATAGCATATCTCTCTTCCCCATCACATCATGTGGGAGAGTACGCTCTACACTGAGCAATTCTGCATCTTCATTCTACTTTCCATTCCCTCCACCAAAAGACTCTTGCCTGAAGAAATAACACCTTAAAAAAAAACCCCTATACTGGGTGTAACTTCTGATGGGACCTTAGAGAGTTTTAATTTATTTTCACTGATTTTATTGTTGGTTTAGTACATGATTTTTTTTTTTAAGGGGAGCTGAAGGGTAATGGACATCTGTGCTGCAGATGACTGGTGTGTTTGCTGACTTGCTGCTGGACAGTGTTTTCCATCAAAAATAGAATTATGTGGTGTGTTAGCCACTAAATGGATGAAGATCTACTTGACAACTCTCAAAAGAACTAATCTTCAAAGCACATTAATAGTTTTCTCTGCTGTGCACTAAAACACAATGATTTCTAGATCTGAAAAGACAGTCAACACTTTCACCACAAGAAGGTATGTATATTGTCTCTTACTGTGTGGCATCCCTGGCCCAACCTGGGTCATAGGATGAGGAAGAGCATGGTAATTGAAAAGGAGCAAAGGAAAAGGTATGTCTAGTTACCACTATGGCTAAGTGCTTTTCTTGGTCTGCTCCAGCCCAAGCTGTCTCCTCCATTTGGCAAGGAAGTCAGGCTGTTCTCCAACTCTCAGATCAGGAGCGCTTTCAGAGGACTGGCAGTACCTGTGCTTCTGCCCTTACCAACAACTCAGCGGGAAAAAAAAGTAGTAAAACTATAAGGTTGCTATTCCTAACTCTTGCCTTCTCAGCTGGTATTTTAGTCTCTCACAGAGAGACCCTGGCAAGTCTCTGCATACTACAGATTTCTCAGTTTTGTGTTGTACCTCTCTCTCATCTACTTCCAAGTAAAGTTAATTCCTGCTGTTTAGTGAATGGTCCTTGAATCTAGCCCAGAGTTTTCATCTGCCTTCATGTAGGATAAGTCACCTTATAACTGCTCATGCTAATTTGATCATCTAACTCACAGCATCAAAAAATAGCAATGTATCAAATCTGTGAGGAAGGGAAGTTGCATAGGAGCTTCGGTTTTGTCTGGTACATGCTGAAAATTTCCCTAGCATTAATGCTTTTTGATGTAAAAGAAGATAGGATGTTATTTATCAGAAGTTTCTGTGTCCAGTAAAGAGGCTGCCAGGATCCCTGCTCTGAATATTCACCCAGCATTAAACCTCACCCAATGTCAGGGACAAAGGGAGCTGTAACAGCAGGTGATCACCAATAGGGGTGTAAGAAAGGAATTTGGGTTTGTTTCCTTTCCTGTACTTTGCCAGTCAGTTTTGGAATATGAGTACCAATATGAGCCTCTAAATAGAAACCAGTTTGTGTTTATCTGCTGTATTAGTTTACTGTGCTATCTGGTTTCCAGGGGAGTGGGTGAATGGCAGAAGGGAAGTGAAGCACTTTCTATATCACATACCTTCAATAACGTCATAATTCGTATGTGGAAGACCTGTTGCTCTGAGAATATAAAAGGATCATGATACTTTCAGTATGACTCATAGTCCAATCTGTTCCTTTCTGTAGAGAGACAGCTTAAAGAACTGTGGCTCATCACAGTATAAAGCATTGCTTCCTCCTACTGATAAAGAATACTCCTAATTTTGAGACTCTCTCCTTTCTACTCAATTAACCAGGCAATGCTCCTGTTCCCATTTCTTCACTTTGGGACAGAGTTTCACACTGAGTCCTTCACTAAGGTTCAGGAGAACTAAACAGGATCCATATAGGACATAAATGTGAGACATTTCCAGTAGAACTTAAGGCAAGGCAGAGTTTAGTCGTCCATCTCTAGAACGAACTGCCGATCAGAGTCCTAAAGCCTGCAGTCTTGCATGTGGCATGTGGGGGTGTAATGTTCAACAATGACAGCTCTGCTTACCAGTTCTGAAAGACTTAGAGCATGAACTTCCTGCTGTACTTGTGCTGAAAAGTGAGATAGAAAATCAGAAGTCAAGCATACACTGGCTGAGACAAGCATCGCTGATGGTCTGTGTGGGTGTTGTGGTTTCCCATGGTGATGTTCTGGGGGGTGGGGGGACTGGGGCTGCAGGGGTTGCTTCTGCAAGAAGCAGCTAGAAGGTTCCCCTAGGCCTGATAGAGTAAATACCAGCTGGGCCCATGATGCTGATTGTGGAATGATCTCTCCCTGTCCTTATCTTGACTCCTAAGCCTCTCAATATATATTTTCTCCCCTGTCCAGCTGAGAAGGGGAGTGATAGAGTGGCTTTGGTGGGTGTCTGGCCTCCAGACAGAATCAAAACACCACAGAGGTATACCCTGCAGTTGGTCAAGAGCTGAAACCCCATGGGAAGAACTTATGTTGGAGAAGTTCATGGAGGACTGTCTCCTGTGTATGGGACCCCACACAAGGAGCAGGGGAAGTGTGAGGAATGTACCCCCCCACCTCCACTAAGAAGGAAAACAACTCGTGAGGAAGTGATTGAAACCCCCATTCCCCATCCCATCCCTGCCCTATCCATAGGAGGAGAAGGCAGAGAGATCATGACTAGAGTGAAGTCTGCTAAGAAGGGAGGGGTGGGGAGAGGCACTTTAAGACCCGGTCACACTTCTCATTACCAGACTCTGGTGTCACCGTGTGTGCAGTGTAGTGTAGTAAATCAGAATTTTCTTTCCTTTATTCCTTGTTGAGTCTGTTTTTGCTATAACACTCATTGCAGAATGCTCTCTTCCTGACCTTATCTCGACTCCTGAGCATCTCAGTAGATGTTTTCTCCGCTGTCTAGCTGAAAAAGGGAGTGATAGAGTGGCTTTGGTGGGCGTCTGGCCTCTAGCCAGAGTCAAACCACCACAGAAGTATACTCTCTGTTCTGAATCATGCCACTCTCTACCTCCAAATCCACATGGAGCTGCATCAAGAAAAGACACATTCGACTGTAATGAGGAAACTCCTTTGAATATAGGATGGGATCCATTGGTCTCTGTTTGACTGTGCTTCAGCAGGACTGTCTAACATTGCTGCAGCCTTTCTACACAGGAGAAGAAGCTAAATCAGTGCATCACTTAATGAAAGCAAAGGTATACACTAGTTAACAAGAAAGATATCACTGTTTTGCTGAAATCTTTTCCAACTCCAACTGATTTAAGAAACACACGTGGATAAAGAGGTTTTACATTAGAACAATAGTAAAAGAAGTGGCAGCAGGGGGAAATACCAGAGAAATTTAAGCTGCCCGTGGTTGTGGTACAAACCAGCCAAATCACTTGTACATTCATGCATGACAAACAGCATTGTTTGCCACTATGCTGAATACACAAGAGCTGCAAGTATGCCAAGCCATGAAACAAAAAGCACTAATTTCCAATCAGCAGCTTCAATTCCTAATGCAGCAGGTGTTCAGAGACTTGGCTTGCTCTTTCACCCAAGAAATCCAAACTGGGGTCAAAGGTTAGGCAAGAGCCAATAGACCTCTCGGAGAGCCAACTTCCAAGCTATGTATGAAACCTGCTTGGAACTTAGGTCACAGAAATAAGCCAGTATCCCTTAGGTGAACTCTCTTTGCAGATATGACCTCCTTCTCTGGTAGCATGGGGTCAGAGGGTTGCACCTCAAACTTTTAGCCACTGACTGCAGCCACGTGTTATTCTGTCTGGAAAAGCCGTAGGTGACAGAAGGCATTAGTGGTAAGCAGGAAGCTTTATTTGTGGGAGAACAGTGACAGTGAAACAGCTACAGGCAAAGGTCAGGTTTGCCTCACTACTAAGACACAAGTGGACACAACTTCTAGCTAGCAATCTCCTTCCCACCACTCTGACTGCAACCTGTGCAAACCACTCCTGACAGCCAGATGCTGACCTCCTATATATAGTCTCTGCTCTGACCAGCTTATGTACAGAAATGCTGTGCTCAGAGGGCCTCTTGCAGGACTTAAAGTACCCAGGATAAATGGAAGGCAAAGAAATGAGAAGGAGCCCTTTAAATTGTGTAACAAATCTGTTTATCATCCACCTGAATTATAATCTTCCTGGTTTGTTTGGGTTTTGGTTTTGGTTTTTTTGTGTTTTTTGTTTGTTGTTTTTTGGGATTTTTTTTTTGAGGAAAGGCTGAATGAACTGGGGCTGTTCAGCCTTGAGAAAAGACTGAGAGGGGATTTTCTTAATATTTATAAATATCTGAAGTGTAGGACACAGGGAGAAACAGCCAGCTTCTTTTCCGTGGTCTGTGGGGACAGGACAAGGAGCAATGGCCTCAAGTTGGAGCAAAGGAAGTTCCGCACCAATATGGGGAAGAACTTATTCACAGTGAAGGTGACAGAGCCCTGGGACAGGCTGCCCAGGGGGGTTGTGGAGTCTCCTCTGGAGATATTCAAGACCCATCTGGATGCCTATCTGAGTGATATGTCCTAGGAAACCTGCTTTGGCAGGGTGGTTAAACTTGATCTCTGGAGGTCCGTTCCAACCCCTAAAATTCTATAAATCTGTGATTCTGTGAATCTAAAAGGTTAAGGCCTGAGCACATACCTGAATGAAGGAGCAGGCCACTGCCTCATATCTTGTGATTCCAGTTAAGTGTGTCCTCTACACAATGCTGATATTGATAAATTACAAGACTAGCAGTCCCAGTGCATTTAGAAGTGAGCAGAAATGTTCTACAAAGGGGGATTTACTCATGTCAAAGACTATCAGACTGCTGTGGCTGTGGGACCTATGTAACTTTTATATAGAAGCTTTTTCTTGTGCACACTGTCTTTCCTTGTCCATTTCTAACGTTATTAAGAATTGCAGAATAACTTATGTACATGCTAGTTTACCTACTTGGGCTATCTTTTCTTTGCCTGCTGTTTAAAGACATGCATTGGTTTCACAGCAGTATGCAGTTTGGGCAGTTTTCCACTGGATTTTTTGTCACATCATCTGCTAAAGAGATGAAGGAGGATGGATGTCCTCTGTTGAAAGTATCAGTGCTTGGACAGTTGAGCAGCATCTTAATCACAGACAAAACATGTTTTCCTAAAATGATACCAGGTCTACAGAAACCTGTTCCTGCTTCTTGTCACCAGATGGTGCTCCAGTGCTGGACAAATTCTGATCCGTCACCTCGAGAAGCTCTGGGCTGCCCGTTCTCACAGATTAATTTCATTAATCTGATTTGCACTTCTGATTGCCTCTGGCGTAGGCCCCTCTTTCTTAAGGGTGAGTGAATTCTCAGCCTGCTTTTCAGGAGCAGGTTTTTTTTCCCTCAATTGGTTAGCTTATAGGATTTGTCTGGAATGCAGTTTGTGTGGCTGTCAACCTCAACAGGCATTTCTGGTTGGACCCGGCCATGCTTCAGGCCTCTTCTGCTCACCAGATCTCTTTTCTGAGCATGGCATGTTGTGGTGGTTTGACTCTGGCTGGAGACCAGGTAGCCACCGAAACCACTCTATTACTCTGCCTCCTCAGCTGCACAGGGGAGAGAAAATACAACAAAAGGTCCACAGGTCAAGACAAGGACAGGGAGAGATCATTCAGCAGTTTCTGTCATGGGCTCAACTCTGGAAAATTAGTTTGATTTATTACCAATGAAATCAGGGTTGAGTCATGAAAAAATAAAATCAAATCTTAAAACACCTCCCCCCATTCCTCCCTTCATCCTGGGCTCAGCTTCACTCCTGATTTGTCTCTCTCTGAGTATCATAGGGGGACTGAGAGTGGGTTTGTGGTCAGTTCATCACATTTTGTGTCTGCTGCTTCTTCCTCCACAAGGTAAGGATTCTGCACACTCTTTCCCTGCAATAGTGTGGGGTCCCTCCCATGGGACATAGTTCTCCACCAACTTGTCCAACATGAGTCCTTGCCATGGGCTGCAGTTCTTCACAAACTGCTCCAGTGTGCCTCTCTCTTACAGGGTGCAGACTTTCAGGAACAGACTGCTCCAGTGTGGGTCCGTCACGGGGTCACAGGTCCTGCCAGAAAACCTGCTCCTGCATGGGATCCTCTCTCCCCAGGTCCACAGGACTTGCCAGCAGCCTGCTCCAGCATAGGCTTCTCGTGTGGTCACTGCCTCCTTTGGGCAGCCACCTGCTTTGTTGTGGGGTTCTCCATAGGCTGAAGGTGTAATCTCTGCTCTGGTTCCTGGACCACATACTCTCTTTGCTTCTTCACCAACCTTGGTGTCTGCACAGTTCTTTCTCTCACTCCTCTCCCTCATCACAATTGCTGTTGGTGTTGTTTTTTTCCCCTTCATAACTATGTTATCCCAGAGGTGCTCCCACCATCACTTATGGGCCCTGCCTTGGCCAGTGGGGGGGTCCATCTTGGAGTTGACTAGCATTGACTATCAGATAAAAGAGCAGCTTCTAGCAGCTTCTCAAAGAAGCCCTTCCCATATCCCGCCTACTACCAAAATCTTGCCACACATATACTCCAGTCATGATTTGTTGCTTGTTCACCACAAGCTTTCTCCTAGCCTGGAGATTTTTTCAAGCACCTCCAGCTGCACTGAAGACCAATTGGGTAGACAAAATGTTTGACACGCTTGGAGCGAATGCCTTCAGGATGCTTTTGTTCCATACGGTGGGTCTGAACTCATGGGAGAAATCAGGCAATTCCCCATCATTGTCATTCCCTGCACAGCACAAGCCTAGGAGAGGAGTGGTTGGATGAAATCCCACCTAAAAATGGGGTAACTGTGCATGGGGAGTTCATGGTACCCTGGTACCCTGGGTTTTCTCTGAACCCCATTGTGTATTCTCTGCACTGGAGGATATTTTTTGTCACAGTGAAAAAAAAGCTGTCCTGATTCTGGGATGGTCCCACACAATAATGCAATTTGCTTTGCTAATAACAGATTGATGTATTGAAGGAATCTTTTTTCTGATCCCAGGATTTTTCCAGTGTGTTGATTCACTTCCCATTTGAATAATAGGAATTATTTCCCAAAAAATTAGGAATGCACATTCCATTCCATAGCCCATGTAACAACCTCATCATAGAGAAAATTCTCCCTTTGTTTTGGTGTGCATTGGAAATAGATCTCCTACCCAGATGGATTGTTAGGGGCATATTGGGGATTTTCACACTGTCTAAGCTCAGGAACTGATAGAAGTACCTTGACATCCATGCTAATTGTCCAGACAATGATTCAGGTCCAACCCCTACCACTGACTCAAATCAGGAGGAAACAAGGATTTTCTGTACAGCCCTCTTGGCCTCTGGGGGGGGGGGGGGGGGGGAACACTGTCCTATGCACTGCCTCTTGTATAAAGTATATTTTCCTTCTGAACATAAGGATCTCTCTCTGGATTGTGACTAAGTTGGGAGCTCGATGAATGCGGTAAGTTCTCCTGCCATGGTACCCACCCCACTGTAAAACATGTGATCCGCTGTTTGCCCCATGTTGCACTTTGTCCTTGGACCAGGAATTCCACCTCAGGACTAAGACACATTTCTAATAGAGGTTTTTGAATAACAATAGCAAACTCATCAGGAAGCACTTCTGGTAAAAATATACTACTTTTTAAATGCTTGACCAGCTCCGCTCATGCATCATACCACTTCCAAGCTGATAGGTCAGCTCACAAGAGGCACATCCTTTTACATCAAAAGACCCAGATTGTATCCCTAAAGACAAACATCACAGAGAATTTCTGAAAAGCAGCATACTTTGGGATTTGCACTGGAGGGCAGAAAAAAATGTGCAGCCTATGCTAGCCTATTCCAGATGTTTGTCTCAGGCCTTGCTTTTCCACATGTCTGTTACTCCAATCTAGTAACCTTAGATCACAAAGCAAGATGTGTCCCTGGACACTGAGGCTGTCTAGACAAGAGCAGTTTATTGTCATGCAAAGGAGGAATACCCCACAGAGCTCTTCTGCCAAAGACCTAAAGGGCCCATGGTGGCCTTGCGCATGGAAGAATGGTTGTGGTCTGTCTCAACAAACTCCATTTCTAGCTAGAATGTTTAGGATTGTCTATTGCCTTACATCCCATGGATGATTTAGTGGCTGATGCTGCTCTGCTACTGGTGCAAATAGTCAGAAATATCTGAGTTATGGTGAGAAAAGTTTCTAGACTTCAATGAGTTTAGATGGAAGGTAGACTGCTTTAGGCAGCAGAATTGTCAAGGCTCAATCACTATGAAAAAGAAACAACAGAAACAATGAAAAGACAAACTTCTTACTGACTCAGAGTGTTGAGGAAACTGGAGAAGTAAACTACCATTGTTCCATGGGTGGTTGAGGTTTCTGCATGATAAACATCAGCCAACCCTTTTATAATCCACAGATTGTGCTGCAGTGTTTGACAGCATGGGTAGTCGTGCTATGAATGTGATTTCTTTCTCCAGCTTACTGTTGACAATGTCAAGATGTCTGCCTCTATCTGCAGGCAGCCTGAAAACATAGCTCATTTATTTCAATGAGGACCACCCAGCTCCTCTTAAAGGTGTGCTAACTCTGATGTCCACTTTTATGACTGCCTACCAACTCAAGCCAAATGAAACTATACTAAGGGAATTAAACATTATCTTATTTGACCATGGAAAAATCTAATTAAAACCCTGAAAGGTGTGAGGAATATGAAAAAGTACTCCCCTTACTTCACCTTGTTTTCTAATTTGGCCTACATGAGACACAGGGTATCCTTCGGCAGTGTTTATTCTCTACTATGTCACACTATGGCAGTATTTATATCAAAAGATATGACAATATATATGCAGTATTTTCTTGGGTCTGTATGCTTTTGTCTCTGTGCATCTGATTGCACATCTATTGATGTCTGTGAAAAGAGTATCATAAATACAACCTAAAATCTGGCTAAAAAAACAGAAGAAAATTTCTTTACTTCCTCATTTTTTCCACCAAATCCAGCTTTTTGGAGTTGGCATATCTTAGAAAAAAAAGTAACTGTAATAAAAAGGACCATTCACATTTGAAAAAGCAATAATTGCAACTGCTGCATCATCAGAAAATATGAATCAATGTCTATTTTCCACTGTGAAATATATTTTTTGCAATACCTTTCTTATTAGAAAGGTTCTATTTTTTGTTTCCATGGAATAAAATTGCATTTACCAGATGTTTGTTAGGTTATTCCTGAATGGAGAAAAGCCTAAGGAAGATGGAAACTAAATATAACAAAACAAAAGACGGGCCAGCATTTGGCTTTAGTAACAAACACTCTGGGATCAGAAATTTCTTATAAAAAAGGAATATTTAGGGGGAAATGGATATTGTGATAAACATTTTATAACTAGTTAACAGAGAAAGATTTTGGAATAGATTTGAGAGTTTTTAAACTTTGTCTTAGTATTAATGAGAGAAGAGTAACCAGCAGATCAATAGCAAATGGGCATGCTAAGTAGAGATGCTGACACTCACTGGCACTGCCCAAAAGCTACCAAGGTGGCACAGGAGAGTGGGTACATCATCCACCCCCACCAGCACAACTGTGAAGAGAACAAAACTGATGCATTATCACCCGCTGGCTACCCAAGGCTGCTCTGAGTTCTCTGCAAAGACTTGCCTTGTAAAAACTTGCTAACAGAATATCTCTTTGATCCAACCAGTCCCGTCTCCTGCTACTAGAAAAACAATCTAATCTAATTTCACAAAACTTATCTGTGGAAATTGCAGGCAATGTAAAACAAGCCCTCCAGCAAAAGCTGCCTGCAGTGGCTGACGTTTACCCAGAGAGCTGAGTCTTGTTTGAAGCCCTCTCAAATCAGTGAAGGAAGCTGCTGCCAGTGCAGAAATTGCTGCATAGTACTGTCTGACCCATATTGTGTCAGAAGGCAAATTAAAAGACTGCAATCATTCTTTTATGAAATCAGTATTTCTCTTCTGTAGCCTGTTAAGCTCTTTCCTAAACTGTCCAGGAGACCTAGTTAAACAGCAAGATTTCTGCCTTGTTCCAGACATGCAAATGCCCAAGGTACCACATGCTGATAATGCCCTAGTATGTCAACTGTGTGTCAGTAGAGTGTGAGCCTGACCACATTCTCCAGGAAACAGTTTTCCATGTTGTGCACTATCAGGTCTGCCCTAAAAAGAAAGTCAGTGCTTTTTCCCATTTGGCAAAGGCTGTGAGCCTTACAAAATTGTCCACAAAGTTTCACCATTAGCCTGCTCTGGACACTTTATATTTGACCCATGTCTGGAGTGGAATCAGCAGCTTGGAAGAAAGCAGAGGCTCATAGGCCCACATAGGGGCAAGTCTCCTCCCAACTCAGGTATCTCCTCATAGGAAGAATAAACCTCCTGTAGTTCCAGCAACTTCATGTCACAGGTGAGGCTTGAGTCTGAAGGCCCCCTCTCAATTCTCCCTATTCTGTTCCAGAGTATAAAGCATTACTTTGCCTTACTGTCTTGCTTTAGGGCGAAGTCCATACAAGGTGTTGTGATAGCCTCCGAAGATATTAAGAGCCCGAAGGTCTATGTACTTGTGTACTGTCACATCCCAGCTAAGTGAAACCACCTAGGATGTCCGTCACGTTGCCTGAACATGTATCACAGGAGAAGTGTCCTGTCCTGTAGGCAATGACAAGTATTAGGAATAACCAGGCTAGGCTCAGCCTGCCACTTCCAGGCTGCTGTGATTACAGACTTAGCAATGTCCAAGCTAGCTGCTTAGGACCAAGCTAGTATGGCTCCTGTGAGTTATAGGTATGTCTTCAACCCAGCCTTCCTAGATTCCATTCATAAAGAGTTCCTTATGTGCTCCAAACCAAACTTTGGGCCCATACATCTGAATTCCAGCATGGAGGAGGTATACTTGGGCTTAAACCTACATGGGGAGGGTCATTGGATGTTTTCCAACTCACTGTTTAGAAAGTTTCTTACAAAAGTAAATACTCTAATGGGTGCTGAATTATTTTAAACTCTAAAGTTGGCTAAGGTACATCTACACACATGCCCACAGCTTCTTTAGTCTTGACAGAGGTGAACGCCTCAGTCTACCTGCCTGGAACTGAAGAAGGTGTGTTTCCTTTACCCAAGGCCCTCACAAATGCACACCTCCTTTGCTGCATGTCAAACAACCAGCGACAGACACAGGTCAGATGTGAATGGGATAGCAATATGTCATACACAACAAATCCTACATTTCCCACACAATCGCATATAGTCTGTGTAATGGGGCCAAAAAGTGGTATGGGTATGCTCTAGGGTAAGAGGTGTCTCGTCGACACTTCTGCTCCCAGCATATAAGGACAGAATGCAGACGCTGTAGAAGGACAGAAAAGCGCCCTTCTTCACCTTTCCCAGCAGTAAACCTGTATCCACCTAGCACAGGTGTTGCATTGTATGCAATAGTCCACTATTTAAATACACAGCATCCCACAACAGATTCCCTGCCCAGTCTTCCATAGCAACATAAGATGCAGCACGTTGTTATCTAGCTGAAAGACCAACCAGGAGCATACCAGAGTGATTAAGGCGGACTGCACTTCTTATGACAACACATTATTACAGAACACCAAAGCCAGGGCTTGAAAGTAGGAAAAAAAGCATAGAAGCAAAACTCCTGTTCTGTAGTGTGCTCCCTCCACTGTGTGTCTTAGTTAAATGTCTAATAGGAGTTAGGTTAGAGTGCTGTTGAAAGTACATCTCCACAAGTAGACCTGGAGATGTCAGCAGAATGTGTTTAATTATCTTGTTTTGTCACCACCCTTCCCTTTGAATGGTGAGGCTTTGTTTACAGTGTTGTAAGTATGACTTAGACATTTATTGTCTTTTTTTTTTCTGGTTCCACAGTCTTTGTTTACAGGTAAGGAAGTCAGCCTGTCCTTCCCCTATTTCTTCTTTCCTGATTACCTATTTGAGCTGGTGAATCAGGGCAAGTCATCTGCATGGCTCTGCAAGCCCCTGTCCTCAAGGGACAAGAGTTATGTACCTGGAGAAAACACTTCAATGGGCTCAAAAATTTCTAAGAGGCAGAATCATAGAATCATAGAATGTGTAAGGTTGGAAGGTCATCCAGGTCCAAACCTCCTGCAATAAGCAGGGACATCTTCACTAGATCAGTTTGCTCAGAGTCCCATCAAGCTTGACCTTGAATATCCCTGGGGATGGGGCCTCCACTACATCCCTGGGCAACCTGTTCCAGTGATTTACTACCCTCATATTTTTTTTCTAATATCCAACGTAAATCTCCTCTTTTCTAGTTTAAAACCATTACCCCTTGTTCTATTGCTATATGCCCAGCTTTCTTATATGCACCTTTCAGGAACTGGAAGGCTACTGTAAGGTCCCCGCAGAGCCTTCTCTTCTCCAAGCTGAACAAGCCCAACTCTCTCAGTATGTCTTCATAGGAGAGGTGCTCCAGCCCTTTGATCATTTTTGTGGCCCTCCTCTGGATGAGCTCCAACTTGTCCATGTCCTTCTTGTCTAGAGGGCTCCAAAGCTGGACTCAGTACTCCAGCTGAGGTCTCACCAGAGTAGAGTAGAGGGTCAGAATCACCCAGGATGTGGTTGGTCTTCTGGGCCGCAGATGCACATTGGTGGTGCATGTCCAGCTTCTCATCCATGAGTACTCCCAAGTCCTTTTCCTCAGGGCTGCTTTCAAGCACATTATCTCCTAACCTGTATGGACAATGGGGATTGTCCTGACACAAGCGCAGAACCTTGCACTTGGCCTTTTTGAACCTCATGAGGTTCACCCGGGCCCACTTCTCCAGCCTGTCCAGGTCCCTCTAGATCTGGATGGCATCCCGCCCCTCCAACACATTAGCTTCACCGCTCAGCTTGGTGCCATCAGCAGATTTGCTGAGGGTGCACTCAATCCCACTGTCAATATCATTAATAAATATATTAAAGAGCACTAAAGATATTAAACATCTTGTAACAAATCTTTGTGGTCTGTGTTAAAATGTGTTCATTGATATTTTACAAAGGTCTTTCTGACAGTCAATACTGGGATTCCCACTCCTGCACTACAAGTACTAGGTGTGAATGACTCAGGTCCCCGTTCCCATGAAGTTAGCTTCAAGCAGTAATTGATTCTGCCTCAGAGCTCTGCAGGCAAGCAAGGACTCAGCCCAGGTTGCTGAATATCTTTCAGGTGCATTCTCTTCCTACAGCACAGACTGTTAAATCTTTGGAGAGAAGAAGTAGGGGTATTGTCTCTCTCTAATTCCCTAGCCTACCACAGACTGCTGTGTGGAAAACTGTAAATTAGATCACTTAGGCTGTATCATTTCTGTAAGTTCCTATCACTATATGAACATCAATGTATTGCATCAGTATAAAGCCAACTGCATTGGCTTTTGTACTTATTTAAACTAAAAATCGATACTCCATGAAGGATGCATCCAAATCTTTCACTAAGGGCAGCCTCCGGACATTCCTTCATGCCCTTACCAATCCCTTGGGAGTATTGTAGGGCAATGAGAATTGTAAGCTGCTCAAATGCCATGAAAGTAAAGTAAAAGACTGACACAGATCGGAAATCCCTTTGAAAGGAGAGGTCCAATTATTCACCAAAAAAAAAGCTACATTATAATCTCTTTATTCCATGTGTTTGGACATAGGGATTCTCCAAGTTAGAAATGAGTGGTGAAGAGTGATAGTTCTTCTTGGGCTCATCTTTCCAAAATGCTTTTATAAAACATGCTGTTTAAAACTCCCTGAAAGAGAAGAGAATGGGAGAGGAGAGGTGAAGCCACACAAAATTTCTATCACAGATTATGGTCAACAGGAAAAGGCAAGCAATGTCAGCTACAAATAGAAAGCGACCTGCTGCTCTTCCAACAGCCAAGTTTACCTTTAACAGGGGAAAGTGATTGAACCCATGGTGTCCAGATGGTCCTAGCAGATGATCCTTGCTGGAAGGCACTAAAAAAAAAGCAGAAGTCTGGCATTTTGTCCTGGAAGAAATCTCTTTTCTGCTCCACTGGAAGAAGTTGAATTAACCTTGCATACTCATGCAATGCAGACAACAGAAGGACTCATCCCTGTGCACTCACACCAATCCTCCTGATGCTAGATCTGGGGTTTTCTTCCCACTTTGTGTTTTTCTTATAAAAGAAATAATATTGTTTCTGGGTTTGAGATCCCCATTCCCCTTTCAATTGCTAGGTACAGTACTGAGACCAACTTGGAAAAGGAGTTATAGTTCTAATTGATAACCCAAAGTTATAGCATTGTGCCAGCAAGCCGGGTGTGCAGTGCTGGTCTTGCACAATGGGGAGGATGGGATGACTCCTGAAAGCCTAGGCGCTGGCTTGGACCAGGAGTGCTTAGCTAGCTGGGGAATTTCTGCAGGAGCATCTTAGCTCTGTGCTATGCCACACAGAAACAAGAGGAACATGAGTGCTTTCTACAAGGCAGCCCAGCACCATCCAGGATGATATGAGTCACTGTGCCTTGTCTTGGGCACTGCATGTTTCTTTGGGAGACATGTCTTTGAGGTGGACAATGTGGCTCGTGAGAAGTCAACAACACATGGTCTAAAAGGCAAGAGTGAAATGAGCAGAGCTGTTTTTCTCACGGGTGATCCACAGAAATAAGCACCATCTAGATAAGGTCTCTTGCATGAACAAAGAGACTATGATAGTGTCCTGACACAAAGGAAACAAGCAGTGATTTTAACGCGTAACAGTATTAAATTATACATTAAAAGGAGGACTTCATGGTGTCTCCATTGCAGGAAGTCATTAAGAATAGGCTAGAGAGCGTCTGTGGGAAGTGGCATAGGTACAACCGATGTGCAGAAGATAGTTAAATAGAATAGATGACCTTGTGAGTGCTTTCTAACCTTTTTTTGACAACACTTTGATCACAATATTCTGAAACCTAGAAGCAGACCAGAGATGTGCGGCAACACTCTCTGTATTACCAATGTGTCAGTCCCATCAAAATGTTGATATTCTCTTCTAGTGCTCTCTTAACCAAAGAAGTACAACACCCATCTTAGTGCAGCAGCCCATGTCCTCACTGTTGGTCCTCATCAGTCATTGCAGATGAATAAAATGCCAGATTTGTCTTCTCAGAAAAATAATTCTGAAGACTCTAAAAGCAATGTATGCACAGATTAATCACACCAAACTAATTATTTGCAGAGAGATTCTCACAAAAGTTTATATCCACTTACCTTCATTCTACTTCAGAATAGCTCCCCTGAAACTCGCCCAGGATTTGTCTGGGAACCTACTTCACTATAATTGTTATGATGTGACTGCCAGACTCTTGTAAGGATTTTTGCTTCTAATGTGTTTTAATACTTGAAGGTTGCTAAATCAATCCAAATATCAAAATCAAGTCAATATCCAAAAATCCATAGGTATCTTTAGGGGTCACCGTTAAAAAAAAATCCTTGTACCACTGGCAAAAGACACTTCTCAAATCATTCTTCTGTGATCTAGAAAGAATCTTTTGGATTAAGGCAAAGAATTTTTGACAGGTTTCATGAAACAGTTATTTTAACTAATTTTTATTTTAAAATCATTAGTTTTTCTGTTTAATCTCAAACTGATTCTCACTGTACCTCAAGGCACTTCTTTAAAAAGTTCTGGATGTAAGAAATAGGTAATCTGGAAGTTTGTGTATCACACAGCCAAACTCTATTCAGGGATTTACATAGCTATCATGCATGAGCAAGGCAATGAATAGGTTCTTCCAGGAGAAGCCCTTCTGGTATCCAGACAGAATTTCCTGAAACCAGCCAGGGAATCACCTAATAAATGTATCTGGCATCCATTAAATGATTGGGTTCTCCAGCCAGTTACCTGTAAGTTGGTCTAGAAGAGGATAAAAGACAAGAGAGTCCCTTAATATTTTTGTTCATGATCTGATGGAGATGACATGCTGAAAGGGAAGTCCCATACAGAGAAAGGTCAGGAGCACTGAGAAAACCAGGACAGGGAAATACACACGTCTTTGGTCATATTTAACTTTGCATACAGCTGAGCATTAATGCTGTCTTACAGAAGGACTGAGGTTCAGTGACTGTGCTGAGAGATCTTCACAAGAAACATAGGTTCAATTGCTCACAGGTACTGTGATTCCTTCAAGTGGGGAAGCCCAAATGCCCACAGAGTCTGAGAAACGCTGTGTTGACCTACTGCCCAGAGGAAGAGATAGCACTCCACTAAGGATACAGTGCAGCTGATGGGGAGTGACATCCCATATCTGGGAGAAGAGAAGGGGAAAAATCTGTTCAGTGAAAGTGAAACAGTCTGGGGTGGGCGGAGGGGGGTTGTGCTATAACAAGACAAATTTACAGATCTAGCAGATTGCTGTGCCAATCCAGCAGCTGAAATCACAGCAAGTTGCAGCAATACCAGGGACTGATAAAATCCAGTAGGTACTTTGAAATCTCTTCTGCCACTCAAATCCAAGGCAACAAGTGGCACGGAAAATGCAAGAAAATGCTTAATACAGTCAAGGAGCAATGGCGAAGAAGATCAGAGGGTATTCCTGATAAAAGGCAGTAAGGAGCAAATTTATGCACTGACTTTGTGCAAAGTAGTACTGTCTGTGTCTTTAGACACTTCTTGTTTTATACCACACTTTGGCAGGAGCACTAACTGCATGATGCACCCACTTTTACACCCCCTGTTGAATGCTTTTTAAGGTCTGTGTACCTTCCCTCCTTCTGAAAAGACTCTTACTGTTGGCTCTTCTCCTCTTCTGTCAAATTTGATCCTTTCTGCTCTCACTGTAAGAAACTGCTTTTCTGGGCCTTGCTTTCACTTAGCTTCTCTCTAGGAAGTCTTAAGTGCAATACAGGATTAAAAAAGCCCAAAACAACCAACCCAGACTCACAAAATTTGTTGAACATTCTTAATCATTGAAGAGCTCTAACAAATCAAGTACTTTCAAGAAATCTTAACTTCCAAAAGCATTGTATGTTGGTCACCTTGCAGGACAGAACTCCAAGGAAATGGAAGCACAATAAATCTCCATGGTCCCTCTACAGTTTCCACAAGTGGCTCTTCCTTTCTCTGGGAATGGTAGAGAAAAATAATTACATATTAGAAATATATTCCTCCTTTCCAGAACATGATGATCATCCAAAGGTGATGAGGGCATCAGCTGTTGGCCGAAGCCTGGAGTTCACACTGTGTTACTTTTCACTTGCCTTATCACTTGAAAGTAATTGCTCAAGTCCTTTTGAATTCCGATTTGTGCACCCATAATCTGAGGATAAGAGAACTCCTGTGTGATGAATGGGTATGATAACCAGACTACTGTAAGACTGCCCAAGTGCTCTGGAGTGTTAGATGAGAAGAAATACCCAAAAGAGAGGCTCATATTACACAACTGTTACATATTTTTCATTTAATCCCAGCCACTTGGTTTAGAAATGCTTGAATGAAGTTCAAATTGGTTATGAAAAGCTGCAGAAGTGCAAAGTCCTTGTGTAATCATGGAGCATGATAAGACCACTGTTTGTAATGATCTAGACCTATGGAAAAAAGAAGCATCTCCCAGTAACAGATACAGAGCTGCCCATGGGGTTTACACTCAACATTTATATCATTACCTTTTCTCACACCATCCAGGGGCAGATGAATCCTGACAGCTTCAGCCAGGCTGAGGAGAACTTCTCCAACCTTGTCTGCAGATGAGAGAGGTTTGACTGGGGAGATAAAACTGGGCCTCTATTAAGTCCTGCTGCCTACTCCTAGCTCTGTTCTTTTTATCCCCCTTTGCTTTACTTATTAGCAAATTCCTCACCTTGGATTTCCCCTTTGCTGGTGTGGTTACAGTCCTCCTCCCCCTTCCACTTTCTCCTTCTCGGTATCCCTGCAAGTATTGATATCCTTAGCCTTTCCCAGCCTTACTCATGGGCATTTACCACTTCTCCCGTGCAGAAATTCAGAGCAAGCCATTGCACAACTCAACCAACATGAGATATACATTTCATATGTGCACTTGAGCACTGAATGTAATCCTTAGCCAATGACTAAGCCATGTGTACCTACCTGCCAGGCTGAAATACATTGACCCATATGACACCAGTCTATAGAGTCAGGAAGAATAGAGTCTTTGAGCTAGACCTGTTTCTTGGCGAAGGAGGCTATTTTTCTAATATCCTGTCTCTAGGTCCCATAACACCTTTGCTGTTTATTCCCTGTAATGCAACAGAGACTACAGCTACCAGTCATAGAAGTAATGCTTGTTCCTGTGGCTTGAAGCTGTTCTCCCTAGCTATAAATATGTTCCTAGTGCTCTTTCCTAACCTGGCATTGATCTCTCAGAATTGCTTTGACTCTCCACCTCATTTCAGTTTGATGCAAACTTCTCTGAAGAGATGCAATGGATGTAATGGATTAAAGTTCACACTGGAAATACCACTCCAGTTGCTGTCTCTGTGCTTGAACACAGCTGTGGCTGAAGCTTTGCCCTGCTGTGCTGTCTCAGATGCACAGCATACTGCCCCAGATGCTGTCTCTGCACAGCTCCCTCTTCTGGCTGGATAGACTTCTGACAAGGTGGAGGTCAAAACTCTGGCATAGATCTATTTGACTGAGGACTATGTTGAAGATCCAGCTGTGTGTTTTCAAAAGCAAAGGCAGTGTTTCTTGGATATGTTGGATATCATATCTTCCATCTACTGTTCTTACATTAAGGATCTGAAGTGGCTTGGTTTGAGGTTTGTGGTTTTTTTTTCCCCGAAAGAAGCAACAGAGTGCAAGGTGTAATAAATAATTACTTAAGCACTATCATGTTCTCAAATAATGCCCTGCATCACCCATGGAGACACAGTCTCCCAGTACAAAAGGATGTCATGAAGGCATTTGTCTCTTAAAATGCATTAATGCTTGCTACCAAGGACACATTTAACAGGAAACGTTGAGTAATGTCACACTACATGTGCACACACAGCAACATGAGGAGGAAATTTACACCAAGTTTACTGCATTAACAATATACACTATTAATCATCTTTTCTCCTCCCACCCAAATAATACAGAAAGAAAAAAAAAACAAACTCTACAGCTGCTACATATAGCTATATACATTGGTTAGTATAATTAATGCTTTATTGCAAGCCCCAGGCAGACAGACCTCCTCTGCCAATGCAACACGCAGAGAAAACACACCTATGGTATAGAAGCAGGGCACTTCATGGTTTTTGTAAGAGCTTTGCACTTTGTCACTAACTACTAGTTATATGCAGAGCATATCCTACTTGGGGTATATGCAGAGCATCAGAGTACAAGGTAGGATACATACTTACTTCTTTCTGGACCTCCAGAGGGTATAAAAATAACAGCTACAAGACTGCTGAGGGGGAAATTAGTTACTTCTGCCCTTGCAGTGGTGCATGTTTCCTCAAGAATCCCTCTGTTCCAACCCACTGGACGCTTAAGATCACTTGGCAAACTGCTTTCAGCACATGTCACAGGCTCACTGTGGCCCACCAGCTTTCCATCTGGAAGGTGAACATTACTTCCCCAGCCTGATGGGAAAGGCCCAGCAGGTGAAGAAGCTCCCTTTATCTGATTGACACCCTTGGGTAACAGCAGCTTTTGTCTTGGGGCTGGTGAAGAATCTTCAATTCCAACATCTCTGTGGAGGAGTGTGGTTTGGGGCTCCCTTCCTAATCCGTTGTACATGACACAAAAATAGGAAGTATGGCATCAGAGGCTGGACCACTCACTCTGCCTGAATGAAGAAAAAGTAAGATTAAAAGTACTGTTCTATTTTCTCAGCACCTCATCAATGTCTGCAGTCAGTCACCGTTGGCAAGCCTAGGCAGGAGACTAGCTGTGCTACAGCTATATAGGACATGGAAACTGGTACTGGAGTGACAACCCTTTGGGAGTAGATGCTACACAGTCCATCCGGAGAGTCTTGATCGTGTGATGATGCCAGATGTGCCACTAGTGCCTGCCATCTCCTGTTATCACTGAACACCTGGTTCTTGAAATGGGAAATGACCGTCAACTGTGGACTTCAGGTTTGAGAGAGAAAATTACCATCTGAATGTAGCTTTTAAAGTCATGATTATTAATTATTTCTTATTCTTTTCCAAGAAAGTAAGCATCCACTTGGAAAGGTATGAGGTTTTTAAGTTATAACACCTGCTTCTTCCATGGCCACACTACAGGACTTTTATTCTTCCATTTGTCCTCAATTTCCTCCTTCCATAATGTAAGGAAATCTTACAATTAACATACATTAAGCTTACAGTAATCTCTACACAAATATGAGAACTCTTTCACTGAAATTTACATTCAAAAAGTCTGGGCTGTCTTGCCTTATGTGATCTCTTAGAGCCAGATGTCCCTTCTAATGGAACAGACCCAGGTATGATTCATCTGCATTTCTTCAGAGGTCCCTATGTCAAGGCTTGCAGGGACACCCTGACAGAAAGACAGTAGACTATGAGTCAGGCAATGAATATGTTACACCACTCAGCAGAAAAAAGAAAAAGAAATTAAAAGGCATTCTGGCAGAAAATTTGAAACAAAATTTAAAAGTATTTTTGCTAGTCACTGAAGCACAGTGGCCATTACTGAACAAAGAAAGGAAAGTACATAAAGGTCTGTGCTATGTCTTTGAATACATCAGCCTTTCAATTCAGGCTGAATTTTGCCTGCAGCAATGTCCACTAAAAGGAAATTGTCTGAGGGTGAGAAAAATTGAAATAAACTTTTCCCTTGGCTTGCTGCATAAGACAGAAGAAACCGTTGAGTATAAAGCTCCATAAAATAAAAAAGAATAATCGGTGAAGTGAGCTGACACAGCTGAGTAAAAGCAGAAAGAATTAGAGAGAAAGATGTGGGAAGTAAATAACTGGTGGTTGTAGGGTCTGTGTGCTTCCACTTGCTGGGGTAATTGAGAAAAGAAAGTTTGTCAGTGTGAGTAAGTGTTCAGTACCACGGATGCTGGAAAGAATGACCAGGACTCTACTTTTGGGACACAGACAGATAGAGACAACCACACCTACTTCACAGGTGTGTCCTGCTGGCTGTGGGCCAGAACCCTTTAAATGCATTAGCTCGGAGCTGTGTGGATGCTGACTGTGACTGTTCAGCTCCTAGGAGAGAGCTGGTTTGTCTCTTGTCATCAGCAAGGGCAGACATTGCAAAGATGGATCTGCCTACACCGTTTGTGTAGGTGCAGCTGAAAACAGCATCCAGGCACTTGAAGAGAATTTATGGCTTGGCTTTACAAATAGATTTTTTTACACAGATGGATGCTTTTCTGACTTAATGTTTCTGCGCAAAACGACATCTCAGCTGATTCTTACTTCTGACAGAGTATGACAATTCAGTCCAGCCAAAAGTGGTCACAAAACTTTGGTATAAATATAATTGTGTTACAGTAGCTAAGATATGTTAAAATCCATAGTGCCCTGAATATTTTGGTGCTGGTAAGTGCATTAGTTTAGAAAAAAACATACCTGAAGAAGACTTAAGAGTTGGTGAACAGAGAGAGAATCAGCTAACAGTCAGCAAAAGAGAACAAGTATTAAATTATATACTGGACCAGGGGTTGAAATTGGTGATCCCTATGGGTCCCTTCCAACTCAGAATATTCTGTTATTCTATGATTCTATTTGGCCTGGATAAGGAACATATATCTATAAGGGCACTTTTGCTACCTGATCTTCCTTCAAACCATCTCCAGATGTTCTTTGAACATTTTCAATAGCCATGGAGAGAAAGAAATGGAATGGGAAAAAAAAATGTACTATCTCTGACTAGAGTGACAGATAAAGCTGGAAAATACACAAGCTTTCAAGCACACTTGCATTAGTTTATTTCCTGAAATAAATCCATGTCGTAGCAGAGTCAAGGCTGATAGATAAGATAAATAAAGATTGATGAAAGATAAATAAAGATAGGTAAATATAAATAAAGATAGATAAAGATAAATAAAGATGAATAAAATTTCACAATGACATTGTGTCTGAAGCACCACCCTCTGGAGACAAAAATCCCATGTCACAGGGAGAAGGGTTTTGCAGGTCAGCCTTTGCCTGTAGGATGTCTGTCTGGTCTTGCAGTGGGCAAGAACCAAACCCACGCAGTTCTCAAAGTTGTGAGTGGGTTTATGTTAAATAAGGCAGCCTGAGAATCTATCCATATTCATATTGCAAACAGTTTTCTGATCCAAATGACCATAAGCTACTTCAGGTAGGGACGTCAGAGAACAGTCTGTCCTGACTTGCATGATGATCATCACCAGCAAAAGTAGTCCCTTATTTCCACTTTCTGCAGTCTGAACTGGCACGATAAATGGTAGAGATGTAGAGAGGAACACTGACATCACCCTACCCTTTCCAGCCGTAGTCAGAATCTGGCCATTACCAGTCCCAGTGGAAATAAACACTGACATATTTCAGTGAGTCAGAGTGCAGGAACAAGTCTGGCAAACTACCTGCAGTGCAGAACTTGTCCAGTGATTTGACAAGCCAAAGGAAAGGACTGATTTCATTGGGCCTACATACATGAAAACTACCTGCTGTTGACCTCTAGCAGCTGTTGCTGGAGCACCAAAAATTCTCCTAGGCGAAACAGTTGCTGACCCTGTAGAACCAGTGACTGCACTTCATTGTACTGGGCTGGGGTTTGCTTTGCAGGCTGCAGCAAAGGGGTTTGTGCTTGTAACCTAGGTTGTTTGGTTTGAAGTGGTGTCTGCTGGGGTGGACTGAAATTGCGTATTTGTAATGCAAGGAAAAGAGACCGTTAAAATGTGTAAAAAATATATTATCTTTCTGCTGTTACGATGATGGCAATATTGTCCCAGAGTGAAAATGACAGATCAGAAAAGTAATCTGCACTATCCTGTCTGAGATGATATTAATACCACCACTCACACTTCTCACAGTGCCCACACATCACCCAGATGTTTGTCTGTTCCTTCCGTAATGCTTACAATAAAAACAAGTCCTGCAGCATACTTCCCATTACACCTGGGATACTGCTGGCACACATCAGGGTGGTCACAGCCGCAGCATTGTCCATGTGAGGGAGAGACATCCCTCCAGCATGATGAGCAAGAGACAAACTCAGATGCTCTGGCCACTCTTCTGTAGAGAGAGCCTGGAGTACATGCCTGGATGCTTACCTACTAGTAGTGTTTGGTGTAGGATGGCTAAATGATTTGCATAGGCAATGTCAGATTTCTGTGGCAGAGCAAGCACTCTTTCTCAAATATCAGATCTCCACATCTGGACCACTCACGCTCCCAACGTCAGTTTTCAGTAATGCTCAAACAAGATTGTTGCCCCTTTCAGTGTATTTTGTCAACAGACTCTATTAGAATTTTTTTTTAACACTTTCATTATTCAGTTGTACCTTGGGGATAAGATACTAGATGATCTGGTGACATTCACTACAAGTCCCATGCATATGGGACTCTCCATACAAGAGCACAGGGTTTGCTTCTTGTGTCAGCAGCCCTGCCTGACTAACCTCTGAGTCACAAAGGAAGAAGGGGCTGTCCAAGAATGACCTTCTTTCCTGAGCCATGGGTTACACATGATGTATGGTTTGAATGAGAGGAACCGCTGGAGCCATGAGTATGACAAATGCAGAGCAGCCAGATGGAGTTAGATGGGTCCCCATAGTCAAAGTGGCCACTCTAAGAGAACAGGTGAAGAAGGGGTAACATTATTTTCCACCTACTTCCATGCATCTTTTGGTGTTATCCATATGAAGGTATCATGTGGAAGAAGTTTGGAAAATTACCCCTCATAACTCCCAAATATGAAGACAGAAATTATCTGCTTTTTCAAAGTGAAATGAAGTGACAATCATTGTCCTGGTCAAGTTGGCAGAGTGAGCTTAAGGTCAAGTAGGAGTTTCGACCATTCATTCAGGTCTTTAAACACATGGATAGATTTTTATTAAAGGGTTTGCATTTTTAAGGTCTGATATGTAAAATACTGAAGAGCTTTGGGTTTTGTTTTCATCTTTTTTCTGAATACTTAAACACATTATGTGTATAACTGTATCAAGAATAATATGTTATTTTTTGCACGGTGATCTGTTTTTAATAATGTCTAACACGAGTTACAGCAATGAGCAAGAGTTGCTGCCTATTCCACTAAGCATTATTAAACTGAAAAACTAGCACAACCACAGAAAAAGATTTTTTTTAATCTCTGTGTTACTGCAAACACATTATAAAATAGAAATCAAAATTGTACTTTGGATCTCTAGGCTTCCTTTTTATAAATATCTGCATACTGCAAGTGATGTGTTGTTTAAAAATAGAGGAGCAATTACCTTTGCAAGCATATTTGTATTCTGTCTTCAATATTGTCTCATCCTCTGAGAAACAAACAAAAATCATTATAAATTGCTCTCTTCTTACCCTCATTCCATTACTGTAGCACCTTCACTATTCATCTAAATGTTAATGCTCTCATCCATTTTTGGCTCATCGCTCGCTTACTCTGCTTGAAAAACAAGAAAATCTACTCTCCAGGATTTTTCAAATACCTCTGCCTGAATTGTCATCTTACACTGCTCAACATCACGCAAATAATATTGGAGATCTTTTCATACCATGGATTATGCAGGCTTGTCATGTTGCAAGACTCAATGAGGGAACAGGTTTGCCTTAAGAGCAAGGAGAAAATATTTATCTTGGTGAAGGGGTGCAAATGGGGAGATTGTTTAAGAAAATCTTCGTCTGAAAGGTTTCTTAAGGAAGCTTGTGATTTGTACACATGTAGTCTTGTTCAGGACAGAACCAAAGCAATGCAGTTTGCCTTGTCATTATCTTTCCACCATCTTTGATCAGTGTTATCACTGCTCTCATTTGGGCAATTCATGGATCACAGCCTAAACATACATGCTTATCAGTTATTAACAGCGTTTGCCTTCTGAATCAATCAGTTTTAAAATACCCTGGGGGTTTTGCAACAACTTGATCTGTTCTCTTTTTGTCTATTTTGTTTTTTCTGCGAATCAGAAGTTCCCTTCTTTCACAGTTGCTGTTTTAGGTGGCTTGGCTGACCCTGCTGAGCTCCCGCTGAAGTTAGTGGGGATGCAGCTGGAAACTTGCTTTCATTTAGGAATGCACCATGACAGGTCTGCAGCACATATGCTTCCACTAGTGGAAGCTAGATAGAGAACTCTGTATCTAGCTCTGTGGAAGCTAGATACAGCTTAATACAGAACTGCAGCCAAACGAAGTGCTGCAAGGAAATTAGGGATAAATCTAGCACCCCACTTAACACACCTACCATCTGTTAAGAGTAGGACATCTTCAAAACAGAGCATTATTGGCAACTTCTCTTCATATCATGGTGGGTATCATTAGCTATTTGCACTTTAACTGAGCAAGTGGAAAGTTAAGATGGCAAGACCAAGCAACCCTTCAAGAATTCTTTCTGATTTACCTTCTGAAAAGTTTAATTATCAAGATTGCTTCTGCTGATCTTTTTTTTATCTTCTTATGCACTTGCATGCCATCACTTGGATCAATGTATTGGTTGAAGGTTTATGCCACTGTGTCTTCCACAGGTTGCAGACCTTCAGGAACAGATTGTTCAAGCCTGGGTCCCCCACAGTGTCACATGTCCTGCTAGAAAACCTGCTCTGATGTGGGTTTCTCTGTCCACAGGATGCTTCCTTCAGGTCATCCACCTGCTCTGGTGTGGGGTCCTCCATGCACTGCAGGTGGGACAGCCCGCTTCCCCGTGGTCTTCTCCATGGGCTGCAGGGGAATCTCTGGTCCAGGGCTTGGAGCACCTCCTACCCCCACTTCTTAACTGACCTTGATGTCTGCAAAGTTTCTTAAATCTTCCTTCTCTGGTGGCAAAAGGCAGCTGCTAGGTTGGGTTTTTAATTTGCTCCTAAAATATATTATCACAGAGGCACTACCACCATCACTGATTGGCTTGTGTTTGGTCAGCAGCAGGTCCATCCTTGATCCAGCTGGTATTGTCTCTGTCAGACCTATGGGAAGCTTCTAGCAGCTTCTTGCAGAAAGCCACACCTTTACATCCCCCCACCCCACCTCTGCCCCCTAGTACCAAAACTTTGCCACACAAACCCAAACACCAGGTAATTCAGCCAGAAGCAATTGGTTTCTTTTGACATCGGGGACTACTGAGGATTAACGTGAGTAGGTGTTATACAAAAACAGCAAAAGACAAAATGAAAACCCCTTTAATAAGGGGTGACCTTATTAAAGTTTATAAGTATGTGAAGGGCGAGAATCAGGAGGATGGAGCCAGAGTCCTCTCAGTGATGGCCATCGATAGGACAAAGGACATTGGGTGCAAGCTGGAGCAGAGGAAGTTCCGTGTGAATAGAATAAGAAACTTTTTCACTGTGAGAGTGATAGAGCACTGGGACAGGCTGCCCAGAGAGGTTGTGGAGGCTCCTTCCCTGGAGACATTCAAAACCTGCCTGGATGGGTTCCTGTGTGATTAAGTCTAGGTGGTCCTGCTCTGGCAGTGGGTTGGACTAGATGATTTTTCAAGGTCCCTTCCAACTCCTGTTCTGTGATTCTGTGATTCTGTGAAGCTAAAATGCAACTATCTGGTCTTGCCTTACTGACCAGAACTTTGATACTGACCACTGCAGTTATACATTCAGTTCTCATATCTCTATGGTGCAAAGTCAGCATCTTTTGCATCTTGTTATTTAATAGTCTTAGTAAGGACAGCAGTTTATTTACATCCTAGGCAACCGTTGACTGTCCTGAAGGCTTCTGATGGTTTTTGTACTAGCACTCTTCAGATATCTTCAAATATACTTTTTTGCATATGAATATACCTTCATATACTTTTTTGTATATGAAGAGTTGGCGCTTTTCACTGGAAATAATCCTGAAATTCAGGTTTTTAAAAATTTTTTTCCCTTCCGACCTGAGCTCAGATTGGCTTAGCTGACAAAGACAACTTATATTTCCAGCATCACTAAACTGGGAAGGTAAAAGAGGTATGTTGGTAAAGATTATCTTAACAGTTCAGTTCAGACTGCAGAAACATGCAGCAAACCCGAGGTGCTGGGTAGATTGTCACACACCTTAAATAAGCAAGCAGTTCCTGTGCACAACTTACAGGAAAAGCAACACTTTTGCCAAAGAGGTGTAAAACCAGCAGACAGTTTCTCATATTTCCAAGAGCTTCCTGCAATAAAACTGTGTTGTGAGAAGCTTGAGATTAGTGTCAGCTTTAGCAAATATATGATAAATATACTAGTATTAACAGCAGTTCTCTTTTGATAATCCTGCATGGTTTTAATCATGAAGAAGCAAAATATCAATTTTATACAATGTGTTATTTTCTAACTTTAATGAAAAAGTAATCCACCTTCTGTCACAACAATATTTTAATTTGTTTTGGCTACTGAATAAAGCATTCTAAATAAAGGATTTTACAGGCATACAGTAGAAAACCTACCTGAGATTTCACTGCAATCAATAAATGAATGCTGTGTTTAGGGGGTTTTGTGTTAAATTTATATTTTTTCATCAATATCTAATTAGCCTGGGATGCACAAGCTAATTTGTCTATCTCCTCTTTGTTTGAGCAATCCATTATCCGAAGAAACAGAGAGCTATTCACCTCCATAATAATCCATTTTACAAGTACCAACCTTCAAAAATGAAGATTCATCAAAGGCGGAAAAGCAAATCCATCTGGCATACAGCCCCATCAAGTTTAATTCCCAAAACAATACCGATTTATTGATATTCTGCCGTACAGAATAAAACACTGACATAAAAAGTAATTTCTGACTGCCTTAGCATATCAAAATAATTGATAAAACTATCAAACATCTACACTTACCAGTATCACATAAAGAAAATGCTACCTTTTTTTTGCTGGATCTCTTCCTTCAGAAGCTAGGGATCAATTAAGTCTTCAAGAGATCAAGATTTTAGGGAGAAAACAGGTTTGTTGTAATTATTTCCATATTACATTGTCTCTCAAAGAAAAAGAACCTTATTTAAATGACTGACTAAGCAATCATGCCAAAGAGGGAGTTAAAGGGAAGGGTCCACTAGTAATTAGTTCCTATTCTATCACACACAGAATCATAAACCCATTTTCTCATTATTTTTAATTACATGTTCAAGCCTGCCTTTGAGAGGGTTTTTGACAAACTTCAGTGCATACTGAAAGGCAGTAACCCAAATTCACATCCCATTTACATCAGGTGTAAAATCTCACAGGAGTCAGTGGGCTGCTCTAACGAGTTGTCCAATTACCTTCAAGTGTAATACACCTTTGATTCTGATACAAGAATCATCTAACAGAATAAAGCAGTCATTGCTCTATATCTGCTTCCACTAAACAGAAAAGATATGACAGAGCAAGCAGCAGGCATAAGCATTGCTCACTCAACTTGGCAGACCATAAACAGTTCTGTTCATGCACATAGGTGATTCTGTAGTCATCTGGACCTGGTTTCCCAGCGGTTTCCTTACTGTGTAATCTTTTATTGACCTAATAGATGGAGTTCTAGCAAAACCCCTCATCTTACATCCCAGTTCCTTTGCAATTCTCAGATCAATGCTTGAGCAGAGTGAACAAGATCAATGAGCTTCAGCTGCAGTATGGAAGACTAAGATTAGACATTGATAAACACTGTTCAGCCATGCAGACAGCCAAACACCACAGCAGCTTGCTTAAGAAGGAGGTGGTGTTTCCATACTGAATCACAGAGTCACAGAATCACCAGGGTTGGAAGGGACCTCTGAAGATCATCTAGTCCAACCCTCCTGCCAAGCAGGTTCACCCAGGGCATGTCGCACAGGAACACATCCAGGTGGGTTTTGAAAGTCTCCAGAGAAGGAGCCTCCACAGCCTCTCTGGGCAGCCTGTCCCAGTGCTCTGCTACCCTCACTGTGAAGAAATTTTTCCTTGTGTTGAGGTGGAACTTCCTATCTTCCATCTTATGTCCATAATACCTCGTCGTATCACTCAGCACCAGTGAAAAAAGAAGCATTTGTAGTTTTACTCTCACCCCAGAAGGACAAAATAATTCAATGGGGAAGTTTCTGTTAGGCAGCTTGCTCTTCATGTTGGAGTAACTTCAAAAGGAGTATAAGAGACCAAGAGCTCTGCTACCCTGTGTTTTAATGGGAATGAAAGAAAAGAAAGATCTGGAGGCATTTCGCTTAATTTTCTGCCTTACCTCATATTTTTACTACCAAAAAAGAAAGTGTCCATTCACTTTTCTCTTAATTAGGGACAAATCTCGAAGCTGCTATTGTCAAGGTGTGTGGTACTTGAATACACCTACACCACTAGGGTAGTTTTCTTCAGCATTGTTAAGAGGTGATGGTCAGATAAGTAGTCCTTTCGGCAGCTACAGTGAAGATGTAGCTGCTGTAGTCGGGCTTTGGAAGCTGCAGGAGATTGCAGATGGACAAGAAGTATCTCTGAGGAAAACAGATATATTCTATTAGATCAAGAGTGAATTTTTGGACAGCTAATACCATCTACAGGTCTTATTCAGGTTCCCACAGACCCAGGGGGTCAGGACTTAGTACTTCCTCCCTGCTTGCTTGCTTTCCTTTTCAGATATTCTCAAGAGCTCTCTGTTACTTCACCTTATTTTCTGTGGCCAACACAAGTTTTAAAGATTCCTCTCTTGCCCCCCACCCCCAACCTTTCCCTGTGTTTTTTTACTGTTTTCCTACAGCTTTCTATTTATCTGCTCAGCATTCTCCAGTTACTGTCTCTTGTTCTCCCCTGCCTCCATTGGCTCTGTGTGGTCCTCTTCCACATGCATCCCAAATTATGACAGCAATGTCTAAAATCTGTAGTTCTTTACACAGAGATAGCAGTCTAACAGTCAATACTGTTACTAGTGATTTCAGAAAGTGACAAACTAAGGGTTTTCTCACACGATGGAAAACTAGGGAAAAGTTTCTTACTGTGGCCAAGAATTCTCATTTCACTTAGTTTAAAATGCCTACCAAAAAAAAAAAGTTTTATAAAGTAATAATTAATACATCCTAGGTTCTCAGCATGAGGAGAATTTTAGGTAACTAATATCTATAATTTTTATGTGCATTATATACTCACACAGAGGTCTCAAAAGGAGAGAATGAAGTTGTGGTTACCTTCCGTCACTTCTCAAATATTTGTAACCATACAAATAAACTTGAGTTTCAACTCTAGACAGCATTTCAGATTTTGTTACCTTCCTGGCAGTGTTTTTTGCTTCTTGGGGGGGGGGAAAAAAAGGTATAATGCTGGTCTGAAATTCTGAAATGCTCTATTCAGTAAGAGAAAGGGATCCCATTGTATGTGCAGTTCTGAGTGTTCCTCTTAAGCAGAGTAATGCTAATTAAGGACTGTAAGTTTTTTACAGCCTTTTAATTGAAACTCTGGAAATAACATTTCCCTGGGTTTATAGACAGTATATGCTGAACTAAAAGGAAAAGTAGGGGGTTTTGTCCATTAGACAATGATGATATCACAGATAATTCGATACTACTCAACCACCACTGCTTCACTGTAGGAGTTTAATAAGATGTGTGGAAATGGGAGTCTCCTCTGAAGTATTTCATAGGCTGCATGACTATACCCTTTGAGAATCAAAGTACACCTAATTATTGCTATTATAGGTATTAAAATAATGTTCTTATGTCCTGGATGCTAGCAGATTTGTATGTCTAGAAAACACATTTATGAGGATGCATTTTGATACACCATGTTCAAGCAATGGTCCCAGCAAGCCACTGCCCAGCTTGTCCAGCAGTAAACAGTTCTTTCACAGGACTCTCTTTTCAACACAGACCTTGAGGTCACAAGCAGTTCATTGTTGTCTTTTCATGGTGGAAAAATCAGCTCCCACCCAACAAAAACTTTGATGGAAAATATCACATTTTACTGTATTTTTGGGTTTCTTCCTGGAATCCTGCCCTGGTTTGCTTCAAGGTAGCCCTCCTCTCTGTCTCTACCAGAGCATCTGTATGCCCCTGAATAATGGTTCTTTGCCTGCCACAGTCCCCTCTGTGTAGAAAAAGTTGACTGGAATCCACTGATTCCCAGCTCAAGACAAAAGCCAAGTGTCAGGGCATTTATCTACACAGGGGTGCTTAGGAAATGAATACAAACTAAGCAGCAGCATGATTTTTAAGTGTAGCAGTGGAACAATATTGAACACCTTCATTGATTCTTCCATCAAAGAGAAGGAAATGTAATCTTGACCTAGTACTGGAAAACATCTTCGTTTAGAGAGTAGTATTTAAATACTAATTCAGAATAATTTCCCTAGCTCTCTTATGAAAAGAAAATTTACCTAACAGTATTTTCCTTAGTGCATATATATATGTGTGTGTATATATATATTTATATTTTTTAATTTTTTTTTTAAGGGTCTAGAAGGTCACTTCTGCTCAAGAGATTTTTCCCCTTAGCTTCTTGTTCAAGTACTAATACTAGATCCACTGACTGGGCAGGACAGAAAGGGGCAGAGCCTGCAGGCATCAGCAGATATAAGCAGTTACCACTACAGATTGCAATGGACAGGCTTATATATACGTCCCAATGGGCAGGTGTGAGGCAACGCGTTGACCACCTGGTAAAAAGCGGAGTTGTCTGCTTCTCATGAACTGACCAACACAGACTGAGCTCCCATTCAAGAGCAGTAAAGTGTTGCCAGCAAGCCTGTGGGAGGTTGGACCAGAGAGATGAACTACTTTGCTTGGTGGCTGAGCTTCAGGAGATGGTCAGACTGAGGAGAATGGAGAATATGAGAGGAAGATTGATCAGTGGAGCTGTCCACTGCCACCTATGATGAATGCAAGCCAACTCAGCCTGAACAGAATGGAGGCATATCCTGGATCTGTCTTGTGCCTGAAGGATGACAGCATCACAAGGGATAAGGAGAGGTGGAAGAAGGTTATAGCATGGGGGAGTAAGGCGAGCCTCTCCTTAACCTTACAGAACAAGTGTGAAGCCCTGGGTATTGCAGATTAAGTACATAATGTAGAAAAGGAGGAGCCTGCACAGTCTTGCACAGGTCAGAGAAACCAACCCATCACAACAAAATACACATTAAGACCAGTGCCATGAAGAAATAATGGTGAGTTATGGTCATTAGTGATTCCCTCCTGTGTAGAACAGAAGCATCCTTGTACAAAGCAAACCTTATTTTCAGGGAGATTTGCTGCATCCTTGGGCCCTGAGTTAGGAATATCACCACAAGTCTGAACAGCCTTGTACAACTTGCAGACTACTATCTGTTCTTGCTTCTTCACATTGGTACCAATGATGTCATAATAAAAACTCTGAGGTCAATAAAAAGATATTTCAGAGCCCCATGGAGACAGCTAAAAATTTTGGAGCACAAGTTGTGTTTTCCTTAATCCTCAAGGTAAAAATTAGAGACTTTGGAAGAAAAAGGAGTACCAAGATACCAATACTTGTCTCCAGGACTGGTGTCTCTGCAAAAAATGTGGGGGTTTAAACAATGGAAGAGACATCCACCTGTCTTGATGGGGAAAAGGACCCTTTGAGTATAAGAGATTAAGAGAACTTTGGAATTGATGGGAGAGAGGGATACCAACCAGATTGCAGTAGGAAAGTTAAGGTTAGTAGAGCATCTCCTGAGGGTGACAATGCTAGTAGGAAGATATGCACAGCACAGAGGGCTTGGGAGTGTATCTGAAATGCATGCACTATGAAGAAAAACAGGATGAACTGGGAATGTTGATCAATTCCCAGAACTACAATATCATTGGTTTTTGTGAGACTTGGTGGAATGGGTACCATGACTGGAATGCTGGGATGGAGGGCCATTAACTGTTCAGGAAGGATGTGCAGGGGTGAGGCAGAGATGTCACTCTCTATACAAGACAGGTTTGATTACGCAGCCCTTGCAGTTAGTGATGACGTAGTGGCTGAGAGCCTCTGGGTGAGGATAGAGGGGACTGAAAACAAAGATGTTGTGGTGGGTGTCTACTAGTGACGACCTTTGAGAGCTTTGGAGTCCACGAATGCTGGTCAGCTTTCCAGAACCACCTTTTAGAAGCACAGGAGCAGGCACTTCCTCTGTGGCATAAGTCTAGCAAGCAAGGAAAAAGACCAGCTTGTCTCAACAAGGAACTCCTCATGGACAAAATTGTGTGAACTCTGGAAGCAAGGTCAGATTCTGGAGGAAGATTACAGAGATGTGGTTCTTTTATGCAGGGAGAAGACACAAAAGGCCAAAGCGCAATTAGAGTTGAAACTGGCCAGTGTTGTTTCAGATAATAAGAAGGACATTTTTAAGCATGTTAATAACAAGAGGAAGTCTAAATAAAACCTTGGACCCATATTTGCTGAAGATGGCCATCTAACAGGGATGAACAAACATGGAGGCATTCAACGCATCCTTTGCCTCACTCTTTAATAATACTGAAATTTACGAAGTCCATGGGGCCTGATGGGATTCATCCCAGAGTTCTGAAGCACCTAGTGGATGTTATGGCAGGATCCCCTCTCAATCTTTTACCATAAATGTTTGGAGTCTGAGGAGGTCCCTGAAGACCTGGCTGGCTGGCTAATCTCCAAAAAATGTTTAAGGAAAGACCCAGGGACTTGTTAGGCTAACCCTGCATCCAGACAAGAAGAGATTATGGATTCTTTCTCTGTCTTCATAGTCTCTGCAGGTTATTGAAATGGACGAAGAACCAGAAAGTGGTTTTGGTTCCAAAACCATGACACAAATGCTGAAGTTCCTCAAACCACTAGAAGCTGGTAAGTTCAAGAAATTACTATTTGCTGGGCATTTTAGCAGTGCCAAGGTGAAGACCAGTGTTTGCAACATTTCTAAGCACATCTGCATGATGATTTTCTCATGGTTCAAGACAGGAGTGTATTTCAGACAGCTGGGCTTGGGCACACCAACACAGTTCTTGCCTTGCTGGGTGGTGGGTGTGGGGCCTCACTGAAAGGCAAAAGGTTGTTTGTTCTTGTTCCTAGATTAGTACAGAGACCTACAGGGAGATGCAATGCAAAAGCTTATTCCCCACTCTGCAGTAATAATCAGCCCTGTTGACCACAAAGCCATCCTGTAGTGTTTCTCCAGCTTCTGCTCACACTTATAGAAAGTCCTCACTCCACCATCCTGTGAGCAGGACTGTCTGTAACCTGGCTGAAGGAACTCAGCACAGGTTGGTGAGAGATGCTAGAGAACATGCCAAGAACTAGAGTTCTTGCTCCTAGCTTTTTGATGTGCTTACAAGTCCCCACCCATCCTAAGGGGCATTGACTGCTTTGCTGAGATACAGGTGCTTATGGCAAATGCCACCCTGGGCCTGGGCCTCTTCATCTCATTCACAGCAACTGAATTATCCCTGTGTCACCATTTTGGACCCATACCAGCATTGCTTTGTGGGCTTTCTCCAGTGGAAAAGCTCACGGTTTCCTGTGAAATGTGTGTCCATTTTAGGTGAGGATGCCTTCTTACTCATTGCCCAGGATATCCTTGGCTAGCCCTGCAGTTTTGTGTACTATGTACTTCCTTCCTGTGGCAGCTGTCTCAGAATTCAGTATCAGGCATGATGTATTTCTCAAGTGCAGACTGCAGCTTTTCTTAATCCTAAAGAGGCCATGGTGATAATATTATTATGTAGTATCTGCATCCAAGACACTGCCCATTGACATGCAGGACTGAAAGGCCCTGATAACCAGACAGCACTAAGATTACTCATTCTGAGAGTCTAACTTATGCTTATCTCACCAGATGATGTCAGTAATTCAATAAAAGGTTAGGGCAAGATTGTCTGCTAGGATTGTGCACTGCTGTGAAATTTTGCAGTCTGAAAGTTCTCTGAAGGAGTAAGTTTGTACTGCATAGCAAAGCTGGCTATGAAAATTCGTCCTAATATTGCCCTGAGAAAAAAATTTTATTTCAGGCTCAATAGATATCCTGATTGCTACATTTGGGGTTTTTTATGCATTCTCCAGTAATTTCTAAAAGTGGGAAAGAGGACCTTCTCCAGCCACAAGAGGAATGCTAATGTCTCTGGTCTGATCAGGGGATAAGATAAAAAATAAGCCCATGACAAATCTTATCTGTTTGGAAGATGAACTGGCTGAAAACAGTGTCTCAGTTCTTTCTGGGTTTAGATAGGTGTAAGAATGACATGTCTGGGAAAAAAGAGCTTTTCATAACTTCTGTTTCTGCCCCAGCTAAAGGAGGACTTGAAGGATTCATAAATTTCAAATAAATAAATAGAGACCAAGCAAACAATCACATTCAAATCTAAGGCAGCCTTACATTCAGGAAGAGATCTAGCCGTGAGCTATTTCATATGTCATCAATCTGTTAATCCAACCATAATTGTTTTCCCCACTCTTAGAAGAGAAAAATGTGTAAGTTATGTGAAAGGTGAATTAGAAAACCCAGAGAGATCATGGAATATCTGGACAATCTTATGGGGAATCTCTTCAGTCTGGAAAAAAGACGATTTCCCCACCCCACTCACCAATTTTCTCCTCCCCCCTCCCTAAAATAAAAGAGGGGATAGAGAGTGGATTTTTTAAAAATAAGACTTGATTAAAGGAAAAATAATGCTTAAATGTTGGTTCCAACTCAAGCAATACACTGTTACTGCTTTAGCTTGCAAAGATTACAGATGCAGCATAAGGGCAATATCTATACTTGCTTGTTCTCCCCTGAACATCCAGAAAGACACTCTGCTTTGGTTTCAGCAACATAGAACTTAATGACTCCATATCATCATGCTCCCTTGCAAAAACCACCTAAACCTCCCCTACAGCTAGGATGGAAATGGTACAGTGTGAAACTGCCCACAAGTGATGGCAAACATCTCGCTGAAATAAAGAAGCCTGATTTCTGCTCAGAATAAGAAATGACTGCTTCTGGAATACAGCTGCCCAGGGGGAGCCTAGGTAATAAGCAGAGAAAAAACAAATGATCTGTGCTATGTGCAGTTAGCAACGTTAGAGCTGTCTTCTCCTTTCTGTGTATACCCTGGGTGGCAGAAGGACTGCAGGAGGTATGAGGAGGAAAAATGTGTGTATTGAAATGTTAGTGATCTCTTTGCCTGGAATGGAATTGCAAGTTCAAATTCGACTGTGTGAGCATGTAGAGTTAAATCCTGGCCCTGCTGATGTGGTGTGTGCCTTTATTCCAGGCCCACATCCCACATTTTTCCATTATGTCATTGCCTCATACCCCTCACTAGGGCCTTCACTTTGTCACTTTCAGCTCCAGAACAGCGAGGCTCCAAACCATTACAGTAGAGAGGAAAGGTAACTTCCCTCAATGTGCTGGCAACACTCTTCCTAATGCAACCCCGGATACCATCTGCCGCATTTGCCATAGTGACATGGTGTTGGCTCATGACAAACTTGGTGTCTACCAGGTCCTTCTCTGCCAAGCTGCTTTCCAGCCGGTTGAGCCTCAGCACGTACTGGTGCATGGAGTTATTCCCCTAAAATGCAGAACATTGTAATTCCCATTGTTGAACTTCCCAAGACCCTTCTCTGCTCATCTCTTCAATTTGTTAAGGCATTCTGAATGCCACGACAGCCACAGCTGAATTAGTCTCTCTTCCCAATTTTACATCATCTGCTCAGCCAGTTTTCAATCCAAGTCACTGTTAATTAATCTAACAAGTACTTTGTCAGCTTGTCTATGTGAATGTTACAGGATGCAATGTCAAAAGCCATACTAAACTGAGGTTGAAAACATTCACTCCTCTTCCCTCATTCACCCAGTCAGTGATCTCATTATACAAAGACATTAAGTAAAGCATGATTTTACCTTTGTAAGTTCATGCTGACTTCTATCCCCTTTTTTGTCCTTTATGTGTTTGGAAATTGTGTCCAGGTTTATTTGCTCCCAGGATTATTCATCTTCCCAGGGATCAAGGTGAAGCTGACTGGCCTGTAGTTCTTCTTGAAGATCAGGGTGATTTGGTGACTTTTGCTCTCTCCCATTCCTGAGAAACCCCTCCATGACCTTTCAAAGAGAACCATGACTGGCCTTGAAAAGACAACAGCCTCTTTCTTCGGAACTCATGGGTGCACCCCTTCATTCCCATGGACTTGTATGTGCATGTCTGCCTAACCATGCTCTAAACTGCTCCTCCTCCACCAAGGGTAAGTCTCCTTTGCTTCAGACTTTCCCTCTTGTGTCAGAGACCTGGAATTGCAGAAGGCCAGTCTTACCAGTAAGGACCAAGGTAAAGAATCTATTGAGTACTCTGACTTTTTTCATGCCCGCTGTCACCAGGGCCTCTGTCACATTTAGCAGTGTTTTTAACAGCCTTCCTTGTGTTGCTATGTACACATGGAATTATTTCTAACGGGCATTCACCTCCTTTGCCAGATTAGGCTCTGGGTTGCCTTTGGCTTTCCTAACCCCATCGCTGCACATTTGGAGAGTATTTATTTATTTATTTATTCTTTGCCACCTGGACCTATTTTCACCACTTGAACACTTTCTTCTTACATCTAAGTAGTCAAGTGCTCCTCAATGGCGCAAAATAAGAAATGTTTTGATTGCTCCCAGGGGAATGTCTTTTTTGAACCTCTCTCTGTGACCATGAATCACCATGGTGGGTTGACCCTGGCTGGACGTCAAGTGCCTATCAAAGCCATTCCATCACACCCACACACACTCAATTGGAAAGGGGAGAGAAAATACAATTAAAAGCTTCTGGGTCGAGATAAGCACCAGGAGAATTCATTCTGAAATTATTGTCACTGGCAAAATAGATTAATTTCAGGAAAAAGCGTCTAATTTTTTACCAATAAAAAAAGACTAATGATAAATAAACCAAATCTTAAAACACCTCCCCCACCCTTCCCTTCCTCCTGGGCTTAAACTGACTCCTGGTTTTCTCTACTTCCACCTTTACAGGGGCACAGGGTGATGGGAAATGGGAGATGTGATCAATTCATCATACATTGCATCTGCTGCCCCTTCCTTCTTAAAGGGAGGACACCTCACATTTCCCCTGCTCCAGCCTGAGGTCCCTCCCATGGGAGACAGTCCTCCACCAACTTCTCCAATGTGTGTCCTTCTCCTAGGCTGCAGTCCCTCATGGGCTGCTCCAGCATGGGTTTCTTCCACAGGGGGCAGACCTTCAGGAACAGACTGTTCCAGCATGGATCCCCCACAACAATCCTAAGTCCTGCTAGAAAAACTTTCTCTGGTGTGGGTTTCTCTGTCCACAAGCTGCGGGTCCTGTCAGGAACTTGCACAAGTGCAGGCTTCCCACAGTATCACAGCCTCTGTATAACACACTGAATCTGCTAGGGTGAGTTGAACTACAAATGTATAACACACTGAATCTGCTAGGGTGAGTTGAACTACAAATGTATGAGTTGCAGTTGCATGAGTCGTACTGCTTGATGTGCCTCACCACCTCCTAGCCCTTTTCTGTACAAATAAGTGTTTGAGCCAGTGTTGCTTTTTTCATTAGTACGGTCTGTTCACTTGAAGTTCATACCCTGGTGTAGCCAAAACAGCTGTGATACAGTCAATTATCTTCTAATGATAAAGCGTATGAACTGAACTCAAAGTGAGACGTTGTCTCCAAAGCAAGCACAGATATGGGAGTTTATTTCATGTGATTCCTTTTAATCACAGATCATTTCTCATCCAAAGTGGTCTTCTGCAATCGGTGAGATTAATTGCAATATGATCTACATGGAGTGTATAGCCTTTGTCTCCAGGAGCTACTAAGGTGTAAGAGAGGAAACTCACTTTCCAAGCTTAAGAACTGCAAGAGAGCTGCTTCATATTGCAGCAATACAGTTCTGTGCCTGTATCTGATGTTGCCACATGTTGCTACATGCCACGTAAGGCTTTTTAAGATGAATATCCAAACCCTGTGGGAAGACCTGGAGGTATTGGGATGCACAGACTACTCAGCTGTTTTTTCTTGCTGTTGTAGGTGAGAAACAAATGTTGCTTCAGTTAACAAAAGGTTTTTCCCTAACTACTAAACTGAGGTAGAGCTGCAAGAAAAAGATCAAATTAAGGACTGTTGAAGCTTAGAAACTTGGAATCAGGTTTAAAAAGAGGGGAGAAACAGCAAATTTCTGAATCTGCTTTTAATAAAGAGATGCTGCTTCTCTTATTACTGTATAGGCTCAAATAGTCAGATCTTTAATCTCAATATCTGGTGCTCAGCTACAGTACTAAGCACTGGTATGAGCCCACCATGATCATGTAGCAGACCCATCTGGAAACTGTACTAAAGCATGTGGAAAATAGGTGGTTGGTGGCAGCCAACGTGGCTTCACTAGGGGCCATCGTGGATAAGAGAAGAGCAACTAATGTCATCAACATAGAATTGTGCAAAGCATTTGACACTGTCCCACATTATATCCTTGCCTCTAAACTGGAGACAAATGGACTTGATGGATGGAGTACTTGTTGGACAAGGATATGGCTGGATGGTTGCGCTCAATGGGTTCAGTTAACGACTCAATGTCCAAGTGGAGACCAGTGACATTCCTCAGGGGTCAGTATTCGCACTGGTGCAACACCAATACTGGTGCTGCTTAACGTCTTTGTTGGAGACATGGAAAATAGGGTTGAGTGCATCTCACCAACATTGCTGATGTGTTGCAGTTGACACACTAGAGAGAAGAGATTCCATCCAGAGTGGGTTTTGCAGGCTTGAGAGACTGGCCCATGTGAACTGCATGGAGTTCAACATGGCCAAGTGCAAGGTCCTGCATGCAGGTCAGCCCTGAGAAGGACCATGAGTGTTGGTGGACACAAAACTCAACATGAACTGGCAATTTACATTTGCAGGTCAGAAAGACAACTGTATCTTGGGCTGTTCTGTAAATAATAATGCAAAGACCACTACCAAGTTTCATAACAGCAGTTCTTTCTATTTCCCCTTTCCCTGTGGACAACAGCAGAGCTCTCAGCAGTCAGGAGGAGCAGGGTGCTGGGTGTGGTGGCTCTGGTCATGAGAGCTTGGTCCCAGCCATCCAGGCAGATCCCCCAAGGCAGAGTCATGCATCCTCCCTCTTGGGTGGAGGTGGGATGAGGCTGATGAGGGGAGAGCATCTTCCCAGCTGTTGGATCTGTCTTGGCCCTTGCACCTCTTTGAGCTAGTGCTTAATGATGGATGTAGTGAGTCATGGAGCAAATATTCTTGTATCAGTTTAAATGTGCTATTTTTTGCCAATAGCACTTTTTTTTTTTCATACCACCTGCTTAATTGTACTTTATCTAAGCAGTGTTCACCTTTTATACTCTTGCTAATAAAATCTCCAGTGTTCTCTTTCTACAGCAGGAACTGTGATTTTACTTGTACAACTCCACTTTATTAATTGCACCCTCAGCTATGACCTTCTCTACCAACGTTAATAAAGTCAGAGCAGGAGGTCAGCCCTCAACTGCAGATTTGCTCACATGTTAAAAAAGTCAGTTTGACTTTCTGTGCTAATTCAAGCACTTCAATTTGTTACTGGTAATTATTACAGTTCTTGTATTTTTTTGATACCAAAAAACGACTGGGCAAGAACTTCAGAAGTCCTTGTAATCAGGAGTGAGGACTCAATCATGCTTCTGGAGAAAAGTCAGAACCTGCAATTAAAAAACATAGCCACGAGAGTTGGAAGGAGCTTTTCAGAAGAGAGCAGAGTCTCTGTGCTTTAGCCTGTACAAAAGAAAGGCTCATATATTGTTTGCTGTGGACAAAGCTGAAGCACCTCTCCTATGAAGGGAGACAGAGAGACTTGGTCTTGCTCAGCCTGGAGAAGAAAAAGCTCTAGGTGGACCTTATAGCAGCTTTCCAGTACCTAAAGGGGGCCTGTGGCAAAAGAAGGAGAGGGTCTTTTTACAAGGGCATGTAGAGATAACACTCTAGGCAATCATGGGTTAAAACCAATAGAGGGTTGATTTAGATTAGATGGAAGTAAGAAATTCTTCACTATGAGGGTGGTGAAGCCCTGCATGGTTCCCTTCCAACCCAAGCCATTATGTGACTCCATGACTTTCTTCCTTTTTTGAAACATTCCACCTTCCCAGCAAACAAATCCAAGCCATTGGACCACTTTTTATTATGCAGAAAGTAATTTGGAATCCAGGTCTGAACCTTAGTGCCAGGTCAACTGTTCCAACCAGTATTTTATGCAAGTCCCTTCATTATACCATGAAAATGAGAAAATCTTTTTCTTTTTTTCTTTTTTTTTTCTTTTTAATTGAAGACAGCACCTAATTCTATTTTCAGCTTTTGACAAAGACTTGAACACCTTCAAGTAAATGATGGTCTACTTGGTGACAGAGAGGGGCCTTTATCCAAGGGAGAAAATGGATTGTCAGAAACATTTCTCCAATTAATATGAAATTTTATACAGACTTTCACCCCAGTATCATTAAAGCAGGAATTGTAAATGTTATAGCTTCCATTTAAAGCTGCTTATGTGGAGATCAGTGACATTATTTCTCTCTGCTATTCTGTGTTTGTCTTCATAGAGTTGTATGTACATTTATGTGTGTATTGGCTTCTCCAGTAGAACAAATTCAAACAACAGGGCCTAAGGATATTTACACTAGAAGAGCACTTGTAGCACAGCAGCTGGCAGAAGTCAGTGGAAAGTTGAATTCCCAGTTCTCTTGAAAGCACCTGCTCTTTCAGACAAGGTGCCTTAGTGGATCAGACCTGAGTCCAATAAGCACAGCATATGGTTATGTTGTCAAAGTCCAGTAACATTCAATAATAAAGCACAGAAGGACTATATGGTTTGCATCAGGACCCAGAGGTCTTTGATGTGCCTAAGTCTCATTAATCTGAATGGGAACTCTCTGTGTGTCTCTGTGTGCATGTATATATGTGTGTATACATATATTTACATATAAGTATATACACACACACCTTTGAACATCTGGACCTGCACCACCAGTCTCAATCCTGTTCCAAGTCTTCAGTCAAAGAGAGACAACTGCATTTCTGTGAATCATGTTCCCCAGAGGTTTACAGAGCCTGTTGTATCAATTTCACAATTAATTACAGTGAACTCTCTTTCCTTTGGCAAACTTCATGCTCCATGCAATTCCTGTAAACCAAGTAACTCTTTGGGATGGGTTGGACATCACTTACATAGTCCCTGAAAGTGACAGTTTGGCTTTCCTGTAGTGTATCGGAGAAACATCTAATTCCAGCTGCTTTCTGGAAGCCTCTTAACACCAATAGCCTATCTGTTAAACATCTTCCCTAAAAATTGTGTAACTGTCAAGTCTTTGGCTGAGGCAAATGGCGTAACAGGACCTTCCCTTATTCCCTGCAAGAGACTGGACAAAGAGTTCTGATAATGAGAAGTTACTGGCCTCTCTCAAAGGGTCAGTTTGAGCTCCATTTCAAGGGGACCTGAAAGAGTTTCTTGTCATCTGGATGAGAAGCTGATGGTGCATTTGTATCTGGATGCCAGGACAGGTTCAGCAAAAGCACGATCTGTGGAAAGGTGAACAGGAGCCATGAATGCTCCACTGACAGCTTCAGCATCACAATCCTCATTCTGCCAGACCTTCTGGGTACTGACAGGAAGGCTTGGACCAAGATCACCTCTCATGACCCAGGAGAGGCCCAGCCTGAGCATGCAAGAACAACATTCCTACAAATTCAGCTAAAAGTGGTCCAGCAAAGATCTGTCAAGATAGTTGCTAGAAACAGAGAGAATTGTTAAGTGAAGGGTCTGGGGTTCAGACAAAGCCATACTGTTGCAGTTCAGCAAGTCATACACTGCCTGAGCTGTCAAAAAGGAACTGCATGCATTTGTGGTGTGCACAAAAGGGGATTGAAACAAGCCACATGGCAGCATATTTGTAGCAAGCTAAGAGGACATGCTCACCCATTCACTAGCCATGGTCTGGTGTGGCATTAGGCTTGAAAAACAAAGCCTTAAATACTGCTAGGTTAATAGATAACGTTATGGAGCCTCTAGGCCATAAACCATAGCATGTGGCAAGATTGTAATTAACAAAGTTCCATGTTCCCTGCTGAGCCAGGCTACAGAAGAACCTTTTGCTTTAGATAACGTATGCCTGCTGTCTAGTGACTTTTAGAAGCTGTATTAGCATGATTAGGTTAAGTCACTGGCATGAGAGTAGATTGCTGACTTACCAGATGCAGCCCCTGCGAGCAGTGTATATACAAAAGGACCAATCTGTTTAAAGCACACCATCTTCTGAGCATATTTAAAGGAATGCTTTTGTACAATAAATCGACTTTTGCTTGCAGCAAGCTGTGTCCGGTCTCTCCGTCGTGGCAGTCTGGTGCTTGTTGTGCTGTTGTAATCTACAGTTGCACTACAGTAGAGCTAAGCTCTTAGGAATACAGCTGCCTTCAGAAGGATTTTCCTGTGAGCTTTTGGGAAGGGTTTCTGCTACTTCTGTGTGGAAAGGATCTCCCTTGATACAGGATAGCCATAGGTAACCTGGAAGAAGCAAGGAAGGTTCTGGAATCCATTCCCCTGACAGTATGAAATACATCTGTATGACTCCCTCTGGACATAGGGCAAACAGCAAAACAAAACCACGCCAGCCAAACCACATAAGGGAAAGCTCTTGCATGAGTACCGGGGTGCAAAACACTGGAGTCAGGATCAAACTGAATATTGCAGATTTTATTGGTTGTAATTCCTTAATTGAAAACAACAAAGCTGCCAGGAAATGTAGTCATACCTTGGCACTGAACCCGTGCATCACATACTAATTCATATGCTGTCAGTATAGAAGGAACTACTCTGAGTCAAAGGGCTAATTGCAAGCAAAAACTGACAAGAGACAGGACAGGCTAGTGGGAAGCAGTAGATTCACAGCTGCAAGAAGGCACGTTACGATATTCTCTCATTTGCCGTCTTTCAACAGAAAGGAACTGGAATGCTTGCAACAGGAAGGAAAGTCAACTCATCTAAAAGTGATAGGAACGAAACATCTCCCTGTGTTGCACTTCATTAACCTGTGGAATTGACTGTTGCAACGTATCCCTGAGCCAGACCAGAAAGACATGTTTAAGAATTATTAAAAATCTGAAACAGTTATACATCTTATCAGAAAAAAAGCATTCATAACTGCTTGAGAGGCTACAGAGATTACTTATGGAATATTATGAAAGTAATTCTGACGTGGTATAGAAACTAACTTTCAAATTTGCCATCATTTACTGTAAGGTTCCTTGCAACTTCATCTGAGCAACAGATCTTGTCACAGCCGGAGGTAAGGCTTTAGGCTAAAGATAATACTAATGCCATCAAATGAAGGGGTGGAAAGTGATCTTCATTTGTTTCACTGAGTTGATCTTTCAAATTGAAAATTTTAAAAAGTAAAAATACTACTCACAATTTTCTCAGAGCTAAACATTTCTCCCTAAGAGAACAAACAAGCAAAGTTAGCTCAAATGAGTATTAGGGCAGGCTACTTTTTGAGACTAATTTTTAAATTGACAGTCCCCTTAAGTTTGGTGGAGGAAGGGAAGAGGACGGGACATTTACATTTCTTTAAAATGTTAAAATACTTACAGAGTGTTAAAATAAGGACCTTTGGCTCAGCGTCAACATCAAAGAAGAATTTTAATTTGATCTTACTAAATCAGTACCAGCTTCTAGTGTGCTTGCAGTGGCCTTCAATCAGCTGAGCTTAGTTCACTAAATAAACATGCTAATATGGTTACAAACCCAGCTGTAAATCACTTTGCATTATCTACTGACATTAACAGTTGCACAGCTGAATCTTCTCAGCTGAACTGAGTCAGCCAACAACATACGTGTTCTTTGCCTCTTGCATTTTGAATCACAGAATGTTATGGAGTAGTATGTCAATTTATACTGCAGTCATGAGCCATTTCAAAGTAAAAAGCACATGATTCATCCCAAACCTCATTTTTTTGAGGTTTCAGAGCTGCTCCTTTTCATATATCTATAGTGGTGTCTTAAAAGGTGAATGAAGTTTTCCTATGATACCTTGAGAAGTATCTCAAGGACAAGATAACTATGAACATTCTCTTCCCTAGAATTGCAGGATGGAAAAGTTGCGTTTCTTCATCTGTTGGCTGTCCTCTTCCTGAGACTGCCTGGTGCACATTTTGCCCTCCTTGGTGCTAGGGCACACTGCTGGCTCATGTCCAGCCTGCTGTGCACCAAGACACTGCTTGTTCTAATTCCTTTGGATGTTAAAAAGAACATTAATAATTGTCTCTGTCCCTTCTCCTGCAGTAGGACTGAGCTGAGTGAAGGGAGAAAAAAAATTTTAATATTTGGAAGCAAATTGGCATAGGTGTGAATGACTATGTGTTACATTTGAGCTACATTTCATGTGGTAGTAAACATCCATAAAGGAAAGCAAACAGTTTTCTGCTTTTTTGCCACCCCTATGGATGAAAAAGCAATGTTAACAGAGCTTCTCAGACTGGGCTGCAGAGGTCCAGTGCTTAGGAGACAAGTTAGCTAACAATCACTTCTTTGCACTACATAATATTAATTCACTTCAGACTAATCATACCTATGAACATAACCCACTTCTCCTTTATTAACTGAACACTTTGTAATGAAGAAGTGAAAGAACAGTGAACAGCAAAAGTAAAAACTAAAAATTTAACAGTAGGAGAGAGGAACTGATAAGATTTATGTCCAGCTGCAATGATTAACACTTGCATGAATGCGAAGAAGTTTGAAAGCTAGATGTTCTGTAGCATGGAGAGATGGTAGAGGCATGGTGACTCTAAAATAGCTCTCTTAACACAAGTTATTCTTCCTTTGGGAGCACGTGATATTAGACAACACATGAGGGACAGCTCAGGACAAAACTGAAAGTAAGAGGCTTCACTTCCACTTCAATAATCTGATGGCATAACCTGTTCAAAATACTCAGCAAGGGTTGAAGTGGGAACACAGATTCATGGGAAATGTAGACGTCTGGAGTGGCAGCTGAAGTTGTAGACTAAAATGTTCCCTACATGTAGGCAAATAAATCACATCACAAATTCTTCATTCTTAATTTCAGCCTTTGAGTGTTTATTATTTAATGAAGGTAAGAAGTGCTAGGGAGCATCTTGTCCCGCTGCTTCTATACCATTTCTTCAGGAGACCCTGAAATAGGATCTTAAATAACATACTCCTTTAGAGGTCATCTCCATCCCTGCCTAATTCATCTGCTGATATTGTTGCTGCACCGGCAAGGTTTTCTGGTCTGGAAGAAGCCACATAGCTTACCTGCTGCTATTACAGGAACTGCATTGATGAAGACATTAATGCTTCATACTTGTTCACTATTTTATATAATTCTATGAGGAACACTGAAGGCTTTTAAGTTATACACTTGCTTCCTAAAATAGATATAGTGCTCTGTTATCATGTAATAAATAAACATAGAAACTAAGTAGCCCTTCCACTGGTTTAAATTCATTGATAATTTTAATTTTAAAAGTCTAGTTATTTGACTCAAAGAGGAAAGTTGATCCAGGACTAGGGCCATGAACTGAAACACAAAAAAAACTAAAGGGAATTTATTGGATGATCTGTAGATTTCTTGGGTGATTTTTGATTGTATCACAAAATCTTTCTAGTCTTCAGCTTTAGATTTCACTAGTTTTCCTTATAAATTTTCTTTATGTCCACCCTGATCACTTCTCCCCAGACCATGTAAACATACTAATTTTGGCCCAGATTTCATTCACAGACTTTGTTTTGAAACAAAATTATATCAAAAAAAAAAAAAACCCAAAATAAAATAAACCAAATAAAAACCCCCACCCTCATGAGAAACATCTGGAATTTTTTGACTGCTGTTTTTGTATTATAGATTTGTATTCCTGCCCAACTCTATACTGCTCCTTACCGAAAAGTAGGTCTATCAAAAAATTTCTCATGCTTCGATATGTATAGGTGTTCATGGCAGGAACATGATCCGGCTTTTGCCATTTGCTGCTGTGAAATAGATCTCTTTTGTCTGGAGAAGATGACATTTGGATGGTGCCACAGTACCTAACTTTGGGAAACATATATTAACATATTAGTGTCATATTATAATCAGAAGTGATTATTTATAGTTCTTATAACTGACAATAACAACAATAATCTTTACCAACAGCCACTTACCAAGGTGGTTCACTTCAGGGTTTGCAAGGAAGGGAGATCTGAACCCACACCTAATCCTGGATTGTGAGTGTTTGCTCTAGACCTTTAGCACAATAAGCCACCATTTCCAAGGTGGAAGCTTCTTGGCTGGTGAATGGAAAATTGAACCAGAGTTTACAGGGTTTACAGGAGGGTGGCTACATGAGGATAATCAAAACCTCAGGAGTGCAGAAGGAATTAGTGGACTTCAGAAGAAGTCCTCAGGAGAATATCCTCCCTTGTGCATGGTGAATTGCTGGTTCCTGGTCCCCAACTACAGCTGACTAAGGGCTCCCACCAACCCAAATTACATCCCAGGGTAAAACAGCCTTTTCATGGCACCTGTGTCAGCTGGGCAATGCTATGCAAAGCACCATATATCTGCAGCATCTGCACAATCTGGAAAGTGAACACAGACATTTTCAAACCCCATTATGTTCCTCATAAGTGGAAAACAAAAAACATCACAAACCACTTTACACAATTAAATATTTTTAGCCAGGTTTTCCTCTCAAGGTTCAATTGGAATTCTACTTCTGTGTACCATTACAGCACCTCTTTTATGATATTTCTGTTAAAACCCTAAGACCAGTCCTGTCCAAGTGTAATTTCAGCTTCTGAGTTACAGGCATTTTCTCCGTACAGCCAAGCAATAACTGCAGTATTTAATTGGAGACTGCTGTAACACTTGACAGTCCTGCTGGAGACAGAAACACAGTAGCTAGACTGTGAACAGCCCTCCTTTCTCACAGTCCTGTCAAAGGCCACACAAGCATTCACATGTCCTGTTAGCACTGAAGCCCATGAACCATAACACAAACGTAAATCTGTGAATATGCATTTGCAGGATTGGAAAGTTGAGATTTGCCTTCGGCACGAACAGGCATTTTATGTAAGCCCTTGAGTGTCATGGTGCAGCAAATACAATATTGCAAATTTACAGATTCTCCCTCAGAAGTATGTTCTGAGTTTGCAATGTTTGAGGGGAAAAGTGGAATTTCAATTTATTGACATTTTTGTCCACTTCAGTTTAATTTACCCACAGAATCTGTAGCAATGCCAAACTATTTTGAAGCCTAGGACAGGGAAACTTATTTGACATCTTAGATGCTTTCTAAATCACAATTCTCCACTTTTTTTCCTTTCCTCTCTTTAATTAAATGAGCCAAACTGAAATTTTCACAATTTACTTGATTCATTGCACTTCACTGTAACACAACCTCTAGAAGGAATATAACAGAAAATATTGATAAATTAAATTACAGCCTTCACATGAGAATAAAATGGGGTTTATATCACCTGGCTAAAGTTTTGCTGTGGTTCACTGGAAGGACTCCTCTAGTGCGCCTTGCCCATGGACAGAAACAAATCTCTGTGTAACAGAATATGGCTTGATTTAACTCTAATAACCTGTGGCTGAGTAATTAGGTCTTCCAGAAAGCAGATTAACTAAATATTTGCTCTCATTCAAGAACAAGACTTGGGCTTACACTAGATGTACAGCTCTATGTTCATGCATTCAAGATCACCCTCAAAAGTACCATCTTGCACACAGTTGTCTTGCTGAGAGATGATCCTTGAAGCCTTGCCTTGTACCACCAATCTATGAAGTAGTAGTAAATGGATCTCACTCCCCAGACAGCAGGGAGCAGCGGGCAGCACAGCTGTCTCGCCACACCTTTTACTCAGGAAAGAGTAAAAACACGTACCTACAGCTCAGCCCTCAGCTGTTCATTTCAGCACACCATTCCCCACTTATTAACTCCCCAACACATTATGAAACTGCAAAATTACTTTCTGCCCAAAGGAGGAGGTCTGTGCTTAGCTCCCGATCACTCAGGTACCATTTTTAAAATCTGCATGCTACTGGGGATCCACTCCCCGCCTCTGGGACAATTCTCCAGGATTTGCTGCAGGTTAGTCTTGCCTACCTCTGAAAAGCAGAAATGAAAATATAGTTAATCTCGAGTTTTTCTTTGATAATTCAGCTAAATTAGCACATAAATCCTGCAAACAACAAGTGGGAGTGATAATACTCTACTGAGAGAGAAAAGGTTCCCAGGTTGCAAAGAAGCAGAATTACAGGCTTCATTCTCTGAATTGTTAGCTGCATGAAAAAAAATCAGTACTATTCTCTCTCTTCTATGTGCTTCCAGGAGAGCATAGCCTGTTATTACTTTCAATCCTGCCTACCCCTGCAGCAAGTGACTTCTCTGCTCCAATCTCAGGCAGTACCAGGTTGTGACTAAAGCACACATATCTACTTACAAAGAGCTTCGTGTTTTTGCAGTGTTATGAGCACCCTCCCCAATTCAAACTGCAAAACAGACCAGCTAGGTTGGTTTTCTCTGGTCACTTGGGGTTTTTTGCCCACCACCCAACATGTGTTGTCTGTCACACACATCACTATGCCTCAGAAGTGTCTCCCACTCAAACTCAAAACTCCTCTAAAAGAAACCCAGAAAAACAAGCATGACCTAAACAAACCTCAACAAGTATCATTCTGCATGCATTAGGGGAAAACCATGAAGAAAAGGTATGTCACACTTTCATGCAAAAGCTGAGCAAAATATGTTCTAGGAAAACTCCCACCACAGCTTCTCAGCATATGCTGATCCATTTTGTCTCCATCAAAACAGGTTGATTCTGCATGTAATGTTTTCAGCTGACACTTTTCCCAGTCAAGATGTAAAAGTGTCATTATTTTCTACAGTGGCCATCAACATCAGATTTTTCCACTTAGGTTTTAAATTGTAATTTTTATTTTAAATGCTTCCAACTATCACCAATGCAGGTTCTTTTTTTTTGTTTGTTTGTTTTTTTAAAGCTAGAATCTGAGCTTTATCATGCTCAAAATAGGCCTTTTTGTGAAATTTTGTAGTGCTACAATGAGAATGGCATAAGACCATATAATCAGTTTGAATGCTCCAAATTGGATTTCTGCACTGCCAGTGATGGACCAGTAACATTCTTGGGAGAAGTTTCTGTGTATTAGACTGAAGTCAGACTGGCCAACATCCTGAGCACTGTGGCTGGAATTCATGCTACCTAACTTCAAGCATCTAATAATTAGGCAACTAGACTAAACTAAGCATCAAGGCTCTCTCCGAACTCATCATCTCAGTCAAGATGGTAGAACATCAGTGCAAGGGAGATATTCATCCCACTTCTCTGAGAACAGATTGATCTGCCAGCTGGAGATAACTAGAGCCATTAGCAGTCAAGAGTTTGGTCATCAGATTCCCATTCCAACCTAAGTTCAAAATTCAAGTATAAACTTATTTAACTTCATGCTATCCAATATTGATCTTCCCAGTCTGCATTGAGCACCTTGAAAACCTTGGAGCTCCATAATTTAGCTTCTAATGGCAAGTAACAGTAGGTCTGTAAAAAAGGATGAAATAATTTCAAAGAATAAAAGTCCAACTCTAGAATGAGGCAACTGGCTGCCTCATTCTGTAACTACAGCCTCAAGCTGTAATTTGATATCTGCAGCACAACATCCAGGGGTTTGAAGAGAAACACACAGCATCAGCACAACAGACTTCATTCGTTTGTACTGACTCACAAAACAAAAGGGATTTCAGAGCTCACATATGACTGCAATAATAGTCCTTGCAAAGGAGTCACATCCAGCAATGAAGAAATCAGACTCCCTTCTGCACAAGCCATGCCTTATGCATGATAATTAATGATCTCATCTTCAGAGACAAAGGGGAAGGAAAAATACAACTCACATGGCATTGATAGTAAAGGCAGGGAACCATCAGCTTTCCCTCATTCCCCAGGTGCAGAGCAACTTCTTCTGCACTTCCCAGGCTAGAGACAATTTTTGATTCTGGTATATGATGCCCTTGCCTCATTTCATAAGTGTTGCACAGGTTGGACAATCAAAAGAGTGGCCAGGACATGTTATCACACAGGTCTTTATAGAAATCTGCTGTAAACAGACTCAGTGCCATGGACAAGAATGAACATGCAGGTTCACTGCTCATGAACTGGACTTCCTTGCTAAGTGACATGATTGCAGGGCCAACATGTTTTTGTGCTTTTGCTCTAATCTCTTAAAGCAGGGGTCAGCCTGTGTTGGGGATCTTTAGCTCATAAATGGAGCGCAGTACAAAGGTACTCCAGACAGAGGTCTAGCTGTGCCAGTTTCAGCATGGTCCCACGCTCACATGGCTCTTTTGCTTGGAGGACTCAGGCAGGTGTGAGTTAGTGTGTCTTGCACTGTATTTTTACATCATGAAGAAACTATATGACAGAGAAACGTAGTATAGACACTTCAATGTGCTCAGGAGGTGTATGTCTCTGCCAAGAGATCACCTCTTATGATGAGAAGCACCTGAACGGGCTAAGGGAACGTGCTTTATCCCTCAGTACTCTGTAACAGATGTCTTCCTTTTTCTTCAGGTTCAGACTGATTGTTACAATTGCCTCTAAACAAAATGTAAGTTCACCCTGCTGTCTCATCCAGGAAATTAGGCCTGTTTGGTAAAATGTATTTAGAACATTTCTTACTCTGTTTTGGTGTGGATGAGCTGCAGTGTCTCTGGAAAAATCCCAGTTCAAACTAGGATTTGTTCCCCTCCCTGTGGACAGTGCTGGGCACTGCACTTATTTTTACAGGGTAGAAAGTGTCTTTCACTGAACAATCACAAAAAGAATCCCACCTGTTCATCTTTTAGTAAAATCCATCCCAATGTCAGTAGCACTAAAGGAAACATATTTCTGGGGGTTACTAAAAGACATCTAAAACTGGGCAGAGAATACAGTATAGGTCCATTCCATTTTCCAGAGAACAAATAGCACCACAACTTCTAAATCCACTGGGTTTGTGTCACAGTTCAGCCCCAGGCAGCAACTGAGCACCCTTCACCACTCACTCACCCCTTTCTGGGAGGAGGAACAGCCCACGCCCCTCGAGTTGGGAGAAGGACAGTTACTGACACAGCACAAGAGGGGAAAAACAACAGAACCTGTGATGGAATTCACATGCAGTGATGACATGTAGCACTTTACCGACCCAATGAGGTGATAACAAAAAGCAGTCACTGACATGATGCCTGACCATGCTTGGATAGCCCCAGAGCCCAGCGGACCTGCCCCTCCCCTCCCAGCCCCTTTTACATGGTGTGGAAAGCAGCCCTCACCAGCTTGACACACCTGTGCTGGCTGCTTGGGGAAGTTAGCGCTGGCCTGGTGGCACCCAGGACAGCTTATCAGTCATCTCCTCCCTGCTCTGTGGGTCTGCATGCATTGGCATGGTCAGCAGGGTGCTCCCTCTTCTGTCCGCTTCTGCTCCCTGTGTGTCAGGAGCTGTCCGGAGCCAGAGAACAAGGTTCTAGAATGCAACCTGGACCTTCGGTGCCATCTCAGTCTTAAAAGTATGAAAGAAGGCCCTGATGCAAGTGTCTCAGTCTGTGCAGCATGTGTATTGCCAAGGAAACAGTCAAGTCCTTTGGCAATAACTATGGGAACAAGAACAGAGTCTGGCCCAGTTTCAGTGTTCAGTGCGTGCATGAAAGCTTTGCTCCAGGAATAACAAGGGCAAGACAGCAAATCTCTTGGGAAGTTATGTCAATTCCCTGCAATAATCTGAAGGCTTGAATACTGAGTTTACAACATTAACAGCCCAGCAGCAAACTGCTAGACCAGCCCATTAATAAATATTGCAGGCTCAGCTGATGACACATCTCTTTGGAGCAAGATAAGCAGAGGCAGAGCACTTTTATGTCACCAGCTTGACTATTTCCATGGAAGCACTAGGAAAAGGTACTGTCACAGACAGAAGACTTGCCCTGCAAATGCAGGATGAAGATGTAGGAGCTCTCTGCTTCTGCAGGAGTGCCAGTGTATGAGTTCAACTGGTACTTGAAGGGTCTGCAAAAGGAACAAGGCTCATAGGTGAGATCAGGCCTGGCAAAGATTCCTATTGCCCCAAAAAATCTTGCATGTATTAGAAGGGAGCTAGAAAAAAAGAAGCATCTCAAGCCAAATTTAGCTTGTTAAATAAAATTTGTGCTGCTACTTCACAGTACTCCCTGCTCAAAAGGTTGTTAGACTGTGACTTCAACTCCATGGGAATCCTTATCACCACTAAGAAAGTTAGCCCCTTATCATGCTGCAACCCATTGCAATTCAGTTATCTTTTCCTTGTGCTAGCTGAAGAAGGTGCAGTTTTGCAACAGTCCAAGTCTGACAATTTTTAAGTATTTTTTTAAGGATATTTTTCAGCTGATCTGTTCTTAGACCTGGCTGACTCTTCAGTTGCACAGATGTTTATGCCAGTACAAGTAGAGTGGGAACTGGAATGCTAGGGTGGGACCTTTCCTTTGAGTACCCATGTGGACATAAACATTTTTCAAGTGACCAGAAAACAACAAGTTTTTATGGAAAACAATACCTAGAAAAGAAAACATCTTGTTAATAACCTTGAAAATCAGATTGTGTCCCTGTGGTTCCTAAATATAAACTAAGTTCTTCAGAAACCACTTCCCTGTTCTTCAGAAAACCACTTCCCTTTAGTGACCTTTTCTCGTCCCTCCAGTAAGCTTAATAACGCAACAAAGCAAAGTAAAATTTGAGTCCCTTGACAGTTAGGTGATGTTGCAACACAAAGCTGAATAATACAAATTAAAGTCTAGCACTCTGATCCTTGTTTGAGGCTTAAGCATCTGGATTCCAAATTTCTAGGGACTTTATAGATAAACACTGAAGTATAGCAAAGAGGTAAAAAATGCAGCAAGGGAGAGCTGTTTTGAGAGAAAGCTTAGTGGAAGAGATTTTTAGGAGTTAGCATAATTCTGAAAACTCACTTCTACCCCTCCTGAAAATATGTTTATATAAGTATACAATCATTCTGCACTGCTGTCTGTCAAAGATTGCCAGGATAAGACAGCTGGGATTTGTCTACCTAACTAAAAGAAAAATTGCTGGAAATCTTTCTTTCTTCCTTGGCTAATTGCAGGCTTTTTTCTGTAACATGCTAACATGACTTCGCAAGCTGATTCTCCCAAAGTCTTCAGCAAAAATTTGAATACAGAATTCCAAGTTTCCTTATTCAATAGAGTCTATAAGCAGATATTACTAGCCATTGTGCCTGTGTATGTCCTCAGTGAAGAGCTCATGAAGTGCTTTTTTGGATAGAGGTGGATTAATGGTCTGAGACTCCAAAGTTGAGTACAGATAAGTCTCTGCATTTCACAAAATCCTCTTTTGAAATATGTTCTCTGTCCCAGCTTTCCCTTTGGGTCATATCCAACTTTTGAGTGCAAGAGAAAGTGATCACACATACTTGTATCTGTCATGCATCTCTGTCAGTGAAACCTCAGCTTAGCCCTTTGCTAGAGTACCAGTCTAGGTCAGCTTTTTGAGAAATCTTTATCTATCAGTGAATACCAGAGCAGCTCTCTGCAGATCCTGACTCCTCAGAGACAAAGAACTCCCAATCCACTTACCAACATAGTGTTACACTCAGTTTCTTAATAGAAGAAGTATTTGATGCAGTCAGAAAACACCACTGATGGCAAAAAGCATTCTGAAATACAGAGAGGATAGAGAATGTCTGTCTATGCATCTGTAGATCTTCCTTCCCTTTTCATTGCCAGCACACATTCTATATAAACCACACAGGACTATGATTTATCACATAGATATAAGTACACTTTACTTTGCAGATTTTTAGTGGGTTATTTCCTGTACTTCACAGTGCAACCATTACATTTAATGCACAGGCTTTGGACTCTTCAAAGCTAGTGCAGAATACCAAGAATTTATCCACTTCAAAATATTTCCAAACCCTGTCAGCAGACTCACTGGCATCATCAGTAGGATCCTTGAATTAAGGCTTGAATCAACATAATTGAGTTATCCTAGTCTTTCTTTTCTGTGAGGAAATAATGAACTTTCCAGCACATTTAACTGTCAAAATTTGTTTAGGTATTCTGTAATTGTGCTATGAGAAGCTGACATGCTCTGAATGCTGCCAGACTTATGTTCAGACCAACAACCACTTCCATTAGGATTCCCTCTCAGGTGCTCATGCCTCTTCCTAGAACAAAACAATGTAAAACCTGTCATAAAAAGCATGTGAGAATAGTCACACTGGATCACACCGAAAGCCCATTTACTCCTGAATCTCAGCAATACACTAAACGAGATACCTAAGAATACACGTAAGGTCAGAACTGACCTACAATGATATTACTGCAGCATGTTATCACAGACGTTAACCATTTTCTGGCTCTGGAAACATCCTAAATAGCAAGCATTTTTCTGTATTAACCACCCTCCAGGTAGGACAGGACAGCATCCCTTCCACGAGTTTCCTTTGAGTCTAAGCAAAATCAGCCTGATAACCTTTTGGAATAAGAAGGCACATGGCTCGTCCATGTATTATGTAAGAGCCATGCTCTTTCCTTTGTTTTGAAGATGCTAGCTTTTGGTCTCATTTGGAGTTCCTTATTTCTTTTCCTATGAGAAACAGTAGCTTCCTTATTTTCTTTCTCCAGTCTAGAGCATCGTTTTCTCTTTAAGCATTCCTGCTTTCTCCCACACCATCCAAATCCCTGTATTAGGTATACACAAAGCACCTCAGCACTCTGGTACCAGTTGGAGACCCTGAAAGATACTGTAGCACAAGATAAGAAAACCACAAGACCAAGTATAACACTGTCCAACAGTTATTTTAAAAAAATAAAATAACCAGAATGAACAAAAGTTATCAGAGAATCCACTTCTATAACCTTCCCCTCAGTGAAAGGCAAAAAATCACAGCAGTTTCCCTTTGCATTTCAACCAGGCGTCCTTTCAGAGAAATCTGTGGGCAGGGCAGTAAATCATAGAAGACATTAATGTTTTGCTGCTTTATCAAAAAGCTCTGGTCATTGTGTCAAGAAAAACCCACCTGTGTACAACTGAGCATCAGTAGAACTTGCTATCAGAAGCCTTAACTGTCCTACTTTTCCCTCTGCTAAACTATGTCTGTGGGATTTGAAGCACCTCAAAAACAACAAAAAGTGAATCTTATTAATCATAAAATCCTCTTATGTCTGGACTGACAGCTACTATGAGAAATGTCAGCCTTGAGTGACACAGACACAGAGAAAAAGCTTGTAATGGAAAAGCTGCCTCACCTGTAACTAGAACATCATGAATTAGAGGCAATAATTGGCCCTATGAGCAGAGAATAATGTCATCATTATTCTTACTACTTGTCACTTTAAATCTTGGTATTAGATGGTGGCTCTAAGATGTTCAGAACTGAAAATTTCTGGCTTCTGTCCATGTGAACTACACTATCTGTCTATTTGAAGAGGAGGCTGCAAATAACCTCCTCTTTTGACCACTATCTGGAGTGCAATTTCGGTGTGACAGACTGTCATGCTCTGAATATGGCTAGGCTTACTATAAAGTCAACAAGGATTACTGTGCACTCTGATTTTTTGAGCTTTGAAAGGATGATGACCTTCATTTTCCAGTTAGATTCTCTGTGGAGAATAGACCCTATTGACTGGATGAAAAGAAAATCTGTTACCCACTCACACAAAATTTTCTTTGTATAAGAGCAACACAGGAAATAGCTGAAATTACTAAGATGAAGAAAAGTGAAGAAGAGTTTCAATTAAAAAATTTTCAGCATCTCCAGGATTTTTGCTATATGAGGGCTTCTTAATCTGTTGCACCTGACCTGCTTCAAACTCTCTAAACTGGAAAAAATCACATTAAATGTAAGTTACAAGATCTTAGAGGGAAGGTGTTGTGATTTTGCATGGCTGGGTTCTGGTGGAGAAGGGGAGGGTGCTGCAGAAGCTTTCTACATGCCCAACAGAGCAAACACCAGCCGACTCAAAGACGGAGTTGGTGTTGAGTCTGTTTTGCCTGTGACACTAATTGTGGAATGATCTCTCCCCGTCCTTATCTCAACTCCAAAGCCTCTCAATATGTATTTTCTCCCCTGTACAGATGAAAAGGAGAGTGATAGAGTAGCTTTGGTGGGTATCTGGCCTCCAGCCAGGGTCAAACCACCACAGAAGGAGACAGTCATCAAAGAGGGATGAGAAATGGCATAACAGCATACTTTGTTTCTAGTAGTGGCTTTTTTCTTTTCATTAGAAGATACAGATGTGATACAGGTACGGCTCAGTGAACTCACAAGACCTGTTTACATTAGCATTTGTATTACATGAGCATGTATTTCCTCTTATGTTGAACTCTACATTTTGATTTGGTGCAGCAAAGACTTCAGCGTAGACAGAAAACACCAGAAACTGTCTACATCTGGCAGAGGTACAGAGCAAATTTTGAGACCTCCAGAGTAAACATCCTTCACTTACGCAGAAAATGCTAAAATCTCCTGATAATAACAAAAAAATTGGCTACGGAAGTGTAAATAATGTTGGCCTGTGGTACAGCACTAGACTTTAAGCTATCATCCTCAATTTGAAACAAACTTGTCTAAACTACCTGTGCATGCTTCTCAAATTAGCATTATTTTGCTTTGGTGGACTGGGTCTGTACAACCTATTCAAATACAATTGCTCTTCCTGAGAATAATCTGGAAGCACAGGTAGTAACTGGATAAATCATGGGAGTTAAGATTGACATCTAAGCACAACAGGGTAAACTGCATGCGGTCAGGACTCAGATATCACTCACCAAATGTTTGTTGTGATGCTTGAATAAAACCCTTATTTATCCAGCAACTGCCAACTCTGTATCTCTGCCACTCTCATCACCTCTTTTTTGGCCTCACCCAAGTCACTTCAATTCTGGGTTGCTCTCTTGTGTTTTTTTTCCTTAGCTTCTTTCTGCCCCGCTGTTTTTTGGAGCACTCTGGAAGTGGGCATTATCTGTTACTACCTGGGGTATGCCTATCATCTTCCTGAGGCATGTAATATCAGTGATCTGAATCACAGTGCTTTCGCTGGAAGTGCCAGGTATAGAGGAGATAGTGTGCACTGAACTTCTTTCCTTGAACCACCTGCAGAAAATTCACAATTTGAATTTTCATCCCAACATAACAGGGAACATTTTCACACTCTCTAGTCTCATCAGACCACTGATAATAAATTAAGCTAATACAGGAAGCTATCTCCCACACTTATCTGATAATGTAACTCCTTTTTCCTGCCAGGCAATCATACTCATTTTCACAAAATGGACTATTTCTTTACAATCTACACTCATAAGTATAGCTAAGATTTTCCTGTCTCCTGAACTAGGTCAAACAGTACTTGTCTTCAAGGCACTGAGCAGTGCCTTTTTCAGTAGCGAGGCAGCTGAAATCCAAGCAAGTCTGCACGTAAAGAACCAAGAATGTAATGTAAAAGTAGATGAGGGGATTTATAAGCAGCCAGTATCACAGTTTAGCAAAGGCTTACTGCCTTTATCATCCAATTGTATCACATGAAAGATGGGGAGTCAAATTTGTATTTGTTTAACTTCCTTGATTTTTTATTTTAATGCTTTTCCTCATGGTAAAAAAAAAAAAAAGGAGAGAGAGAGAGTGAGAGAAACCCAATCTGATGAAATGGAATTAATCACAAGGAAAATGTGTTAGTTCAAAGTCCAGAGGGTTATCATTTAATTAAAAAGTACTAAAGAAAAGCAAAGACTTCTGACTAGCATTAAAGTGAATTTCATTAAAATTGAAAGAAGACAAAGCTGCATTGCGCTGTGCAAGAGACATAATTTCCAAGAAGAACTCTGGGCTAGCTGACAATCAATGCAGTTAAAAGATTTTTGCTGGGAGACAGAGCAAATGTCATCAGCCAAGCAGGCAAGTTAAAGCAATCTAACAGGAGACAGTGTCAGGACAGGCAGCATCACAGTACCTCAGTCTGCTCCACGTCGTGACTTGTCTCAAGCACCTTGCAAAACAGTGGCTTAAATCCAGAGCACATCTTGCAACTCTGCTAACTTGAGAAGGTATGGTTAAGATTGTCATAATTCATTAGGATTTGAAATAAAGCATGCAGAGTTGAGTGGCATTTGTTGATCAGCATTGATGAAAGCTACTGGATCTAAGAACAGGATAAATCCATCAGCTTTTAAGCAACAAGTATGATTGATGTGCAGTCCTAGGAAAGAAACAAAAGATATTAAGAGATTAGATTTGTGATTGTGTTTTCTCATATCTGAACAGTGTCTACAGTGGGTCAGACACTAGCCAAATTAATATGCAGCCATATATATCTTTCACTCTGGGAAAGCTTGTGGTATGGTGAGAAGGAGATGGAGCATTCAAGTTCTTTAGACTCCTTTGGAAGCTAAAACTGTCAGACCATAATACTGAAGAAACTTCTTGAAAGAAGAATCATTTCTCTCGTTTGCAAAAGTCATGAAACTGAAGATTGCATAGACACAAACTGGCAAAATTGCCAGATGAAAAGGCATTCTTCAAATTCCTTACTGGAAGTGTATTTTACAGGCCAAGTATAAACATCATTTGATTCAGAGAAGGAGATGGTACTGGGAAGTTCAACTTCTGAAAGTATGGTTTATAAAGGAAGGAACTGATGAAAAAGCCAAATACAATGCTGCCTCTGGATCTTAATGAAACAGTCCACCTGGAGGAAAATTATTCATTAGGGCCACGGGCATTACACAAAGTAACTGGAACACAGACTTACCACATGAGTAAAGTGTAACCATGGACAGATGGATTGTCCTAGCTCTGTATCAGAGGGACTTCCCTCTCTAACATTTCAGTGCTTATTTTTCTCACCTAGAGTCTCAGAATCAGTAGGCTGGAATCAGTAGGCTTTGAGATCACTGAGTCCAACCATACCTGTCCACTACTAAACCATATCCCTGAGCACCTCGTCTACCCATCTTTTAAATACATCCAGGGGCAGTGAAATCAACCACCTCCCTGGGCAGCTTGTTCCAGTGCCTGATAACCTTTTTGGTGAAGAACTTTTTCCTAATGTCTAATCTGAACCTGCCCTGGCACAGCTTGAAGCCATTCCCCCTCATCCTATCATCTGGCACTCGGGCAAAAAGACCAACACCCAACTATCTACAACCTCTTTTCAGGTAGCTATAGGCAGTGATAAGGTCTCCCCTCAGCCTCCTTTCTCCAGGCTAAACATCCCCAGTTCTCTCAGCCACTCCTTGTAAGATCTGTTCTCCAGCCCCTTCACCAGCCTGGTTGCCATTCTCTGGACATGCTCCTCAATGCCTTTATTGTTGCGAAGGGTCCAAAACTAAATATACAATATTTGAGGTGTGGCCTCACCAATGCTGAGTACAGGGGCACAATCACCTCCCTAGACCTACTGGCCACACTATTTTTGATACAAGCCAGGATGCCATTTGTCTTCTTGGCCACCTGGGCACACTGCTGACTCATACTCAGTCTTCAGTCAACCAACACTCCCAGGTCCTTCTCCCCCAGGAAGCTTTCTAGCCACTCTTCCCCAAGCCCATAGAGCTGCATGGGGTTGTTATGTCCCACGTGCAGGACTCTGCATTTGACTTTGTTAAACCTTCTCCCATTGGTCTTAACCCAGCCAGCCAGCCTGTTCAGATCTGTCTGAAGAGCCTCCCTATCCTCAGGCAGATTGACACTTCCTCCCAGCTTAGTGTCATTTGTGAACCTACTGAGGGAACTTTGGACCCTTCATGCCAGGTCATTGATAAAGATGTTGAACAAAACTGGACACAGCACTGAGTCATGGGGAACAACCTAAATGTGTGCCATCTAGGTTAACAGGCCAGCAGGTAAAAAAAGGTGCCTTTTGTAGTGCCTGTCTTCACATTATCCTGTTTTGCTGATGATATGGAAAAAAAGACTGAGGGGTATTCTGCTGCAATGGCCTTTTCTGCAAGTACTGTGGGAAACCTGATCCTCAACACCACAGGCACTTGTGGAAAAGAGCTGCTTTGCTAGCCTTCTTGAAAGAGCACACACACTTATTGTCACTGAGAATAGCTTACCCTTCTTTTCACCTTCCTCTGCGGACTCCCATCTCTTTATAAATGTGGTTTAACCCACAGGCAGCTGAAACAACACAGCTGTTGGCTTACTGCCCCTTTCTCCCAGCCTCCACACCCCATAGTGGGATGGACCAGGGAATCAGGAAAAAAAAAGGTAAAACTTGTGGATGGAGATAAAGACATTTTAATATGTCAGAAAAGGGAAATAACAATAGAATATGCAAAACAAGTGATGCACAACACAGTTGCTGACCGCCCACAGACCACCAATGTCCTGCGGGTTCTCAAGCTGTCGTCTAAGCCTCCATCCAGTTTTGTCCAAGTTACATACCAAGCATGATGTCATACGGGTATGGAATATCCCTTTGACTAGCTCGGGTCAGCCGTCCTAGCTGTATCCCCTCACAGCTTCTTGTGCACCCCCCAGATTCCTCACTGAAGGGGCAATATGAGAAGCAGCAAAGTCCTTGGTTTGGTGTAAACATTGCCTAGGAACAGCCAAAACATCGGTGTGTTACCAACATTACTCTGCCCTATATCCAAAACACAGCACTATACCTACTATTAGGAAGCAAATTAACAATATCCTAGCTGATACCAGGATAATAATGTTAACTATAAGTTGCTTGGTTCTCTTTTGAAGATCTTTCAGAGCCTGCTCCTGTCCTAATGTTCACCTCATGGAGTACCTTGGGAGCCATAGCAGCCCCTCAAGATCCCTGAAAACTTCAATGCAGCAGGATTTCTAAGGATCGATAAAACAGAGGCTAGACAGAAGAGAAGTCTGCAATGATTAACATCTTCATAACCATCACATTGTTCTTCTCAGTCCTCCCAAGTACTCTCGTTTGCTGAGATATCTCCCAAGCTAAGCTGCAGGGATAACATAAGCTTTGCCATGTTAATCTATGTTGTCTGCTTGATGTGTGTGGTCTCCTGGCACTGTCCATCTCTGGTGTTATGCACAGTGCTCAAATTGGATGTCATCAGGAGAGGGAGGCAGCTTTTATGCTTTATTTTGGACTGCCCATAAAGAAACACACAGCAGCACCATGGGCAATTTTCTTAAATACAATATCAGGCAAATTAATAATAAGAACTCAGTATCAAATGTAGTCAGTAATTGACCTGATTCCCTTCAATCCTGAGAATGTTTGTATCAGATAGGAATCTAGAAATATGTATAAAGGTGTCTCAAAAACACACACACACACACAGACATATCTATATATTTGTGACATGATAAAGAGAGCTAGCTAAAACCTCTAAATGTGCAGGGGATCTGTTTCTTCTCAGCCTTCCATAATCCAACATGGATATCCCTGCAAGGCTCTGGACACATGTTTCTAATCCTACTGCCCCTTTCCCATCCTCTCCTGCAAGGCTGGCTAGTGATCTCAGCCGCTATATGCCCAGACGCTGCCAGAGCACACGAGTGCATGCTGCTCAAGTGAGGTCAGCAGTCATGGCTCACCAGGGGCAGCACACCCGCTTTTTCCTTTGTTGCCCTACAGCAGAGCATGTGTCCTCCTGTTTGCAAGGAAAGACATGGCAACAGGTGAAAAAGTTTCCTGTGGTTCACTCCTGTGCAGCAAAAATGGGGCATAGAGGATATATTCTGCAGGCTATGGTTTTCCATTGTTTATAAAGTTCATTTTGTGACAAGCATGGGCACAGATCTGGCCTGGAATTCATAGTAATACAGAAGAAGCATTTTGTTGTGGGTACACTAGCTCTGAGAACCAAAGTAATAGCCACCAATAGAGAAATCATCATTTAAAGATGCCTGCAGCTTCAGAAATGGCTGGAGCATGGCTAGAAAGTCATAAAACACAGTAAGCAAGTAGGACAAATCTCCAAGACCAGTCAGCCTGTGGAAAGTTTGTGCGACCAAAAATAAGGAGGAACAATCAGTGAGCTGCAAGTGTTAAGTATCATGTATGAAGGGTCTGTGGAGGGAAACCAACCCACTCACAGTGTACAAGTCTTCCTGCCCATGGGATTCAGATAGTCAAAGGGCAGGCTTCCCCAAGACTTTCAATCCAGACCCGACTGGATGTTTTTAAAATGTCCTATTAACTGTCCTTTCTAATTCTGGAGACAAAAAGGCAAGGAGCAGTCTAAAGCAGATGCACATGATGCATTGCGATAATTTAAACAGTCACTTGGGAAGAAACTGAGACACACTGATTAGATTTTTCTAATTTGGACAAAACACTCAGGAACCTGACATTATTTTTTGACAGTCTGTGGAAAGGAATCAAGCTCTGAAGTTCAGGGGAAAGTTGGAACTAGTTAGTATGTGACAAAATTGCTTTGATTTGTGAGTTTGTCTTTTTTTTTGTTACTGACTTGCTGTATGCATTCAGAGCGTGGTGTGCCCTGCCTACTCTCCTGAGTCAGACACTGCCTTACATCTTTGTTATGGATTCAGCCTAGAATCACAGACTTGTTTGGGTTTGGAAGGGCCTTAAAGACCATCTAGATCAACCCCCCCTGCCATGGGAAGGGACACCCTTAACTAGACGAGGTTACGCAAAGCCCCCTCCAGCCTGGCCTTGAACACTGACAGGGAGGCGGCAGACAGGCTTCTTTGGATAACCTGTGCCAGTGCTTCACCAACCTCATAGTGAAGAATTTCTCCCTTCCATCTAATCTAAATCTACCCTCTATTGGTTTTAACCCATGATTGCCTAGAGTGTTATCTCTACATGCCCTTGTAAAAAGACACTCTCTTTTTGCCACAGGCCCCCTTTAGGTACTGGAAAGCTGCTATAAGGTCCACCTAGAGCTTTTTCTTCTCCAGGCTGAGCAAGACCAAGTCTCTCTGTCTCCCTTCATAGGAGAGGTGCTTCAGCTTTGTCCACAGCAAACAATATATGAGCCTTTCTTTTGTACAGGCTAAAGCACAGAGACTCTGCTCTCTTCTGAAAAGCTCCTTCCAACTCTCGTGGCTATGTTTTTTAATTGCAGGTTCTGACTTTTCTCCAGAAGCATGATCGAGTCCTCACACCTGATTACAAGGACTTTTGAAGTTCTTGCCCAGTCGTTCTTTGGTATCAAAAAAATACAAGAACTGTAATAATTACCAGTAACAAATTGAAGTGCTTGAATTAGCACAGAAAGTCAAACTGACTTTTTTAACATGTGAGCAAATCTGCAGTTGAGGGCTGACCTCCTGCTCTGACTTTATTAACGTTGGTAGAGAAGGTCATAGCTGAGGGTGCAATTAATAAAGTGGAGTTGTACAAGTAAAATCACAGTTCCTGCTGTAGAAAGAGAACACTGGAGATTTTATTAGCAAGAATACAAAAGGTGAACAAAGAGGTGCAGAAAATACTGATGGCTATGCAAAGATTGTATTTAAAAGATCAAAGATACATATTTATGAATAACTTTTTGGAAGTTGTTTACAAAGAACTGAGGATCTGCATGAAAGAAACCAAACTGTTCCTTGCAACAGAGATAAAATATAACACTTCTTTATTTTTGTATATTTGCCCTTATTAAGAAACAGTTGTTTTCTGGCCACATTGGTATTATTTATTTCTCATAAATAAACAGATTTTTCTTAACAGTCTCAGGACAGGGCTGCCTAGGTAGAGTTCCTTGGCAATAATCTGCTGCTGCAAATACAGAGCACATTTTCTCTATCAGAGTACAGTGAGTTCTTTAATGATTGCAGCACCAGTATTATATATTCAGTATTATCAAAATAAGAGATTTTGGTTTTTTAACAAATGATCTTTTACAAAACTGGCCTTAATTAATGCCAATTTAACTTTGGCATAGTGTCTTGGCCTACAGAGGCTATGGAATTGTCTACCATATCAGAGGACACCATCTCACCCCTGGGACTGACAGCTGCTGCTTCAGCAGGGCTGGCTTCCAGCTCCCCACAGCTCTGACCACATGCCCACCTGAGCAAGGTCACCCCATGTGTCCATATCCCAGCCTGGCTTCATCCTATGCCCAGGGAAGGTCCCAGTGCTTCCAGCTGTGGTGGTGAGACAGGTCCTGGTTGCCAGGCCCTGAGCTCCTGCCCCAGGAGAGACCACATGGCTCCTAGCACACTGACAGATGCCCTTGCCTCAAAGAGTTGGCTTTGGTAAATCTTCCACAGTGACACCCTTCACCCAGACAAGTGGAACAAATGGGTGGAAGAAGATGACACTGACCAATAAGACCTGGTAGCAGGTCTTACAGGACTACATGGATCCCGTGGCCTGGCACACATCAACCCATAGACCATCAAGTCTTGGTGAACACAGGAGCTCGGACCACCCTGCTCCCTCACACCCTGCATGGAAAGGTGCAATTCAGTGTTAGAGGGCTCACAAGAGGCCAGCAGATGCACGTAGGAAAGCCAAACTCAATTTTATTAAGCAAGCATGGAAACTAAATGAAGTTATAAGGGGCTATGCTCTTGCATCGTGGGCACCGGCCTTTTCAAAATGAGACCTGTATCTGGGCAGATCTGGAGGGTGAACTTGTAGATATGCCATTACACAGGGAACAAAAAATCTGTGCATTGATGAAAAATAATGTTAAACAACAAAAGGTACTGAAGCACAACAGATAATAATTTGGAGATGAACAGCAAGTAGAATGCATTGGACTTTCACACAGAACTGCTAGGGGACATCATTATGTACTAACCATAGTAAAAATGACTACAGGCTGACAGGAATCTTATCCAGCAACCGATGCCACTGCTAGAGTACAATGGTAAGTCTTAACCAACCAACCAAACAAAAAAACAAAAAACCAAAAAAAAAAATGCAGACATAGGACACATGAAATAATTGAACCTAACAGTAGTTCTCATTTCAGAAACAAAACTGAGAAGTTATGGACAACTGAAACATGTACGTATGTGGATGTACCACATTCTTTTTTATCCCCAGGTCTCAAGGAAACTAATGCAATAGCTTTAATTATCAACAATTTTATATGAAATCAGACAGGACTATGAAATATCCAAAGGTATAACAAAACCTCTGATGATAAAGTACAATACAAATAAGTGGATCCAGCTTAAGAAGTAAAGGGATGCAACCTTGAATAGTCATAACAAAACCAGTTGCAACAGGCACAATTTAAACCCAACTGCAATAACTTAGCAGCTTTGATCATTCTTTTTTTTTTTTTTTAATGTGGTCCTTTGAAAAATAACTTGGAAAGAAGCAATTAGACATTGTGATAAAAGTTGGATTCAGTATTGTTCTTTTAAACAAATATTTAAATAACAGAAAGAATCCAGAAGGTAAAAAGTTATTTATCAAGAAGATAAAAAGTTGGAAGCAAAGGGAAAGCCAGCTAAGTGCTGCCTGTACCTTAGCGGTCAAAAGTTGAAATAAAATTGTGGGTTTAAAAGCATGTATGAAAGCTTGAGATGATACTGAATATCAGAACATTATGATCAAGCCAAAATACAGGTAGCATTGAAAGAAGATAGCATAATTTTATAGTGTTTTCTAAGACGGTGTCACTTTTAAGCTTAGTGTAAAAATACCCTGCTCCCTTAAGCAATATCTTGTGTTCTCCCCCATGGCTCCATCACCCTGCTCCTGCCAAAAAGCCATCAAGGTGGGAATGTGGATGAGACAGCATATAGTAAATTATTTTTGTTCTTTTAATAATAAATGGGGCTTTGGACACTGTGGTATAGTGAAGGGTATACCTGCCCATGGCACAGGGAGTGGAAATAGATGATCTTTGAGGTCCCTTCCAGCCCAAACCAGTCTGATTCTGTGATAAAGAAGTGTTACAAGATACTCATACTTAATAGCCAATGGATAGATACACAGGAAAATTGCAATTGACTCTAGCACAAGTCACAAAACTCAAGATACCTGTACTTTTATATCTTTTAGAGAAAAATATAATTCAACCAGGAGTATTTGAGTAACAACTCCAGACCCACCAGTAGAGTGGGAAGATGGAATGTGTTCATTCCCACCTGCACAAAAATGTAAAAGCTGTAATTGGAAGTCACATTTATCACACCCCAGTAATCACACTGGCACATGTTAGAAACTTTTCAAAAGATAGCATACAATGGACAGTACCTAGGTATGAGAATGTAGCACCCCAAAGCAAATAGAGACAAAAATTGCAAATCCCAAATTCCCAAAGTGAGGTACTTATAAAAATGTTACATCAAGATGGGATTATACTTAACACTGCTCACAATGTAACTTCTGCACCTGAAGCACACTGGCAAGATTTCCTACTTGGCATCCAAGTGCTAATGCTTTGTTCCACCTCATTCCTTCCCTTATTGTCCTGTTACTAGAGGCACTTGTAATCACTCCTGCAATGGAAGACCTGGAGATTGTAGCAGAGAATGTTATTTGTTGTATGAGTAACTGTGTATCATTAGACAAGTGTAAGGAGTCCTGTTTAGTGTTCCAGTCTAAAGAGCTGGCATCACTTGAGTGGTCAGACCAATACTAGAGGCCCATAGTTTGACCTTCAGCATGTTGCTACGTAGTTGTTAGGGATGTAACACTGCTTAGATTAAGCACAGTTCAGCAGGTGGTGTGATAGAAAAGAAGCTATTGGGAAAAATAACGCAACTAAACTGGTACAAGAGTATTTGCTCCATGACTCACTACACCCATTATCGAGCATTAGCTCAGAGAAGTGCAAGGGCCAAGACAGATCCAACAGCTGGGAAGATGCTCTCCCCTCATCAGCCTCATCCCACCTCCACCCAAGAAGGAGGACGCATGACTCTGCCTTGGGGGATCTGTCCAGCTTCTTAGGAGCAAGCTCTCATGGCCAGAGCCCCCACACCCAGCACCCTGTTCCTCCTGACTGCTGAGAGCTCTGCTGCTGTCCACAGGGAAAGGGGAAGTAGAGAGAACTGCTGTTATCCAACGTGGTAGTGGTCTTTACACTATTAGTTACTGTTTCCCAGAGGCAGCAAACACCCAAACTTCTTCTCAGGGACACAGGTGTGGTGTTGTGGTTAACTTCCTGGCTCAAACCATGGCAACCAGGTTCCAAACATCTTACGCAGGAGTAACAGTATTGTATGGAGCAGTAGATAAAAATCATGACAGTCCTCTTTCTCGGGTAATACAAACCAAATTGTGCCACTGCATGGAACTGCATCAGTTGTAGAAGACTGCTCAATGTTACAATTTATAATGCACTTTTCATAAAATGTGTGTTTTTGTGGGGTTCTTTTCTGTTTGGAATTACATGGCTTCAACTTTCGCTTTGAGAGGCATAAAAAAGCTGTCTGGTGTGATAAGTATTAAAAAACTTACCTCATACCTGAAGTGACTTTTCAAATTATTTGTCCGTGGTCACAAAGACAGACTAGAAAACTCTTGCTGAGTGTCCTGAAAGATTGTTCTGGTCCTTATGCTGCTTTTTGAACCATTTGAGGATTATTTTTTTTTCCACTTGCCTCATATTCCACTTTATCACAGTGAATTTTTTGTGAAAGTGAGTCACAAAACAAATGTATATGGGGCAAGATCTGGCATTACTCTAATGCCTTGCCTTAGCTTGCAGATTATTTATTACAATTTAGCTGACAAAGCCATCACAATTAAGAGATATGAAATCTACACTGACCTTTTAAGGCCTTTATGTTTAACAAAGAAGCTAGAGTGCATACAGACTGTTGTGGCTTTCATATGTTATTGTTTTTCTTACCTTGAAATAGTATCTACATGTTCTTTCAAACATACTTGGATGGTTGTTTTGATCAGACAAACCTTTGGGCCTTCTGCTTACTAGTTGTCTTTAACTTCTGCTGGTCATTTTCCTCCACAACTCATTGCATATATGCAGGAGTATTGCTGGAAAGTAGTTTATATATACATCTGTATGTGTGTGTATATGCATATCTGACAGCAATACTGTAATTCAGTATTACAAAATTTACCCCCCAAAATTGTCAATTTTCTTGTATTTTTCATTTATTGTCTGCTCTCTGGGTATGTCTTACAAATAAGCAGAATATGGTGCTGCAGATATAAGATATATGCAGATATATGCAGGTACAAATAAGCAGAATATCCTTCTGCAGTTGAGTTATTTGATTTGGGACCTTTACCCTGAGTAAGTTTATGTACTTAGGTTGCATGTGAGCCAGAGTTTGCCCACAGTCTCTAGCTGTGGGTGTCTCTGTGCTTGTCTTCTGTGGGATTTAGCCTGGACACAGAGAGCTGTTTGCCCTTACTCACAAAGCAGGCAATTGCTTTTTTTGTCTCTCTCTCCTCACATGTAAAACGACATCAACAGTGCTTTACACATGTTTTTGAAGGAACCTTATTCCCTTGGGATGAAAAAACATCAGGTGAATGCAAGGTGGCATTATGTTTAAACCCATCTATGGAGAAGGTCAAAGCACAACATGTTTTTCTTGCAGCTGGAAGTTTCAGATGACCGTGAGTGGGAGCTGTATGCCTATCTCCTCTGGTCTCTTCTGAAGAACCCACTCCACAGAGTTCTGTGTAAATCAGTCTGTTGTAATGCAAAATACTTCTGAGAATCTCTCTTCCCAACCAGGCCTTTACAGTCATCTTTCTTCACGCAAGTGGGCTGGGCCCTTTTGCTTTCATACATGCTCGGTTTGGAAACTAGACAACTTAATCCCATGGCCTTTCCCACTAAGATTTCTGGACAGTTATTGCTAAGTCAAGAAATGCTGATTCTTCACTGGTTCCTACTGCGATCCGAGTACCCAAGTAAAAGGAGAATACAAAGTTATGTCGTATTTATACAGTTGTGGAGCTTTTCCATAATGCTGCATACTTCTTAGAAACAGAAAAGATGTTGCAATATTCAGAGACTGTGGAACAAAAGCGTTTCTAAAATTGAGTTATATTAATGAAAAAATAGTGGGTAAAAAGACTTGGAGAGACAATGACTCCATACAATAAGTTCTGTTCGTGCAAGTGCCCTTCTGCGTGACCTTGACCACAGCCTGATCCCTTTGCTGTGCCTCAATTTCCTCTCCTACCTCCCGTGTAGCTGCTGAGCCATGCAGGGGAGGGATACACAGCATTCAGTACAATTGGGGTCGTGATCACTGTGAGGGATTCCCACAGGGTTTTTGCAACAATAGTGATTTCTTTCATTCTAGTGGTAGAATTCTGTAAAACTGTATTTAGATTAAGACAGAAGCTCCGTTCCTCTCATCTTTTGATACTGAAAGTCCTTGTAAGGCCCTGCTAACTTTTACTGTGTAGCTGACACGGCTTTGTTTCCATTGCTCGTGCACACACAATGTAACCCGTAAGTGGATTTATCCCACTGTCACGCTGCCTATACCTGTAAAGAAAATGGATCCCCGGCTCCATCGGAGCACGAGAAGACGTGTACATTGCTACTTCACTCCTCTAGAGGGAACTCGTGTTTAAAGTCTCTCCGCGCCCTTCTCTCTAAATGCTGTGGGCTGGCCAAGATGAGGGAAGCCTTGCAACCTCTTTTGCCAGAATGAAACCTGACAGGATCCACTCTCTGGAAATCAGCAGTATTTGTCTTCAGGTGACAATGACTTCCAGTTTTGCCAGATCTCCTTTCATAGCCTTCGTCTGGACTGGCATTTGCGTCCCTAAGAAGTGTATAGGATACAGTGGTAAATATCCCCCAGGGAGTTGGATTTAACACACTCCTGCTCCTGTGTGTGCTACACAAAGCCTGAGGTGTCCTGTGTTGGCATCAGACAACAGAAAACTTTGTCCTGAGGGTTTAATGCAAGAGATTGCAAGGTCAGAGGGTGCACAGGGAGGATTGAGAAGTGCAGAGGACAGATATTGTGCTGCATACACTTCTTACCCGCACCATCCCTCTACGAAACTACCTTGTTAGCTGCAAAGGCTGAGGCCTGTTTTCCCTAAGGATCTTCCACTAGCTTCCCTAAGCCCACCAGAAGTAGGCACAGTTACTTAACTCAGCAGTGTCACTTTCAGGCCTAAGTGGGTTCCAAGGTCTGTGGGTGGCAAAGAACGGAGAAGAGGATTTCTCTGTGGGAGGGACAACTTCTGTATTCAGAGGAAAGTGAAGAGCACTCTTTGTGGTTATCATGGGGTCTCTGTTTTGGGTTCACTTAATCAGAATGGATGAGTGCATCTCTGTCACAGGACCTCAGGGGGGTGACTGGGTAATAGGTCAAGCTTCTTCCCACTCCCCTCTCCAGCTCTGTGCCTTTTCTGAAGACCTGTGTCAATATGCCAGCTTCTCTGATTACCCTTATATGGAAAAGTAATAAATCGCTACTTCTGTTCATATTGCTTTGGTGCAGTGCCAGCCTTCCTACACTCCACAGATGTCTTTATAGGGAACAAGCCGTGACAGAGTGCAGATGCAAACCCAGTGGTGCAACCTTTAACTACTACTGGGAAAAGAGAAAGACATTAATATAGAAGAACTTTGGTGTGAGTCAACATCTTCATCAGGAACAAAATGGAAATTATAATAAAGATGGAGAAAAATGGTCAGCTAAGTCTGTTGGCATTACATACCTTGCCGGCATTTTGCACAATTCTCCAGTCCACCATGTTCACCCTCTGGTATGGAGTGCTTCCAAAATTCTCCAAAAAACAAAGCATGTTCCTCCTCATGACTGAAATAATGAGCAGTCTGAAGTCCCTCACTCAGCTGGATAGGTCAGGTGGTGCAGAAGGCCTGTGTGTGCTGGAACCAGAAAGAAGAGCAATAATAAAACCACAGCATTTTGTTCTTTTTAGGTTTTCTAGATAAGCAAAGATTTGCTGTAGGCAGGGATTTCTGATTTAACAGCTATGCTCTGTGAGGAAAAGGCATCAAAACAAATAGTCACCAGACAAGAAAAATATTACAGATCAAAGAGAAATTACCCGCGTTCCTTGTTTGTAGGCAGCTGTATGTGAGGACTGGCTCACTTTAGTGTGGCCAACAGGCTTAGGTATGTGGTAGACTCAACTGTAACAACAAAAGTAATCACAGGATCTAATCTGATTCCGTGAACCTTTCAACTGGATAAAGTGAGTGATCAATGTATGGGCTGCACTAAGTGGCGTTCGTGCCATGCCTAAAAACTCAATTCTTCCTCTTCCTGATTCCCATTTTCTAACTCATTTGTTTCTGCTGTATAGTTCCCCTGAAGGATTTCCATATGTACCATAAGGTGCTTATGTCTCTCAGTGCTGAACCGATCATTTTTCTGCTCTGCTCCATTGCTTTGAAAGAAGTCATGTCAGATGCATGCCAGAGGACTATGCTTTTCACAGGGAGCAAGAATGGATTAACAGAGAAGAGGTATATCAGAAACCTGTTGGTCCAGGGAATAACCTGTTTTGACTACTTCCATTCTTCTGCCTTAAACTGGATCTGTTCATACTGCTTTTACCAATAAGGATAGGACATGAACCCAAAACCAACCCCTAACTGGTGTAGACTGAGTAGTTTCTCATGTTTTATCTGCACTGTATGTTGTGACCCTTGTCTCCAGGACTTTAATAAGTAATTGCTTTGTTATTTTAACTGTATTTGTCCTGGGGCAGTCATTCCTTTTCTCTAGCAAGAAGGCCCCTTTTGCAGATCACCATGACAATGCCATGCTGCTAGGTACATACACTGAACAATGTGTGTCTTGAGGGGAGCAATAGACTCACAGACTGAGGGAAATTCATATTCTCTGAACTTCTAGTCTTCTGCCACCACACCACACCCAACATCAGAGCATTTTCCTTCTCTAGCACACAGGAAGAAGAATAATCTGTGGCAACAAAAGGAAACAGAAAATGCTCACCTGTGAGTCCTGGATTATCGTGGAGCCTGCTAGTGGGCTAGTGTACCTAAATGTTATCCCTTACTTTTCCTACACCTTTACAGGACTGATCACCTCAGCCTGCTGGGACTGGAGTCCCATTTTTTGCCATGATAGCATCTGTTACTTGGCAGTAGGAAGAAGTCTATATGTACACCTTTTGGAACATAATGATTTCAGGCTTCCAGAAATAAGTTATTGTTGCCTCAGGAACAATCTTTCCTCAGCATGGAACGAATGAGAAATATTTTCTCAAGAGCTGAGAAACCAATAAACCAAAACCCACTGAGTGTGAAGACATTCGTAAACTGTTAATTAACCTCTGTCTGTCACCTTACTGTCCTGGGTTCTGGGATCCTTATGATGCTTAGTTACCCACTGATTCAGTTGGGCTGCCTGCACTGCTACACAGAGTGGGTCTCACAGTGGGTCGAGCTTCACTGAGCCACAGTACAGGACAAAAATATAGAAAACCAGCAAAAACCTATTGCAAAGCGTTAGCTTAAAGTCCAACCCATTCAACATGTTAACAAATGAACATTCAAGGACTGTGTACCTTGGGCTTCAGTATAAACAATTTAGCAAGAGTTGGTACCTTTTAACACACTGTGCACCTGTGTACAGTTGGTGTGTACGTAGTTAGACACACAAGTTTTATTTCTGTGCTAGACTTCTCAGTTTATCCAAAGGCCTTCACTTTTTAAACTGAAATGCTCACTGTCCCTACTAATACAAACACACAACCAGTTTTAACCAATTCTTTAAGACTGAAGAACCAAGACAATTAAATAAAGCTTGCTTAAGTGTACTACATAGCTCTAATTTGGAAGGTGAACATCCAGTAAGCAGGACTGTCAACTAGAATGCATGAGAACAGCTGGACCAGATTATAGTTCTTCCAGCTGGAAACCTTTCTCTAACAGTGGCTAACAGCAAATACCTGCAGAACACAGCAAATGTAGTCATTTCTCCAAGATGCTTTCCCAGCCTCTGTCTGTCTGATGCCCAGGGAATTCCATTCTACATGCAGTACTGTTGTCTGTGACAGCCCTTGAAGGACTTTTCTTCCATAAAAATGTCTGATCATGATCTTTTGATATCTATATTTCTCAAGTCAAAGTGTCCCTTTAAACTACATGTTCTGAGAAATTTGTCATTCATTTGGTTCTTCATATTTTGGGTATATCATAGATAGATTGCTGTCACTGTCTAGTCTGTAGTTGTGAGGAGGGAAAAGTTCCCACAGGTCTCCTCAGCACACCAGGATATATCCCAGCCTGCTGCTTGAGTGAACCTACGAGGCTTCTTGGCCACATAGCAAGAAGGGCTGGTTAAAATGAGGATGTTGCTTTGTTGCCTTTTCTTTCCTAGGATTCAACTTGCTCTTGAAAGTGATCTTAAATAGTTTTTTGCCATTATACAGTGATCCCGATCACTTGGATCTGAGGTGACTGGAAAATTCTTTTCTACTCTTAATTATGTTCAAAGTACCTGGCAGGAAAGAGGCTGATGAAAGAATTTTTATGAGTACTGGGAGACCTGCTTTCAATTGCTGAACCATCCCTAGTCCCTTTAGATGAGTCATTTTTATCTACCCCACTATCTCTGCTCTGCATTTCTTATGTAAACTCTAATGAGAATAAAACTCATTAATGATTGTTAGATAGACAAGCAGTAGGAAGTGGCCCACAAGTGCCTAGATAACAAAGTGGGGGGAAAGAATAAAAAGGAAACACTATGCCAGTTCAAACCTATGCTCACCAGCATCGATTTGGAAAAAAACCCCAAAAGTCTTTCAGCTCCATCTAGGATTGTTCTCCAGACTGCCTGTGTCCATAGCCAAAGCAGTACTTTTGGGTATGTTACTTCTAAAGCCAAATGCTCAAAACAGCCCAGCATCTTCCCTCTGCACCAAACCTTATTATGTTCACCCCTGCACAAGCAGCAGTCACATGCAAATAGCCATCCTGCCGCTTCAGCAGGAATTTGCCCGAAAGTAACCTTTCTCCCCTGAAGCAGCGGCATTGTTTAATTCCCTTCTCATGTGAGCCTCACGGTGGGCTGACAGGCAGCAGCTATCCAAGTGAAAAGCTAAGCAGGGAAAGGCACTCAGACGAGTCAGTATGCAAATACATATATAATCCATGTATAAATAGGTACATGTATGTAGTGATTTTTGGAGAGGGGTGGTACTGGACGCTGCTGATCTCAGAGAGTTCAAGCCTGGCTTCCCCCAAGAAGGGAAGAAAAGGAAGGTTTCATTTCCATGATGGAAGTGACTGGCATAAGCTCTTTGACATATATTTGTATGTCTTTTTCTTTACTTTTCTCTCAGCTTTCCCCACGTGCCTCATTCTGTGAAAGATGGTACAGAAGAGGAACATCCAGCCTGAAGATTTGAGTGAGACTCTGACCACAGTGGAGAGAAAGGTCAGGAAGGCACAGGAAAGGGCTGTGCCCTGGAGCATTCATCTGTAGGCTGGGGGAGGGGGACAAAATATATTTTGGGAGGCGGGTAACATGACAAGGATGTAGTGAGTAACTTCTCACTGCCCACTCATGCCATTTGCATGCCATTTCTTCCCAGTCTATATTGTTTTCAGATTGCTTCCTCTTGCAGAGAAAGTGGTTCCCCTCTCTGTCTGCCGGTGCCTGCTCTGTGCCTACCCACACCAGAAGGGGAAGGGCACATCTGCGGAGGCTGTGGTCTTCATAGATGGTCTTGGGGTCTAGGTCACCACTGTTACAAAGAACAACTAGCACTTCAGCTTCTTTTACAGCTCTCAGACAGCTCTAGGTCCTTTCTTTGCGGTTTTTCACCTTCTAACTGAGCCTTTTCCTTCTTCTTGTCGACTTATCTCCTCACCATGGGGCCTCCGAGGGAGACAAACAAGCCTCTCAGGAACTGATAATGTATAGGAGTCATTTTCAACATGTGGCCAGAGGGAGACACGAAACCTACCCACACCTCTTTGAAAATACCCCAGGTTCCAGGACTCATTTCTTCCTGTGAAAAATATACAGACCATACGTCTTTAGGGAGCTGTAGTCAAGGGTCTGCCTCTCCAGAAGCAAAGGCTCCTAAAACCGTCCACCTGATTCTGCATTTACCAAGAATGCACAGATCTCCCAGAAAAGCTGACACAACCCACTAGCTGCTCCATACAATATGAAAAACTTGTGCACAGCTGCTAGAAGTTTTCTTTGGCCAGGGCTGACAGTTAATTAAAAAAAAAATGTGTTTGTAGGTAGGTATGTACACACTGGGTAGTACAGAGTAGTACATTGAGTGGAGATGTGATGGTCCGGCAAAGGAGACTGGAAATCCATTCTTCTCATATCAGCAGGACCTCCAACATCATCAGGGAGGGTACAATGCTGGACCACTGGCCCACCTGCAAAGCTCTCCTCGTATGTATGTCTCTGGGACTGCACTTGGTAGTGCTGTAAAAGGCCATTTTCACCTCCAGCTTTACGTTGATGTACTTTTCAGTCAAAGAAGAAAAACCTCTGAGCCTAGAAACATGGTCTGTCAACTAATTTGTGAATACAAAAATGATGAAGGATGCAATTAACCAAGATTACTGTTGTATTAGCCTTTAAGGAAAATGGATTGTTCTCACTTGCTTGGGAGAGAAGAGGAAGATCTGGGGTCAGTAACAATCCAAGACAACATGTCTGGTAAGACATGTGGTTAGAAGTTGAGGATCTCAGACCTAGCTGTGCTGTGACTGAGTAAAATGGACACAGCTAGCTAACTGCCACAACTTCACAAGGTTGGGAGAGCAAGCATGCATGGTATCCCAGCACTGCACAGCAGAGACTAGCTTATCTTCAGCATTCAGTCTTCAGAGTACCTAGTTACTAGGAAAGCTTTTTTTGCCCGCTCTCTCTTCCCCTCACTGGTTTTTAACAAATGTGAAAGGTGCTGATAAGTACTGCAAGTGAATGATACAGTATTCACTACCTCATGCTCCCCTCTGTTTACAAATTTGTCTCAGCATTGTTAAAAGAGCAAAGACCTTTCTTACATTACATTGCTCTTTCACACAGTAATGGCTGAAGCCCGAATATTGACCAGTGTCTTCTTCACACCAGCCCTTCCCGCTTCCAGCTGCTCTGGGTGTTACACTGGACCTTTCTTTCTTCCTTTCTTTCCCAAAAAGTTATTTTTGGGTTTGCACTCCAGAAGAGTTAATCCAGAAGAGGTAGAAGGAGCACAGCCATGTTTCCTGTCAGCCTTATTGTACAACAGAGCTGCGTACCTGGCTATCTTTCTTTGTGTCACTTCACAGGTCTGTGCACAGCGACAGCAATACTGACAGGTTTTCTCTTACAGGAAAAGATAGTGCAGAATTAAAGTTACCAAATCAATGAAAGTGCTTTGATCAAGGCAGCAGAACTATAGTTGACAGAAAATGCCTTGTGAGGTGTTCTCCTTTGTCAATCCTTAACCAAAAGAAGTAGTTTTCCTTTGGTCCTGACTGTATCCAAACTATTCTCCTCTAAGCTTTGCAACCACTACCTATTTTCTGGCACAGCTACTGTCACATTGCAGATGGCTTTGCTTTATGCAGAGAGCTGTATGATGCTTCCCCCGAAGTAACAGGGCTTGAAATACCCACCTTGAGTGCTACAACAGTGATTTTAGGTGTTCTCACAGGTCAAGATGTTTTGCTTGCTCATGACATACATCTACCAAGAAATAGGATTAAGTGGTCTCTGCTCTGCTTTAATATGAGGGTCCTTTACTATTTGGTTGTATCGATTCTCTCAAAGTTAAAATACATCAATATAAAAAGTACTTGTGTCACAGGAAAAAATGTTCAGGAAACCAATTACTGCAGTGTTATTAGGCTCCTAGGTCCCATTCTGTGATCAACTCATGTAGGACTTAGAAACACCTACCTATCTTGTTATGTCAGTATGGTGTCTTTCTCTCTCTGTCTGTGGTGGTTTTTAGACCAAAAACTGGGCATAAATGGAATGTAATAAGAAAGGGAAAAAAATGTTGCACAGTCCTTAGAGAAGTAGGCTATGCAGGCTCATCTCCTAACTGGCTGGAGGGGAATGTCTGGCAAAGACTAATATAAATTCACAAGGGTCCTATGAGGTCAAGAGGCACAGAGCACAGAGGCTTTGGTAGGGGAAAGGATGTCGAATACTGCAAAATTGGTCAAAAGAGAAATGAAAGGAGAAATGGAAAACAGGACTAAGCAGCAAGCTAGTTTAAGTTTGGGGTGAAGGTCATAGAGGTTTAGTCATAGCTACACAAAGATGTCCAAGCATCTGGCCAAGTTTAGTAAGAAAATACAGATTCTACCCACTGGTCATTTAAAAGATACTTATCAGAGCTCTTTGCCAACTTGGCTGCACTTAGCCTGGAAGAAAAAGCCACCATGTAACTGCTTATTGCTACTCCTAAGATGTCCAAAGAAGTCTTGAAGGCAATGGGACTATTACCTTGACAGCCAACAAGGTGCCATAGTTGGACATCTTGTCAGACAATGGCAGAAAGCAACTGAAGTGTTGGTCAGGGACCAGTCACTCAGAAAAGATACCTTGAGTAACTGAAATGTCTCAGAGGACTGCTTGAGCACTGACACAAAGCCCCAGATAAACATTGTATGGAGGGTTTGCCCTCTTCTGATGCCTCCCATGCAAATTCAAAATGATGCTTTCAAACACAGATGGAAAAAATTACACCCAATTATGAATTCAATTGGGTGCTTAAGCCTTCCTTTAAAAAACATCCAGCCACAAAAATGCTATTGTTTTTGTGGTCCAAATTTAAATCTACATGCACTAAGTAAGGGAGTAAAGTTACTGTCAAAAAAATGTTCCCCAGCATTTCCCTGATTTGTCCCCAGGGTCTTTAAATTTACTGATGTTAAAAGACAAACAAAGAACTGCATCAAGGCGCATGAACACAACTCTATAAATAAAAAGGGAAAAAAAAAAACCTAAACAAAACAACCCAAGCATCTTCCATTTCTTGAATCAGCCATTGTGTAGGCATTTGCTTACTCCATCACTGCTCTGTGTTCAGGACATTAAGAGACGACTGATCTTGGAAGCAGCCTTTCTGTTGCACTGAAACTGGTCTATGCCTCTTGTCTAAGGCCTGGGAAATAAAATCAGAAAGATTAAGATCTAGATTTTACCCTTGTACTGAAAAACCTTGCAAGCAAAGGACAAAATTTTGCCAAGATAAACAAGAAAATTTGGCTTAATTTTGTGTCTGGGTTATAAATACATTAAAAAGGGGAGGGGAAATTAGTCATATATAAATAATAGCTCGATTACATTCAAGAATATGTGGGTGGGTGTTCTGGGTGGAATAATTTGCTAAGGCAGAGCTCTTCTTCCCTGCTTTTCCTCTTCCTCTTAATTTATTCTTTTTGCTTAGTAACTAACCAGCTGGATACATGCTTCTACTTTTTTTAAACTTTGTGTCTTGCTCTTCGTTCTGTAATTTGGGTGATCTTTCTATAATTGGTCTTTACACGCTTTTCTTTAGGATTGGTTTGTTATGGACCGGACATTTTTAATAGAAATCAACAGAGAGTAAAGCACTTGAGCATATACCCCGCTTCAGGTGCACACTCCATTTTCTTGATGTCAGGAGGATGTGTACTTAAAATCAAGAGAATACGTAAGAGCTTTACTGTGCTAGTCTTGGTATGGCTGGATTTTACTACATTACAGTAGTGCACTGTGCAACTTGCTGCAACACCAAAGGCTCCTCTTCCCTTTTGTCTCTTCTTAGACATTTTTGCTTTTTCTTTTGACTTCTCTTGTTGTTGTTTTATTTTGCCTTCTCTGAAAATTGATGCTCCCATGTAACATAATGCTCCAAAATTTAGACTTCTGTCAGGCCTCCTAGTTGTTGAACCTCCCTGCTACAGATCAAGGAACTAGCTATTCTATTTCCCAGTTTGCAGCTTGGCACCTCTGAGGAATATAAGAATCAGGCTTCAGGGCAAGACCCAGCAAATGTCTGGAAGGGCCACACCACCTTAGACATGGGTGTAGCATTCCACACAGAGTGAGTGAGCTGGAGTTGCATTGGAGCATCCCTGAGATGGCTCCTACTGCACACGGGACCATCTGGCCTGCCAGCAAGAAAGCCAAGACAAACAGTGAGGTTTCCTTGGGATTGTCTTAGTCTCATACCCTCCTTACAAAAGCCCCTAAATGTTAAATGAGGCATTATGTGTGATGTCTTCTCTCTCTCTTTTTTTTTTTTTTTTTTTTTGTTTTAATTCTAATTGGATGCTATTTACATCACTGAGTTATGCTGTTTGTTCTGGCATATCACAGATAAGCGAGTCTGTACTGGCCAAGAGATGCTGGGAATATTTGTGAGAAGTCATCCAGAACTGGTATTTAATCTAGTGCCTGAACAGATCATGAGCTGACGCTGTATGCACGCAGTTTGGTAGTCATGCAAAAAAGCAGATAGAAGTCTTGAGCTGTGCTTTCATTTTAAAAGTGGGGTGTCATGTCAGGTGTCAGGAAAGCACTCAAGAGCCCACCTTGTCTTTTCCCAGCTTCAGTAAGGTTTGGATTAGGCCTCACACTGTGAGGGTAGATCTGGCATTTTCACCTGGAGATGACAGCCCTCTCCTCACACCCAGAGTCAGACATTGGAGAGAGATTTTTACCCCAAGGGTTAAGGGAGCCTTGTGCAGCAGCAATGCCCCAGGCTGCAGGAGAAAAAGCAAAAGATCCTGAATGCAGCATGCCAAGGAAGGGAACAATGGCCTCACCAAAGTCTGAGGACCTGACAAGGAAACATTTTGATTTTTTTTAATGCTTTTTTTGAAAAAATGTGGCTATTGGCATTTTTTTGCAACCTGTTGTAGCATAGGAATCTGTTTCCACTGCTCCTAATTTCTGTGGATATGGAGAAGTGAGCCTGGCACTGGCAGTCTTCTCTGTTAGGGAGTGTTCTTGTTTCACTGCTTAGAAGATTCCAGATTTACAGCTAATTGTAGGTAAAAAAGCCCCTATGGTAGGTGGAGCAATGTGAGACATGTCCTCACTTCCTGGCGCTTTTCAGGACAGCCACGAGGCCAGCCAGGCTGTCTTACTGCTCACTGAGTGGTTCAACATGGTGGGGTGATGAACAGTAAGAGAGACTCTCCAGAGTCATTTCCGAGAAGCAAGGCTAATGGTATCAGGTTACTTCCCACGGGAAGAGCCTACAATTAAGAACACTGTGTTTATCTGACATGAATGGCTGGGAGGTTACATCATGGGATATACACTGCACCCACATGTTAACACCTGCTACACCCAAAGTGAGCCCTGTTTACCATCTGCTTTTCTGATGTTGATGCATTGTTCTGGCCGAGCTAAGGTGAAATGATTTAGGGAAGCATCCTAAGCATTGCTGAGCAGAGATAGCACCACATACGGATACAAAAGCATTGTTGAGATGAGTTCTACGTGGGATGTTCTGCCAAATGGTTCCCTTCCCTTCCTCTTCTCATTTCCTTGTTCTTCTTCAGCCACTGGAGAATGTTAATCCCTTTATTTGTTTATGTGTAAACTGCTGGGTTTCCAGACCTGCTACAACAGACATTTGACTAGAAGACTTTTCTGGAAAGAGGCAGCAAGAGAAGCTTGATATTTGTTTCCTGCAGGATGACTTGGGGGGCAATTGGATTGGTCCCCTTGGACCTGAGGATATTAATGTTGCTCTGTTTGGACTGACAGCCAAAATATGGACAGTCCTGCATTGACAGCTGTAAACAAAAAGGAGAAACACTATAGCTACTTCAATTCTTCCCTTTTACTGAAAATTTGTTTTCAATATCTGGTTTTGTCCAACTTTAGGAACCATATATGTGCAATGTCTTGCTCGTCCAAAGCGGCAAGCTTATAACAATTTGTTCCCAACACACAAAAAAAAAGCCAACACACAAATATATCTGAAGAGAAAAAAGTATTTTCCATAACTACTCATCACAGTTTTTGAAGGGAAAAAAAGTGTTGGTATACAAGTGTATGCATTTACACAGGCCTTCCTGATTTAAGGGCTTGTGGGAATCAACACACATGGAAAGAGGAATAGTTTTCTCCCTGATGAATCGTTGAGTGGTTTATCAGCTTTTATAGAGCTGATAAACTCTTGGACTTCAAGTGGTAGTTATTATTATTGTCCCCCACCAAGCTAATATTTAAAGCATGTGCCACCTGATGTACAACCAGGTGCCACATTTCAGGCACCTAAGAAGAATATGGTGCCTCTGCAGGGGAGTCAAATCAGCTAACTACCAAACCGTTAATTGAGTATGGAGACACCTACAGACAGCACGTTCACGTATTCACAGATTCACAGAGATTCACAGAATTGTAGGGGTTGGAAGGAACCTCCAAAGGTCATTGAGTCCAACCCCCTGCCAGAGCAGGTTCCTTAGGACAGGTCGCACAGACAGGCATCCACACAGGTCTTGAGTATCTCCAGAGAAGGAGACTCCCCTTTGGCAGCCTGTCCCAGCGCTCCAGCACACTCACCATGAAAAAGTTCTTCTGCATATTGGTGCATTCATTGCTGGATCAAAACATTTCTCAGAATTAAACATATGGGAAAAAAAATCTAGGCATTAAGCACTTAAGTCAGGACTTCCTTGCCTTGCAGGCATCCTTTCTTTCCAGCCAAGAATCATAGAATCTTAGAATCATAGAATGGCATGGGTTGGAAGGGACCCCAAGGATCATAGAGTTCCAACCCCCCTGCCACAGGTACGGACACCAACCTTCAGGCCTGGAACTACACAAGGTTGCCCAGGGCCCCATCCAACCTGGCCTTGAACACCTCCAGGGATGGGGCATCCACCACCCCTCTGGGCAGCCTGTTCTAGCACCTCACCACTTTCTCTGTAAAAAACCTCCCCCTAATATCTAATCTAAACCTTCCCTCCTTCAGCTTCAATCCATTTCCCCTTGTCCTGCCATTGTCTACCCTTTTAAAAAGTTGACTTCCCTCCTGTTTGTTTGCTCCCTTCAGATACTGGAAGGCCCCACAGCCTTCTCTTCTCCAGGTGAACAAACCCAGCTCCCTCAGACTCTCTTCATAGGGGAGGTGCTCCAGCCCTCTAATCATCTTCGTGAGCCTCCTCTGAACCCTCTCCAACAGTTCTACATCTTCCTTGTATTGGGAGCCCCAGATCTGGACACAGTACTCCAGATGGGGCCTCACGAGGTCAGAGTAGAGAGGGACAATCACCTCCCTGTCCCTGCTGGCCACTTCTCTTCTGATGGAGCCCAGGATACCATTGGCCTTGTTAACTGCAAGAGCACACTGCTGGCTTGTGTCAAGTTTCTCATCCACCTGAACCTCAGCAGGGCTACTCTCAAGAAGCTCTTCTCCCAGTCTGTATCTGTGTCTGGGATTCTTTCAGCCCAAGTGCAAGACCTTACACTTGGCAGTATTGAACCTCATTAGATTCACCTGGGCCCACCTTTCCAGCCTGTCAAGATCCCTCTGGATGGCTTCCTTTCCTTCTGTTGTGTCAACCACACCACTCAGCTTGGTGTCATCCGCAAACTTGCTGAGGCTGCACTCAATTCCATCATCAATGTCATTGATAAAGATGTTAAAGAGCACCGGTCCCAAGACAGACCCCTGGGGGACCCCGCTTGTCACCAGCCTCCACCTGGACACAGACCCATTGCCCACCTCCCTTTGGCTACGTTCTGTCAACCAGTTTCTCATCCACTGGATGGTCCACCCATCAAATCCACATCTCTCCAGTTTAGAGATAAGGATGTGGTGGGGGACTGTGTCAAAGGCCTTGCACAAGTCCAGGTAGATGACGTTGGTCGCCTTCCCTTTACCTACCGATGCTGTCACTCCATCATCGAAGGTCACCAGACTTGGTGAAGCTGTGCTGGCTGTCCCAGGTCACACGGTCATCCCTCATGTGCTCCAACATGTCATCCAGGAGGATCTGTTCCGTGATCTTCCCAGGCACAGAGGTGAAGTTCACCAGCTTGTAGTTCCTTGGGTCCTCCTTGCTCCCCTTCTTATAAATGGGAGCGACATGACCCTTTTTCCAGTCCCCAGGGACCTCTCCTGACAGCCACGACTTATCAAATATGATGGAGAGCAGCTCTGCAACCACAGCAGCAGCTCCTTCAGGACCCTGGGATGCATATCATCCGGCCCCATAGACTTGTATAATGGCTCTTTCTGCCTGCTCAAGCCACTGGCTAACCATGGGACAGTTGATCCCCCCCCCCCATAGCCCTCTGCAGACAGACCTAGCAGGGCAAGCAGGGATCATCACCCTCCCTGATGTGGCTGAGCACTGCAGGGCAAGATGTAGGAGTAACAAGACCAGGAATGGCTCTGAAGGCTCACAGGTAAGACCTGGGATCTTGTCCCTCCCCAAAAAAGTTTTTCTGTTTTACCTGACAGCATGACAAGTGTAGTTAGGCTCCTGTGACTTTAGAAGAGTAGTAATATCATGGGGCTTTTACAAGATAAGGCCTGTGACAATAGAATCTAAAACTGTAGGGAGTCATTCCAGAATGTTTCCCAAGCCAGCCAGTGACACAGGGAAAGCAGTGGTGTCCTTAGAACACTTACAGCCAGCTTTTCCATACTCTGCAGGTTGGGTGCCTCCCATCTTCCTGTTCCTATGCATTCTCCTCAGGGTACTCTCTGCCCCCTCTCTGCCTTTTTGTGCCCATCCCTTCTCATTTCCCCACCTTCCCTCTGCATTCACAAGGAGCGAAGCCCTGCTCCTGGAAGCAGAGACTCCAAAGCCAGCTTCAGAGCTGCTCTAAATACTCCTAATAATGTCCCCCCCATAAGCATGTCACTACAGCTGTCCTTAAGGCTGGTACCTCTCTCTAAGGGCCTTACTGTGCATCACAAAGAGCCAGCTGTTCTGGTAACAGCCCCTCATCCCCAGAGCGGCCATGCTCACAAGCACATCAGAGCCAAGTTTCTCCACTGTTACTCCCTGGAGCAGTAGTGGTGGGTAAGGGAGTGGCGGTGCTTGGTGCCTGCACTTAGAGGGTCAGAACATCTTCATTTTGCTTGGTACAGCAAGGCACAGGGCCATCATTCTGGTAGTTGCCAAAAAAAAAAAGCAGGAAATGACCATTTTGAAATAAGGGCTATTACTAAACCTTGAAAACCCACAAACTGCACGTGGTCATATCTTTTGGGATAGAGGTACTTGCTGGCACACAGGGATTCCTTGATTGTGTTGCTATTTTATTTCCACGTTTCCCCAAAGGAAATGGAAAAATACCCCAGATATTGCTTGGGAAAAAACAAAAAAAGTCACACATCAGAATCCAAGTAAAAGGCTGTGGCCTTCACATAAAAGATACACAGCAGATTGTTTCAACAAAAGGAAACTATTGACTTTGGCATCAGTTTGAGAATTTTATTAAAACCACAGATTTCCGTTCTGTACAAAACAGAGTGCTTTTTTTTAAAAAAAAGTATTAATCACATAGGAAATAATGCAGTGTAAGCATTTTATAGATAAAAATCTCTGAAAGCTATATACAGGAGTAATACTACACAACTGTATTAATGTAGAGACAGTCAGCAACTTTAGCAATATATACAAACTACCTTTACACACATAAATATCTTATTTACAGCTAATAAATAACATCCAAGCTAAATCATGTGTCCTCATGTACAAGAGCATTCACTATTTTCTACTGAAGTTCTGTATGTGTTTGTATTTGATCCTATATTAAGAGCACACCTGTTCAGTCACTTTATTTCCATAGAACTTAACTCTTAAGAGAAAATTGCAACAAAATTTGAAGTCTATAGGGAATAAATCATTCTGTTTATTTTTAGAGGTCTCAAATGCAGTGGCTCAATACTCAACCCCACCCTCAGTGACTCATCACATCTCTGCTGTAGTTTAAGGGTTAGGAAATCAAATGTAAGCAATTTCAGAGTTATTAATATTTGAACATATTGCACTGTTTAAGACTTTTATCCCCAAATATAGTAGCAGCCACGGCTGGAAAAACCAAACTGTGCACAGAAATGCATACATGTTGGTTTTGCTTTCAAGATGGGATGATATTGGAGAAGTTACCACCTCCACAGTCCTGCAGATGCAGGAAAAGACTCCAAAAAGCCAGCATCGGTAGCTCACACGACACTTCTGCAAAGGTCTACTTTCAAGCCCTTCTGCTTCCCCAGTATTTTGCTTATCTTCTATAAAGCCAGAAGAGGGCTATTGAACCTTTCAGAGACTAGAAAAATTACATGTTACTGAAAGGGGAGGAAAATGCCTTCAATACATTTATTTTTTCCATCTTGCAACATGCCTTCATTCATGTGCATCATATAATCAGGTTCCTTTTAACTGTCACACCTCCCGCTCCTTGCAGAATTCCACCTCACATTAGACAACCAAGGAGCTCCTAGGATCTAGCACTGTTTCACAGAGGAATAACAAACTGAGTTGAGTCACGATTCCAGTACAAGGAAGCATGAGAATGGTTGTCACCTGTAAGAGAATTTGCTTGCACTCAAGACCTTCTACAGCAACCGCTCAGCTGTATGACTTGACATTTGGTGTCAAAGAGCAGAGAAACTGCCAGTTTTGGCATATCGGATGCCATTGAATAGTGGGGGAAAATAAAGTAAAATCAAAAGTTTCCTGCAGTTTCTGGTAGCTCGATTCCTTTTTCCTTATTTATGGTATTGGAAGCTGGATGGTTTCGTTTTCAAGGAATGAAAGCACAGATAAAAGCTGAATGTCTACACAAGATACTGGTATCATAGGTCTTCTCCTACAACTGCTAATTATTCTAGGGTAAGCTGCATAGAAGTATATAGCTTAAGAGATCATACCTATTGCTAAGCAGCACTGGCACCTACCCCCAGTAAAACACATTCATAACCACAAACTAAAAAATTCATCCCCATATTAAGTCAGTCCCTGACACCTTTTAGTATTACGCACAGCAAAGGTGTTTTCACACAAGAAACTTACTCGTTTGCTAAACACACACTTGAAAACAATGACCTCTAGCCACTGAACTGTCTGAAAATTCAGTTAGTCAAGCTAGAAAAAACCCACATCCAGTTTAGACTTGAAAAGAAAGAAAAGCCAGAAAGAGGGCTTTGCTTCTTCCCAATAAATACTAAAAATTGCTACAGAGGGTTTGATGTCAAGAAACCTTGTCACAAGGCACCATGATTAAGCAAAATTACTTATTCCTTCCAAGCACTCAAGCCTCTGATAAGTTGTTTTGCGGGGTTTTTTTTTTTTGTTTATAACTACTTGAATAATGTAACTTTATGGTTAGTAACTTTGTACGCTGAGACTTCCCTACAAGAAGTCTCCTAAATTAACTAGGAATAGCAGGCAAAGTGCCAGCAGCGGATAAACACTTCTATATATTTGGTTCTGAACATCCAGTCCACAGGGATGAATACAGTCTCCTCCTCCCCGGTGTGGAAAATCTTCAGTCTTGTCATTTAAGCAGATTCAAGAGCTGAGTTTTCTTTAGACGCTTTCTTGGCACTGTGAGGGAGGGAAGACAGATAAGGTGAAGAAGATGGAATATACCTGTTCCATTTTTACTTACTTTTGATGTTTAAGATTAAAGCTACTACTTAACAGGAAAATTAATTATGTGCTTGGGCTTTTCCTGGCTGCTGCTTGATTTTACACATGTCAAATACACACAGAGCCCTCAAGGTTTCCCCAGGTTATTGCCCTGGAGTGAAGGTCAGTGCACATGCCTATTTGTGCAGAACTAGATCTCAGTCTAGAAGTGTCCCCATGAGACCTTCCACACACAGCAATTGCACTAAAATAAATATAACTACTTCTCCAGCTCAAACTTTAGTGGATAAAGTCCAAATAAATCTGGCCCCACACTTGAAAGTTTACTTTGGGTCAGAAAAATTGATCAAAAAAAGTGCACCAAGGGCTATTAAACACAAAAGACTCAGTCTCTGTTCCAAATCAGAGATGTGTATCTCAGGAAGTCACTCACCTGGCGGTTACCAGCAGAAAGCAGTGTACCAGGCAAAGCACCTGTACACACCTGCTCAGTTTCTGTACCAGCCTTCCAGCCTGCGGCCAAAAGGCTCTGAACTGATGGATGTTCTTGAATTAAGGGTAAATGTTGAGCATCTTTAGACAGATGCTTAAGTGTCTTGTCTGTAAATTCGTTTTAACAGTCATTTATGCTTGGCCACCGTGTGAATGTGAGACAGTAACTTGTAGATGCTTTTCAGACATGCTAACCACCACACAAGGAGATGGTTAGCAGACAAACAGATCAGGGGTTTTTAAGCTGCCACAAGCAAACCTCAGGTTAGCCTGAGTTGTGATGCTCCTGAAGCCTCGAATAGACCAGGGCACAAGTCAAATAAATGGGAAGCACTCAATCTGCCTGAAAATGTCAAGTTTCCCCCCCACTGAAAACGTCAAGTTTCATACCCTCCTCTTTTCCTGTGGACAGGCTGCTCCAGGCATTTCACAAATATGGCAGCCTCTTCTCCCTTGCTGAGACGAGAGGTGCCTTCACGAGAGCAGAACACCACCCTGTGGAATAAATACCATAAAATCACGCACTGAGCCATGTGTCTAAGCGCAGGGACAGGACCAGTGCTTCTTCATATCTTGTCCTGTGGGGAACTACTGCTCTACAAGCCTGTGAGAAAATTACTTTTAAAAAAAAAAAAAAAGAATTGTGACAAAGACTCTGTGCAAGAAAACAGTAAATACGTTATGCAAAGACTTAAAATTGTAGCCATAACTTTTGCTGATCCTTTGCATAAAAAGTGTCCCTGTGGCTAAGATGGCAGAAACTCCATCTCAAAGTTTTTGGATCTTTACTTACACCAGTCCTTGTGTGACTTCTATAAGGTGAGTGATCTTGGAAGAAAGCCCTACTCCCCTCAACTGTTTGCAAACAAAGTAGGCTGCCAATTCCAGCAACCCTGAGAAGGTTTTTTTTCCTATTTATCAGGACTTTCCCCGTGCCTATATTTGTTCAGCTCTGATAACTGTTCTCTGATAAAGTGGAAGCCTTGTTTATTCAACTGGGGTACATATTACGCACAGCACTGTACATATGACATACATACTCTGTTCTGGGTCTGTTTTCTTCTACTGGACCTCCTATTTCATGAATAGGAGCATTTCAAAAGATTCTGGTCAAAGCAGTTCCGTTCAGACTTCGCTTTTTTTAATATTCATGCATCAGCAACATCCCACAACAGTCACGTCTTAGTTTTCACCCACCATTCAGGTATTCACAACTCCTAGGAAAATCCATCTTAATGAAGCAATGATTTCTTGTGCAAATGTGTTTTTGAAACAGGGTTTCTAAAAATCTCCTTCAGAGCACACTTTTTGCAAGAAAGCCTGTGCAAGCATCCAGCAACGGAAAGGAGGAGCGGGACCACAAATATAATCAGAGATGCTGGTTCATGGAGATCCTCTCCTGAATGCCAATCAATTATGTGGGAGTAAAACTACAGATTGCAGATCCCAGTGGAAGCAAACTGAACCTGGCTGACAAACACCAGTTTGGTGCCACTGGAACCCTGATTACCAGTGCTGCACCCATTTACAACTGCTTCCATGTTTTGTCCCACCCTGCAAGATACCAGGAATCCGGAAACATTAACAATTACAACTAAAGCAGCTTATAAGAATCAAAACAGCTTACTTTTTCTGAGTTTCTCCTGACTTCACTCTGACTCTCTGGATGTCAAATGTAAAAGGAGTCCACCAGTCTGACCAGCTGAAGAAAGTGTCTTTTTCCCACTGCAGTTTCAGCATAAGCAGGTCACCAATGTCTACTTCTGTGTAAATCAGGAAGGAGAAGGTCTTGTTTGAGGAGACTTCGGGCCTGTGGAGAGGGGAATAAGGAAAAAGGAAAGAGAACTGTTGGACAGATAAAACAAATTAAGGGAAGGCATAGAATAAGAACTATCTACTTCAGAGAACGAAGCAACCTTCTCTGTAGTTCTGAATGAACTGAATAAGGAAAACAAATAAACAAAGCAGCACACCGTAAGCTTTTCTAGTGGCACAAGGAAATGCTTTCTGCAGCAAGGCTTGCAAGAGGCTGGGACAGACTGCCAGCCAAAGGGTGTCTTTGCCTGTGCTGATGGCTCTCAGAGAGGCCAGGCAAGAACCAGTCAGAAACAGTTTAGACTCATTGGAGGAAAACAGACTTTGATGCTTTCCAGACCCTTTCCCCGTCAGCCAAGGTACAGGGATGTAAGCACAGACTCTTGCTTATTTGCAGAGCTATGGAATCAAGACTCCCTGGGCATGGAGGCCTTCAAACCCACTAGAAATTAACCCCAGCTTGCAGTCTACTTTTAAGGGGCTTTCATACAGCTGGAACATGGCACAAAGATACTGAAAAGGAGAAAAAAAACCCTGCCACACCAGAAAAATTCTTATTAGGCTGAGCCACAGGTCAGACTTCATATTGCCATATTTCAGATATCTTATCAAGAGCAGCTTCTAAAGAGCTTTTATCATTAGTTTCAGCAGTGGATGCATCTCCTTGATTGAGGGCAAAAGCAGACTGTAAGATTTCTATAGCCGGAGCTAGAACAAGATTTTAAATCTGGGGCTTTAACAGATTTAGACAGACTCAACAGGTACATTGTAGGTGTTTCAGTAGGTACTCACAGTGTGAAAGCAATGTTCTCACTCTCATCCAGAGTGCCATAGAGAGAAATAAGGAATGGCTGGTTTGTCTTGGTTGTATTAGTCTTTCCAAAGAAATGAATTTTGACCTGGTAATGAAAGACTGGAACACCACAAAAGGAAAAGGTCAGTATGCAAAAAAAAAACCAAAACCTCTCTAGAGAGACTGCTGGTGACAAAACCCATGCAAATCCTAGGCTGGAAAATGCCAACACTATGAAAATAGCTCCCTGGATACCTGCAGGGAACTAAGCTCCTCAATTTAGTAAGGAGGTACAGATTAGGGTAGAAGGAAATTATAATTAAAAAACACCTTTGCAGCTCTTCCAACTAAACTCTGCATTTCTGTTGACTGCCACTATATTAACCATACAGTTTGCAATATTGCTTTCAAACTTGTAATAAACCTGTAAGACTTGCCATCATTCACTTGTTTCAAGTGAGCTATGCCCTTCTCTAACACGAGCTTTGATGAAAAAGAAATTCAATCCACTGACACTGCAGATTAACCACCAAATGCCTACAAAACCCTAGTCTTGCAGCTGTTGTAACACTGCAGGAATGTGCCCTCTGATTGCTGGTCCATCACAAAATACACACAATGAGCATACCATGTGGCACAGTCAAAGCTAGGAGGATTAAAAAAAAGTAGTAAAGTACAACTCAGAAGATATTTCCCTATCTGAAAGGCTTCAGATCTTTCTGACAAAGTCCTTCTCAGACCTACCACTGATGCAGTGGGAATCAAGAAGTGCTATGACATTTTAACAGAGGCTAGTGCTCTTCTGGCAAAGGCACAAGTCAAGTGGTTGCGCATCTTTAAAGAAGTTGCTCATCAGGCTGAGCTCTGCTGATTATTTTCCCAGCACTAGGAAAATTCATTTGTGTAAAAAAATACTGAAAGCATGGAAGACTCAAGTTGTTCCAAGTGACTAGGCTGCAAAATAAGCAATCTTTTTGTGACAAAGTATCTTCCTTTTTATATTTTAGCCCCCACCCTGAGTAAGATGACACTGGTTATTCTGAGACTGCCCTTGAGCTTGTGTTTAATGGCAAGCTGCAAGCAAGTTTCACCCCTGCTCACCACACGCACCAAAGCAGCAATATTGTCACAGGCAGCAGGCACCCAACTCTGACATGCAGCTGAGCAAAAGGATGGGTCTAGCTCACCAGTAAGCAAGCAGGACTCACCTTTATAGGGCATCTGAGCACGTGTCTTCAAGTACATTTTGGTGTTTCTCTTTGTTCTCACTCTGTTGACCTTGTAACCCAAATTGTTGCAGCGGTTTTTCCGACAGCTCAAGCAGAGACCCTTCTCAAAGGCCTCCTTTGTGTTGCAGCGGTAGGCCATGCTGGGCTTTTCTTCATAGAGAAGGGAGTCAATGAACAGGTGGATGGATCTTTCATGAGAGCATTTCACCAGCTGATCCACATCTTGAAATAAAAGAAAGTGCGCAATGTGTCTACAGACATACATACAAGCCCCTAAGCAATGCAAGTCAACAGGCAGATCCACCACGCCAGACCTGAGCTTTATAGGGCTACCTTCTTTAAAAAGCACTGCAGAACAAGTTCCTCTGCCTCGTGCTTGCTCACAGAAACCTGCATGTTATTCAAGACCCCCCCCTTCTGATGCTACACTGCTTATTTCTGAGCAGCCTCACCTGCAAAGCCTTTTTCAGCAATCAGACGGAGTGCTTCTCCCAGATTGCAACCTGGCTGGAAGCCTCCTCCATTAGGATAAATATCAATGTGTCCAACAGGCTTCTGGATCCCAATGCTGCGGTCTGGAGAGCCTCGAGTGTAGGTGTGTAGGACATCCACGAAGTCTGCGTCGTCCGGTGAGAGGCGGGTGAGGGCGTCAGCATACTCAAAGGTAGGACCAGCTGGATCCAACCCTTTATGGGATCAATCCACAAAGAAAAACTGAGATTGTCTGCCAGAGACACTGACAACGGTAACACATGCCAAACTCAGCTACCACATTGGGCTGAAGTCTTGCATGAGGTGTTGCTATCACTGCAGACATTGCAGTGGGATCACTTAAGTAGCATTCACATATACTGAAGAATCAAATGCACCACCTTGAAAAGTATCACTGTTTAAAGAGAAAGGTGTATGTAAACATATGTAAAGAAGCCCAAATAACCTCAGAGCTGTAGCACTTCCAGTGGATGGAAGAACCAAGTTCGTAAACACTTCTTGACACCTTCCTCTCTTGTCAAGAAACAGAGGAATTGCAAAATTTCTATCTGAAGCATGGAAAACATCTTGCTGCTATATCCCTGCTAAAGGAACAAGTAGGAAACAAACAAGAACTTCACTGTCTACATGCCTAAGGGGAAGGGAATTATTATGGTAAACTGTCAAGCTGCAGCAACACTGACATGAAAAACACCCAGAACTATTCTGCCAGTGAACAAGTACTATCTCCTGAATCCACACCACTTGAGAGATGGCTGAAGGCAGAACTGAAGGCACAAGTCTCCTGACAGCCCTCAGCTGCGAACAGGCACCTGGGATGTCCACTCCTGGCCAGCTTTACCCAGACTGAGCTACCTCCCTCTGCTGTCAGGACTTCAGGGACCACATCCCATTGTTCCCTGTGCTCAGAGGTGATGCTGCTTTCCAGAGAAAGGTTCATCCTGGGCACCAAGGGGGCATGACAGAAGGCTACTGGTATTTGAGTGACGTGGCAGCCTCAGTGAAAGCAACAAAATTGCAGCTGAAAGAAAGAAAGGGTGGAGGGACTATTGCTTTGGCATCCTTATTTTAGACCTGTCACTTTTTGGGAGTCAGCCTTTCCTGATGAGACTGCTGCCTAGCCCACCACCTGCTTCCCAGCATGCCTGTGAATCTGGGATCACGGTCAGGCTCAGGTAAAAGGGCAAAGGGTGCCAAAAGGAAGGGAGATAGGCTCCCATTTAAATGCTGCTCCCATGCTCTCAACAGCAAAGACACCAGAGGTTTTCTTAAGACTCTTTTGTCACCGAGATCAGTGCTGGGGACTCTGGTCTCCAGGTGCTGTGCTGTAAACCAGCCCTAGAGCAGCTGTGCACTCTTTGCCTAGTACAATTCTCAGCCTCCTAAAAACCGCCCTAAGCAGACACCTAAGTACACAAAGGAACAGAGCAAGCAAACGTACATGTCCCTTCCCAAAACTCTCAAAGTATTATTTGCAGCTGGAATATTACTTGAGCCTGAAATAAGGTTTTTTAGTAGCCCACTGTGGATAACCAGTTATTTCTCCAGACTCCCTCTGAGCACATACTGATGGTCTTGCATCTGCAGTATCACATGGCAAAGCTTTGCAGGTACTAGACTCAGTGCATGAGGATCTACCTTATTTTCTTTTTGAATGGCTCCCACCTGCTGCAAGGGATGATAATCTGGATGAAAACAACCAGATGAATTTCTCTTGCTGCAAGAAATACTGTGACTTTCTCCAAGCCATGGATTTGGCCAGCCTCAATCACATTTCTCCCCTGGCCAGCAACTCCCCGCAGTGAATCCCTTCCTACTCATTTATTGTACAAAAATAGATCCCACCCATCCACAAAGGATTTTTTTCTGAACCTTTTCTGGTTCTACTACAGAAATATCAGCCCTGCTGACTAAAAAGAATGAACACATAACCTAAGTACTACCAACAAGCAACAATTATTCTAGTTATTTTCCAGAGGAACATAGTATTTGGGGATGGAAGAGACAGGACCTTCCACTCTACAGCCACAGTCTTTCTTACCAGTAATTCTGTTCACCTTCTTCTTGGTCAGGCTCCCAGCAATCCCAGCAGCATGAGCTCCTAGACTGTATCCCAACAAGTGGACATTGTTGAGAGGATAATTGAATTGCTCCTGCAGAAGACAGTGATTTGTTTGAAGTTTGCAGTCAAACGAGAGAACATCAGAAGACAAAGGAAAACGTTTTGTAAAGACTAGTATTTAGCTTTGAGCCATGAGTAATAGAAAACACACAACTACAATTAGCAAAATTTTGTGCCATACTAGGTGGTTTAAGCTAGCTAACTTTAAGCAAAATTCTAAGCTGCAAGGAATGCAGAATGAAGGACAGCGCACAGGGCTGCCTATTATAGCAAAGGTTTTCAGTCACTCCCTCCCAGCCAGCTTCTGGGTCTCCTAGGTATTTCCCAAAGGCAGGGCAGACTTCTGTGTCCCAAGGGCTGGCTGCAGTACAGTATACAGCAACCTGTCCTACATATCTACTTCTCAGAGCCTTGACTAGTACTGTAGACCCACAGGGCTCCACAGACCACAAGGTAAAGTTTCTAGAATGTACTGTAAAAAACCTCCTTATGCAAGGGATGACTATTAAATCAAAGCCAGGATTTTACCTGTTCAGCAAGAGTACTGTCTGCAACAGCTTTAATGCCATACACCCAACAATAGATGACTAACAAAACTGCACTGTTTTGGCTCATGGGACAGTGCAAGGCATCTGACTATGTCTTACCTCCATCCAGTCAATAAACATAGCAACATCCTTTCCCACCAGCTTAGTGTATGCAGCGGACACTGGGTAATGCTGCTGAGCTCGAACAAGCCAGTCCACCACTATGACATTTGAATCGGGTTCCCTCTTGTACAGAGCACCCACCAGCTTTGGGACCCAACTTTCATACATTCCAGTCACCTGTTGTTTGTTTTAATAAAAAAAAAAAAGGAGATAAGACTTAATATTATCTGCAGTGTACAGACACCTCAGGTGATGTACCTAGCACACTTTACAAGGAGTATGGCCCTGTCCCATTCCTTACCGTCCACCCGTGGATCACCACAAAGGTTTTACTGGTATGGTTGAAGTTGCAGTGTGCCAGGCTGTCCACCTGCCCAGGAACCAGGTAGCAGACATCTTCATCAGGCTCTGCAGGTGTCCTTAAGGAAAACTTGCTCTCAATTCCCTCAAAATTTGTCTCAGATTCTGTGGTGCAAGAGTACAAGAGACATACAGCAGTGTTTTAGGAGCATTAGAACAGCTCAGAAGCCACAGGTACTATGTTGGATAGGTATCAGGAACACTCAAGACATGTGTTTTTCATTTTCTACAGTGCTCCTTTTGCACCACAATGTAAAGAAGAAATCAAAGGTACAAATTTCCCCCTCCCCGCAAGGTCCTGGAAAAACAGTGGTAATCTGGCTAGCTGTCAGAGAGGTATGAATTCTTCTTAGGAGTCAGTGTTTTCCCCATTCCAGTATTAACACAAAACCTGTGCATTACTACAGCAGTGCAGAAAACCGCCGAGGACAGTCACAGATGATACATGCAGGAACACAGCTAGTTCCTACCAAGCTATCACACACTCTGGAGTTCCATCTTCCACACCTCTTCATCGATCATCAAGGCTCACCACAGTACGCAGCAGTTTCAGTGCATTAAAGAAAGAGCTGCAAAGTTACCACTGTCTTACGAAGTGCTAGTTTTAACTCTTCACCAACCAAGAACAAAAGCAGGTGAGAAGATCAGATGCCCATTAAGGAAGGTGAGCTAAGCAAAAGCAGAAGCCTGCAATTTCCAAGGATCTATTTTTTTCCTCAGATCTTTTGATAAGCAATACTACACAAAAAAATTCTTCCTCTGCATGAAGCTATGGGTGGGGGGGGGTGGAGGGGGTGGGGGGGAGGAAGGAGGAGGCGGGGGAAGGGCAGTAACAAAGCATGTGATGGGCTGAAAAGATCACTCCAACTTCCAAACATAAGTTTTCCTTTTGTTCCTGCCAAGGAAGATATGCAACTTCAGGCTTCATGCTGACTACCTCCTTTGTCTGGGAAGAAACTTAAATGTCTCCCCTTTTTACATATGATTCAACACTTAAGCACCTCTATGGCCAAATGAGGCTGTAATTAACTGCGGACTAAAACTCCAGTACTTTCTGAGAACCTGGCTCCACTTAGACTACTTGCATGCAGCCAAAACTGACTGTTTTAGCTAAGTACAGTGCAGCTGAACTCGGGCCAGCTCTCTCCTGCTCAGTGGTGTTTCCTGATATCGGGACCACCAAAGCTTTCACAAGCTCAACACAAGTTAATGAACGACTCCCAGCAAAGGGACACGGTGAGAACCTCACACCACACGTACAAAACACATTTTTACTCCACTTATTCCCTTGGCAGAAGAGATTTTCTGAGGTAACTGGTGGATTTATATTTCTCCATAAAGAGGTGTCACTCAGGCAATAAACAATGAAAACCCCTGCCCCTAAAAATCAGTGTTCCTGGTCTTCTCCTTCAAAGCCACCATATTCAGCATGGTACCAACTTAGGTCTGACCTGTCTCAGCCCTCAGGTAGCCATGTAAACTCTGTTCTGTACAAACCTTGGAGAGATTGCCGTCATCTGCACTCAGCAGCTTACCATTGCCTGGTTCTTCAGGGCTTCTCACCCCCCGAAAGTGAAGCCAGGCCCACGTGCAGGGGGGAAACAAGAACTGTTCACTGAACGGAGTTCACTCAGCCATAGGTTTTGACCTTGACTGCGCTAGGCTGGCTAAACTAATCCAGGATAATTACAGAGAGGGCCTCTTTCCTGCCTCCTTCCCCCTAAAGAAGGGATAAAGTTTATGAAAAACACCTTTCTCCAAACCAGGGGAAGTATTCATATAGAGGTGAATATAAGACTTGGCCTACTGAAAATAAAATTTACCAAGCTAAGCAAAAGATGATCTTTTACAGCAGTTGATCAGTAAAGCCCTGCAAGGACCAAGAATTACAGCTTTCAGCTGCAAGGCATACAATGCAAGGTCTTTCAATTACATATATTCCTGCCCTGCACAGGAAGGCAAAAAATAGTCCACCTGCTCACTAGTTAATAGCACGTCCTTTCATACTTGGGTAGCATTTCCCCTCTGAATTAAACCTGATGATCATTCAAAAATCTAAATTAAATATATATCCTGCCTTGTAATGTATTTTCAATTACAAACGTGTGATATAATTTGCATACAAGTGCAAATACTAGCAAGACTGCAGTACAGTGACACTGAAGATGTGCAAAGCAGTTCACAAATATCTGTGCTATCAGCCTAAAAATCTTTGGGTGGGATTTTAAGGCATAAGGGCCCTGAGATGCAGCAGCTGCAAAGCCACAAACAGCCTATCAGGTGCAGACATGGCAGAAGGCCACTCTGCTCATTTAGTTTTATGAGGAATTAAAAACTCAGAAGAAATTGTTAGTATCTTTTATCCTCACAAAAAATTGTCATGCTGTCTAATGTCCATGTGCACACAATTCCCAGCTGCCAAATACTCTCTGGAGTTGAGGGAAGTGTGTGGGGTGGGGTGCATTACACACTTAGACACGCTCATTAAGAAGCTCTCCTCAAAAGTTGCCCTTTGTCAATTCTGTAAGCCTCGGAACACAAGATAACTTGTCTGCACCCCATGTTGTGCTGGACATGTGCTGCAGTGCCACCTCACCTCCCACATCCTGCACACTGAATTTCAGAAATACAGTAACAGAGGTAGTAGTATGTACACACACAGACATAATGACACCTATAGGTGCCACACTTTAGAACTGCTACAGAGGAGCTACAAAGCCTATCCCCTCAGAAAACTAGTGTTCCCACTTCCGTACCTCAAAGTATCTTGGTCCATTAAATGAATATCCTAACCCATACTTTTGCCACAGACCTTTTCCTCATAGATTCAAAGTGACAGGTCTCCTTGAATCATGTCCTGAGTTAGTCAAACAGGCAGGTCTCATTCTTACAGCCTTACACAAAGCTGAAGAAACACAGAGACCGACAATATTCACACTCACCACAGGCTAATTAATGATGTGTTTTAACCCAAATGTATTAAACCGGGGAAAACCCAGAGACTAGGAGTCTTCATCATGTTTCTGAATGGTGGATAGAAGTTTACCTGAATTCCCATCAGGTTTGTATCTAATTTCTATATCAGCATTATGCAAAAAAGATTTATGTGCATTGATACTGAGACACTGATGAAGCTTTTGGTGGTAAGAATGCAAGTCCAGTTCTAAACAAGGCCTTGAAGAGAAGCAGATCTGTAAGAAAAAATGTGTAGACAAAGCAAATCCATTATTTTGCTAAAAAAAACACCCAGAAATCTTAAAAAACATAATCATGCTTTCCCAGGTTTTGTTCAGCAGATATGTAAAGGCATGTGCTCTGTATTGAAAAAAAGCTTCCAGCCACACAGTAGCGAACACAAGCCCCTATTTTTAAAAAAAAGTTTTCTGGTCTCTGCTGTGTGCTTACAGTTTAGAAGGTGACCTACAAAGGGATTATTTAAGGAACAGGAAAAGGGAGCAGAATAAGAAGTAAGCCACAAATTTCAGCCCCAAGTTGGCTTTTCTAACAGCCTACGGACTGTGTTGCCAAAATGCATCATTTTATCATGTTTTACAAACTTTCTGACGTTTTTCTTACACCTCCACTTACACAATCTCATCTTGCGTAATTTTAAAAAGCTGTCCTGTTCATCAAGGTAGAGATAGACTTATCACAGAACGCAGGGAAAAAGTGTAAAAAAGCCTAGAAGCTGGAAAAGGTCAGTAGTTTTCATTTTCTTGTTTAAACCTTGTGATACTTCGGACTTGCAATTTGTGAAACTCCATTCAGCCTGCAACTCCTGTAACTTTTGAAAGCATCCTACTGACCTTAAAGTATTCTGACACTGTACAAATACAAGTTTGCATACTAATCAAGAGAGTTCAGCTTCATGTTTTTAACGTTTCCTTCCTAGGAGGCCCAAGGTGACCTAGCAATTCATTGTGATGAAGAAAATTGTTCATCACTGGTCTGCTGGGTGGAGAATGTGAGTTTTAAGGAAGTAGCAGCATCTGGAATGATAATCAAAAGTTAAACTGCCCACACCAGACACAGGATGCCAAATATGATAAAATGCATTTGCCACAATCAGTGTGCCTGAGCTATGGTTTTAAAAAGGGGATCTCTAATAAACAGCAATTTCCTAATGTTATATACACAGAAATGGAAGTACTATTAACTAGGCACAAAGATCATTAGAAATTATACAGCTAGACTGTGTAAACTCAAGCCCACAGACATGTGCACACACAGAGCAGCAAATACCTGCACGTAACATCAAACATTTACACAACCGTCTATAGTTAACAGGAATAATTCAGCTTATAACCAGCGTTACCATCGTCTACCCATCACTGATACTGAATGTTTACAGGAGTTCTGAAGCAAACAGGTGTAATAAAGGGGCTGTGTTGCACTCTCATGAAACCTACCCTGTAAGTCATGTTACTGTTAAACTTTGCTGTAAAACAAACTGCAACTTAAAGTTTATTTATCTGTTTTTTAGTGGCAGAGCCCCAGGAGCATGCTCTCCTTCTCTCCCCAGGCAAACTCAGAGTGTGGCACCTCTGAAACGCAACTGGGCCCAAGTTCAGATGCTGCACAGGGACCTGCCAGCTCAAGTCCTGCAGCTGGCAGAGTGTAGGAAAACTGCTGCTCTTGCACAGTGCACATGGGTGCTCGCCCCCATCCGACACACTCCCTGTCAAGCAGAGCCTTAGCTGCAGCTGGGAGGCTTGTAACTCAATCCAGCAGAGCTCTTGCCATCCCCATCAGTCCCTCTGCAATATCTGGAATTAGCCCAAGACAATAAAATGCAATTGCTGTCAAGACTTTGCAAGTAATATGGAGGAAAGGATTCAGGACAAAGCCATACCCTGACAGTACTTCCTGCACAGAAGAGACTGCATCAAACTGTTGGCAGTGCTGCTACTCATGCTGTTCTGCAGCACACTGACAGCCTCATCTCTGTGCCTTCTCAGAAATGTAGTGTCTCTGGAAAGGCCATGCCACAGCTGCCTTGGTAGGTCTGTCCCAAACACAACCATAGCAAAAGCCAGCGGCTCACATCACACACCAGTGTAGATCTTCTGCAGCCCCGACTCTGGATTTACACTGGTAAAAATAGAGATCAGAATGTATTCCTAGTAATGTTTTTATCTTTTCCTGGAACACCAATGTTATCTTCACCTAGAGTATCTTTTTCTATGTTGTTTTTTAAATACTCTGGATTCCTCAAGGTTTGGATCATGTATTTCCCGTGGTTTCAAAACATATTTTTATTGTGGTGTGCAAGAAACAGCAGGACACTGAAGGCTTGGATGGTTTCAGGATGATTGTAACAACCTGTTTCCATCTAACTTTTTCCTGAGGAGAAGGAACAGGGTAACCATTAGTAAGTCTGTGGCAAATCAACTCCTATGGGGATAAAAGCTTGCTTTGGGATGATAGTTATTTTACTGTATGAAACTTGGATACTGTGATGAAAACTGCTTTTGAAGGCCTCTGATGGCACAAAATTGGATTCAAAGTGAGAACACATTCCTCGCCTGTGCCCTAGCACCCCATCCTCTTACTTCTGAATACTTCCCTTCAGCTTCCTTGTACACAAAGGAAATAAAGGCAGCCACAGTGGAAAAAAAAAAAAAGCAGCCGTTTCCATATTCCATTTTAGTCTCACACGGTACCTACAGGCACATTTTCTTTTAAGACTCCGAACTTCCAGAGATTCGCTAATCTCCCACACATAACATCCAAGAAGACTGTGACAGGACACTGCTAGCTAACTATTGAGCAGTAGTCTCCTGAAACTTTTTTCCTCTTTGCTCACGAAAGCTGCGATCATGCTGTGATGAACGAGAGAGCATTAGTAAGCATCTAGTACCCAGCACAGGCACATGTTCCACTTTCTCCAGCCCGGAGGGGGCCTATGCAGAAGCGCAGGTGCAGTAAGTAAGGTATAAGCACAGTGATATATGTACCTACAGACACTGCCAGAGCATAGTCCTCTGTTCGCTTTTTCCCTATGCACTCTGCTGCATTAAAGGTATTAAGTTCAACTTAAGCACATTATCATGACACTGACGAAACTCAGCCTTGCCTTAGGCAATCTGAGCCAAGGCCCGTAGGAAGCCGGGATGCAGAGCTCCCACGGGATGGGCCAGTCCCACACAAAACAGAGGAAGTTGGGATGCAGGGAGCAGCAAGGGACTCTTGGTCCCTCCAGCAAGGGACTCTTGGAAACCACCTTGTTCCTGAGGGAAAAAACCCAAACCAAAACACATCACCAATCCCCGCACCCCGTGCCATCAGCCCGGCTGGTTGTGCCTGCGCTCCGGGCGGAGAACGAGCTCCGGCTCTGCCCGAACAGGGTGGAGGATTCCCTCCCCACCCCCCCCCCGCCGCACCAGCATCACTCTCCAGCGCCTTCCGAGGCCACCCCACGCCAGCCAGGTCCCGCAGCGTCCCCAGCGCGGCGGGAGCGCCTCGCACGGCCAAGCTGCCATCTCCCCTTCCCCGTGACGCTGCCGACGCTCCCCCCAGCGCGCGCGCCCGAAGCGCGGCAGGCACGCGAGCGGCTCCCCTGCAGCCCCCGCCCCGCGCGCCTCCCCCCCCTCACCCCCCCCCCCCGCACCGCCCCGCGGCCCCTCCCCGGCGAGGGGACTTACCGCCGGCGGCCGGTGCCGCGCCGAGAGCAGCCGCCCAGCGCAGGCAGAGGCAGAGGGCAGCCAGGAGCACCTTCCCCCGCATCCCGCCTCCTCGCTCGCTGCTTCGCCGGGGCAGAAAAGTTTCAGTTAAAAGAAGAAAAAAAAAATAAAAAATAAAAATTTTTAAAAAAAGTTTTTTTTCTTTAGAATGCAACTGCAGCGCAAAAGTAACGCGAAGGCACTCAGCCACTCTAGAGATACCCCCGCAACACCCCAAACCAACGCTCTACCACGGCCGGTCCCTCGCCGGGCCCTTATGTCCCCGCCAATATGCAAATATGCAAACATGCCCACACCCATTGGGTGCGCGCCGCGGGGCGGGGCCGGCGCGGCCCGAAGGCGGGCGGGGTGGGGGGCCGCGCCGCGCCGCGCCGTTCCACGGGGAGCGGCGACCCCGTCCGCCCCCGGGGCAGCGCGGCTCCCGGGCTCAGCTCGGCTCCCGGGCTCGGCTCGGCTCGGTACGGCACGGCACGGCACGGCACGGCACGGCATGCACGGCTAGCCTCGGCGGCGCCGAGCCCCTGGAGCTCAGGCAGCACGCCTCAGTGTTTGTGGACCCCTCGGCACCGAGCCCGGCTCCCCCTCGCCAGCCCCCGCATCTGACCCAGCTCAGCACTCTGCCTGCCGCGTCGTGCCTTCCCCGGCCCTGCCTGCACGGCCAGGATGCGGCCGGGCCCCCGTCCCCCTTGGTCTTCCGTGCCTTCGCGACCTAGCCCCGCGGTGCCTCCGATAAGATCTTTCTTATCGTTCGCGTTTCTGCCCCGGGAATGCTCTTTGCGCTTCCCGTTCGGTGCCGGCAAGGGGCCTGCTGCAGTACCCTTGAAAAAACTTCGCTGAAACCTTGCTTTGCCCGCAGTTATAGGGAGGTGCAAGTTTGGAGCGCCAGTTAAGTCGCTGGAGATTGCATCTGTGCTCTGGAGAAATGTAAAGCTGCCTCCTTGAGCTTTTCAACTCCCTCTGCCCTCGCCTCGGCCATACGGTTTGTGAGCAGCTTGGCATCGGTGGCCACTGGGTGAGGGATCACTTATGTAAGGACATGTAATAAACATTAAATTAATAACCGCACCAGTTCTCATTGGACGGCGCTGTGTCACGTCAAAGGCCCAGCTTCGTAAAGACGCTTATGGCACTCGGAGGCAATGAGGGGACCCTGGGCCTTGCAACGGGAAGTAAATCGGATTCACTTTGAGAGTAAATGATTCTTCTCAGTTACCTGAGGAGAAGGTAACTCCTCTAGTGTCCTCAGGAGTGCCTGAGGAGACTAAAATACACCTGGTTCATATTAGCAAGGCTATTCAATAAGAGGTTGCTCAAGTGTAGCAGAACTGGGTCACCTTTACAACGGTAGATTCCATTAAAAGACCAGTAAGATCTATATGTGAGAATGCATCTCCCCCAGGACACAACTTGAAGTTCCTCCGCTGCCAGCCCCTATTTATATCCAAAAAGGCATTGGAAGAATTTAATGAGGGTGCAAACTGATCGTGCTGAGACCCTTTCCAACTGAGACATCCAGCACAACAGGGTCAGGGAGGGGGTCTAAAGTAGTGGCTGGTGTGGTGGGAAAGGGTGGGAGTCAGAGGCATGAGGAGGTGGAGGTTAAGGAAAGAGACCAGCCTTCCTCACCAGAGGATTATGGTGGTGGTGTGAGCACAGGAAACTATGGTTTGCGCTGCAGCATGCCAAGTGTCAAACATATCCTCTGACTGGTATTTGAGACGCTTTCATAGAAAGAATAGCAAAAATTTTCCCATGTCTTTTTTTTTTTCCTCCCTGCAAGTGTGGACCAAACAATGCATTTTCTCCTGATATTATTTAGTCGAAACTCTGTAGTGTAATTTCCCCCCCTAGAAATCAGCCAGACTCTATCTAGGTTCAGACATCCTTCCTAGAAAATTCCGGTCCCTGCAGGCAACATTTGGCAACCTAGAAGAACAATCAATTTAATGCAAGCTGCTGTAATGGAGACTGCCAGGCCACCTTCATCACAGGTGATGCTACCAGAACAAACCAATGAAGACCCCAGTTTTGGACAGTTGCAACCATGACTACTGCAGCAGAAACTTGCATCACAGTATGGCTGTGGGAAAACAGCTAGCGTAGGATCAGATTAAGCAGGTAAGAAAGAGCAGTGGCAATGGTTGGCCAGCCAGCCCAGGGTGAACTGCTGGTCCCCGCTAACCTCTGCTAATTCACAGGCTGTAATCAGACTTCCAGTTCATTCCCAACACTGATTGTGAAATCCACCAGTAGCAAGGGTAGGCAGCAGATTTGCAAGCTACTCAGAATAAAATCTAACTTGTTATGCTGAAAGTGCTCCTTGGAATAATTGCTTTGTCCCTTCTAAGCCCATGTCTCATTATAAAACTGCCTCCACATAAAGCAGAGAAGGAAGATTAAAGCCAAGTCACTCAAAGAAAACTTGAATGTTATGAAAGACAGGGGCAGGGGGGATAAGTCTGGTTTCTCTGATCTTGAGCAAGTTGCCTAAATCTGTTGTAAACCCAACTGCAAAATAATCTGAAGTGGATGGGACTTGAGGAAGGCAGAATGTGTCCCTGAACACTAAATGATGTGCAGTTGCACCAGTCTGACACAGCACATTTCCCACTGTGTAAAAAACCCCTTTCTTTCCCGTGTACATAACGATGATTGGATGGAGAAGAAACTTCATAGCATCAAGTCAGTGTGCTTCAGTGCAACCATTAACTGCATTTGAGTATTGCTTCCTCTGTAAAATACATAATCCTATAGGGGAAAGCAAAGTGCCATCTGAAAAACAGAGCCTGATTTATAGTACTCAGGGATTCCAAAGTGGGTGGAAGGTAATACAGTGAGAGCTAAACTACGTTATTTCTAACAAGGGGAGGGGGGGAAGTCTGGAGGAACGGAGACAGGAGTTGCATAACCAAGCTCATACTTGCACCCACAGACCATGTGGAAGGTTAAAGCCAGAACAAGCCCACAAGTGTCTCCAACACAACATGGGCAGCACTGGTTTGTGTGGTGTGGCTGTGCTAAACCCTGGGTAACATTACTGACCTCATGCAACAGCAAGCGCTGAGAGAATCAACCCCAAATTTTCATTTCTACAGCAATGCTCCAAAGACAGCTTGAAACACAGGGCAAAAGGAGAGGATGGGAAGAGAGACCAACACCAACCTGCAAAACTCTTGTGTTGCTTTAAATCTATTCAGGTAAGATTTGATGGCTGAGGATGAGAGGTCTTCCAGCAAAAGTATCTGCTTAGAAACAAGCAAAACCCATGTTCTGATGTCCTGACTAGGAAATGCAAGTAAGAAAGAAGTCTTCTCTCCACCCCCAAAATTTAAATTTTCTCTTCCCTCACCCCCAAAGAAAAGTGAAATTAAATCCAAACAGTCAGAGTGAGATAGCAAGCTTCCAGGTGATTTCTTTGTTAGTAAGTTCAAACAAACAAACAGGGAATCATTCTCTCCTACTTTTTGTTCAAAGGTGTAAGTGATTTGAATTTTTTTTTTAACGTCTTCTTGTGAAAACCAGCCATTTTTAATGAAAACCCAGTTTGGGCATGAAACATGACTCTTCCCTTCTTGGGTCTGTAATGATTGGTTGGGCTACAGCAACAACCTGACAAGTGGTGGAAGTCCTCTAATCATGGCCAAGCCTCTCTGATATAGTCTGAGTAAGGAGCAATTTGGCATCAAGCCATCCAGGGGCTCAAGGGTGACCTGTGGCAAGCCTATCCCACCAAAGCCGATCTGCAAGTCCTTTTCCTGGCACAGTACCTCCTGCCCTCCACACTGGCAGTGAGCGTGGGGGACGGGGTACCTGTCAGTTGGGGCAGGGACAGTCCAGTGACAGGCAGGTGAGAGCCGCCGCTGCAGGGAAGTCTGCATGTCATGGTTATCCTCTGTCTGCCTAAACGTGCAGCAGTGGGAAAGGTGGCAGCAGGAAACACCTAAGTGTCCATTTAGGAACACAACCGGTGCACCTTCACTGTTGGTACCTGGAAGAGCGGAGCTGAAGGCACAGAAATGTGCTGGGAGGGTGGTGGCGGTGAGCTGTGCAGTCAGACTGCAAGACAGGGCACCTGTCCCTTGCGCCCACTTTTCTGTTTTGCAGAGAGACTCCTCCGGTGCCACATAGGCAACAGGAGGAGGGGAACCTCCTTGTGTGAAAAAGCCATGAGCTGTCTTGCCTTGCTTATCCTTTCTATTGCTGTGGTATGTCTTGCTGATCTGTTTCCAGGTCTTATCTTACAGACAAGGACCTCTCTCACTGATTAGCACAAGGATTCATTCCTTTTCATCCCACTCCCTTATTTTCAGTGCAAAATGCAAGCTGCCTACTCCTTCTAATAACGAGATACGGGCTAGAGCAGGATGCTCTGCTCTCCTCTGCTCTGCTGGTGAGCTGTGGATCTAGCTGCGGAGTAGGTTTGCGCTACGATTTTCTAAACTGTGCTTTAATTAATTATCACGCTGCTGATAGTGCCTGCCAAAGTCAGCTAGCAGTCTCGCCAGACACATCTTTCAAAATGCAATGCCAGGGAGAGACATTCCTGCACCTCTTTTGGGGTGGCCGGTAGGGGAGTGTAGTCCAGCTCCCCACTCATTGGCCGTGGGGCTGGTGTGCTGACCAAGTATGGTCTCCCTTGTTGTCCCTCACATGGCCCACAAGCCCTGCCTGCAGTAGGTTAAAGATGACGTTGTCTGAAACTTTTTCAAGGTTACGAAAATGTGCAAGGGCAGGGGGGAGAAGGAGAGAGAAGACCTCTTGCCTGACGGAAAGTCCTCAGTCCCGGCAGTGTTCGGATGCCTGCAGGGGCAGGAGCAAACCCCCTCATCTTGTCATCAGGGTGCCAGGTGGAGAGGCTTCAGCATCTCCTGCTCTCACTTATTTTTCTCCTGTGATTTCCTGAAGTCATCTCTAACCAGGGGAACAGAGCCTTCTCACTGAGGTCCCAGGCTAGCAGTCTGCATCCTTGCTTCCCAAGGGAAGAACGAGTAGGGCAAGAGAGCAACACATGCCATCGCTAGGGTAAGAAAACGAATGTGACACTTACGTCCCGAGAAGTGCATCAGGGAAGAGAAGACACTTCTCTGGCCTCTGGGCTCTCCAGTGAGGGAGACGATAATTGCACGCTTTCTACTCTTCCTTTATTTTGCTCTGCAAGGCTGACAGATGGTGTGTGGTGCAGCCAAGGCTGGATTCCAATTTGTATCTCCTTCAGTCACTCGCAACTTACTGAGAACAGATTCCTCCTTGGGCTGACATTTCTGTCTCATCCCAAAGGGGATTTGTTTTAATTTTCATTTAAAGTTTAGGCTGAGTTAGCATTGCTGCTCTGGGATTTTGCAACTGTTAAGTAAAACTCCCTCCTAGCCCAACACTGCTGCCGTGGACATCCAACTGAAGTGCTCACAGAGGAGTGTACTTCTAAAGGAGGGTTCCGCCTGCCTGCAGTCAAAGCACCCTTGTGCACTGCTTCTAAGAACTACAGAGGGATCGGGCAGTGATCTTGTGCTCCTAACTTCTAGGTATATCAGTTCTTGGGACTCTGAGATTTAAAAGATTTTGAGCAAAGCTTGAACTCTGTGAGCTCCCTTCAAACTACAAACAGGAAACAGGCCGTATTTGCTTACGCGCGGTAAAGCTTGTCTGGTCTGTTCTATTGCCACGTGTAAACAACCAATAAATAGCATCTATTTCCACCCACTTCTTTCATCACGTTACTTCACTATCTTGACAAGTATGCTGGCACTTTGTAGGAACATGTACAGCTGCAGTCGCTGTCCCAGAGATACTCCTGCCAAAATGAATGGCACCAAAGAGGAGATACAAACAAGAGGGGAAGGAGAAAGGGAGGGCAGGGGCTATGGCAACAACATTCCACCATTTGTCAATAGATCCCAGTCACCACGCAAACTACAGGGGGAACCTGAAAAACAGCAGACCTGATTCCTTGGTGGTGGAGGGGTTCACATCCATAGACAGGATTCTCCGAGTTGGAACGTGACATTTTTCCTCAGGGCCCTTTATTCAAAGAAAGCCTGTGAGGGAAGTATATCAACTTGGCCTCCTGTGATGGTACTAGATCATTGTCATCTGCCTGCTCATGGCAGCCACAAATCCAGGGAGGCTTTTTTGAAATCCCAAAGTACTCGGTCTGGCACTTTTATTGTGAAAGGCAGGTGCCTGTCACTGGAGGCATTGCGGTGTGGTGTGCCAGAGAAGAGGTATGTTCCAGCTCCTTCCTGCTATAGGAGTCCAGAGGTACCAGTCCTTGAAGGCAAGGGCAGGCCTGGAAGCAGACAACAGCCTATCCAGATCAATGTCCTCCCCACCAGACAGAGCCCACACAGAGAAGACACAAATTTGGCTTGTTTGATTATCTCTGTCACCATCTTCCTCCTGACTCACTCCTGCTTTATCCAGCTGGGTCCCTTGTGTCATCAGTGAGGCTCAAGAGGAAAACATCAACAGCAGCTCTTGTTCTCTTCAGCTCCTAAGGCCATGTGAAACCACTTCACAGAGCAGTAGGAAGCTGAGGCTCCAAAGATCAAAATGGACTGCCCTAAGGCTGTGTACAAAGGCAGGAGTATAAAAGAGACCCATAGCCCAGATCACCCCCAGCAGGGCAGGCTCCCCACCCGCTGGTCTTCCTAAGGTGTATAAAAGCAGAAGAAATAATGAAAATCATGAAGAGTGTTTGCTGCCTCCATCTCCACCAGACACCAGGGATATCAGGCTCCACCAGTGCCTTTGCCTCCTCCACAGTCACATCTCCCGGTGTGTCCCTGAAGTACACTGGGGAATATTTATCTTCCTGCCTAGCTGTGAAAAAGTAGTCATGTATGCTTATACAGAAGTCTGCAGTTGCAGGGATGGTGGGACACCAAACAAAAATGACTGTTCTTATGAACCTCCTTGTTTACTTACTATGGTGGTGGCTACCTCAGTAAATGTCCCTGTGTTTAAAGTTATAAAGAGGCCATTCAAAGGGATCACTAAAAGGCTTAGAAATCTCAGAGGATCAGACTCCAGGCATGAATTAGGTAATGGCAGTATTAGCATAGGCTGTTTTCCCGAGCAGCTGATAACATTGCTACTAACCAAACTATGACATAAATTTGCCCCAGGAAACAGGCAGAATAGCTCTCTGGGTTGTTTCAAATTACTTGTTACTGCAGGAATTTTAAGAATTCCTGTTAAATAATTAGGGACACATGAATTCGATTTCCAATTGGTCTGATGCCATGAGAACACTAGGAATGATGCTTTTTAGAAGAATATTGGTTCCTTTGTTGTTGAATGAACTTCTCCCTCAAATTTTATAGGGTCATGATGTTTAAAGTTAGTCACATCCTTAGATACTTATTTTATGTTGCAGTAAGACCTAAGGCTTCCAGGCCTTTGCATGTAGAGACGTTAAAAAAATAAATTATGACCTAAGACAAACATAAAAAGCTATGTAACCTAAAATCCTTGGGAAAATAAAATTGGATGGAGAAGCTCCTAGTGCGTACAGTGCTGTGGACTCACACAGCTAAGGTGGGGATGTGGCTGCAATTAAAATTCTCTTGGACAAGCAGGAAGGTGCCAGGAACACACCCATTTTGCTGGTGGCAGTAAACACACACACACCCCCCACACACACATGCCCCCACACCCCCACACACACCCGCCAGCTGCCCACCAGGCCCCTGGGCCTCAGGATGGGCTGAGCTTTTGCTGAGCAGAGGGGCACACCTGCAGCTCCATGCTGCACCAAGACCTTCCTTGCTTTTCCTCTCCAGGGAAAATAAATTGTAACTCTCCACTGCAGTTTTACGTTTTCCTCCAAGCACAGAGTCCTTTCTAAGGCCATTTTAATGTAAACCTGACAAAATTTTGTTTTGTACATTTCCCACAGGCCACAGAAGGGCCTGACTCTTCTTGGCACTCAGCCTTGCCACTCAGCTCCCACAGGATGCCTCAGCTTGCTCCCAGCCCAGGTCCAAACAGCACTTTCCCATTTAGCAGCTGTAGCACAGGTGCCTGTGCAAGGCGTTGTTTTTATCTCTTCCATGTGCTCAGTCTGCTCCTCACAGGGATGGCTTTTTCTGAGGACATCAGCATTTACCAGTCATAGGCTACCTCTGCTGATGCTTGGCTGCACGATGCTTAGGCACCCTGAAGGACAAAATGCAGGACTGTCTTTGGCAGCATTTGACTCTCTTGGTCTCCTGACCTAGATAACCTAGACATTATCTTAAATACCGGTCTTAGAAATGCCACCTAAACCCATCCTAAGGGCCACTGAGGAGTATTTGAGGAAGTGTTGGGAATGGCATGACACTGTCCTTGCCCACAGGAGAGGTAGGCTATGCACGAGGCAAATCCATGGACACCTGGTCCAGACCATGGAGAAGCATGGGTTCATGCGATGGCACGCACATGTTTTAACCCTATGGCTTTCTCCAAATGTTGTGTTTGAGGTATGGGGTTGAACTGACAGGCCTGAAAAGAAGCTGTAGAAAATACACACAGCAGAAAGAATGAACAGTATTCAGTCTAGCTTAAAAACTGCTAAGCTTTCTTTGTTTTGTTTCAAAAGGCAAATGCTGGGGTATTTTTTATTTGCCTTCTAGTCTTCAAGGTTTAACATTCTCGTCATCAAACTCTTCTTGGTGGCCATGAAGGCTAAACATTTACTCTTCTGTAATGCAAGCTATGAGTCCTCAGTAATTGCAGGACTGGAAGAGGAGTCTTACATAAACTACCTGCTTCCACAAAACTTGCCCTCAATTCCTGAGAGCTTCAGCCCCGTTTAGGATTAGCGAACGGTTCACAAGCTGCCCCTGGTTTTCTCTTCCTTGCTGATCTCCAGACAAATTTACTGCGTAATTCTTTCATCATTTATTTATGTTTGCCAGCAAAGTAGTGGCTGCACCTTTTGAACTGCTGACACGCTCTGACTCCTTCAGTGGTTCATATCTGGATATTGTGGTTTATCATATCAGCCAAGCAAGGATTTTTTTTTTCTTTTTTTTTCTTTTGTTCTTGTTTTGGCCTGTGTGCTTATTTTCCTTAAGAGGAGAGAAGAAAGCTTTGTGAAAGAATTAGCCTCAAAGGAGCTTCCACTTGTGGACATGGAAAAAAAAAGCCCAACAGTTCCTGTATAAGAGTTTTCCTTTAACGAGGGAGGCATAACAAAATTCTTGCCTCGTGTTTTAGGGACATTGCAGGATGGTGATTACAGGGGAGAACCACCCTGTGAATTGCTCTGCAAGCAATTGAGGAGGACAGTCGCTGCCCTGTTTGGTTCTGGGCTGTCACCTTTATTCCTTCCCAAGATAAAGCAGAGACAGACAACAGAGCAAACAAAGCTAATGGATTAAGGCAAATTTTGGGCTGATTAGGCATGGTAAAGGAAGGAGTCAGTGCTCCATGGATAATTCACCATGAAACAGCTGCAGGCTTCTCTTTGGAGACAGAAGTAGAGCTCAGCAAAGTATTTTCAACCTAAATAGTTCTTGGCTTTGAAAACTTACCTTATGACTCAATCACCGCATTTTGCTGTTTTATGCTGAATTAACTAAATTGCCTAAGATTAAAAAATAGTGCCACCTTTTTTAAAATTTTTTTGACTGCTTTTTAAAACTTTCTGGTTTGGAACCTCCTTTCCATGTTGTTTTTAAAATGTAGGAAAGGAAATGACCACCCAGCTCTTGAAATCAAATTTGAATATTTGAGACTTTTTGATTTAATGAGCAGTCATTGATGACCGATGGATTTAATGACTAACTGTGTTTGGTCAGGTATTTCTGCTGTAAGGCTTTTTGTTTCACCGAATATCCTCCTGCATCCAAGTACTTTCCATTCAAATATCCCCTGCAAATCCACAAAGACCAGTTCAGCTGCTCTGTGCCCTGAGCGAGCCCTGGTCTCAGAGGTGCTAAGCAGCTACAAAACTTGATCCAGCTGGCAGGGTAAAACACATGTTTCCTTTCATTTTGCTGGAAGTGGACTAGCCAGAGAAGTATACCACAAAAATGCCAGCTTCCCTGATCCTGACAGAAAAATATCACTTAATGGTAACCCACTGCCAAACTTCTTGATCTGTGTCTTTGGGACCTCTGCAGAAGATCATTTGTACTTGCGCAGGGAAACGCCGGGTCGCAAATGTCACTGTGCTCCCAGGTAGCTGGCCCGTGCAGCAGACAGGACACGTTGGGTCTCTTGCTTTTGGTCTTGCCCACACTGGCAGGTCTGTGCGTACACATCTATGCATACAGGTGCACGATTTATGGTCTGAATGAATGGTGAGGGAGCAGCCTTTCCAATTTGCTTTGCACTGCAGTAGGACAAGCGGTCAGTTGTTGACTTTCCTACAAAGTGAGGAAACAGCAGGTCTGTGTGCATATGATATATTTAGTCTTAAATTTACCAGTGCATTTTAAATCTCTGCCTCTAGGTTTCCAATTTTCTTTCCCTTTCAAATTTTCTCTTTTTTTTTTCTGAAGAAAAAACAAAAGACATAGCATTTTAATTTTTTTTTGTCAAAATTGAAACATTTCCATCCCCAAAAAGTAATTTCCTCAGCTTTATAATAGCAGCATAAATTCAAAAATCTGGGTCAAAAAATGAAAATACATGAAAATCACAAATTTTTTTTTGTATTTTGGTATCTGTGTAATCGTCAGATTTGCTGGGTTTGGAAAGATGGCACTGTTCAAGGCCAGGTTGGACGAGGCTTTGAGCAGCCTGGTGTAGTGGAGGGTGTCCCTGTGCATGGCAGGGGGGTTGGAACTAGATGATATTTGAGGTCCCTTCCAACCCAAACCAGTCTGTGATTCTGTGATTTTCTTCTGCATTAACATATAAGATATAGAAAATTAGCTCTCATTAGCTACTAGTAACTGCAATAGCCAACAGTGAAGTCAAAGGTTTCCTTTTAGTGACATTAGACCTTTTACTAGATGGTGTATTCCTGGCCAGGTGACCCTCTTTCTGCAACAAAAGGTTTAGATGTGTTTGTGGATGAAGGTGCTCAATGTAATTACAATCCAGTCAATTCAGGATGAGTTAAACCAAAGGTTGAAATGTAGCAGCAGTCAATGATTGACTAATTTAAAGATTTACAAGTAATTCATTAAAATACATTACGATCAAAACAGTGATATAATTGCAGCTTTGAAGATGACAAGATGCATGCTGACTTACTATAAAGTATCTTAAATAAAAGTTTATAAACACATATATATGTATAAAGTTAAAACATGCAGGTGCAGACAGAAATGTTTGGGCCCAGTGATATATGTCACCCACATTTGTGAAGGCAAATGTGTGTATTTAAACACAGGACCAGGTAGGGAGGTGGATGAAGGATGCTAACTTGTAGTTAAAATTTCCCTCCTCAACTTTAAATACTCACAAAGCATGGGCATTCCTCAGCATGATAGAGGACTCTGGCTGCACCTTGTCTTTCCATTGGCAGACAGTCATTGTGGAGTCTGTACCTAAGAGGTGTCCCAGCTCAGGGGACATCCTGGTCATAGCCTGTCATGATCCAGGAGAGACACAAAGGGTCTTCCTTAGAATTGCTATTTGTAGGATCTAAGATAATTCACTTTTGTCAGGTACATTTCCACTTTGGCCCAGTTCACATAATAAAATATTCTGGTACTTTCTTTCCAGCAGATGCACACACTCAGAATTTTTTTGGCATCTCCCTCTTTGGGCCACAGCCCAGGTACAGGTGTACTGGGCTGTCTGGAGGTGATTGATGGCCATCATTGTTCCCAAACAATAAGAAAGCATGATCGTCATGGTCCAAGTACAGATGTACTAGGCCATTCCTGTTCCCAAATGAAGCAATAGCCAGCTACGTTAAGTGGGTGGCTTAATGCTTTGGTCTGCTGTCTATACATGTGGCCCAGAAAAGGGGTGAGAAATTGCACCGAGTACCAAGTGGCTCAAGGAGCTGGGAGCGGGGGGAGGTGACACCACCACAAGTGTGGAAACAAAATCTGGTACCTCCTCTAAAGGAAGAATCACAGCTTATCCCAAAAGGGCTTGCAAAGGAACTGGCTCGTTCCTCCTAGCTCAACCTGTTGGTAGATTTTGGTCTTGTTGAAGCATGAGGCTGGGAGCATTGATTGACTTGAGCAGGGGCAGTATTAATTTCCGACTGGGAGCCTACTGAAGTATGCTGGTGTGTGTATCTGTGCCTAGTTACCGTTTCTGCTGCACTCTCTGACACTCAGTGAGAAATCCCTTTCCCCAAACTTTTACCCTAATTAGATGCTGGTATAGAGCACGAGACACTGACAGCAATGGTATATTATTACCTTACCACCTGTCATCCGATGATCACAGTATGTGTTGCAAAAGCTAAGTTTCCCAAAACTTCTATAGGCTGGGTTGCCCCAGGCACTGGAGAAAGGAAGAGAACTCTTGCATCCCAAAACTGCATGCACAATTTACACAGATGAACCCCTAGGAAATCATAGCCTCCAGGAACGTGTGAAGAGTGCAACAGCTGATGAATCTGGTACGCGGTGTTTGGAGGAGCGTATTCCTTTGTGTCAGCTGGCTGACCAGCTTTAGTCATGTGTACTTTTGTATCTACCAGCCTTCCCTTAAACACATGTTCTTGAGTCAAAATTTTTAACTATCCAGACAGGAGTGGTCCATCCATTGTTTCCATATTGTTTGTAGCACTCCCGTAACATCCACCCCAAAATTCACAGTACCAAGCTGTATACACCAGGCCTTGTGAGAAGTGTCATGAAAAAAGATCCCGAAGCTCCAGTAAATCCAGGACCAGAACCAGCTCTGCAAAAATACAGCAGATTAATGCAGGAGTTTGCTACTTCACATGCTGAGTAATTCTTACAATCTCTGGATAGCACAAAGGAGGCCTCCCAACATGAATCCAAATTGGATATGTTCAATAGCTTTGTATGTTATGGCTGCACAAGCTGGAAAGACTTCTGGTCTTCTGTGGTCAAACCAGGAGATAGTGTTTTAATGAAAAATACTTATTCTTGCTACAATTAAAAATTCTACTGAGAATAAAAATGCACAAATTGTAAATTCAGTTATTAATTTTTTATTTCTCTTTTTTTTTTTTGGTGACTATTTGTTCTCACACTGCTACCCAACTTATCAAACAAATTGCCAAGCTGCAGAGCTGAAGTAGATGCTGCCAGTGCTATTCTACTACATAAGGTCTCACGTGACAAGCCCTTTCTTTCAGCTGTCCTCATACTAGTCTGTATTGCGTGAATACATCCCTTTTCTAAATCTTTTTCTTGTGCTGATCACTTTTCTGCCTTGTTCTCACTTGAGAACTCTTTCAACCCACTGAAATCATACTTGATCTTAATGGTCCCTGCACTTGGATCAACCATCTCAATAGATCACTGTCTAACCCAGGAGGAGAATCAGGCCTATTCCCCTCTAGCCTCAAACTTGCTTAAACCTCAGCTTCGTGTTTTGTTCCAAGACCTTACACCATCCTTTCTCTCTCTACACCCACACCCACTGGAAAATTAACCTCTTCCCTGAGGATACAGAAGGGCAATCTAAGTCCCTTGAGCCATGACCTTTTCCTGTCTGACACAATGCCCAGGAGGGAGCACACAGCTGAAATTGCATGGTCTGAGCTTGCCTTGCAGCCAGCCCAGCCAAGCTATTGCTAAATACATCTCACCATCCACAGCAGATGCTTGTCTACAACCTGCGAACACCATCCCTCTGTGTTGAATCTGGGGGTCGGTGCAACTTTGGGTAGAGGTATTTGATGCAAGGTTGATGCACACACCAAGAAGTGGAAATGCTGCACTATAAAACTACTCTTTGAATATAGCTGCTGCATGTCCTCACCATCCTCTGACATTTCTCATTCATTACTTGGCTTTGTGCATTTTGGTGCTATCAACTGTCTGCATCTGTCCCCACACATGAAAATACAAAAGAGAGAGGGTGTTATGCTAGAAATGAGCTCCCCTGTGAAACCTTGTCATGGATTTCCAGCCTCCAAGGTGCATTTAAGCCCTTCCACAGAAATGCACAGATTTAGTACACTAAAGCATCTATATGCATCCTAACTGAAAATACATCACCTTCGCAAGACTTCAGTTGATGAAGATCCAGCATACAGTGAGGTCTGATGGGAAGTAATCAAAAAAAGAGTAAGTATCATGTCTTTCATGTTTTGCCCCCCTGTCCCTTGGTAAAGGGGTAGCACTCATCACTGTAAGCCCCTCCAAGTCCCAGAGTGCCATCCAAACAACCCTTTCCACTCACATGTTCAGCCCTGCAAACCCCAAGAGAGCGAACTGGAAAAATTCTCTGGGACAAAGATGATGCTGTTGCTATCCCTCCACCTACTCAAGTCCCTACAACCAACTTCTGGCAGTCACTTTCTACATTTTTTTCTTTGTTCCTTATACCTCAAGAATACAATTCATCCCCCAGAAAGTCAAATACAATCTCTTAAGAGATCTTCAGCTAATTCAGCGAGAGGAAAGTTCCAGTTGTTTTTCTTCGATGATATACAGGATTCAATGAGCAAGAAAACAAATGAGTTTTAAGGCCTGATCCAATGGAGAGAGTGCTCCCCACTGCATGCTGTCTGAAAAAGGATGTCAATACACAGATTTCATGCTGTGGCCAAGAGATGTCAAAGTTTCTTAGAGGAACACTTATTTCTAAACTGGGCACCCAAATCCATTAACTGTTCTGGAAGAACTCAGCACTGGGAGATGGTATCAAAAGCAGACAAGCCATTACAGAGGAAACTGTCTGCAGGAAAAATATGGATGTTCCCATATGGTCCAGGCTAGGTCTTCAGACATGAGAGTTAAAAACCCACACAGTTCCGGAAGACCTGTTACTGGTTTTCCATGCCCTCGGCAAGGAGCCTAAGAACATTTCTGGTACATGCAGTGGGGGCAGGGAAAATAGTGAAAAAGGGAAGAAGAATCTGCAGCTCCAACAAATATATCATTACATACAAAAGATAAAGGAGGAAGCCTCTGGGGGTCTATTGGCAAACGCGAGGTGGTTAAAGCTAAGGGTGGGTTGTGGTATCTCCATAGCTCTGTAACACAAACAGTGAAATGCAAAAGAAGGAACAAAAATGTCCAGACAGAAGACCATAGTCCTACAGAAGCATCCAAACTGTTGTGAAAAATCAGGAAAGAACAGCATGAATTGGTTAATTATGCAATAGGACATAAACTCCTACCATTCATCCCTAGTGTACAGTTAGGAAAAAGACAGTATTACGCAAATTATGAAACATATTGCTAGTCCTGAGCTATTTTAAATTTTCTTCATTATTTACAGAAATTAAATGCAAGCTAAGAAGTTCAGAAATATTTCTTAATCTTCTTTCGCCTCAGATAAGGTCATTTGCTGCAGAAGAATTTATTCCAATGGGGATGATCAATGCCTTTAACCTGTAGCTCTCTTTTAGCCATCAGGTTCTCACCATCAGCAAATTGGCAGACATCTTATTACACTGCAGACTAAAGCTTATGCTGTTTAAATTTTAAAGACACTTGAAGCAAGCGATACCAGTCTTAAAGCAAGTAATCCTCATTCCTACTTTCAGTTCAGATATCATGTTCGATATTGAGATTGTAAAACTATCCAGAGTAATTTTGTCTCATATCTTTTCTCAGATGCATTCTTTGCAGGCCTCAGGCACGGGCATTTCAGGTCTGCAGGAAGGAACAGATGCACCCCATGAGCCAATACCTTTTTTGTGGTGAGCTGATAAAGAAATTGTGACCACCAAGATCTGAAACATAGTTAGTTCTGCAGTCCTGTAGACTTGCTAAAAGACTGTATGACATGATCCTCAGAAGGAGAAAGGAAGGGTTAGAGTAAATCCCAATTTCCAACTTTATCTGAAAGACGTCAGTCACTCAAAATGCTGGCATGTGGAGTTCAGCTAATGTTTGTTATGGACAAAAGATCTTGTAAGAGCTTCTACCACTCTGGATCCACAAACACCATCAGAAGAGTCTGAACACTATGCCTCAATTTCTTCCCTTGCGTCCTTCATCTGCCAGACTCTGCAGGAGACACACCGAGGTCCACAGCACCACACAGCTGAGGATCTTAGCCAATTAGTATTTCAAGAAGAAGAGCAATCTCAGGCACATTCAGTGTGCACTCTTGCACTGCTCCAGAATCACACAGCTCCTTGCCAAACATGGCCATGGCAGCTCCTTACCATAACTGATAGGGCCATGGAACTGAAAGAGAAAACCCCTGAAACAGAGTTCAAACTAACTCACAGAGTGCTTTGATAAGTAGCTGGGTGTCTGGTTTTGTGCTCAAGTAACACTGAACCTCACAGAAATTGAAAAACTCTTTGACTATGTGCCTGAGACATAAAAGTCCAAGAAAACAGGACCCTGGTTGCAGGTCGCACCTACAAGTTCCAGCGTAGCACAACCAGCACAACCACCTCAGGTCGACACCAGTGCTTGATGATGGGGTATAAATAGAAGAAACGTGTTCTGGGATTCATTGACTAGACCTGCAAGGAAATGTGAGGCCACTCTGCATGTTCAGGACAGTTTATTATTCTATCTATTATACCTATTGACACTAATCCAATAGTCAGGCAACCTTGAAGGGACATACACAATGTTAGAACAGTTTGTCGTTTTATGCCCTCTTGTGCTCCTGGGTGGTTGGTTTAGCTTCCAGGCCCCCAGGGCTGTACAAAGGAGCTGTATATCCTGGGCACATCCTCTCTCCTGATGGAGCTTTCCTGGCCCTACAGACACTTAGAAACAAATAAAGATCCTGACACTTGCTAACATGCCTTCTCATTCCCTTTGAATTCCTGCACCAGAGGGAAATGCCTCTCCAGCACTGTCATCCTTCAGAGGCTTAGCATTCCCACTTCTTCCACCATGGACCTCCTTTTCCAGAGTAGCATGTTGCGCCCATATCAGTGACAGCAACCAAAATCTCCCAAAAGCTTCTGGACAGCTGATCCATTTTGGTATTATGTCCTAGACTAAAAAAGTTATTTTTATGTTACTGAGGAATAATTCCCATACCATAGTCAACACAGCCAACAGAGGTGATGTAAGAACCTGAAACACTCCTAGAAGCAGCACACCTGTGAGTGAGTGGCCCACTGAGAGGACCAGGTGTTCCGTGTTCACCAGCTAGCCATGCTCAGGCAGCTGAGGCACTCTCAGCTCTTGGCTACCACAGCAATGCCACAACATGTACCCGAGCAGAGTGCTTCAGGACTAGTTCAGTCTCAGTAAGGGGATATCATGGCAGCGATGATATAGCCTGCAAGATGAAAAAGCATGGTTGAAGCAGGGCTGTGAACAGAAAAATGGATCCCCAGACAAGTCTGAAGAGGAGGGACTATGAGTTTTATGTTGCTGCTGCTTCTGGAAGACTCTCTCAATCAAAGGAATAGGCCAATCCAGGTCAGCCTGACCTATGAAATTTGCAGCCAAGACCATAAAAGCCACAGGTGGAGGAGTGGGATTACCTAACTGCAGAAGAGAAGGAAGCAGGGGCATCTTTTACTAATAAACAAATAAATAATAAATCACTGTGCTGAAGTATAGATTGCCTAGTACTTGGCTGTCAGCTCCTAGTTGCAGAAGTGAAAGAGAGGCGTATGCAATTTTGTATTATCAAAGTGGACAAGCTGTACATTCACTGTTTTGCTTTAGCCCACGGTTTCCTTTCGTAGAAGCCCTTCCTGTTCTCTTTTCGCCTTCTTACACAAGTCCATTCTGCCCAAAATGGTCTGGGCATGACACAGAACAAGCAGGTGATGAGCTGACTATTAACTCAAGAGGCTCATTCCCTAGTAACTCCTCCAGGGTTAGAGAAAAATGCTATTTTTCCATTAACACGCAAATAATCAAGAAATAGTCAGTATTGCATAACAAAGAGGTCAGCTACAAAAACTGTAGCTTGCAGCCAATAGTCAGTCAACCCTGTGGGCTCGTAGGTGTCGTACCAGATCTGCTTTTTCTGGGTGGAAGGGTTGGGCACCCAGAATGTCTAAAATGGTGCTGGGTTCCTATGTTTTGGAACCTTGAGGCACACTCAAATTTTCTGTATGAGCTTGCAACCAAAAATGGTAAAGTCACTGTGTGAGAAGATAATCGATGACTCCACCCAGGAGAACATCCCACAGGTTCTCATACATCTGTTTCCAAGAAGAATAGACTCCAGTGCTTTGCTGCAATTTAAAAATAATTCAGGAAAGGGTAATCTAAGTAGGCTCCATAGAATTATTATACAATGGAATCGAAAGTCTTTTAATTCACAGTGAGCACCGTCTGATGCTAATTATGTTCTTCATTCAGGAGTCTTCAGTCTGGGACAAAGGAAGTTATGATATAAGCTGAAAGGTATTTAATCATGGTCATCTGATAAGGAAGTGTATTCTGCAGGCCTTTCTCTTGCTGCCCAGCTGGTGTTTAGGGGCCAAAATCATCAGCTCCGGTCAGCAGTTTGACGTATTAGGAAGAACATAGGACCTTTCAGCTGTGGGTGAAGAGGGAAAAGCCCAAAAGTCACCGTGTACTGAGACCTTGCTGATGGAGTATCTTCCACATAGCTCGGGTTCCTATGCCAGATGTGCCCCATTCCTACTCCACTCGAGGCCTAGGGCAGCATCTCAGTGGTGTAAATCAAGGCTGCCAGCTGCACAGGAGAGACCACGTAAGGCCCACCCCATCAGGGCTGTTTGAGCTCCTGAAAGAGTGGACATGCACTCCAACAAGAGTTGGGATGACTTGAACCTAGTCCTCCTTCAGAAAGCTGCCCAGTGTTTTTGTACAGGCTGTTCTTTGCCCAGAGCAGCCCCTGAGAGGAGATCCCCTGTGAATCACACACTCTCATCATCATGCTGAAAGCATAACGCATTAGCTGCTGCAATAGGATACCTTGTATTGTTGAGGTTGGGATGTGACAACACAGAGATGTCTGGATAAAAAGGTTGTGCTTGGACCTCCACTTTTCTGAGTCAGAATGAGTGGCATGATGGTTAGCCCATTGCTTCAGATACAAGTGTCCAGGGTGATATTGGCATATCACTTAATGTATCCATATGTGTCCATTTCAGTAGTCCTTTCATGAGTGGACCAAAGATACGTGTTCAGCTCCTAAATCTAATCCACTGGTGGTGCGTGTTGTTTGGGAGAATCCTCTGGAAGACTCATTGCATGCAATGAGATTTTCTTTGGAGTTGTGTGTGCGTCTGTGTATTTTTTAATGGCTGTAGAACAACATTGGTGTGTCTGTGTTTTCACCAGTTAGACTTCCCATTGCCTTTGCACTGCTTGCCTTTCTCCTCATATGCCTCTTCTCTGCCAGTAGCCTGTAGACAGTCATCTCCTATAGTGGCACCATAGCTGTCCTAGCCTGACAAGTTCCTTTTCCTGGAGCGCTGACTCTCAGCAAAGTTGCATTTGCAGAGCCAAGCCCAGGAACTTTCAACATCCACTTGGAAAACTCTCCAGTCTTTTTATGATAGAGAGATGATGTCCCATGTGCTTTATTTCCAGAACAGGAAATGGATATCCATTGGGAAGAGAGATGGCACAGACACATCTTTGGCAGCCTGCACCATGGAGTGACACAACATGATTGCAACCATGCTTGCAACCACGCTTGCAAACCAGGACAAGGTGATGCTGTAATTGCCAGTGGCCCAGCTCCATTGAGCAGGCTGCATTGGCACACCACTGTAGAAATGAGAAGGTCGTGGACTGCAGCTCTTTAGTGTCACGGGTAAACCACGTGTTACAGCATAAACCCACCTGGTTTCCCTGTCCCTGTAATTCCAGCAGGAAAGTGCTTCACACAGTTCCATTCCTCTGGTGGTTAGAAACCGGGCTAATTTCCAGCTTAAATTTAGACAATGGATTTGGATGCTGTTGGCAGTATTTGGAAAGGTGGTGAGCCTCTCCAACAGGTTGCCTCTAAAGGCAAGGCCGAAGGTTCTGCTTTGCTTTCAGGCATTTAAGAGAGTAAGCAATGCCACCTACTGGCACCGACATGGAAGATGTAACTACTCCAGTGGGTTGGGGCGATGGAGAGATCATAAAGGGTAGGGCTGTCACTGTTCTTCAGATGGTCTTTTGCAAGCTGAAAGCGGGGTGGAGGGAAACAGGAGCTTTTCTCCTTCCAAGTGTTACTCGGTTAAGCTCTGTAGGAAATATTTAGCAGTTGACTCACATGCTTTCACCGTTTCAGAACAAATAACAAGGAAAGCAGCAGTTAGACCTGGTGTTGATATGCTGCCTGCATGCCAGGGGAGCCCCTGAGCTTCCCCAGAAGGTGAACATGCAGTGATTAGGTGAAATTACACCCTTGCCAAGAAACATTTGTGGATGAGTACAACCTGGGTGTAAGAAAAGCCTCCAAGGAAGTAAAGAATCTCATGCAGCTTCAGGGACTGAAGGATCACCACTTTATTTCAGAAAGAGATGTCATAAATGGAAATTCAAGACTATGCTTCAAATACTGAATGGATTGGTGGATGGGCAGCTGGCTAATTCCATTTGCATAATAACATATGGATGAGGATCCATTTGCAAATAACAGGCTTAAAACACACAAAGAGAAACAACAAAGCCTGTACCTAAATTAAGGAAGTTCCTAGAGCAGGATATTCTTGAGGTGACTACCACTGTTTGTGTGGGTTCCCCCATCCCAGAGGTCAAGTGCACTGAGGTAAGCACTTACACAAGAGTTAGTGTGTCAGTGGAAAGCATTTACAGGGTGTTGATTATTTCCCAGCCCTGCTCCCTCTGAAGTTGTGAGAGGGATGTAGGGTGCCACAGCATGCATCTGCAAAGCCTCCTCCTACTTTAAAGAGTATTCTGGCTTCCTAGGAGGAGAGGAAGCAAAACCTGGGGAGACCACTGCCAGGAGCCAAGCCAGAGAAGGTCAGCTATGTTCCCTGGCAGGGTATGCCACTGCAGGAAAAGCCCTGTGAGGACAGACCCCCTGGCTTTTCCTTCAGCAGCTGCCAGCCTGCCTGTCCCTGACCCTGTAAAGGTAGCTGTGGCCATTTTTTCAGCCCCTATGCTTACAAGCACCAGCCCAGGCACCTACCCCAGAGCAAGCCCTGTGTCCCTGGCTGCACTAGAAAAGAGCTTTCCCCTTGGTTTTTCCTGTTCTCCATCATGTCCTAAGGCAAGGGTAGTGGAGTTGTAGCAAGGACATAAAGAATATGTGCATAGGACCAGAGTGGGTCCTACCAAAGGCCTGAGCAGTCAACTTGTTGTATGAGCTAAATGAGACCAAGTTTACTGTCTCTGGTGTGCTCCTGGGCCTCTCTGGGCAAGTGCTGCAGAAGAGAAGGAGCACAGTGGCAGCAGAAGCAGGGGCAGCCTTGCAGATTCCAGGAATCTCCAGTTTAGCTAGAAACCACTGGAAGATTCTTATGTCTTCCTCTGCAGCACTTGCTCCCCATCACCGCTGGAGTCACACACAACATGTGGCTCAGTGTGCCATGGGTCTCAGCTGGTTCCTGCATTCCTACCTCGCACTTCATGAATGGATGAAAGCATGCAGCTACTGATCTGGATTTTAATACAAGGAAATGAGTGTCAGGTCTAGAAAGGGTGTCTTTGTCCTTTCCTGTTTCCCTTCTCCCAGGAGATCCTGCTCTCTCACCTTCATTCAGTATCATCACAGAGCAGGGCCTTCAAATAGGTGAATTAGAACAAGGGGTACTTGTGCTGACCGACCCTGCCCCCTGTCTTAAACAAAGGCACACAGTGCCATGCCGCTCGCAGACACCCGAGGTAGCTGGAGACAGACAGGGAAAGGGGCTGCAGCGATCCCAGGGCTGTGCCCAGGTTGCTCAAGAGGTGAACACGGAGCGAAGTGGTGCTTGCCAGATCCCAGGAGGACATGCCTGTGTCTGCCACTCTCAGTCAGAGGCTCAGCAGCAACAACCACCACACATGGGAGTTCCTTTCAGGTGGCCACCATACTTCTAGCCCCTCCAGGTCTCATCCCTTCTGTCCCTGTAAACAGCAGGATGACATTGTCAGAGATGTCTAAAACGTCTTGATTAAGGCAGCAGCCAACAATGATGTACTACCACTGCCAGGTGTGGGATCTTGCTTCCTACATAAAAGTTTTCCATATGGCGAGCACTGAGACCTCACAGCATGCATGGCACTGATGGTCAAATATATGATCATGCATCTTTAAGGGCTGCTCCTTTTTTGTGTTGGCTCCCCTCCCCATGCCCTCTTTGCCCCGTTTTTGTGGGCTGGTCAATTATGCAGCTATAAAATTCAGTAAGGGTGCTGCTAGGTCCTTGAAAAAGAACTCCTGTTGTGGTTTAGACAGCCATGTAGATGAACCAGCCTTGCTACACCTGGGATCCATATGCAGCAGGAAAAAATACCTGAGCTGTTGCAAGAAGGGAGTCCAGAAATGTCTACAGCAAAGAATGGTGCTGAGTAGTGGTGATGAGGTAGTAGTACCATGGAAGCAAAGCAGAGTGGCACGTGGTGCTTGAGATCCTACCAGCTGCTGTCAGTCCTTGCAGCCCATGTGTATGTCTGACTGCAGATGTCCCTTCTACCTCCTTTACTGCAAAATAGTTACAGGTCCTGTTCTCCGGGGCCCCAGCTGGCTCCTGCCCTATGCTTCTCCATGGTTTTCCTACCTGCCACTAATAGAGAAATCAGTACCTGAGCTGTGAAGTAAAAATGATCCCCAAGAGTAATGGAGAAGTAATGAGACTCCCCAGTGACTATAAACACGGAGTAAAATAGTTGAGGTCACAGTACTTTACACAGGGGAGAGTCTTCAGATTGGACTATCACTATAATTTAATAAACTGAACACTCAATTAAATGCATAAAGATCGTTTGTTGCTGTTGAATTCCCTGTCCAGCTCTTATTAATATTTTGTGATACCAGACCCTGCACAAGTTAATAAATTAGAAGAGATTACAACTAATTGCTGCTTAAATGGCTGAGATTGAACACATCTCTATAGATGCATTCAACCTCTCCCCCGCCACCTGTTCTGAAATAATTAGTTCCAAGGGAAAAAAAAAACAACAAAACCAAAAATGAAACAACAAAAACCCCCAAACAAAAGCCTGCAATAAATAAAATCTGAAAGAGTACAAGTCACATCTTTTCTAAGTTTGTTATATTTCACACCAGCCTCAGTTCAAAATGCATTTAGGCACAGGCTCTGAACAGTTTTAGCTTTGGCAAGGGCTAAAACTGCTTTGAAGGCAACGGAGTTAAAGTCATTCAGAATCAGCACAGCAAAAGCATTGTAATACAATGTCTTCTCCAAGATACAAAGTGGATTTAGGCAGCAGTTTGAAAGAGACTGGTTCATTTTCCTTCTCTGCTGCTTTATTTCATGCATCGTGTAACACTCCAGGACATTATAGGATGTGTATTTCACAGCCTGGTTGTTTTATCATTAGGCATGTTGGTGGTGTGAGCTGAATCTTGCTTAGATAAAGCATGGATGTACTGCTTCATTTCAGGCCTAGTAACACCTTTCCAAGAGATGGACTGGGCATCAGACTACAATAAAGTCTTCAGTCACCTAAACCTAAACTAAATCTGTATCATATGGTGATATGCTGGTTGCATGTTGCCAGGATGAGAGCAGAGGGAGTATATTACCAGAGGAGCCTCAGACCAAGACCTCCACGGGCAATGGAGTCAGCATGACTTCTGAGAAAGAGCCAAAAGTTCTGCCTAGATGCAAGGGCAGGAGGAACAGAAAGACACACACCCTGCCCTTTTCACTGTTCACCTGGCAACCTAGCAGGGCTGTTGCTCACCTAAGCTGCAGCAGAGCCCTCCACTCAGAGTCACCATCTAGGCCCCGGGGTGATTTGCCTGCCACACACGTGTCCCCAGGGCTCACTGTGACTCTGGTCAGAATTTTAGACATGAGCTAAGCACTATCTGCTTATTATAGCATTTTGAGGATGAAAACCTAGGGCATTTCCCAGATGTTACCTCTGTCCAGCCGTTGTACTCAACAGCCGACTAACTCCTTTTCACCCATGAGGCTTTTCAATACACAACCTTGTTGGGTTGATGTTTATGGGTATGTTGAGCTACTGACAGGCTGAGCACAGCACCTACTGCAATTGTCTGCAGTCCTACACAGTTCAGGAACTCACTGTTGTTCTGGCAACACCTAATTAATTCTAGAAGTGAGATGACACTAGGTGCAAGCTACCACAGGTAAGTCATCCACAGAGAGACTGAAAATTGTGCATGTAGAGATCTCATCCAGCCTTTACAATTTTTTCACGAGTTTGGGAGAAGGTTTCAGTTACGACACAAGAATGAGAGCAGCTATCTCAGTTCTTTGGGGAAAACAGCAAACAATTAGTTCAACATGATGACAGCAGTGATAACATCACTACCCGTCTTCAGCAAAGGGCAAAAAGAAGCTCAGGGAGGTTAGAGCCCTTCCTGGTCATCCATCCTTAGCAAATTCAACTGGAGGCCATCACAGAGCCCAGAGAGCATGCAATGCTCTGCTCTGGCTACAGGCTCCAGGTATTATGAGCAGTGCCTCTGCAGAGAGGCAGGGGACAGGACAAGAGCTGTGATTATTTCTGCACCCGATGTGAAGGAAACCGAAAGTGCAATGTTACGTCTGAGCACACTGTCCTGCCATGGCACTTGCAAGTGCGATGAGTAGGGGCACTGACAAAATTAGAGTGGGCATTTGAGGCTAGGATCAGAGCAGATGCCCAGTACAGAGAACAGAGAGCTCAATCTGTTTAGCTCTTCAAGAAGTAACTAAATAGGCATGATTGCAGTGCAAAAGTACCTCTGTGGGAGAGAAAATTCTGGATCCTGAAAGGCTGTTTAATCAAGCAGGGAAAGGTACAGTGTGAACCAATAGCTGGAAATTGAAGTCAGATGTTTACACTGAGTTTAGAAAGATTTGTAAATTTAAGTGAGAATTAACCATTTCGTGGAAGGCATCAAGGGCAGCATCTTCCGAATGCTCCTGGGAGAGAAAAGTAATGACACACACGCTACTGGGGCAATGCAGGGAAGTAATGCAAGTCTACATGGTACAACAGCACCTCCATTATACCTTTCTTGCCTTTGATTTCCTTTACATTATGCTCCACAGAAGGTGCGTGAGGCTAGGCTGTTCAGTAGCACCCTTACCAGCAAGCCTCTGGCCATTTCAGCCTGCAAGAGGACCCTCTGGGAGTTTTGGTGTTGGGGTTTTCTGTTCTTCTTTTTTTTTTTTTTAAAGGAAAAAACACCTCCTGGAGCCCTGGAATCTTAACCATTTTTTTTTTCTTTCCTCATGGCTCTTGCAATGCTTTCAACACTTGTGCTCTTAAGAGAGCAAACCTTCATTCCCAGTTCAGCTGTACAGTATGAGAGAAGGACACCTTCAGCTAATTTACATCTAAGTGAGCATTTGTCAAAGAATAAAGGTCTTACTGTGCAAAATGGCTCCTGTGGCAGTACTAATCAATACTTGTTTGATGGATTGCCTGCCAGGAGTCTTTCAGGCACATCATTTCAGCTGCTAGACTTTCTGCTTGCTCACTGCTTAACAAAATAAATAGAGATGAATCATGGTATTTAACATAAAGCTCCAACTCAGAATCAAAGCTGTTTAAAATGCACAGTGGTTTGCTCCACTCCATCCTTCCCTTCCCTTTGCTCAGGAAGAATGTTAAGTCCTGGCTCTTCTGGAGCCGGCACAAGGCTTGAATGATAACCACTTCACCAAGGACTGCCCTTTCCTCTGCAATCAGCGATTGCATTCCCGACACGGCACTCCATTCCTCATAGCCCCCTGAAGCATGAGCCAGTTGGGGAAGAAAGAATTCAGATGTATGCCTGCGTGGCTGATGGGAGGGTGATATTTCACATATGCCTTTCTTAGCTGCTGTGATGCAATGCACAAAATGTTCCCTCTGCTCCTGTGCCTATTGTGCTACTAATCCATGTGAAAGCTCCCACCACTGAACTGTCCCCACCTGCAACTGCATCAGATTCAAAACTACAAGAAGCAATAAAAAGCCAGGTTTTTCAGAAGGACTTGGCTTCTCAGTAATAATAAATAGATGTTTGGCTCTCCATAAATTCATATTTCTATTCAGAAACATAGTTGGTTGCTGATTTTTTTATCTGGCTTTTAAATGGATAACACTTTTCTTAAAACCCTATACGCCCACAGCCCACTAATAGCCTTGGAAAGGGTGAATAATCATAGCAGCAACTTTTTTTGGCCAAAGAGGAACATCCAGCTCCATCTAGCAAGTTCTGCCCCCTCTCTTATCTTGCCAACCCCATCATCACCCTGCGGCACATCACAGACAGGCAGGAAGCCTGAAGCAATGTGGGATCCATTTCAGGGCTCTGAGCAGTGGTTCAGGATTTGCTGATGCTGACACCAGCAAAAGAGCTCAAGGCTAAGGCTTGGGGCAAGGGACAGAGATGCCCATGCTTCTCCCATGCATCCCCTGATTGCTCTTGCCCCAGCACTCTTTGTGAGCTTCCCTTTGGGAATGCTGATAGCTGGGAGCACCTGCCAGGTATCTCTAAGCCAGGCTTCTTTACAGAACCAGGTTTCAGCACCTCTCCTCTCCTCAGCCCTTCGACCCCATCCTGTCTTTCAAGCCCTCCATGGCAGATTTGCCTTGCTGCTGTCCCAGAGCACCACCATCCCTTGGGCTGTGACAGAGGTTTTTGCATTCTGGCAACACATTTTGAGCTCTGCTCTGGCATGTCTGTGGGGCTTCTGCTCTTTCTCCTCCCTCACCAAGGGCATCCATGGCCACAGCCACTGATCCTTCATCCCTGCCATGTCAGATGGGCCTGTGTGGCCACCACAATGGGACATGTGTTGTCCTCTGCCTCTGTGGGGCATTGCTCACTGATGCTGCTACCCCTCGGAGTCCTCCAGCAGCATCAGCAGAACAGCATAGGCAGGTACTGCCTGTGATACTTCTGGGCTCAGATAGGAACAGACATTTTGGCAAGAGAGCATTGTTGCCATGCACTGGCAGGGAGAGCCCAGGTGGCCAGGAAGGTCAGGAGGCAAATGGTTAGGAGTCCTGCACCTTGTTGCAGCTTGAGGTTTCAGAGCAGACTGCTACACACTGACATGCAGTGGGGCAGCAGAACTCACAGGACCTGGATGTTCATGGGGGCATGCACGCACAGAGCTGGGGGCAGTGGCGTTTTGGAAAGAGTCAGAGAGGAAATCTGACCATGAAAAGTTGGTGGGTTTCAGGCAGCTTGGCTCCATGATGAAGCAAGGAGGGCTTTCACCTTGACAGCTCTCCCTCCGCACACCCATCTCATCATCCTCCCCTTTCAAGGGAGGCAAGTCTACAGAGTGAAATTAATAAAGATACCTGACCAGTGCTGTATAATTTATGCTGTGCTTTAGCAGGAAACCAGGGAGGGGCTAGTGCTTAGATTTGTTTGAAGTTGTGCTTTCCTTTCCTCACCTGCCATGGTGAAATTCAGTGCCAGGGCAAAGCTAACTGCCACCTTTGGGGCCAAGCAGCCCCTGTTTCTGTCTGTTGTACTTAACGTCTTTAAGAACAGACAGTGTTAGCAATGATATGACCATGGGCGAATGCCCACAATGTGTCTGCTTTGTTGCCTTTGTTTGTCTGCTTTTCCTGTTCTGTCTGCTAATCTTTATGCTCTGCAGCCAGCCAGTTTGTCCTGACCCTATCAGCATTTAAAAGCCTCTGAATTTCAGCTTGGGTATAAACCTTTGGGTCAAAGCCACAGTCTGGAGGAGCAGGAGGCTTGCACACTGCTTGGCATAGCAATACTCTGGACTCAGGTGAGGACTGTAGCACCAGTGACAAATACATCTGTCCAGTTCTACTGCTTGGTCTGAAACAGGGGTTCTGCACTGAGCTGAGAGCACAGCACCTGTGCCAGGGGTGTTGGTTAAAGGAGATCCAGGCAGTTGCGATGTTTTCTTTAACAGAAGTCCAGAACTAAGAAAGCTGAGAGCAAGAATGAAGGGTAAAAACCAAGAAGGGATGATCTTCATCAAGGAGGTGAAGCTGTCAGAGTACTTGCAGCAGCTAAAAAAGGAGCATGGCACAAAGCGATACGCTGTGGTTTCTGGGAAAGGTGAATTCACCCTCCAGATCTGCTGACAGATTCCAAGTGACTGAGTTACTCTAGAATTTTTGTGCTTCATTTTCCACCTGGAAGACAATAAACATCATGGGGAGGGGGTGCAAATATGACATGGTCAGTTAGCACAACCATGGGAGCACCTGGGGATGATGTACGCCAAAAACACAATTCTACAAGTAGTACCAGCACCCCGTAGAGTTTGGTGTTTTCTCACGCCCATCCCAGCCAAAAGATATTGTGCCAGGCCATTTCACCATTCAAGCTGAGGCAGTGCAAGGGCTGCAGAAACCCACCAGGCCTCAAGGCATAACCTGCTAAGGAAATTTAGAATAAGAATTGTACTTCAGCAGGAGGCATCTGAGTGGACAAGGAGGGGCATGGGACTTTTTTTTTTTTTCCTCCTTTCCCATTTTAGTATCCTTTGGCCAAACCAGGGTTCCCAGGAGTGGAATGACAAACCTGAAAATCCCGTTACATATGAGTGGATTTGGTTTTCTTTACTTTTTTAAAAACAATGAGATGAGAGATAGACCAGAACAAGTTTACAGGTGACATTTTGGATATATTGCCCCTACCCGTGAATCTCCAGTTTGTTGCCCACAAAGCTCAGTTCTCAGTTGATAAAAGCCAGAAGATGTCCTCTGCCTTGAGCATCCGAGTGATCTTCCCTTGACCTCGCCAGAGCTGAGGTCAGTTGCCTCCACCATGGCCTCAGCATCCAGAATGTGTCAAGTCAAACTCCTTTAATGCTTGAATCAAGTGGGTATTTAAACCCCTCAAATTCAAGGAATCAGTCTTGGTGAGTCAGAAGGAAAAGACTGTTCCTTTGATTGATCATATCTGTGACTCAAAGCCAAATACACGTTCGAACAAGTTAAACTGTCCCCAGGACTCATAGAACATTGTGCCAGGACATTTATGACCTGCATTAAAGTCAAATCAGTCTCTGAAAGCCAAGCAGTGTGCTAACTGTAAGGATTAGTATTTATTACTACTGAAAGCACATGGGTGAAGCCCCTGCCCTGGAGAGTTTGCAGTTTAAATAGTATGGGCAGGATTGGCATGCACGCACGCAGCTCTGCCCTTAGTCTGCTCCTGGGGAAGCTGAGGGTGAAACCTCCCTGGCTCCTAGGCACAGAGGCAGATCACGGAGGGGATGTGCTGGAGACAGCACCTCAGCTTCTGGGTAGCACCCACCTGAAGCAATGGATCCTTCCCAGTAATCCCTAGAGACTGAGCCGTAGGACTGCATGGTTGTCGGCACATGCGAGCCCCTGCGTGACTTCTGTGGCTCCCAACACTTGGCAAGGAGGTCCTGTCAGTCAGGCTGCACACTGAGCTAATCATCAAGACACTGATGAATCACAAGCGCAGCAAGAGCCCAGAGGGCTGCAAAATACCTCTAGGGACTTGTTTGTGCCAGCTCTCTTAGAAAGTTCAAGAGGAATTAGTGGAAGACGTGAATCAAATTGTTGTGGGAATAAAAAAAGGGATTCAGCTTGCACGTTCAGATTTTAAAAAGGGATTCAGCTTGTCACGTTCCAGCAGCTGGGCTGCGTGGAGGCCACTGTGCCTCTGAACCAGGACACCCACACGCGTGTTCAGTGCAGTGCAGCACACCTGTTTCAAAGCTGAGTTGCCTCATGTCAGACATAGCTATACAGACAAGCCCTTTGTGGTGGCATCAGCTCCCACAGTGGAAGTGGAGCAACCTTGAGTCACCATGGAGCTCAGCCTAATGGCTGCCCCTGAAAAGTGTCTCCATGTTGTGTTGCCAAAGGTTGGTCAACAAAACATACCTTCCCATCTGTGTGCTGAAAACCCTTAAGAGAAGTGATGACAGGCCAAATGAAGAATTAGTGAACAAGCAAGTCAATACAAATAAAGGGTGCCCACCATGGTCCCCAGCCTTCACACACGAGTCACCAGAAACACTATGGCTGCAAGATTTAGGTGCACACCTTTGCCAAAGAGAGTTTCCCAACCATCTGCAAAATTTCCCCTTATACTGCTGTAGCCCAAAGTTTTCATTCTCTACAGTACCTTCACTGCACACAGAGGGTTACCTTCTCACCTGCAGGTGAACGAGAAGCTAGGGGTTATGTACTTACTGTGAGCAGCTCCCCCCGTGGCTTCACAGTTCTCAGCATCCAAAGTTGAAGGGTCGTGCCTGGAAGTAGATCATAGACTCAGGGAATGTGTAAGATTGGAAGGGACCTTTGGAGGTCATCTAGTCCAGCCCCCCTGCAGTAAGCAGGGACATCTGCACTAGACCAGGTCACTCAGAGCCCCATCAAGCCTGACCTCAAATATCTCCAGGAATGGGGTCTCCACTACATCTCTGGACAAACTGTTCCAGTGATCCAAAAAGTGATGGTCAGAAAAGTAGCCTGCAAGGACTCTGGAGAGAAAAAGAAAGCAGCAGCGAAGGAAAACAAAGCCCTCCAAGGTTTCAACATACCGGTTCCCCATCATCTGCCTACATTTTGCCCACACACAGTTTAATCAGAGTGCTGGGGAGCTTGGCTCCCTGCCAACAGGAATGTGGATTCTGACAATTTGTCTAAAGTGCAGTCATAAATTGCAGCTAAACAGAAAGAGCACATATTTTTTTCGTTGGGCTTTTTTTTTATTGTTGTTGGCTTTTGTTGTTGTTGTTTTGGGGAGTTTTTGTGTGTGTGTGTGCATGTGTATCTGGGCTTTTTTTTTTCCCCCTAAAAACAATTACAACCTCTAACTGCTGCCCACACCTCAGTTGCCTGAGAAACGCAGCGTGGGTATGGCTGTGGTAATAAGGACTCAGGTTTTACACCGTGCTTGCTATCATTGGCTGGCTGCAAGGCCCCCACAAAACTGTCCCAGCAGGATGTTTGAGCTCAGACACAGAGTATTCCCACTCCAGGCACAGCACCACTGCAAGTTCCTGCCAGAGCAAGCATCTCTGGGGGCAGCCAAGGGTGCAGTAATTGATGTCTTTATTGCTCTGGTAATTGTGCTGGCAATGGCCCTGGCTCCATCCACCCGATGTCAGTACTTGGACTTAGAGGGTGCCCAGCACAGTTTGGCCCAGGAGAGGAGAGAGGCGAGGAAGCAGCATGCACTAAGAGCTGGGTATCACATACACACTTCTGGCTTGACAGGAGTATGCTCCACACCCACCCTCACAGCAGTATCTCCATCGTCACCTTGATCCAAACCACGTCTCAGATGACAGGGCACAATGTCTGTGCTGCAAGCTGTACACACGACAAGTGTCCAGAGACATGCCTTGGCTAACAAGCCCTGGTTAGAATTACCCTGGAAAGAGAAAGTGTGATTTTTACATGGGACACCCATGTCAAGGGTGAGGAGGAGGTTGCTCATGTTGACTGAAAATACTCACTTTCCCAGAGAGGTCACAGAACATCTCTGCTACGTATTTCTGAGCTCAGCATCAAAGGATGAGGCAGAACGAAAAGACCATTTGTAGATGAACACTGAAATTTTCTTGGGCAGAAAGAAAACAATCACCCATCCAAACCCACATGTTTTGAACAATCTCTGTATAGTGGTAAGGGGAAAATGTTTTTTTGGTTGGGTTTTTTCTGCCTTTTCCAGCAAAGCCACTTCCCACCCAGCAGACAGAGCAGAGGCCCAGGGATGATGCTGTCTTCCAAGCTACAGAGGACAGGAAGGGGTATTTATCCTGGCTAACTGAGCAGTTTTCCCTGAAGACCAGCACACAGCACACTCTCTTGACCCCACAGCAGCCCTGATGGTGTTCAAAGTGCCTCTTCAGACAGTGGGGATTGAGAATTTTTCATCAAAATAGCACTTGGACAAAGGGAGGCGTTAAACAACCTTCACAGGTGGCTGCTCCTTCCTTATTTGTGGTCTTTTTAAAATGATAACTGAATCCGTGTACTGGTCAGTTGCCTCCCCTGTTTTTTCTTTACAGTCTTGTTCAGTTTCCTTCTTGCCTCCAGCTTTCACAGTTCCTTGGGCAAGCCCTCCTTGCCATCTTCTTCTCCACGGAGTTTTCAGACACTGGTGCGGCACTCTGCTTTCTCTCTGCAGTATTCTAGCCACCTGTATGTGGCGCATGGAAGACACGGACTCTGGCAGACATAAGCACGGAATCAGCTTTACTACACACGCTGCTGCTTAAATACCTCCCTCTGAAGGGAGGCTCGGCTCGTTCCCCCGGTGGTCATTTGACTCGGGTCTCTAAATATCACAAAGCCAAACGCTTTTCCCAGGCCCGAGTTCAACACTCTCCTCCGAGTTCCCGTTCATTCCCAGGTCCGTGCATATCATTCTGTCCCAGATTCTTGCTCAACACACTCCCCCATGTTCTTTGTTTAACCCTTGTTTCTTGGCATAATGCCTGGACTGGCCTTATCAAATATGTTGGCATTTCTCCTACACTTCCAGACCGTACAGCTAAAGGCCTACCAGTGCCTTCAGACGTGCTGACAAGTACTGTTTATTCTTCGAGAAAATGTGATGCTAGTGCGCCTCCAATGTCTGTCCCTGAGATTTTATTTCAGGGACCTTGTTTTCCCACTGTGTCCTTTTTTACTGTTGGTTTTGCATTCTCAGGACTCATCCTTGTGGTTGTGGTCACTGGCAGAGCTCCCACATAGCTCAAATGTTTTCAAATATTCTTACAAACATCCTTGCAGTTTTCATTGAACTTATTTAACTCATTAAACTTATCGTGGCTGAAGAGAGGAGTTGTCTTGGAGCCTTTCTCCCCATATAGCTGTTGTTTCAGGAAGCAGCTGCCTCCATTTGGATTGCAAGAGCAGAATTTGTCCGATTTGGGAAACTACAGCGTTCGTTTGGTGATTAAGCAACACATTACTAAGAAACTGGTCAATGCATTAAGAATCAATATACTGGTTATCAAATAAACACACCACTATTGCTAATCTGCAATCATAATATTTTCCACCCTATTACACACAATTATAAAGCTGTTAATTTAACACTCTAAAATCTTATGAATCACACACAGCTACTATTCACTTTCACATCTACCACCTTTCACCCCCTACATGACCCATCTCCAGGGTGGAAATCTATCCTTCTGCAGCCCACCCCCTCACACAGCGTTTTTCAGACACAGACCTGATGGAAAGCCCTACCGAGAGCCCCGCCAGCTCAGGTTTGCGAGTCAGCATCGCTGTCATCCGCAGGCGCTGCACTCCTCTTCGCAGAAGGTTCTCCCAGCCCTTGTTCTTACCTAATTTTCTACCTTATTTGTCATCATTTCTATTTCTGAAACAACCTTTTTGCCACTCTTGTGTCTCTCTTTCTCTGCCCAAGATCCTCCATAAGACATGACGTGTCCCTCATCGCATTTTCTTAGCTGGCCCAGTTCAGCAACATCTGTATTGAATGAAGTCAGATGTTTTCCAAATTATTACTGGAGCACAATCCCAGACTCACACAGTACTATTGATGCACTTTGCCCAAGTGCAGGGGGCCAAAACCTCCCCACAGTCTTTCACTTCATAATAGCAGCACATTACCTTACGCATTGTCTGAAGCAAATCAGTCTGCTCAGCCTTCATTCCTCCACCTCATCCCAGTTAAGCTCCTTGTCTTTGCATCTTGCTGTCAAGAGCAGACCAGCAAAACAAAGACCTTCATCATCTATGTATCTGACCCGCCCAAAAAACTAGCTGAGGAATGGAACCAGAAGGGATGCCCTAAAATGAACATCCTCATGACAGCAGACCTGACATGGTGTCTCCCTGTTGTGCAGTAGTTCATGTTTTCTAAGACAGCCCTTTTACTGGGAGAGATCCCTCCTACAGAGGCTGGCATCGTTTGCTTTGAGAAACATCAATTTAGCAGCAAACATGGAAAGAACAAGCTGGAACATGCCATGGCCTGACAAACAAAAACCTGGGTCATTGTCATTAGCATCCTCCTTCAAGCTCCATCTTAAAAGCTACTGGGTATTTTTGCCCTTTCTTTGCTGTTCTGGAGGCCACTGCTGTACATCAGTGTTCTACTGCATAAGAAGTTTCTTCCCATTTCTAACCTGAAGGTAACCACAACAATTTCGGACCAAGCCATGCTTTCCTTCTGGGCTAAGCCATGCTCCCATGTTAGGTTATCTACAGAGAGTCAGAGAGACATGCAGCTTCTGTGGCAGTTTCACCTGCATACACAAGCCAGCCCTTTCAGGCTCCCTTGATAATCTTACTCCGTACTTGTAAACTTGAACTGAAAACAGACAAGGGAAAGAATATAAATGCACCTGTCTTTCATTTTGCACCTGTTCTGTCATTTTGTTCTACTTCAGCGCGTTGCCAGCAACATGACATGATTAATAATTCTGGGCAGAGCAGGATCACCAGAAAACGCTCAGCACCGGCTTTGTCAGCTGGGAGGACAAATTAGGAAAAGACGTGTTGAGCGTCACTGACATTAACATCCAGACATGGTTAAAACATTCATTTGGGCTCAGATGAGGCATTTACTACTACATCAGAACATTGTAAAACACTGCCACCCATCCTCACCACCACTTGGTTTAGTCTTTCCATAAAAGACATACTAATCCAGGAGCACGCATGGGAAACAAATACCCCCAAGTGCTTTGAAGTAACCAGGATGGAACAGCAATAGAAAAATCTGACATCCCATGGCATAGTGTGGAAAGATAAGTGCACAGCTATTGCAGGTGCTGGAGGTCCTGTCATTCATCTAAAGGCAACATGTTGAGTCCCTAGGACAAAAAAATACAAAGAAACACTCATCTCAGGACAGTCATTCAGATACCTTAGTAATAAAACTGCACGTCTTCCCTACTGTTGGCTACAAATGTAATCTCCCAGCCCTGTTGTAAAGCTTCTCCATGCCCCACCTGGTACAGGACACCTCCTCTTCATTTGCCCTGTTACCCTCCACACATTGTCCTATCTTTTGACGATGAACCATGTCCAAGTTAAGATCTGCAAGCACAAGGCTCTTTGTGTCTGTTGTACAGCCCGTTTCCTCTCACTTAAGGTAGCTGTTGTTTCTTGCCCACTCCCACCTCTTTCGCCACTCACCTTTTTTTCTTTAGTGTCCAACTTTTCTGCCTCTCACAGGGTCCCTGCCTCCCATCCACCAGGCCAACTGCAGTCTCCAACCTTGACAGTGCCTTTGAACAAACTACGTCATAAAAACGTTAAGGTCAACTCCCAATCATTTCTGAACACCTGTTTCCTGCTGTATTCCTCCTCCAACCCCTGTGTTGGCAAACTCATTTTTAATCAGTAAATTCTCTTCTTGGCTGCTCTTCCCAGCTAAGTGGTGGTAACTCCACGGGATCCTGTAACAGCCTGAAGGGGAAGCCACCTCTTGCAGAGGTGTGAAAGTGTTGCTTGAGTAAGGCAGACAGCATACGCACCCTTCAGCTCAGGACACCGTGGAACTGCTGACTGACAGAAATTTGAAGGGTGCACTGGAGAAAGTGCTGCACCAGCTAATTGGGCTGTCTCAGGACAGCCAGAGGCTGCTGTATGAGCTGGTAAAGCCACCTTCATCTTATTACTCATAGGAAGCAATGGTAAGCACTCCAATAAAAAAACCCACTCGACTGCAGAAGATGAAATACATTTGATTTATTTCTTTCTAAAGTTTGTACATATACATATATCATTATACATATGTGAGATCCTTCACTAGGGTTGCTTTATTTCAATTACATAAAAATTATTGGGAAGCTTGCAGGCTCTTTGTTGCCCGTAAGCAACATTTATTCCAACTTATAAAAACACAGAGGAACAGAGTTATAGTCAGGAACACGGACACAAGAGAGAAGTCTACTTTATATCTCACAGTTTCAATACATCAAAGGCAAATTATTTGTCTGTATACCGTAGGCTTACTTTATCAGCAATGATAAAATAGAGGAAAATATTTATATACAGTCACCTCAAGTGAAAAATAAAGCAATGTAAACTTAAATTCCAAAATATTATTTTAAATGATATAACAATATCCCCAAAAAGTCCTTCTTCCAAGGGGAAGAGGACTGATTAAGTGCCTTCATTTATCAGGAAATGATCATTCTAGTACCAGTTACATGAAGCAGAATAAGGGAGGGCATCCTGTGGTACCTGTAGAAAAGAGTAACAACTCTGCTTCAGGAAAGCATCCCTGTGTAAGCAAGTATATGTTTGAGTCCTTATGGACATCAGCAGCACATGGAAACACCTCCCGTGAACCAGGGCTTGACTTACGTCTGCACAGCTCTGACTCTGACCACTGAAGACTATGGTTTTCTGGCCATGAACGTTCCCAGGGACAAAACAGGGTGTCCTGGTGGCAGGACAGCCTCAAACCTGGGACGATGACTGCCCCAAGAGTCAGAGCTGCAAGCGTCATGCTGCTGGAAAACATTTAGTGATTACCTCAATGCTGCTTCACAGCAGACCAAGAAGTTACCACAAAGCAGTGAGACCGGGACTGCATCTCTAGTGTGTTGCATGAAAAAACACTCCAGCGTTTCAGTGATGAGAGTAAACGGAGTTCAAGGTTATCAGAAAGAAGGTTCCTACACTTGGCAAAAGGGATGGGAGGCCACCCAGAGGAAAGGTCTGGCAAGGACTGCTGTCAGGCCCAGTAAGGTTAGGTCTGCACACTAGAGATGCGCGGGGTGTGTGTGCGCTCACGTGCAAGGCGTTTTCCTGCACCACCACTCTTCCTGCACGGAACCACGCAATGGTAATTGAAAATTCAGTTCCCCTTTCTTGGCCTGAGGGAAAACAACTCTGCAACAGCTCAGGTGGAAGGCAAACGACATTTCCTAGCTTCAACTCTTGAGCGCAACAGTGCTCACCCTCAGCTTCCCACTGCCTCACCATGGGAGGCAGGTAACTCCAGGGAGAAGCTTAGTGCCTGGAAAGGGATTACAGGATTACAGCTTGCCCAAAGCAAGGTGACGGGGATGTCCCCACTCACTTAATCCTGAGCTGCAGTCCACTCGTATCTCAGTCCTGCAAGACACGGTCACTCTGGCCTTGGTGCAGCGAAGCACAAAGGCATGTCTTCACAGAGGTTGCTCAAGTGCTTCAAGGTAACTGCATGATAAGTTTTATGACTCCAGATAAGAATCCCACCCTCAGGCTTTGCTGCTCCTTTCCAGGGATAATGTAGATAATGCTAGCGTTGCCCTGACTAGAGCGCAACAGGAAAGCCCACTGGGTTTCCTTGAGAGTCTTTTTACTTAGACCAGCAACTTGCTAAAAGGTTGTTTAAACCTCCCAGGAGAAACCTCTGGGAGGCATACAAGATGCTAGAGACAGGTATTTCATCCCTCCTGCTCTGCTTTTCCCTGCTGTTGAGCCAGACGTTCTTCTGGAAATCTGTACAGGTGTAGAAAGAACCCCTCAACTACTGCTGTACAGCTGTGTCTGCAGGAGACATCACAGCCACCTGTCCTGCTTAGACACCTTTGAACATGATGTCCCTGTGCTGAATTTTCACAGAGCATGGTTTACATTTTCAGAAGTAAAGCTGTGTACTGTATCCCCAGAGTGTGATCTTCAGAAGTCAGCATGGATGCTCCTGTTGCAGGCATCGGCTGACATCAACAGGAAGAGTTATCCCAGTGTTGAGCTAGCAGAAAATCCCACCTGGTAATCCATGCTCTGAGTCTCAGATATACACAGCTTTGCTTTCGACACGCAGAACAACAGGCAGCCTCCAGTGGACAAACACATGGAGATCAAGGCAGCTAGCTCAAGGGATACCCGAAACCCGCGAAAGCTCTGATGACTGTTTAACTTGAGAACAACTAGAACAACAAGCATCCTAATAAAGTTTGCAACTGCTTTGATCAAAATAAGCCTCAGAAAAGAACATCAGGCTTTGGAGTGCTGAGCCACAGAAGCCATACTATACCTACGAAATACATACACACATCTATAGGCATCACTTTCACCAAGGCAACACGTTCACCAAGAAGTGTAAGCTTCAGATTGTATCTCAGATGACGAGTGGTGATTGAAAAGCTTTCAAATTGCCAAAAACCTCTGTTCTTTTAGCCAAGTTATAATCCCAGCCTTGAATAAGAGGATGTAGTTGTCATGAATATGTACAAATTAAAAAAACCCCACACAACCCACCCTTGTTCTCATCCTACAGTCTTTCAGAATTTGACAGCGCTAGGCATGAGGTTTTCATAAGCATGTAAGTGATTTAAGACTTACATCACTCATAGAGTTTGCCTTGTGCAGTGACACAGACTGGGTATCATCGATCTCCCTTCTCCCAGCAAGAGGCTCAGGAGAGTCAGAGGATTTCACATCAAACAAAGTCTCAACAGCAGCTCAGCTAGCTGCTCTATGGTTACACCAAGATATTCGTTTGGCCCAAGGCAAAGCCGAAACGTTGCCTGCTTAGTCAGAAAGCATCTTGTTGATCTGGTCTCATTCAGGTAAATTACATGCAGGGCCACTGCTAAAGAGCAGCCGTTCATTGTAACAGTTTATGTCAGAGAAAAATCCCACCTCTGTAGTCTGTAGCACTTTCAATCCTTGTATTGCTACGCAATACTCTTTTTCTTAGTCCAGATAAACCTCCGGCCTGCACCCCAGCTGACTCCTGGCACAGATTTAGCAGCAGATGCCAGGGGAGGTTCCTCATTGTTTAAATATTCATAGTTTTTACAGAGTAGTTCATTGTTCAAAGGGGGAGGGCAGAGAACACTTTGAGCTGGCCTAATTTTGCACCTTCTGACCAGGGGAGCAAAGTCAGGTCAATGGTGCAGCCTTTGGGAAAGCCATTGCTTGCATTTGCTACGGGAAGGGCCCTAATAAATACTTAAAATACAGCCTTGGTGGAGTAAACAAAGCAGTTGAGGCTCTTGCTGTTCCACTGGATGTTGCCAGCTGGAGAGCAGACACTTCCAAAGGGCACCTGGACACATTTCCCTGTGACCTGTCCTCCTCGTTCCTATTTAAACCAACCTCTTAACAAAGGTACTGTGGCACCCCTGGACGAGGGTACTGCTTTCACAAGGGAGAAAAGCAGCAGGAGGCAGGGACAGTTTGTCAGGCTGCCCAGCGTAGGTGGAAAAGGAAGCTGGCATTTCTCATTATCCCCAGCACTGAGGGCAATGCTTGAGTACCCAGTTCCCAGCAGGCAATCGTCCACGGAGCGCTACCTTTCCGACTGTCCTCCTACAGTATCACTGCCCTGTGTGCTGGTGCTCAGCTGAGGTGATGTCATTTCTCAGGAGACTGACAAAGCCTCTCCTTGCTAGAGCAGATGTTGGGGTCCCACACAGCGAAGCAGCTGACTGTACTAACCCTGTGCTGCCGTGAGAGCTCAGAGCCAGAAGAGAGGCCAGGCTCGCTGCTTCCACGCACACAAAGCACAAGCTGGAGACCCGCTCTTGCAAAGAAAGTTCTCAGACTGCTTCTTTGGCTCACCCCTCTGGGCAGCCTGGATGCTTGGAACACGTGCTGGGGAGCTCTGGTCGCGCTCCGAGAAGAAATGTGGGCTTCTTACTACCTTCTCAGAGCAGATGCGATGTCCCAGAGCCTGGGCAGAGCAGTGCTGGGAAAGTTTAAACAAACAGCAAGACTGTTTGTTTAGAAGGCTGCTTGAGATAAGGTGTATTTACTGCCCTTGTACAGTATACAGCCTCTATACTGCATAGAGCTGGCAGTTCCGACAGCCCGGATACCACCGCTCTGTGCTTGGGGGGGGGGGCACTGGTTGAAAATGGCTTCCCGCCCTTCCCCCCAAGAGCTTCCCAAAAGGCTGCAGAATGTATGCCCTGATTTGGAAAGTACCCAGCTCCTTGCAAAACAGCGTTTCAAAGTTTCCCCACAGCATGGGTTGCCTCTGCCTCCAAGACTTTCAGAAAGGAGACTAGGAATGTCACAAGTGTCTGGTCCGAGTGTGGGAGGAGGGACCCTGTATCCCTGCAGCGCAAGGGTAGAGGATCACAGCAGTCTGAAACTCTGTCTCACACCTCCCAGCTATCACTGTGGCTGGAAACATAGGCTACCAACGAGCAGAATGAAAAAGCTGTTCACAGGGTTATCCATTCAACACAGCACTGCTTCAGAGCAGGTTTCTCAAGGCAAGATGGGACACTCAAATTTTCCGGATTTCTGCAAGTATGGAAGGAAAGAGACCTGTTATACAGAAGCAGCTGAGGTGCTAAGATGACAGACAGGAGCAGCTTGACAGAAAAGGAGGAGGAGCTGTCAGACTAACTGCAATAAGGACAAAATTGATTTAGGGATGGAGAATGCAGACACAGTAAGTGGTGTGCTGTCTGCAGAGAAAAGCCGCTCCCCAATTTCAAGAACGTTACCGTGCAATGCCTCCAGAAGCCCAGGGATAAACCTGCTGCCTTTGACTTTCCCCAACTTAGCACAACTACCTCCTCTCACTGAAGGGGCTTCTCTAATCAAGCAAGATCCTCGCTCCCCTGATAGAGTAAGGCAAAAATATTGTCTGTTTTAAGCCAGAACAACAGCCTTGTTACCAGAAGGCACTGGAGCTGCGAAAAATCATGAAACAATTTTGGTCTCTGGAGGTCTGCTAATCCAAACTCCTGCTCAAAACAGGGCTGAATCAGGCACTACACTCCAGGAGAGTCCCTAAATGTGGACACACTGTACCCTGGGAGCAGGCAGGATCAGAGGGAAAACACTTAAGGGATGAGCTGTTACAAGCCCTTAGAAAGCTTCTGGTAACCATTTACAAGTGGCTGGCTATAGATGAAAAACTGTGTGAGTTGGCGTCGCAGCTGAACAGCATTCCCCCACAGCAACGCTGCATTAATCACTCTGCTGGCTGACTTATCTCTCTACATCAATTAAAGACACAACATAAATACTGGATTAAAAAGCTGTAGTCATGTTCACTGGTCCATGCGTGATTTATCTGCAAGACACACACAAACACACAGCCGGCCCAGAGTCTCTTTCGCAGCCGCAGCTGAAGGAAAACCATCTCAGACAGACCCCCTGCATCCTGCTGGTTCACAGAGGAGAGTGCAGTTATCACTTCGGGATGGTATCTCACCTGATTTGGTTGCTCACTCAGAGGGGTGAAGGCAATTTTGTCCTCCCTTACCTCTGCTGTCAGATGTGGACCAGTGAGGTCCTCTTCTGCCTCTCCTCTCTCAGACAGGGAGAGGAGATGGTCCGGCCCCTGGAGGGGGAGCAATGAGCAATGCTTCAGAGCAGGATAGGTCCTTCCAGGACCTTTGTCTGCAACTTAAGGAGGGGAAGATGTGAGGAGCCTTTGGTCCCATACTGCTCCTTTCCTTGAATCCCCACCCTCAACATGCAGGCAGAGGCTTTGCCTGAGCAGGTTGCCTGCTCTAGCAGGGAGGATGACAAGGAAGGATGACACCTCCCTGCAGCACCAACGCAAAGGCTGGCCTGCAAACACCCATGCTTGTGGTTGTCGGCCAGTAACTCCTGCTCATGCACTAAGCACCCCCAGAAAGCTGGAGGCTGCTCCACTGATACCACAATCAGGTGCATGGTGGGTCCCAGAGGAGGGCTGAAAAATCAGCAGAGTATCCTTACATACTTCAACCAGAGCTCCCGAGTCTCTGAGGTCAAGCGCTTATCTCTGATAAAGGCAAACATTTCCACAAAGATAGGCAGGATCACAGGCACCATGTAAATTTGTCTGGCCAGACTCTCAGTGGTGCTGAAGGAGATGCACTGCTAAGACCTCCTGAGAACCTGCCCTTAATCTTTACAGTAGCATCAGGGGCTGGAGGTGAGGGGGATGGTGGTGGTGAGGGGGGAAGCAAATTACAGTACTGCTTAGTGGATGATCCTATTCTCATGGGAATCCGGGGCCTTAGGTATTCACAACAGGATCATCTTTTTCCCTCTGCAACCGAAATGGCCATTTTCACATGGGTGCCTGGGATGCAAAGAATTTGTAAAGCAGCAGAGCAAAATGGCGTTAATTAAAACTTGAACAGAACCTGACAAATTCTCAGTAAACTAATCTGCATGCCTCAGCAGTCTCACCAAGAGCGCTCCAAGCTCAACAAATGTTTAATGGCTTAAAAAACGCAGTGAAAAATTGCATTTGCTAAGCCCAGATGATACTTAAAAACTATACCCTAATCCATTTACAAGTATAATGAAAAATTTTAAAAAAATAATTTTGCTGTTCACTTTCTGACTTTTCCTATTGCTTTAACTCATCTTCTCTGCTATGACTTTGAAGAGGAATTACCCAGTTTCTGTGTCAGAGCTGGGAAACGCATTTTACAGGAAAAATTTCTTTTTGAGCTCAGCAATTTAACTGCAGTCTACAGCAACCAGAATATTTTAAAAGCTGAGGGAAAAAAAAGTTAAATGTCACCCCTTTGCCTCTTAAAAGCCTCACACTCCATAATCACAAGAGGTTTGCTGGGCGTGTTCCAGCCTGCCTTCAGAAAGCTCATCTAGACAACCCCACCCTGACAGCTAATCAGGGCCCACTTACAAATTTGCCTTTTTTTTTTCTTGCTGTTTGTTTGTTTGCTCCTTTCTGCTGTATGCTTCCTAAGCCCGCATCTAAGACAGGGCAAGTTTCCTTCTCAAACGTGCATCTGGTATTCCCAAATGAATTTCTTCCTCTTTCTCTTCTGCTTGTTTGTTTTAAACCACCAGAGCATGATGAACAGCTGCAGGGACCTCCTGGCTTTGTTTCCCCTCCGTGAGCCGTTGATCTACTGCACTTGATTAATTAAACAATCTCTCCCAATGAGCACTATCATGCACCTGTCTACAGTTAGTCCCCTAACATAGCATGCTGCACCGCATCACTTTGGCTCCAGCAGCAGAAGGCATCTCCTTCAGGAAGAGGACTGAATGTTTTCTCCACTCTAAGCACACAAAACTCCTAAAGCCCCAGTACTTGGGAAGTGCTGATGGTGTCTATTTAGTACTCTGCAGTTTTTAGGAGTGGTGCCAGGGTTAAGGGATGACCTCCTGACTTCTAGCATGAAGCAGCCAGTCTCGGTTACCCAATGTGTGCGGTCCCAACATCATACATGGAAAAGGTCGCAACCGTTTTTGTTGCTGGGCTGCAACTGCAGGGGTTGATTTGCTCCATCACCTCCCTGCATCTGAGAGCACAAGGTCTTTGTTACAGCCAACAGTGAGCACAACACCGGGAAAGCTGTTGCACAGTGGTCCTCAGTGGGGGAGGCAAACCATGAGGCACCTGCTAAGGTACCTCTCTCTTTGATCACTCCCTGTCCTGCCCACTGAACTGGCAGTTCAATAAACTAGATTAATTGACTTGGACCCTTTGGGAAGTCTGGCAGAGCACAAATCCACTCAGGTGGTAATTTTTTTGATACGTGGCCCTTTGTCTACTTGGGCTGGAAACACTAGCGCATTTTTAAACAGTCCTTGCATTGATCTTGACATTTCCTTACGCATTAAGAATTACATCCATCAAGAAGGCTGCCCTGGCACAACAAAAATAACAGCAACAAACAATTTTCAGCCGGCCCTTAAAATTATCTCCCAAGGTCCTCAGCAAGAAAGGCCTGTTTGTTTGTCCTACTCTGCACAGAAGGGTGAGGCAAGATGGGAGAGACCTGTCCAAGCTCACCCAGTGTGCCAGTATTAAACTCGAGATTAAAACCCATGGTGTTAAGTAACATCCAGCACTGTCTGCAGTGCCACCAGGCGGAGGGGCTGGGAAGCAGGAAAATGTTTTCCACATCATCTTTCTGCTCCCTGTGCCTGAAGAGTGCTTGGCCATCCCGATGGTCAGTGGCACAAAAAAGGGGCTTTTTCAGGTACGGAAAGCTCTAGCCATCATGGTCTCTCCCTGTCTCATGCTTCTGCCCTGAAAGCCTGGTGCTGGGTGTATGCAGGAGCTGCAAGGCAGGCTGGTACCCTGCGGTTTGGCAGATCCACCTTGCACTGGCCTCCAGGCATTGACTAGCCAGGATGGCATCAGGCTCTGGGCTGCAAGGACAGGTCTGTCCCCTCCTCTGGTCTGTACCAGCCTCTTCCACCTGTATGTGAGCAGGATAAAGGAGAGTTGAGGAGAATCTCTTCCTGAAGAGAAAAGGCAAAGTGCTTTGTCACTAGCAGAGAAATTGCAAACAACTATCTGTGCACACCAACAAGGAAACTCCTGCAAGGGGTAGCTCTGGGGTATAATATATCATAAGGCTCTATATAGCAGCTAAGTGAGAGCGTATAGTTAAAAACTACACAGAGGCCCTTTGTCTTTAAATATAATGCTAATGGCAGACATCTACAGCAGCCTCCTCCACAAATAAATTTAAAGCCCAGGTTCATTCTGACTGGGTAATCCCTAATCTCCCTGATCACAGAGACAGCATGGGTTTAGATACCCCCAACCTGTTAACTCAGGAGAAGACTCTTTTGCTTGGAAAAAGAAAAATAATTATTTCAATGCTGTCATCCCGGGATTGCCAGAGGTTTCCAGGTTTCACTCCTTTGTGCATGTGGGTCCAGGGTCAATGCAATAACCAGAAGCAACCATGACTATTTACTGTAGCACCCGCTGCTACGTGTCAGTACCAACAAGCTCTGCATCATCAGGAAACCACTGTTCCCAGCACCCTAGGCTCCAACCAGCCTTCTGCAGCTGGCCATCTGCAAAGCTCTTCTCACAGCTACAGCTCACATTCACAGCACTGCAGCATTTGTCCAGTTACTTTCCCACCCACCATGTAAATAAAGTGACAAGTGACTTGAGAGATGAAAGCCACGTGCCGATGGGAGGAGATAAACGGGGAAGAGACAGAATATACGTCACAGCGCTCTACCCCTCCCCCAGCTCCTTTAGAAACAGAACAACACAAAAAAGTCCCGATGCTTCAATTGCTAAATGATAAATTAAAGCAAAGCAAAGCAGGAGCAAAGACATCTCCCACAATCTGCACAGAAACAGCAAAATATACAATAGAAAATGTCACTAACACCCCATTCAGGCAGATGCACTTATTTTTTGTGAATGACAGGTTATTAAATGAAAAAAATTTTGACCACCGGTACTTTGCTGCATGGCTGTTCCCCTAGTTGTCATTTCCATCCTAAGTGACCTTCTGCTTAATGCTGGGTGTTTCTGGCCTGTAGTCCTTCCTTTCCGAGACGTTGCGTTTCACCTTGGCACTAACTGGAGACTCCTGATTCAATGAGGGACTTGAGTGAGATTTCTTCAGTCCGGGTGCATCGTTCTCTCCTCCGCTCAGCAGCTCCTTCACCCCTTCTTTCAGGAGGCCAACGTAGATCTCATAACGATTTTTCTGAAAAATGAAAAGACCCAAATCAGTCCAGGAGTAATTGTGCAGAAGCACTTGAGAGACCATCATCTATGTAACTTAATGGTTTCTGCTGGCCTTGAAAGCCAGGAGCCTAATACGGATGCGAACAATGGTGCCTGATGTGGACATGAACAATGGCTGCTAATGTAAATTACATTGTACAAAAAGGATTTCAGGCAGGCTGAGCCCGGGGTGCTGTGCAATTAAACTCACTCAGTGCTGCAGCACACAAATCCCGGTGCTTTGCTGAATGGTGGCTCCTAGCTAGCAAGAGCATATTGTGATTTCCAAGTGACACCACCAAGCTAGAGCTTACTGACCTTAGTCATGCTGACTCATATTCTGTGCTCACACACACTCTAAGATGCTGTGTACCCCACGCAGGCGTGGACATAAAGGTCAGTGAACTATGGGACAAAAAGGCCTGCCATGTTTGGCTACAGCTCTCCCCTGCAATGCTTTGCTCCCATCAGAGGGTCCTGCTTTCATTGCTTCAGTCCGTAGGGAAACAAACCGAAGCACAGTCCTGCTAAGCTCAGACTGTACCAGCTTGGCCACCACTAAGCCCATGAGAGGATGCTCTGCAAGGCCAGGCCTTAACATAAAGTCGCAAATGAGAGGGCTATGACAGCAGCAGGGCATGTTCCCTTGACAGGGACACTCATGGTGAATAATGAAGGTTGCTCTCTGTCCAGACACCTGTATTTTTTTCAGCTGGAAAACATTTTACTGCGCCCCATGCTCACTTGTTCTGTTTGTTGCCTGGAGCAGAGCTTCCCCTGCCCAACAGCAAGATTTCGCTCTGTGTGCTACAGTAACATCTTTCAGCACAGAACATGTTGGCAAACAACAAAATGAGGGTATATTAACAGAAGATCCCTGCAGGGCCTAAAAAAACCCAGAAGCTGCGGCAGGAGGTCCTGAGAACAGAGGAACCCACTTCCTGGGATTTGTTTAATAACCTGCCCCTGACAGATCCACTAAAGACATGGTACAGGCATTGTAATTAAGGTGATCTCAGTGTGCTGAGGACCAGGGAAGGAGGACATAAACATCTGTACTGATTATTAATTTATATTTCAAAGAGGCAAAACAGTTGCCAAACTACTATGTTCTCGACAGAGGAAAAAGTGTTTAGGAAAAATCCTCCCAATTTATAATAAAATAATAAAATTCTGGTACTAACACTTATTTGAGTCGAGGAAGTCAAGCAGCTCCACAGCTGTTTTGAAGTGTGGAATATAAAGGGGAAAAAAAAAAAAAAAAAAAGAAGAGAACATGACTGGGTTTCCAAAGACTCCTCTGAATAAACAAAACCTCATAGAAGAGGATGATAAAAGAATCCAGCGAAAAATTAAATAAGAAAGCACTCTTATCAATCCCCTATCTGGAGCTCCAGTTTCAGAATGCGAGAGACAAACATACGAAGCAGGTAAGATGTGTCATTCAATAAAAAGCGAAATGGAGAAACAGCAAGCAGAACCGTGACGATGATGCACTGGGCTGATGAATGATTCACCACGCAGCGAAGGGGACACCTCTGCAAAAGAGAAGGCAAGCCAGTGCTCTGAGCCTGGGATCAGCTTAATATTCATCAAGGGAGAGAGAGACTTTACTGCCGTACAGACTTCTGCTGTTGCTGGTCCAGTAAACACCACCAGAGTGACAAGACCTGGCAATCGGAATGGAAATCCGGGGCCAGTTTCTGCCCTGCATGTCTGCCAATGGCGATTTGGCCCCGGGCTCTGTAGGCCTATGATTTCTCCCACAATTAAGCAATGCATTTGGAAGTTTCTCTTTTGATTTCAACTGCAATAAACTTGCTCTTTTAGTGATCTGACATTTAAAGCTAGGTACTAAAGCTGGTGGAATTTATTTGCTTAAAATAAATAAATCCAGAAAGTTCTGTCAGGAAAGTTAAAATACATAAATTCAAACCATTTGAAAGCTTCCACAACATTGCTTCTGAAGAATAAATGCATATAAGAAGATGAGATAGCCACCCATCAGATTTCAGACTTCATCTCTCACCTGACAGCACTGAAAAACACAAATGTGCTGCAATGAACAACCATGACCTGGAGCAGCACTTCCTCAGACAGCAACCAAAGAGGAAATGTTCCTTCCTTGGTGTCTACAAGCAAATACAACACCAAGAAGAAATGCTCCCACCTGCATCCCTGAACAAGGACCAGGACCTCTTGCCCTCGTGCTTTGATACCACGCAGCGAGGTCTGTACCAGCTCCTGCCTGACACTGACAGGGGAGGTGAGGAAACCCCAAAACCGGGGGTAAGTTTCCATTCAGGATTTTCATATAGCTTGTCTTTTTTTTTTCTTTTTCTTTTTTTTCCTTTTCTTTCTTTTTTTTTTAATTGCCTGTTGATAGTTCAACATGGCCTGTGAAATCTACACCAAGTGTGAAGGTAACACAGCATCGCATAGCAGCACCTTGAATCACCATTTCTTGCGCACAACTGCTCAGGCAGACGTTCCTGCCGTGCTGATCACACATCTGAATTGCACAGTTCAATTGCTGCTCAAGGCTTGTGCTGGGAGAGAGGACATCTTTTGTTTCCTGGGCTGTACTGGTTCAGCTTTGTACTGAGGTACTTGAGGAATACTTCTCTACAGAACATCACGAACAAATTGTCACAAAACAGAAAAACCCCACAACAATCTCCTTCTCCATCAATCTTTCTAAAATAATCTAACACTCCAGCCTACATTTTATCCTAACTCGTCATGCTTCTAGAAGTGACAGAAAATAAACTTCATGTCAAGGACCCAAAGCCAAGAAACTCTTTGCTCTTCCAAGTTGCACAAAAGCCCCTACAGAGTGGAAGTGAGTAGCTCGCTCTGTACATCTGAGTGATGTGTTCAAAACTGATAATGTGCCATTGGTCACAACCCTTTGATTCTGGTCATTCAGCCAGTTTCTAAACCTTACTGTCAATTTCCTAGCCCACGCTTCATCAGCTTGCCTCCTCTGACGTCCTTGAAGACTGGGTCACAATCCTTGTTATTCAAGACCATACAACATCCACTACACACTCCTCATCCATCACCCCAGGCAACTCATTCTAAAAGGCTATCCTGTTGGTCAGGCAGGAGTTTCCCTTCATAAAGTCATGCTGGTTACTCACAATCACCTTTCTTGTCTTTAATGTATTTCAAAGTGATTTCTAGCAGAAATTCCTCCATCACCTTCCCATAGATTGAAAAATCAGGAGACCAATCTGTAGTTCCCTTGACCTTCCTCCTTGCCTTTCTTGAAGGCGCTAATGACATTTACTTTCCTCCAATCCTCAGGAACCTCCCCTGATCACCAAGGTCTTTTAAAGATAGTCAAGAGCGGCCTTGCAATGACATCATCCAGCTCCCTCAGCATTCAGCACTGCATCCTATCAGATCCCATGGACTTGCATGTGTCTGCTTTAAATATTCCCAACCTTATCATCTTCACCAAGGGTAAGTAAGCCTTCCTCCAGGTTTTCCCACTGGGCTTATGTATTTGTGACTGCTAAAGGCTGTCTTACCAGTAGAGACACAGACATTGAGTATACTGGACTTTCCCTGTTCTTTGTGACCAGGTCCCATTACTGGCCCCAACTAGAGTCTGTACTTTTCCTAGCTGCCTTGATGTTAACATACCTGTAGAAACCTTTCTTCTCGTCCTTTATATCTTTTGCCACATTCAACTCCAGATGGGTTTTGGCTCTCCTAAATGCAATCCTACATGGTTGTACAGTATCTCTGTTTCCCCAGTGTCACCTGCCATTGCTTACACCTCCTGCACACTTCCTCTTTAGAGTCTGGCCAGGAGCAACCTGATCATTCATGAAGGTATTCAATCATCTTTGCCTGGTTTCTTGCTTGTCAGGGTGAACTACTCCTGTGCTTAAAGGAGGTAATCCTTGAAAAGTGACCAGCTCTCCTGAAGTCCTGTTCCCCTGAAAGACCTATCTAATGGGCTTCTTTCAAGCCGTTCCCTGACCAGGACAAAGTCAGCTCTCCTGGAGTGCAGGACTGTGATCCTAACTTTCACTTTGACTCCTCCTTTCAGGATCATGAAGTCCAACATCTCATGGACACTGCTGCTCCCATGGTTGCCCTGACCTTATTATCCCCAACAGTTTTTCCTAGTTTGTACAGCAAAGTTACACTCCTTGTCTGGTCCTTAGCCATCTGTGTTAGGAAGTTGTTGCCAGTGCACTCCAGTTATGTCCTGGATTGCTTGTGCACTTCTGTGATGTCCTTCCAGCAGTTATAAGGGTGGCTAAAGTTCCCCATGAGGAAGAGAGCCTGTAAACACAAGGCTTGTTCCAGTTTTTTGAAAAAGACCTAACAGACAGCCACCATGGTGACGTTTACCTAAGCAAAGTTTGATGTGTGCCTGCTACTTACTCACATCTCTCTCTGTCATCTCTAAAAGCTTATATCCATTCATAGCAGCACTCAGGTCATGTGAGCTATCCCATCATCTCACTTGAGCCCTGTTTGTTCAATTCATGTTGTCTCTTCTGTTCACATCATTGCATCCCTCTGCTTGCTACTCCTCTCCACCACTTTCTCATCTGATTGCTGGTCAGATGATTTCAGGTATGTGGGACGTGGAAGAAGAAACTGTCCAACTGTGTTCCCTATACAAAACAGTAGCAAAGTATCTATACAAAACATCTCAACCTCACCAAATGCAACGCACCCCAGAGCTACAGCAAAGTCAAACCCAACACAGTGGTTACAACCTTCTGCAAAAGCCTAAAATACACAACAGTCATGCTCAGGAATAAAAGGATTTCCTCCAAAAAGCTCATACAACACATGGCAGGAAGCTTATTTCAGTTCTGGAGGCTTGTGTTGCCTCGAGCATCTCCCCTGGGTGGTGTCTCTGACTTACGTCTTTTTTGCTCTTTCTCTCCTTCAGACTACGGATTTTCCTTGCCAGGCAGTGCCTACCTAGAGTTGATCTTTTCAGATCTGAAGCAACTCGCAGTTCTGGGGGAAAAAGCTCAAAGCTTTAGCAATGAAAAATAGCAGGCATCTGCTGGGTAGCCCTCCCACCTAGTCCTACAATGTCGCAGACACCATCATGGATAAAAGCTGCTGTCAGACACTCAGAAAAATCTCCTAATGCAGCTGCCTAAGCTGCATCACTCAATCCTGAGATCTTTAATTCTACTCCTTTCCTGCTTGTCCTGACATCCAGCTCACTGGTACCCAGCACAAAGGGCTCTGATGAGAATACTTTTAGAAGTGCAGTTCCTCTGGAACATACCAATGGAAGACAATTATCATGATCTGTGTAACTCCAGAATGCATTCCATAAAGACTGACGTGCCAACAAACGAGGCACAGCCAGCCTCGTAATTCAAGACAGTTCCTGCCTGAAGACTTTGTCTCTTCCAGTAGATACATCAGGCCAGGGCACACATATTCTTTTTACAGATGAGGAGCTAAATTCATGCCTAAGGTCTCAGGAAGTCCTTAGCAGAAAGAGGAGCCACATCCCAGCTTCTGGGATTGCTGTGACGTAACTGCCTAACAAGAACACACTCCTTGGTGAAGTAAGGTGAAAAACACAGAACTTTAGGACTGTACCCCAAAACCAGCTGCCCCATCCATACCCAGAAAGTAGAAGTAATAACATTTCTTAAACATACCTCAAACTCCAGGTAGTGGTCCTTCAGTTTGTAATCATCTACCTCCTTGCCCTTGAGCTTCTTGTCAGGAGGATAGGAGCGATGTTCAGCAAGCTCAGTGGAGATCTGCTTCAGCTTAGCTTCATGGGACTTCAGTTGTTCATCCTTCAGAAACACATTAGGCACTTAAGTGACAGAATCTAAAATATTCAATAAGCAAAGGAAAATAAAGAGATCCCTATGCAATAATACCAAGTAGTTTCTCAGTTTCTTTCTTTTTCTCTTTCTTTCTGCCTGCCTTCCTCACTCTCTTCCTCGCCTTCACTCTTTCTCTCCTTCTTTCCTTTAACTACCTTTAATTAGATTGATAAGGTGTGTTATCCCAGAGCTCTGTCCCCAAGAGCTATCTCAAAGGCACCCAAGCAAAGTGGCCAAGTCTGCAGAAAAACTCAGCAGCTAGCAGATGCCACCGGGAAGGATAGCAAACCTGTCATCCCTCGCCTTGCTGAGAGCAACGGAAGCAGCTTGCTGCAGAGCATTACTGACAACATGACACTTCTGCTCTAATACATTTTTTTGCTAATTAATTAAGGCTGTTGTGTATGCAGTCAGACCAACGGCAGAACAAGACAGGCAAAGACCTTGCCTGAAGTCTCTGCAATGTAAAAGTAGTTCCTTTCAGGATAGAAAAGACATGGCGTCAGGGCCCCTCCTTCCATTTCTGCACTAACAAACACTCTGTTCTGCAGTTTCCATTTGTTCAGAACAATAAAATGCATTCAGAAGAGGAAGAGCTGTCCAATCTCCAAAAAGTATCTCATTTTGCTAAGCTGCTACCAGCTCTTATCCCACTGTGCAGTTGGAGAAAGTGAGGAGCTGCTACTCCCCCTTCCTAGGCAATTTCCTTTATCATAATCCCAGGCCCACTCACTTCCTCCAGTCCATCTGTCAGCTAACCTTCCCTCAGCTCAGAAGGTTTCCAGCTCCTGCAGCATGGCCTTCTGGCCACGGATCTGAAATGATGTTTGAATTAGGTAAGTCCAAAATATAGAAATGATCATGCAGATCTCAGTGACTTAGCAAAAGTTGTAACAGCAGGTAGGAACCAGTGTACCTAGACTCAGAGGAGGGGACAGCTGCCAGTAGTTGTCCCCCAGTGGCATGGCTGCACAGCTTGAAGGTTCAAGTCCAGCTTGGACGTGTCTGCACTGCTCTGTGAGTCGCTCTCAGCTCACTAAGCTGGAGCTGTGGAAAACACAGAAAGGGGAAAACTTCTACAGGGGACGATAGCTGAGCCCCAGCTAATCTCATTTTTCAACTCTTTTGCAAAAGACTTAAGAAAGAAATGTGGGATAATTTGCCTCCATCTATGCATGGTAAGACTCAAACCATTTGCTATTGGCTGCCAAAAATTCCTGTTACTCTTAGTAACTACCCTGGATCTGCTTGCTCTCTCTATTAGTTCCCCTGTCACTCTTTACGTTGTGCTGAATGCCAGGTCCCAGTGACATCCTGCTGTGGTGAGTTCTACAGCTTGGTGACCAGAGGTCTTTGAGCAGCTATTAATTTGGCACTTGTAATTTCCAGGGCAGCAGCCCTTGGGAGCTTTTGTGTGTGCATGCACATTCTCAGATAAAAGGAAAAAAAAAACCAACAAAACCCTAGTAGATCTTTTCTAGACTGTTCCTTTACATATAGTTTTGTCACATCCCTATCTGGTTGGACTACCCAAGATCAGACACTGATGTGCTTCTGAAAGCAAACTTGGTACAATGATCTCGCACAACCTGTCATGTCCAACCTCTCTCCCTTGCCTGTGTTAAGTTCTCACTGCACCCCGACTTCTGCCTGACCAGGAACATGCCCTTTGAAGAAGTACTGTCCATCATGATTCAGCTCACAAAATCCTCAACAGCAACCACAGGGATTTGACAATTCGTATTTTTTGCCTGCCAAATGAGAAGCAGCCTGCTGGCAGCTTTTCCACATTGACAGATAAAAGCGGACATGTTTCTGCTTGCCTTTGAATTTATCTGCTTTGAACACTTAACATTCTTCTGCCTTTAGCTAAAACAGTTTATCTTATTCCACTTTTCGTGTCTCCCCTTCTTTTGAGACACAAACCACAGGGCTGTGTTCTTAATTTTCCTTTCCAGATTAAACGGAAACAATGAGACCAGGAAACAGCGTCCTAAATGGAACAATTACCCAGAACAACGATGAGTAAAAAGGCTTTTTTTTTTTTTTGGTGACTAAGGGTAAATTATTGAAGGTATTTTTAAAAAGGTATGCACAAGCAAAAGGTAAAACCACCAGGATGAGACAAGTTAGCATTACTCTGTATGAGATATGTTTCAAACTTTAACCCAGAATAGAAGATGGAAAGTCGGTCACCACATCGTAAGAAGAAAGGCTACTGCCACAGAGAGGAAAAAAAGCAGGGGTGACATAAAAAAAGCCCACCCCCATAGAGAAATGTAGATTATGAGATAGTGGTTTCTAAGGAGCGTTGCTAAGCTATGAAGATGGCATAAAAAACCCTGCATTTAAGAAGCAATGCAGCACGGGCAGATGACTTTAAAAGCTACAGGGGGTTACTTGTAAAGTATACACCTTGGATTGGGATCTGTCACCTCCACCACTCTTAACCTGACGAATGTGACCAACATCGTGTTTGTGCCAGTGCAGGAGGAACTGCAGGCATGCACCACAGCTCCCAAAGTACACACAGCTATGTGCAAAAGCATCTGACGCAGCGGGTTGGAAACAAGCAGGTGTATTTTCATGCAAGAAGTAGTAGAGCTGTGAAACTCCCTGCCACAGGATGCTGGGGAAGCTAAATGCTTATGTGATCACAAGAGGAGACCAAGGATATTCATGTAAGGCTCAGTTTATAAATATACATTAAACAGGAAATCCCAGAGCTGATAAGGGCTGGGCTCCAGAAAATTGTTGCAGGATAAATATAATTGATGCTTGCCTGCTGTATCAGCTTTCACCTTTTATGACCCCAATAAGCCAAACACCAGAAATATGTCAATTTCTTCTGAAATGAGTGGCAATAAACACTCAAATCTCAAAACCCCCCACCAGTCAGTATGTGAAGTGTTCTCTGCAGAGCCATAACCACAGGATGAAAATTCTATATCTGGTACTAGGAACACTGGTGGGGTTTTTTTCCCCCAAAAATATAAAAAAATTGTATTCAAGCCTGCTCCTTCTCTCCCCTCACTTGCATCAAAAAACAAGCAGAGATTTAACCATGCAAGCCTCCTTCTCATAGGAATTTTAGTAGCAACAGCCACAAAAGAATGCCAAAGACCACTGACCAGTCTCCAGCCAACAGAGAAATTGCCATCACCTGCCCTCTATATAAAAACAGCTCACCTGAGATAGCTTTGTTGTGGTGGCTGGCAGGAGTGGGCGACTGAACTTCTTCTGAGAGCCAATTGCCGCTGGAAATGGTGGTGCAGAGAAGACAGCAGCCACACAGTTAATCTTGTTGATCCAGGTCTGCATTTCTTCTTGGCTCCTGGGGAAGAAACACATATTAAAGACCTGTTGACTGAGGGTCCTCTACCTCTTTCCCACCCCTTCAATAGCATTTTAAAAGTGAAAATAACCAGAACTGGACAAGTCTTAAAGTCTGCTCAGTCTTCTGGTCTATCTTTGCAAGTAGTTTGTGTCAGGTATCTTGGTCACAAGCTGACTGGTGATTAGGTCCATAACTCACCCTTGCACATGTTTTCCTAATCCAATTCAAATAACACAGGCAACACAGCCAACCAATGATCTGATTCAGACATATCCCAGCGTCTCAGATGTGCTGGACACCACAGATCTCTAGGAGGTTTCATATGGATCTCAGTAGAATGGGGCTTACGAGCAAGACTGATGCAAAGGTTTTTAATGTCAGAAGCAAAAGGCTGGTCATCTCTTCTGTCTGGGTATCACAGCCTGAAGAACTTAATCAAATTATTCTTGCATTAAGTAGTAACTTTGTTTCTGACCAAGGCGTACCTTCTAGAAAGACAACCAGCTAGGACCTGATGACATCAGGAGACAGACAATCCAAGGCTGCCTTTGGTCATTTATTTCAATGATAAATCACCCTGACTGTTAGAAGTTTGTGCCTTGTTTCCAAATTGAATTCTCTGCAGCTTCAGCTTCCAGCTGCTGCATCTTGTTACGCCTTTCTCAGCTAGATTAAAAAGCCTCTTAAAACCTGATGTTTCTTTCTCATGAGCTACTTGTGCACACTAATCAAATCAGTACTTAATCTTATTTCTGATCAAATAAACAGATTGAACCTCTTAAGCCTGTGCTTTAACCTGTCCAGGCATGAATTTACCCCTCCCTTCAGCACTGCTTGCTTTCCTCAACGATTGGCACAAATCAGAAGGAAGCACTTACTGGGCTTGGAAAAGCAGGACCCTCCAATCTGCTGTTTTAAGCTTGAGGACATTGGGTTTCTTCTCATAGTCTGTTGCCTTGGATGCCAGCGCATGATGCACACTAACTGCATTCTTCAGATCTTCCTCCGACAAAGCCTTTTCTGGCTTATATTCATCCTGCAGGAGTTAATAGGAGGAAAATGGTGTCTTATTTCTCTATACTCTACTCTCCTTTTTCCTCAACCTAGGGAAAAATCTTGTTCCATAGTCATGATTGGTATTAAAAGCATATGAACTGAATGCAACGTCTTGAGCACTTGCAGTTTCCACTACCTTTAACATCTTTTCCTTTATCTTTCTTTTTCATCTCTTTACAAGGGAGAGAAGTAATTTCGATACCTGCTTGACAGGAAGAGGGGTAAACAAGAAATATATGACTATAACAACAGCTGTGAACTATTTGTCTCATTTCAGTATTCCTCCATGTCCAGCTCCCCACTTCCATGGCTCAGTTCATGGTTCCTGCTTAGGTTTTTCAACCTCCACTGCTCGAATTTAATTTTTCTCAAACAACTACCTTAGTATCTCCTCCTAGACAGGCCCTCACACAGTGGAGAAACCTCCTTAGCAACCTCCTTTAAATCTCTCTGCTCAGGGTCTTCGAGTGGCAAGCACAGGACCTTCCAGGTTTCTGACACAACAACAGTACCGCTTCCAACACCAAATAACAAAAGCAGGGAGTCAAACTTCTCTGTGTTGCAAGTGTCAGCCTGGCAGCAGTCTTTGATCTCCTGAATGGCAGATCCTGGATGAGGGCACCGTCATGGTGTAGCCACAAGTTCTGTTTAAAGCCCACTTGACTCTAAAAGGCTTGGAAAAGCCAGGAGCTTTTCCAATGAAAAGTCACTTGCCAGGAACACTCCGCATGCAAAGTTTCTGAAGGAGAGGCCAAAGTACTCTGCAACCGACTCCATTTCTTCCTCTTAGTACATCACAAAAATCAGTCAGTCTCATCCAAAACACTCACCAAGGGAGGGGTGTGAAGGCTGCAAACCAGAATAATAATTCTCTGCAGGCACAATAATTATCAATACCTCCACTTGAACAGAATTGTTACGAGATGGGCAACAGAGTGCATGACACAGAGCATGTGCAGGGACAGCACTGGCTTAAACACTGAGGGAGACACCCACCCTGGAGCACAGATGGTTAATGTGGATGAATTGGTAAACCAGGGCTTCTCTGTCAGCACACAGACAGGGTCACAGCCAGTGGCAACTACACTGCTGCCACCTGTGCTCTTGGTCAGGTCAGGGCTCTCCACAACAAATTTCAATGGATGGGGAGCCACCAGTTGGGCTGACCACCTCTCAGAAGGGAGGAAACAGCATCTGCTCCTCTGTGCCGTGTTCTCATCCTTCCTCACAGAGGTCCAGCTAGTGCAGGCACAGAACTTGCTGCTGCTCAAAAACTTCACCAGGGGAGACACACTTACCCAGCACTACTGTCTCAGCACCACCTCCATTTGGGGACAGACAAGGGCATAACACGCCACAGGTCTTGCAGGCCTAGCAGAAAGGCAGAGCACTGCTGCACAGACCAAAGAATAGCCTTCAACCTAAACATCTGGAAGCAAGTGAAGCCTAATGTCCTTCCCCTCTCACAGCCCGAGTGCCAGCAAGCTTTGGAGATATCTCCATATCAAGATGGACTTTGCTTACATACACTTTAGGACACTTTCTAAACCTTCTTCAAGGAAGATCTGGCAAAGTCCCTAGCTGAAGGAAAAGAAATGGGGGAGGTTGCTCAACATCTGGCTCAGCCCCACTTTGAAGACGGAGGAAACAACCCCCCAGGTCAAGCTGTTTCCTTCACAGGTTCAAAAGGTGATTTATTTGGTAGTAGTTTTGGGGTAAATGACTGGCTCAACTGTCCAGGGAAACTGGAAAAACTTCAGGGGCAGGAAATGAACTTAGGCAGGCCTCAGAAACATGATATTCTGTTTTTTCTCAAGTTACTGCCTAGAGACAGTGTCAGCTATTGCCTTGCCTGCTGCCTCCTAGCTTCTTCTGTGAGATACATCCAACATCCACAACCTGCTCTGGTGTCTAAAGCTGTTCCAACACAACTCCACATTTGGGCAGTCCCAGAAGCAGTCCTAGCTGAGAACCCTTCCTTACTGACAAGGCAGCATTCACATTAATCCTCGCTAATCCCACCAGATCAGCTGGCTGCTATCTACCTTGACAGCTGGGGCTCTGCCAGCTTCTCCAGAGGCACTGACCAGCATACCGGAAATGTCTCCACGTAGTTGGCCAGCCTCAGAGAAAGCTGGAAGGACATGAATGTGCTGTTCAAAATTCCTCCAAAGCTTTTCAACTGGCAGGGAATGTCAGGGGAGCGGGAACATCCGTATCTCCTATGCCATCAAGGACAGCAAGTGCTCTGATGTGCTGGTGTCAGTGTGGAGGTTGAGCTGGAATGGAAGGCAGTTCACTAAAGTTAGACCAAGACAGTGGCAAGAAATATATGAGGAGCCAGAAAGAAACTGTGACCTTTCTGTCAGCTGAAGGCTGATGTGAGTGCTGCACACAACGCAACGACATGCTGAATTCATCCTTCTCTGACTCCTGGAGAATGACTTTCCCACATCCTGCTGACCCGGAGTCAGCGTGTTTCTAAATGTGTATTTGATAGACCAGAGAATGGCATTTGGCTCTTTATCAGTCAGTGCACTGTGGGTGGATATCTCTGCTTAGTTGCATGTGATGGCTGCAAGACTGTCTTTCAGAAAGCCTCATCACCCAACACTTTTCATCATTCTGTCCTTTCTCGCTCTCTTTTTCTTTTTTCAATATTTTAATAAAGACATCTGAGAAAAGTTACATAAAAATACCTGAAAGCTTACAAGACTATAAAGTGCCACACCAAAAAGCAAAGATGTTGCGAACCTTGCAGAAGGGCCCAAACAAAACACAAACGTCCATGTCCTGCACTGCTAGCCCAGAAGCAATTTCTAGCAAGGAAGTGAGGTCAGCCTTATGCCCTCTCCGTATACACCTCTCTTCTGTATGCACATCACATCACATGTCAGTCTAGTGAAGAGACATTCTGTCAAAATCCTACTTTGCAATTTCCTCTTGCTATGAAGAGAGGGCAGAAAATTAACCTTGGCCTGAGGATGCCCAGAGACAGGGCCAACATCCCAAACATGTCAAACCTCTCATTTTATGTAATATGGTACAGGTATGTTTAGCTGGCTAATTGCAAATGCTTCCACTGAGCCCCTCCAGTGGCCTCTGTGCTCACTCATTCAGAAACTTTCTCTTACAACACTCCTTTAAAAATAAAACAACATGCAGCACAGGAACTAGCACTGGAACAGTTCCAATAGAAAACCAAATAAATAATTAAATAAATTTATATATGCGGGCACGGAGTAAATCTAAAGTGACCATCACAAGCCACTCTCGTACATGGACTCTGACATCAAAACAAGGAGAACTGAACTGGTGTGCAGAATGGCAGGAGAATTGGGATCACAGTGCCCACTGGGGGAATCACAGCTGCTACAAACAATTAATATTTATATTACAGTAGTGTCATGAGGGAACAGCTGAGTTACAGATAAACACAGAAAGCAATAGTGCAGAAGTTTGTATATGTGTTTATGTGTATACAGCCCCTAGAACAGTGAGATTTCTCTCTGCTGCTTGAACAGCATTCAGTGCAATGAAACCATCATCACAGCTGTTACCTCCACAAATATATAGGTAATATACAGGTAATGTGTGTCTCCCTATATCAATGCACCCTGCCCTACCTACAGCACTGCATAATCATGAGAGAGGGTAAACAGAGAACAAGGAAATCCTTTGACCATGACTACTGCCAGAGCTATGCATTTTTACAAAAAAAATAAAGCTGTTCTAAAATGGTCCTGAACTTTCTAATATAAGGACAACTTCATTCTCCTGGTATATAGCAAAAGGAAACAACAGCTCAGCAACTTTTACTGTAACAGCTTGGTCTAACTGTGTATTTTAAAACCCTGGCACCCTCAACTTCTGCAATACCATGTCCCTAGCAGAGCAAAGTTTATTTCAGGGGTGAAGCACATGACTGCCAGACCTTCTGGAGCTGAACATCAGGGGATGTCTCACAGCTGCAGTGTGAGGCACTGTGGCTAGCAGGGGCTGAAGGCATCCTGGGGAGGCTTGCAGCTGCCCATCACTTTGGGAATGACTCACTTCCCATCAGGATCCTCTGTCAACCTTTGACAGCACTAACATAAAAGTCTTGCTTGTCACTGTGCTACAAGTAAGATGGCTTCAGTGCAAGTGCCTTCAGGACCGCAAGGAGAGTCCAGCTTTGTGGAGTAACCACCCTGTAATGACTGAATTCAAGTGCTGTGACAAGTGCAAGATGCACAAATAGCAAACAAGTAAGAACAAGAACTCCAGCAATGCATTTAATTCTGCAAAGATGCAGTCAGATGTGAAATTACTCTCTTGCTTTCCAAAGGATGGAGAGTGAGAGTGGGAAGAGCAACGCTGGGTAGAAAAATTTGCATGCTACATCAGCATCTCTACATTTTGTCAAAGAGAAGGCATTTTAAACTAGTATGACAGTGATGCTCATAGAAGTACGTAATTGAGACTCTAAAATAGATAGCATATCAACTTCTCCCCTTGAAAGCTTACTAAACCCCCCTCAAAGATCAAATAAGAAATTAATTAACATGTTATGGACAAGGAGCATTCTTACTTCTCAGGAAACCACGCAGTCTTTTCAGGTGAACACTGAAGATGGCTTATTTCAGAAATCAAGGCAGATGACTCCATTCCACCCAGTTAAGGACAAAGGCAAACCTGTCCTGAAGGCCAATTTAGTAAAATCTGAACCTGCTGGCAACAAGACGACCAGAGGGAAGGCTAAGATGCTATTCAATAGACTTGGTTCTAGTCTCTTGCACTGGCTTTGAGCCTGTCACATCCAACTTTCAGCCCAAATCTTTTCTCCTGACTGCAGATTGTTTTGTCCATTACAGGATTTCAGCCTCTCAAAAAGGTACTGCACATAGAGCATCCACCTTGTAAACTTCATGCTCTAAGAATTTGATCCAAACCTGTCTCTCTCTTCTCACAGATTATGCGGATTGGCTTCAATGAAACCAACAATTTTAAAAAAACACAGCAAGGGAGGAGGAAACAGCAGTATGCACTTGAACTTGCGCTCCTGATAGTTGCAAAACACAGTGGAAATGTAAAAAGGCTTTCAAAAGAACATACTTCTACAATGCAAGACAGTCTGGACAAACACCACTTATTTCATGAACATTTCACCTATGCTAGGGGTAGCAAAAAAGCCTTAACAATCTAATTAGCTGCTACCATTTATTTGAGTTTGACAATTCTCACTCATATGTTGCATTTCACATTCCAAAATAATAGTTAAAGCTGTGCTATAATCCATTAAAGCTTGTGCCAAAAGACTTGAAGGGTTTCAGCTGACTTTTTTTTTTTTAGACTACTTGCTGTCAGGGAGCAAAGTCTGTTAGAAACCAGTGTCTCATCTTGCTTTGGAGAAAAAAAAGAAAAGGATCCTAGTATCCTTTTCAATTTTGCTATGGAGCAGAAGCCTCAGATTCCTACCAATCCCAAGCTGCCATTCAATTGTTTCGCAGCTAGACTTTGCAGGCATTGCAGAAAAAGTATACTATGAAAAGATGGGAAAGGAGGACAACCTTACAGGAGGAGAAGTCACACATATGAACCGCAGTGTTAAAACCAGCCTGGAGGAATGCGTGCAAGACAGAGAGATGCTGCTGTCTCTGCTGGTGAAGCTGGCTATGTTTTCAGCTGTGAGTAACAGCAGTGGTATAAACTGGAGTTGATAGGGTGCACATGTGGATGGGGACAATGGAACTGAACTTCAAAGTGTGAAAAGGGAGAGGGTGTCACTAAAAAGATTCATGCCTGAATGTGTGTGTAAACAGGGTGGGGGGCAGAGAGACGGCTACACTCTGTGTCGGAGGGGAAAAAAGCCTGTGGGCTGTGAGAGCAGAGAGGATGCCTGCTGCTTTATCCTTCTTTAATTAGTTTCCAAAAGATAGCGATTTCCACTACCTTCTGCAAGTACAGGACGGTTCCCTTCAGCACAGCATAAAAGGTTTTCCAGCCTCGCCTTCCTCGGGGAGCTGCAAAGAAAACAAATGAAAACCCGTTTAACTCAGATCCATTTTTACACTTTGTCTAGGCAACAGGAGAGCTACATTAGTCCTGTGTTAAACCTCCTTTGTACTCTCCTTTTCAAAGGACAATGCAACTCAGCACAGTGCCTGCGCATACCTGCTGTGTGAGAGAGTAATGAAAGAACCCTGATGCCAGCCCTGGACTGGATCAGGAGGGAACAGCAGAGATGCAGAAAGCAGGTCAGAGAGATCCCGTCTTTGTGCTCTTGCAGGTAAGTGGACACCTTCCCTACACAGTTAGGTCTGAGCTCTACACCATGGCAGATTTTACAGAAGGAACCACCCTTTCTCCATGTCACATCAGGCCAGCAGGCGCTGCTCAGGACCAATAGGACATTGCTCAGAAAGCAGCACCTCTCAAGAACATCCTTCCCTCTTGCTTCTGCTGCATACCCAACTTGGTACCAAAGTAGTCAGATGGCTTCTTGGTCGCCGTCGCCCCCGACTTCCTGCAACCTCAGAACAAGCTGGAGAAAAGAAGAGGAGCCAAACAAAATCCTGAAGAATTAAAAAAATCACCCCTCAAGAAACCTGAAGTCAGTTAGAGGTTGAAGGCACAGACAACATAGCCAGCCCACAAATTCCAAGAAACAAGCACTTGAGGGGAAAAAAACACCTAAAGAGAGAAGGCACAGGCAGTATGATCACAGTGCAGGAGACCAGAAGCCTGCATTTAAGCTCAGTCTCCAACAAGTACGCCCCACTGACCAGCATCTACTTGCCTCTATACTGAAATTAATAACCCGTGCACAACTAAAGCATCGCCCTCAGAAAGGCATCCAATTCTTATTTGAAGACAGCAAGCAATACTGAAGAGGTTATTAGTCCCTTGCTCCAGAGGTTAATCATTCTCATCTCACATGACAGGCCTTATTTCTAACTGGCATTTGTTCGGTTCAGCTTCCCGCCATTGGCCCCTGTTACATCCTCCTCTAGACTGCCTAAGTGCTTTAGCCCTCAGTACTTCTTTCCTGATAAGATGCACATGGCACGCTAGCACATCACTTCATTAGCAATCATGCACAAGCTCATCTCTGCCCTGCAACAATCCCATTAGGAAACTAAATATAATAAGGTCTAACTATTTTTTTTTTTAAAAGTTTCCTTTTATTTGCAACTTGAAAGTCAAAATGTAACTTTTTCAAGAGCTGCATGACAATGAGAGACAGACCTCTAATATCTACAGAAACTTCCAAAAACACAGCCTTGGTTACTCATACACGGATTATTCCCAAAATGCCAGCATCCAATGTGCTGAATTCTACTTACTTATAATTAAATAGATAATTTAATAAAGGCAACTAGATACAATTATTTATTAAGGTTAAACAGAAGTTTAATAAAGAAGAACCTATTCACAGCATCCGGTCATCACAAAGAATGAGGTCAGTTTGATTTCGACATCTCTGCTTGAATTTAGTTGTCCAGCTGTCAGCCTCCAGCTTGAAAATACTGACCTGTAATTGTACCTTCTAAAACATGCTAGCAAAACACATAAACACCAGAGAGCTTATCCCAGCTAGGACAGACTTGCAGTGACTGGAAACCCATTACAAAGTCAGACCCTGCCTTCAGGATGCAGCCCAACAGCGTGAACCATGATTAGGTGACCGCCAGCAACAACTGGGGAAAATACAGATGCTCTGAGTAGCCTCTGCTGTCTCCAAGAACATCAGTAGAAAAGAAACAAATGAAGATGTCCAAATAAAACACACACAGGTGAATCAGAAGCCTTCGATAATTAGTGCACCACAAATGAAGCAGGACAAGAAGGAAAGAGGATGAATAACATAAGAAAGAGACACGCCATTATTATTATAAAGAAGGAGCAGGGAGAAACTGCGTAAATGGCATAAAGTTAGCAAAACTGCTGACCTTCACTGGGTATGTGACCCATGGCTGGGAAAATAGGAAAAGGAACAACTACAGCACCTTCCAAGCAGAGATAAAGAACAGCCTTCCTTTAAAGACAGTCACAGGGGGGAAGGAGAGACTCGAAGCAATCTGGTGTCGCATAAGGAAGAGGAGAATTACCAAACTTCTACAGAACAGCTACTGTAATTCACTTGAAATTGTTTTCTCTCTGCAAACCATGAGATTCATTTTCTTTTAGCACAAAAGATTCACATTGCTTTGCTGTATCACATTACTCATTATGCTCATGCATTAGAGATTCTGCAAATGCGACTGAACATCGTAAATCCTGGCCTAATAGTGAGAGTGTGATAATCCAATTGCTGCGTTGTTTGTTATTGCTGCAATTTCCCCTAATGAAGCAGCACTATTTGCCTTGAGAAGCACATGGACTCATCATAAGTGGCATTGTGCAGAGATAACAAGAAAATGAGACGTTAAGAATGGAAGATACTCACTTTTCTTTCCATCCATATCTGCATGGCTTTTCCGAGCCAGAAATCCAGTTTTATACACGGCAGCATTGGGGTCATGAGGGATGTCCAAGAATGGGTTATTGGAGTTGCCAATTCGACTGACAGCCTTCGTCTGGCTCCCATTATCTTTTTCATCTGTACCATCTGAATGAGACTTTTTTTTCTCTTCTTCATCCCTTCAAAAGCAGTGAAAAACAAGCATAAATGAGGGACTGACCAGCAAAGTTTCATTTCAGTAATTTTTGCACGCTCCTTGTCAAAACACACCTCTGTCTTTATAGGCGGGAGAGACCCTATAAAGACAGAGGTCTGTTTAGAGAGGGGACCCTATGTTTAAAGAGAAACACAGACATGTACTGAAACATAGGTTATAGCAAAGCTTCAGTTCACCTGCTTCACTAGCACAGGACACAGGGGCAGGATTTTCAAGAAAATCCGATTCCCATTTACAGTCTCAAAAGGCAGATTTCAAGAGCGTTCCGTGTCTTCTAACTTCACCTATTTTTAATTCTACTTACTTGAGTGCTAAAATGGGAGATATTTTCCTGCTGGGCTCTCCTGAAAAACCTCCAGTTTCTTCCTGAGTTCACGTGTATATGAAAAGGGATTAGATTACTAGAGATGACTGCGTCTTACCCCTTAACATATGAAACACAGGCTCTACCCACTTTTCTTTATTTTCCTCTGCAGACTGGCATAAAAGTAGTAATTTAAAAATAAAAACTATACTAGGTGAATTACGTTACCTGTATTTTAGAAACAAAATGCTGCTCAAAATGTTACTTATTAGGGCAATGCATTCAACACAGCTCTTGGGGACAACAATGCAACCCATTTCAGCAAGTCACAAGCATTGCCTGACTAATAAATGCCTTTTTGCTTATCACAGCCAAAGGCAAAAAGGACCTGGCAACATCAAAAACAAAGGGTGTCCATCACAAGAGTAGGATTATGGTTTTCAGTGAACAGCAGGCCACAGAATCTGGGTGGATGGTGTATTTGGAGGAACCACAGTGTCAGATTACAGAGCAGCCCTGTGTCCTTTGAAGACCAATACATTCCCCTCCAGGTGACTGGAAAAGGTGCATCAGGGAGAACGAAGGCTGCCATTAGAAAGTCACAGAATCACACAGAATCACAAGGTTGGAAAAGACCTCTAAGATCATCGAGTCCAACCGTTCCAGTCGAATGCTAAACCATATCCCTAAGTACCTGATCTACCCTTTTTTCAAACACACTCAGGAATGGTGACTCAACCACCTCCCTGGGCAGGCTGTTCCAGGCCCTGCCCTGGCACAGCTTTGTGCCATTTCCCCTTGTCCTATCTCCTGCCACCTGGCTGAAGAGACCATTGCCCACCTCTCTACAAACTCCTTTCAGATAATTATAGGCAGCTACAAGGTCTCCTCTCAGCCTCCTCCTCTCATGGTAGCAATGCTCCTCCTAAGACCAGGACCTGATTAAAAAAAATAGAAATCACTATCGCTTGAGAGTAACAGTAGAGGGACTGGACTTCCAGCTGCTGTATCGCACTGGAGCCAGATCATCAGCAGAGAGAGCAAGCTCAGGCAGACCTTGCAACCATATGCACATATTCAAAGGCACGTATCCGATGAGGAACCAAGGCGTACATCCGTACAAAATCTCCCTTTGGGGCACACAGTGCAACCATGTCTGCCTACAGGAATGGCCAACCGAAGAGATGTCTTCCAAGAACTGTAGGCTAGAGTAGCAATCAGCTGAAATCGCCTTTGGGGGAATAACTTAGTCTGAGGAGGTACAAGGATAATAGACCAGTCTGACAATAAGGAAACCAAATCCAGACAGAGGGAGGCTTAATACAGTGAGTCCAGCAATGCCAGGCAATATTCCCAGGCATTTGATCAACCTGTATTACTTTGTGCTTGGCATGGTCTCAGCCCTGCCCACTCCCAAAGAACTTCCAGACACAGATTAGGAATCAGCAGTCAAGGATCACCCTAACAGGCTGCACAGAGGCAGGCATCTTCTTTCGGAGGGCAAGACTTTTCACCAGTATGGATACAGATACTACACATTAACACTCGGTCTGACAGTCACGGTAGTGACGCTTGATTTAGTTGTAGAGATACAGACAATATGGTGCACCATACCATGACAGTGTTGTCTTGCACGGCCCCTCCCTGTACTGATCACATTTACTAGCATGTCTGGAGCATTGCATGACACATGTTTCTTAAACATGTGTCCGTTCCAGGAGCAAATTCACTCAACACAAGTCTGTGATATCTAATGCAGACTAAAACCTCTCATAGGGCACAAACACTTGGGCTGATTTATCACATAGAAGTACCTTGTGAATTCTGGGATCTTTGCCAAGGACACAGTGGATTTCTCCTTGCCATCAGAGACCTGCTGCAATAAATGGCTTAGCTTTTTTTTTTTTTTTTTTAATAAACTATTCTCTTTGGAGTCATGGGATCAAATTATCTTCTACTGATCAATTGTATCTTGGGAACATACCAGTGTCTTTAAACATGCGGCCACAGATGATGTGATGAGCAATCCTGCGAAACTGGACATCACTACTGGTGTGGGTAGTGCTCTTGAACTCAGCATCTCTGGGGCAGCTACTCAACAGGAATTCTTCAAAAGGCAAATACAGACAGACAAAGACAAAATGTCTTGCCTGATCTTGAATATGAAATACTGTGGTGGTTTGGCCATGGCTGGAGGCCAGACGCCCACCAAAGCAAATCTATCACTTCCCTTTTCATCTGGACAGGGGAGAAAATATGTATTGAGAGCCTTAGGAGTCGAGATAAGGACAGGGAGAGATCATCCTGTAATCACCATTGTGGGCAAAACAGACTCAACACAGAGTGAAGGAAAGAAAACTCTAATTTCACTACACAGTGAAACCAGAGTTGGATAATGAGAAGTGCGACCAGATCTTAAAGCACCTCTTTCCATGATTTCGTTCCCTTCTTCCCCCAGGGATGGGGGGAGGGGTGGGGAGGAAGGCAGTGGGAATGGGGGTTTTGGTCAGTTCCTCACGAGCTATTTTCTTTTTTGGGGGTGGGGGCCATTCCTCACATCCTTCCCCTGCTCCAGCATGGGGTCCCACCCATGGGGAGACAGTCCTTAACGGACTTCTGCAGCATGAGTCCTTTTCACAGGGCTTCATCTCTTCACCAGTTGCCCCAGCATGGGTCACTGCTATGGAGTGCAGTCATAGAACGTCTCTCAGTCCCAGAATGCTGAGCCTGGTCCACCATGGAGTCACAAGCGCTGCCCCCCAGCAAACCTGCTCCAGCATGGACCTCTCTCTGTATCTCTCTAGCTCTCTCCATGGACTGTAGGTTTTTCCAGGAGCTTACTCCAGCATGGGTCAAAGTGTCTCCACCTGCTCCAGTGTGGGGCCTCTCCAGAGTCTGCACATGGGGTCTCTGGTCCCCATCATCTTCCATGGGCTGCAAAGGAACAACCCACTCCATCATGGTCTTCTCCATGGGCTGCAGGGGAATCTCTCTGTCTGGCACTTGGGACGCCTCCCCCCACTTCTTCATTGACCTTGGTGTCTGCAGAGTTTATGAAATCTTTTCACTCCCTTCTCTGGTGGCAAAAAGTGTCTGCATGTGGGTTGGTTTTTTTTTTTTTCCTCTTAAATGTGGTTTACAGTAGCGTTGTGACCATCGCTGATGGGCTCGGCCTTGGTCAGCAACAAGTTCATCCTTGAGCCCAGCTTGTGCAGAGAGCTTCTAGCTGCTTCTTGCAGAAGCCACCTCTGTAGCTCACCACCCAAACCTCACCATGCAAAACCACAACAAACGCCAATGGAAATAGACCAGAGAATGTTAGACTCACTTCTACAAATACTCCGTATTGCTTCGTGGTGAAGCGGAAGAAGAAAGCTGGACAATTGGGAGAAGTTTCCAAGCAGTAGAACAGTTTGGGGTTTAGGCTTTCCTTAGATCTCCTCCAAATGTTGCTGAATAGATATGACCTGAATAGGCTTTATCAAGGATGTAACAATCCAAACTTAATCCTCACTGGACTTTAGGATAGGACTGCAAGAAGGACGAGCTGCAGAAAATTCAATTCGCCTTTGGATACATGCACCTGAAAACTGATCTTTCACAGACTGGTAGGGGATGAAAGTGATCCCTGAAGATCAGCTAGTCCAAACCTCACTGCTAAAGCAGATTTACCTAGGGCAGGTTGCACAGGACTTCATCCAGGTAGATCTTGACTATCCCCAGAGAAGGGGACTCCACAATCTCTTGGCAGCCTGCTCCTGTGCTCTGTCACTATCAGAGTAAAGAAGTTTTTTATCATATGGAGATGGAACTTCCTGTGTTCTGGCTTGTGCCCACTGCCCCTCATCCTGTCACTGGGCACCACTGAGAAGAGTCCAGCCCCATCCTCTAGACAGCTACCCTTTAGATATCTATAAGCATTGATGACAACCCCTCAGTCTTCTCCAGGCTAAACAGACCTGGCTGTCTCAGCCTGTTCTCATATAAGCGATGCTCCAGTCCCCTCTTCATCCTTGCCACCCTTTGCTGGGCTCTATCCAGTAGTTCCCCATCTTTCCTGAACTGGGGAGCCCAGAAATGGACACAGCACTCCAGATGTGGCCTCACCAGGGCAGCGTAGAGGGGGAGGAGAACCTCCCTCAACCTGCTGACCATGGTTTTCTCAATGCACCCCATGTCACCATTGGCCTTCTTGGCCATAAGGGCACACTGCTGGCTCATGGAGATTTGCCTGTCCACCAGGACTCCCAGGTCCTTCTCTACAGAGCTGCTTCCCAGCAGATCAACCTCTAATCTGTACTGGTGACTGAGGTTATTCCTCCCTAGGTGCAAAACCCTATATACTTGCCCTTGTTGAACTTCATCAGGTTCATCTCTGTCCAATTCTCTAGTCTGTCCAGGTCTTGCTGAATGGTACTGCAGCCTTCAGGTGCATTGGCCACTCCTCCCTGTTTTATAGCACCAGCAAACTTGCTGAGGGTACACTCTGTCCCCTTGTCCAGGTCACTGACAATATGTTGACTAAGACTGGAACCAGTACTGACCCTTGGGGCACACCACTGGCTACAGACCTCCAACTAGACTCTGTGTCACTCATCACAACCCTCTGAGTTCTGTAGTTCAGCCAGTTCTTATTCCACCTCATCTATCCCACACATCCATAGATTCCATAGGTAACTATGAGGACATTATGGAAGATCGTGTCAAAAGCCTTGCTGAAATCAAGGTAGAAAACATGCACCACTCTTCCCTCATATACCCAGCCAGTCATGACATCATAGGCAACTATTGGATCGATCAAGCATGATTTCCCCCGGGTGAATCCATGTTGACCTTTCTCGATAACCTTTTCCTCCACATGCATTCAGAATGAGCTGTCCCATCATACTTGAAATCAATTTTTCTTCTTCAGCTTAAAACTGACAATGGTCTGTGCAAAACTCAGACCATAGTATTATAGACAACAGGATGTTAAGAGGTCAGCTAGTCCATCTCTTTAACTCTAAGACCAGATCCATTCTTCCTAAGAGAATAATCAGTTCATAAAAACCACCAGTGAAAGCACTTAGCTCATCCAGGCAAACAGAGGCCCTGTTTTAAAAAGGCTTATTGCCAGAAAGTTATTTTTTAATGTTCAACCCAAAATTTCCTTGTTTCAAATTTAAGCCCAACCACAATGGGTGTGAAAAATAACTCACACCCTTCTCTTGTGCAAGAGCCTGAACAAAATACACTCAAGTCCCTCTCTGTGCCTCCTCTTCTACCTACAAACCCAGCTCTTTTAACCTCACCATTTCATGTTAACACAATCTTGAGTACATTTCACCTATGGATTATGTCATGGTAGAAGAACAAGAGTTTACCTTGTGAGGATGAAAAAATTCTCATGGAAATACCAAGTCCCTCAGGGAAATTTAAACAGCACGAGAACTTGGGACACAATTAGTGGGGCTACATGCAGTCCTGGGTGGTTCCAGTAACCTCAGCACACTGAAAACATGATGCATTGGACTAAATGGATGAAACAGTATGTAGCTTCACTGCAGACACTAGGAACTTCTGCCAATTACTTCAGTGAGGTAAGTGAAGTAGTGAAGCACTACTTAGTGCTTCGGCTGCTGTTGAGAGAAATGAAACACCATCCAACTGACAGGAGAGATCTAGAACTGCAAGTAGTAGAGAGCAATGGGAAAAAAAGTATAATGGTATTTCTGACATTTGGGTTTCCCATACTGTGTTTCTCATCTCTTTCAGGACACTGAACAACAAAACAGGCAAGAGGAAACAGGCAAGCAAAGTAAATGGCAGAACGTTTTCTAGGGGTTCTATTGTGGAAAGTAACAAAAAATTGGGGGGATGCAGTGCAGAGTAGGGATGTGTATTCAGGATCCATTCAGGGTAAATTTGCGGTCAGATCTGCTTATTTTACTGATCATGGTACCTTTTGGAGAGATTGAACCTGGAACTACTGCAGAAAAAAAGAACTCTAATGCAATTATCTCTTTCAGAGATGTACTCATGCTTCCCTGTTCATAAAGGATAAATTAATATTTCCCTACTGAAATCAGCATATCTGCTGATTAAGGTTGCCACTTCTCTTGACTACAAAATTAGAATCAACAGTAGACTTACTTTCTTGTGGGTTTTGGATTAAACTCTAATTCTACTGGAAATGGACAGCAAAACAGTTAGAATGATGACACTCCTAGCTCTAGGCTAGTAAGGTAAGGATCAGTCTTCCCCCATCCAAGGTATTGCTGTTACCCTTCCCTGCTTGGGACTTGCTGACAGTCATCAGTCCACCAAACAATGCATTGCCAGAGAAGCTCTTAAACTGTTGCTTAGCTCAACAAGAGAGTCCTAGAACTTCAAAGCTATACTGGCTGGAGGAAATACATTCTTTTAACTTGCCAGGATTGCAAGGAAGCTTATGCTGGGTTTTCACAGATTCACAGAATTGTAGGTATTGGAAGGGACCTCCAGAATCAAGTCCAACTCCCCTGTCAAAATCAGGTGCCCTAGGAGAGGTCGCACAGGTAGGCATCCAGAAAGGTCTTGAATATCTCCAGCGAGGGAGACTCCACACCCCCCTGGGCAGCCTGTCCCAGGGCTCTGTCACCCTCACTGTGAAAAAGTTCTGCTGCATGTCGGTGCGGAACTTCCTGTGCTCCAACTTGCAGCCATTGCCCCTTGTCCTGTCTCCACAGACAACTGAGAAGAGGTTAGCCTTAGTCTCCCACACTTCAGATATTTATAAACATTGATCAGATCCCCTTTCAGTCTTCTTTTCTCAAGGCTGAACAACCCCAGTTCATTCAGCCTTTCCTCATGAGAGGAAACTACCTCTCTTGCACTACCTCTATTGCAGCCCTATTTCCATGTTTGCCTTACCTCTCACTTCTACCCCTGCCAACTACATCAGGGAAGCAAAGCGATACTCTTTGGAAAGGAGAGGCAATCTTCCTCAGCCCCATCAGAGCAAAACTGGCCATGTCCACTTCCTATTAACCTTTACTCTGCAGACCATGACAGCATAGGAAGTGAGTGATGTGCCCTGTTCCTCTAGCTCACAAGTCCTGGAGCTCCTTGGGGTGATTACACCAACCATACATCTCTAAAAGTGAGGACAGATATCTTCACATTCCCTCTTCCAGCCAGACCTCTCAGCCCTAAAGGTAAAGGCACAAACTCTTAAGACTGCCCAGGATGAGCTTTGTCACATTAGTCAGATTGTCACATCAGTCTGAGCTGAGTGTCAGACCAGAATCAACAACTGGCCACTTAGAACATTCTGCTAGGAGAAGGCAGCTTTAGACCGGTATCTCAAAGCCTTATTTAAGGAGGATTTAAATTTCTCCCTTCTCCAGCCTGCGTGCAATTTTCCCCCAAACAATTCATTAGCAAGGGATACAGACTGAAGTATGTAAATGCCAAAGAAGCTTACTCCTGTATAAGTGGTAACTATCTCATAAATCACCTTGACTGAAGCTCATGGGAGCAGAGCCAGGCATGAGCCAGTTTCCACCTGGAGGCTGCCCAAGTGTATTAGACGCGGTACGGTCTCTTGCCAAGATCTGAAGGAAAATTTTGACATCAAGAAAGTCACAGAATGGATTCTGCTGGGTCTGAAGTACCTGTGAGAGAGTGTCTTGCAAGCAACTCTGGTGTTATGACATGCAAGATTCAGAAATGTCCGCTGTCATACCTGTGAGGGGGCTTATCAAAGATAGCACTTCTTGGTGATCCTCCCTTATCTAACACCCTTCTGAACAAGGGCTGTGACCCCAGTTAGGACCAGCAGCTCTTTTAAGTGAGGATGCATACCCTGACAAGAAATTCAGTTGCAGATGCCGAACTTGAAACAAGGAAGATCAGAACCCAATGGGCCTACAAGACCTACGGTGGTTGTTTGGACTTTTGCCACAAAAGGTGCAGAAGCATGCAGCCCAGGCATAGATTGCTCTTAAGAACATGGGGATTCAGGTACGTAAATCCACACAAGTAAACATCTAGTACAGCCAAAATAGAAAAAAAATATGCACAACTCATTTATTATTCAGCAAAACCCACTGTTCTGCAAGCAGCAAAATCTGAATCTGACACTTCTACTCTTTGCTGGCATACCTAGACCATATAAAACCTAAACATAGAGAAATGCCAATTTAACACAATCAAAAATTGAAGCTCTTTCTTGTCTGCAGTATTTCCATAGTTAACAAGTGTTAGCCTGTTGAAAGTTGCTAAGGACAGGGGATGATACCAGACTTTTTTCCAATTTATCATCTTTCATATTAGGTTGTTGTCAAGCTATTCATAGCTAATCAGGAGACAAACCACGACAATAAACCAACAGCAGGAAACTCAATCCAAGAGGTGTGTTTCTATTCAGTGGTTCTGACACAATGTACCAAAAGATAAAGGGGAGAAGTGAACTTCTGTTTTATTTATGCAGTCACAGAACAATGGAGGATTTAATTTCTCTTTTCAGGCTGAAGTTTCCTACTAAATGAAACGTCCTCTTTCCTTACAAATGTAGTTGGCTCCTATCATTAACAACTCCCCTTGCTAAAGAAACAGATGAGGCAGTATTGCCAGGTCATTCATTAACAGAAAAGCAAACTAATTATGTACATTGGCTATCTTCTACTTTGGAGTCCACTCAGATGGTGACACAGGACATATAAACAGATTACTACACAGGTACTATTTTTAAACTCCTAATTTCTATGCAGGATACTTACACTGCCCATTCCAGCTTCTCATTCTTGATTGAATTGTAGAGGGCCTGCAAAGGGAAAGAAATGAGATGGGATTATTGTTTGACCCCTGCTACACATCCACTGATATGCTGAGGAAAGTTACCTAATACCAGCAAGTAAACTGTCTCTGATCGAAGAAGTACCGTATCTGCTCATGGTAACACAAAAATCTTGAGCAGAAATCTCATCTAAGGAAAAACTACCAGTATGCAGGGTTTGAGATTACAGTCATTTTCACAGGCAGGTTTTGGGTTTCCTGGTTTGCATTTGTTTGTTTAAAAAAAAAAACAAAAAACCAAAAAAACACAACTCTGTCAAGTTTGCAAAAGCCACAAGATTACAACCTTGAAATTCAAGCTCCAGTTTAACTCCTGATAATCAGTGAGATTTTTTTGTCACTGACTTTCATGAAGCCAAGACTTCAGCATATGCTGTAGAACTATGCCAGAATGGTTATTCAAAGCCCCTGAGCCTCACAGATACCTGAATGCTTTCCCAGACAGATAACCAAACATAAACACATTCAGTTTTTAAGTGCAAAACAGAAAATGAATGATAAGGAGCTGTTATGCTTGAACATCAATGTCTTGGACTGCTGCCTGCTAAGATCACTAGTCTTCCATTTCACAGGGAAGATGCCGGTTGGTTTGACACCAAGGGTCACAATTCTGCTGTTGATATGACCCTGCAAAGAAAAGCGTCTGGAGGCTGACTTAAGCTGGGCGGATATTAAGTCAGGATGGAGTTCTTTTGAGAGGAAGTATGTACACCGCTTGGATAACATGTCTGATTTCAGCCATCCAGTAGCTGATGCATACAATGGATAAATGCCTGCTATTACTACAAGCTAATGGAGCTCTTCAAATAGGCCACTTGACTCAAGTGAAGTATTTCGGTATGGAATGTCCCTGATTCTCGCACTTATAATCCACATTTGTAATTTACCTTATATACATAGCTAGATTTACTCCCTCTGGCATATAACTCCTACACAGCCTCAAAATATGTTAACGTGTAGAAGAACTGTTGATGCACATGATTACCAAAAAGTAGCACATCAAGTATGAACAAGTCTGAAAATCATATACTATAATAGCTACGACATGCTCAACAGAAACATTAGCATTTAAAGAGCCTTAACTCTGACCCAAAACAAAAATAATTTGGGAAACTGTAGAGTTGAAACTAGTCTTGTCATATGCCACAGCTGAACTTGCAGAGAGAATCCCGTGAGCATATCCCAACTGCTTGTCCTGTGATCCACTGGCTTCATTTCTAAATCTTGTGCAGACTATTTGCAGTTCCCTGATATTCAGCTCTGTGAAAATTTGGTTCAGCTGAACCACATGCAAGCAGGTCAAACATATCAGTAGAACTTGCCTCACACTGATACAATGCATGCAGCAAGTTTTCATCACCATGCACCATAAAAGTAGGTTTCTCAGAGCAACAGAACAGATATGGCCAAGAGGAGGAATCCTCCCACATCCCACTTACACTGAGCTAGCAGAGAGAGGTCGCTACCACTAACAGGGCTTTGCAGCACTACTCACAGCAATATGATGAAATATCTCCAACTCTGGAGTTTTCACTATTTCTATTTATCCTATCTTCTCCAAACTTGTGTAAGGAGCTCTGATCTGAAGGCAAACAGCCAGACAATGATGACAGAGAGGGTACTGCTGGCAGTTTGTAGGCCCTTTGCTTAATTTTCAGGTGAGAGCTATCAAGAGATTATTTTAAGACTACCCTGCAGGAAGGAAGCAAAAGAAAGGGCTAACATTTCTCCTGCTGTGCAACCACCAGTCCAGCGAATTAGATGCACCTCCATTTTTCTACACAAGTTGATGCTGATATCAATTCCCCGGGGTCACCCAGTATTTTCTATTAAAAGCCACTATACTTCCAATGATTTGGTCAGAGCCCCACCCCCCCGCCATCTCCTTATTCTTTTTCTTCCTTCTACAACTAAAATATTCTCCTGCATTTTGAGCCAGAAAACTACTTCCAAATATAATGCAAAGAGGCTGCAATTTTTTCCCTAATTGCCTCCACATTTTTTCAGAAACAGCGTTTTTTTTATCCCAGCTGGTAAGATAAGTTTTTTAAATGTAGCAAAAACCTGGCCTGGGGTATCACAAATGCCTTTTGCTGCTCTCTGGCCCAAATGCCTACAAGAGTGGGTCATGACCTCTGAAAATGAACACCTGCCCTGTGCAGTACTGCTTTTTATGGGATTTTGCTGTTAAAGTCGCTAGGGATTACTCCAGCCAAAGAGCAGGACATACAAAAGCAGCACTCCAGATTGGTGTGGGAACAACAAATGCCCCAGGCTTTTGCCTTGCAGAAAGTGACATGTGTTTGTCCCGATCTTTACTAATGAGCCAGACTTCATCTTCCTTCTTTAGGGAGTAACAGTCACCAACCCAGTCATATGGCGTACATCTGACGAAGGACACAGTGTCCCCCATAGAGCAGCAAATATAGCCTCTCAGAAAGTCTCTGCTATTTACAAAAATGAAAGAAAATACCCTAGAGAGTATCCACAGCCTGGGCAGCTGTATACAGGGCATGTTCAGCATGTCTACCGAGTGTGTTCAGAGAGACCTCAGTCAGTAGACCTCTCAAGGGATGAAGATGCATGAGTTCTCAGGCCTGCTCCCAAACCCACCCCTCTGGCAGAGACTGCTGCTGGACCACACATGCGCAGCCATACTCACCAGCCTTTTAGGGCTGTTTTACATTCCTTCTCCAAAGCAATTTATGCCTTAAGATTTTCCTGATGTCTACTGGGCTCTTGCACGATGTGGAGAGGAAAAATTTCCTCCTCACATGTTTTGCAACCAGTAGCAGACATGTAGAGCTCAGCACCTGCTGTATCATTTATATCATGGCCGTTTCCCAAGGCACTGATTCAGACAGCAGCTCTTTTCAGCAGACATTTCTCCGGAGTATGATTAAATCAAACAAACTTAGAGACAAGCACTTAAATGGTTCACTAAATTGCAACAAAGCTGATCAGAGATTATGGCAGGAACATGACTTTCACTGTACCTAACTAGCTGTAAGGGCAGTTTTTATTAACTCATGTTTTCTATCTGGGGAAAAAAAAAAATGTGCTCTGATTTAGAGCACTCTTACAGTTTGACAACAATCACAGCATCTTACCTGATTGCATGAGAAGTGCTTGGTAAATTTGCTATCTAAGCCAGAAAACTAGAGGCTGGACCACAGCAGGGAATGCCAGAATGAAACCTGCATGGGGCCTCACCTTCCAAGCTGGACCTATACCATTTTCTGTCTCTTTTGGCATCCAAGGCTACTGCAGGAAGGATCCAAACCCCCAGCTACCAACTCCTCAGCAATATCCAACTTCACTGCTTCAACTTTTAAGATCTGTTATGCAGGCTGCAAAAACCTACTCCTTTCAGCTTTCTCTTCTCTGAGAATTGCTGATCTCTGGGTCTACCATACCTGATGCCCAGCACTGCTCTAAGTTCCCTGGATAAACAAATGCAGTTTTGAAGGGAGAACTGCTGCATAAAATAAAATAGCAGGCAACATCCTAGACAGCTTCATTATTTTAACTCCAATGCTATTTCCTATTTCCAATTTGACCCTTAGCAGAATGCAATATTAAACAAAAACAAAAAAAACCCTAACGGGATTTCTCAATGTATTTATGGGATTTGTTTGTATTTGTTCATAAACTGGGCAAGAAACTTACACTTATAAGTGGAGGCCTGTAACTCTGTAAGAAGCTGCTCTGTCCCTTTGGTAAGCAGGTAGGTCAACCAAAAATCCAGATTTTCAGAAGCTCTTACCAGTTCGTACTTTTATTCCAACTGGGAAGAAAAGCAAAACTAAGCAGGGAGTGCTTCTAAGAACTCCTGTTTACTTTACAAAGCTGCCAAGAAAAAAAGGTCACTAACCATCCTCACCTCTCTGAAAACCTGGTCACATGCATGAAACCATTGGACGCATTTAAACAGGCTGTTCTGGGCACCTGCCGACTGCCTGCTACGCTGTGACTCAGCCTCTGTGTGCTGAAGCAGTGAACAAAGGAAAGGCACAACCAGGTGTGCACACAGGGACAAAGGCATAAGAAATCACCCAGGCAGTCAACTCAGTAAATCATCTAGGTTACAAGTAGGCACAGGGTCTCCAAAGCCTGACCAGCAGGGTGCAATAGGTCCTGGGGCACTGCATAAGCTCCTCCCTTGTAAGGCAACATAGGGCGGGCTCTTGAAGCAGACTTTTGTACACACCAGCCCATCCAGGAAAGCCTTCCCAGAGGGAAAAGAAATACACTGCAGGTATTTCTTATACCTGCTCCGTACACAAAAGAATCCAGAAATACCCACCATGAGCAGGGAAACAAGCAAGACCAATAACAAGTTTGGAGAGGCAGCAGGGATGACCCAGCTGTCTTCTCCCATTTCTGTTTCCCCAACTCTCTGCTCACAGTTCGCCACCCAGTTCCACCTTGATCTATGAAGTAGTTGTTGTTGGAGGAATCTGACCATTACAGGAGATGCTACAGGTGGTTTCTGCAGTCCTCAGGTACAGGTATGCACTTGTGCTCTCTGACCCAGGTCCACCCTTCCCCTGCAAGCCACTGTCAGAAGCAGCCCTGCTTGGGAACATTTCTTCTGCAATTGCATCTGGCAGCGGCACGGTTGATCCCAGCCAGCCAAGGAAGCTCCAGCCACACCTCTGGGCAAAGACACATTCAGTCTTTGCAATCAGAAGTGCTCAGTCAGAAGTCAACATCTCCCCCCAGGTCACTAGGGGAGTGATGCTGTTGGACAGTGCCAGTCCATCAGCTCTGCCCCTGGAACCACAGCAGTCAGCCAGGCACCAGCCCCTGCACCCGCTATCTGTGGTTTATTACAGGAAGGAAAACTAACAGAAGAAGCACAGCTCTACAAAAATAAAACAGGTTACACAGGCAACAGATACCAGACACTGCAGGTGTGTGCATGCAGTCCTGGTAAGTGTCAGTGTGCCCATTCTCTGGATCTGTGTGTGCCTCTGTGCCATTGCCTTCTGCCAGGTTTGGATGGGGCGCACCACTTACCTATATACCACTCCTGGTTTTCTGTTTAGGTGATTGATTACTTGATGGATCTAGAACTACTGCTTGCATACAGATCTATACTACTTCATGATTTCCTATTTGCCACCCTCCCTCAAAATCCAGATCTTGAAATTTTCTCCCATCCTCTTGCATGGATCTGTAACACCTGGCACGACGAGGATAAGAGCTCTGATGACTGACTGCCTGTAGCTCCTTGCCAGGCTCAAAGCCCACATGCCCCTGATGTCTCATGCATTTTCTCCCTTCTGATGAGGATGCAGCAAGGATGCCAGAGTAGTACCCCAAGAAGCCCATGGGTTAGTGCACGGCATGGCACGTCTGCTGATACCGGTTTCAAATTCCACTGGTTTGTACAACAAACGTTTTTCTAACAAGCCGGCATACATTATTCATATAACAGCACAGAGCTGTTCAGCAGCATATGGAACTGATGAATGTTGTTTTGGTGTGGGTGGAGATAGGGTTGATAAGAATGTTTTAGGGGGAAGGAAAGGAGATCATTTCACCCAGGGAATTTCAAGTGCGTCACCAACTGGAGGAGAACATTTCTAAGAGAAACTCCTCTGTTAAAAATCTGGTTCATATGGAGAAGAGGGGGGGAAGGGGAGAGAGAAAAAAAGGAAAGAAAGATTGTGCCAGATATATCATTATAAAACAGAAAAGGATGGTTAGCTGGGGCTCCTGAAAGCCAAGAAATTAATGCCACACAAGAAATACATCCTCTGTAAAACTGATAACATGGGGGTTGCTAAAAAAGATTTGTTCTGTACTTGCTGGAGTGTTTCATCAGTGTAACTGGTAAAGGCAGCATACTGAATTATTACAGGTGAACAGAGAATAGGTTGCAGAAGTCTTTCTTGAGAGTGGAGCAACTACACAGCCTATTTCAGAAATGGTTTTATTGGTCCTGTGCATTTGTAGGCAGGACAGGCACAAGCACTCTGCAATTCAGTCCATGGCTGCAGGAAAGCAGAGCCTGTTGGGAGGAGAGGCTCCTGAGCATGCTGGGTCCCACAGACAATCCTAAGGTCCTCTGGTTCACCTTGCATGCAGCCTAGGTTTGAGCCTAGTCTCCTGGGGAACAACAGTACATCAATTCACAGCACCCATTTCCCCAGGTTCTCCTGCTGGCTAAGGCTGTGATACCTGTTTATAATACAGTCCTGGGATGCATCACCTAGTGGAACCTGTATACATACAGGCACATGTGTGTACATGCATGTGCACGGAATCACTACATGTTTTTTGAGATGGTGGGTCCTTGGGTTACCTAGCTTCTTGGACACTGGTAGCTGGCAGACCTCGTATGCAGGCACCATGTTGCTGCCTTGTTCATCCTGGCTGGAGCACGAGGATATGTAATATTCTTTAGCTCAGCAAAATAGGCTGAGTCACCTAAATCTGAAGTATCAGAGAAGCCTGTTTCTGAGACACAAATGGGTTAAATCTGTCTCCTGTCCTAAGCAAGCTGAAGCAGTCACAGAAACAGGTCTTGAGCACTGTAATCACTTTGTATGCGGAGCGGGTAAAACACAAGGCAGTCCAGATACAAAGGGGGGAACACACCCACAGAAATACGGAAGATGAGGAGTATACAAATCAATCCCTGCGTGAGACCAAGAGTATTGACAAGGCACCACTGTTCAGAAAGCTCAGCCTAGAACAGAAGACATTTTGTGAGAAGTGATGTACAAGCACATATATGGATTTAACACCGATGAAAAGACCTCCTCTGCAATGTTACACATTGGCAACAACTTCCAGGTCTCCTCCACCAACACAACAGAAAAGATAAAGCTCAAATATAAATCAGTTCTCTAAACCAGTGACCTCTTAGCAAAACAGATGGGCAGACAAAGTCTATAATGGGGAACTAACATGTGGAAAGAACAGGGTTGCCCAAAACCACAAGACCAATCAGTGGCAGAGCTGCCTGTCATCTTGTCAACTGGTGAGGCATCACTGATGGACACGTAGAGATCTTCTTAGCCATCTATAACACAGCTTTTACAGATCTTAGATGCTTCGCAGACACAAATACCTTTGTATGAAATAAGGAAAGAACACTACAAACAAAGCTGAAATATGCCACCCAACTTACTGAGCCAGGCAGGAGGAAAAGTAGGTCTCACTCATGCGATTACCTACAGCACTCAGGAGGCAGAAATGTGAATCCCACAGAGGGAAGAGCACCAAGCATTCACTAACTGCAATAAACCGTGTCAGATACCATCCCTGGTAGAAAGTGCCTGCCCTGAGGGCAGTGTGCCATGCACACACAGTGGACACAAAGCCTGGAAGAGGGAACAGAAGTACAGAGATGAAGTGATTCTCAAAATGTCAAAAGACCTGAGTTTCCACTATATGCCGAGACTTTTAATACATAAATCCCCCCACTGAATACTGCACTATTATTCCCACGCCTAGGGTGAAAGTGATCACAAGAGCAGGGTCCCAGAGCACCTGCAAGATGCAGCCTTTACTTCGGCATCTGCTGGAGTAGCAGCTACTGCATCAGCAACAGCCCGAGAACGATGGCCACTCTATTTCTCTGCCACTGCCCTTGCAGTACACTATTTTCTTAGTTATGGTCAATAAGGCCCTCAAAACAGAGGTTCCTGAAAACAGAGTGAATAAAATACTTCCTTTATTTCTGTTTGCATTACTCTGTGCTGTGACTAAAGCTCTGCAGCTGAGGCTCTGAAATACCATGCAACCCACAAGCAGGCAGAGTCTGATCAGCTAGCAACTACTGTGCAGCACTGGGATCTTTTCACCACAGCAGAGGAGGTTTCTCTCAGGACAGATAGGAGATTTAGGGAAGGGATAGCACAGGAATATTCATGCATGCACCTGCTTGTTTGCAGACACAGAGATACATGATACAATGAAATGCCTTTGGCTTTTGCTCTGAAATATTTCATCCTCATTCAACACACCTATGCCAATATATCGTCTAATCCCGAGGCAGAATCGATTGGCAGCAGGAATGAGATTAGAGGCATATTTGGTCACTGCATAAAGTTCATCCAAGCCTTGGAGACACGGAGCACCTTTGCGAGGGAGAAGGGTATTAAAGCTCTTGCCAGGGGTTCCCCAGGCGTCTCACAGTTACTGAGTGGGAGTGAGGAATGAGGAAAGAAGCGATACTGCATGGAGTGGGGGTTGTTTGCCTAGGAACCTAACAACTGGGCTGGGCTAGGACAGGAGATGCTGCACACTGCTTCTGTAGCAGCTGGGCATAGCCTGTGATACCGAATGCTACAACACAGTAATGTATTCCTATGAATGCACAAGTGATGCCCTCCTAATAAATACTTGATGGCAATATTTAATCATGCATGCAAGTGAGATGATATTTTTACCTAGCACCCACACCTACTAAACCACAGAGCTGCAGAGAAGGAGCAAAAACTATTTTCCACGGAAAATCATTTACATTAAACAGATAATCCCAAGGACATTACTTGCCAACTCCGGCACCTTTCCCTAGAGCAGAGCTCCAATTAGCATTCTCACTAGCAAGTTTTCACTGTCTACTATTGCACCAAGCTCAGTGACAGGGCATTCCTCTAAGACCTGATCACGATCACACACCAGACCTTTTTCACCTTCAATTCCCTCCTCAAGCACAAAGCCTTTTTCCCCCCACCCCGACCTGAGAGCAATTCTGGGATCACTGCAGATCATCCAGAGCCCTTAATTCCTGCAGAGTGTAACCTTTTCAATAGTACCACCTCTACTCCCAGCAAAGAGAAACACTATGAATATTTAGTTATTTACCTTGCTTTCTTTAGTAGAAAATTCAGAGGAGTTGGAGATTTTCATGGATTTTGACCGATGGGACTGACGCCAGAGAGATTCTTCTCGGGAGTATTTCACCGAACCTGTGGCTCTCACCCGGACTTTGCTGGTGCTCTGAACACTGTTAACTCCGATCATTTCCAAAAGTGAGCGTATGGGATGGGGGAGAAGAAAGCTAATGACACTTCCCAATCCCCTCCAGAGGAACTGGAAAAGGTTACGACTGGAGAGCCCAGGCTCAAGCAATCAGTGTTTGCTTAAAGCGCACTAGGCTGTTTTCTCCAGCATCTTCAGGCACACTGTTTGGAGCCAGCCTGATTGTTCCAGGCATTGCTCACGTCACTGGACAGGGGAGGAAAAAAAAAAGAAAAAAGAAAAAAGAAGAAAAAGAAGAGGCTGATAAAAACTCCTCCCCTGCTCCACTCCCCTCTTCAGCATTGACTCCCCCTTCATACACACACCATCAGTGAGAGGAAGAGAGGTGGAGAGAAAGATGCTGGAACAAATGCCAGCAGATCAAGCAAGAGATTCATTTTCAGTTCACACAGCCACACTTCCCTGCCTGCAACAGCCTGCCACACTCATTACTGCCTGCAATAACAAAGGACACCGTAAAAAGAGTCTTCAATCACCTGCCAGCTATGGCTTCTGGATGTGAGAAATACCGATGGTTCCCCAAAGCACTGGAGAAACAAGCAAAAGCCCACAGCACCTTTACGAAGTTCTGACAAGCCCCAGAGAGACACCCCTGCAAATTTCCATGACTGAGCGTTTGCACCCATTAGCTGGAGTGCTTCGGGTGCCTTCCCCAGGGGGCAAGGGAGAGCAGAACCACCTTCACTCCCTAAGAGGGCTTAAGGGAAAAGAGGTGACTTTCCCAAGGTGACCAGCACAAGGGAGTGGCAGAGATGTGAGCAAGCAGCGGGGGATGCATCTGTTCCCTCAGCATCCAGCAGAGCTGTGGAGATACCACTCTGCGAGCAATCCCTGCACACTGGCAGCTGATCCCGGAGGCAATGTCCTGTTCCTCCCCAGTGGGAAATGCACAACTGCCCCGTGACAGGAAGGCCACTGCCATGGCCCACGCACGCCACAGGCACCGCTCCAACCCACAGGAGCCCAGCTCTGTGGGTCAGGCACGCTCCTGGTGCCTGGAGCTGCTCTCCCCCGCTCAGGGGGCGAGAGAAGGCCGGTGCCAGTGGCAGCCAGCACTCTTACCAGGCGTGGTAGCACTATATAAGGGAAAAGAGAGATGTTTACCTCAATGTTGCAAAAGCACCATCATTTCTGGCTCCTGAAGACCCAGAGCGCAGCAGACTGTGCATTGCCATGGCAACCTGCTCTGATGAGAGAGAGAGATCTCTGCTCAGCAAGAGGTCATGGCAGCTGCCGGCACGCGCCGGGGCAAGTGGAGCAGCTCATGCAAGCACCAAGGCAGAAGTGGACAACGGGGACATACGTCATCCTGATCTCAGAAGAGGCAAACAGCTTGAGCAGAGGGAGCACGAGGAGCTGGAAGACTGCACAACACAGGGGTCCTCACCACAGGCTAACACTGGGTTCAGTGACCTGCCCCATGCCACCAGCTCACCAGGCAGAGCAAAGCCAGCAGCAGTGGGGTCACAGTCTGAGAGGACACCAGGGCCTCTTGTCCCACTCATGACACAAGTCTGAGTGGGTGGACAGGGATCAGGGGCTGCTGTCCTGCTACACCAACACAAACGTCATGTGCTGAAACATGTTGCACAGCCATAGGCTGGGTGAAGGGGCTCCAGCCACCACTCACACCCAAGTCATGTTCAGTGTCAACTGAGCCACAGTAAGGCAGAGCAACAGTTTGCTCAATCTGCGTTACACACGTGACAGCACCCAGGAATAGACAAGAAGCAGATTAATTGAGTGGGTTTTTTTTACCCCTGGTTACACCTTCCCAGCCTGTTGCAATCAGGGACTTATGTCCTTAGCAGGTAAATGGCTAGAGAGCCACATTACCGCCCCAGTTACATTTTTGCTCATAAAAGACATTGCTGCCTTCCCAGTATGCAGCAGCCGTTTGGTCAGCAGTCACTCTTTGCTTGCGTCACCCCTAAGGATGCTACAGATGCAAATCCTGCCCACGGGTTGTAATCGGTGTGGATCATGCTGAAGGACAATGGCCAGTGGAACAGGGGATGAGGGACCTAAATATCAACATAAAAACTGTTCCTGAGGTGACAAAATTTTGATACCAAACAGAGCCTGACTCTCTCCCTCTTCTGGTACAGACTTCTTCCCTTCCGGCAAACAAGCAAAATGCACTCTCATTTTCAGGAAAGCCAGGTCTAGCAAGCCCACCCCAACCTCACACATTTAAGATCAAATTCCAGACACACTCCAGCCTTTTAAGACAAATCTGTCATTGCTAGGGGGTACCCAAAGGAACAGAGGACCCTTTTTCTCTAGCAACAAGCAAGTGCATGTTCTAAGTTACTTGTGCCACTTCCCAGAAAAGGTTTTATGTTACTTAACCCATCTGAAATTATCCACTGCTAGTGGAAAAGCTTTTCAAAGAAAATCTCTTCTTAGAGGAAATTTTCACTGCAATCAAACAGCTCCAGATGAGCTAAGCAGCAGGTCCCGACAGGTGCTACGTAAATGGCCACAAATCACTCCCTATCCTACCAGCCCCCTGCCTAGCAGATTATTCTTGCTCTCAGATTTATAAGGTCACCTCCCCAAGCACCCTCAACACATCCAAAATGATTATATTCCCTAAATATCACATGCAGACCTAGGCCAATGTGAATTACACAGAGCAATTTCATTATTAAGCACAAGCTAGACTGAATCACAGCAATGTTTCTCTTCTATTGCCCACAGCACAGCAGCATCGCTGCTGCCTAAGCACTGCCATTCTCCACCTAGCATCTCTGGAATTGAGGTGAGCAGATCCTCAGACAGGACAAACACCTCAGTTCATGAGGGAAAAGGTCTAGTTCAGCTGTAACCAAGCATCAGTCTAAAACACCAAGGGTGACAGGCTGCAACCAGTTATTTCTTTTTCCCCCAATGGAGTAAGGAAAATACTTCTCTCAACTCACAGCCTCCAAAAGAGAGAGGCTCCTGAGATCATGCTTTTGAAGCCTTAAGTGTCTTCAGCCCCTGTTTCTCGTCTGCCAGCGACAATACGATCTTGTACTCCCATCTAAGCCTGTAGCCCCCCCACACACAGTGACTGTCGTCTTCTGGGGAAAGACCACTCTTCAACCCTAGAGAAGTCCCACCATTTTGGAAATCAGCATGCACACAGGATTGATTTCTGTCTGTAACTGAGCAACAGGGATTTCTGAGGGAGAAGTGGGCTGTTACCATAAATAGAAGGATAGAAGGGATATATATATATATATATTTTTTTTTTTTGTGAGGGGCTGATGTGGCTGTGCAATACCAGAAGAATCAAAGCTGTCCACACTCTTCCACACAGAACCTTTAGCTGTGCCAGGAAGTCATGATCTTCCCCTTGATCACAGGCCATTAAAGAAGCGATGGAAAAGGGGCAGAATGCAGTCAGTATTGAGTCTCAACAATCCAGTGACACTGCTGGGGTGACCAAAAGTACAGTGACCCCCTTTATGGACCTTTCCTACCAACACCTATAAGGAGTAAATCATAAACCAGCAGAAGAATTTTAAACTTTGGACAAAAGAGATGCAGGAGGGGGAAAAAAAGCAAAATTAAAAGTGTCAACTATTTCTTCCATCTCACCCTTTTAAAGCAACCTAATAGATTTTCGCCTCTCACAGGCACTACAGCAGACTACAGCCCCCATAGAGGAAACAGGTAACCATTCCAACTTGCAGTGCAGTAAGTTCCTTCCCATCTCTTCCTCCCACTGGTCAGGTCTCCCTGGGAGGCCAAACACACTCAGTCCTTGCTTGGTCCTCCTGATGTCATTCAGCAAATCAACAACAGAACAAAAAAAGCTGGGGGATTCAAAGTAAAATCAATACTGGCTTTTAGGGACCAGGCCCAAGGACTGCATTATTGAGTCTAAAGAACTCCAACATCCTCACACAAAGCCACAAGAATCCATCAGCATGATTTAAGCCTGATCCCAGTGACAAGAATACCAACAAAAGCCAAGAAAAAGCATAAACACACATATACCAATTACCTGAAATATATTCTGAACAGCCCGTAACATATTTGTGTAGCACAGAAAAGCAGCACTATTTAATACTACTAAATACCGTTTGTTAAATAAACAATGTTCAATCTTTCATAAGATTGCTTTTCTTCTTCCTTCATCCTTGTTTTTTTTTGTTTTGGGATATTTGTGGGGTATTTTCCTTCTCCACAAAATGGAGGGCGGGTGGAAACTTAATTCTGCCAGATAAGCTACTCACAGACGACATCTACAGAATTAGAGATCAACAACTGATCAACAGTAGCATTATGGAACTGGCATTCCTGTGATATTAAGATAATGATTTCTGAGGTCTGCTGACTAGGGCAGCTGACAATCAAGATTAAGTCTAAATGTCTCCAACTGCCATCTCTGTAAGCAGCAGAAATCCTACAGCAACCACTTCATTTCTACAGGCATGAGTGACCAGGTCAACAGGAACCCTAACAAGGTATGGTGCATCAGTGATGGGTAATGACAGAAAATTTCAAAACCATAACCCCAAATTCTCTATCTAGCTTTCCCCGTGAGAGACTCCTATTCTCCACCAACCACAGTATCTTATTGCCAGACATTTACAGAGATGCTGGGTTTTGTCCCAGTCTGAATTTACCAGCAAAAAACCATCTGTTGCTATCTTCATGAAGGAATCTTTTGTTTTCTTATGGTTTACATCGTAGTACATACACCTGTGCTATAGGCTCTGAAGGAATCCCTGGAGATGACTCTGATTTCTCTTACAATATGGAAAGTAATCCTTACAATGGAAGGCGGTCAGATTACTACAGCCCAGAAAGCTATCCCATGTCAGCTAGGCTATTGTAGCTGCATAAGCATGTGCTTTTAGGTCTCCTCAACCATGAAGCAAAGCACATTAACTCTAGCACCAGGAAAAGACAAGCATTGCTCCCATGACTCCATGAGGGCAAATCAAGTCTGTGCGTTTTGCTTTATATGGGAAGCAGGCTAAATGCGCATCCACAAGCATGCCCCCTTCATCCTGATTAGCATTACAAGTGAAGAGATGCCATTACCCATCTTCATTTTTCTTGTGGCATATCCTAAAACAGCTCTATGACACAGACTAGCTGTTGCATTTCCTGGCAAAGCACTATCATTATCAGGGGAAAAAGTTTCTCCTCCTTTTAGGAACTATTGTCTGCTGCCAGCAGGGCTGACAGAAATTAAGTGACCCACATAGTAGGCACCAACTAACACAGAACACCAAGTTTCTTAAGTTGAAACTGCCAAATGTAGCTACAGAAAGCAGTAGCACCTCAAATAAATACATAAAATCATCAAAACCCTAAAATCCTGCATGTCTATGACAGAAATGCTGAAGGAGGTGAACCAAGCACTGATGTAAAGCCTACCAGTTCTCTCAGACTGGCTGCAACCAGCCCCTGCCTCTGTCCCTGCAGTGAGTATGCTGAGAGTCAACAACAGTGAAATAATCCTCTCACTACCCAACACCCTCCCAGAGACATGCATAAAAAAAAAAAAACCAAACCAACCACCCTTCAATGTTTCCCTCTGATTCAGACAGCAAACAACAAAAAAGCAAAAGGGGAAAAAAAAAGGGGGAGGAGGAAGTGGAGAAAAAAAAAAAGAAAAAGAAAAAGGAGAATCCAGGCTGCACTTGGAACCAAACAGGTTTCACGTGGGCGTCACCTGCACTTGCAAGCCCTGCACCATGGAAGGGGTAGATCCAGGAAGAAAAACAGGCATAACCTTTGACATCCCTCTCATCCGCAAATGCGTCCACCTATAGAGCCACGGCCAGCTGTCTTGCTCCAAAAGCAGGAGAAAGCCTCCCTAACCCTCACGACGCCTGCCAGAACCCATCTGTCAGCAGGGCAGAAAATAGGTGGCTTGCATTTGCCCCATGTTTGTACCAGGATCCTACAAATACTTCCTAAGCCAAGGAAGCATGACCTTAGAAGGAAACTAAATGTTCCACTTAACATTGCAGGAAAGAAGGAAAAAAAAAAAAAATCAAAATTTGAGTAGCAACATAGTGCTCTTGCTTCAAAGAAACAGTGCAACTCGGTCAGAGACAGAATAGCCCAATGTCATTTGAAAAGCGTGGTGACAAACAGAAGGAAGGAATACCAAAGACTGATACAGCAAAAATCCTAAGACTGGTGGAAGTAATGTTTTCCTTTTTTTTTTTTAAAATATGGTATAAATTATATTTCTACTCCTCCTTCCCTCAAGTTGCAGCACAGAACTTAAATTTCAAGCAGATCAGTGGGTGGAAGATCAAAGAATGTTTTTCAGAATTTGTTTTCTACCTACATGGAGGTGGGAGTAATATGTCATAGGGACCAAAATGTATGTGTGACATTGTATTAGAGATTTCCCAGATTGCAAAGAGACCGAAATTCCACCTTTAAAGTGGCAGAGTACATCATTCCTGGTCTGTAGCTTCCACACTGACAGCACACGGAATGGGAAGCTCTGAACAGTGACATTTGTCCCTGGAAGCTGCTAAGCATTTCAGTTAAACCAGGGAACTACTGACAGCCTTGGCTATCTGACAGGCTGGAGAAGCTAAAAATCAAATGATTCACTTGCCTGATCAACCTGGACCTTGCCTCCACAGATGAAAATTAAACCCCCAAACATTCATTAGGAGGCTGGTATCGAACCACGTAATTGCAGCCAGTAGTAATGGAAACTCTTAGCTGACTCTGATTGGGTTTCAGTCCTTGCTGACACAAAAGCCTGGTGGGCTAGGTGAGATCTTGAGGATTACAATTGGAAAGCAAAGAGATGAAAGGTTGTAGGAGCCAAAATAATTCAGAGCAACACAGATCATGAAAGCAAAAGCAGACCCATCCTGTAATGGCTGCTTCCTAGCAAGATAAGCTATCCCTAGTACCATGCAGAGGAATCCTTACTCCTGCATCGCCATTAGAAAAATGTATGTTTTAAGTATTTTCTAAAGCTCTACATTCCCTGCTCAGGGACAGAGAGTTAGCAAGAAAGTATTAGGTTTTTGCTATTATCTTCTGTTGCTTTCCTCAACACAATACCTGGGCTTATTTCACTTGAGAAAAGTGCATAGATTTCAGATTTTTCTCTTTATATGCATTGAAGCAAGGTCCTGGAACACAAAAATAAAGTACATTTGCATTTCAATGGGGTAGGGAGTTGTCAGGATCTCTTTACTCCTGGGACCCAAAGCAATGCTCACACCATCATCATCTGGTTTAATTCACAGTTCCTCACAGGCATGCTTTAACTGGTTATTACTCTTAGACAGGACAAACAAGAACACCCAAAAAAGTTACAAGCCAAAGGAAACAAAGGCTGTAGCAGCAAGAAGGTTGGGGATGGAGGAGAGTGAAGACAAGCCAGGTGTTCCCTTCAGTCACTAAGGCTCTGTGGCTTTTCAGAGAGTGAAAGAGAAGCATGCTTTCACAAACAACTGTTTAAGACAAGGATTAATGCTTTTATTCTGCATTCCCTGACTTTTATACTGCCAAATCAGACTCCGTTGTGTCTGTCTGGCCTTCAGTAACAGATCTTTCATTCCGAACAGGTAAGAAATGGCTGCCCCAGGAACATGATCCCAAGAGAAGTATTTTCAAAACGGAAAATTTCACTCTGTGAGAGAAGCAAGGAGGCAAGTCCTCTTTCCGCTAAGCAGAGTTCTGGCTTCTTTAGTGGAAAGCAGAGACACTTGGCACCCTCCTGCCCCCCATTATCTGCCCTTGTGCTCCATCAGCCAACACCATCCTCCTGGGGCCCTTCTGGCACATTGCCGCATGCTCCCCAAATTCATCACGCTCCCAGTTCCATTCAGCAGTAGGAGGAAGGTGGGAATTCCTTGCCAACTCAAAGCCTCAGCTATGAGATGGAGGAAGTGTGGAGACTGCAGATGAGACCAATTAGGGTGTACACAGCAGTCTGACTAGTGTGATTTCCTCTGCGTAAATGGGGGGCAGGGGATTGCCACCTGATGCTCACTGCCTTCTCTCTGCTAAATACCTAAAATGAGTGGAATGGATGAAGCAAGATGCCAGTAATTCTCTTGAAATTGAATGTTTGCTTTGGAGGACTTGGAGGGGGGAAGGAAGAAAAACAGAGAGAGAGATTGGGGGGCGGGGAATCCTTAATTAAAGCGCAGGGAACTGACAGCAAAATTAAATAAACCCTACCTTGCAGCTTCTATTGGAAATTGCATATCCTAGAAATGCTGATCAAGAATTCAGATCATTTAGGAAATTAGGGGGAATGGTTCTTCAGAAGAGTTCCGCACCAGCAACTCCCACTTGATTTGGTCACTTCATTACTGTGCTTCTCCTGGAGATAAGGCCTAGCCAAAACACAGCCTCTGAAAAAAGCAGACCTTTTACACAGGACTGCTATCACATCTCCATCAGCAGCCCCTGCTGGGATGGCTCTTGCCAGGTCCCCATAGAGCATCCCAGGCCCCTCCAGCATGACAGAGAATCTTCCTAACAGCACAATGGGTCAGAGAAGAGCTACCACTGCCTACCAGAAGACATACAGCTCGGTATGACTGCCTCATATGCAGACCACATGTTGTAGGACAACACAGACACCAAATCTAGCTCATGTCAGAGGCTGGGTGGTGCTCCATGAATGAGCTACCTTGGTCACTGCAGTTGCACAGGATGTTTACTTATGCAATGTGGGCAGGTGGGACTTAGGACACTGCATAATGACAGAGTGCCCTTCCCAAGATACTGCCTAACAAAAGGAGGGATCCATTTCCTCAGAGGTGACTCCTTGCAGGCTCTCTGTAGGCCAAGGCAGACAGTTTCTCTTCTTCCATCAGAAAGGCCTTGTCACCGCCACCTCACACACCTTGACACAAGGTGACATGAGCAAGTTGCAGTGGCCAGTTCTGTACCAGCATGGCCTTTGTGGAGACCACACCGCCTCCAGGAATTCAAGCAAGTGTGTGAGGCCAAAATTCTGTCTCTTTCCAAGCCAGTCTCTTCTCCTCATTCCAATCAGTCTCACAAAGTTCAGCTTTGAAGAAGGCTATGGTCAGATACTACAAGGAGTATCATCAGCAAAGATGGTATCACTGTACCAGATTAAAGCTGGTGTGACCACAAGAGGAACAAACCAGCCTGCAGCTAAACTGCTCCTACACTGTAGTCATGAAGTCCTGACATTGCCCCAAAACAATTCTGTTTCCCTTCCAACTAGGGAGACCCTAGCTGTGGCCTCCCTGTTTACAGGAATAAATGAAGAATAATGTAGTCATGATTATTTTCTTTTAGGCTAACAATATACAAATTGGACTCCGTTTTTTTAACTGTTCCTGATGTGTTGTACTCTCACTCAGGGTGGTGCCACATCTCTCCTCCAGTTTCCCTCACCATCCACACCAGCATCTGAGGCAGCCAACTCAAGCTGCCAGGTCCATCCACTCTGAGGAGATGAGCGATGCAGCTGGGTCCCTTTTGTCTCTCTCACTTTCAGCAAATATGTCACTCCTCACCACTGGTAAATGCTGGTAACTGTGTGATTCACTGTCAGCCTTAGGAACAAGCACTGAGCTTATACACAGCAGTGTGCTGCTGCAGTAACTAGAACACGAGCAGTCACAGCTCCTGGTATTTAGCACTCCTTCCAGGGCTTCAACTCACCAAGACAAAGGGACCTTTGCTACAGGGAACTCTAAGGTTAAAGCTGAAATTTGGGATCACCTTGCCAGGTCACAGCTTGATACAATATAAAATTATTTGTGTGCTTGGTGTGCAGAATCAAAGGATGGGAGTTTCAAAAAGTCTTCCTGACTTTGAAAAATTTCACTTTCAATAACCTTAATTTGTCTGGATTTAAGAGACCTGACAGACCTTCTACACCAGCCAGACCACAGAGAGAGATGCTCCTGATTTACACCAGAGAAGAGAATCACAGCTTGGGATGCTGGTTCTCATTTACAAGGAATTTGCCCCAGTTTGAAGGCATACAGGAACCCTGCTGTAAGTATAAATTACCACTCTCAGGTCAGCATGCGTTGACAGTATGTAACTGGAAATCAGGCTACTGTCTCCACGTCTAGTCTTTACTAGCAGCTGATGGCAGATTAATGGGACGTGTGACAGACGGTCGAACCAGAGCTAAAATGGAATAAAAGGGAAGGTACATATATCTGCCTGGTTGGCAAAGTACTGAATATATGAATACTGCAAGCAGATCCCATGGGGAGAATCATGCTTTTAATCACAGTTTGGCTTATTTGCCTTTACGGGTCCCAACTTTAAAGCAACCTCAGATCTGACAAAAGGGACGAAGAAGAAAAAGAGATGAATCTTTGTGCAGATGGGTGTACAAAAGCAGAACTCTTTTCAGTGTTAATGAACAGACAGAAAGACACAAGGTGAGCAAGATCATATTAGCACTTTTCACTTCCATCTCTAGCCAGAGTAAAATCTCTGTTCTCCAAGCACTATCAGCACCACACCAAGATTCACATCCTGGGGGTCTTATGGTGTTTACCAAGCCATTCTCATTGTTGGGAAAATATAAAACAAAGAGATGGCTCCCTCATGGGAGTAGACAAGGGCAATGAGATCTCATCAGAAGTTTTCTGAGGCTGTTCACACAGGAGACAGTGTCCCTCCCCACATGTCTGCCTCTTGAAAGGCTGTTTTCCTTTCCAGACAAAAAAAAGTCCCACTCAGGGCCATGCTCTGCACCCAGCAGCACTATGGTTAATGGGACTAACTGAAGGCACTATTTGATTTCTGCCTGTCTGCTGACTGTTGGGGATAGCCAAGCAGTATCTGCACCCCTGACTCTGTGATAACCAGGGCTTGGAAAGCTCTCTGCAGTGTAACAGAATGTTAGGAGTTGGAAAGGACCTTGAAAGATCATCTAGTCATCCCCCCTACTGTCCCCCCATGTGTCGCCCCTGGCCAGAGCAGGATTACTTAAACTAAATCCCACAGGAACGCATCCAGGTGGGTGTGAATGTCTCCAGAGGAAGAGACTCCACAGCCTCTCTGGGCAGCCTGTGCCAGTGTTCCATCACCTCACAGTGAGAAATTTCCTCCTTATATTCACATCGAACTTCCTCTGCTCCAACGTGCACCCCTTGCCCTATTGCTGGCCATCACTTAGAAGAGCTGGCTCCATCCTCCTGTCTCTCACCCTTTACATATTTATAAGCATTGTCTGTAACTACCTGCAAAGACGTAAGCACCTGCTAAGACCTCCCCTCTCTTCTTTCCCCTCTAGCACCGCCCAGGTTTGCTCCAGGCCTCGGCAGAGCTGCACACAGGGGGTCTGCAGAGCCACGTTTAGGGAACGCAGAAGGAAGAGGGATGCGGAAGAGCCCACTGGCCCAACTCGGGCACGCTCTGCTCACCAGCGGGTGCCGAGGACCTCACTCCCACAGGGGCACACTGCCACCCTGTGGAAACGTCCCTTCCTCTCCCCGGCGGCCGCGGAGGACGCGGGGAGGCGGCTCGCAGCCTCCCCAGCGCTCGTTACTCACGCTGCTAATGCACCAGCCACGCGGACCCGCTTCGGCACTGCCCTGGAGGACCGGTCTGCGGATTTAATTTGAGACTAATGCGGACTTAATTTCTGCTCGGTCTTCGTAATCAGGAATCTAATGGCAGGGTGGCTGCTGCTGACAGGGAAGTAGCTGCTGGATTGCACGCTGCCACTCGCCCCCCTCCCCTGAAAAAAGGCAGATCATCAGCAGATCTTCAGACAAGCGAGATGGGAGTCCCAGGTCAGGTGCCCGCTCTGCTCCCAAGAGCCCAGTGCAGCATACAGCAAAGGGCAGCGAGCCTCAAATGAGACAGGACACCGACACTGGGTTTCCTCCATCTCACTACACCCAAAAATATACCAAGCCCAGATCTTTGCTCTGGGTAGGGGTGGTGAAGAGCCAGACAGTCTTAGCATTAGCAAGTCAGTGCTACGTACCAAGATACAGCCCCAACTGCATAATTCTGTCAGCAGGAAAATAAACAGCAGGTGAGCACCAGTGGAAGTCTCTCATCAGTACACTCAGAAGGTTATTTAAACACAGTCTGGAGACCTATTTATTCAATAAGGGCTGTAATTAGCCTGCAAATTAATCTGAACACATCTCTCTATGGCAGAATAAGAAATAAGATTCCTTGGGGGAAAAAAAAAAAGAAAAAGGTATTACTGATGAAAGATGAATGCTCTCTACATGAAGAAAAAAATAGACATTAAATCTAAAAACAACAGAGGTAAGTTTACATTCCTAACTCCTTAGTAAGAGCTGAAGCAGGAGGGCCCAACAAAAAGCTCCCTGAGGAGGCTGGAGAAACTGAACAAACTACCAATACTAGAAAACAGTGCTACTTGTAACTATGCAGGTACATCTGCTTTTCACAATGGGGCTGACAAAACACACAGAAGAGGTGGCAATTCTTTCTATTTACTTCGGTAGGATTTGGGTCATCACTCAGATGCAGCAACCTCTCTCATTTTTATTTCCATTTAAAAAAATAAATTATGAACTCTAGTGTATGCAGTTCTATCTGTTCATTCAAACAGACTGCTGTTTCATGCCAACAATCAGACAAAAGAGAAATGAAACATTCTCATTATTATTGACAATGAAACAAGATTCGTCCTGCTCACCCTCTATTCCTTTTCTTCAGATTTAACTCCTGGCACAAACTTAATGAACAAAACCTGAAGCAAAGCAGACTGTGCCAGACAACACATTCTAATCTGAAATTACATCTCCTGCTCTGATGTGAAAACCCCAAAGCACCACTGATGAAAAAACACACACGCCTTGCAGATATGCAGAGCTCAGGATCAGCCGTACGTATTCAGTAGTTAGAACCAACTGGCAGCTTCTCTCTGCTTTAATCAGGAGACAGCACTCGGGGACAGCAGGACTGCATGAGCTTACACGACTCCCAGCTCTGGAGCTGGCCCCACTGGAGCTCAGGCTCACCTCTCCACGCTGCAAGAGTCTTGGTCACAATCAAGTGATCAAGAGGGAACACAATCAACCGAGCAAGAAGGGAAACAATAGAATAAACGCCGCATATATTATAGATCATATATCTCTTCTGGGAGGGAAAACGTGCACATCGCGTGTCCTGTCTGACAATTAAGATTCAGAAAATGCAAGCAGGCTGTTCTGTTTCGAACCATCCCTCCCTAAAAAACAAAACAAACAAACAACAGGTTCTGCAGTTCATTCCTTACCTTCAGCAGCCCTTTTGGGAAGTCTTTGCCATTGTTCATGCCCTGAAGGTTAGCAATGAACTCTTGACAGGTCATCTTTTTCCCAATGTTCTGGAAGGAATGGCAGAGAAACACAACATCATATTCACATTACTTTCCAAAATGACGTAAATAGGCAATGCCAGATGAACTGCATCTCCCTGCTCTCATACAAGCCCAAGGCAGCCAGCACTTAGAAGGCATCCCCAAGATTACCCAGAGGCAAGCATCCCTGTGTGAATAGAGTTAGAAAAGGGAAGGACACCAACTCACACACATCCACCCAAAAAGGAGCTAAACACTGGAGGGTAATGAAGAAGGTGATATTGAAGCTCCCTGGTACCTCACTCTCCCTTGTCTCCCAAGGCATTACCAGCCTTTGATGGAAAACCTCTACTTGATCCTGCTGTGAGGAAATAGCCAACTGAGGCCCTTTCCACACCTCACCTATATGATTTCTAATGCTTCCTTCTAGTAGCATCTGCCCTGAGCTGGATTAAGATGCCCAGAAGCAGCCATTACATTCTCTGATTCACAGGCTGATGCTGCCCTGACTATCCCATAGGATTGCTCTCTTTTCTCTTTTCCTGTGCAATTTTCAGGCCAAAAAGTTGGCCAACTGAGCCACAAAAAGGAAGGGAATGGCTATGTCCATGTAGGACCCGAACTGCTCCATTTGGAGACTTGAGGCTGCCCTAAACTGCTCTTGGATCCCAGTCTTTAACACCCCTCAGAGAAGGTCCCCTACTTGGTCCTTTGGGTGTTAGAAGTCCCACACTCGGCATGCAAGGAGCCTTGTTAGCAGGCAGCAAGGACAACAATGAGTTGGTGAAAAAGAAGCCCAGAAAGATCTAGGGAAATGGTAGTAGTCTGACATGAGCTGTGAGACATGGTAAAGGCAGAGGGAAACCAGAGTCCTGTGATGACCATGGTATCTTTTGGGATGCCACCACTGCCAGTCAGGAGTAAAGGGGGTGAAAACAACTTGTCCGTGTTTAGGGTATGCTATGGCTGTAGAAATACAATGAAAAAGTTTTGTGTGCAGACAGTGACTTGAGTTAGGAGCAAGAGCTGAAATTAACACAGGAGTAGGGCCCAAAGAAGAGCATCTGTCAGCAGACACATCATTCAGTGTTATCAGTTACAGAGCCCCTTCCTGGCAGTGTTCAAGGCCAGGCTGGATGGGGCTTTGGGCAGCCTGGTCTAGTGGAGGGAGGAACTAGATGGGCTTTAAGGTCCCTTCCAACCCAAAACATTCTGTGATTCTGTGACATCTTGGACTGCATATCTTCTACTTCCCTCTGACAAATGTATGATGAGGGGGAGATGGAAAACCTTGACCTTCAGTGTCATCTAGCCTCAAAGGAAGATTTCCACAGCCTGTGGCCAGCAAGAGGAAGGAGACAGTTCTGGAGGGGCACACAATGCACTGCTTACCACACCAGGAAGGCTCTTGACAATAGATTCTGGCTGTAACCCTAGTTCTCTGGTTGCTAAGCTTGCAGAATACAGCTCATAATTGCAGTCTTTGGGTACAGGCTGAAGCTGTTCTACTAGACTTGCAAATGCTTTCCTTCCTCCCCGCAACAGACTTCAGCCTGCTTCTGTTTGTTGCCTCCAGGCGGCACTTTGCAGCTTCCCCATGCTGACCGAAACCAGCGGCAGCACGGCTCATTTCATGCAGTAACTGGCATTGCAGAGGAATGGCTGCTTTGCACCAGGACCAAAGCCAACATCTCCACACAGTGACACTCAGATTCCAGAGGATGCCCCTGGCCATCTAGAGAAACCCTAAGTCTCCACCATCACAGTCACAGAATCACAAGGTTGGAAAAGACCTTGAAGATCATCAAGTCCAACCATTCCCATCCTAAGCTAAACCTTATCCCTAAGTACCTCATCTACCCTCTTTTTAAAAGTGTCCTGGGAAGATGACTCCACCCCCTCCCTGGGCAGCCTGTTCCTGCCCCTGACCACTCTTTCAGTGAAAAATTTTTCCCTAACATCTAATCTGACCCTGCCCTGGCACAGCTTTGTGCCATTTCCCCTTGTTCTATCTCCTGTCACCTGGCTGAAGAGACCATCTCCCACCTCTCTACAACCTCCCTTCAGGTCTCCCCTCAGCCTTCTCTTCTCTAGGCTAAAAGTCTACGTGATGACCTCCCTGCAGAGAAGCGAGCATGCATCTCCAAGACACAGCTAGCAAAAATGATTTTGTTAGTTACAAAGAGAATTAAATACGGCAAGACAGGAGTAAGTAAAGGGATAAGTAAGAGTTTGTCTACAAGAGTTAAGGGAAAGTGTGAACCGGGGACAGAACAGCCACACTACAGCCCTACAAGCAGTTCAGCTTGTTGTGAAATAGGAGTCCACACTTAGGATCAGTATGTCAGCAATAAATGGAGCTCAGTGTAGACAAGCCCTGTGACTCATTTGCTTCCTGCTCTAGCAGAATCATGCTAAGGATGGGCCAGAGCATTATCTTTGTTAGGAAACAGGCAATTAGTGTATATCTGCAAGGGGCTGCATTCCAAGTCAAAAATGCCCAACTTACCACCTATGTGGAAAAATGCAAAGCATTAAGAGGAAGACCAAAATTACAGGAAAGCGCAGAGAAAGAGAGAGGGGGAGAGAGAGAGAGAGAGAGAGAGAGAGAGTAGACACACACAGGAGCCTGGCAAACATTTCAACTGTGTATAAGTAACAATACACCAACAACCAGCAATAGGATAATCCTCCAACATGGCAAGGTAGAGAGTCATCCCTAGCTTAAACTGCAAATCTTCAGCAGCAACAATGAATCAAGAGCCAGACCATCTACTCCAGTACCTAATGAAGGCCAGAGGGGCCCACTAAAACATTGCAGGGAGCAACAGCAAATGCTGTCAAGCCGATGCACAACCATTTGGTCTCCCTCCATGGACTGCAAGGCCAGACAGGCTGGAGAGCAGGTGCCCCATTGTGCTCATCCCTGGGTGGGGTGGCAGGAAACCTGCACAGGCAGTCTCAAGTGGGCTCAAAGAAGCATCATATGCTAAGAGGCACACTGGGGCACGTTCCTGTACTTCCACACACCCCCCTGGCATGCCTGATGTGCTCCTCAGTCAGGAAAAGCTCTGCCTTGAGAGGAAAAAAAATAAAAATCTACACAACTCCCTTCCCACTTGCGCTTCTACTATTTTTAGACAAAGGCACTCAATTAATGGGAGGTGGGTGTCAAAACCCATGGGGAGGTAGACACAAGCCTCAGCTTCATTATCTACACCCACTGCAGAGCTGCACCCACAGGGGCTGAGCAGCCCTGGGAGACAGACCCAGGGTGCCTCCATCTCCTGCTGCCCAAGCCTCCACCCTTGCCGATTAAGAGCCCCCCACATGCCCTTGCTGTGTAAGAGCCCCCAAATGAGGGACTCCCAGAAGATTGCTCAGCAATGCAGTGGAGGGTCTCAGCCAGAGAGAAGCCCTAGAGCCACCTGGCTGAAGCCAGGGCACCTGCATGTTATCATGCCATACTCCCTGTGTGCTTCGCCCTCCATCCCCGCTCCAGGATGGAAGAAACCTCCCATCAGCATGGAAATATCATGCATAGCAGATATATTGCACCATAGGTGCTGAAAAACATGTCCCTAGGGCTGCTGACACCCCGTACCAGTGTGACTAAGAGGAATCAAGCTGGAACACTGTTTCTCCTGGGCAGGCAGCAGGGAGAGGTGTGCAGAGGGGGAATACAGTGCTCCCATTCAGGACGCATGTCTTCCCTCCACAATCTCGGCTCTGGGCACATCCCTGTCATTACCCTGCCTGAGCAGAGCTCTGGTCCCACCAGATCTCACCCCCTGCAACCGGATGCCTACAAACATCACTTTCCCCTTGTGACCTTCTGAGCACCTGTTCATCACCTCCTTCCTTTCTTCTGCCTTCACAAATGTTTACATGGAAGGGGAAGCCAATCCCAACTGCAGCTTCCAAGCCAGAGACAGCTGCTGTATCCAGGGAAAGGTGGGGAATACCAGAAAGACAGGGGCCTGATGACAAAGAGCATCCTCACGTTAAGGCAAAACCAGGCACAATGCCAGGCTTACACATGACTGGTCTGGGCAGGCTGGAAGGCCCTACATGGGACAACAGCCTGGGAATGCAGCCTTCTCACTGTGCACAGTCTACATGGGGGCTTTAGGAGCAAGTTACCAGCCAGGAGACTCTGCTGCCAGAAGACTATCCCCCTCCAAGCACAACGTCAACAGGAGCCAATCTACACAAAGCTGTGCATACTCACATGGCCATGCAGGTCGGTGTTCAGCAGCATCATGGCACATGTGAGACAGTGAACTCCATCTGCAGAAAGAGACACAACCAGAATCACACACAGTCCACAACTGGACCTTCATGAACAGCTGAAACTAAGCCTCATAACCTAATTGAGTCTGTTCCCTTAATGAGAATCTGTTTTATCAAAAAATATACATAATTAAATAAATGAACAGTGAGGTCATCATGCAGCTGCCAAGCCAGAACAGCCTTTCTTTCATCTTTTAATGACTGTCAAAACTATCTTGCAGAATCCATGGATGAGGCAAACTAGACAGGAAACCATGCCATCACCCTTTGCTGGCTAATACCACTGCCTGAATCAGTCCCTTTTTCTTCATTTATTTCAGGACAGAAAGGGAAGCATAAAATACATGCATTATTGTGTGCAGATTGGATACAGCATTGTATCCTGTCTTCCTTTCCCTCTGGCTCCCTCCTTATTCAGGCCTCAATTATACTGAATTTGGGAGAACTTCAGTCAGATATTTATGCTGCCTTGGCTCTATATTGGGTAGAGAACACTCCAGCAACTTTTAAGGTGGTTCTGTAGCAAAGGTCCCGTAGCTCATCAACAATGAGCCAGAAGAGGCAGATTGTATCCCTAGATTCATCCTTGGCAACACCGTGGCAGACCTAAGAAAAGTCAGCGAAGCCTGTCATTTGTGAGGATGGACAGCAATTTCATATGCCTCATTTTCCAGGTAACCCTTTCAAAACCCAACAATGTATTGACTGTGCACAAATCCAGACAAAAATGACTGTGCCCATAGTGCCTCTGAAAATCTAAATGCCTCTAGCCACTTGCAAACATTAGGAACAAAGTTTTCACTGTTTTCTTGCTCACAAACACATGGTGCCACCTTCCCTTTTCTCACAGGGACAAAGACACAGAGACATGCATGCATTGCAGGGACATGTACATAAAAACCTTTGTAGCTGAGTTCAGATAATGATCACATACAGATCCCCCTGTGCTGTGAAGGAAGAGGAATGTGGGATGATGATAGATACATCTCACACTCAGTGTGACTATCACAGGCTTGCATTTGTGCAAGGTGCAGCTGTTACCAAAAGATGTTCCCCAAGGTAAGGACCACGTTTTCTTACAATGTTTGTACAGACCCTAGCACCCAAACAACTGTAGCAGAGCATGAAATGAAAGAGAACTACTATGACTAGCAATAGTAAGTCTGAAGTAGCTTGACTCTGAGGCTGTGGTGCTCCAGCTCATGTCTACACATTACTCTGGAATAGCCTGTCCTCTCATTTCAGCCCACAAACACACCCAGAGAAGCAAAACGGGAACAGAGAAAGGCAAATAGAATCTTGTATTTCCACTGAAGGAAGAAGCACTGTATTTCTGCAGTTGACTACTGACTGTAGAAATATAGCATCAGAACTATGTAGAATCCTGGGCAAATTGTGCAGGACTTGCTTTAATCTAAATGCTTACTCAGGCTCAGAAGTGACCATGTCTCTCCTGCACCCTGGCCTAGACTAAGGCTGCCACCACAATACATAAGTCATCATTTCAGACTGGGTGTGACAAAGCTATTCTACCTGACTATCTGCAGTGTCCTGAAACAAGAAGGCCATCAGGAAAAGGACAGAGACAGCACGGGAGCAGATCCTGCCTTACTGCTACCTATTCCCCTCCTCGGCCTGCCAGCAGGTAAAGCTGAACAGGTACAACGTGGACAAACATCACATCAGTGCCAAGGTCACAAAACCACGGGGTAAGGCAGTGCAGCAGCTCCTTCTCACTTGAGACTAAAGGCACATCTTAGCCCATACTTACTTTCTTTCTCGCCGCCCTCCCTCTCTCAAGAGTGTGATCAGCCCGCGCTGCCATCACCGGGCTGCACGCCTCTGCTGGCAGAGCTGGCTGAGTGCAGCAGCTATGCCAGCGGACAGTTCCTCCTCTTCTCCAATGCCAACTTTCTCAGGTTTGATCCGTGTGTATGCTTGTTTCCCCCATCCATTTCCAAAATGACTGAAAACATTGGCAATGAGGCAGCACTCTGACTGATGTTAGCTAGTCAAGATGAAACCATGCCAGGGTCTGGATACAGCACCCAAAATTCACCCCCACAACTGGCAAGCACTGGCATGCCTGGTGCCAGTGCATGCAGAGACACAAGCACTGAATGGAGCATGTGAAGTGTACAGCTTCTCTTCCACCTGAGATGGGACCTACTCTCATCCACATGCACGTAGCTACAGTACAGGAACTCAGTGACACCAGAAACCACATTTGAATGAGGACATTCAAATCTGGAGATCCTATAGCTAAGAATTTGCAGTGAGGAGGACTAAACACCTATCCTGATTGTGGATAAATACAGATTTTTCACTCTGCTACAATGATTAGGCATGCAGAACATCAAGTGTTTCAATGCTCACCACAGACAGTCTCTAAAGTGTGGCACAGAAATTACACACCTTCAGCTCCCAGCCATGCAGAAAGATGCTATTGTTGGCAAGAACAGAGCAAGAGGGAGACAACCAAAGACCTTCATACCAGAAACAAAGTTACCTTGAGAAGAAATGGTGCTAGGGTTGCACTGGTAGTATCTGCTGGAGAAGTGGATTAAAACTCTCTCTCGTTCCTGGGTTTCTCCAATAAGTGAAAAGGCTTTGAAGAAACTCCTGAAAGAGCAGAAAAAGGTGAAATTAAAGTCATAAATCTTTTTGCTGCACACAGAGCAAAGCACACTTCACAGCAAGAAGTACATAAGCGCACACCAGACATTTGATTCCAAGAAACCTTTCTAGGAAAATGGCCCACTATCCCATGTGCAGTTAATCCCAACATTACAGTAAATGAAGCAGGAGTTAAATACCTCTGGTCTCAACCATGGAATATACAAACTAATAAGCAATTGCACCATTTGAAAGAGCTGTTCTTATTTTTAATATTTTTTTCTTTTTTGTGTGGGGAAGAACTGGAGCAGTAGCTGTTTATGCATGACAGACATCCAGGACATTCTCTGTCCTTTTTATAATTGGGTATCACCACTGCACCTTTCAACTTCAAGCTCTCTGATATTCCCATCCATGTCGGGGAAGCTAATCTAGGTGGTGAAGTCAAGCATGTGCACCGCTGGGGTCCTCCTTATGGAAGGTCACCTATTAGAGCAGGCAGGACCACACCAGTCACCTTGTGATGGGCAGTGTGCGAGAACCTGACCTACAGAAAACATCTGAGGAAAGGGGCAGAAGAATCATAACATCTCCACTGACATTCAACAGTGGGAGAAGCAACATGGCTCTCCTGGGTTCCTGCTCAGGATGGTCCAGGGCACACCTGTACACATTTGCCAGACACAGCCAGTGAGCCTGTGCAAGAGATGCCATGCTCACCCATCTTCCATTCTTCATCTGACACTTAACCACCCCACTGCTCTTCCTGAGAGAAAAAAAAATTGCCTCACAGCCAACGAAGAACTTCTGCACTTCCCAAAATCATCCTGGAGCCAAGAGATGACCTCAGCGGTACTAGCCTATGCCTATTTGTCAGGATGCTTCTAAGAAAAGGCTGAAAACACAAACCTTCTGGATTCAAAGCAAGACAACATAAAAATAAGTGCCTAATAGACATTTTTAAAATACCCCATGGGACTGAAACTAGCACCAGATTTCAAAGGCACGGAATATGTTGCTGGAACATTCGTGTCCAGCTAGCCTGGACGTTATTTTTTTCTCTGATGTAAGGTCAGAGACAGGCTGTACTTGAAATGATCTCGCAGCCATATGGAGTGTGACCTGCCTGATAATAACTTAATTTCAAATGTAATGTACTGCAAATAACCCAATTCACAAGCAGATACAACTGAGTCTTCACAGGGTTTCTCGTCTCTTCCTACCTCATGCCCCCATGAGACATTCTGACAACTATCCATCCTTCCTCACCCTCCATTTCAGGCTCTTCCTGGCAACACCCTGTGCCCACACCAGACATGACCAACCCATATCCTCTCCTCCTCTTCAGTACCTCTACCCCCGTGGAAGCTCCCTAAGAGAGGCAACTGATGAAACAACAAGGCAGGTTCCTCATTCTTATAGCACAGTGCTGGGGGTAGCGTGGGTCTGGGTTGCTGCCACTGGCTTGCAAACGCATAACAAACCACAGCTTGTCAGCAAGCCAGTAGCAACAGGGTAGTTACCTCTCACTCACTGCAAGCATGAGGCAGCACGCCTCAGCTCCCCCAGGCTTCAGAACAATGCTCTGTCCCCAGCTTCTGCTGCATGCTCAGGGCGTGCAGCTGGCAGTCACTGCAACTACCCCTGAAACCTCAGCAAACCCCTGGCACATCTAAGTCCCATATGAGCCAGGGCATATTTTAGAGAAGGTCATAACTATTTATATTAACAGGAGATCTACTGGGAGTAGAGACCTCCTAAATATGTGCCACAAAGCAATTAGGTGTTGGATTTCACAATTTAAAGACGGGTATATTTAGCATCATGCTTCAGGGCTGCTAAAACCTGGAACCAGCAGCAGACCTCCCACTGTCCCAGCTGCTACTGCCCTAGGCTTCACGGGTGCCTTTCCTTTCTGCCACCTTTGACAGGCAGAACTCTGGGCTTTGTTTAGGGTCTGCCACAGCCTCCTGGAGCTAGCACCCTGGAAACACATGTGCAAGAGGCCTGACAAGTGCCTGTGGGCTTCCTGGTTTTCTACCATTAGCAAAAAGCAATAACCCACTTGAGTAACCTCAGCCAGATGATTTAAACTCACTTCAAACCCCTTTAAATACCAGCTCACCAGTAACTGTGCTAACAGGCCGCTGCTATACAAACTTGGTGTTTTGCTTCCTAAGAGGAAAAAAAAAAGACACTGAAAACAAACATCACTGAGGCCTAATTCCAGTGTAAAAAGAAAGGAAAATGGTAGGGCTGGGTTTTCAAACACCCACGCTGGCAGCTACCAAACTCTAAACAGCATTTTCCACGTGGAAGCTTTTGCAGTTCTGCACATTTTTGGATGCTCAGAGGGATACAGCAAGGGGGGTTGCTGAGCCACATCAACCTTGGCCATGGCTTTGTGTGCTGCAGCCAGGCAGAGCAAGCTCCAAAAGGCATCAGCCAAAAAGTCTGTGTGGCCCTGCTGTGAGCGACACCTTCATTCCCCAGCAGCGCATGGCAGACTAAATGACTGGTCATTCTTCTCTGCCTTCTCTGCATCAAGGACCATCTCTAAGCAGGTCCACCCAAATATTTCCCCCTCCAGGAAATGCCATCACTCCAACAGCACTCTGGAGTAAGGCAGCACGCCAAGCCAAACAGAAGAGAGAAGCTCCGTCCCAAAAAAACACATCACGCCCCTCTCTTCATGCTCTTAAGCTCCAACAGGACAACTACTTCAATCAGGACAACACAGCAAACACTAAAACAGGAACACAGGTCTGCAAAGGGGCATGTACCTGAGTGAGTAGTCCAGCGTCATGCCTGTGAAGTCAAAAAACTTCAGGTATTCTTCGGCCACAAGCCTGCTGAATTCATTGCTTTAAACAAATAAATAAGTAGAGGTTATAATTCAAGAGTGAATCCCTCCAGAAGCAGCAAGGAGAACAACGTGGCTGGAGGCCTCCTAACAGTACGTACTTTTTACCCAAATGCTTTGCCACATCAGAGCGTTTGAATCTGTCCAGATGGTAGAGGCGCTTAGCCAGGCGCCTGGCTGCTTCCAAATTGCTGCTGCTGCCATTGCTGAAATCATGACCAAGGGCTCCAGTCGCATCTTTCTCCTGAAGTTCATTGCTCCCCATGGCAGCGCTGGAGTCTAACACCACATTCTGCAGTTCAGCATTGCTGAGACAGAAAGAATACAGTAAGAAGGAAAATACAATGACATTACAGTTTCAAGAAGGATTTAATTCCTCTTAGAATAGAAGGCAATTAATGGTACAGAGGCAAAATTACACAATATAGCAAATTCCACTTAACTGAAGGAGCTGTGTAGAACAGGGACATTCATTCAGCAGCCAAAAGAGGTTAAGAGAGTTAAACATGGTTTTCCAGCCCAGAAACACATTCTGGTCTGCACTCACCTTCTGAGTTCACAGTGTCCACAGTTTGTGCCCATGTCAGAGAAAAGCTTACAAGTGTACCTGACAGCATTGGCTCCTCATTTGCTTCTTGCACTAGTATTTTTTAACACAACACTTGGTTGGCTTGAAGGGGTCCCTGTAAAAGTAGGCCATTAGCCATTTTCCAAGGGAAAATGCAGCAAGCAAGCCAAGGGTGTTTAATAGCTCCAACCTCAATTGGTGCAAGTCCCTTCCTCGCTCTTCCCTAGTTGTCCTGGAAACAATACAACTCCCCAAATCTAAAATAACATCCACAGAAGTCTCAGCAGCTTTCACGTTGCCCATGAGAGCAGGCATACCACGAGGAGGCATTGCTAGAAAAAAAACAGGACTCGGAACAAGGAACCCGGTTTGGGGAAATGGGAAAAAGACAGAAGCCACCCAGGCCAGCCTAGAAAACTGCTCACTTTCCTCCTGCTCCCTCATGGTGGCAATAATTTCCCTCACCAGCTGCTCAAAGTCAGGATGTTCGGCATGGCAATCCCAGAGCGCTTTGCATAAATCACGCATTTATAGATTCCTCCCACCTCTACTACAGTATGAAAGCTCTGGCTGAGCTACACGCCCGCTTTGCTTCTCCACTCAAAGAGGCAAGAGCCCTCCACACCAGGAAGCACACCCCCGTATACACACCCCTGCATGCAAGCAGGCTTTTAACTTTAGAAATGCTTTTCTCCAACACTGGCATGAAAATTCTTGTGAAATCTCAGCTCTGTGTGTGTGTGACAGCATTTCTATTAAAAAAAAAAAACCCAGAACTATACAGAAATTCTTTCCACTAAATCCTCGTTTACTAATGAATGATCAGCAGGGGTCATGCACAGGGCAGATATGAGTGGAATGAGTTAAAGATGATTTTAAACATAACACTTGAACATACCACGGTTTTACACACCACTGTAATCTTTGGGCTTGACAAGCCATGGTTAAAACAACCGATTGCTGCACTCCAGTAACAATTATCTAGCTATGTAGCAAAATGTCTGCTAGCTACTCATTAACCCTTTAAAGCAATTCCACACAAATCATCACCTCTACCTCTCTTCCCATGCATGGTTTAACAGAAGGAGGTATACAGTGCTCCTATCAAAAGGTGAATTGCCCATCTCTGTTTCCATCCTGGTGCTGCTAGAGTATCAAAAGTACCACACAACTACGCTGTGGGTACAACTTTGCTCATCAACTATCTGGGGAAAAGAGACATCTAACCTGTTCCTACGAGTACTAGTGATTTGATTTTGCATTTATTTCAGTGTAAACAATAAGGTACTCACATTCAGTGCTCCAGTAGGGAATTAATACCATCAATTCAATTCCAACATCATTATTATCACTGACCACCAGCTATGCTAGTAAGCAAAAAAAAGCCCCTCCTGATAATATTGCTGTCTTCTCAGCCCACTCCAAAAACCCTACACAATATCTAAAATTCTCTAAATTTGGTGTACTCCAAACTCCAGAGCACTCTGATACACACCTCAAGCAACACCTTGTCCATTCAGACATGACTTGTTTCAAACTCCCACTCTAAGAACTGATAAGACCAAATGATAACCAGGTGAGCTAACACATCTACAGAGCCTTCCATGCACGAATGCTGCCTCGAAAACCACGCCAACTTGCAGAACCTCACCCATAAATCACAGCCCTGCTTCACCACTGCTCTTTATTAAACACAATATTTATAGCCCTGAAAGATGGCCAAAGCTGACAAGAAACATCTGCACCCCGCTAGGAAACTGTGCACTACAAGAGTCAATGATACCGCAAACCACCATGAGTTTAGAAAGAAAGGAAGTGCCAGCATCTGCCACTTAGTGAAATAAACAGTAGGGCAACTCCCAGCTTCTATTTTGCCTCCCGGAGAAGCGGCTGGGATGCGAAGGAGGAACACACATCAAGGCAGGCATCCTCTTCCCCCGTTCGCCAGACCTGACGGCACTGCGCAAGGGGATTTCTTTTCCAACCTCCCCGATTTAGAACTTCACCCTGACACAGTGGCCACAGACATGCATCAAGCCAAAAACCAAGGTCCACATCACTGAAGGCTTAGGAAGTACAGATGCCCTGTACATAAATACCACAAGCTGCTTTCCAGATAGGTTATTTTAGCAGGGTCTGGGGGGATGTTACTCGAGGGGGGAATGCTGACATCTCTTCTTACCTCCAGGTCTCTCTGAAGTGCACCGTTTCCCTTCCACACCTTTGTTTTCCTAGTTGCTGAACACAGATAGCAATACTAGCCTCCCTCTGGAAAGTGTTTAAGATGGACTCAGAAACAGGGTCAAGAAAGGGCTTTGTGATGCAGCACAAGACTGGACACTGATTTCTCACGCAGTTTTACTTTTCATCATACAAAAATGAGAAACATCCACTGACAAAAGCAGGCTGAAAAGGTAATAGATTACAATGCCCCTAATCCTGGATCCAAGGCCAAAAGGGACTGTAGCAGTATGATTGTAATTGCCTGTACAACAGCTGCTGATTTTCATCCAGAGACTCCTGCATTATTCTCTGCTATCAGAAGAGACAGAAATCAGAAGCTGCAAAACCCCAAATCTCTTTGGCCTCACAGTGCATGGGCTGTGGCCAGAAATCCAGTCCTTGGATACTTCTGTGCCCAGCAATGCACTCCTGACACATAGCCCCCTCCTCCTTCCAAAGCACCCCCAGGTTCACAGTGCATGCACAGAAGCTGTGACCACCATGTCCAGCAGAAACTACAGCAATTCGATAAACAGCTGCTCTGGCAAATTCAGTGCCTGCTAACAGCTGTTACCCTCTGTGCTCAGGGATGAAACACAAGCAAACTGTAACACCTGTGAAGCTGGTTTCTCATTACACACTGTAACAGCTAGGCAGAGCCTAAAACACTTTTATACTGTTTTCTTCACTTATTCCACTATTGACCAGGCCTATAGTGATTTAGCTCCCAATGCCTAGTTACCTCAATCATGTCATGCTCAGCACTTAGGACACTTCATCTGTTTAAGAATATTCTAGATTCACATATTCCACTCCCCCACCATCCTGTGTTTCACCAAAACTGAAATCCTCCACAGCAGCACATGGCAGGAGAATGGTTGTTGCAACTTCCTAATGAAACCAGAGCCAGGCCAGTAACATAATGGTGAGGTTACAGGCACCTCCTATCTCGGTGGTCCCAGTCTATTAGGCTGCAACTGGACACTCTGGCATGAGTAACTGCAGTTTCAGGTGCATTGTTTCTCTTCTTTCCCAAGGATGAAAAGTGTGTTAGCATTTTGCTTTCTGTAAGAAATGCATGGAGCAACCACCCCAGCCACAAAATGATGTTTGGAGCTGACACTGGGTGGCAACTCAGCCTAAGTGCTGTGCTCAGTCCAGCCATGTCAGCGAGCCCAGCTTGCCACTGCCTGCAGCTCTTGCCAGACCAAAGCGTAGCACATGCACAGGGGCACATAATCTCCCCTGGATGCATCTATCTCAGGGGGTGTTCAGATGAGACAGGACTGGGAGCGAAAAGGAGGGAGCGAAAAGGAGGGAGCGAAAAGGAGGGAGCGAAAAGGAGGGAGCGAAAAGGAGGGAGCGAAAACTGACTTTGTATCTCTAATCTGCATGCCTTTAATATCAGCTAGACTTCAAGGCAAGCTATGTCAGGCATTTGCCATCAAAGTCCATCAGAGCAAAACATACCAATGATTCAAAATAAGGAAGGGTGGAGAGGCATTCTAGTGCACTGAAGCTAGGGCCAGAACAAACGCAGTTTTCAACAGGGGTATAGCATCGGCTGGGAGCCATGCTGGGAATGATAATCACCCTCTGCAGCGCTGTGCTGGCCCTGTTGTTTTAAGTGCCTTCACTCAGAACTGCCTTCTCCCCCAGGTTGCAAAACCGAGGAGACCATCCCCTCAGCCATAACCATCAAATATGGCTGCGAAAAGTGCACTCTACTTCTAATTCAACAGCTCCTCTGCAGCGGCTGTCACCTTGCAGTGTGCAAGGGGCATCAGAAAGGCAGAGCACTTAGATGTCCCTGACACCATCCCAGACTGTAACAGGGAGAAGAACAGGCTTGCCTCTATGAAAAGTCCTCCCCCAAGGGAGGGAATCTCTGCCCCACAACCCTTCAGAGACACATGGATGCTCAGCCAGTGATAACCTTTCCACATTTCAGAGCACACCAGAAACAACTGGTGGTACAGGATGATTTTTGTTTCAAGGGAGCCTGAAAAGCTGTGCTCAAACAGCCTGGCTCTGACAGAAGTAGCCCCACCAGAGAAGCAGAGAAATCCCTGCAGCAGTGGGACGTGATGAGTCAGTTCCTGCTACAAATGACTGACCACACAGACAGGCTGGGAACAGCTCTCTTGCAGCTTTGCTGCAGCTCTGAATGAGCTTCTTCAGGGCCAGGAGAGAGGGAGCACAAATACACATCAAGCAACTATTTACCTTGCCAGTTACCTCCAGCTTCAGGGCTCTTCCAAGACACAACTGTAGGAAGGGGAGAAAAATAATAAAAATAAAAATAATGCCCTTTCCTAGCAGATGACTCACCGTGCTATTTTACTCCGAATGGTTTAACCGGCTTTGAAGTCCTACGTATGGATTCTCTTCAAAGACATGCTTTGAAGTAGATCCCTCTTTGAGGACTGACACAGCTGCACTGTGCTGCAACTCGATTCAGCGGGAGTCTCAAGAGCACAACATCAGCCAGGATGCATGAAGGGAAGACATGAAGGTTTCTACAACCCAGAGCACCCACCGACGACCCATTAAACGGTACCTCAGCCTTGCCACGTCACACCAAGAGGAGCAAAGTAAAAAAATAAACAAGCCCTGTAATCTCCTATTGGTTACCAATAAAACGCACACACAAAGTCAATTTCAGGGGCTGGAACGCATGCCGCTGCTTAAAAATAACCCCTTGCTCCCTGTAATCATCTGCCTTTTTGATTAAAAGAATTCCTGCCAATTGTAAGTAGGGAGCTAAAAAGCTAAGGCATTCACAAAATGACATTTCTGATAGGCTTGCATTACAGCAAAGGAAAAGGCTATGGTTATGGGACCACAGCATTAGGACAAGGAGTCCCGCCGCACGCAGGGACAGGACTTCAGCCCTCCCGAGAGACAGCATGTCCTTTATTACACAGACATGCTGGCCTGTTGCCAGCTGAAACACAAATGTTTTACTAAAAATACTTCAGGTTTGATCCCCTTTCAAGCTTTGGCAGGGGTTAGCAATTGCAAAGGGACTCTCACCACACTAATGCCCCCATGCCTAGAAAGTGAAAACCTGGCTCTCACTGCAGAGGGTGCCCAAGGGCTCCCCCACGGTGGTTATTTCCGACAGATGCACTGACATGTAGACCAATCTCTTACATCAGGATAGTCCCAAGGCCAGGATCCACCCCACCTGCCCCCAAACACAAGCAAAACAAAGCAGACCCAAAAATGCATTGCACACCCATAACCTAGCTCTGAAAACACTCAGCCCCGAGGGTTTCTCAGAAGCCATTGGGCTCTCTGCCCTGAGCCCACCTGCCCCACACAAGATGCAATGCCAAGAGCTGTGCCTGCACTCAGGACCAGTGCATGGCTCCTGCACCATCCTCTGGAACAGGAGTAAAACTGGGAAGGCAGCAGAGCACTTCCCCCCCACCCCCCCGCCATGCTCGGGGAGCAGTTTAACTGTTTGGAGACTGGCCCCAGGTACTACCTATAAATGGGGCACCTGGTCCAGCTCCCTGTCAGGGAGCAAAACAGATGCATAAAAAAATGCATGAGAGTAGGGGTGCTTACGCCTTTCGGTTAAGCTCCCCTGCAGACGTGCAGATGGAGTGTTTCAGTGCTGCCAGTAGTATCACACAGCAGCTTTACATTACAACCATGCAGTGCAATGAACCGCCTGTCTTCAAAAATAATACTTAATAATAATAATAATATAGACTTCCATCATAAAGGAAAAACAACCACCAATCAACCCACAGCTCACCCAGCTGTGCTAGCAGGGAGTCTGCACGCTATGCTTGCCCTGTTCTTCTCCAGCGGTGCTCCCACATCACATCCGAAGCTATACATGACTCTACGCCACCAGGGCCAGCCGCCAGGCTCTGCTCTGCCTCTCTCTACCCCAACAGACAGACAGACAGACGGAGGAAGAGGAGAGTTAACCAGTAATAACATGCAAGGGGGCTTGCCTGGCAGCCAGTCACAGCTCATGGATGAGACGGCAGGCTGCACTTCAGGACCGACTTGGAGCTGGCAGGGATGCCTCGGTTTCAGTGAATGAAGGCTTCCTGACCTAAATGGCTTTGACTTTAATGGAGATATGCCAACAGATGCCAGCTTAGAAGCTGAGCTGCTGACAGCTTTATACTGAGGCACTTTTGTGTAGGGAACTGATCAGCTGTTCCACGTTTTTTTTCTATCCTTTCGTTTTCTGTCTCTGTCAGCTCCTGGATTTTTGTTTTGTTTATTTTATTTTCAGAGGAGGCTGGGAACTGAAGAGGCGAAAAGTCAGCAGCCTTTTTTTGCCCCCTAAAACAACAGTTCATTTAGGAACTAAAGGCACTTTTACAAACTCTGACTCAACTGGCCTGGCAATCACCTCGTTTAGCCATAGCAAAAGCAAACTCACAGGCTGTATTTACAGAGCCTTGATAAAGTGATGCCACCTTCCTGCAGGGAATACCAGGGTGATCAGTGTGGCTTAATATTCCTGAATTTACTAAGCTATGCATAACAGCAAATCCTCAGTCACCAAAATGTCACTGGTTCCAGAAATTAACCCCTGCAGATTTTGTCACTTCACCTTTACCTGGATTTAACATACCCATGCTAGCCTTTCATGCTTACCAAGGGCTCAACAACTAACAGATGCGGTAGCCCATGTGCAGGCAAACAAGCTCCAGCACACATTTGCTTGCCCACCAGCTGCAGATGCATTTGCCTCTGAGTAACTTTTCTTATCCTGGGCGTATGGATAGCAGTGAATGTAAAGTACCACCTTCTGACAGCCTCCTAGGTCTTGGAGTTTGTCATGAGCTCAGACATGTCTGAAGGCAAAAAAAAAAAACCCATCTGCTTAGGAGCAGAGAGATCTCAGCTAGCTTCATGCTAAATGAAAAAATGCTACCAGGGTGCAAGGTGAGACTTCAAAGGGCACAAAAAGTTCTGCCAGACTGCTGTTGCACAGAATAATAAAAGGAATGAATACAGGTTACATGTTAAATATCTAAGTACCAAGTCTGGTATCTACATTGAAAATCAAATACAAGCTGTCTTGGACAAAAATACCAGAGTGCATGCTGAAAATCAGAAGTATAACTGGTGTGCAGGAACAAGACTTAAAGGGATCAAAACTGGGTTTATCAATCAACAAAGTTTCTTGTTTCAAAGAAGGAATAAGTGGAGTGCTAAGAAACTGCTGGAAGCATCCCATACACAGAAGGAAGAATACAACTATGTGAGGATCAAACATCAGGAGTAACCTGGCAGTCATTGGGAACGACAGTCTACACTCTAGTGTATTCATTATGAGAATCACCAGATTGTTTCAGGGAGCATGTGTTCTCTCCCTCCTGAATTACAAAAGAATACATATGTGACTAAATTTATGTTTGCATCTCCAGGAAAAAAATAAACCAAACCACAAAACAAAACAGGAGTTGCAGAATTTGCTAAATAGCAGCAGTTCTTTGAAGATGATGGCAGGTGCCAAATATTTAGCATTTTTGAGGATTAGGAACTGCAATACAGATCTCTTTTCTCTCTGGATTTAGAAAAATCTTGGGCGATGTCCTCCTACCAACAGAGACCACACCTTCCAAGATGATTTAAGAAAAGGAATGCCACAAGTAGGTTGGTTTCTTTTAATTTCTTGTTCTGACTGCAGCATACAAGGAAAGAAGGAATTCTGTCTTTAAAGTCTGAAAGTAAAAAAGAAAAACGGGGATCATCACTGACAGAGCTTCATATTTTACTTTTAGATGCACTGGGTGCTCTGTTGCTCACTGTATATATATGTTTTGGGTTCGTGTGGTAGCAGGGTGGCAGGAGGGGTGGGAGTGGGTGTGTGCAGGGGTGGCTTCTGTGAGAAACTGCTAGAAGTTTCCTCTAGGTCTCACTGAGCCAATAGCAGCTGGCTCCCAGACAGACCTGCTGCTGGCCAAGGCTGAGCCCAGCAGCAGCGGCGCCTCTGGGATAACAGAGTTATGAAGGAAAAAAAGCAATCTCAGTGGCAGGGTTTTTTGCAGCCAGAGAGAGGAGTGAGAAGACAAGAGAAACTGTGCAGACACCAAAGGTCAGTGAAGGGGGGGAGGAGGCGCCCCAGGTACGGGGGAGAGACATTCCCCTGCAGCCCGTGGAGAAGACCATGGTGAAGCGCCTGTCCCTCTGCAGCCCATGGAAGATGACGGGGAGCAGAGATCCCACCTGCAGCCTGTGGAAGACCCCACACTGGATCAGATAGAGACACATGAACGAAGCTGTGACCCCATGGGAAGCCCGTGCTGGAGCAAGCTTCTGGCAGGACCTGCAGACCACAGAGAGAGAGGCTCACACTGAAGCAGGTTTACTGGGGGGGCTGTGATCCTCTGAGTTACTGTACTGGAGCAGTCTGGTCCTGCAGGTCTGCACCCCGTGGAAGAGACCCACAGTGAAGAGGTTCGTGAAGAACTGCACCCCATGGGAAGGATTCACATTGGAGAAGTTGGTGCAGGACTACCTCTTATGGGAGGCAGCCCACACTGGAGCAAGGGAAGAGTGTAAGGAGTCCCTTCCCCTGAGGAGGAAGGAGCGGCAGAGACAATGTGTGATGAACTGACCACAACCCCATTTCCCATCCCCCTGTGCTGCCTAGAGGGCAAGAGGGAGAGAAATCAGGAGAAGCTTAAGCTGTCCAGGAAAGGGCGGGGGAGGGGGAAGGGGAGGGGGGTAGAGGAATGTGTTAAGATGTGGCTTTATTTCTCATTACCCTCCTCTAGGTTTTTTTGGGTAAGAAATTACAGGACTTTTATATCTTGTTGCACCTGTTTTGTCTGTGCCAGTAATTGCTGAATGATCTCTCCCTGTGCTTATCTCAACCCTCTCATTATAACTTCTCCCCCCTGTCCAGCTGAGGACAGTGATAAAGCAATTTAGGGGGGCACCTGGCCTCCAGCCAGGGTCAAGCCACCACAACATAACAAAGAAAACTCACTTTTCCCACAGGTATATCTTACTGCTTTGGAAATACAATCCCTCTCCCCCAATCTGATTTGTGTCAACAACCAGGTAGTGCCTTGCAAACCATCTTTCTTACAGCCTCTACAAGCAAGACTGAACTCCCGCACAGCATGCCTGAGCCTTGCTCCATCTCAACACAGCCCAGCAGCACAAGGAGTGCTGTACCTGCAACACGGGTGTGACAGCAGCAACTGCAAGCCTCTGCAGGGGTAACACAGAGGCAAGGGGACCAAAACCAAACGCAGCATCTTTACTGCCACTGCAAAGCTTCATTACAGAGGCAACCTGTGGCTCAGCATGTTTCACAGGGACCCTATGGTGCCCTGATAATACAGCAGGGCTGTCCGTCAGCTCTGAAACCTCACACAGTCCTCCCATCTCCACCTGGGGAAACCTGAAGCCACTTCACCTGCAGAAATTTGTTTTCCCCTCAAAGGGATGATCCTGACCTTCCTAGGAAAGAGATTAAACACCCCCAAAAGACACTAAGCACCAGAACTGTTCCCAAAGGAAGGCAAGCTGTGCATTCTTCTCCCAAGCATCCCTCCTTCACCAGCCCAACACAAAGCATACCCACACTGTGCTAGGAAAGGACTACTTGCAAAAGCAAGCCAATCAGTCCTGCAGGAAAACCCAGAGGCCAGTTGATGTCCCCCTGCCCTAAGGAAACGCGGGAGTGGCTGTCAGAGCTGTAGGTCACAGGGCTCTAAGTAGGACTTACTGTGTTTGTTCACAGCCAGCAGTCAACAGGGAGGACAGCAGAAACATCCAGGCACACCAGAGTCCATAGGAACTTGCAGCCCACGAGCCTCCAATAATTTTCTTTTCCTCCTTTTTTTTTCAATTCTGAAGGCATGTGACTGGCCTTCACATACCAGAGCTGACCCCTCCCAGAGCCAGCGATTTCCTAAGAACGGAGAAGGATGTTCCCCTCCAGCTTACTCATTACAAGACTAGGTTTCCTTGCTGTTACACATTAAAACTTCACGCCACCTAGGGTCCACATGTCAGTTCCACTCAGGATCCCTCCAGAGAGATGCAAAAGGTGCTCTGCAGTGCTCACCTACCTGCTATCAAGAAGGTATCATCATGAGGAGCACCTGCTCCTCATTTCCTAATGGGGACTCAGCTTTTAATTTCCAGGTGTAAAACATTAAGCCTTTGCTCTCCCACTCACCCTCCCTTTCTGTAAAGGGAAGAACTGCCAGTGTTTCACACTCCATTACCCCACAAATTAGTGCTGGTACTTGGGAGGGTGCTTTCTCCCCACGCACTTTCCCGCGCATTTCTTCTATGTCACTGAAATCCCACGGCATAGGGATCTGCCGAGGTTTTGGTTTCAGTTTTTGTTCACCGGGGTTGTCAGCACAGTTTCACGGTCAGGTTATGCTGCTTCTCGTGCTGCACGGCAACGTTGCACTTCTCTTCCCTCCGCCCCTCCCCAGCATCCCAAATTGTCCCGCTTCACTTTGCACTTGCCTCTATTCACGCGCTGGGACCCCAGACCTGCCTTCAACCCCACAAGAAGGGGTCCTCCAGCTGCTATCCTGCCTGCGCGCACACTTCGGTCACTTCCCATCACCGGGCGGGCAGAGAGAGCTGCGGGAGTCCCGGGCTGCAGGGAGAGTGCCGGCGGCTCGGCAGAGGGGGCACAGAGACCTCCGGTGGCTCTGCGATATATCGCAGGCAAGCTGCTGCCCGACAGCGTCTGCCCGCGACCTGAAAATCTGGCAGGGTGGTAGGCTCGCCTTCCCCACCTCGCTCTCCGGGATGGCTTCGGGCACTTCGGCGGGTGCCCCGTGATGCTCCGCAGCGCCAGGCAGGTGGGACCACGGGGAACTCGGGCCCCGACGCAACGGGCAGCTCCTGGCACCACAGGAAAACAGGGCTTGGAGCAGAAGGCACAACGGTGCTGCCGTGGCTGCTGCCACACACCTGTGACACGCGTGGGCTTTCCATTGAAACAAGAAGTCGTGGGCTGCTTCAGGCACCACGGCCACGCTTGCAAGCTCTTTGAAACAGTACCCACAGCCCTCATGGCTATTTCTGATTCACCTGCACATCGCAGAGACACGTTGCCTCGACCCCTCTGCTAACAAATCACAGTGCCCCTCACCCACGTGCTGGAAAATCGTGACTCGTCACCAGCACCAACAACACACCGCACAGGATCTGTCAGTGACCTGTACCCTGGCGCAATACAACACGATGCTAGAATATCATAGGGAGGGGTTGTGGTGGTGCTGGTGGTGGTAGTGAGATTGTTGTCTAGAGGATTACCCTGCTGGGCACACCCGTGGCTGGCTGTACTGCCAGAGCTACACTCTTTTATCAGCAGCTACCTTAAGGAAGTGTGCCCTTGGGGCTCGTCCCTCACAGCAGGCTGCCACAGCAGAGCTTCCTAACAAACCGGCTGCTGGGGACACTTAGTTCTTTTTTATTAGGGGGAGGAAAAGAACACCTGTAAAATCCTGTTTATCACTATGGCTGCAAATTTAAACTGAAGTTACTTAATTCCTAATGAAATCCACACTAGGCAATCACCTTGGGTGTCTCCAAGTGTTATCTAAGTACACAGTAACTTCCGTGTTGATGAGCTGATGTAGACCTTACTTCACAGTACTTTTTGGATACTAAATGCTGCAACTACAAGGTAATGGAATCAAGGTCTGTATGTGCAGCTTGTCCTCCTCTGCCCAGTCTTACAGCAATCTCTGGTCTCAGTGCAAGTAAGGAGCTGCAAGCGTCAGGACTGCTCAGTTTCTGGCTCTGTACTGGTTGTAGCAGATCAGCAGTCATTTATTGCCTATTGGCATCAAGCAGCTCAGGGTTGTGCAAGATTTAAACACCTTTTTTTCAGCAGGATTGATGGAAAAAGCATTCTAAACTGCTAGGTCCTTCTTTCTGCCTGTTCTTTTAAGGGTAAACTGCATTAAACCATAAATTTAGCAAAACTACTTCTGTTCAAAGGATTCTTTCACACTAGCACAAAAGGAATAGAACTGAAAAAAGACCTCCCACCACTGAGTCCCTGGAAAGCTCAGATAAGACTAGTCCCATCTAAGGTAACACTCTAAGAACTCCTAGATATCACCCTTGTCCTTAGTGGATGGAGACCTGGGATCTTTCTCACTCACAAGGTCCCTCACCCATCCACGGATTACTGCTTTTGGCTGAAGCCCCCTCTTTGCCTGTTGCTGCCTTTTACTCTCTCCAGCTTCTTTGACAACACATGATGAGAAAATTTTGCTCACAGAGTTTCTATAATTACACAGTATTTTCTGACCACCTAGCCTAGCTTTTGCTTCTTACGTGACTCTTCTCTTAATAGGTATTCTTACGTCTCCATTTACCTAAAGAGAAATAAACATTTTATAACACTCCAGTCTCTCTCAAGCAGTAGCTAGTGCACGAATGAAAGAAGCAACCAGCGGTCCCTAAATCCCATGAATGTGGTGGGGGCTAAAGTACCTAACTGGCATTGACCTCAGGAGAGGAAAAGCTATGCCCAGAGACATACTTTTAACATCCAAATCACAAGCTGCATTTGGACAACTCACTCACGTGCACAGGGAGTTACGATTCCTAAAACTGTCAGGTGTAACAGTGCAGAACAAGTTTCATCTGTCACTGGTAAATGACTCCTCCAGGGACAGGTCCCAGCAATGCGACAATGTTCTAATGACACAAGTACCAGCTACCAAAACCTTCATAAAGTGAATTTGCACTTTTCTAAACCGAAGGACAAGTCTGGATGCCTTACCCCTCCTACAGCTCACTCTGTTACACTGGAAATTACTCTGGGTAGAAAATGCGCAGCGCTGAAAGAGTCAAAACTACACTCCATGACAGACACTGGCACAAAATCAGCATGCACACAGAAAGCTCACCCACTTTTACCTTTCCAAACGAGGGACTTCTGTGACGTCTCCTCTGAAGAGTGTTTCGCTTACAACCCTCAGGCCATTGGCGATGCCTTCACCACAGACCTTCACCTCCCTGTCAGGGGGAAGCTGCAGGACTTCTGGCTGCCCCAAGGCTGGCGTCCGATCTAAAAACTGGCTGCCCTCCTTTATGCGCTGCTGGATCATGGGAGTGAGTGGCATCTCAAAGCTGAAGTAGCTATCAGGCTCCGAGTACAACGTCTCCAGCGACTCCGCACTGTAGTATAAAGATGCATTGTCTAGGATGTTTTCGAATTGTGAGCTGTACAGATCTGTGGAGATATCAGAGTGCCTTTGCCCAAGGACATCTTCATATCCTCCCATGGCTGCTTCTCCCTCCTCCATCATCCTGAAAATTAATCAGAAACAGCTCGTTTCAGCTCAGGAGCAAGGCTTAGACCTCTGGGTGAACCTCCTCACCTTCCACCTTTGCAAACAGAAAGGTCAAAGTAGCTTCATCCAGGAGAGAATGCTGCAGGTAAACCGGTAGTTTCTCCTTGCACCACCTTTCTTCATGACTGGCACCGCATCTCTCTCAGAGGATGCAAAAAGAAACAATCTTCTGGGTAAAAGAGGGGGGTGGGGGAAAGCCTAATACTGCTGAACAGCCATCATCAGCTGCTTATGTGCAAAGAGCACCCAGAAATGCCTGTGGTCTCCACTAGCACCACTGCCTTGCCAGAGGCTCCACAGGTCAACGACATACACCCAGATGATTTCTCTGCCCTCAGAGGACAAATTGCTGGCTCCGTAGTCCTAGGGCTGGAGGAAATCCCTCAAAAACGCAAAGGGAAGCATATGCAATTAAAAAGCTGGAGCCGAGAGAACCAGATTTGGAGGAGGAAGACTTGCCCTGCTTGCGAATGCACAGGGGAACACGTAGCATCCCCCTGCAGAGAGTTTTCCTCTTTGCTGCACGAGACACTGAGGGGTTTCTCATGGCACGTGCCAAGCAATCCCACGCAGCAGCCAAAGCAAAACTCCACAGATCCCCAGGTGCAGAGGAAGGAACAACACCTGCCTTGCTGAGGTCCTGGTGTTTCTGCTGCAAACAACCCGCCAGGTTAGAGCGGGCATAGTTTGCTTAGAGCACACCCGTGGGACCTGTTGCCTTGCTATGTGTCAGGAAAGAGAAGTGAACACATCGGGACGATCCTGTTAATAAGCAGCACATAATTTCTGCAGTACATACAGTTAAAATTATATAAACACCAACAGGTAATATAGAAAGCAGATCACAGCATTTACTCTCTTATATCACAGAAAGGCATGGGTGACAAATCTTTATTATCCAGCCTCTCAGATGTAATTGCACTGTTCTTGCCCCAAAACCAGAAAATCCAGCCAGGCGCGTATGGCCAGGCCTGCACACTGCATGGGATGCCCTAACTACTACACCTGCTACAGGCACTTCAACACAGCCATTACCCCGCAAACTGCACAGCACATCTTTATATCTCCAAACATCTTTACATTGCCACCATGCCAACATTTATTGTTTGCCATTAGCCCCTGAAGGGGTAAGCAGAAGCCTTGTGCTTGGGATGAGAGAAGATCCACTTGGCCCCCACCCCGCCCCACAAGCGCCATCTCACCTGCCCTGGCTTTTTGCCAGCACAGACGTGTTCTCCTCGCCATGGCTCTTCTTGTCCTTCACAAAAACTTCATCCTCCCCACTTTTATTGAGCAGTGCCAGAGGAGTGGCTCCAGAGGCAGCGGGTTCCGGTCTCAGGTCCCCACAGACCTCACTCCAAGTGACATCTGGCAAGGAGGCCAATCCTGGGGAGACCACTGGTGGTGCAGGATGGCTGGGTGTTTTGGGGAATGCCTTCCTCTCTACAGACACACTCTCCAGCAGTGAGTGCTTCTGCCTTTTCTGCTCCTCAGCTTTTTGCAGCCATAAAATCTCCACCCCTTGAAATTCTACATGTTTGCTCACAGCTGCCTCTTTAGAGAGCCTCCTCTCAGGACCCATTTGCATTTTGCCTTGACTGTGTGCTGAAAACCCCTGAAAATGGGCCCACCCCTCCACTCTGCTGGCTGCTTCCAGGTTTGCCACAGATGGTCTGTGACAGCTTGTCTCCTGTGCTGCATGGACCTTCTCGGCTTTATTAGTAATGGCTCGCAAGGACTCGGACTGCTTTTCTTCAGCCCATATTGCAGCCAGATCTTTCTCTACGATCAAATGCATTTTTTCCTCAGCTGTTCGTTCAGATGGAAGAGGCATGTCTGAGGGGGTTTTTTCTTGGCCTGCTGAAACTGGTTCGCTGGCTGTCTGCACGTTTTGGCTGCCAGTAATGCTCTTTTTTTCCATTTGCATCTCTGAATCAAGAGAAGTGTTTGCTCTCTCCTGCACCCTTGCTGCTTCCAGCCGCCGAGAGGTTTTCGTATTCTCCGGTGCGTTATCCGCGGGTTGCAAACCTTCCTCTGGGGTCCATGGCTGCGCCGCCCCAGCACCAGGTCCCGAATTGTCTGCAGGAGCCGCTCGCTGAGGAAGGGGCCTGGCAGGTGCACGGTGGTGACTGTCCTGTCTTTCTGGGCCGCGTGTCACAGGTCCTGCCTGGCACGGTGGTGAAGCCCTCGGTACATCTCTGTTTGGCTCTACGGTGCCATACTCTGGAAATTCATTGATGATGGTGTGAGGGAGCAACGTGCTGCTTCCATGGCCACTACCTGCAAAGAAAAAAAAGAGAGTGTGGGTTTATCCACTGCACACATAAGTAAAAAGCCTGACCTCCCTTCCAGGACCTCTCCTAACGGAGTAACTAGGCTCTCCCCTGCAGGGAAAACACTGTTCAGTTCAACTCACTTCTGCACTCTCTCACATGGCACTTATCCAAGAGCTGGTCCTTCTACACAGGAGTTTTTGGGCAGCCCTACTTTGGAGTGTGCGCTGTTGAGGAAGGAATGCAAGAAATGTCTGCTACACTTCAGAAAGGGTCCCAGTGGCCCATGAACAGTCTGAGTCCACAGGCCAGGCACAAGGGCTGAAGAAAGCAGATATTCAGAGGTCCGACATCCATCCACAGCATGCTCCATACATGTTGGTTTTATTTAAAAAAAAAACGTTTTAGGTAATTTTCACTGGTAAAGATGAAACACCAGGAAGATAAACAGCCACACCCTATATATTCCACAGCCTTGACAAAACCAATTAGCTAAATTACAGTGCAATTAATGAGTAATTCAACTTTCTGCCAGCACTACCCTCTTCCTTTAACAACTCAGATAACTGAAGTTTGGTTGTGTGGCAGTGATGTATGTATACCGAGCAGTCCACATGTTCCGTTGCAGCAAATTCAGTGCTGCACTAAAAGCTTGCTACCCCTCCCCTCCTCATGCCGCCTTTCCAACTGATGTAAACAAAGCTGGAGCGAAAATACATGGTCCCATTTTCCAAGCGCCGAGCACCCAGTGGCTCCCATTGTTGTGGGGTAACAGAGAACTTGCTGTCCTCAGAGGGACCTCACAGATGACAGAACGATTGATACTTGGCCACCTTGTATTATAGCCTAAGGAGGAACTGAGCTCTTGAAAAAAACAAAATAGGAGCAGCTGCATTCACTGCACGTTTCTGGAAAAAACTGGCCTGGAGTATAAAAGCACTTTAAAACAAACAAGGGGGCCAGAGCCAAACACCTACTCAAAAAATGTCAGGGGTGGCAGCTCTGAAACCAGACACCAACTTGTCTTTGGATGCTTTGCCCCGCTTGAGGTGCACCTCTAGGTGCTGCATAGCAAGCTGATCCCCATCTCTGCTCAGAGCAGGCTGGCCAAAAGCCATTTCTGAGGAGGAAGCCATCCATGTACCTGTGGTTAATGACAGGCTGAGTTCAAGGTGAAAGGGAGGATAACTTAACATGAGCTCAGCACTGCACTAACTTCATTACCTACCTGCCAGTGGTTTGTAAAGATGAGCAGCAGCTCATACCTGCCAGCTCACTATCCAGCATATCCAGCCACAGGGTAAATGCTGCACATTGTGTGTGGTGCAGGATCAAAGTGACAAGACTTGGACCATACCAACCCACAGCCTACCCCAGTAGGCTCTCCAGATCCCCCAGTAGGCTTTCCAGATATCCCCATGCTGTTGATTTAATCACTCCATAAATAAAACTTACTGGCTCAGGTTTCATCTAGAAGACTTGCTTGCTGCTGAGAACAAAGCAGGGACCTTTGCTGCAATGTTTCAGGGAGCTGTGAGGACCATGGATGCCCTGTCCACATCTCCCATCACCAGCCTGCCTTCATGGCAGTGTTTCTGACACACAGGTGTGGGTGCACTTGCGGAGTCTGAAGGCAAGATTGAGATCCTTCTACCCACATGAGCATTTCCAGGCACGGTGCTTTGTCAAAGTGCCCAAATCCCGAGACGAACAGGCCTGTCTGCCTGTGCTCCAGCCACACAGTGCTTGGGTGCATCTCCAGCCCACACACTTCACATCACAGACACCCAGCTGCCACTTCCACCTCACAGTGCAACATCCCTACACCTGCACAGGGACCAGCCCAAAGACAGCAAAAGACCCCAGGTCCCCACCCACAGCCCTGGTCTGCACTATGAGTGCTTGCTGCTCTCTTAGCACGCATCCAGAGATGGGCTTTTTTAAGAGAACTGATCTGCTGGCAGTTCAGGGATCCTGCCACCGTAGATGCTAACCTAAACCCTTCTCAGTGGACACAAGTCCACCTGCGGCAACGCTCAGCTTGCAGGCCTGCCAGCGGGAAGTGGTCCAGCTGGGACTGTATCATGCCCCCCGCACCGCAGGGGCATGCCACTGCCCGGGCTGCACGCTCTGCTGCTTCCCAAGGGAGGCAATGCACAGTGCCCCAGCAGCTGGGGTCCTCCACACTTCCCTCCAAACCCACAGACACCACCTCCTTGGAAAGAAGCCCGGAGCATCATCCTCCTAGCCCCCCCATGGAGCCGTAGGGGTGGGGGAAGGAGGGGCGGGGTGGGCGTGGGTTCCAACCAACATGCACTGGAAGCCAAGCCCTAACAAGGCACTGCACACAGGCCCTGCCAAGGGGCCCGGCCCATCTCTGCTAATTGCTATCTTAGCTTCTGAACCAACACGAGGGAAACAGAGGCGGCCTTATTTCTGGTGATGAATGCTAAATGCGTTGCTGCGCATCCCCATCTGCCACCAACGGCTGCTGCCGATGGCGGTAAGCAGCCCCAAGCAAGTTTCTCGTTTACTTCTCCTTCTGAACTTCATCCCAAACAAACTTTACCCCTTGGCAAGCCCAGCAGGCTCCAGAAGAGGTACATGTAAAAGTCACATACAAGCATACACGCGCACGAAGAGTTATGCAGGAGGAGGGAGCGTGCACACAGGTACTCCCCTCTGCCCCACCTGCAAGCCATGTTTCACCTGGGCAAGAGAGGGACGTGTTCACGGTAGAAATTTAAGGCCTTTTCTACAGTGAGGCACCATCAGCCCTGCTCTGGAAGGACTGCTACTGCTCCTGTATGTCAGCACAAGTCGACAGGATTCTCGCCTTCATGGCATCCTTCAGGAACATTGCCTAATTCACTGCCTGATTAAAACAAATAATCACATATGGCACCGAAGCAGCAGCCTGTCCCCATTACGCTAGGCACCACCATGCATGTGACTGCTGAGATCTCCACTCCTTGTACAGGCAAACCACCACCAATTGCCCCCCACTCCTAAAATACACAAAGCCTTTCCCTTTGCTCAGAGAGTTATTTTGGGTACCAGAGCTTACCAGGAGCTTGAGCTCTTTAAGGGAAACTCCTCCCTTATTCCCATCCACCACCACAGCATCATGTCTTGCTGCAGCTACTGGCATATCCTGTCCAACCCCATCCCCCAATATGACTGCATTACAAACAAGGCTAGAAAGGCAACAACAAAATATAAGGACCGCACTGAAGATGAGCAGGGAAAAAAAATACCCATCACCAAACAAACAAAGAAAGGACACACACTCTCAGGTAACACAATTTCTACTTTGCATTGAACGTGGCTTCTTTCAACAAAGGAAAAAGAAAAAAAAAATTAAACCGAGAGAGAAAAAGTTAAAATAGAAAGGGGGTGAGTGGCTAGAAAACTGAGACTGGGCAAATATAACCTAATAGCAGTTGGCAGTCTTTCTGATGACTAGACATTGAAAGAATTCATGACTTAAATCAGGCATAGATATGATATTTCATAGGTAAATAACCATTCCATGTCAAGCAAGCTTGTCTACAGCATAATCAAAGGAAATTCTAGGAAGCAAAACACAAGTTACAAGCATAGACAGACATTTTGTTTACAGGTACATTTTACAATAGAATGGTGTGAGTGTCTCTCTCTATACAGTATATATATATATTTATATAAGCTAGCTCGAGAAATTAGATATATTTGCTTGAACAGTCTCCTTACTCACAGAGGTTACTGTAGCTCCAGCAGTTACCCATTGGTCAAAGAAATAAAATGCACAGATCATCAGTTTATCTACAGCGATACCAGCTAATTCAATTGCTGCTGTTCTAGTCAACTGGAATCAAAATAGTTTCAAATTTCCTGGCAGCTGCTGCCCTGCACTGCACACAATGATGTAAATGGATGCTTTCTGAGTATTATGAAACTGATGGGGGAACTGCAGTCTCATTCAGTCTATCGCAGGAGCTAAGGAGTCCACCTTGGCAGCTTGCAGGGGGGGAGAAAAAAAAGATTTCCTTCAGCAAGGCTGCCTGACGGCATGCCAGGGAGACGCCTGTGCTTAGCTGCCCTGTGTTACAACCGCATCCGTAAGTAAGGGAGGCAACGGGCAGAATGGCGATGCTGGGAGTCGCGTGCTGGTTTCAGAGCAGGGGGTGCCTGACGGCGTTTCGGCAGCGCCGAGCTGGAGGGTCTCACAAAGCAGCCCAGTCATCTTGCATTTTATTTCTCCGCAGCGCCTTGAACCGATCACAGGCGGCACGTGGGTGAGCCCACCCGCAGCGCCATACCAGCTATGCTGTCCCGGTACCGGCATTTCTCGCCGTTATTTGTGAGATGCAAATTAGTGCACGTGGAAACAGAGCGTGCGAACGGATTTCTAGATGATGGGGCTTAACGAACAAACTGCAGGACTTATGGCGCCGTGTCATTATTGCAGGCCTGCCAGAGGGTGGTCACACATGTCTCCTCGTCTCGCTCTCCCTCCAGTTACAACTTCTGTGGTTAACTAAACTGCTCTGATTTATAAAGCGGTGCTTGCGCATACCGAGACGGAGCAGCCTCCCCCTCTGAGAGGGAAGGGATGCTGCACAATCACTGGCAGCCTTGCGCAGCAGCCCTTTTTCCAACTGATGTCATTCTCCATGCTGTGATAGATCCTGCCTGGACAGCTACGGTCCTTCATTAGCCAAAGCCAGGGGATTAGCATAGTGCAAGCATTGTGGTTTTGTGTTGGGAGTGCAAATGACTGCACCAGACTGGGCAGAGGGGTTTCTGCAGCTTGCTCTCCAGGCTTTCGGGCAGTCTGCTTGCACAGAGGAGGAGAGCCAGACCCTCATGCCTGCAAAGTTACATCGGCAGTATGTAAAAACAAGTCGGCGTAAATGGGGAAACTCGAGTGAAGGCCAGGGGGGCAGGGAGCTGAGGGAAGGGGCAGGGGAGAGTGGCCTAGAAAATCAGTGCTGGTGAATTGCCTCTGCTACCTTAGCAAACTTGGGGGGAAGGTGGAAGGGACCAGAGACGCAGCAGACCCTACACAGAAGAAGTGACCTTGTTGGCTGAGCTCACTCACCCCAAAAAGAGACAGCCAGAGGGGGAGGGGTCCCTGCTTTGACACAGATCCAGAAGTGTGCACGGGCAGTGTGTGTGCCTTGCACTCCCTTCGCTTACACAGCCAGATAGCAGTCTGGCAGCCAGCAGCTCAGGATTACCTAGAAGTTAAACTGACCAGTTCAGGGGAGGAAATAGTCCCCCTGTGAGCACCCAGGGTCAGAACTCGGCTCAGGTAACCCTGCACCCGCAGCTCGCATGCTGGAAGAGATTATCAGAGAAGCATTGCTTGCTGCTGCTCTTGCATAGTGCCCTAAATTCTGGGGTTTGGGGGGAAACAGAGGCTGTCAGATGTACTTTCAGTCTGCCACAGGACAGCCATGCCTACACTGGGTGAATCCATCCCTAATCTCTCCACTATCCAAGTCCCAGCGCCTGGAGTCAGGTGATGATGGTGGTGCCCAAATTGCCATGGCTTAAAAAACAGAGAGTGAGAAAGAAATTAAGAAAGCAATGTAAAATATCAGGGTCACTCTGTGTCTGCTGGAGTGTATGTGCCTGTGGTGGGGTTTTTTACAACTGCAAACCCTGTTCCTGATGAAAAGCCTCAGGTAAGCAATGCTGTGACTCCACTGCTCTTCCTCCCACCCTGCCCCCAAATGTTAACTTTTTCCCAGTGGCAAACCCCAACTCCAGTGAACAAAGAGTCTCCCAGACCTGCCCCTTGGCTGCAGGAAGGATGGCACTTTGCTACAGCAGCTCACACGTCCCACAGTGAGCTCAGAACGGACAAAGTCCAAAACTAACGTGCAGCACGTGCTAGTAGGATTTAGTATGAGGCATTATCTGCTACAAATCACTGTATAGGTCACAGATGGACAGTGAGAGAGCTTGGTCCCACGAGTCACTACCCTGGAAAATAAAAGGGTAAGAATGATACAGCTGCTAGCATGAGCCAGAACAGGAGGGAATACAAAAGGAGTTATCTGGCCTCCTTATCCTGACGTAAAAGCGTGGGGGAGTTTTGCTGCATTCAATGCACTTTTATTCTTTAAAGCTTCAGCCCCTGGAAGTGACATGGCTGTGAGAATCTCAAGTTTTGGTTTAAGACTGAAACCCAATTCGAATAACAGAGCCAAAAAGAACCTGGATTTTTCTACATTTCCACTGCCTTGATTTAGAAAAAAAGTGGCCAATAGGTGATTTTCTAAGTGTAGATATACACAGTGATAGCAAGAATGACTTTAAAAGCTCCCCATCATCTGAAAGAGCAAACTTCTGAAGCAGTGACAGCCCAGAGCTGCCTTGACACTTGCAACATCTACAAAGACTTTACAGCCTCCCTGAATCCACGTCTACTTGATGTTGCATATTTTAAACTCTGTATTTTAAAACAAACTTTCTAAAACCCTCACAAATTCCTTCAAATAGAAAGATCTCTTCAGACAGAAAAAAAAGACCATTTAAGCAACAATGGCTTAAAAAAGCCCACACTACTTGCTACTCACAGATCTTAGAAACTCCGGATGTTTGCCGAAGCCGCTGAAGAAACTGGGCACATCCACAGAAAAGGATGTGATGTTACCACGTTTCAGGGTTTGGGACCAATTAGCCAGGCTGAGAAAAAGATTGCTAAGCAGTCCTCAAAGCACCCCAGCTGCTGGGTATCAAGTTACACGCACAGCTAAAACAAAAACAGGGCACAGAGGGACATGTGCGTCCCCCAGGCTTTGGAGTATTTGCTGCTAAAGGCGCAGCTGGACATCTCACGGTAACTTTGCAGCAAGCTCACGCAGTGACTGAGATTCCCTTCCTCAGGAAGCTGGACAGGGTTAAATAAACATTGTGGGGGTCTAGAGCAGAAGGCACTTGTTAAAGCAATGAACTGCAAACAGGAAAAATACTCTCTACTGTGGTGTTACACTTTTTCAGTGCGATACCAGGCCAGAGCGGCATCTAATCCCATAATTTTAATTAAATGCCTGCTCCGTGTTCATCATCAAGCCATCACCAGCAGCAGGGTAACACACATCCCTCCCTTCAGGAGACCTGAGAGATTACTCAAGGCTACAGCACATCGGAGGGCTTGTGTTGGTGCATGGCCTTTCTCACTGGGTGATGGAGCTGGCGTCAAGGAGAGGAGCTGACCGTGGCAAGGAGCAGAAAGGCAGATGTGCCCTATGGTACCCACTGACAGCCAGCCAGGTCAGCTGTCTGGGCCCCTCCTGTTGTGCTCAGACGTGGATGCGTCATTTTCCATCTGCCTGATGAAGGGAAGGGCCCAGCCACCTCTGAGAAAGTGTTTCTGAACAGCCAAGCTCAGCTGACACCACATGAGCTCAGAGCACCTGAGGCGGCCAGACGCCATGGACAGGCTGCCAGCATCACCAGGGCCCCAAATATTTGTGCTCTCATGTCAGCATGGCTGACAGTCCACAGACGCAGAGGTAATTACTGCCTTAACCATGGCATTTCCAAACTTCTGAGCGCTTACTTCTGCACCTTTCCAAAGCAATAATCAAAGAGCCCATGTTTTAACAATTGCTTGGCCTTCAAACCACTCTGTTGTCCACCAAGTTAAGGATGTGGTAATCTCCCTGCAGCTGTAGGTTATTATAACTGAACTATCCAGCTTTCAACTGCGGGTCACAAGACATCCAATTTCCTCCTGCAGAGCAAAACACTTAGAAGAGTGCCTCATGTCCCTTCAGTTCTCCTTTCCTTGGGACTGGAAACCCAGGCATCCATCACACCACTCCTGACAGCTCCAGAGCGTGCCTCAGATTCACCCAGCCCTGGGGAGTGGGACTCAGAAATTCAAAGGCTGAGGTAGCAAAACAACTCCACCTCATGCAGCTGAAATGCAGAGCACAGTACAACCTGTCCTCCTGCATCGGTATTAATTGTTCCCTAAGCATGGTCGGATGTGTTCTTCTGACAGCACTGTAAGACTTGCTGCTCCTCAGAGCATCCAAGGAGTAGATCATAATCACCTGGTTTACTCTGTGTTGGAGTGAAAGAGGAGCATCCAGCATGTCCAGTCAACATGCTGGTGCCAGAGAGACAAGCACTTCTTAGAGTGCACAAACCAAGTATATTTTCATACAGTACACCTGGAGACTCAGATTTAATAAGTTAACCTCTTTTCACCACTGCCAACCAGCAACACCAGACAACAGGGATACAAGCAAGAAAACATACTGATTACACACAAGCATTTAAAAATTCATCTGAATCTTCAGTGTGTCAGAAAATGCGCTGGGACAATAGAAACAACAACATAAAAAGCTAATAGAGCCAAGTGTGCACAACATGAAGATGGAATTTTAATTAAGGGGGGAGGGGGCACCACAGGTCTGAGCTTTCTGGATTCCAGCCTTGCATGTGTTGCTGGAAAATGTTCCTGGACATACACTTAAACACGCATCGGATGTATCTATTTTCACAGCCTCTGTCCACCATAATTAAGCAACATGAACATGAAAATCAGGCAGTCCTTCAACCCTCAGAAAATGCAGTTTTGTACTTTCTCGGGAAAGCAGATGGAGACACCACACCAGGAAGCCCAGAGTTTCAGGATTGCCTGGAGATGGAAAGATGAAAACATGACAAAGGGTGGTGCAATGAAACGGAAAACAGTGCGGTTGAAGCACTGGGCAAGACTACAGCCAGCAGCCTGGGCTAGCCTGAGAACGATGCCACGTGTGAGCAGCTGTGATCTAAGGACAGGATTCAGAGTGAGGATCAGGAAGGCACCCATCCATGCAATCGAGAAGGATGCAGTGGAGCTGGAAGTGTGTGACTTGAAGCCACAGAAAAAGCAATCAAGGCAGAAGAGCAAAGGACAAGCTACTGAGTTAGCGACACTCATTTTGCAAGAAGTTCACTGGAATAAATTTTTTTAAGGCTCTTTAAATCAGCATCACAGAACCACGAAAAAAAAATAAGGTTTTGCTTAAAAAAAAACCCAACAAACCAAACAAAACAGCCAGTGTGGGCTTCCTTCACTCCTGAAACTAGTTAAAAGAAATTCTACATAAAAAAATCAATCGTTTTACTGATTGAGATTCAGGAATGGATACATTGCACTGTCTGACCCCTTGCAGAGGTGATTAGGCACACACCACCAGGAGAAAATTAACTTTTTTCTTTTTAAACCTTTTTTTTGGCATTGTTTTGTGATTTTTTTTTTTGTTCTTACTCAGTTTTTACTGGCTTGAGCTTGCTAAGAGCTAGCATGTGACAACCCACGACCGTGTACGGCTGGGACCATCCCTTTTGCCAGAAGCAAGCTGTTAAATGAGCTCAGTTGCCTCATGACACCTCACTGTACACAAAACAGCAAGTGACAAGCTTTCCAAAAAAGCTATTTGTTTCACCAGGAATTCAAAAACAAGCGTCTTCCCGCAGCTGTTGGGAAAGACCAGATTTGCATAGCAACCCAGAGACTATTTGAACAGGGCTTTTTTGTGAAGGATGAGATTAAACCCTCTCTTGCAGAGGAGGGGGTGAAAGCTTTTTTCCCCCTAGAAGCGTAAGAGAAAAGACTGCTTATGAGCCTTAAGAAACTATTTTCTTGCTAATAACTGTCTTGGGTTTACTTTTTCATATAACAGGAATTCTGGGGTATTTGGCTTTCAAGTTTACATAAGCAATTATTTTGAAGTGTTCCCCTCTTTTTTTCCCCAAAGGGAGTACTTTTTAGGACTAAGTCACAGTGGCAGGATTTTTTGTTGTTGTTGTTTGATTATTTAAATGTATTAATTGCAAAGTCATAACCATCAGTAATCTGTAGTGCAGCCAGCCCTGAAGATAAGGTTGCTCAATAGAGATCCCTGTTTCCACAGCCAGTTCCAGAGGAGGGCATGTTTCCATAATACAACAAGCGCCCTTTATGTCAAAGAGGCTGAGAAGACATCTTGCCAAACCCAGCCAAATCCAGTCTTTAACAAACATTTTCTTTTGCTGGAAGGCTGGGCTTTCACCAAGGAAGGTGGCGAGGCAGCACATGGGCATGTGGCCATGTGTGGGCGCATCCTGCTCCCACAGCAGTGAGGGTGGCTCCACGAGCAGGGGCCTGCAAGGAGATGTGTGGTCCCGAGCTCTCCCATGATATCTTGAGGGTCCTGGCAGGGGTAGGCTAGACCAGATCTGCTCCAAGTGACGCAGCAGGGCAGCAGGACAAGCAACAGTCAGAGAGGAACCAGACAAAACACGTCACACCACGAAGATAAAAGCACAGGAATACATCAGGGATCACAAATATACCAGGTAAAACCAGACTGGGGGCAGCGGAGGAAAGAAATGAGGAGGATTTGATTTTAATGTGTCAGCTTTATTAACATTTGAATATCATCAATGAAACAACAGATGAGGTTCAACAAGAGCAAGTGTAAAGTCTTGCACCTGGGGAGGAACAACCGACTGTATCAGTACAGGCTGGGGGATGACCTGCTGGAAAGGAGCTCTGTGGAGAAGGACCTGGGGGTCCTGGTTGATGACAGGTTGGCTATGAGCCAGCAGTGCGCACTGGTGGCGAAGAGAGCCAATGGGATCCTGGGATGCATCAGGAAGAGTATGTCCAGCAGGTCGAAGGAAGTGATCCTCCCCCTCTACTCTGCGTTGGTCAGGCCCCACCTGGAGTACTGTGTCCAGTTCTGGGCTCCCTGGTATAAAAAAGACAGGGATCTCCTGGAGAGAGTCCAGAGAAGGGCCACGAAGATGATTAGGGGCCTGGAACATCTCCCATATGAGGAAAGGCTGAGTAAGCTGGGTCTGTTCAGCCTGGAGAAAAGAAGGCTTAGGGGAGACCTAATTAGTGTTTATAAATATCTTAGACTTGGGACGCAGGGGGATTTGGCCAGCCCCTTTTCAGTGGTCTGTGGGGACAGGACTAGGGGCAATGGCTGTAAGCTGGAGCATAGGAAGTTCCGCACCAACATGCGGAAGAACTTTTTCACAGTGAGGGTGACGGAGCAGTGGAATAGGCTGCCCAGGGAGGTGGTTGAGTCTCCTTCTCTGGAGATATTCAAGTCTCGTCTGGATGCCTATCTGTGTAATATGAGATAGCGAGCCTGCTTTGGCAGGGGGGTTGGACCCGATGATCTCTTGAGGTCCCTTCCAACCCCTAAGATTCTGTGATTCTGTGATTCTGTGATTCTGTGATCTCTTCCACAGGCATCTTTTCTCCACCCCCTTCTCACCTGTGAAAATGACCACAAGCTTCAACCTAAAAGGTAAAAAATTAGCACGGCAGCTAATAAACAAAGCCTGCTGTTTCCCACCAAGGCAAACAGGAGGTGTTTGCTACAGTCACCCCCAATTATTCTTCCTTCTCTGTGAACTGGCTTGTGCAACAGAAGTAGTTTAGTACGCAACCAAAAACTTTATACCCTCAACAGCATCCAGCTGGGCATCAGTAATATGTTTGTGGCCGAAAGGGAAGGGGTGAACAGTGAGGTAGAAGTTATTAGACAGTCCAGCAGCTTACATGTTATAACCTCAGTTTCTGTGACCAGCCAAGGCGTGGGTGAACTGCATTTGGTTAGATAAATTAAAATTCACTTCTGCTGCTCAGAGTGACAAGTTATTCTCTTGACCAAATTTCAGCAACACCACTTCTCCTGTCCCTGCCCCTGTTGCTGACATCTTGAAATCTTTCATACCTGGACCCACCAAATCACTTTAGAAAGTAGCCGGTTTGTTTAGATTTTTGATGGTGTTTCTTCCCTCCCCATGTAACAGAGCAGGTCAGAGGAAGTTTCAGGAGTAGCTGCTTCCCCCAAAAATGTATGGCAAGACTTATTTGACATACATCAAATCAAAAGCAGCCAGGACTTGGTGCACAGAGCCTTGGGTTTCTGCTACTCTGCCCTCAGTCACCTCATCCTCATCATCTCCAGTTAATAAGCAGTTAAAAACCTGCTTGCATGAAGAAAAAAAGTAGAAGGGGCAGCAACACTCTCACATATCCATTGTGGTCAAACCTCTTCCTGGAGGAGGATGAGAATGCATGCATGTGACAGCATGAAGCCAGTCTGTGTAGGTACAGTATCACAGATTCCAGGTAAAATTCGCTAATGTTGTGCGTTAATCACCACTAAATATTTGGAAACTCTCTCTTGAAGTCACTCCCATTTCACTTACTGTTAGCCCCTAATGGCAGCTTCTGATTAATAATGGAACAGGAGATTCAGAAAGCAAGAAGCAGCACAGGAAAAACACAGAAAAGTACACACATAAGCCAATATATCCAGCTTGGTTTTGGCCGCCTTTTATTTTAGGGCTCAGCACTCAGCCACCTCACAATACCCATCACATTTGACAATTGCTTTGGTTGGTAATAACAATAGATTCACTTTTATTTACTAGACATGGCATACTTTATTTAATGCCAATCTCCGGAAATGCACTAATGCTGTCTGACAGTGCTCACGCACCATTTCTCTCCAAACAAGAAATGAGGTCATCATGAATCTCGTAATAATCTGAGACACATTTTGTGGGAATTCGTAAATGTTTTTAGAATTCCTAAATGAGGACGTTTGGGTTGGTTTTGGATCTTCCCCCTCCATTCTGCAATTAGAATTGCCCAAGGGAAACACCAAACTTTAGAAAATCCAGGGAGGGACCGTTTACTCACTTTTCAGACTTCAATTCTAGTTGGATTTGGGTTTTTTTATCCTTTCATGTTTTTTTCACTGATTTTTCCCCTTTCCTTACTGAAGTGGAGCAACCTATCAGCTTGTTTCTTTACAAAGTGCTGCCCTTCTCTGCCAAGATGGGAGTCTTCTTTAATTAAAAGTGACATGCCAGAAAGTTTGCAATTAGAAAGGATCAAGGTTCAAAGAGAACAGCCCGAGGAAATACTTTTGCAGAGAGGGCAGAGATTGTTGATAATTACAAAGCACAAGAAATAGGTACAGTAACTGCTTTTCTTCTAAGCTTGGGCTGCAAAAAGGGAGGGAAAGAACAGAAACAGGGCTGATCCTTAGGCATAACACCAGATAACCACAGCTGGATTTCTTGAATTACTAACTGCAGAGGAACAAGTACCACCTGAAGTATCTAAATTAAAATCATATCTACTTCCAGCTGTAGGAGAAGCAGTGTGCAGGCCACAAAAGGCGTTCCAGGAAGGACCTCCAGGCAGAGACGGACGGTGTTTCAGAATGCGAAATGGCAGAACGTGTGGCTGAAGCATGTCCGACGGAGAGAAGTGCTGGGATTCCCTCCACCAGCTCCCTACTGCTGCATCGAGGTGGCCCAGGTGAGCCAAAGAGAAACGTGGGGGTGAGCAAGACAGAGAACTGCTGTTGTTTTCTGGGGCGAAACCAGTAGCAGGCTGCTCTGGTCTGGTACTTGCACTGTGATTCAGCGAAGGGCAGCTTAGCGCAGAGCGCGAGCCCTCACTGGGTCATCAGAGAGCAGCTTCTGCAGAACTCTCCTGAGTGGCTTAAGAGATCCTTTTATTTATTTACTTATTTATTTATGTAATGGTAATAAACGGCACTTACCCATTTCTGGAGGCTTCTCTTCTTCCACGCCAAATAGAAATTCATACTTAGCCTTGGCAACAGTCTGGGCGTGAGCCGACACATCGTTATCCCACACGAATGCTTCTGCCTGTGGAGTTGACATAAACAAAGCTTATCTACCTTCTGGTGGAAAAGCGGCGGGAGGAACATGAAACATGAAATACTTCCAGGTGGGCTGTCAGGTAGGATTTGCAAAGCATTCACTTAACTCTTGCCACAACCAAGCTCCACCAGAACAGACACAGGCCAACTTAGGGTGGTTTTGAGGGGCTCACCTCCCTCTTCGAACCCAAGCATTTCAGTATTAAGCAGTGACGTTAAAGTACCCAACCCCTCACATCTTTAGCTGGCTTACCCACTGCATGGCCAGCAGCACTGGGCAACCATTTCAGTGATGCTAGCAAGGGTTAAAAATGTCTGGAGATCAGGATCAGAAACAGCAAATGTGAGTGTGGATGTCACAGAACTGGAAACCATGGGAAAACTGTAAGTGGGGCAAGCTGTTTCTTTGGGAGAAGACTGGGGCAGGGCAAGGGAGGAGCAAGGTCTTCAAGAAGTATGATCAAATATGGGGGAAAAGGGTAATAACCTGTGTAAATGTGTGATGAGTGCTGTCTGAGGGGTCCTGTTGGGCAGCCCGCACCTGAACACTGCTCTCTAGATCAGGACATTAGCCCAACCTGGTTTTATGACCATATCACAAGAGCCAAACCCGCTTCCATGGCCAGGAGGCAGGGAGGGGGCACAGGGTGGTTTCTCCAGCTAAGGAGCACATGGAGGAGATGGATGGACAGATGTATGAAGCATCCTGGTGCCAACCAGGCCTGATGCCACCAGCACTGTCCCTCTGCTTCCTTCCCATAAGAAGCAGTTTGACACAGGAAAGGTCCAGTTTCTCAGAGGAGAGAAAGGCTGCAGGACTGAGATTAAAATTAGTTCTCTGAACTGGTCAAATCAAATCTCCCAGATAAAGCACACACAAGCAATAAACTGTAGTGCAAAAAATGTCTGCAGTCAGCATACAGTTTCTTTCCAGCAGGGCAAGACAGAGCCCGTATTTCTTCTCTCTGAAGTGACACATGAAATAAATTATTAACTCTATAAATTCTTCGGTGACCTTTTTATTCATACCCTATGTTTGAGGCAGCCAGCTGTTGCAGCACAGCAAGTCATTGCATGGCTCACATTTAGCTTACAAAATGACTCTTTAAAAAAAAGCTAGATGGAACATTCTGCCCCCAGGACAAAAATAACTTCTATACACCTCTACCAAATACCGTAGGGTAAGCATCAGGTACAAACAGAAATTCAAAGTATAGGAGACACATAATTCACAAGAACACGCAGTCAAGGCTCTTTAATCAGAGGTGGATGGAATCACAAATCCATACATTCCTGCAAGAGCAGGTTTCCCAATAATTCCAATTTCTTCCAAGAGCATATTGACAGATAACTATCATGCCCCATGTATTAGAACTGTTTTGTTCCAAGTTCTCCTGGCCTTTTACCCCTGTTTCTTCTTCCTCATTTTTGCATTGTGCCAGTTCTGCAGGATCTAGTCAGAGATTCATAGGTTCACATAATGGTTGGAAGGGACCTCTGGAGATCACCTAGTCCAACCCCTTGGCAAAGCAGGTTCACCTAAAGGACACTGCACAGGATTTTGTCCAGACAGGCCTTGAATATCTCCAGAGAAGGAGACTCCACAGCCTCTCTGGACTGCCTGTGCCAGTGCTTTGACACCCCCAAAGTAAAGAAGTTTTTCTTTCATGGAGATGGAACTTCCTGTGTTCTAGCTTGTGTCTACTGCCCCTCATCCTGCCACTGTGTACCAGTGAGAAGAATCTAAAGGGTGGTTGTCTAGAGGATGGATAAGGGTTGATGAGATCCCCTCTCAGTCTTCTTCAAGCTAAACAGACTATGTTCTCTGCTTTCCCTCACACAAGAAATGCTCCAGTGCCCTCCTCATCCTTGACACCCTTTGCTGGGCTCTGTCCAGTAGTTCCCAGTCTTTCCTGAACTGAGGAGTCCAGAAATGAACACATCACTCCAGATGCGGCCTCACTAGGGCAGAGTAGATGGAGAAAAGAACCTCCCATGACCGGCCATGCTGCTCTTAACCCACCCCAGGACACCACTGACCATCTTCACCATGAGGGCACACTGTTGGCTCATGGAGAGCTTCTTGTCCACCAGGACTTTCAGGTCCTTCTCTGCAGAGCTGCATCCCAGCAGGTCAACCCCTAACCTATACTAGTTTATTCTCCGCCAAGTGCAGGACCTGACACTTGCCTTTGTTGGACTTCCAGGTTCCTCTCCGCTCAGCTCTCTGGCCTGTGAATGGCACCACAGCCTTCTGGTGTGTCAGTCTCTCCTCCCAATTCTGTATTATCAGCAAACTTACTGAGGGTACACTCTGTCCCCTTGTCCAGGTCACTGATGAATATGTTGAACAAGACCAGACCAAACACTGACTTTTGGGGCACACCACTGGCTACAGGCCTCCGACTAGACTCTGTCACTCATCACAACCCTCTGAGCTCTACCATTCAGACAGATCTCAGTACACCTCACTGTTCAGCAATCCGATCCACACTTTTGAAGTTTGTTTACAAGGACGCTGAGAGATGGCATCAAAAGCCTTGCTGATGACAGGGTACACAATATCCACTGTTCTCCTTTCATCCACACAGCCAGTCATGCCGTCATAGAAGGCTATTGGATTGGTCAGGTGAACTCCCCTCAGTGAATCCATGTAACCTCCTCATGCTTGTTAATAAGCCCTAGAAAGAGCTGTTCCATCGTCTTTCCAGGGATGGAGATGAGGCAGACTGGCCTACAGTTTCCTCCTTCTTGCCATTTTTGAAGACTGGAGTGACATGAGCTTTCCTCCAGTCCTCAGGCACCATTCCTGTACTCCACAGTCCCTCAAAGATGACTGAGAGCAGACTAGCCATAACATCTGCCAAGTCCTTCAGCACTCATGGATGTGGGCCCCATTAGGGCCCACAGATCTGTGGATGTTGAGTTTGCTTAGCTTCTCTAAGCTCTTGAGGGAAGATCTTCCTGTTACAAGACTTTCTCTCCTACCTCCATGGTCTGGGATTCCTGTGGGCTGGCCTTAGCTGTAAAGACTGAAGCAAAGAAGTCATTCAGTAATTCTGCCTTCTCTGCATCATCCATCACCAAGGCACCCACCTCATTCAGCAGTGGGGCCACATTTTCCCCAGTCTTTCTTTTGCTGCTGATGTACTTGAAAATGCCCTTCTTCTTGTTCTTGGCGTCCCTTGCCAGTATTAATTATAAGTGGGCCTTAAGCTTCCTTGTTGCATCCCTACATTCTCTGGCTACATCCCCATATTCGTTCCAAGTGGTCAGTCCCTTTTTCCACAGTTGCTAAACTTCCTTCTTCCCTTTAAGTTTTTCCAGGAGCAATTTGCCTCCTGTCTCCTCTTCTTGGTTTCCTATCTTTCAGGATGCACCAATCTTGAGCTTGGAGAAAGTGGTGCTTGAATATTGACCAGCTCTCTTGGACCCCCGACTTTCTAGAGCCCTAAACCATGGGATTACTCCAAATAAGTCTATGAAGAACCCAAAGTTAGTGCCCCTGAAGTCCTGTGTCTTAATCCTACTTACTGCCCTGCTCCTTCCAAGCAGGATCCTGAACTCCACTATCTCTTGGTCACTGCAGCTGAAGCTGCCTCCAGACTTCACATCCTCAACCAATCCTTCTTGGTTTGTTAGTACAAGGTTGAGCATCACCCTTCTCCTCATGGGCTCCTCCACCACCTGCATCAAAAACGTGTGATCAGTGCTCTGCAGGAACCTCCTGGACTGTGTGTCTACTTGGCTGTGTTGCCTTTCCAGCAAGTATCAGGGTGGTTGAAGTCCTCCACATGAATAGCAGGGCCTGTGATCATGAGGCATCTTCCAGCTGTCTGGAGAAGGACTCATTGGCTTCCTCTTCCTGATCAGGTGGCCTGTAGCAAGCACCCACAACAATGTCACCCTTATTTGCCTGCTCCTTAATCCCTACCCATAGGCTCTCAAGTCACTCTTCCTCCACTCCTGTGTGGAGCTCAGTGCATTTCAATCGTGCTCTCACATAAAGAGCAACTCCACCACCTCAACTTGCTGGTCTGTTGTTCCTGAAAAGCCATCCATAACCACATTCCAGTCATGAGAGCTACCCCTCCACGTCTCTGTAAGTGGATCTTACTCATGATCTTACTCATGCAGTAAGATCATGGCCCTGTGATCACATACAGGCCTCTAATTCTTCCTGTTTATCCCCAACCCAGCAAAAGGTCCAACACACACATGTAATAAGCAGGCAGTAGATCTTACACAGGAACTTTAGATATATGTTTTTCCCCTTCACTGGTCCAACTGCCTATCACTAGGGCTCCAACTTTGATGGACCTGGTAATACTAGCCTAGCAAATACTTTGAGGAAAACGTGATGAAACAGATGAAGGGCTTTCTAGCACAAAGATGACTATCATGAGCATGATGAAATAGGCTTGGAAGAAGCCTCAATGTCTCCCCTGCTTTTTACAGGGCTGCATTCATTTGCAGGAGGGCAGGAAGGGCTAGAAAGCACACAGGAGAAGGCTCTCAATCTGCAATAGCCTGGACAGGAGTAGTTTCTGGAACCAGACAAAAATTCAGCCTACCCAAATGGATGTGGAAGAATGGATACCTAAACAGCTAGCTGATGCCAAGTTCTACTCTCTGACGAATTAAATGGAAAATAACATGGACAGAGCAGCCCAGCTCCTGAGCAGACAGTAGTTTCTGATCTACACACCTCTGGGACACAGCATCTCCATCCCTCAGCTCTGCTATTTGAGGCTTCACAGACATCTGCTGCACTGAGCTTCCCTGCCAGCAAACACATTTTCCAAGGGTCTGTATCTGCCTCTACCCTACACGAAAGAAGAGTCCAGTTCACAGCACCCTCTGCATCATCCAATAACAGGCAGAAATTAATGGTTAAATTAATGGGTTTTCAGTGTACAGGGCAGCATTTATCAGAGTTAGGTGCCTAAGCGGAGACTGCAAGACCTTTGTCTTGGCGTCTGAAAGGAGTAACTTGATTTTTAGAAGTGCTGATGAGAATTACAGATACTGGTTTGTGTATGGGAACAGCTGAACATCTATTTAGGTTGTCAGAGCACTATAATAGCGTGTAAAAGAAAGGCAGTTCAGAGCTTGCCAATCCAGGCTTCAGGATATGTTTCTGATATTTCATCTAAACACGAAATACTAAGAAGCAAAAGGAAGAAGGGAGGGGAGAATGAGGATGCCTTGAGGTCAGCACTGGCTTTTAAGACTATTGCTTTACTGTTCTCCTTCCTTAGAGACAAAAACCCAAAAAACCTACACACTGAACAGAAAAAAACCCACCAAACAAAAAACACCAAAACCAAAACCAAAATTAAGAGAGAACATATGCTCACCTTTACTTCTTTCTGTCAGCCTGATCTGCCAATCACCCAAACCTTACAGAAGTCATCACAGCCTGAAAACTGGAGCCCAGAGAAGGGCTGGACAAAAATTTACGGCACTTAGCAAGCTGCATTAGCAAGGACTAAATCCAAGCAAGATTGGAAGGGATATAAAACTCTTGCTTAAGCCTTCTCCCTCAGCTCAGGGGCAAAGAAATCTGTACCCAGGTCAGCTCATTTCATAATTGCTTCCCTCAGAGGGCTTTAACCACCACCTTTGATGTATCTGGTGCTGGTCACTGCCGGAGAGGGTGATGCTTGCTCAGAGCATCAGTCCCCTTCGATCAGCCCAGCTGTGCATACATTTCTTGAGCCATACACACGCTGTTTTTCAGTCCAATAATACTCTGGGCAGAGCAACACAGAATTCCTGTTCATTCGTTCACCACTCTTGTCGCATTTTCTGCCTGTTTGACCATGTTTGATGAAGCCTGCTTCTCTGGGTCATGGTTCTTGGTTGGGCTCTGGAGACTGCATTTGCCACTTGGGTGAATTTTGTGTTAAATGTAATCATGCTGAATAGATTGATATAGGTGTAGCTTAAGAAACAATTAATATAACTTTAATATAAAAATTTTCATGGTTTTAAGACTAGATTAGTTTAAGAGAAAGCTGTAACTGTGTAAGCTGCTTGTGAGAGCAGCTGCAAAACTTAACCATAACAGTGCAACAGCATCAGCCTTGAAGATAAAGAAGCAAGAATTTGTGTGTTTTTAGGAATAGATTAGTTTTGGATTTTAGCAGAATTTGGCTGTAATCACATAAGCTGTTTCATGAAAGCAGCTACAAAACTTAACCAAAGTAGTGCAACAGCCTTGAAACTAGAAGAAGTAGGAGACAGGGGAGTCATACATAACAAGACTAACGACCAATTAAGAGACAGAATATATCTAGTTTTCAGCAAAAAACTAACTAGTTGGTGCAGGTGTTGGGAGCCCAGAATCATGGAGAGGAGACGTGGGGACCGTGTGCTGAGAGCGAGGAGGGCATTCAGCCTTCATCCCTGAAGATCAGCAGAAGACCCCCTGGGTGTCACTGAGCATGCTCTATCTGTGGGGAATTAATATAAATGACTTCTTAGAAATAATTTGCGTAACTCTGCCTTTTCTTAGAAATGACAATGAAATGTACAGTTAATCTGTATCAATATGAGAAATGTGGCTTTAATAGGTGCACACACTGGGAGGAGCGATCCCCTGTGTGCCCAGCGCTGCAATACAGGATACCTGCTTCACAGGCACCAAGGCTGCTGAGTTTTGATTCCGGCTTTCCGAGGCATCATGTTAGCTTAGATATGGCAGTCCTCACCCCTCAGACCTCCTGCCAATGCACTGGGACAGCTTCTGCTGACCTCATACACAGCACAGATCAACAGAGGTCTCACCTACACTGAGCTTCTGTCCCTTGCAGAGGGAACAGAGGTTGTTGTTCAGGGCATGCCCACAGGGCTCCTGGTGGTTTCAGGCTAGCACAGGAAGTGAAGCTGCTGAACCCATGTCTCAGCACTGACCTGAACAGCAGTAGGATGCTAAGACCTCAGGGATGCTGCTCCTCGAGCAGGAACTGCCATGGACAGGTACGTCAGCCCAGCACAAAGCACACACGCTGCTTGGAGCAGGGTCAGTAGCTGCAAGGAGGAACCCTTGCCACAATTCAACTCTGAGAGGTGGCTTTAGGCAGGCTCCTGAGGAGGGTGAGCTGCTGCCTTTCCTGAAGCACAATGCCTCTCTCTGGGTGAATTTGATTTCAACTTCAGGAATCAGCTCCCCATAAACTTCCCCCCAAAAATCCCAGCGGTTTTAGACAGGCATGGTGAGTCATCCAAGCCTGAAAAAATGCTTCTCCTTTCTCCATGGAAGGAAAGCACCAAAGCATCCTCTTTTGAATTTAACTGAGGTTCTGGCAGGGGCCTTTTTGGGGACAGAATTTTTTGTTCCTGGGGATTTTTGGGGTTGTTTGGTTTGGGGTTTTTTTGATACCTACATCAGAGAGAACATTAATTGAGAAATATCAAAGTCTTGTTCTCTCACCACCATTTGCAGCTGAGCTAAAAGGAGAGTTGTGCCCCATCTCTGTGGGTCTCACTGGAAGGAGATGACACTGTCCATGGCTGCTAGGCTAAGGAATGGGTCTAGTCTGGGCACAAAGAGCTGGGGTGAACCATAAAGCATTCACACTTAAGGACATGTGTTTTCTTTGAAAAACTAACAAGGAGGAAGTGTTCAAAGGAGCAGATAATTAACTGGCAAATGTCAGTCTGGAGTTTCTCAGACCCCCTAAGAGGACAGATGCTGCTAGACAGACTGACTCCTCAAAGGAGAGCTGGGAAAATGGTCCTTGGAAAAAGCAGAATGGGATGGTTGCCCAAGCTTGAGCCTTCAGGGAGCAAGAGTCATCTGAAATACTGGACAGCAGGAGACCAGCCATGCTAAAAGAAAACATCAGCAGGAAGGGGCCCTAAGGGCCCTTTATGAAGGCCTGTGAGCCAGGACAGAGAGGTCAAAGCATCTTCAGGGAGATCCCTGCAAGCTTTCTTAATAAAACCCAGACACCTTGCCCTCAGAAAGAAACTTTACTCCAATCCTTCTAGGCTTACTGGAAGACCAGAAGGGAACTGGCTAGTTGGGGTAGGGGTCCCTACAGCTAAGCCATATGATGTGGCAGCCTCAGGGGAGCCCCAGTTGTGCATGAGCACAGGTCCTCCTCCCAGAGCCAGCTGCCTTCCTGCTCAGCTGTGCAGCTGGGGGGTGCCAGCTCCCTGCAGCTGGGCAAGAGCCCCTGCACGGGCCGCAAGGGAGCCGCCAGCACTGCTGCAAGGAGGCAGGAGAAGGCTTCTGCGGGATGCCTGGAAGGCACGACCAGCTACAGAGGGCTCCACAGCCACACCTGGACCATTTCTAATCCCAGGCTGTGCTTGTTCCATTCTCACTGCTCCACCAACATCCCTGGCAGCAAAGAAGCCAAATGCTTCTCAGCAGCCTATCATATAGGCTGACATAGCAAGCTCATGCTCTCAGGACTTTAAACATCTACTTTCATCTTACCTTCTGCACCTCAGGAGTTTCCCCAGAGACTGAGTGAAATACAGTAACTGTTAATGGAGCTAGCTTAAAAAAAGAATGAAAAATAAAAAGGAGGAAAAAAAACCCAACCAACAACAAAAAACCCAACCAACAGCATGAATGAGGGATAGAAGAATCTGTGGAATTCCACAGCTTTCCAGCCTTCTCCAGCATGTTCCCAGAAGGCCAAAAGGCCCATGTGGGTCAAACTGCCACACCACGGTCAAGTCTTTATGGAAACGGACATTGGGAGTTCTGCCTCTGCTGTGGCGGACAGACAACCTCCCCAACAGCCTGGCACAGCCAGTGGCCAGCCCTTGTTTTTAAGCACTGTAATCAATCCTGTGTGGGCATGAGCTTAGCAAACCTCACAGCTTTTGACAGACCATGCTAATCGCTCTGAAAAGACTGGTCCCGTTGAGCCTTTCTGTAGTCACTTCCCTAAGGGAGAGCATGAAATGCAGAGAGCTGGAATGAAAACAAACTTGCTGGCTGGTGAAAGGCACTGCACTGACAGCACAGAGGGAGTACTGCTAGTGCTCACAAAAAGACCACTAGCAGTGGTCTCCCATGTGACCTCATACACCATGTTTATGTTTTCCTCACACACACACTCCCACATCCTAACACGTTTGCTATTCTTAAATTACAGCACTAGTAAAATAGATTAACACTTAATTAACTAATTCCTAACTAAAAGGAGTTGCAGAGAGCTGTGTAGAGAGCCAGAAGGTAGGTAAGGAAGGAAAGGGCTTCTCCAGCAGAGAAGTTTGGATTATAGGGAAGGCACGACCAACTCTGCAAGAACTTCTCAGCTGAAGGGAAGAGGCAGCTGAGAGATGTGTGCAGTCACAAGGCAAAGAGCAGTTGGTTATTAAACACCTCCTTTCATACAACACCCAGAGGACATCAGAAACAGCTATTAGGAGTCAGCACTACACCAACAGAAGATGGTTTGTAGTCAAAACCACAAACCTCCCTGCAAAGCAATGTCATGGAAACCAAAACCCTACAGGAGCTGAAAAGAAGGACAAACAAGCTCAAGGGATACAAATCCACAACATATGTAGAAATGACATTCATCTCATGAAGCTCCAATCCAAACTCTTCCCAGGCATCTGCTGACATCCATGACCACATAACGTGCTCCTGGGTTAAACTGACCTTGGGTCTAAATGGGTGCAGTCAGCCACTCTTATCTGCTCACCGAGCTTTGGCACGGCCCTGGACCAGGCAGAACAGGCTCAGTACTGCCCAGCCAGCATTGGTCCTCAATTTTGGCTGCAACATGACCCATACCTTCACCCTAGGGATTCACCAAAACGCATCGAGGCACTGCAGGCTTTCTGTGCTGCTCCCAGTGCCACAGGATGTGTTCACCAGGAGTAGCCTCCCACGAAGTGGTCAGGCTGGAGAGAGCAAAGTGAAAGGTTGCTGTGCAAGTATTTTTCTTGAGTATTTTTCTTGAGTTATGTCAAACAGCATTGCGACGGGTACCTGATTTAAGGAAAACTGCACGCATCTTTTATTCAGAAAATTCAGTGGTGTATGTATTAGACATCTTGCAGTTACTTTTTTTTTGTTCAAGCTGCTCTGAGTATATTTAGCGAACTGACAAACCGCTTCTTTTCAGCAGGTAGTGAGCTTCCATCGTTTTTAGGTCTCAGACAGCAGAACAGTATTTAAGCAGGTTACAGGTCTGCCTCACATGGGTTTCAACTCCGTGGAAGCTAAAATTTGGATATGCCTAAGTGTCTCACAAGCCTACCAGACGTTACCTCTGTATCTTTGGGCAGCTAAGTTCTTTTCAAAACCCAGGCCAACATCCACTGAGTCCTGAGAACTTTCAGGGTGCATCCTTTCCATGTGCTACACATTCACTATGTCCAGCTAAGTAAGCACTGGTTTTATAGACAGAAGAAAAACAAGATGTTGGGAGAATTCATCTTCCAATTTAAAAATGGTTAAAGATAGCATCCCAAAGTGATTAAAATATTCTTTGCACCTCAGTTTCATTGAACACTAAAAAAAAACCCACCCCAAAATCCCCAATCTACACCCAAACCCAAGCTAATCTACACAAGAGCAAGGGTAAACTGCTGAGCTACAATACAGCAACAAAGCACGCAAGAAGGTGCATGTATATCTCCTTCTAACTTGGACATAGCTCATTGACCCTGCAGGTTTATTTTTACAGCTTTCACCTGAATGGTTCTGAGTCTTAACTGATTTATCTGAAGTTTTTTGGATCAGAAATTTGATTGAAGCTTGATCTGAGCTGTCTTCTCGCTGGCACAACTGAGACAAAAGCTAGAAGTCACACTAACAAATTTCATGTACACCTCTTGCTGTGCAAGCGCTGGGGAGATGAAAAGGTGTTTCTGCAAGAGCAGAGTCTTTGCTTGCTAAGAAAGTGTGAGCTATGCAGTGTCAGCACCAGCATCCTTGGGCTGCTGTGGCCCTACGACCCATCAGGAGCCACCAGTCAGTTTCAGCCATGACAGGAAGGCAGAAGACGCCAAAAAAGCGAGGAAGCCCTTTTCTCAAAAGAAAAGGGCTTTCCTGGCAAGGGTTCTTCTGTTAACACTGAAATGCAGCCATATCTGAGGTTTAGTGCATCTTGCCATCACACTTGGCTTTTGTTCAGCCTGGGAGATGCAGTTGTTACCGCAGTGACACTTCCTGTTTGAAAACTGTTGTGAAAAAAATGATGAGTACACTCTGGAGACAAGCCACCTCTTCCACAGTGCTGTTTCACACTAAGAAGAGAAAACGAGCCCCATTCATCGCTCCTGCCGAAAGCAAGGCTTGTGTGACCTGTGCCATCCGGGTTGTTTTCTTACTGCTACTTAGCTACTGTATCACAGGCTCAAGACGATGCCCTCTTCTCATTCCTTTCACCAGGTGTCAGAAGCAATTGCTGTGGCTGCAACGTGAAACCCTGGGCAAGCGTGACAGTGACCGCTGTGCTTTCACCTTGGCAGCCCAAACTCAAATGCCAGCTCCAGCTTGGTGTCCTTGGGCTTAGTCCAGCAGTCACAGCACTGAAAATCTTTCAGTACAGTTAGCAAAGCAAGCCACGACAAATGCCACGCACTTCCCACAGCTACAGCCGGTGGCTGGGGCACGTGGTGGAGGTGGAAATACAGAGGAAATACAGAGCTCCAGCTCCTACGGACAGCTTGATCCCAGACAGGCAGCTTGATCCAGTGCCCAAGCAGGTTTGTTTGCTCACAGCATCCAGGAAGTGCAGTCAATTCAGAAGCAATTCAAGTTTGAAGGGATAGATAATACCTGAGCAACTCTGCCTCCTTATTCAACCCTGTAGCAACCTAGCCCGCGCCCAAAGGGCTAACCCTCACCCCACCCTGCTCTTAAACCCCATCCACAACCCACACTGCTCATTTCTGTAATGCAGAGAACGAACGCTTGGAAGCATTAGCATCCCCGTGGTCTCTGACCGGAGCTGGCACAACAGCAAGAGGCATCCAGGAGCAAACCAGAGCCGGCACAACAGCAAGAGGCATCCAGGAGCAAGGAGTGCCGTGCTCAGAAAAAGTACCTGGAAACATGAAGTGCACTTGAGACAGTGCCATTCCTGATAGGAACAGGACACTTGAGGTCAGACCAAAAAGTGTTGAGCAGAAACTTAAAGCTGGTCTTAAATAGCTTTCTCATCCCATGGAAGTTACAATTTCTGCCACCCTCACCTCCTCTCCGCCCACATTTTCTCAGCGGAAACAGGAAAAGGGACTGGAAACAGCCTCTGCTACCATGGGTGCTGCAAGACAGGAATCCCTTCAGAAAGAGATTCATATATTTATGTTTTAAGACATAAATTGATCAAGACCTAAACATGTCCATCTGCAGCCCCACTCCTCCATATAGCAACGATCTGGAGTAACTCTGTATCAGATATTCCCCTTTCCAACAACTTCTGCAAGGAAGGATCCACACACAACTTTACAACCCACCAGGATGTGATGAAACCCTTAGGCTGTGGAATGGGTCTGGGTGGGAAAGCCAGACCATGAAATCCCTGCTCCACCAGAAGCCAGACACTACCTCCCATCAGGAACCATCTGCAAGGAAGAGTTCCTTCATGGAGAACGGGCATCGTATGTCGCTGAGCCCAGGGACACTGCTCCCACTTCTTCCATCCAAGCCCACAAACCTCGCACTGTCAATTCTACCAGCTGCTGCCCCACAGGGATCCCTAGCGCCCATGTCAGAGAGCTGACAGGGAGTGGGATACACTGGCTGGAGGCTGACTGCCCTGACCTTTGAGTTTTGGCAGCAGTTCACACATTTGCCCAACCTCAGCTGGAGCACCGCTGCTTGGCAGATGGCTCTCTGGTACCCTGGGGACCTGCCCAATCTCACTCTCCAGACACTATTCCCTCCCTCCCACCTTTGTGCTCCCTCTCCTAAGCCACTACATTATCCTACTTCCAAATTATCTTTAAGCCAGCACCCAGCAATACGCCGGGTGCTCCCCTTCTCTCAGGACCCTTGCAACTAAACAGAGGAACTCCAAAAGGAAATGCACACTATGCCTCAGAAAAAAATCACCCCAGCTCCCAGGTCTGACAGTCCACCTCTCCGTGGAGCAGGGACTGTCTCAAGCAACCAGAGTGCTGCACACACTAGGGCAGTTTATCAGCCACAGACTAAGCATCCTCCCCCTGCACTGACAGCAACAGGTGGGGTGTGACTTGTGCCACCTCAACCACCAGCCCCAACGCTGAAGCTCCCAGCATTTGGCTCAGAGCATGCCCATGGAAACAACCACTTGTCTGCAAAGATGGTCCATGGCACTGGTCCACGATACTCCCGCAGACAGGCTGCCTCTTCATCCCACAGCAATCAAACCCCAAACCATTTCTTAAATCAAAGCTGCAAAACCAAAAGCCAAACTTTCCTGGTAAGATGGGCAAGACTAGAAAGGACCATTTTGAGGGTAGGTGGGAAAGGGAAATACTCTTAACGACAAGCTATGCAGCTTGACAACACCAAAGAAATTCTTGCTGAAAAAAACCCCAACACACTGGCATCTTCAATAGGATCCTCACTGCTCTTTTCCCACTCAATGTGATGGCATAGAAATGGAAACAGTAAACCAGATAATCTGCTTGAGTAACAGTAGCACAAGAGGACCCCTTTCACACAGACAAGTTGTGCAAAAGTTTATGCATGAAGAATTTGTCCAAATTTTTTTGTTGCGTTGAATTTCGAAGAGAGCAACACCAAAAGTTTCTTGGAATTGCTTTTAATATCACCACGGGATTTTCTTACACTCTTTTTCTGCAAAGAAAGAAGGCTGTAATTGAAAGAGAGTGTTTACACAGGGGTTCCTACATGGCTTAACATCACCCCCTTCTCCCACCCACAGCACACCCCAAAGCCGACATCTCTGACACTAAACTCTCAGCCTGTGCAAATCAACAGAGCCAGGCCAGAGCTGTGGCTAGCATTAAACTGGTACCATCTGCTGAGAACGCATCAACGAAGGGTATGGCTGATGAAAAAGCATTTGGAGCAGAAAGAGGTTGCATTCTGCTGGCCAAACCAGAAAGGCTTGGATATTCTCAGCAGCCCATTACAGCAGATTCAAATGCTGGGTGTGCAGCCACCAGTTTCATTAGAAATACTGTGTTTGACTTCCTGTTTTAAAGGCGCTACGCACAGACAGAATTAAAGCGTGACTGGAGCTGCAAAAGCAGTAGTAATTGCAGTTGCCTATTACACACCCAAATCACCTCAATAACACACAGATGTTCTCTGCCTGACAAAGTACTAACTGGCACCCTGTGGGAGCCAGGTAATTGCTGTTTACGGCATGGAAATACTGCATCTGTTTGGGAAGTCAGAATCTTTGGTGAGTTTGTGTGAAGTTCAAGCTCATTACACCTCCGTGCTTTTGTTCCCATTGAGAAGCGTAGCTTCCAGAGCCCGGCAGCAAGGATGAAGATAACACCTCAACCTGCGCAGGAGCGCTCCTGAATACATTTAGCCTTCCAAAACTTTACATCTTTGGGGGATTCACCCCAACCCCACTCCCCCGCAGAAAGCACAGCGCTACTGCTCAGCCAGGGACGCTTTTCTCACAACGTGTCGTTTAATCGAGAACTTGGTGTGATCCAGAAAACTTGGTCAGCGCGGGCAACAGCACCGACCTGTTACACAGGCAAGTTAGGCGGAGAGCGAAGTAACACCCGCTGTACGGGATGCAGGCTGGGGGTCCCAGCCGCGGGGCGGGGGGTCCCTGAGCAGCCCCCCTGGCGCAGTTCGCGTCTCGGGGATCTAGCAGGAACGAGCACAGGAGCGGGCTACCAGCCTGCTTTCTCTCTTTTTCCTTAGGCGAGCGTGAAAAGAAGGAGGAAAAAAAATAGGAAGGAGAAAAACCAGGAGAAACAGAGAAAACAGGATAAAAGGAAAAAAGTAAAGAGGTAATGGGAGAGAAAAGCGGAGAAAAGGGAACGGGGTGGGGGGGGGGGGAAAGGGCGGTGGGGGGGAGCGGAATACAAAGGGAGAAGTGCAAATGGCACAGAGGTCGAAGTAACTGAAAGGTGGAAAGCGCCCGCGGCTGAGCGCGCCCCCCGCACCGGCACCCGCCGCCCTTACCGCACCGCCGCCGCCTTCCATCTCCCATCGCCGGCCGCGGCGGATCGCTGCCGCCCTCCTGCGAGGCCGCGCCGGGCCGGGCGGGCCGGCCCCTAGCGCCCTGCCGGCCCGCAGCGCCGGCGGCGGAGCCGGGCAGCGCGGCCCCAGCACGGTGGGCGCGGCGGGAGCGAGAGAGGCGCGGGCCAGGCGGCAGGGCCGGGCCGGGCCCGGGGGGGGGGGGGAGGAGGGGGCGGGGCGGGGGCGGGCCGGGGCTCGGCCCGGGAGCGGGGGAAGGCCGTCCGGGAGGGGAGGGAAGGGGAGGCTGGCGGGGCGGGGGCCGTAGTGAAAGGGAGGGGGAACGGAGTACGAGGGAGTACGAGGGAGTACGCCACGTGTTCCTCAAAGAGAGGGGAGTCATTTCGGGATTAGCGAAAGCAGCGGCGGGAGGAGCGCAGCCCAGGCGGGGCGCCCACAGCAGCGGCGTGAGCAGCCCGCGGGGACCGGACCACGCAACACGACTCCACTGAAAGGCCTTTCCCAAGGCCACGGGGCTTTCCTGCTGCACCGCCCCCCCCTGCAAGTAGCAAAGGTGCGCTGCTGCCTTCCTAGTAACCCCACTTGAACATTCAGACTTCAGAGGTTTTCAGCATTCGCTGGAAGCTCTCCTTCTCCAGCAGGTTTCTGAGTGCGCAGCCACATCACTGAGGACTTCCAGGAATTCTGCAAGCCGGCCTCTTCAATGACAGAAAGAGAGGGGTTTCCCCATCGGAAGCTGCGCCTTAGAAAACACCCCCAAATCTCCTGGGGCCCAGTTACAGAGATTAGCTACAGGAGCGGCTGGCGGATGGGAGACAAGTTTCTGGTGTGTTAGTTTCAGCATATTTGCATGTTGCTTGGTAGCCGTTGGAAACTTTTCTTTCTAAACTACCAAAATTGAGGGCAGGCTTTCTGGGAGTAATCTGGAGCAAGGACCAGGACTTGCTGAACACTTTTAAGTTTGATTCTTTGTTCCAAGCTGCCCTCCTGTAATGGAAGGCCTTGGACAGTCCTGGTGGTGGAAGTGCATCACCATGAAGTCGCTGACATAACTGTACCACACCCATACACAGCAGCACCTCTGCGGCTCAGGGGAAAGCGAAGCCCTGCCTTGTTCCTGGTTGTCCTTCCAGCTCCTGGACAGAGCCACGTTCCCCGCCAGCTCAGGGTGACCTCAGCCTTTCAAGTCTCCAGCACCAAGAAAACAGCACAAAAATCCACTTCTGGGAGCAAAAACTAAGTTCAGGCATAAAGCATGATGCACCCTGGCCTGGAGCATTCTCTGTTTGGCAGCAGGAGGGGTGGCAGCACCACCCCTCTGCTCTTCCAGCTCCTCAGGAAGCTCCATCCAGCACCATCTATCCGCTCTCCTCCCAGGAGGTCCATGGCACACACAGCTCATGCTGCTCTTCCTAACCCAAACTCACTCTTTCTTCTCACCACCTCCAGTCACATACTTACCTAAGCAGTGCTGACCCAGCTTTCCACCCACAGCACCCCGCAGGAGACTGCACTGCCTCAGTTATCTGGGTTCTTCAGCCCCAGTGTACCCTGTATCCCAGAAGGCATCCTGCTCTTTCCCTACAGCTTCCTTTCTCCCTCTCAAGCCTCCCAACCAGCTCCCCAGCACCTCAAGCCAAGCTTACCCATGCATCCCAAGAGGCAGGATCTGCCTCCAGCCCGCTCAGCAGCCCTCCACTCCAATCATTTCTGTCCTCCGGGAACAGTTGGATGAAAACCTGTCTTTCCATACCCCACAATGGCTGGCATGGGTCCCAAAGAGGTCCCTGCACAGGCCCGCAGGTACCACCTCATCCACTCCTGCCCCATGCGCCAGGGCTGAGTCTGGCAGCCACAGGAGCAGCATGTCCATGTGATGCAGTACCACAGCCATTCCACCCATGGCCAACACATGCCACGGACCACAGTGCCCTGGCAGGGCAGGGTGATGTGCTGGAGGGCTTCACCCCTCTCCCCCCAGCCAGGGCTGCGATGACAAGCACTCTTCGGCCCCGCGGGGTTTTGTCCCATCTGTTTCAGGCCCCTCTGAGGCCCCAGGAGCCGGTTCGGGGGCACAGGCTGCAGATTCTCCATCTGTGCCACATCTGAGCTGCCTAATGCAGCAGAAAAAAAATCCACCCAGCCCCTGGGTCTCTGAGGAGGTGATGTGCTCTGCCTTCTTGCTCCCAGGCAGGGCTGAGGTAATGCTGCTGGAGGGCAGGAGGCAGCTGGGAGCAAACGCTGGATTTAAGGGGGGCATGAGGAAGGGCTGGTGCTGCCCCTCACCCAGTCCCAGGCACCTAGGTGGCAGCTGCACGCCAAATTGGGGTTTTTTTCTCCACCTATTTGTGTTCTGTTTAGAAGTATTTGACCTTTCGTCTCCCATCCAGGCATCTGGCCTGAGTCCCACAGACATTTAGGCTGCTGGGAATATGCTCTGTGCCCCAGGACTGGGAGATGACAACATTCACTAGCCTGGGGGAGGACAATCCTGCAAGCCACTGCCATGCTGGCACGTAGCTGTTGGTTTCCTCCACTGCAAAGAAGGGTGATGGGGCTGGGCACCACCCACCCCAAGATGTGCACAAGGACAGGTGGAATTCCTTACACCATCAATCATTGCTTTATGCAAGATGGCCCTATTAGATCCCAAAAGATTATCATGAACAGGCAATCAGAAGAGAAACAGGGTAGTTTTAATGCATTTATGAAAGAAATCTGTACTTTTTTTGTCCAAAGGATTGATTTAAGTTTCCAGTTAGTTGTAAGAGAAAATTTATTGCAGCAAAAGCTGATACAAAAATTGGCAAGCTTGCAAAGTAGCTGTGAGAGCTTGTCACATCTACAATGCGCTCCAAAATTGCTTGAGGTTTTAAGTTCAAGCATACCACGTATATTTTGACACAGCCCAACCTAGCATTAAAAATGAAAGAGAGAGGCAGGCACCCATCAGTCAACCTCTCTGAAGATGGCAAACAGTCAACCCCCGCAGGAATGTCCAGCCTGGTACCATGGCTAGGCTGCTGCAAACAGCTCAGCCAAGGGCAGTGATGGGGGATCAGGGACCTCACACACTAGGCAGGTGACCTGGCTGTGGCCTGGGTCATGGGCTGAGGTTCAGTTAGGCAAACAGCCATCAGCAGTGACGTCAGAAGTTGTTGGCCACAACAGATAGTGTGAAAGCACCACAAGGGATGTCTGGATCTCACAGCTCGCTTAAGGAGTTGTGTAAGAAGGGGCTTGGGGATGTTTTGGGGAGTGGAGCCTTGCAAGGCCAGCGGTGCTCTGGTAATCCCAACTGCTGAGGCTGCCTAACTACTGAAAATACAAAGTCTGAGCGTAGCAGAAGTGCGACCCAAGACAAAAAAGTAATTGTGGTGGATTGCTTGTTTGCAAGGAGTGTTGAGTGAAAAATGGGAGGTCAAGAAACAGAACAATGGGTAAGTTATACAGTGGCTGCTGAGGTGTGCCCATCAAACAGCCCTGCATCTGACCCCCAGGGTGGAGCAGGGCAGCAAACCAAACCCATTTTGCTAACCGTACCACATGGATCAAACCTGCCTCTGGTCACAACATGGGCCCAGAAGGCTGCACCTGGGTGGCTGCGTGGGTCGAGCATCGTGGCATTGCTGTGTTGGTGCCTGTTCCAGGCAGCTGGCACTAGCTTCCTAAACTAACATTAATCATCTGGGTCAAAACTTCATGGCTGAAAACACCTTCTCTCACCACCCTGCCCCCTCAGGGAAAAAAAAAAAGAAAAGGTCTATCACAATCAGTGGTCTGTAAAGAACAACCAGTGCATAAACTCTCTAAAAATGCTCTTTTGCTCATTATTCCTCTCACACAGGGAGATGAGAGGAGTACAGGAAACTCACTTCCAATTTGCTCCTCCTCATTCAAAAGGCAGAAAACCACATATAAGCCATCATCCAGGTACTCAGGACATTGCATTTCAAATCAAATACAGATTCTCTTTTTCCATGAGGGAGAAGGTGGCTAGCAATAATAACAGTTTAAAAAACCAAACCAACAAACCCAAACCAAAAAGAACCCACCAAAGATTCAGAAATACCATTATCCATAGATGGAAAGACTTAGTTCATAATTTGTTGGATTTTCCTCTGTGTGTCCGGATTTTACTGGACACAGCTGGGAAAACTTACTCGGAAAAAGAGCCCCCATCACAACTCTCTCTTTCTGAATTCAGAGAGGAAAAGTACCTAAAACAGCACAAGAGGAACAGCGGATTTGAAGGCACAGGCTAGGAAACAACTGGATGCTTGTAAAGAGGGTAACCTTTGTATTATTTCTCAAGAAGAGTCAGGTAGCACTAATCATTATAGCAATGCCCAAGGTGACAGCCATGGCAAAGAATGGGTTAGTGCATGCACGAGACAGTTAGCTGGCATTGCTGTGAGGAGGGGTATGCTGCAAGGCCCGTCAGTATCATTCTTCACGTGGCCCTTTCCTCACAGGTTGCCAAGCTGGCTTGGCATCCCACCTGAAGTTCTTGCAAACTTCCCTTTTAGGGATCAACTGACTCTTGCCTTGCTCCCTCCCTGACAATTCTCAAGAGTCTTGTCATGCCCAGAACTCCAGGAAGCAATTTTTTCAGACCCTTCATCTCTTATCTCCAGAGATTTAGCTTTACTCCCTCCTCTGACACATTCCTTGGGAGGAAAGAAAATAACCAAAATTCTCTGCCTGAGAAGCCTTGTAACTGGAAGAAAAAAAAAAAAAAGTATTTTGAGAAATCTCAGAGACTTGTTATTCCACCCATCAGTCTTTTGGGATGACTGATTTGATATTTACATCCAAAAAACAGGGACCTCACAGCACAGGTACCTCCCCTGGTGGGCAACTCTTTAGAAATCTCCTTGTTAGCCCAAAGCAAACTGAAGGGCACATGAAAGAAACCCTTGTGGGGGTTCAGCCCCAACCAGGGGCTGAGCACCACACGCTGCTGGCTCACTCCCAGAGGAGGACAGAGCCTCCATGGGGTAGGATAAGGGCAGTTTACTGACAAAATCATCATGAACATGGAACAGTAACAGCCAATTACACCCACACCTGGTGAAAAAGCAGAGTACCTGAGCAACCCAACTCTGTTGCTGCACAACACAAGGACCAACTGACCAACCAGCCACACTCAGACTGTCCTGGAAACACCAAACCCCTGTGCTTCCCCAACCAGCCCCTTTTATGGGGAAGTGGTGTCAGGTGGTGTGGAAAACAGATGGTCTAACTCAGCTCACCTGGGCCAACTCAGCTCACCTGGGCTGGCTGCCTGGGGAGGTTGACTCTGGTCTGGCCAGAACCAGGACAATCCTGCTGAATGTCCCTGTTTTGGCAGGTTCATGGCACTCCCCCTCTTAATCTTAAGTTTTGTCCTTCCCCATCTCTAGCAAACCTCTCTTTTTGGCTTTCTCTTTAGCAGAAGTGTGTAGGACTCAGAAATCAGCCCATATGTCTGTACCTTCTGAGCAGGACATCAGGCACAGCCAAAGAGCACTATCCCCTCCTCAGCAAGCAGCCACAGCTCCTGGGAGTTAGTGTGGGACTGGTGAGCCCACAGCAGGGACAGGTCATTAAACCTTTTCCTTGGGACTCCCTCCAAAAGCAGCAGCATTCATGGTGTCATTTAGGGGACCTGAACTCTGGGACTGAAAGCTCTCCAGAGTGAAGAACCCAAGGAGGGGTCTCAGCCAGGTTGAAGCTGGACATGTTCTTCCCAAGCCCCTCCAAAAGTGATGGAAAAATAGTTGGTTAACCCTGAGATGGCAAGTCCTACTGAGTTCTCAGTGCTGCTCCCCAGCACGAAAGGTGCAATCCACACCCTCCTGAGTGTGGGAAAGCCCTCCATCCTGCTTCTGACGGGGAGACAAGAGGCCAGGTCTAGGACTCCAGGATGCTCCAGCACCAGGAACACCAACAATGGAGGCAGGAAAAAGCAAGTTTCAGCCAGTTCCCAGGAGCTCTGTGTAGTTTCTGTGTCTGGATCTGTGCTAATGAGTGAGTTTTCTAGAGCTTAAACCAAGGCTCTTTCCCTTCCTCCAACCTACCACATAAAGGACAAAGGAGACAGTCATGGGTTGGTTTATTTGCAGTGTCATCCATATAGCAAGGTGAGATTTGGCTGTTAGGAAGGTATGAGGAAAGGGGATTTTTCTCTGTCTTCTAACACAGAGCTTGCATCACACCAGCATCATCACCCCCACAAATCAATCCAACATGCACAGATCCTCAGCTGTGTCCCAGAAGATGCAGTGCCTAGCAGAAAAGGAACAGAGAGACCTTCCTCTCTCAGACTGAAGCATACAGCCATATGTTAATCAAGTCAACAGTGCTTTGTTCAGTCAGATAAACCAACCACACACCACCTCCAAGTAAGTCTGAAAAACCTCTGCCTAAGCATGGGTACTCTTAGCGGTCCTCCTCTCAGCACCCTAATTCCCCTAGACTCAGGGATTCCTCTGCCTTGTGCCTGGGTATGGAAATCAAATGGATTCACTAGCAGCTCATCTAGACTAACAACCATGAGAAGAAAGGTTTTCGCATGAACATAAGCAAAGATGTTCAAAAGTACACTCAATCAAATAGACCAGTGAGGGGACCATACTGTATCTGAGCAGAACAGAAATCCTCCAAGTGGCTTTTTCCCCTCCGGAATAACTCCTGCACCTGGGTTGGGGCAATGCTGGGAGGTGGATGTGGTAGAAAGCAGCCCTGCAGAGGAGGACTTGGGGGTGTTGGTGAATGGGAAGTGTGACATGAGTCAACAATGTGTGTTCACAGTCCAGAAGGACAACCATGCCCTGGGCTGCATCAAATGGAGAGTGGCCAGCAGGTAGAGGGAGGTGATTCTGCCCCTCTACTCCACTCTCATGACACCCCACCTGGAGCACTGTGTCCAGTTCTGTCCCCAACATAGAAGGACATGGAACTGTTGGGATGGGTCCAGAGGAGGGTCACAAAGACGATTAGAGCACTGGAGCACCTCTCCTACGAAGACAGGCTGAGACAGTCGGGATTGTTCAGGCTGGAGAAGGCTCCAGGGAAACCTTATATCAGCCTTTGAGTACCTGAAGGGGCCTACAAGAAAGCTGGGGAGGGACTTTTGAGAAGGACATGTGGTGATAGGACAAGGGGGAACAGTTATAAATTGGAAGGGGGTAGATTTAGATTGGATACTAGAAAGAAATCCTTCATTATGAGGGTAGTGAGACATTGGAACAGGTTGCCCAGGGAAGCGGTGGCTGCCCCCTCCCTGTCAGTGTTCAAGGCCAGGTTGGATGGGGCTTTGGGCAACCTGGTCTAGTGAGAGGTGTCCCTGCCCATGGCAGGAGAGTTGGAACTTGATGGTCTTTAATGTCCCTTCCAGCCCTAACTGTTCTGTGATTCTATGATTCTGTGAACACATGTGATTTGAAAGAATGGTGTCCTTTCTTAGCTAGTCTCACATAACTCATTCCAGTCTTGACCTCCAGAAGGAGATGCCAAGTACTGCAACTGTATGGAATGATCATCAAGGGATACATACATCTCAAGCCAAGATATGGTGGCTTTGTGTTATTGGCTTCCGTCTACACTGGCATCCTCCTCTAAAGTCCCCTTTTACAGTTTCCCCCCCTTTCATGTGTGTCTTCTTTCTCCCGATACAGATGGTTCAGACTGGACTGAGACTGCATGCCAGATACCAAACCAGTGAGATGTGAGGGAAAGGGAACATTCGTCCCATGGCCTTTCTTTACTTGGGTAAATAGCAGCTTTTTACAGCACCACCAGTGTCTGGAAAGCCAAATTTGGAGAACTGCTGCAATTACAACTATACCTGCACTGATACGTAACAAGCAGCCTTCAGAGTCAGGCAAACATAAGGCACTTCACGGTACCGTCCTTCCCAAACTGAGATCATTGAGGCCTGCAACTCCTTCACAGTGACACAGCAGCCCAAGAGGGGAATCAACACTGCAGATGGTAGTACTAACAAGATCTGCTGCCCCTGCTTAAACAAAGCTGCAACAGGTAAGGACAACGGAACATCTGGAAATGCCTGGGCACATCCATATCCCTCCCCAGCTCTCCCCATGCAGTGAACATGCATCAGTCACAAATGATGAGTGGAAGGTTAAATGTCAACAATCAGGCGCATTTCACTCAGGCAGAGCAAACCCAGCCAACGTGAACAGCTCGGTACTGACTTTGGTCAGAAGTGGAAGGTCTCAGCAGACCAAACCTTGGCAGATTTTCTAAACAAAGGAAGACACTCAGGGCAGAAAATAGGAGCCAAAGCTGAAAAAGCCTTGAGCTGGAGGTATCATATATCCAGCCCGAATGTGACACCAGAGACAGCCACTCTCCCAGCACAGCACCATGGCAACAGCTGCGGTTTGCAACGCGGAAGGCTGTATCCCCAGGCTTGGGGAGGTTCTGTGTTTTCTCCTTCTGCATGTGGTTTCCCAGGGTCGCCTGCTGCACAAGACAGCTGCACAGCCTTCTAGGCTAACATCAGCCTTGAAAGGTCATCTGAAGAGCTGGGAAACCTTAGAAGAGCAAGAACCCCATGCTGGGGTGGGGACAGAGCGAGAAGAGAGGCCCAGCTGTGCATCAGGTGACAGTGAGTGTAGGACTATTGTTACCCACTGAAGCTGTGTGTAGAAAACAGGTTACTGAGGAAGACTCCTGTCCTCTCTTCACATGTGAATCTCCTACAGTTTTCTGCTCCTCTCCAAATGAGAACCCCCGACCTCCTTTCAAACTATTCCACTCTCTCTCTCTTTTCCCTCCCCAAATGTCAGCCTAGGCATGTATCCTCTAAGTTTCAACCCTCTCACATACCAACCCCACTTCTTCACAACCAGCTCCACCTTCTGCTCCTCACAGCCCTGGCCTCCTACATCACTCAAAGCCAGACCCCAACTCAGAAGCTCTCAATCTCCTGCCCTCCTGCTACCACTGGTGTTCCCTCAGCAAAGGGTCACAGCCACACTGCCATACATCCCGGTCTTGTGCTGCCTACCTACTCACCAATCATTTATCTTATTATTATTGCTCTCTCCCCACCTACTTATTGATTCCCACCCTGCCCCTGGTCGAAGACCAACCTTCTGTTAGTGAAACAGGCACACAGACTAGACTGTCAACACTACTTGACACAGCAGGAAGGATGTAGGAAGTTCCCACGCACCGCACTCTTGTTCCTGCCCACCATGTGGAAGTAGTGCCAAATGCCACATCTAGCCAGGCCCACCCTATGCAATGGGTGGGCTAGAATGCTCTAGCCAAGAAGCATCACCTTCCATCTGAGTTTTTCCTAGATATTTTCCTCCAAATAAATTGCTATCACATTTGCTCCCCCCTACCTTTACCTCAGCCTTACTTTTTCATCAGCAACTGGATTAAAGAGCTCCTGATTGCTCCTGTCCTACAGCCCTCAGCATTAGTTTTCACCATTTCCATACATCTTTCTCTGTACCCCAGATAACTACTAAAAGCCTATCTATATGATAACTACTATCAGGCTACGCAGCATCTATCTCTTTTCCTCCCTTCACTTTCAAGAAATCCTCACCAGGAATGCAGGAGGCATGAAATGGACAATACAATACTCTAGCATGCAGATCCAATCTCCTGCAAAGCGGGTTTTATCTGAGGGTGGTGGTGAGTGTTGCCTATCATTTCCCACTCCCTATCACTCACCATCTCCATGTGGATCCAGCATCTATAGGTGAAACACATGTGCTGCTCCTGGCTCCCTCAAATCCAAAAATCCTTTTTTCTTTTTCCAAAAGCCTGTGGGTTGGTTTTTTACTTCAGCATCATACTGAATTTTTACAACTCCATGAAACCAGCTTTACAACTCCACAGCTATCTCAAGATCAAATCCAAGTCCAAATTCCGCCTGAGGGAAAAAGCTGCTCACTCCCACAAGTATGTGTTCCAATCCTTCGCAATTCTTTTCCATTTATATTTATAAATTAGGATATTTTTGATAGCTGGTGCAGAAGCAACATGCTGCTTTTTTCCCTTTCCTTGATGTCAGAAAAACTTGTCTTCTGGCTTGAAGAGCTTGCTGGATTCCTGTTTTCTGAGAGAAGCAGAAGATGAAGAGGTATGTATGGTGATGAAGTGATAACCATCTGAGACAGTTGTAGGAGATACAATCTTGGTTCAAAGCCTGCTGGAGGTGGTGGAAAGCTATTACTGACTGCTTTGGATTTTGGAGTCTCCCTTGGCTCTAAAATCCTTAGGCTCTTCCCAAAATTTGGATTTCCAATGGCTGTCTTAACAGTAAATTTTCAGCCTGATTTTGATCCTGCTGAGCACATTCAAGCTTTAAGGCTTTGAACAGTAGTGCCAAACAGACCACTGTGCTCAGAATAAGGCTATTGTGCAAGTGTTTTCAAGTGCAGGACAAACAATTCTTGATTATAGTTTTTCATACTGACAGACCTCTCTTAAGTCCAGGGCACACGCTCATGAATTAATCCTCCTACATCACTTGTCAAAATGGCAAGCCCTAGCAATCTGGCTTCTCAGGTGAAACAACCAAGGTAGAGAAGTTAAATGACATGATCAAAACACAGATGCAAGCGAGCGTTCCATTCACTATGAAAAGGCTGCTCTTTGCATGGCAATGAACCAGGTGTCTTTCAGCTTGGCGCCTCTCAGTCCCCACTAAACACATGGTTTGGTCCCACTGAAGATAGGCACGTACATGAAATTAGGTAGGCAAACAAATGCTTTATAAATCTGTGACCCAAATATCTTAGGTTCACATGCACATTTTTAGGCACTGGTCAAGCACAGTGCTGGAGCATGAACTCCAGTGTATTTACCACACAGAATAGGCAGCCAGAGTGAGCTTTGCTGAACTGAGCCCTCAAAAGAGGGCTCAATTTCCCTGGGTTGCCTGAGCCTGAGCTGTTGGAACTGGGTGGAAAAAAAAAAGAGAATGACACTCTGAGGCACTCTGGCTTGTTCCTCCCTCCTCCTGCTTGAATGGGGAGCACCAGTGACCTCAGATTGATAAACATGACTCATTGTCTTGGACTTGAGCTCAAGGGGATTATCTGAGTTGGATGGGAGATTTTTGTCTCATTTTGCAAGCCAGTATTTGTCAATGTGTTAGCAACTCCCTTGATACCAACAGAAGATCACTGTTTTCTGTAGGTAAAATACAAAGGTCCAAGTTTTCCAAAGAACTCCTCACATGGCAGTTCTTTAGACGTACCTATGGGAGGCAGGTGGATTTGCACTGGAGGTTAGCAACAGCCAAGAGAACAATGGAAAGCCCTTGCACTTCCCATAATGGGAATGTGAGCATTGCTAAAATAACTTGCTTAAATAATAGGCTTGCTTAAATAATGACTTTGATATCCAAAGAAAACAAATACCACACGCTTATGATGACAAAACCCCAGCATATCAATCTGGTGGCATAACCGGAAACCTTTTTGCATTTCCTGCGTCCTCCCTGCATTTCCTGCAGGGAATGCAGGTTTTGAATGCAACATGAACACTGCAAAGGCAATATTTGTATTAAGGCAGCTGCAGTAGATGCAGCCTGAAGGTTTGCAGGTACCCCATGAAGGGTCTCTTCTGGATATAAAACAGTCAACACATGAAGTACTGTGCTATATGCACTGAGGTAACCTGGCAAAAATAGATTACCTAATCCTTTTTTTTCTCATTAGAAAGCCATGTTTGAATATAATAAGGCCATTTATCTGTGATCGAAGGGGTACTTTACAAGAATTGGCAGGGATTGGGCAGATACTCCAGCAATTTACTTTGGCTAATGTGCATGGCTGGAGATGTGGTAGAGGAAGGTAGTGAAAGTGAACACATCAGCATACTCTGTCTTAAACCACCACCACAAGCATGGCTTTTCCTATAGATCATAGCCCACGGAAAGTCTGGGATATGTTAGTATGCACACTGCACAACCTGTTGTCTATGACTAACGGCTCTCAAGATACCAAGGTCTTCCCTAAAGATGGCAAGATAAGCCACCAGTCCAAATCTCTCCATACAGACTGGAATTATCCGTAGGGTATGGCACTACGTAATCAAATGATATTGCAGTTTCATACTGGACAACTATGGAGAAAACTTGTTACCTTGGAGTCTACAGGGAATGAAAGCCATCTTGAAGATGAACACAGTAGAATGCTTTCAAAGACCAGAGCATATTGCAGTAACAAGGTACAGTTCAGACCACCCAAAACTACTAATGTAGCTTGTGGGAGAGACTAAACTGTGCAGAGTGCTTTCTAAGCATTACTTCTTACCCAAAAAGTTCCCAGTTCAACCTGAGTGATGCTTTTTAAAAAGGTGATGTTTTGCTATGAATCACATGACAGTAAGGCTAATAAAGATGTTCTTGGGAGGTGACACTTTGTACTGAGGTTCTTGCAGTTCCCCTCTTCAATCCATTGCCTTAACTTCTCCCTCTAATCCCAAAAGAAAGCTTCATCATTGGTGAGGTGCAAACCCAGTCCTTCTGAGCTCGGTGCCTGATGACCAACTCACAGGCAGCAACTATTTGATTGAACAGTGCTCATTTTAGCCTGGCTTTCTAAGAAAACAAGAGCTTACTGGGCTATGCTGCTATCTGTTTGTTCATCTATCTGCTTCCTGTAATATCTTTTGAAATGATTAGCTAATTCAAACAAAAGTAGGACAGAGGTCTCAGGGAAAATCAGGTTAATGGCAATCAGCACTTTTTAAACACTTGTTCCAAGGTAAAGACAGGGAGAAGCACACCCCTTTGTGCAGCACTCAGCACTGGCAAGTGGTCCACTCATATAGGCACTTATTTGCCTGCCAGAAGTACCCAGCAGCACACACAAATGAGAGATGGGAAATACTGATACAAGGGCATGAGGTAGGGCCAAAAGAGTGAATCCATAGGAGTGGAGACCTAACAAAACATTGTGCTTCTTGTTACCATTGGCAGAAGTTCCTTGTGATTCATGTGCCCTGCTAGCAGGCAAACAAGGCCATAGTTTTCTTGGTGATTCAACAGCAACACAGCTGGTCCCTTTGAAATTCCGCCAGCTCTAACTAGAGGTCTCCTTCCTTTTCTTTGCTGGCAGAGGGAAGGGCTCCTCGTTACCAAAGGAGAACTCTTTGGTACATACGCAGGGTGCTGCCTCAGCATCACAGGCAGAGAAGAAATTGTGAAGAGAACATCTGCCCCAAATTGTGACATGGTATTTGTCATTGTCCACCCTTTCCCAAGCCTGTCTCAATCCCAGCAATAACTTCTTTGTGGCACAGAGGGGGCAGAGCTGCATTGCAGTGTTTAATCCTGAGATGTAGTGCTCAAAATGCAGCAGGCTCTTGTGGGCCTTCAGTGACAAAGGACTGGCTCTTCACAGTAGCTGCTTGTTACCAATGCACTGTACAAATCTCCAGGTGTACATGCAAGTTATTTGTTCTCAGAAATTCACATTATCTTAGAGGTCATGGGGAACCCAGACAGCCAGGTAGTCAAAGATACCTCAACATTCTTTGATCAGGAAAGGCTACGAGCCATTTACATTTCAGAACTTGATCACAATTAGGAGGGATAATGATGCATGAGTGCATCAGTCAGCATTTGTTCAAAGAGTTACCATTTCACAAAATGGCATTTTTACGGGGGTTGCCCCCAACATATCAAATAAACCATCAGAGGAGAGGGCAGAGATCTGCTGGCTAGAGATGGAGGGGTTTCCCTAAATTGTTCTGCTGTGGGCCTTTCGTGCTGCATGGACCCAGCATATCTCATGGACTGTTACTCTGTGGTCCATATTCCACAGGTTAAACACACTATTCTAGCCCGTACCAGCTGTGCAAGTGCATGAACACCGTTTTAACCATCCCTATTATTTCCAGGCCTGGATATCCTACTTTCTCCCAGGCAAGCTTTTCAAATGTTTCACTATCTTAACAAGTGGAAAACATCTAATCTAAATTTCCCTTCCTGTAATTTCAGCCTGCTGCTTTTATCTTATCCACCATGGGCAGGGAGGACAGATTACGCCTTTCTCTTCTGAAGCACTCCTGTAATTACATGTGAAAGGATCACATGACCCCCAAGTCACCTCTTCTCTAAATTAAAACAACCCTTGGCTTACGTTCAGCCTTTACTTCCAAGTCCTGCCGCCTGTGTAGCTTGTTTGTATTGAGATAGGCCTACCTGCCTGATAAAGCAAAAGTCTACAGACTACCTTCCTCACTAGAGCTGAGCAGTGATTCCTGCAGCTACCCGCTATCAAGCATGAAGAAAATGTTCCAGTCTGTTAATTTTTTGTGACCTGGAGCGAGAAATACCTAGATTCAAACCCAAGTTCTGCTGCTGCCAGTCTGTCTGGTCCTAGGCACACTGAATCCCAGTTCTGCTGCCAGTCTGTCTGGTCCTAGGCAAACTGAATCCCAGTTCACAGCCCCTTCACTTGACAGGTCTAGAAACAACAATTTGTTTAACTTAGCATAGCATGACCAAAGGTAATATAAAGTTGGAGGCTGTGCAGATGTTGTGAAGCCTGTCGCAAGAGCTCACTGTTACAGCCGACTTCCAGGCCGATAGGTGTTCTTAAAAATTATTTTAAAAATTTTATTCTGAAACACCACAGGTGTCTTTAAAAATCAAAGGGCTTCATGAGTGACTACATCAAACCACCAGGGTATCAGTAGCTTCCAGGTAAACGTCAGGACATGCAGGACTTCAGAACACCAGGAATCCCATGGGTAAGTACTGATACTTGAAGCCCTCCGAGTGAATGATTAAACAGATTTGCCTAATACTGCTCTGGCTCACAGGTTTCCTAGTATCAAGCTGTCTGAGGCTGCGGGGAGGATTGTCTCTACAGTAGGTGTACTCCTTCTCGACAGAAGATGATTAAGAGTATCAGAATGCTCTCTGTTTCAGGCTTGTGTTGTCATTTTTTTAGCGCTGCAGGAGAGATCCACATGGAATCACACAAAGGCCAACTGATAAGATTTATCCTCCAGAATATAACTCCCTACACAATCACTTTCCTTCAGTTGTACTGGCCAAGAGACTCTCTATCAAAGCTTCACATGCAGGTTCACAGGCTTCCTAACTTAAAAGGGCTTGTTTATTTTGGATTTAATACATTAAATTATAAGAGGGATCCTTTTATAATAGCAATCACAGCACCATTTCAAAGCATTTTCTGAAATGGTGTGGGTATATTAAAAGACACCAACACTGCTTGTTTTTACTCTTTTGTTTAAAGAGTGAGTCACAGATGGAGTGCTGTAAGCATTCAGAAAGAAGCCTGTATTTTTTTTCTAGAAGGGAGTGGGCACCGATGTAAGTTACAATCTCCAGGTGAGCCAAGCCCACTTGCAAACATTCTTCACATTGCACATCCACTCAACTTCATATGTGTCTATCTCCAGTTTATTCAGCTGCTCCTGTGTGATGGCTGAGTGCTGAGGTGTACCTCACAGCTCTTGCTGCCTACTACCATTCTAGGGATTGCTTTGAGGAACACGGTGGCAGAACTTGTCTGTTCTGCTTCCAGGCTCCATCTTCTTAGCCTGTTGGTTTATTTAACTGAGCTATATACCCTGTTTAGCACGTTCAACTTGTCTTAACCATACCTCACTCACAGGTAGATGAAGTAGTCCAGGCTTCAGCTGTGCTTACTGCACCAGAATTCAGCGTGGAAGGCCAGAGATGATGATGACACTGTGACGGACAGCATCAGAGAAAGCTGACAAGTACTGCTGCAAATATCCCTTGTGTAATTAGTGCAGACCTACAGCTCATTACCTTAAAGAGCACTGTAGTGCCTCCTAAACTTTAGCAAGACACATTGTATAAAAGGGGAAGTTCTCATCTTGCAGTACCAAGAAAAGCAAGTTTTCTAGGGCTTGAGGGGAGAGCAACTAAGGCAGAAACAGAGGTCTATTATCAGAATTCATTTCAATACAACTCCAGGCAAAGGAAGGCTTGAAAGACATTATTTATGGTGACCTGGAAGAGGGAACAATTTTTCCAGGCAAGTAGGGCATGACTGTTTTTCTACAGGAAAGAGATGTTTATCTAAATAATGCATCAATAATTAGGAGAAGTGAGTTACCAGAGTTGGTAATTCAGTCTTGCTTAGAAATCTCACTCATTATTTTGGCATTTTCATTGATGACTAAGTCATCCAGGACTTAAACTCAGGAGTTAAATTAGGTCAGAGAAGCTTGCTTACAAAAAAAGAGCAACAAGACTTGCTGCCTCTACCTCCAAAGAGTAGAGTGGGTCACAGATAAAAAGATAAAGAACAAAATACCTAGGAATTACATACTTACAGTGTGCCAGCACTGATGGTTCTCCACCCAGGTTAACCAGATTCATAGAAAATCAACAGCACTCCCCTTCTACATTGGGCACTGCTGGGGTCAGGCTGGGCAGAACAGCACGGGGAGATGGCAATAACTGCTAAGTCAGGGCTTCCCTCTGTCACAAGCACAGCAACAAAATGACATGAGAGGATGCACTTGTCTGAGAGTGGCCTGCCTGCATTCACCTGGCATCCAAGGTGGCAGAGAGTAAAAGAAATCACCCAAGAAAGGAAAGTGGTCCCTATGAGCCTCCCCCCTTCTATTATGCCTGTCCAGGACCAGGTCTTTTCTCCACCTCTGGGCTGGGCCTGGGATGGGACTGCAAGGTAAGAAGGTGCTTGTCTCAGGTAGCTGTCTTCTTGGGACTCCATCTTCCTGCATACAACTCTGATGCAATGGGCACTTTCGCTTGTCTGCTCAATCACATATGGCTTCAGACAGGTTAGGAGGCACAGTATTGTTCTATCTGCAGCTGAATCCTGGATTTCTCCAAGTTAAACAAGTCCATGTCTATGTGTAAAATATCTGCCCAAGGAATGGTGGAGTGGCTTGAAAGATTGATCTCTGCCACCTGGTTGTACCTGCTTTCATACTAGAGAAGTTAGAGCCTGCCTTAAAGCCATACTTAGCTCCTGGGTTTTACTCCATTGCAAGCAAACCTGGGTTCAGAACACAAGAGCAACCTTGGCTCAGTCCTAGAGAAAAATCTCATTCAGCACACTGAGAAGAGAGCTTATTGTATAGAGGAAAAAGAAGAACATTAAGAGAAGGCTGTAGAGAATTTTAACTTAGGAAAGAGGATCTGATTGTTTTACCAGCATCCTTTCAGGTCTTAATTTTATTGGCAAAAATGTTAATTGAGCTAGCTAGTATCGGTGAAGTGAAAAGTGAACCCAGCTAGGTCATTGTCATGTAAAAGTTCATCTGCATACTCACGTTGTCTCCTTTCCACGTGAATTACTGTGCTTGAAATACCCACAGTGGCAGAAGCTGCCTTATGTCAACCCGTCTGTGAAAACATGCAAGCAGAGCATCCACTTTTTGCCTAACTAACTAAAAAGGGATTGAATAGAAGGAGTATTTCACTCTCAGATGTTAAAAATATCATTCAAAACTCCCACATTGGTCTTCTAAGGAGAACAACTGCAGTTACACTGACCAAGTAACAACCACAAGAAATTAATAGTGTTTAAATGCTTTATATATAATATTAATGGCCTGTTGATAGGAAAGGTTTAAAAAAAAAATCAGAGGTTGGTAATAAAACCATTTTATTACACAGAAAATGATTAGGGAATTTCATTTTAACATGTTCCTTCTTTGGGAATATTAACCCATTACAGATTTCCCAGGGAAAAAAAAAGAAAGAAAAAAATCTGTTCACCAAGCTCCTAAGAAACACATCTTCTAAAGAAAGGACAGGGAACACATCTGAACGTTTTCTTTGAACTTAATTCAAACAGACCTAGTGACCTGTTACCCAATTTGTGCTACATCTAGTTGCGAGATAAGTGGAGAACGTTTGATACAGTAAAGTTTATCTGCTCCTAGTGTTGATATAAACAATGACACAAGGCGTCACAACTGCAAACCTCAGGCCCAAACATTTTTGAAAATCAAGCAGTACGAAGCAGATTCCCCAGTTCTCTTCCAGATAACCCACAGGCGCCTGCTCTCCCTTTATCTTCCTGCTCTGCAGCTCTAAAAGGCTGCACCCTCTTAGTCAGGTGAAGACAGCTCATGGACTTCGCTCTGGTGTGGTCAGGGGCTGTGTCAAACCTCAGCACACATTTGCTGTAAATCTGGAGTCCAGACCAGAGACCTGCTTCCCAGAGAGATCACGTGCTGCTATGTTGCCATCCCACTTCCTTCTCCAGCAAAGCGAAAGCGTGAACCCAACTTTCTCAATGCTCATTCACTGCCTGGTAGGGCACCTGAACATGCCTCCAGTTCAAGCTTGTCCTCAGGCCCTGGGTACAAACACTAACATGGCCCTTACAACCAGCAAACACAGAGATGACTCTGGTTCTTGCAGGTATTCTCATCAGCACCACACAATAAATATTTACATACAATGCAGATTGTTTTCATGAGATAAGGAATGCAAACTGGCTAGGAAAAACAGGGAAGAAAATACCAAGTTTGACAGGCTGTTACTCAGATTTTCATATGGAGCAGCTGAGAGAATGGAAACCAGAAGATATTTACATGTTCTGGCCTACTGGGAACATACCAAGAGGCTGCATTACATTCAGGAATGTTGCCTTGTGTGCAAACTAGGAAACCACTTACTGCTTGCTCACCCAGCAGCAGAACAAGCAAGAAGGAAGCGCAGCACTCAGCACAACAGTGGAAACCTCTTGTATCACACTTGGACTAAACCAGCTCATTGCAAACCTTTCTCAAGCCTACCAGTGGCACCGTACTGCATGAAGGAAACCCTACTGCCATTGCAAGTAAGGGTTTACACTTGCCTGTGCTTTTGAAAACTGCTATTCTGAGGAAGGAATTTACGCTGAAAGACTTAAGGCAGAAATAGAAGGAAATTTGCTTGTTTCATTCTTCATCCCAAAGGATACTAAAAGCTGTGATTCATCAAGGGAAATGCCCCCTGTAGCAAAGGAGCAGGTACTGTGCTGTTTGATTTTCCAAAACTCTCAGAAACTTTCTCCGTGTTTAAACAAACATCACAAAATAAAAATTACACTGCTCCTGAAAGCATTAAGTCCTCTATCACCATCTCCACTTAAGAGTACAAAGGAAATAAAATAATGTGAACCAGTGCGTGCCCACATTCATAAATCACATACAGGTCAGATGAAGTGTTTCCTGGTCCATGGGAAACTGAAAATGGCTGAAAATGTTGCATGCAGAAGTACAACATGTAAGTGCTCACACAAATTGTCTTCTTTCGCTTTGCCTCCATGAGGTTTTGGCTTCCTTCTGCAATAAAAGCTCTTAATAAACCATTTCAACTCGGGCAGCTATGGCAGTCACAGCCACATAAATTGAAAATTTAATGTGATTCACCAATTCAGTACCAAAATTAAAACTTCCCATCAAAAAGCATCTGTAACAGATACTATCCACTATCATCTCTTCCACAAGATCAACAGTGTCATTCCCAGGTGTCCACTGCCATCTTTGAGTTGTGAAAGCTATGCCTATGAAATGCAGGTCCTACTTACCATTCCATATGTTGGCAGACAGACCTGCGAGTGGCAGGCAAGACTTGGAGGTAAAATCCTCTAGCTTCATCACTGGCTCTGCCACATCCACATGGAAAAAAGAATATACCCCTGGACTTCTAGAAGAATATGAGTAAGAAAATACCAGGAGGTATGGTGAATTCAAATTCCAACTAAAAACGCAGAACTGAAAGTACAGCCTTCTCAATGAATTTTATCTTAGCCACTTCCTTAGCTGCTCACATAAGCAGTTTTTTTCAAGTTTACTTGCTGTATAAAATGATTTGCTGAATTGTTTCAGCAAGTCATTTCGGGTCTTTGCTGAGCTACAGTGCAGTTTGTCGTACATTTTAGCTCTGAACTGTGTTGAATTGTTTTGCACAGATAGGAAAATCATGTTCACTTTTCTATTCCCTTACCACACAAAATAAATATAAAACCAAAGCTTCTTATTAACTATTCAGGTTAAAAAGAACAAAACCTGCTTTTTAGGACCACTAATTTCAAATCCTGGCTTGTGTGATCATTCCTGATGAGGAAGCAAGCATGGTAAAAGTACAAATGATAAAAACTTCTAAAAGTATGAAGGAATATACTGTATAAAAAAGACAGGGATCTCCTGGAAGGAGTCCAGCAGCAGGCTACAACGATGATGAAGGGCCTGGAGCATCTCCCCTATGAGGAAATCCTGAATGAACTGGGGCTGTTCAGTCTTGCGAAAAGAAGACTGAGAGGGGATCTGATCAATGTTTATAAATATCTGAAGTGTGGGGGACAGTGGGAAATGACCAGCCTCTTTTCAGTTGTCTGAGCTTCCCTCTGCTTGAGGTGGGGGTGGTCCAGGAGCATCTCAGAGGGATCAATGCACATAAATCCATGGGCTCTATCCACAAGTTTTGAGGGAGCTGGCGGAGGTGATTGCTGAGCTGCTCTCTATCATCTTAGACAGGTCTTGGAGAACAGGAGAAGTGCCTGAAGACTGGAGGATAGCCAGTGTCACTCCGGTCTTCAAAAAGGGCAAGAAGGAGGATCCCAGCAACTACAGGCCAGTCAGCCTCACCTCTGTCCCTAGAAAGGGGATGGAAAAGCTTGTTTTGGATGCCATCTCCAAGCAATTGGAAGAGAAGAAGGTCATGAGGAGTAGTCAGCATGGATTCACCATGGGGAGATCATGCTTGACCAACCTCATAGCTGTCTATGATGGCATCACCGGCTGGGTAGATGGAGGGAGAGCAGTGGATGTAGTCTACCTTGACTTCAGCAAGGCTTTTGATACTAGCTCCCATGACATCCTGATAGCAAAGCTGAGAAAGTATGGGATAAGACAGTGAGGTGGGTTGAGAACTGGCTGTTGAGCCGAGCTCAGAGGGTGGTCATCAGTGGAGCAGAGTCAGGCTGGAGAGCTGTGACTAGCAGTGTTCCCCAGGGCTCGGTGTTGGGTCTGGTCTTCGTTAACATCTTCATCGATGACCTCGATGAGGGAACAGTGCCCACCCTCAGCAAGTACTATGATGATACAAAGCTGGGAGGAGTGGCTGACATGCAGGAACACTGTGCTGCCATTCAGCAAGATCTGGCCAGGCTGGAGAGCTGGGCAGTAAGAAACCAAATGAGGTTTAATAAAAAGAAGTGTAGAGTCTTGCACCAGGGAAGGAATAACCACTTGTATCAGTACGAGCCCCTGCCCCTACAACCCTGCTCCTCCACTGACAGTTGGACATCCTTCAGGCCACAGTGCCGCCATGCCCAAACCTGCCATATTTGGCCACGTGACATCAAAATCGCCATCACCATGGCACCCTATAAATATGGGGCCCCTGCAGGTGGCCCACACTTTGCTGAGCTTCAGGGCCCTCAGATGCCAAGCATGCTTGGAAGGAAGAGGACACGGAGCAGCGAGGAGGGTGTCTGCCCACCTTTGCCTGCCAGGCCACGAAGATGCTACTTTGCTGAGCTTCAGGGCCCTCAGGTGCCAAGCATGCCTGGAAGGAAGAGGACACGGAGCAGTGAGGAGGATGTCTGCCCACCTTTGCCTGCCAGGCCACGAAGCTGCTACTTTGCTGAGCTTCAGGGCCCTCAGGTGCCAAGCCTGCCTGGAAGGAAGAGGGCATGGAGCAGCGAGGAGGGTGTCTGCCCACCTTTGCCTGCCAGGCCACGAAGATGCTACACGCAAGTGCAGCAGAAAAATGCACCTCCCAGGAGGAGGAAGCAGAGGCGAAGGAGGAGGAGGAAGAGGAGGAACAATCACAAGCCCAGAATCAACCTCACTCCTTTGACCGAAGCCATGCAGCGCTTCACTCTAGGCCCGTAAGGGCCCAAGCATGTCCGCCTGCCAGGGAGCCCCCAGAACAGTGTGGCAAGTGGCTACCAACCAGGGAATGCCAAGGGGCCAAGACGTCTCACCCTATCAGGGAGCAATGGAACAGCGAGGCGGGTGGCTGCCCACCACAGAGCACCATGAGGCGGAAATATTTCTGTCTGCCATGGATCAGCCACAGCAGCAAGGCGGGGGGCTGCCCACCTCAGGACATCATCGAGACAAAGCACTCCTGCCTGCCAGAGGAACCCTGGAGTAGCCCAGTGGGTGGCTGCTCGCCTCTGTGTGGGACAGCACAGAGACAGTTCCCGTGACTGCGAAACAGGAATGTGCTTCCCAGAAGCCTGCAGAAGATGAAGGAGTGGAGGAGGAACATCACCCCTCCACCATGAGAGCCACCACCTGTGCTCATGTGACTGTTGCCAGCCAGCGTGCAGCTGTGGGCACGCAGGTGAACAGCCTGGGCCCTGGTGTGCCTATCTGATGAGGTACGGCCTGCTGGGCGTGGCGGCCCACCAAAGGACAAAGTGGAGCCCATGGGTATGGTTCCACCACAGCATGGCCTGGGGCTGACCGCTGCTAATCCACTGGACAGCAGCGTGCAGCCTATGGACCTGGATCCACCTCCAGAACCATCACCCATGGTGGCAGCAGGACCACCTGCCTCAGGGGTCACCTGCCAGTACCCCAGCCGTCCAGGCTCCTTTGCGTGAGACGCTGGCAACAGCCTGGAAGGAGCACCTGCCCGGATCCCTCCTGGTGGCTTAGCCTCCACACCTCCCTGGCCGGACAAGAATCAACAATAAAACAGTTAAAATGCTTTTGGTCTCTCTTATTTGACGTTCTGGCGACTGCAGCCACACTCCGCTGTCCCTTCCTGCTCTCTGTCTTGGAGGAGGAGGCTCTGCTGCCATGCCCTCCTTGGCACTCTCAGACCTTTTTCCACAATTCATGGACCTTCTGCTTCCCTTTGAGTTTACACATGAGCTCTCTGCTCATCCACACAGGTCTTCTGCCACCCTTCCTTGATTTCTTATTCATAGGGACGCACCGATCCCGAGCTTGGAAGAAGCGCTGTTTAAACACTGACCAGCTCTTACCTTCTAACGGCCTAGCCCATGGGATAGCTCCTATTAGGTCCCAGTAGAGATCAAAGTTTGCTCTCCTGAAGTTCAGGGTAACTGTATGTATTAGTACAGGCTGGGGGATGACCTGCTGGAGAGGAGCTCTGCAGAGAAGGACCTGGGGGTTCTGGTGGATGACAGGTTGGCTATGAGCCAGCAGTGTGCCCTGGTGGTCATGAAGGCCAGTGGGATCCCGGGGTGCATTAAAAGAAGCATGGCCAGCAGGTCAAAGGAGGTGATTTTCCCCCTCTACTGTCCTGGTCAGGCCCCACATGGAGTATTGTGTCAGGTTCTGGGGTCCCTGGTATAAAACAGACAGGGATCTCATGGAGATAATTCAGTGGAGGGCTACAGGGGTGATGAAGGGCCTGGAGCATCTTCCCTATGAGGAAAGTCTGAATGAACTGCAGCTGTTCAGCCTAGAGAAAAGAAGACTGAGAGGGGATCTGATCAATGTTTATAAACATTTCTGAAGTGTGGGACACAGGGGGAAATTGCCAGCCTCTTTTCAGTGGTCTGTGGGGACAGGACAACGGGCAATGGTGCCAAGTTGTAGCACAGGAAGTTCCTCACCAATATGCGGAAGAACTTTTTCATGATAAGGGTGACAGAGCACTGGGACAGGCTGCCCAGAGTGGTGTGGAGTCTCCTTCTCTGTAGATACTCAAGACCCATCTGGATGCCTACCTGTATGACCTGTCCTAGGGAACCTGCTCCGGCAGGGGAGAGGGGTTGGACACGATCTCTGGAGGTCGCTTCCAACCCCTAAAATTCTTCGACTCTTTGAATATTCCAGCACAACATGACTATAAACTTCATCTATATGTAATAAACAAAGGAGAACCTTAAATATTTTTGAGTTTGCCATCTCATTCCCTGTCTTCAGCTGAAATACATTTTTTTTGTAACTGAGAAAATTCCCATATTAAACCAATCTTAAACCGGCAATAACTGCCTCAGTAATCACACTTAATGTGTGCTTCTGCTGTAGCAACTATGATAATTATTCATGACATATGGCAAAAAATACTTTAGAATATATCAGTTCTTGTGATATAAAACAATTGTAGCAAAGAATACCATTTACAAATGAACATACAACATACATACAGTGCAGACACTTCAGTAGTTCTACACCTCTGTTATAATGTGCTTGATAGAACTTCTTTTTCTATCTCATTTTAATTTACATGATCATTCTTCCTGGGCTTGTCTTTCAAAAGGAGAAAATTGTCTATAATTGTGAGAAGCAGCATGAAAGCTACATAGGCAAAAAGCCATCATTTCTCTCTTCATGGTAAATCCATGCCAAGGCCCTCAAAATCAATTACTCAGGGCGGAGAAAGGAATGTGCTGCCCCGTTAAGAAGAATCATGAAAGATAATGCTTTGTTAATTTAGGTAGTCTTCCATCAACCACCTTTTGCTAGGAGCCCGTTTGTCTTCCATAGGTAAAACACCAGAGGCACTGACGTGGATGGAAATTTTGCCTTTATATTTGGTTTTGGCCAATATTTAATTCTGCAAGGGTACACAGCGTCGGTCATCACAAACTCCTGCTCCCGGGAACTCGTATGGCAGCAAGGCCCATGACATTGTGCCTGCAGATGTAACGGGGTGACAGCGCTGGGCACTGCGCACTCCTGTTGTCATGCCTGGATTAACAGACCAAAAAGCTGCGGGGTTTTGCTCCAGAGGAAGGCTGTGGGTGGTGGATTTATATCTGTGCAATTTTCAGTTTGATCCTGCAAATGCCGAAGGGGTAGGAGGTGTGGAGGGGAGTGTGGGTGGGTGGGTTTGCCCCGGGGCAACAAAGCGCCTCCCCAGGCAACTGGGGTACTTTTTCGTTGTATTCGGGCACCCAGGCAGTGACAGATACGCCGCATTCCAGGCACCGAAGCCTGGCAGCTTCAACGAGCATATCTTCTCAGCCGTGAGCACGTCCCTCCCTCGCTCCCCGCACGCCAGTCCAGCGGCACGAAACCAGAACGGAAAGCCCCTCGCCGCGGGTATCGGCTGCCGAGCCCCGCAGCAGGCCCCGCCGCGCAACCCTTCCCAGCCCCCGCCCCTGCGGCGAGCCGGCCGCCCAACAGCCGCCCCGAGGAGGGAGGCACCGTCGCCTGGTCCCGTCACGCTCCGCCCCAGGGTCGTCCTCCCGCCCTCCCACGGAGCCGACGGCGCACAGTTGCGTGAGCCTTCCGCCCGGCCTGCCGCTCGCCATGCTGCCCCCGTGGGCGCTCCGCCGGCCCCTGGCCGCCGCCGCCCGCCTGGCCCAGGCCCGCGCCCACCCTCAGGTAACGGCCGGGGCGCTACCAGGGGCAGCCGAGCGCGGCGGCGGCAGGCAGCGCGCACGGTGGTACGAGCCGAGAGCGCGGGGTGTCAGCCCTGCCGAGCGGGGTTTCTGCTTGGGTGGGCGTGGGGGCCGGGTTCAGCTCCGTGAGGGCAGGGTTTGGCCCGGGGCGGGGGTGGGCGGTGCCCGGCGGTCCCGCCTCCGGCTCCCGCCCCCGGGGCTGGCCGGGCGGTTCCCGCCGGGGCTGGGTCTGTCGTTGTCGCGACATCCTGTAACGGTCCCGCTTGCGAGGGTGGGTATGCCCCTTGGCTCAGGGGATTCCCCGCAGCCGTTCGGCGTGATCTTCGGGCAGGGGAGGTGATCCGGCAGTGGTCGAGTGTCGACTTCAGTGGCAGAAAATACCCCGACTTGTCGCTTTCCATGGAAATTTGGCACTGGATGGGTCACGGCAGCGACTGGCTGTCTGTGACCCATCCAGTGCCAAATTTCCGTGGGAAGTGACAAGCTTCATTGCTTCCCGTAATGGTAGGGCTTCTGTCCGTTCAGGATCCTGTGGGGATTTCGAAACCAATTGCTAAGAGCAGGCAGTGACAGGTGGCAAACAAAACCAGAGGTCTCATTCTCCAGAGGGTCACAGGCAACGGGGCCTTGGTGTTGGCCACCCGTGTTGTGTGGCTTGAGCTGTGTGGTGCCTGTGCCTGCTGATGGTGGTGAAAGCCCTGTCCAAAATCCATTCTGCAGCCACCTCTCTGCAAACAGGGGCTAAAGGCCGGAGATTTGTTTTTTCTAGTATTACTGGAGAGGTGAGTGACGTGTGCCAGGTTGTTGAGGCAGTTGCAAAATCGGGCATATTCTTGGTCTGAGGGACTGTAGGTTGTATGGATAGAAAAACTGTTCCTGAACAGCCTTTGGGAAGTAGCCAGTGATGGGCAAGGATGCAAACTTCAGCAGTCTTGTGCTGGAAAGAATTAGGGTTTTTTCCCCAAACATTGATATTTCTGTGTTTCTTTTTCCAACAGTGGGTGATTTGCAAATACTCGTGTCTGATTGTAATTGGAAAACAGATTGCACTACTGCAAGTTCATTGGATCAGGGCAACGCAGGCAGATGTTGATGTAGCCTCTGCTTCAGCAGCGTCAGCAGCCTGGCCTTTGAATGAATGCGCTTAGTGGACTCTGTTCATTGCTTTGGCCCTTTTCATCCTGCTGCTGGCTTCCTAAGAAAGGGGAAGAGAAAAGGAGGGTCCTGCTTTGTTGCAGGATAATAATTCAACAATTGAGAGCAACGAATAAAAAACATGTCATGGTCTGTTGCCCTGCCAAAAGGAGTTTCAGCAAATAAAACAGATGGGAAGGAACTATTTCCAAATTAAAAAATCACAAAGTGATTTTGGTAGTGGAGCCCCCACTAAAAAAAAATAACATCTGTAACATCTCACTGTTTTGAAAAAGCACAGAAATTAGACAGACTATGGTTTTCTGCCTTGAGAATTAGTTCTAGTTACTTTTCTTAACATTTTCTCTCAGGCACTTGCATCCCTTGCTACAGGGCCCAGACAAAATAATAGCATTTTCTACGAAATTCGCACATACGATATTAAGCCATCAAAGATGAAGGAGTTTGTGGAAATGGTCAACAAGTACTTCCACCTTCGCACAGCTCACTCGGAGCTGGTGGGATTCTGGTCTGCGGAGCTGGGAGCGATGAATAAGGTTGTCCACGTTTGGAAGTACGGTACGCTCAGCACCCCTTTGCGCTGCTCTGCTCTCTCTGTCCTCCCTGTCTCCAAGGGAAAAAGGCAAGGAAAATGTTTACTCAGCTTTTATTTGTTAGTTTTGCTGTTAGAAAGTGTCCCAAAAAATTGTTCACTTACTGATTACTTATCAGAATACCTTAGAGAACAATTTTGATGTGTTGGAATGAGAGACTTAAAACTATTCTTAAACAGCAGTCTCTGCTTAAAACAGGTGTGATGAAGGAACTGCAGCAGAGTGCTTTGTTCATGGTAGATATTATTAAACTAGGGCCAGTTTCTGAACCACAAATGTCTTCAGAATTTCAAAACTGATGGAGAAAAGGTTGAGGCCTCCATAATAAGATAATACATACAAGTGCAGGCAATCTATATGCAGCCTGTATGTGTTTATATGAATGCATAATTTTTCTTAAATTTTAGTTCCGTGTTAACAGTCACTCCCCTAAAACAAATGAGCACACAGATTGCATGTTTAAACTCCTCCTGCAGCTGGACTGTGCTGAGGTGGTGTCCTGCTTTTCAGCTGGGATAGGGATCGTGCTGGTTTTCACAAGAAACTGGGAGGGGTCACAGCCAGGACAGCTGACCCAAACTGGCCAAAGGAATGTAGCGAGGGGGTGAGCAGCCATGTGGTGCTCAGCTGCTAGCTGGAACTAAACCATGACTCCTTTTTGGCACCCAAGGTGGGGCACGAATGATTGGGATGACAGATCAGACCAGGGCATGTTAAAACAAAATTGCTATACACATACAGTGTGTTAGTTAAACAGTTGCTGGTCACAGTGGTGGGTTTTTTGTTTACACGGCTGTGGTACGTAAACCCTTACTTGCTGTATGTATTCCCTGTTTATTACCTCTGGGAGAGGAATTAGGATTCTCATTTTGTTGTACTGTGTAATACCGACTTAGAGTAACATTACTGGTCATGAGATTAAACTGGTATTTGTATGTGGCATTGCTGCCATGCCCATACCTCGTATGATATCTCTTGGGATTTATTAATAATCGCACCCAATCTGTGGGGAAGATGGGGGGTACTTTCTGCCACTCTTTCACCACCCTTTTCCCCTTTTGTCTGGTTGCAGCAGCTTTTGAGAATTTGGAATACCCTTGGGATGTTCAAGCCAGCATGTTCCTATGTCTCACGTCCTGTTCAGGGTTACAAAAAATTCTTTTAAGAATACCACCCAGAGATCTGCCCCAAGGCTGGATAGTCAGGAGTGGCATGGCAGGCTGGAGAATATGGGCAGGTATCTAGAGAACTTCTCACCCTCAGTGGTTTGGAACTTCACCCATGAACAACTATAGGACCCTGCTGAAGTGATAGAATATTTGAAAGGAAAATAGTGTGGCTGTTCCAGAGACAAAACTCATTGCACTGTGCTGGTCCCTGGCCAGTATCTGCCAAATGCTGCTGAATATTAGGCAGCACTCTCAGGGGAAAGAGGGAAAACAGGGTGACACTGTGGCTACTCAGACCCCAGCAACAGGCACCAGCACTACTCAAACCCAGGTGGTGGGCATTGTGTCTACTCAGCTACAGGGACAGTCATTGCACCTGAACCAAACCAATCTGTGCTGCTATCAGTCACCCCTATAGAGAATAAACAGACAACACAATGGATTTGTTTAGTAAGGAATGATGGTAAAGCAGGACCGTTGTGAGGCCAGAAGGAAGGAGGCAGAACTGGAGGTAATCTACCCAATCTCTGTCCCCGGGTGAGCTGTGAAACACGCACAAAGTGTCAGCCTTCATCCAGGTCAGCACATTGCTGCCTGGCTGCTCCAGTACTGGGATAACAGAGGTAATCTCTCTAATTCCAAGTTTAGGGAAGGCAGGCAGCTGGGATCCCTGGTTTCCTTGTCTAGGGAAGGGGGCGTTGACAAGGTGATTGGAAAAAAGACACAAGCCCTCAGCCTCTGGAGCTGGCTTTTGTCAAGTCTGAGGGAAAGGTATCTTTCAGTAAAGATGGCAAGTAAACCAATATGTGGAAAGGTATCCAGCACCTGAGGGAGTTAGCCATGAGAGAGAGCTTGTTATGACCCAGAAAATGTGCCGTTACCCACAGATCCTTGTGAGGTCTAAGGCAGCCAACCCATGTAAGTGGAAGTTTGGACAGCGCTCACTATACACATTGAGGCCAACTCACTGGCAGCAGTGGATCACAAAAGGGAACAGGCACCAACAGTGGATGAAGTTTTTCTTCTATTTACTCCTTATTTTTCCTCTTCCTTTGCTGTCCCAGTAAACTGTCTTTAACTCAACCCACAAGATTTTACCTTTTTCTTACAGTCTTCCTCCCCATCCTGCAGGAGCTGGGGGGAGGTGTGAGCAAGGGGCCTTGTGGTGCCCAGCTGCTGGCTGGCGCTGAACCACAGCACGGTAGGCAGCTACTCCATCAGCCCCAACTTCCTAAGCACACAAAGCATTTTACTGCTGCTTCAGCCGTGGCTTCTTGCAGCATAATCAACTTTTTATGTTACTGAGGCCGGCGCTGAGCTGGCTGGTGCTGGTGAGCCAAGAAAAGCTACAGTTAGGAGAGGAATGAGGTGTGCTGGCTGGGCTCTTTGTGGAGCCCAGGGGAACTTGATGCTTAGGTTGCAGGGAGGTGGGAATGCACACAGGTGTAACTTCTATATGTATTTGCTGCAGTCCAGGATACATCTGTATGCTGAGAGAGAATTCTGTTTCTGAAGTCCCCAGTCTGCTCGGTGAAATCCAGCATGTTCACAGTACCTGTTTAGAGGAAAGAGGCACCCCTTTTGTCCTGGAGGGACCAGCTGCCTGTTAACAGGAATGAGTTTATATGCAGCTATGGTTAATAAATTATCTCGCTTCTCAGTACTTTTTAGCCTCTCCTCCACCTCCCATTTTTAATAATATGTGAGAAACATTTAAAATGGAAAAAAATGCAGTTTTTATTTGTTTCCTAATGGCGTTTACATGTGTAAAGTACAACATCCTTTCTGCCTGATTCATCAGGCCCCTGCTTAGATTTTTTTAGTAGTTAAAAATAATTGGCATGTTTTTCTCCTGGTCCCAAGATACTGATACTTCTCAAGGGACTTCCCATTCTCAGGTGCTGGATTATTCTCTTGTATTATTGAAAGCTGTCTGCCTAAACCTACTACTTAAGAGGCCACTGCAGCCTAACCAGTTCAGGCACTGTTAATTCAGTGGATTTTTAAAAATTAAAAAAAAAAAAAGGGGTTAAATTTTGGGCACATAATAATGTTCTTCGTAGCTGAACAAACAAACATGATTTCTATACTTGTAATTTTAATGTCATTTTCTATAAACCAAAACAAATATTTTTCTTAATTTTCTCTTGGTAGGCTCATATTCCATCTGAATTTTCATTTCCACTTCACTTCTTTATCCACTGTGCTTTCTCTGAATCCCCTGATCCCTGGTAACTGTTGCCACATCCAGTAGGCCCTGTGGATATTAACCTTTCTTAACAGTAACATCATTTAATGTATTTGAACTCATAACCTGTTTCGCTAAAGCAGAGATTTGTGCAGAATTTACAGGAGACTTACCACATCTGCCTTAATAGTCTGTTTAAAAATAATTGATTTCAAACTTACCTAAGCACAGCTTGCTTCCCTGTAATTACACATTTTGATTATGTCTGATGTGGCATTAAGTGCATTTTTAAGTGCATATTTTTTCCCTTTTTTTTTTCTTTTTCTTTCCCCCACCTTTCTTACAGACGATTTTGCCCACAGAACAGCAGTGAGGCATGCACTAGCCAGTGACAAAGACTGGCAGGGAAAATTCATCTCCGCAGCTCTCCCCTTGATAGAAAAGCAGCACAACGAGGTTGCTTATCTGGTACCCTGGTGTCAACTTGGGAAGCCTCCAAAAGAAGGGGGTAAGCTTATCTTCTCTTTTGCTGATTAAAGTTACTGATGCTGATGGACTAACAAAATAAGTGGCTTAAAATTTAAACCAGGTTTTATAACCCATTATGTAACAAGTACGAGTACATACAGCCATGTGAAAAAGGTGACATAACACTGATGAGGGGCACAGTTTTTAAGCAGGATCCTATGCTAACTTACATCTGTAACTGACCAGAGCCCTGATTGTTAAGGTTGTATAAAGATCTAAATTAAGTAGTGGTGGTCAGAGCATTCGTCCTGGACTTGCTTTGTCCATCTGACAGTGAGAAGGCATTTCCTGGAGGCAGTAAAGCCATCGATTTTCTCTTTCACAGAGTATTTCCTCTTTTATCAATTTGCTTTGATGTTACTGGTTCTTTCACATAATAGTTTTAAGAAAAAAATATCCATAGTATTTTAAAGATGCATGTGAGTCAAACAGACCTTGTTACAATCATTGATTAGGCATAGATGTCCTGTCCTGATGTATTTTTACTCCTCTCCGCAGCAAATATGTTATTAATAGTCTTGACCATGCCACAGTTTATGCACATTTGCAGACTTTGTTGCTTGGAGTGACAGCAAACAGGCCTTGCTTTAGCCTCAACACGTGCATACATACAGTAATCCTTCTTCTTTGTTTCATTATGATTCTTAATTTTATGCTGTTACAATGAATTTGAAAGCAGCCCAGTTTGCTCTTAAAACTGGTGCGCTGGCTTTTCAAACACTTCATTCCCATGTTAGTTTATCTCATGTTAGTCTGTTGGACCAGACATATGGCAAGTGCCTAGCTGTCTATTAGAGTGTCAACAATTATGATTTAGAGTGTCTGCCTGAACGGACATGGGGCAGATAACGTGTTTTGTAACAGGAATGGAGTTTTTCAGGAAACTATGCCACTTGTCTACAAACAAGGGAATTTGTTTGGCAGAGCAGAAATGATAAGCAAGTCCTACTCTGTTGGTTATGCATTCAGATCTTGCTGTGACCCCTTGCCAGGAGTCAAAGGCATTCATAAACTACTTCAATGCCAGAAAAAATTACCAGTCTTAGAAAAGGTCGCCTTGCATCGGTCAATCCTCCATCCAAACCCCACAAACACGTGTGAGTATTTGTGATTGCTGCAAGGTAGTCTGACTCTCCTCTGATTTCCAGGTAACACTGCAAGTTGTTAAATTTGGCTTTGTGTGAAACCTCCTGTTCCTCAGGGTCCTGGTTCTTATATTTGCATGTGAACTAGCTCATTAGCTGTGTGCTTTTGTGAGCCCCTGTGTGCTGTGATACGTTGTATGCACTGGGATGAAGGGGTAGTTTCACACCTGGTTGACTCTAAATGGCAGGGAACTGCAGATCTTGTTTCTCACATAAATACATTGTGGCCATGACACACACTGAGAACGGGAGTATTAATTTCTCTTTCCTTCCTTGTGGTCCCCTGTGCCTTTTCTTCCAGGGGTATATGAATGGGTTACTTTCCAGATGAAACCTGGTGGGCCAGCATTGTGGGGTGACGCGTTTCAAGCTGCAGTCAATGCTCACGTCAACACAGGCTACACCAAGCTGATCGGTGTTTTCCACACAGAGTATGGATTACTTAACACAGGTACCACTTGATTTCTGATACAGACTTTAGCATGGGAAGGGGTGGCAAACCCTCGTCCTGAGTCAGGATTGGCCAGCTTGATGGAAATGGTGGTGCAGATCACTGAAGTCCTGTCAACAGTCCTTGAACCCAGCTTTGTGTATTGGGTTCTAGGTTTAAGCCAAGTGCTCTTAGCCTAAAAGACTCTCAGATCTGATGTTAAGAGTCAAATCTTTTAAAGGCTCAGCAAAGACTCATCCCACCTCTTCCTTGCATGGTGAATTGCTTCTGCTAACTGCAAGGCATCCGACACACACAGGCAGACTGCTAGGTCTTAGGGTACATGTTGTCTTGCAGCTTAACATTCCTCAGCTGACTTTATTTGTACTTTCAGTCCACGTGATCTGGTGGAACGAGAACCCAGATCACCGGGCAGCAGGAAGGCACAGTGCCCATGAAGATGCCAGAGTTGTGGCAGCTGGTAAGAGATGATGGATCCAGAGAACTCACTGGTGTGACCTGCATGCATACTGAGAAAATTATTATTTCTGATTAAATATGCATTTAATTTCAGTGCGGGACAGTGTCAGATTCTTGGAGTCCCAGCAAAACATGCTCCTCATTCCTCTGCAATGCTCACCCCTGAAGTAACCGTCTTCTGAAGGATGCAACTAATGGCAGAAGGGACAAGACAGAAGTGCCGTCGCATAGATCATCACGTGCTCATGAACTGAGCTAGATGCTCTTCACTTTACAATAAATAGATGCAAAATCTTGATCACTGGCCTTGATTTACAATAAAGTTTTGCACTCTGATTGCAATTTTTAAACAGAGGTTTATGATTATGCGCCTGTATCACCAGGAAAAAGAACTCGAGCCATCGCATTTGCAGGTCAAACCACACTTCACCCGTTGTTTATTGTAACCCCCCAGTTCTTAATGCCTTTCTGCATAGCTAAGTCACTTCTCAAAGCTACTTTTCCTATGTTACAACTCAGGGCCAGTATAATTTTCCTAAGGTATTTTGGTGACTTTCGTAATTATCACATCCTGGCTGTTGCAATGCTATCACAATGCTGGCCCACCAGGTTTCATCTGGTCTAAGAAGGAATGTCCCCTGATACTTGTTACCCATTTATGTTTTAATCAGACTTCTCTTTGGAATGCTTTGTACTGATTCTGAGTAAAGTAAAACGCCAGCAATTGCCTCTAGGAGGTGCTGCCGTGAGGCTGGTGAGGTAGTGGGTCCCAATAAACTCTGCCAACATGAACATCTTGTTACAGGTTGCTTCAGCCTTTTCATTTTTTGTTCAGTAAACACTTCCTCAAAACGGTGTATGACACACAGAATGCTCTGCCATAGGTATTTTAACATTCGAAACAGCCCTTCTGGTCCAGTGGTATACTCAGATTCAGCTGATCTACACATGCTCACATTCTCTGAAATGCTTTTCCCCAGACTGTTCAAAGGCAAATGCATTTGGATAAAGCAGGATTTTTTTACTGTTTACAGCACAAGCTCTTATTTTTAAACCATGAAATGATAAACCCCCTTCTCCAAGTGCAGCATTCAGCAGGTCTTGGATTTTGGTCAACAGTGTGGGCAGCAGCAGACAGAGGGCATGCAGGCTAAGGCAAACTTGTGTTTGGTGTACAGTGGCACCAAGCACCCTCTTCTGCAATTCAGAGGCCACTAACTGGCAGAGTAATTACTGATCTGAAATGACCAATTGATTTCACATCTCTACTGGAGTATCTTTGACTATTGCTTCTGTAGAATGCATTGACATCTCTTGGAAAGCACAGTAGAAACAGGTCTAGGCTATTACTAGTAAGGGAGTATAATGGGTTCCACTTCCTGTACCCACATCTTCATACTCTCATCCCTTCAACAAGTACATCTCCAGCATTCTCAGGGTGGAACAACCACTACTTCAGAGACCACTGTATTTTATTTTACAGATAACTTTTCAGAGGCATAAATGGCTCATAAATAACTGATTCAGAATATTGCATTATGGCAGTTAAAGGAGGACTGGTTTTTTAATAACAAAATCATGGGCTAAAGAAAGGAACAGGGAATTAATATGACTTATATTTTTCTCTGCCTGAATGCAAAAGTTGTGCAAACCATACTAAAACAGTGGTTTGTGGGAGGGGCTCCATCAATGCCTTGTCACCAGCATTGATGAGGAAGAATACTTGGGATGTTGGAGGGGTGCTTTATTCTGAAGTTTGTACTCTTCTGACAAGAGGTTGATAAATCAAGCACATTGATTCAAAGCACCAGATGGGACACTAGATTGAAATAGAGAACATAGGAAATTTTCACTGGCTTCTTATTTCAGGATGATTTTTCCTGATAAGTCTAACTCCAAGAATAGGTTGGCTTCTGGAATTTAACTGGTTGACAGTGGGATGAGAGGCAGTAGCAGGCAGAATTTTAAAATTAGTTTTCCTGTGAGTCCATTACTCTCCTTCCATTTATAAACTGCTGTTAAAATCAACCTAGTATTAACTTGAGTGATCTTCCTTTAATTTGGTATTTGCTAAGGACTAGCTAAATTTAAGGTATTTCAGATTCTTTTGTGGTCTTTTGTTTTAGCAAATAAGAGGACAGTTGCCTACTTGCAGTTTTCTGGGTCTCTAATGAAGATACTGAAAGGTGGGTACCTAACTGGGGATTTTAAACATCCTGGGAAGTTTGTTACGCTCTACAGCTGGATTTGACAGTCACACCCATCATTTTTTTTTCGGGATTTGCTGGAGACCTTCTTATTTACCAATTCTAGAAGCTTGAAGTAGCATTTTCCTTTCAAATCCCGTGTCTCCTCACTTACCTGAAAATAGGATGTGCTCCATGCTAATTTATAGGATACGCACCACAGTTCACAACAGAACAAGAGCTGCTAACAGCACTCCTCAAAAGGGGGTACACAAAAATCACACTCTGAAGACCAATGGTGCCGTAACAGCTTTATTTTTTACTTAATACAAGGCAATTAGAGTGCCTTTAATACTCCACATAACAGTTATTAGCAAATACAAATATATATACTTTTTTTTGCTTTTAATGAAAATGTCCACTTTAAGGATTTAACTTAGAAATTTCAGTTGTGAAATCTCTCTAGATTTTTGCAAAGTTAACAGATATTCCAGTGCAAAAATAGATCCCATTACAGATAGCATAAAGTGCTTGGAATGAAGGACCAACTATAATTCAGGAGGGAAGGAGAAGCACAAAGTGGTGGTTTAACCATGGGGAAAATACAACTCCTTACTGCAGTATAAAGTGTACTACAAAGAGGGATGCAACATGTCAATAGTAATAAAGTTTAAAATAAGTTAACACCTCAGTGCAGTTTCATTATCAAGAGTGGTTCATATACTGTATGTGACTCTAGAGTGATTTTTTCCCTCGAAAGAGTAAATTAGTGGCTGTCTGAACTTATTCCATGCCAAGTCTTCATGTTGAGAGTTGCATTATGCCATTTGTTCAGTACAAACAAGACAGATCAGAGCTGTGAAATAGTTCAGTTAATATCCATGTTTACTGTAACATCGTGGCAGGTGGCAGACACTCTATGGGCATGACAGTCACAGGGCAATTGGAATCCAGAATCTCTTTTTTGGTGGGCTAAGGAAAGATTATGATGTGACACTTGTTTCCTGCTAAACTAATTATTTATATGAGCAGTTATAAAGAGCAAACCACAGCCCTTTCAGTACCAAATCTGAATCCTCCTAGAACGCATTTTAGTTCTACATGCACAAGTCTGGTGCAGCGCAAAACTAAAGCCCTTCATTTTGGTGACTTAATGCTGATTTGTAATAGTGATTTTTAGCAGTGGTAAGCCTTCAGTACATGCTATTTGTTTCAGTGAAACCGTAACATAACTGCAGCCTGTCAGAGAAGTCAGGGCTGCAGTTCAGCTATTCAGTCATTTTTCTGCACCTGGAAGTCTGGTGTTTTCATCACCCTGTAACTCATCCCCATAGGGTGATGATGCCATAAAGGTAATAAACAAAGCATGTTTTAAGTGAGGTATACCAATCCCCATTACACTCCTTTTTCAATCCCCTTAGCAATGTATTATACAGGTTAAAAAAAAAAAAAAAAAAGTAGTATGAAAAAGGCACTTCAGCAGAGCATGTAGTAAGCTCTTACTTTATCCCAAGGCAGGACACAGCAGGGACTGGGAACTTGTGCTAAATGTTTAACTGTTCATGTATTAGAAACGCTGAATTGGTCAGTGTTGCCAAGTCTACCTGGAAACACGTGATCAGCCTTCTTCAGGCTCATGCCAGCCTCTCCACTGCTTGCTGGGCTGCTGTGGGCATTCACAGAAGAAAATGGTCCATGACTGATTCATGGTGGAGTAGCATCAAGAACTAGTGCAGAACCTGTATGGGTGTTTAAGGCGGAGGTGTAACATCCAGGAATAGCCCAGGGACTGCACATGGGTTCAAATCACATTACTGAACCTATTTCTGACCGGAAAAGCAAGACAGAGGGGCCTGTCAGTGTATTAATGAATGCATACTCTCCCATGACTGTTGTACAATGTGAACAAGAATTGGTTGTTCCTGTCATATATCATCCCCTCCAATATTACTCTGACTTTGGAATCCTTTAAATATTACCGACTGATGGAACTGTAGCAATTCTGTTTTGAACTACCTTGTCCTTGAAGGGTTTTGTTGTTTTTTTTTTTACTGAAGCAGTTTGTCACATGTATAGTAAGGGTGTATTCTCCAGTTAGGGATCACCTAATGACTGAAACTACACTGCACCACAGAAGCAGAAACTTACACATTAATTTAACGTTATACCAGTTTCCAAACGGGAAAATTTCAGGGGAACAACTTGCAGTAATTGCAGGTAGCGGCTGATTGCTAGAGTCTGGAACTTGGTCAGATCACAACGTAGCTATCACTGGATGGACAGAAGGAGAGCATAGCATTGCAGGCATAATGTAAAGAAATACTGTGGCTACAAAGATCAACTCAAAGCACTTTCAATCCCTAATTACACTACCTACCTATTTAAAGTCATAAATAATACTGTTAAAAAAAAAATCTACACCTCAATTCTAGTTTTATCTGGCAAAGCCAGAAACGGCAATATGCTTGTGCTAAGCAGTAACTTCAGATGATGGGTACCTTTCTGGAGCAAAGCAGGGGTTAAAGAGCAGATATTACATATCTGAGTGACATCTCATGATTTCGAATGTGCTCTTGGCATTAGCAGCTTGTACAACTACTGAGTTTGCTGCTGTGGTCCAAACCCTAGATCTGCTTCTCACCCACTTCCTCCTACTAGGTGTTCATGCAGCTGCTGCAGTACCTCAAAGGAGCAGGAGCGTACTTCACTACACAAAAACCTAGTCAGAGTAGGCTATCGGTTGTGATGCTGGTGGGACAATCTTGTGCCTTTACAGGGTTCACAGTTCAGTGTATCACTGCTCACTGATGGAGATGTATGGATATGATGGCCTACCTCTTGCCATCCCATCTGCACAGCACTGCTTTGTAGCCCCAGATTTGTCACCAGCTGACCTACACCAGTCTAGGAAAAGCAGCTGGTCAGGTTAAGTTCTCACAATCTAAGGCTACGACATTGGTGGTGATTTTTCTTGCCACAATCTGTCTTGGTGCATTCATTGCCAGCAATGGATGTAGCACCAGGGAATTCCCACTCCTGACATGATTGCTTTAAGACTAAAACACGCATGTCTAAAATACCTATAAATAACCACTGGCCATGATTCCTCAATGAACTATTTTTGCAACCCTAGTAAAAACATACTGTACGGGACAAGGTACAGTATGGTTGAAAGCCCACAGCATCTGGTGGGTGCTTTACCACAGCTTCAGAGTTATACTGTAATGAGCTAAGTTCAAGTCTTTCACTTGAGAACAGTACAAGACGACTCCACGAGGCACTGCCCCTGTAAAGGAATTTTGTTTTCATTGCATTGAATTGCATTGCATTGAATGGTTATCAGTAGAGTGTCCAGTTTCTTTTCCTCTAGGTTCTTCTTCTGGAGTATCCTATCCCAGGAAAGGAAGCTTGCATTCTGCTTATAATTTCTTTGCTGAAATTGGTTCACACACAACTTTCTTTCACCTTCTCATCTTGCAGGAAAGAATTAAGGATTGCAATGTCTAGCACAGTCTGGTTTTTGTGCAATGACAGGTCTTTAGCGTGGTCGTCGTCACTTTGGTCCTTAGCAAAATTTACAAATACCTACAAGAGAAAAGGCCATGTCATCACCCTGGAATTTCACTAAGTCAGAGCATTTTATAGGCTGGGCTTCCTGAAGTAGTACTGAGACTCAGTACTACTCAGTACCCCACTGAAATGCCCTTTGAAAGATAGGTCCAGTAAACCGGTAGATTTATTCCTACTTCTGCACAAAGAAGCTTTTGGCAGACAGGCTACTAAAAACTTACTTGGTCAAGTGTGGTCTGAGAAACTGAGTAGTCTTCTATGTGGAGTCTCTTTTTGTTCTGGGAGAGAATACTAAATATTCTGGCCAGGGAGGATGGTGAAGATGGGAGCTGGTACTGCAGCATATTCCGATGCTTTTCCTTCAGAACACTTCCAGGGAAGGCGTGCCCAAAGAACTCCTCAACAGGTTTCAGGTCTGGGTTTGCCCCTGCAATCCTCACCACTATGGTGTAACCGTCGCCAAACCTAGGAACAAGATGGCCAGCACAGAGGTAAGTGCTTTAGGAACAGCTGAAATCCAGCAGCGTTTCCCCCAGCCAGGACAGCCACGGGGACGCTGCACGAGAAATTGTTGGTACCTCCCGAAAACGCCACGTCCATGGTGTGAGAAGGAAAGAGGTACCTGTTCTTCAGATGCTGGACGCTGCCCAGACACCTGAATCGCCCGTTGACCATTATCGCCATCCGAGTGCACAGGGCCTCACATTCTTCCATGCTGCAGGGGGAAGCAACTTCGTTAGCGCTGCAGGCGGCAGCAGCAAGGGGCAGAATAGCCAAGCAGAGCTTAGCACCCAGCCCTAGTAGATGCAAAAGACAGGATACGACACAACTGGGCTGCTGCTTGCCTGTGAGATGTGAGCACCACCGATCTCCCCTCTTTGATTACACTCAGAGCGCAGTTCCACAAGAAACGACGTGCTTTGGGATCCATCCCTGTTGTTGGCTCATCCTGCAAAACATACAGAAAAAACATGTTAATGCTGTTACATTCTACTGAAATATGCCTCATCCCTGACATGACCTGCCCATTCTCATTATGCATGCCAGAGAAGCTGAAAGTACCTAAGTTTGACTCATTTTCCAAAATGAGAAAATAATTCATGCTCCAAATTTTAAATCAGCAAACTTTCAGAACTGAGGAGTACTGCTTATTCTGCAATAACAACATTGAAATATCCAGTTATAGAGCAAATTAAAGTAATTTGTTTAAATAAAGCACTGGATTACTTTTTCTTGAACTATGAACTTCAGAAATCCTCAGGTTTGTCCTTGATTTTAATATAAAGAATGTTAGAGTACTTATTTCCAGTTATGTTAAAAAGGACTGATTCCCCAGCATAGCAAGATTTGCTTGTGCCCAGGAGGAAGGCTGCTATGTTTTTGTAGCTATACACAGGTGGAAGTTGGGCATTGTGTTTGAGAACCCCCAACTCTTCAGTGATTTTTCAGAAATAGAAGCCTAGAGGCACACTATAGCTTGCAGCTACATTTAAATAGGGAATGTTTATTTCCCTGTGCTCTTTGCTCATGTTTAAGTAACTAACAATGTATTATAAAATTAGCTGGCTGAGATGTATCTAGACTCCTTTTCTACGTGTTTTTTCTGTCTCCCAAGGGGAATCTCCATGAGCAAAGACTACAGACTCACCAGGAACACTACAGGTGGCCCTCCAATGAGGGCAATGGCTGTGGAGAGCTTGCGCCTGTTCCCACCACTGTAATTCCCAGCGTATTTTTCTCCGTATTTCACGAGGCCGAGTTTCCGAATTGCCCACTCACCAACCTGCAAGAGACAGAACAATGCCCCGTTGCATCAGGCACAGCAACATATACAGAATGAGCTTTGACTTCATAAACACTTTTGAGAGAAGCATTCGTTCCAGGATTTCATGTAGCATGGACATGGGTTTTGAAACGCTCTGTTCACCTCTGGCTCAGGATGTATGCAATCCTGCCCCTGGGAGGCCAGAAAAAACAAATGCCTACAGCCTATTTGGTAGTAAGCCTGAATTTACATCAGCTGAGCCACGCTAACCACGGGAGTAGCGCTCTTTACAGCACTGGCTTTAGCTCTTTTTCCAGTTGCTGTGGGCTTGCAGCAGCTACGTGGTCACTGCCGACAGCCAGCAATCCCACCGTGGTGCACCTTACCCCACCACATGGGGTGGATCTGGTGTGTTATTCAGGAGTATGGCTACTGGTGCAAAAAAGCAGGAATTGTTGCCCTGGGGATTAAAAAGCATAAGGGGGAAGAGATTCAGCTACTCTTCAGTTCATATCCATGAAACTGGTTTCTTTTTATACGGGGCTGGTAGGAACATCACTAGAGGAACTCACCAGCAACCTTAGGAGGAGTTTGCTGCATCATCACCACTCTCAAAGAGGGTAGTTTCAAGCTACCTGGACATACCCTGGGCGCCAGATCTGGTCTTATGCAAAGCACTGGGTACAGATGTCATCTCCCTGCCTACAGCAGTTCCTGTTCTGCAGCACACAGGACACACACAATGAAGACTGCTGTTAAGGAAACAGCACCAAGAAGGGCGCTGCTTGGTACCAGCAGCTGTGATTAACTGCCTAAAGACTGTTAGGGTACCTCCATATCTGAATGCCCCAATAGCAGCACCTCAATGATGCAGGAACAGCCAGCATGAGGCTTCTGATAAGCTGCTTGCTCCCAGGGGCTTTTCACAGCAGGTGAGGTTCTGCAGGGCCTGCAGCTCCACCACTCTTAGAACTCTTGAAGGAAAGCAGTCATTCAGTGGAGAAGTGCATGCAGTATGAGAAGACAGTGTTTGCCCTTCCATTTAGTACCCTTTTCTAGACAGCACCGAAAGAAAACACAGCAACTGCTCTGTCCTGGGAGAAGAGGGGGGCAGATTTCACTACACGCTCTCCCTTCAGCTTGACATCACGACATGGCATTCTGTTGCAGGGACAAGCAGGAGCAGCTGGCTGCAGTGGTGGGTCCTGCAGCGTTCCATTTACCTTGCAGACTTCTTTCTCTGGAACACCTCTCAGGAGCGCAAAGAACTCCAAGTGCTCTCGCCCTGTCAGCAGTTCATTAATAGCATCAAACTGTGGGCAGTATCCCATGTTCTGATGGACTTCTTGGATATTGGACAAGATACTGTAAAAGGAAAAACCCTTTGTTAGGATTTCATAAGTACATGCTGCTATTTTAGGTGTTAAAAGGAGCAAAGTGAAACACTCAATTTGCAATCACTGAACTAACAAAAAACCCAGTCTTTGCCAAATTCTTTTTTTAACTCTCTCTCCCCAGTCACCCCCCTTTTTTTAATACGACATTTAAACACAATAGGACAAATACTCAGAAGTGACTACCAAATCCTAAGCTACAACTGTACTTCACCAGACTCAGCAGAGGGCTGAAACAAATACCAGGATTTGAAAAAGGGAAAAGTGGGGCAGAGTTGAGCCTTGCTGGAAGTAGAACAAACACTGTGAAAGCTGGAGGAGAAAGCAACAAAGGACCTGCTTTGACACCAAGCAGAGGAAAGATGTATGGTCTTTCACCTGTTCCCTTTGAGGAAAGCTTCTCCTCCTGTCACATCTGTATCACCAGTTAGCATCTTAAAAGTGGATGACTTGCCAGCACCGTTTACTCCCAGGAGTCCAAAGCACTGGGGATACAAAAAAAGCCGATGAGCACAAGATGCTTGGAAACAGGATTCAGCTGCATCATTTTCAGCACTGAAAATGGGAGGGAGCAAACATGACCTTCATGACAGCTGGAGGGAGTCTTCAGTGCATTTTAAGAAAAAAACCTAAACTTTGATTTTAGCATCAATCTTTAGGCTGGGAAAATGAACTGTGGTGTCACCCTGCTGCAGTACCACCACCCAGCACTTGTGCCAAACCCCAGAGGTTATCAGTTTGACCTCTGGTCCCAGACACCGAGTGTTCAGAATCTTCTTCAAAGGCAAAGAGAGCCAGAATCAGAAACTGCTTCAACTTCCAGGCAACCTCCTTTGATGTAATTTGAACATCATCTGTTTCTGATCTTACCCTACCCTTTGCTGTCTGTTGCTCTTAAATCTGCTGTAATAGCGAAGCAATAAATTTGATAGATAAGCTTACCTCTCCAGGGGGGATTCCAACACAGATCCTATCAACTGCTGGCTTTCGCTTCATTCTGTAAATCTGAAACAAGAAGAAGAAGAATGAGAAGGACAATGTCAAAGAGAACTGTAATTTATACATATTCAACACTTCAAAGACACTCTGGTTTTGATCCCAGTAATTCCTCTAAATGAGGCTTCTGGCAAACTACATGGTGGCGTGCCAAAAAGTCTTAGGAATGCAGAACTTCTCTATCACCTTGGTTAGTTCCTTGATTTCCAAGATGTCACTCTGTCCTCCTCCACTAATTATCCTCTGTCTTTCTCTGGTTACATCCTCATCTTCATCATTGACTGGAGGCAGCTTGGCATAGACAGGCCTGGAGAGAGCAACACGATACAGTCTTAATAGAAGATAGCAGGGCCTCCATACTTAATATTCTCCCCACTTCATGGGGGACACCAATGAAAACTTCACCTGCTTGCAGTGAAGTGGAGCAGACAACCTACCTGGGTTTGATGAAGAACCTGTACTGGATGAGCACTGTGATGAGAAAGAAGACAACACCTTCTACTGCCATGGCAAAGAGGTTCCTTCCCACTAGGTCCCATGACAGAGGGGACACAAAACGATTTTCTCCTGCCAAAATGAGATGAAAAGCACAGTCACATTTCCAGAGCAATGGGAGCAGGTTAGTGTTTCTTCCTGCAGAGCTCACCATGCTGGGCACCAGGGCAACTCGAGAGCAGCCAGTGGGAAGAGGAAGACCACAGAGGGTACCAGCTGTGGCTACAGGCCCACTTCTTATTGTAGTAAAGTTGGGACTCAAGAACACAAAATTCAGCTTGCCAAAGAAGTGCTGTCCCACCTTCTCAAAAGGTTAGTGAAGCACAGAAAGACTGACTCAGAAAGACTGACTGGCATCTACATCCCCCCCCCCAAAAAAAAATCCAGCTTTCTAGAATTTCAGCCCCTCTTTACACTGTCTGATCATCCACCCCATGCCGTTGGCTTTAAGCATTTTTATTTAATGATAACACAGAGGCTCTACCACCATCATGGATTGACTCAGCCTTGGTCAGCAGCGGGTCCATCCTTGAGGTGACTGGTATTGGCTCTGTTTGACCTAGGGGAAGCTTCCAGCAGCTTCTTGAAGACACCCCTGCAGCCCCACGACAACCACCAAAACCTTGCCATGCAAAACCACAACACCCTAGTAACTCTGAACTCTGAGGATCTATCTGCTAGGCCCCCTTCAGACCTTGCAACACCCTAAAGAGGACAGCTGCAGAGACTGGCCAGCTTTGACTCGAAATCTGTGCTGCAAATCATGCACTTTCCCTTTCTTAAAAATCAGAGGAGCAAAGGGTGCTCAGCTGGAGCAAGCCTGAGCCTTCCCAGCTCAGTTCAGCATCCTGTAATACACAATTTCACTCACCAAACCTCTCCAGAGCATCAGCCATGGCCTGGTTTTTCACCATGTCAATGAGTCCCCGCCCCAAGCAGAAGTGGGGGAAAATGAGGAAGACAGACTTCAGGATGTCATTGATGTTGTTCAGCTTCTGTTAAGACAAAATAACATGCCAATGAGCACCTGAGAAGAAAGCAGCCACCACCTGCCAAGTGTGGCCCATGTTGTGACTGACCTCTCCATCTCCCAATACTGCAACCCCATGGAAAAATCGGATCCGAAAAGCTCTCGCCAGAGTCAGTGATACTGCACTGCTCAAAATGCTGGCAATGCAACCAGACTGCACAGAAGGAGACATTCTCCAAACGCTCACAACCTCACAGACTTTTTCTGAGATGGGAAATTTGTGTTTGCACAGACTGCTTATCTCACAGGCTGTGGGTAGCCCCTCCCTATCCCCTACTGGACATCACTGCTCTAATAATTTTCTTTGTTGCTTTCCAGTTGTCTTAGCCCACAGGTTGGACTGACAACAGCCTGAGGAGAGGTTCCTGCTCTGCCAGGCACTTATCTTCACGCAGGTACATGTTTTTACTGAGCTAAAACAGGCCCTGTAACAAATGGTACCATCATGAAGGACTGACTCCATATTCCCCATGTTCAATCATAAAGTAACTACCACAAGGTCTCCTCAACCTTCTCCCACAGAGAACTTCACACCTGTGTGAGTCAAATGGGGTCTGCTAAGACATCTTGTGTTGTGTACAGGCAACGTCAGAGAAACTTTCATCTTCCCCAGTAGGCACTTGGCTGTGCAAAAACTGGGGTCAGCTGCCCAAGTTCTCAATGCAGTTAGAAAGGTATCTACCACAGAAGGCAAAACTGAGGTCAAGTAAATGACTGTCTGCTAGGAATGGCCTCTAGCAGACAGAAACTATCCCTTATTAAGAACATGCAGGAAATTCCACTTAAAAAAATATTTTAAAATTGTTACATTCATTTTTACCCTATGGAGACTGAGCATTGGAAGAGGCTGCCCAGAAAGACTGTGGAGTCTCAAATCTTGAAAATGGCAAAAACCTGATGGCCCTGCTCAGAGGTTTGACTAGACAACCTCAGGTCCCTTCCCACCTTAACAATTCTGTGAACTTTACTGAAGTGGGCTTTAATCCATTTCCATCAGAATCTGTGTTTGAACTGCTGCAGTAGCTAATGGGTACAGGCCAGGGATCACCCTTTCTGAAGAACTGGCTGCTAAAGGCAATATGGCACCAACATGGAACTAGATCATAACATCACAACACAGCAAGGAGCTTCTGGAGAAACATACATTGTTGGTGAAGAGCTCCAGGACAAAGGTGGCCACACTACCATTGATGCCAATGAAGAGGTTCACGCTGGTCAGCACAACGTATGCAGTGCTGGGGATTTTGAACACGAAGGAGGCTGGATACATGAGAGGGGTGATGGACCACCTAGCAAGAGGAAAGGCAGCAACATCAGGTAACCATTTTCCAAGTCTAAGAGCCTTCCCACTCATCTTTTGCATGAGGAATCCCTTACCCATAGAGAAACAGAAGGAGAGCCAGCACAGGCAAGTTGGAGGAGGATACATAGGACTTCTGCTGGAAGCAGATGAAGATGATGACGACTAGTGTGGCTGGAACAATGTAGTTGCACTGGAAGGTGAAAAATATGGCTTTGTATTTGTTTCCAGATAACAAAAAAATGAAAGATATCTTTCTGCTCTGACCAATTTTTTTCAACATTCTTCAGTGTTCCCAAAGCTGTTTCCAATGAGAGACTCTTAGAGATGTCACATGTGTGACCTACAATGTAGTACCCATGAATTTACATGTCTTGGATCCTCTAGAAACAGTCAGTGGGCTCCCAGAGGTTCTGGACACCACAGAACAACTTGCTTTGAACAGAGCAGAAGAAGAGGCAACAGAAGCAAACATTTTGTGGTAGGTATTTTAAAGTGACATCACAAATGCTGATATCGAGCTTAAGGTTGCCCACCCACTCTCTGTTCAGCATTCCTTGTCCCACCAAGGTGAACCACCACCCCCCCACACCACAGAGTAATCAGAGAAATCGCAGTTGTTATTAAGTAATGTAGTGTCAACTGGTCCCAACTGCACTTTGCACTTGAGGGCAACAGACATCCCACAGACACAGAACAGAGGGAAGTTTAGCACAGTCACAAACCCTTACCATATCCCAGACAAAGTTGGCCAGCCAGTAGATCACAGGCTTCACTCCACTTATGAACTGCAAGTGTTTAGCCTTGCTGACACGTTCCTGGATAAGGAAGACCACAAAGCTGGCAGGAACAAAGGACATGGCAAAGATCACACAGATGGAGACTAGGACGTCCACAGAGGTGGTCATTCTGGACAGAAAAAAACAAAAGAAGAAAACAAAGCCTTTGTAAGCTGGTGCTGGCTCCTTTGAGATGAAATGAGGCAGCTCATGCAGGTCAGTGCAAAAACTGTTTCTCCTTCTGCTGTTCTTGCTTTCCAGGGTAAAAGATGGCACAGTTTTCCTCCAGACACATACCAAAGGGAACATACAGAGCCTGCTGGCATCTCAAGCAACTCAACCTGGAGACTGGTTGGTAACTTCAGCCTAAGAGACTGCTTTCAGTTTTCCTTATCACCACCACTTTGTTTCCCACTTAACAGACCCCTTGGGGCTGTTGGGGGTTTGTCTTTGTGTGTGTGTGTGTGTGGTGTTTGAAAGTTCAGAATAATCTGACTATCATCTGCCACTGCTCTAAGATTTGAAGGATGTGTCTGCAGACAGCTTACAAGTCTTGCCTCTGGTTGTAGTGGTAGTGGACTGAACTAGTTTGTGGCTCAGCAGAGTAAGCCCAGCTGTATGCCCTCAGGTTAAGACAGCAGGTAAAACTGAACAGGATCTGTCAATGGTTCCTCGTCACGATGGTGGCACTTTCGGACAAAAGAATGACCAAGTTCATGGCAAGCTGCCTTTCTAGCTCCCTCTGAGAGGTCCCAAGATCACATTGGTTCTTAGAAACTGCAGCTTCCAGGGACTTGGAGGTGTAGAAAGCTTGCACAGCAGTGCTGTTCAGCAGCAAGTGCACAACAGCATGTATTGCCACCTGCCCAGACCACAGGAAACAAGGCAGTACACTAGAGACTAAACGCTACAGGCCACTGAGCTAACACCTCCCACCTTGCCTGTCTCCAGTCATCAGCCCTGACGAGCACAAAGCCATCCATGACCACACCGTGACTTACAGGGCCACTTCAGAAAGCTGCTGCTTGGTGAGGTTGAGCGGGTGGTTGAAAGCAGTGATCCCATAAGCACTGGGGTTTTTGCCCTGCTGCAGGTTGGCACGAAGGATGGCATTGTTGATCACATTCAGGAAGGAGGCGATTGCGTGCCAGCCCTTGTTGTTGAACCACACCTGCAAGAGATCACATGCCTATCAGAAAGGCTGCAGGTCCCAGAGCCCTGAAGAACATCCCTTCCCCTATTGAGAGCATCATTTCTTTCCACATCCTTCCAGCTCAGGGACAGAACATACAGTTTGATCAATAACCACAAGAGGCTGCTGGAAGCTAGCACAGATATCCTGATGAGCCTTAGGCCTAGACTCCAAGGAAGGATCAGATTTTGAGGAAACCCACACAAGAATGCGAGCTGCATTTGCTCCACTAGCAATTACAGAAAGCTCTGGTCTGCAGAGCTGCCCAGTGGAAAACCGTTGGGGTTTTGCTAACTAAAAATAACTCCAGGTTAGCAAAGCTTCTAATAGCAGGCACAGCAGTGAGGGTTGGTTAACTTACCTTCACGTTGTTCTTTGTATCCAGGCCTTTCATGAAACTTGACAAGCTGTTGAGAAACCGATCTCCAGAACTCCCCTGCAAACGTCAAAGAGAGTTAGCAACTTTCTGAGAAAACCTTCATTCATGTCCTGGAGTCTGGTGGGGAGTCACACTACATTTTTCAAAGTTCTGACATTTTTCTTTCCATTCTGCCACCTGTATCTACCAAGGCAGGGGTGGTAAGAAGGCTGGAAAACTGAGTTTTCCTCTCCTTTTTCCTTTCTGCAGCCTGACCCATCAGAGAAGTCAGCCTTGGCCCTGCTTTTTTCCCATCAATATGTATTAACCAGAGTTGCAAGCAACCTTCAAAGGCAATGCAGCCCACAGTCTCAGAAGAAATCAGTGTCCCAAGTTCTCCCCTAAGCCAAGGCAGACTCAGCACAGGAGGGCTGAACTGAAGTTTTGAAGGAGATGGCAACCACCTGTTAATTCCCTGAGGCAGCCCACCCTGTCCTGCCACAAAGCACTCAGAGGTGTCCATAATCCCCACTGGCTTGCAAGTGGTGCTGGGCAGAACACACATCAGCAATGTGGGCTGTGTAAACCTCAGCTGAGCCTGTCCCCAAGTCATCTGCTGCTCCCAGACCAGCCCAGGATATCCCAGCTCAGAAGTAATGAGGAGAAGCCACTGGACACAGCTAACATACACATGCTCCTCATTTAATGGCTTCCAAGTCTTCTCCCAAGTAACAGAACTCTGACATTAAAGAATTCAGGGTTTATGGGGGACAGCAGCTCACCTGTGCTAGCTCCAAGATTTTCTTCACCTGTTTAATGGCATCAGTGACTTCATGGCTTGGAGGAAGCATGAGGGAACTGCTGGCTCCCAAGGAGAAGCCACCGTACCTGAAAGTTCAGACAGAAAGTAATGTTAAGACCTGACTACTTATTGGCTTCCAGGAATTGCTGCCACTCCTCCCTCCCCAGATGTCTTCTTTTTCTGCACTATACCCAAGGCAAGGGTCTCCACTCTTACATGAAGGGATGACTTTGATCTTCCTACGTTGCTGCTTAGCATGGTGTCTCCTGCCCCTTGTTTCTGAGGTTAAATACACCTTATGACTGCTGTTGTGTTTCACAAACAGAGTTATCCTCTGCTGCCAGCACGGGCAGAGCACGTCTCCCTGCTTCTCTTGCTTGGAAGAACAGTGCCTCCCATGACACGGTATCAGTAGGCTGTTCCTGCAAACCTGTTCAATCCAATGCTACTCTACATAAGGCAGGCATACTTTCCAGTGATGCATTCTGGTGTCATCCCTGTTTATCTTTAAACACACTTCCCCTCAACATCTGGCAGTTAAGAGTCTCATTAAAAATCCCTGCAAAGCAGGGTGTGTCTGTTCTGCTTAATACAACGCTCAAGGGGTAGTGGACACATATAAGCTAGAGAAAAGACAGTTACTCACCGGAACTCATTCACCCAGATCTTATTCTTTAAGCTGTAAAGACAGAAAAGAAAGCCATTGTATATATAATACAAGGAAGAAGAGGAGGCACAAGCCTAGCAGCGCTGCAGGCATGTGACCAGGGGAGAGCAACAGCCTCTCACATCTGGCACATGTCCCCCTACTCCTTTTCAGTGTAATCCCTAGGGTTGGTGCCCGGACTTTTCCTGTACTTTGATAACAAGGCTCAGGATACCTCCCCCCCAAACCTGCCACAGCATCACCCGCAGAGCAGAAGGATCATTTGAGCTGTCGATCAGGGCAGTTTGAGGAGCTGAGTGGGTCTGACCCACGGCTGAAGAGTTTAGTCTGCCCAGGCCTGTTTGCCTGATCCCAGCAGCACCCCCCATGCAGCAAACAGCATTTGCTGAGAAGGGACAGGGCACGTTCAACCGCTACCTTTTCGCAATGATCTGCACATAGGTCTTCACTAGGTAGTCCGATATGTTGCGGCCAGTGAGATTCTGGAGGATGTCAGCAGTGTCTTGCTCACGCTTGGTATCACCAGAGAAAACATAGAAACACTCATCAGAAAACACAGATGTCAAGTCAAACGAGCTGTGTGCAGTGCTGCACACAAAAACCACACCCAGCCACTCTGCTCTCCAGGAGCATCCCTCATTGCAGCACCACTGAGCTCCCTCCTACCTGTGGGGGTGGCAGCCCACCTGCACCAGGGGGGCACACAGGCAACATCTTCTTGATCTTCTCATTGCTGCACTCACAAGATGGGGAAGGGTTTTCCATGCTCCAGTTGCCTTTCAAGAAAATGTCCAGGACTGAGTCTGGTACTGAAGCAGTGGTCCATTCCCTCTGCCCCATCGTGCAAGGAGTGTCTCTGTCAGGAAAAAAAGGCAAGGCAAATGCAGTTTTTAAAAACAACTATGATGGCTTTTTGTTTACAAGCCATTTTAGTAATAGACACCACCGTCCTCAGAAGCAGCAGGTTGTTTTTCAAAGGAGCCTGACCTCACTGAGACAAACAGCTCAAAGCAACAGACCAGGCTCTGCAACTCCTAGCAGATTCCACTGCCAAAAAGACTGAGTTTGGCCAACACCGGGCAGTGGTGGACACTCCCCTCTTCTCATTCACTCTACAGCATGAGAGTGCTTTATTTCAGTCAGTCGCAGCATGCCAATGGCCAGAGTTCAATGAAAACCTGGACAATGCTGTTAGTCATATGGCTTTGTTTTAAGTAGTCCTGGAAGGAGCAAAAGTTGGACTCAATGACCTGTAAAGGTCTTTTCCAACTCAAGATATTCTAGGATTCCACGATCACGACACACATTCATTTCTTGGATGATATTTCTGCCTTTGGGGCACCAGAATACAGCTCTTCCCCAAGGCAACATCAGTGGGCAGCCTCCTCCTTATGTGCGGTGAGTGGGGTAACCCACCTCCTGGGTCTATTTTACAGCATACAGCTTCATTTCCAGGACTGGCCAGCAGACAGGGCCCCTTCCCTGCCTCTTCCAGGCTAGAGACAGACTGTCCCAGACTGTGTATACTCCTCTGCATTCACTGCTTCAGTGGCCCCAGGCCATGCAAGCAAGTCAGGGCAGAGGTAGGTCAACGCTAATAGGCTACCCACTCTTTGTGTTCATGGGAATCACTAGATACACAGCAATGACATACAGCAACAGGTCCTTTACTGTTTGGTTCTGAACATGGAAATTTGAGGGAGAGACTACTGTCTCCCTCCCACCTTTATCAGCACAGGCTTGCACTCAAACCCCACTCCCTCACCATGCTGAGGTCCGGTAACTTTCTAAAAGGTCCTAAGCAGAAAAACTGAATTGCAGCTCTTTTGTCTTAATGCTACACATGACTGTCATTCCCTAAAGCCAGCTAAATCCACTGGGTGACCAGAGGCTGGGGCTAGGCTTCCCCTCTTCCTCTTCCCAGCACACAGTTCTACTTACGGGATGGAGTGTCCCTGCATACAGCGTGTCCCAAAACCAGGCTTATTGAGAAGGGCGTCCAAAAGCCTCTGAGTGCCCGCATCTTCTGGAGCATCATTGCTATGGGTACAGCAGAGAAACACTATCAGGTCAGTGGGATAACAGGCAACACAGTAAAAGCAGCAACAGAGCAAGGCTGAGAGTGCAGCAAAAGAGCTGAGGAAAAGGATATGGGTGGAGATTTCCCTTTGACAAATTCTTGGCCTAGGAGCACACGCTACACTCCTGGTCTTTGTACATGGCATTACTAGAGTCACAGCACCACTCAGAAGTGGGTATGGTTCTGCAAGCAGTGAAAGTTGGCATTTAAAGGCCAAAAAAGAAAGTATCAGGAGTCTTATGACAACGTGCTTCTGAGCTAAACAGATTTAAACAAACTCTGTAACTCATGTATGCAGAGAAGAACAGAATTGTAGAATTTAGCACCACTTCTACGGCGCAAGAAACATACCTAATAAAAGTGTACTGCTCATCATACATCCAGGGCTGTAATTCAAGGCTGGGATACTTCCCAAAGGGAGGAACGATCAGGCTGAACATGAGAGCAATACACACAAACACAGCTGGCAGCACAATCTGAAATTGCAAGGAAAAAGCGAGCCCTTTTTAAAACAAGTGTTCCCAGAGGCATCAGGAGCTGTATGTGAGTCATTTAACAGATCAAAACTTTTTTCTACGTTTCCCAGGAAAGTCTTTGCTGTTTACACCAACCCACTGCTAGACACCAATACAAGACTGATCCTGGCAGTCAATCAGGGTGTTCACTTGGGATGCAGAGGACAGCCTGCAAATGCTTCTCTCAAGGCCAAATCTGAACCTCAGCTACACCCTTGCTGTGCAACAATGCTGAAATTACAAGGTTATCACATAATTCCTTTCACTTCACACAGGCCCCCTTGTGCTCTGATGTGCAGGGAAGACCAGTTCTGGCTATACATATTCCCTTGAGGTTTTCTGCCCTCTGAATTGTAACACATGGTCCAGAGCTGACCCTGAACACGTTGGGTGCTCTCACCTGAGCAAAGAAGCCCTTCCGGCTTCTCTTGGCAATAAGTAGCCTCTTCCACAACAGAGCCATGAACTGCTGCTGGGTGAGTTTCCAGCCCTTCATCTGGTAGGATCCTTTCCCATCCATGCCACTGAGAAGGTCCGTCTCTCTGGATTCTGCTAGCAAGAAGAAATGACCCTTATTTAAAAGCTCACAGAGATAGTATCTAGGCATTTCTGTGCTGTAGACATAGGGTGACAGCTGGAGCTGCTACCCTCACTCAAAAACTAAAAAAAAAAGAGTGGTGAGCAGAGATAGCAATAGAAATTTAGATTACTGTATTTTCACCCTTATCTGCCTGAGCCTTGATAGGACAATTGAGCAGACCATGGATACTGCCCTGCTCACTATTCCTAAAGGCAAATAGATCACCTTTTGCAGTCTCATCCTTATGATTTGTAACATGAAAGAGTGTCCATGAGGATAAACCAAGCTTGAACCCCAGCAATACCTGGATCTATGTCTGAATCATTAGGATCAAATGCATCATCTTCTGTAAATGGACGAAGGCAGCTCTGTCTGTCTCCAAACACACGCCTGTTCCTTCTGGCTGGCAATGTCCCATCTGAAAACAATGCAGCTGTGGTTAGCTGAACTGCTTCAGTCAGACTTCAGTTAGTCCCGGAAGAAAGCAAACAAAGCAACAAGGCAAAATAACTTTAATTTTACAGGTCTTCCATTTGCAAACTGAGATCTAGATCTAGATCTAGAAACAAGTAAAATGAAGACTGTCACTTTGCAAGAGTCACGTGCTCTGTACAGTTTAGCTCCTTCCAGCGTGCTGGACTCTTTTTTTTCTTTAAGCATGGACACTGCAGGCTGCTCTCACTAAGAAAATTCTCAGTGTGCACAGGGTTTCAAGTGCAGTTTGCTAGCACCAGCTTACTGGGAAATGCTGGCACAAGGACTTAGCGCAGCTAGCTGCTCTCAAAGTCATTCAGTCCCTTACTGTAGTCTGATCCTGCCAAGAGACCTTCCTGCTCCACAGAGCGGACAACAGCATCAGTCAGGTAACTCACAGTAAACTCAAACACTAGAAATTTCACTATTACAAAATAAACATACTACCACTGAGTCAACACACGTTAAGAGTATATAAAAGCCTGCACAAAGTATACTAGGAACAGCTATTTTAGGTGATTAAAAATATTAGCAAAGCAGGGTTCCAGCTGAGCCTGAAACAGGGCCTGTCACATGCATCACCACATACAGCTGGACATGCTGCCATACACAAAGGTCACCCATATGCCCAAGGCTGGTGACACCAGGACCACCCTTCATTTGAGATACCCACTTGACATTGTATTCCACTGGGAGCTAAACCCTGTGCTGAGAGGGTTCAGCACAGAGCTTGGTCAGCCTTGTGCTTAAACAGCACAAATACCCTTTCATACAGTATCTCCCCCCTCAACGTCCTCTTCAACATTGTAGGACACAACTACCACCTACCTGAGGTTTCTGCATCCACACCGCTATCATCAGCTACTTTCAGGAAGATCTGAAAAGCAATCACAAGTGCCACTGAAAATTAGAAGGGGGGTGATATTTTGTGGACTGCTTCAGGAGACGCCATGAAAGAGCACAAGACGGAGATGCAGCACGAGAAGAGGATACAGGGTTTAGCCCCTGCATGACAAGGAGATGGGACTTTGTGGCTTCTCTCCAGCTTCCAGAAGCCAGCCTGAAACCACATACCAGCCACTCCCCCTTTCCAATGCCTGTTCTTAATGCATGTCACACACACGCTTCAGAAAAAGGTCTAGTTGCTAAACTTGGGGAATCTCAACTTTCTCCTAAATCTGACACTTATCACACTCCTGTTCATGTTTGAATATGCACTGTTGTGGAGCTTGGCCCATGGACTTGCCTAAACAGGAAAAAGCCCATTTTTGAATTGCAGACAGCCGCCAAGGCCTTCACAGCTGTGGTAGGACTGAGAGGGCAACCTCAATAACTGACAGCACCACCATTTTAGTTACACTAGTAATTTTTTTTTTAAAGGGCGTTTGACAAAAACAGGAGATAAAGTGACACTTCTGTGATAAAAGAAAGGGATACTTATCAGTTGGAACAGAGCCACAAGGAACAAAAGCTAAAAACATTCCTGACAAGGGCATATGTCTAAGTGGTTTCTGTAAAGTACAGTCTCCAGTACTGAAATATATGTTTTCAAGTTAAGTGCAGCAGAAAGTATCCCTAAAAATACCTCAAAGGCATTTATACAGTCATTAGAAGCCAAAGTGGGGGCTAACCTTCACAGGACATCTGAGCAACTGACTACAAAGGACCTCTCTGCGCTTGCTTGCACTACATTTCATTTTTTAATACACACCACAAGCACATGCTTAAACAGGGCAGAAGACAATCCATTGATGAGAGGAATGCAAGGCTGCCCAGTCCACAATGAATATTTACAGGAAGAGACAAGAGTCCATCTTGTTCATTTCTGCCATGATTCATTTTGCATAGTTTAAGTCAAAAGAGAATCAGTCTGCAGCTCACTCACCTCCTCCAGGGTGGTTTCAGAGATCCCATAGCTGGAAATGCCAAGATCAGAGAGGCGGTCATCAATTTCATGGAACAGCTCCACAAAAGCTCCCTCTTTAGCAGCCTTGTATGGTAAGACATAGGTTAATTCATGGCCAATGTCTTCCACCAGCCTGGCCTCAGGAACGTGTTTTGTAATGAGATTTGAAATTGCAGAGACATCTAGAAGAACAAAAAGAAAAAGATGATGTTCTGTTGTTACTGCTCATTGTGTGGAAAGACCTCAGCCTGAAAAACCTTGCCTGAAGGAAAGGAGGGAAAATGGGACATCTGTGGAAAGCAGCTCATTTCCACGGAAAATCTGGTTTCTTTTTACATTTAACAGAGGCTTGGACCCAAGCCTGGCTATTCTTCTTATTTTCAGACTTTGGGAGAGATTATGCATGCTACTGGCAGCCCTGCAAGTCATTCATGTAAGTTCACCAGCAAACATTACATATTGCTAACAGGCTTAGCAACTGTATAATCTTTGGTTATTAAATCTCAGGACAGCTTGAACCCAAAAGAGCTTGCTAAAGAAAAGTGTTCTAATATTTATGGATTTAAAAATATGACGTCTCTGTGAATTTAGTAATTGTTACAAGACTGCAACTACACAAGAGGGACAAGGATAAGGCAGTTATCCAAGGTCAAAGACAGGGCAGTGTCAGCACTGGGATGGAATCTTACATTCTTTTCCAAGTCTCACCTATTGTCAGCGTGTCACTTTCATGGTCACTGCCAAGGCCAGCGTCAGAGCTGCTCTGGGAGACACTGTCATCCTGGTCACAAGAGAGAAGACAACCATTGTTTTCTGCTGTTTAACCAAAGAGGGACCCAACAGATGCTACACTCTAGGTAACTCCAACCAGATACTGCAACATGATAAATACTCCACAGAGGAGTCACAAAGTAATGGTGACCTACCACTGCAAAGGGCAGAAATACAAGTAAGATGAGCTTCATCTGTTCTGTATCTCTCCAATGAGCTTTGGACCAGTGGCATTGAAATCAACTACACTGATTTAAGTCCCACACAATAGTTTAACCAGACAATCCGGCATAATTACAACAAAAGCAAGTAATGCTACTTTTGAAGAGTAAGATATTCTACCATGCAAAATCTTAGCTGCTGCTTCCTATAAACCTAAGATTTCATGAAAGAAGAATGAGTACAAACAAGAAGGGTCAGCTGTACCTTTTTCAGATAGGACACTGTGCTGCTGCTGTTTCGGCAGGAGCTGAGAGAGGAATCCACATCCTTCTTGACCAGGGTCAAGTAGTAGCCTGTTCCCAGCTGATTCTTCAGGAATAGAGAAGAGCCAACACAGCAGAGCTTGCCATGCGAAATGATGGCAATCCGGTCCCCCAGGATGTCTGCCTCATCCATGTGGTGCGTGGACAGAATGATAGTGCGGCCTGGAAGAAAGAAAGGAAAACCACTGCTGGTAAGTCAACCGTATCAAGTTCCCAAGCCAAAGCCATAACTGCCTGGATCTTGCCATGAAACTGGATGAGAGGTTGGTGCCAGAAGTCCAGGCTCCTTTGAACAAGGCTAGCAGTACTGAAAATATTCACAACTGTTGCTGCAGCTTTACTTTCCCCACTCCCCACAGGGTCCTGTCATGCTTAACAAAGGCAGGTTAATTTCATGTCAGCAAGGCTGGCTGCACAGTGCAGAACAGGGCACTGCTGCATGCTGGAAGTGAATTTCTGACTTTAACTGCCCCCACAACCCAGTGAGGAACTTTGTTCATGAGCTCTTGCATTAATAGAATGAGAAAGGAGTACAGAGGAGAGATCAGAACATCCTCATCCTGCATGTTCTTTGTTCCTTCCTCAGTGCAGACAACAAAAGATTTGCAAAGACATGTAACTATTTTGGGAACAGTCATGATTCTGATTTTTCTTTTGCTTTTCATGGCACATTTGTTAAAAGTAGAGAAAAAGACCACATACCTTGCCGATACTTCAGGAGCAATTCCCATATCCCTCTGCGAGAATAAGGATCTACCCCAGCTGTAGGCTCATCCAGAATGACAACTTTGGAGCCCCCAACAAAGGCTAAGGCAACTGAGAGCTTCCTTTGCATGCCACCTGACAAGCACAAGAAAGAGGTGTTCAGCCCGAGGCAGAGATGCAGGGAACAGCAGTAGCTGTGGCACAGTGGATAATCAGCTCTCCAAGAAAAAGCAGAATTGCATACTGAGAAGACCAAGCACTGCTACTGTTCCAGGCCTTCAGGGTCCCATCACCTTCAGGACAGGGGATAATTCACCTGGGTGGTCTTCCCTCACTGTAGTCCAACTTTCCTCCTATTGCAGGAAACCACAGCTTGTGAGCCCATCCATAAGTGAATCATACTATCTCAAAATCAAGAGCAGCTAGTTGCCAGCTTAAAGGCCTGACCATAATTAAGGATCTGGAGCACAGGTCTTCAGAGCTTGAGCTGTAGGAATAGGTCCCCAAGAAATACACCTCATGTAGAAGTGTGCCAGAGGCAGGAGCAGCAAGAAATTATATTATACTCTTCAAGACTAAGGCCAACCTGGGGCCATCTGCTTTCTTTTCCCAAGGTCAAATGTGCAGTCTGTGCTGGTAGCTCAGTCAGGAACAAAGAAGTCTTGGTCCCTCAACTAAATAAAGAGGAAGGTCACTCTAGGATACCAAGTGAAGAAGTGGAAGTCAGCATAAGAAACACACATACGGTTCACAAAGAGCAGGAACTTGGAGATTATGGTCTGAGCCACTCTCATCTAAACCCATAAAATCCAAACATTAGTAAGGATTTGGAGAACACATATCACATGCAGCTGGGCTACGTTGTGATGAAAACAGGTACAAAATACTCAGAGAAAGTGAGTGACTTGTTACGGTCATTAGATAGCATAAACCAGCGCAAGTTAAGTTTACTAAGATATACTGATAAGGTAATTAATAAATAACAGAATTCCTTAAGCACTTAATTGTGTGGTAGTCTACAATTAACTGGAGGATGCAACCAAGGTCCGTGATGTAGCCTTTGTGAAACCCAACAGTGTCTTTCTGGGTTTGAGGAAGCAGCGATGAACGTAAAAGCAGCTGAACCTACCGGAGAGTTTGCTTGTCCTGGCTTTCAGTTTGTGAGGCAAACCGACATCCATTGCCATCTGCTCCATCTCCTCTTTCACCTTCTTTTCTGGCAGCCCTTTGAGCCGAGCGTAGAACCAGATGTGCTCCTCCACAGTCAGCCTAGGGAACAGGAGCAGGCTCAGGCACAGTGGACAGCACCATGCTGGGATTCATCCCTTGGATTAGCATGACAGCAAGCATGTATGTTTGCCTGGGAAAATACCTTTTAAGGTCAAGGTTTTAGGAAGGAACTACAAACTAGGAGTGCTCAGCTTGGGCCCGATTCCAGAGTATGGATATTCAGCATCAATGTAAATAATGCTCCTGTAAGGCTGACAGAGTACCCCAAACATTCCAGACCAATAGGAACTAGGGACACGTTTGGCCTCGTTAAGTGCAATGGTGTAGATTTCTTTCAAAAGAGAGGCAGAGGATGTGAGCCTAGGCTAGTGCTGACAACTCAGAGATGTGTACAAACACGCTATGAAATGGAAGGGCCACCCCACTGTCTCACACCATGCCCACAGGGAAGTACAGGACTGTCCCAGCTGAAAGCAGGCTACAGTCTCCTGAACAACCCGTTATGTCTACTGGGTAACAGCAGCCCTGCATCTCACTGACGCTACTTACAAGTCAAACAGCACGTTATGTTGCGGACAGACGCCCAGGTTCTGCCTGATGGTGCTGAGCTCAGAGCGGATATCTTTGCCCAGTATGAAGGCTGTACCCGAGGTTGGAGGGAACAAGCCAGTCAAGATGGACCTGAAGGACAAACACAACAGATAAGCAAGCTCCAGCACCAGGAAGTAGGCTGCCACTGGTCAGGATGGATAAAGAGTGGGTGGAAACTCTGGGGAACTCCCATATCAGAAAAGCAGTCTGAGAAACATCTCACTAATGGATTAAAAACAAAAAAAAAACCAACCCCAACACCAAAACATGTAACAGCTTTAATGGTTTTAACAGTGATCAAAGCACACCCACATGACTGCTTGAAGGAAATATTTTCTTCCCTCTAAAAGCTTCTCATCCTTTCAGTCCCAGCTTCTCCCCTTACACTGGTTAAGTCAGAGTCACAAATGGCATTTCTAAAAAATGCTGCCAACAGGTTCATTCAGCACAGTGTGTACCTGAACTACCTCCAGTTTTAGTCTGCACTGGCTTGCAGGTTGCAGTTGTACAGCCCCCTATACCACACTGGCAGAAAACACAGTATTTAGAGTCACTTCTCCCACTGTCTTAAAACATTATTTTGTTCTTACATGGTAGTGGTTTTCCCCGCTCCATTGTGACCCAGGAAGGAGGTGATTTGTCCTTCGTAGAAGTTCAGTGTGAGACCATCTACAGCAACTTTCTTGCCATCACGATAAACCTTAACCAGGTTCTGGATGGAAACACCAAGGCTCAGATGCATGGGTTCTTCCTCCTTGCAGACTGGAAGAACACATAGAAAAGTAGATGCTTTAACAGCAACCACGTGGGAGTTCTAACAAACATCACATTCCCCCAAATCTGTGGAGATGCAAGGAGAAATGAGCTATAAGAACTGGCCACATTTCTTCCTCAGGGACAGAAACCTGACACAGAAGTTGTACTTTAGCTCTTTTCTATCGGGCTCATCAAGGAGCTGGGTATCTCCAGTGTCAGCAAGGTTGGCAAAAATGGAAGGAATTGCTAACTTCATGAGGCTGGAGTACCCACCTGCACTCAAGTGGGCAAAGTACCTTAGGTTTATCTGGATATACCCAATCTGTGATAAAGGGATGACCAACTTCACCTTAGCTATGCCAGTTCTGCTGCCCTAGGACTCTCCTTTCCAAAAGGCCGACCCTAACACTTCACTGCAGAAAGGCTCTGTGTCCCACACGTACCTTCCGAAGGTCCCTTCTGGTCAGAATGAGAGTGCTGTCTGTCCTGTGGTTCCTCACCAAACCAGTAGGACTTTGTGAAAGGAAAGTACCAGGGCCTGGGAATGCCGTACTGGCCTAAAGAGAAAAGCATTATGTGAGCTTGGCTGCATCAATCCCTTTTCATACATTAACTTTCAGGATGAGAAGGGAAGTACTGCACCTCCAGTCAAACTTTAGGTTAGGCAGGACTAAGAATAGATCTTTCATGATGAAGGCTCTGACAGGCTTTGGGGGTAAGATACATCTCTTTCCCCAAATCTCACTTTAGGGTTAAAAGCCCTGTGCTGAAAGGTGCTGAGCAGCCACATGCTGCGCTGATATTCTTGACTCCTACACTGCAGCAGGGTCTGTAGACTGAGCAGTTCAGAGGAGGCTGAAGTGCAGCAAAGCTTCTGGGACTAGCTCAGCCATTGCCACAATGGGGAGCAGCCTGTGTGCCTGGCAAGAGACACTGCTATCAGCAGCAGCAACCTTACTGTGATGCTGCTCTGTGGTTTTCCTCCATGACCTTTCAGCAGCTCTGCTTAAAAATGGGTCAGATTTGCACCTTGACAAATAAGTAGTGTGAGAGCATCAATTTAAAAGTGTTGAGACATGATCACTCCTCAGAAGCAGGCCTCACCTGGGAAGACGGATTCAATGTACCAGGTCATGACCCCATATAGGAAGGTGTCGAACAACATCATGACAGCAGACGTTGTGATGCTAAAGCCATCTTCTTCCAGTGGGCTTTCAAAGAAGTTGTCCCACTGAACACCAACTCCCTGCTCCTCAAACAGTGCAAAGTACTCACAACCAAAGCCAAAGGCTACAGGAGACAGCAGGCTCTGCAAATGGGAGACGTGAACATGCATTCAGTTTTTTACAACTACTCTGCAACTGGACAACTCAGCTCTAGCACAAAGCTAAAGGACTTGGTCCTGAAGCTTTATAGGAAAAGTCAAATCTCCAAGAAGCATGGCTGTATTTGCAGAGAGGGAACAGCTGACAGCCTTGGTTCGAACAAGCAAGGCCTGAAGTCTGCTGGATGACCACGCAGAATTGTTTCTTTCCTTATTTTCTTTCCCTTGCCATTTGTGAGTGAAGATATCACTAAAAGCCACTCTCCCCAGACAAGTAAAAAGTGCTGGGCAACAAGAAAGCAGCTGCTTACTTCAGCCCCTGTATCTGGTGGTACAGCATCACAGCTTACAGAGATCAAGGTAGCTTAGTCTGACTGAATTACTTCTACTACCAAATCCAATAAAACCCTCCCAAGCAGCCCCTTAGCAGGTTCAGTCAACCTCTTTGACAAGCCCAGACCAAATCACCTCTTAGACTGGAACACTGTTACCCCACTGCCACCTCCACCCTTCGTAATCAAGTGTTCAGCTAGACAGCTGCTGAGTGCCATACTGGTGGAGGCGCAAGACGCAGGACAGTTCCCTTGAGACTCACCGCAAAGATCTTGAGTGAGAAGCTGATATGGTCCTGCCAGGCAACACACAGCACATAAGGCAGGTACAGAGTGAAATAGACAATGCCCCCACAGGCAGCTGCCAGGTTGGCCCTGGAGAACAGGGTGCTGATGAGGAAGCACTGGAGGATGGTCACAACACCGAAGATCGAGAGGAAAACAAACACCACACTAGGGTCGCTGTAAGGCAGTAGATTCCCCATCTGGCAGGAAAACAACATGTGCATCAGTCTTTGAAAAGGATCTCCAAGGTGGCCCTAGTACAAGCAGGCCTGCAGAGCTCAGGGGAGGTTGGGTTTGCTGCAATTTGCACAACCACCTTCCCAGAAGTGGGGAAGTACCAGAGGCACCTTTTCAAGCGCAGTAAATTTACTACAACCCCTACAGCTGTTTTTAGCTACTCAGCCCCAAAACTCTGGTCTCAAATTGCTGCTGGCCAACCCACAATCACTAACTCTTCCCCAGTGTCCCAGCACAGACTACTGCTTAGCAGGCTCTCAAGGCTCTAGATTCTGCCACAGCCTCAGACTAAACCAGTCAACTCACCTTAAGGATGAGAACCAGCAGGCCTGCACTCATCAGGAGAGGGATGAGGCTGCTAATGAACCAGCTTAGCCAAAGAATGCCATTGTCAAGTCCCATAATCCGCATTGTCTCCTTCAGACGAGCTTCCTTCTCATACACAATGCCCTTAATTATCACAGCGACTGAGTAGATCCAGGCTAGAGTCATGAAAAGAGGCATGGAGCGGCTCATGACACGAAGAAATCTGAGGAGGAGGAAGAAAGAAGCCAGAAGAACAGAGTAAGAAACATCAGTGACACTTCAGGTACCATTCAAGGGCTAGGAGAGCATGACAATGGCTTCACTGCACACAAAGCAACCCATGTGCACAGCATGACACAGTATCAGTGTCCCACCATGAGGTCAGACTGATAGGTCTAGAGCACATCACCACCCTGTAATGACAGCTAGAGTTGCAACTGTTGCTTAGAGGAAAATCAGGTATGGAGACCTCCCTTTCCTGGGGACTGCTTTCAGCTGTCCTCTTTTCCTTCTCCCAAGGCCAAGTCTCTCCTTTTTTCCCCAGTGCTCTTTTTCCCTGTATTGAGTTTAGGGATACAGGCACATCTCAGAGATGCACTCTATATGAAACTCCTGTTCAGACAGTCCTTCTCCTGGGAACAACACAAGTCATCAGATTTTCTAAAACCTAAGAAAGGGATTAGAAGCACTAAGGAGATTGCTTTTTCACTGGTACTAGGGACATAAACCATGTCTGAGGAGCAACAAGATCCCATGCTTCCCAAGCCACAATACTCCTGGGAGCCACCAAAGCGGACAGCATACATACATGTCATCCACGTAACACGGATAGGGCATCTGCTGCACATAGACTCCGGTCTTTTTCTCTGTGCCTGTTTGCACCCTGATGATAGCCTGTTCCACCACATCCTGAAGGTAGGCAAAGCCTCCCCAAACATAGCGCATGTCCTCAAAGGGATCAGCACGAGGACCAGGATCCCAGTACCTGCACCGAGGGAACAAGACCTTTCCATTAGAAATCCTCATCACCGCACCCTCCATAAGACATTGTGCACAAGCTGGTGTAAGACTGACCCATCCTTGATCTTGTTGGTTCTTTCCACATTATCAATGTCCATACGTATCTTGTATTTCACGTGTTGAGGGAGCTCTATGCTGTTAGGAGCTATTTCAGTGAAGACTATGCCAGCCCAGAACCTCCTTTCATCCAGAAGCTCCAATGACTTGTTTATGAGACGGACTTCTGTGGCCACAGGCTCCAGTTTGTCCAGGTTGACACACTAGACAGGGACAGATTTAAAAGCATTTATGGTACAAATTACCAAACCAGAGGGAGAAATTAAAAAGGAGAACTCTGCAATGCTATGTCCAAGAAAAGGCTGCAGCACTGGACTACTTCGCAGTGGTTCATGGTAGCCCAGCCAACTTTCTAGAGATGTCATTTTTTTCCTACTTGATGGTCACCTGCCAGTCAAACATATACCACTGAGAAATAACCCCAGCAGAGCTATTTTCTGGACAAGAGATTAGGTAGCATTGGAATACTAGCTACAGGACCTCATACAAGCATTGATTTCCATAGATGGTCCTATTTCTTTTATTACCAATAAACTGTGTCTGATTGAAAGCTTCTAAAAATCACTGGAGCAAGAAATTCCCTGGCAGGCCAAGGTCTGTTTCTGTTTCCGCCCATCTGCCAAGATGGCCAAGTAACAAGTAGAACAAACTTCATTATTCACTAGATCTTCCTTGGCTTAAAGCTCCTGCTTAGCTTTCCTGCAGTCTCCTGCTAAAGCCTCAGATTGCAGTCATAGAATCACAGAATCACTTAGGCTGGAAGAGACCTTTACGATCATTGACTCCAACCACAGCCTAACCCTGCTTAGTCCACCTCTAGATCACATCCTCAAGCACATCTACATGCCTTTTAAATCCCTTTTAAATCCCTCCAGGGATGGTGACTCCATGGCAGCCTGTTCCAGTACTTGACTACCCTTTCAGTAAAGGAATTCTTCCTGATATGGAACCTAAATCTCCCCTGGTGCAATCTGAAAGCATTTCCTTTTATCCTATCACTTGTTACCTGACAGAAGAGATCGACCCCCACCTATCTACACCCTCCTTGCAGGCCGTTGTAGAGAGTAATATGGTCTCCCCTCAGCCCCCTTTTCTTAAAAGCCTCAAGCAATGGCCAAAGCAAGAGCTTCAAGAGCAAGGCCTCAAGTTAGGTTCCTATATCTGTATTTAGGGACTTGACCAAACAGTATTTTCTAACATGCTATGCACTCAGCCCCACTAAAGCCTGGCCGTTTACTGAAAACAGATTGAGGAACGTCCCCTTCTGGGAACACCCCACTGCACACATGGGGATTCAAGCTGCTGCCGTCCCCCAGCTCCTTGCCCACACTCGCAGGATCTCACCTCCATGAAGCGGGAGATGGTCTGGATAGCCCGATCCGTCTCATTGAAGGCATCCACCCAGGTATACACCGAGTCATTCGCTGTCTCAAAGTCTTCTGGGCGGTTTGACAGGAAACGGGCAACGTCCTCCACTGTCCAGTTGGAAGCCGGCAAGTGCAGGTCCCAGAGTGCTTTGCCTTTCAGTAGTGTCTGCAGATAATTTGTTTTCAAAGGAGAAACAGGTACTGAGAATTAATGTTACATCTCCTCTCTCATCACAAAAACGAGTACTACTGGGGAAAACATCTTTTAAGAAGGTTTTAAAGGCTGAATGAACTGCGGCTGTTCAGCCTTGAGAAAAGAAGACTGAGAGGGGATCTGACCAATGTTTATAAATATTTCTGAAGTGTGGGACACAGGGGGAAATGGCCAGCCTGTTTTCAGTGGTCTGTGGGGACAGGACAAGGGGCAATGGCCTCAAGCTGGAGCACAGAAAGTTCCACACTGTCGTGGTTTTGCCCCAGCTGAGAGCCTAGCACCACACAGTCGCTTGTTCTTTAAAAGGAAGAGGCGGGGGAAGTTGGGGGGGGGGGTGCAGAGGGGGTTGTGGGAAGGGAAGGGAAAGGGGGAAAAAAACCCAAAACCAAGAAACCGAAACCCCACTGGTTGGGATAAGGATAGTTTACTAGAATAGCGGAAAAATAGATATAACAATGCCAACAGGACTTTAGAGCACAAAATACATGAAACTGTTGATGCACAATGTATTTTCTCACCGAACCCACAACTCAGGCCCTGCCACCCAGAGCCGTCCTGGAACCCGACCGTCCCCCAAAAACCACGTGTCCTGGAGCCGCCTGCTTCTCCTCCCACCAGCCCCCCTTTATACTAAGCATGACATAATTGGCATGGAATACTCTCTTTGGCCCGTTTGGGTCACCTGTCCTGCTGTGTCCCCTCCTTTCTTGTTAGTAGGGAAATATTAAGAACTGAAAACAACTAGAAACAACAGGGTGCTATCAGCACTGCTCTCATCCCGACTCCCAAACACGGCATTCCATCTGCTATTACAAAGAAATTAGCTCCATCCTAGCCAAAACCAGGACACACATTAATATACAGAAGAACTTTTTCATGGTGAGGGTGACACTGGGACAGGCTGCCCAGGAGGGCTGTGGAGTCTCCTTCTCTAGAGATATTCAAGACCCATCTGGATGCCTGCCTGTATGACCTGTCCTAGGGAACCTGCGCTGGCAGGGGAAGGGGGTTGGACTCAATGATCTCTGGAGGTCCCTTCCAACCCCTACGATTCTGTGATTCTGTGGAGGTGCAGAGAGATGTACTCAGCCAGAGTGAAGTGGTCAGTACGGTGGGCTCCCTCCTCATACCCTCCCATCGCGAAGGATGCTGACCCGCGTACAGCTGCCGCCGTGCCCTGCCACCCGTTTCCAAGAAGAGGGCAGCAGAGAGCCAGGCACAGCTCTGCACCCCGCGCATGCAAACCGGGCCCTGCGCCGGCGACACAGGGTGAGGAGGAGAAACGCAGCTGGGCTGCTGGTGATTGTCAAGCTCTGCTCACCTCCCTGAGCACACCTTCGCTCCCGGTCGCGATGGAGAGGGGTCTGTGGCAGGGCTGGAGGCTGCGCTGCCACCGCGCCGAGCAGAGGTACCAGCACCAGAGGCCTCACAGCTTTTCTTACATATTGTGCCACTGCATCCTCAGGGCTGCTCCAGCCTCTCAGTTCTCCTGGCTGGGAACGGTGTGCCTTTATTTTAAAACACCTGGTTTAACAACTGGCTCTCTGAGGACAGGGAATTGCTCTGCAACGTGTATGTATGCACAGTGCCCCAGGCAAGTGCACTCCAGGCAGAAGCATTTAAGAGCAGAAACCAGTCCTCTGGGCAGACAATAGAAGGGCAGGCATGAGGGGAGCACGAATTGTAAAAGGCCTGGCCTGGTTCGGCCCTAGTGGGGGAGAGGGAAAAAAAATAGCCCTGCACAAGAAAGAAAACTGTAAAAATCCTAACCAATAAAAACAGGAAAGGGATTTTCTGCCAGAACAAAGAATGAAGCAGAGAAGCGCAGAGCTTCCCTGTGCTCTGTTACCAGAAAGTAATGGGTCACAGAGTCACAAAAACAGCATCACAAAATGGGAACACAGAACAGGTCAAGCTGACAAAGTACAAATCGTGGAAGGGAAACCTGAGCAAACAGGGATTGAGTGCACTACACTCTCTTCACATTTGGTCTCCTCCTAAGGCTGGCTTGTGCCAGCCTCCCCAGCAGGAAGGGCACCATGCCTGTGGCAACAGGCTCAGACTCATCATGCTCAGAGGCCACATTAAAGCTTCTTAACTGCAGGGGCACTTGCTGTCCTCTCTGAAGTTAGCAGCTGCGTTAGCAGCAAGCTGGAAGTGCCAGAGATGGGCAAGCAAAGCACTTTCCTCTCCCTTAGCAGGAAGCCAGATTGCACAACCCTGAAAGTTGGGAGGTGATGACCAGTGATCCAGCAGCACAGCAGCTAGCAGCTAAGGACTGACCTCCCTCATGAAAGTGGCCAGAAACAGGCAACTCTGTTTCAGCCTATTCATGTACCAGAGATCCTTGCTGCACCTCCAAACAGAATGGGATGCTGCCTAGGAACTGCCCAGGCACTGACAGTGAAGGACCCCTGCTCCAGTGAACTGCAACAAGTGACAACAAATAAACACCTTACAGAGAAGTGGGAAAAGGACTGCTCATTAGGGAGCATAGTGATAGGACATGGGGCAACGGACTCAAACTGAAAGAGAGCAGGTTTAGATAGTTAGGAAGCAATTCTTTACTGTGAGGGTAGTGAGGCACTGGCACAGGCTGCCCCTCCCTGGCAGTGCTCAAGGCCAGACTGGATGGGGGTGGCAACCTGGATGGGCAACCTGGTCTAGTGAAGGTGTCCCTGCCCATGGCAGGGGGATTGGAACTAGATGGTTTTTTGAGGTCCCTTCCAACCCAAAGCATTCTATGATTCTACAGTAATAATACAGAGGAGGAGACCAGACAGCTGGGACGATGAAGAATTAGCTACCAGAGCAAGCATGGTTAACGAGAAGCACAACATACAAAACTAGTAAAAGCCTAAGACTCATTCAAAATAAAAATAAATAAAAAATAAATCATGCAGCAACATTCACCTTTCAAAGGTCATGACTGCAAACCAATACCCAAACCACAACCTTCTGTCTGCACTCTCTGCATCAAATGTTTCCATTTACAGTTGGTGGCCCAAATTCTCACATCTCTGATGCCAACAACTACAGCATTTCATAAAGCCAACAGAGGCACAGGAGCGATAAAATTATGTCTCTGACCCTCTCAGATGTCACGTTGATGGGAAAAGTGCAACAGGGCAGATCACAGACTATTCAGCACAGCCTTACATTGGAGTAAACAATGAACTCAAAGGCTTAAAAGACCTGGGGAAGTCACTGTGTAATAGTTGCACTGACAGCCAACCAGCTGCCTTGTAAAGAGAGAGCAGGAAAAGCTGTGCCATCCCAGTTTTACATCACTGTGCTTCCAAAGACATCAGCACGGAGCACAAAGCTCCGCCCCTCAGAGTTGCACCTGAGGGAAGCAACAGCAAACTAAGCAGCTTAAGCGGATAATGCCCCAGTAATGAAGGTCTGACACGTGTCACAATGTTCCAGAGGGCCAGCAGGCTAGCAGAAAGCATTTCAAATCCAAAAAACAAGACTCTTAGCCCCTTCGTCATGGTCTAGTATGCACAGCACTTTATGCAGCAATTAGCTGTAGGATGTTTGCTCTTCTCCCATGAGCAGCCAAATATGACTAAATTAAGCATACCATGCAACTTGATTTGAAGTTTTTACAAGACTTCTGACAGATTACTGCCAGGTATCCATGTCCACCTGTGTTATGATAACCATTCAATTCCTGCTGTATGGAACATGGCCCAAGGTCACCTGGCACCTTCCAGGATCTGGTCTGGGAACATGGCAATTTGCTTTGCTGCCACCACGACAGCATTGCTGTGAAGAAGTGCTGAGCACAGGCAGCTGAACATGCAACCAATCCCCTAGGTCCCTAGCTTACAAACACAGCCCCTGACAGATGTTCATACCACATCAGGACAACGCTGTGTAAGGAACAGACACATTTCCCCACAGAGGCAGGCTAGAAACAGGTGTTTGCTGGAGGTTGTTAGATGAAGGAAGGATGCCAAGCAGAATGCAAGATTGGTACAATCACAACATGTTTCAAGAAAGGGTCCCATCCATACTATTTATCTGTCCAGCTCAACACTGAAGCACCATCTCAAGTAAGTATTTCATGACTTATTACAGAAGATGACAGTGGTGGTTCAGGCAAGGACAACATACTGACCCGAATGAGATCCATTTCCTGACTGCTTTCCATAAACGTCCAAATCTTCGGGCTTATCTCCTCCCACATCCCCCCGAGGTCACGAAACACACCCAGCTCCTGGAACGTTCTGTTCACCTGTCAGCAAAGAGGAGAGGAAGGTTATTTCCAAAGGCTGGCAGAAATCCACTGCAGGCTGAGAGGGTGCATTGACATGTCAAGCGAAGTACAGAGTGTTGCTTATAATCAAACAGAAGCTTGGCTTCTGCAGGGACTAGAGTAGGGAAAGTGCACTTGAAAACAACAATGGGGAGCAGGGATGCCTGTGGCTGAGCACTGCCTTTCAAAGCTTGGTGGAGAATGACTCTGCCTTGGAGATGAAGGGCATGCAGACTCAGCCCCTCCCCACATGCTAGAAGAGTCTTGCTGAGGGAGCTTGGGGAATTATGAGAACCCATTAGGTAAACCACGATCGGAAATGATTCAGGATCCGCTGACCAGCCTGAAGTGGAGGTGAGGAAGGACACCTGAACACTTTACCAAGGTCTTCCCCACTCCCACAACCCACATCAGAGATGCAGAGCCTGTGGATAATCAAAAGGTACACCAGGAAAGCTTCCAGCTAAGTCTAGAAAATGTTCAGCCTGGCCTATTTTCCTTGAGCCTTCAATAACAAGTGCATGGGAGATGAGAGACTAGAGAGGCTGTACTTTGCAAGCAATCCTTTCTAGGCTTGTGTTCGGGCTCAATTTAACACAGAGCAGCTAAGCTGCACAGTCAGAGAGGACATACCTCACCCTATATAGCAGAGGATAGAGCTAGAGTTACCTCAGCCATGACTTTCCTTATGGCTGGTGTGTCTGGAGTGTATAAGATCTTCCCAATCAGCAAGGGTTTCAAAGCCCTCCAGATAATCCTGGAAAGCGGGCTGGATTCCAGGTTCTTCATCAGCTCATTGCAGTAGGGTGCTGAGGAGAAGACAAGGGTGAGTGGCTGAACAGCAGAGTGACAACTGCAGAAGGCATATGTCCCACTTGTGTGGGCTTTAAGGACAGCAACAGCTGTTTAAAGCACAGCATTTGTCAGACAACAAAAACCTTTCTCTACTGCAAAGCTCCAGAAAAAGCCCCTTACAGCCCAAAGCTCCACGGTCTGTTCAGCAAACATGAAGCACCCAGGTAGCCTCCAGCACTGAGAGCCACGTGGCTAGCTTGGCACCACTCTAACCCTGCTGCATGGGACAAGCTGAATTTTTCCAGAAAAGGCCAGATTTCCAGAGACTGAATTTGACTGTGCTCCTTCTCTCCCTGAAGGCCCACTGCACAGCCTTCTGTTGACTCTTACATAAGGTCCCTGGGAATTGATATCCTCTTACTGGCCTTAAGGGCATGTACAGGAGGCAGCATGGGCAAGTGCTTCTGAAACGGACAGAATGTATGCTGTCCCTCAGGACCACCCACTTTCCTCTGTGGAAGTTCAAGAAACTCAAGTGATGACAACCACAAAGGAGGTAGTAAGACCTCAGGCCATGCCAGGGTTCCACTTACTTGTGGAGTTATCGTAGAAGTTAGTAACATCATCTTCAGTGTTGTTGCCTCCAAACAGTGCTTTGTAGTTGTTGTCCTCATACCAGTTGAGGGATTTAATTTTGAGCCCACCACCTTCGGGGTGGCCACACACGATGCGCGACACAGCCTGGTAGATCTGCGTAGAGGAGTTCGAGGCATTCACGTTGGTCAGGAACATCACCTCTTGCCTCATGTCGCTCCAGCTCTTCATGCTCAGCAACTGGAGAGGAAGTTGGGAGAAGAGAGGGGAAGCAGGGGTACGAACAGGATTAGCAAGATCTCGTTTTGCTACTCTCCTTCAAACCACATGTCTGGTTTTGAACTGATGATAATCCCCTTGAACACAGGATCAACAGTAAAGATCAGGAAAGCACACTTCTGCTCCCCACTGTGGGAGAACATACATGGAAGCGTCTTCTGTGCACACACAAGGAACGTGCCCATGTTAAGCTCTCTGAAGTTTTCTCCTCCAGTGCTGTGGGTGGTTCCTGCCCTCCTTGCCCCCTCACGTGGAAGCCACTTCTCCTACGGTTTGCACAACAGCTCACATTCTGTGGAGCACTCTCAATCTGGGTGGAGTGCAGGGGTCCAGCCAGTCAGAACAGTGACTAAGGAGCAACATGAAGCACGTGCAGCTCATGGGACACAGGCTAGAGTAGCTGCAGGCCTGGCAGTGTCACCTGGCACAGTTCCACCAAGGTCAGCAAGCTTCCACGGATTTTACCAGGCAGCTAGTTTGACCTCCTAGGTTGGCAGGGCTTGTCCCTGCCCCAGCATCTCCCTGCCCCCCACTGCCAACAGCATTCCCAGAAAACCCTTGAAAATGTGCCTAGCTGCAGCCTAGGGCCTGACATGAGGCTCAAGGTGACTGCACAACTGGCCAGGTCAATAGGTTCCTCCATTCTCATTTATCTAGCATAAGCATCTAGCCTCAATGTGTCATGAACAGAACCACCATCCACTCAGCCTGAGACACTCACTGCATTAACGATATCATACTCTGAGGCAAGGCCAAGCTCTCCACAACAGAAAATACAACGCAGATTCATAAACACTGTTTTCATGCTACACTCAAGCACTGCTGTCAGACTCGCTGTCTGGAGATTTAAGACCATCAGCAGGGGTATGTCCATACATCTGTTTATATCAGTAACGTCTGTGATGGTGACAATAGGTGGATGTTAGGAAAAGAAATGGCAAGGGCAAAAAGGTGGGACACTTCCCCTAAGTAATCTTCCAGCTTCCATTTATTTTCAGCTCAGGCAACTTCTGTTTCCTAACTCTCAATTAATTTCTTCCATGGTAAACTCCTTGAGTTTTGAGAATCTGCAAGTATTTAACATCCCACACATCACAGTAAAGAACCTCATCTTCTCCTTGACTTAGGTACGGTTAGCTCCAGGTGGTGCCAAGCTTTTTTTCCACTGGAAGAGACAGTGAACATCCAATCCCTACCTCTTTTCTGGGCCACTCAACCCTACTGCCCAGAACAGCAACGTGCACTAATAAGGGCAGGCAGAGCTGCTGAGACACCTATTTGTAACTGCTAATCAGCTGCATCTCAGGAACAACTTCAGATACTGTGGCCTCTTTTCAGAGACAATAAGAGAGCCAGTCAAAGACCATCTGTCAGTTTTGCTCACTGTGTATTGGTTTTGTCACCTTTATTTAAATAAAACAGAGATACTCGAAGTCTAGGGCAGCTGGCAAAGCCAGCCAACAACAACGCAGAAAGCAGTGGGTGTGCTGGAACAATTCAATCCAACGTCACCCAAGGAAGCCATTCCCAGGGTCCCCAGCCTTTTACTGGGAGGCCAACCTGACACTGTGCATTCATCTGTAGCGCAGCACTGCACATGCTTTAGGTGTGTCAACATCTGCACAAGAATTCCTGATGCTAAACAACAACCACTGTGTGTCACATACACAAGGAGCCTCTATTTTTAGCTGCCTGAAAACACATGATACTGATGACAGTTCTGAGAACAGCTAAAGCCAGGAGATTCAGTACCTGTGCCCAGAGCGACTGCTCCAAAAGTACTTTCATCTCCTCGCCGCTGCTTTTGTCTGTGCTCTGGTGCCACTCAATCTGGCTCCACAGGTTTGTGGTGACTGACAAGGACACCAGCATCATGGGACACGAATGAAAAAGCTGTCACACAACAGCTTCTGTTGGTTGCATATGCTCATGTGGATTCTTGGCCCAAAAGGCCACAGATGCATTTCAGGTGTGACAGTCCGAGTGCCCGGACCAAAGAGACCCCTTGGGGAGCCTTTGCTGCCTTAGGTAAACCAGCTGATTTTTTCCTCGGCAAGAAGTCAACTGCTTAGTTAAAGTACCATCAACACCCTATCATGAGCAAAGGTGTGTAACAAATAGGAAACGCAGCTGATTCCCATAAATACGAGGTGTTAACCACCTTGCAGAGGAAGGGCCTAAGTTAGCGAATACATTTTGACACGCGGTTTTAAAACAGTCTGAGCAAGGAGCTTGGTTTTGGCGCTGGCAGCTTTAAAATCGGCGTGCAGATCGGCTCGGTTCACACCACTGGAAGCAAGTATCTCACGTGTGAAGAGTCACCGAGCTGTTTCTTCTCCCAGACGTGGGACCTGGCACTCTAAGCGTTTCTTAATAGTTGCCCTCACTCTTTGTGTTTAATCTGCCCTCCTAGGTTGATTTAAAAAGAGCCCAGAGACACAGAGCCAATCAATCCCCAAACTCAGAGACAAATACTTTGTTCAGACCATTCTCTAATTAAAATTCCTTGCTAGAAAGGCTCCTAGACGTGGCACAAACAATAGCTCTCTCCGCCCCCTCAAGCTGCTGCCCTTCGAAACAAGGGAGCAAGCCCCTCCTATTCGCAGAGAAATCAGCCTGCCAGACAACAAGAAGTAACTTTCGGTCAAGCCATCTGGAGCAGCCTCGCTCTGCAGGCAGAGGAAAAAGCTGCCTTTGTTTTGCACAGCAATAGGGCAGAATAAAAGGTAGTCCTACCCAAAAACAGCTGCCAAGCAAAAGGCACGTTACCCTAGGACATTTTCGGCCACATCAGCAAACTGAACATCACATGGTTTCAATTATTTTTATCCCAGACAAGAAGAGAAGGGGGGGGGGGGGGGGGGTGGGGGGGGGGGGTGGGTGGGGGAAAGGCAAGCTTAAGTGACGCAACGGGAAACAGCTGTAATCGAACTCTGAAGGGCAGCCACCCTGCTAGCTGCGAGAGCCCTGCCGCGGTCCTAAACTGCAGACGAGCCCGGAATCCTCTGGATTTCGGTGCGAGCGGGACGCGGCGGCAGGGCGCGGGGTCCGCGGCGGGGCGGGGGCCGGCAGGCGCGGGCAGGCAGGGCGCCGCCGCCCTCCGCGGGAGCGGAGCGCTCGGTAACCTGGAGTGACCCGCGCCGGGCGTGCGCGGCGGGGTTACTGCCGGTCACGGCTCCCGGCGCCCTCGCTCTGATGTGAAGACGGAAGAGTAGCGGAGAGCGGGGCGGGGGGGGGGAGGAGGCGGAGGCACTGTTTAGTTTAGATGGCTGTGATTTCGGCTGCAAGGGGAGGCTGTTTTTCGCCTTCAAAGAGCCAGCCAAAGAGCAAGAACAGTTCCTGGCTCAAAGGCGCACACACACGGCTCTGGACTTCTGACTCAGGGCAGGCATGCCGGGCTTTTTTCTTAATCCATCGTTTCACCTGCGCAACCAAATGCTTGCAGCCTCTATCATGTCACTTTGCCCCTACAAATTGCTGTTTATGTTTTGCTGCAGCCTTTCTTGGGTAGTGTCACGATGCCATCATGCTGCGTGCCCCACAAGGGCCAGAAAACAATCTCTGCCCCCAAAAAGCTAGTTAGACGAGAGCAAACAGCAGCTTGTAACTACTAATGCTGATTAGGACAGCTGCAACATCTCTCCCGCATATCATACCCTCGCAGCACCCCAGGACCAGTAGATACCAGCAGTAAGCGTGACACAGCTGGCAACCCAGTGAAAAAACCATAAAGGAGGCAAACCTTCACAAGCAGGTTACAAGGCACTGGTAGGCAGCAGATGCACTGCAAGCCTGACAGCTGTGTCACCACCAAGAAGGCAAACGCCACATCTTAAAAATCCTGTTCCCACCATGAGGACCCACCTTTTAGCCATGCATGGGATAAAGTCCCGTGGTGCCAAGGGGTTACAAAGTGCCTTTACTGACACAGGGAGAGCAGCTACAGGATGGCAGGAAGTTGCAAAACAAGCCAGGAGTTTTGACTGAGTTGCACTGTGGAGACACGTGCTTCCTGTATTCGATTGCAGGCTAAGGCAGCAACCATGGATGACGACGTGTTCTCCGGCACAAAGGCACTCCTTACCTCTTTAACAAGCTTTCCAAGGCTGTCTTTCAAAACTTCCACAGTTTCTGACAGATCACGCAAGGAGGAATTGAACGAAATTTGTCTCTGCGGAGAGAGAGAAAAGGAAACTGTAGGTCATTGCAAGGCACAAAGAAATTGAACTCTCACAAACATCCTTGTGAAGAAAAGTGGTTAGGACGGCTTTACATTCCAAAGTACTCAATAGAGAGACACATCTGCCTTTCTGTGCAACCTTGAGCTTAAGGTATGCCGACTTCCCTGGGCTTCAGCACTCCACGACACAATGGGGACACCCCTTTCCTTCCTCACAGGTTAGATATGCAGATGCCATACCCAGAACCATACCAATAAAATGCTCACATACACCAACAGTGCAAAGGATGGATTGTGTTCCAGGTCACATGTTACCCCCATATATAAGAATGGCCGGAAGGAGGATCTGTTGAACTACAGCCCTGTCAGTCTGACCTTAGTCCCAGGGAAGATCATGGAGAGGGTCATCTTAAGAGCTATCATGCAGCACATGTGTGATGGCCAGGGGATCAGGCCTAGTCAATATGGGGTTACAAAAGGTAGATCCTGTCAAACTAACCTGATCACCTTCTGTGACAAGGTGACCTGCTTAATAGACAAGGGGAAGGCTGTGGATGTGGTCTACCTGGACTTCAGTAAAGCCTTTGACATGTTTTCTCACAGCATTCTGACTGAGAAACTGGCTGCCACTGGCCTTGACAGGTGGACCCTCAGATGGGTTAAAAACTGGCTGGCTGGATGGGCCCAAAGGGTGGTGGTGAATGGAACAAAATCCAGCTGGAGGCCAGTCACGAGTGGCGTCCCCCAGGGCTCAGTCCTGGGTCCAGTCTTGTTCAACATCCTTATCAGTGACCTCAATGAAGGGATTGAATGCTCCCTCAGTAAGTCTGCAGATGACACTAAACTAGGGGGAAGTGTTGATCTGCCTGAGGGTAGGGAGGCTCTTCAGAGGGATCTGAACAGACTGGACCCATGGGCTGAGACCAATGGGATGAAGTTTAACATGGCCAAGTGCAGAGTGCAGCACATGGGACATAACAACCCCATGCAGCACTACAGGCTTGGGGGAGACTGGCTGGAGAGCTGTCAGGAAAAGAAGGACCTGGGGGTGTTGGTTGACTGCAGGCTAAGTATGAGTCTGCCCAGGCAGCCAAGAAGGCCAATGGCATCCTGGCTTGTATCAAAAACAGTGTTGCCAGTAGGTCTAGGGAGGTGATTGTGCCCCTGTACATTGGCATTGGTGAGGCCACACCTTGAGTACTGTGTCCAGTTCTGGGCTCCTCACCATAGGAAGGACATTGAGGTCCTTGAGCAAGTGCAGAGAAGGGCAACCAGGGTGGTGAAGGGGCTGGAGGGCAAATCATATGAGGAATGGCTGAGGGAGCTGGGGATGTTGAGCCTGGAGAAGAGGAGGCTGAGGGGAGACCTTATCACCACCTACAACTACCTGAAGGGAGGTTGTAGAAAGGTGGGTGATGGTCTCTTCAGCCAGGTGACAGGGGATAGAACAAGGGGAAATGGCATGAATCTGTGCCAGGGCAGGTTTAGACTGGATATTAGAAAAAAATTTTTTACTGAAAGAGTTGTCAGGGCCTGGAACAGGCTGCCCAGGGAGGGGGTTGAGTCACCATCTCTGTATGTGTTCAAAAAAAGGGTAGGCGAGGTACGTAGGGATATGGTTTAGCATAGGATGGGAATGGTTGGACTTTATGATCTTCAAAGGTCTCTTCCAACCTTGTGATTCTATGATCACAAGAGAAAGACTGAGAGGTTTCCCAGCGGAAGACATAGCTTTCAGGAGATTATTTGCTTTAGGCACAGAGGCACACTGAGGACAACTTCTTGCTTCTCTTTGCTCTAGACATAACTGGTGGCGCTGGGTTTTGGGGTTCTTTTTCCCTTCTGTTCACATATCTGGATTATCTTGCATAAGAAACACTTGGACACAATCCTTCTTTCAAGAGAGTGCAGATTAAAATAATTTCCTAAGATTTCACATTAGCAGCTACGTGTTGCAGCATTTGAAAGCATGCTAAAGTTACAGCATTGTGACACACGGAGGGATGGCCAAGGTCCTTTGTTTCAGCACACATCTTTCGGGCTGAAGCTTGTCTTTTCACATCTTTCCCGGAGTAGTTTCTGGAAGCAAAATCTAGAGGCTTACACAAGTTCCAGTTGATTTGCTGGAGGGGGATAAGACCTGGCCAGTGTCAGGTGGTGTAAATGGGCATCATTCTACTGATCTGCCAGGGCATTTAAGACACAGCTAACTTTTCTGAGCGCACGGTCAGTGCCTGCTCCAAAGCCAGTTGCAAATTTGGGGAGGCTCTCTATAAATTCTGTAGATTTCTACTAAACAAAGTCCTTGAGGTTCTGATAAATCAAAATACATCATTCGGGCTAAAAGAAAAGGAATCCGAACTCCCCAGAGGCTAAACCCTTCAAGACACATTTAAAGAAGCAGAGTCAGCAAATATCATAGCTACGTAGCTGATAGCTGCGCTGCTGCTTCAGCAACACAGAAAGTAGGAAGTGCTATGTCCATGCGTAACAGCAGATATGCTTGTTCAGCTCCATCTACCTCATCAAGGTCTACACAGATTTATGTTATTCACCATGTTAAAGAGGTGCTTCAGGGACAGGGTAGATAAGGATGGGCTTCCTTATGATACTAATGGGTTCAGAACAGTGAAAAGCCAAAAGCCACTTGCAGAGGATTAGTGAAAGGCCTCATGCTGACACACTGTTACAAAGTGCCAGGCGAAATTCAGTGCTGCAAAGTAAAGTACACAGGGAGAAGACAGTTCTACCTTGAGATACCTTTGACGGCTCTGAACTAGATACTGCCACTCAGAAAGAGGGATCTTATAATTACAGTGATAAGACAGATCAACATCAATATAAATCCACGGTATAACCCTGGTTCTTAAGTACAATGTGCAGTTTTGGGTCCTTCATCTCTGGAGGAACACGAGTACAGAGAAAGGCCACAAGTATGATTCAAGATAAGAATGGCTTCTGAAGGAGGAACAATAGGCCACTGTTAGTCCAACAGGACTTGTAATGAAAATATGGATTATGGCAGAGGTCTGTAGAATTACAAGTGGGATGGAGAATGGGCACTGGGCACGATTGCTCACTGTGCCTCATCTTACTGGACTAGAGGGCTTCCAGTAAAAAGATCAAATTGAAACCAACCAAAGAAACCAAGTCATGCATGCACACCCTAGCCAAAATGGAGGAATTTCACAGACTCTGTGCAAAGCCAAGGGTACTGAAACTTAATGTGAGTTTGAGGGGTGCTTAGAAGAATTCATTAAAGAAAAAAGCCAAGTACTATCAGACACCAAGATCCCAGGAGTAGCTGAGGAAGTCTGAATTCAAAGCTACCTAAGAACAGGATGTACTACCATGCACTTGCTCCTTGCGTGTTTTACTTCACGTGCCTGCAGCTCAGTGCACCCTAACTGCTTGTCTAGTGGTGACCCATAATGAACAGGACTGTGGGCTGATGTAGTGTACAAACATTAAGCTATTCAAAGGGCTTGCAAACATCACCCTGAAAAGTATGGGGAACCTATCCTTTTGTACCACACCACCCTGACCTTTCTTCCCTAATAAATTCAGAGAACTCTCAAGTTCATTTCTCACCAGAATTTGCAACAATGCTGTTGCTAGGGGGGAATCTCACACCATAAAGCCAACTCAGGGAGTCTCTCTCAAGGCCTGTCTCCAGAGACAATGACCAAAGTCAGTCACAAGCGGCCAGTCTTCTTTGTCCAGGTGAACAACATATCATGATATTTTCCACTGCAAAGTAGCTCCTTACATTCATAAGGCCCCTCTACATTCAGGGTAAGATTGGTCCCACTGTTGTCCCAAACCGGAGGGTTCATTTATCCAGCATGAAACACACCAGTGTAACACATAGAGCAGAAGAATTTTATTGCACACTTGCACAGGCACAGGTGTCTGTCCCAAGACAGCACACCAAAGCTCCAAACACTGTAAAGAGGGGAAGTTCTAGCAGGGTTTGAACAGCACTGCCACGTGTACACTTACTGTGTCAGCAGCTGTCAAGTTATGCCTTTATCTTGACTTATCTTTTAGGGGCAGTTAACATAATGCTCTAGAGGCACAGACTACACTGAGTAGACTCTGTGTGCTTGTATATGCATGCTGCAAGACTTAAAATGGAGATAAATACTTGAGATTAGCCTTGACTGAGTCTGTATGTCAGCCTCTACTAGGAGATATGGACCCCCGTTTCTTTAACTTGCAAGAGAATGTGTTACAAGCACTGGGAGGTGATAACAAGACTCAGGCACTGTCTGCAGCATCCAGGAGAGACCACTCTTCTGGGGTTCTTGTGAAGTAGTTATTACAACTTCATATTGATCTTAGCAGAAACTTCAGACGACCTTTGCAGAAAAAAACACGTGGTTTTAAGCTTCTGATTTTGTTTCCTGGGAGCGGAAGTCCCAAAGTACAGCTGCTTAATAGTATGATATCACTGTACTTGACTGAAAACACTCTCAAAAGAGCAAGGAAAGCCACAAATTCGGTTGCAGCATATATTTACATTAAGAGGCCTTTTATAAAGCCATTTTTCAACTGGAAGGCATTTATTATTCAATGCTTAGATCACAATGATCATATGACAAAATACCACCCGTATTACAAAGAGAAAAACAATTAGATTTTCATGCACTCACCCACACTCCTTCAAGGACCACTGTAGTGCACAAGCCACAGCATTTTTATGGCTTATTACAGACCCACAGGACTGGAAGTTGAGTGTGGCAAAGCCCTTTTTAGGCAGCACTACAGAGATGGAATCTAGCAGGACCAATGTAAATCATCCTTGTCTTTTAACTTTCCTCCCGAATCACTTTCAAATTTGTGGAGGTTTGCAGAGGGAGGGCTGTCACAGAGACAGGTATTTTTATGATATAATACAACCACTACCCATGACAACACCAACCCAGTGGGACACCTTTGATTTACTGTCATTGGTTTTGCTAGCCAGGTGCCTGTAACCTTTTCCAAACTGTGCTGTTCTTCCATGGAACAACTACTGGCCTAGCACAGCCAGAAATCTGAAAAGAATGTTTGTGTGCATGCAGTTAGAGGTACTGTTTCACTGCTGTTCTCAAACCAGCTCCTCCTGCCTCAGTCTCAATGAGTACAGACCGCACAAGGCAACCCTCAAGAAGAGGTGTGTCCACAAGGGTCTTATACAAGACCTCCTATGCCCCCCAGTAGTTACTGTTGGCCAAGAGGCTTCAGAGAATGGATGAAGATTAAAATGAGGGTCCTGGAAAGGGGAATTTGACTTTGAAACACGTGTTGCTTCTATCGGAGTACATAGTCAAGAAGGAAAGCTGATCCTCTGCCTTGGCACCCTGCGATCACTCCCAGATATTCTGCTGGGTTTTGATCTAAACACCCTGCCCCAAATAGGTTCTTACATAAGAAAAAATAAGGAGATATATTTTAACCTCCTTCCCCATGCCTCTGTGTGCTTGGCTCTGTTTTACTATCCTAAAGAGCATGCTAAATTGAAGTCATACAAAGGATGGGCAGCAGAGCTAGAAATCCTAGTGGAAAATTTTAATTAGAAGTTCTTCTTTTTCTTAACTGTGCTATTGTGTTTAGGGCAACACTCGAGCTGTTCTGGACAGAACTGATGAGCCAGTGTGTAAAGAATGAGAGGGTGTTGTGTTTTTTTTTTTTTACTTTTCTTAAAAAAATTCCTTAACAGTGCTGTGACATTTAGAAGTCAGGCGTTTCATCATATATACATTTTCATTTCCTTTTTTTTAAAAAAAAAAAACAAAACCAAACTGTGGGGTCTGTCCATAATTTGCTAATAACTAGTGCTTTGCTGTGTGTTACCTAGAACACATCATTTCCCTCAGGCTGCAAATGCAGACACACACGCTAAGCCCTCAGAAGCAGATGTTGACATCAGGGTCTCAGCCCACACAGACACACACCCTGACCACTGGATTGTCAGTGTTGCATCCTCCCCTTCATGTTTTAGTACAAGCCATTTTGTAAGCACACAATCAGGTCAGTCCTTTTTAAATCCAGATCAATCCCATGATGTAATTTACTGCATCATCTTGCAGAGGGAACAACATATGGGAATGCACTAGGGCAGGAACAAGCAGGTAGATGCTGGCCTGAGTCTTCTGGATTAAAGGAGGTGAAGAAAACGACATGCATTCTGCTGCCCAGATGACAGAAAAATTCAGTTTTACTATGCAAATCCTTTGTGTTCAACATACACAGTTCTTCCACACAGTTGCAAGTCCTTTTCAACCCAGCTGTATTCACCTAACCATGTTGAGAAGTTGCTTCTCTGTAAATCACACCATGCTGCAACCAGCAGAGCCCAGGCCCTATTATACGAGCCAAAAACCTCCAAGTTGCTGCTGTACCTGCATTTGATTTGGGCCTTGCTTTTACTTACTGAAATGCCATGCTGTGAAGTGCATCAGGGGAATAAAATATAAAAATAAAAAATAAATTAAAAAAATTAAAACTACATTTCTGGGCAAACTGTTGGCATTGGTTTACAGGCTCTGTATGTGTCCAAGATTTGACTTACAGTGGCTTTAATAAGCTATGTCAAAAGACTTCTTTGTTCATGACCAGAGTTCCCTCTTTGCTTGAAGATGTTACTGCAGGTCAAGGCACTTGTTAGTCTTTAAAGACACTAAGTTTCAAACATGTTGGTCATGAACTTCCAGTTAATTTATTCATTTTCCCTGACCACACTGAAGGCAGAACTGCTGGCTTCTGGACTCAAGGGGTTTTTTTCCCCCTGAAGCAAGATCATGAGCCAGCTTCTCAGAAGTGCACCAAAATTGCACATAATGTCTTAATCTAGTTTGCTGTTGCCAAGTGGCACAGAGTGGCTTATGACTGCTTTCTTTCATCAACAAACAGTACAGATGTGACAACACAGATACAACTCAGCACCCACTTCTGCCAGCTAAGCTGTAAAGATGCCTGTAAATTAGAAAAAGCAAGACTGATGTACCGGAGGGTCCTGAAGACCAACACTAAGTTGTAACACAGCTGGCTTTTTTCACCCCTTTGGTCCCCAAAATTCTAGCAACTCCGAATGATTTGAAGTAAATGCACGTATATACATCTAACTGAACACAAGAAGCTGCGCGTAGCAATTCCATTTCAAACAGCCCATCTTTGTAATGGGGACAATTTTAGTGCTATTACCTCATCTCTTAATGCTTATGATTAGGCTTGCTCTTCAAAGAGTGCAGATGGAGGACACATGGAAAATGGAAGATGAGCTGTGGAGAGAAGTAACTGACCACTATGTACTGTGCAGAAGAGTAATATGATTCTAGTACTTGATAATGACTGTTTTTGACTGGGGATAGAGCCAAGCAAGTGGTACATGACTTTTGGCTCTGAAAGGCTCATCAAATCTGTTGTAGCAGGTCAGAGTCAGTTCTCTGGTCCCATCTCTCTACTGCTACTTCTAGCACTAACTTCCTCAAAGTTCAATGTTTTACCAGCTACTGCAGACCTGTAACAAAGCATCACTGGGGTTTCCTAGATAAACAGCTAAATCTGCTCCTGTTTCCAATCACCTCCTAATTAATGTATTTTCTTGAAGGTCACTGAATTCTTGCTCAAAAAAACCATTTGGTTGATCAAGCTTTGAAACAGGGATAAAACTTGACTTTTCCTGTGAATTAAGCTCGCTCAAAGGTTGCAGCTTGCCTCTGGCTAGAAACTTCTGCGCCATGCAAGGGCAGAGGGTGATAGTTTTAACACTCAGAATGGGCTGGTCTAATACTTGGTTTCATTCCAGCCAAGACACATCTGACCAAAACAAAGGGACAATCAAGAGCCTGTTTGTTTCTATACAGCATAAATATTTTCCTCTTGACAAATTGAACTTCAGACCACACACATTTGTGTCCCACAAGTACCGCACTGCAACAGAATGGGTAAGAATGACAGGAAGAAGTAGTGTTCATGCTCCAGTGATAAAGACCATCTTTCTTTGATAAAGACCATCTTTCTTTTCTCACTGTCAATAAACAGTTTACTCCAGAAATGCAGGGATGAGTTCCCAGACAGAAAGCCCTAGAAAACGTCCCCGTGTCAATGACAGTGTCATGGCTGGGACTCACCTGAAGAGGCTTCAAAGGATTCAGGTTAGCACGGAATACTTGTTCAGCTGCGTGGAGTTTTTCCTTTGGCAGGGTGCAAATGAAGGCCTCAGAGTCCATGGCCACTGTCTGATTTTGGATTGTGAGGAATTCAGACAGTTTTGAGGTATTGCAGAGATCTCGCAGTCGCATTCGGTAACCAGACACAATGACCTGGACAAGTGGGGAAAGCAGATGTGTCTCCATGTAAAACTCATAGCACGGAATTCGTTGTCACTTAAACAAGACTAATCATTCCTAGCACTTTCAAATAGGCATAAGACCACTTTTCTCTACATCTTACACAGCCCTGACCCATGCACAACTGAATTCCAAGAAAAACATGTTTCCCTGCGGAGTAGATGGGGTAGAAGTCCTGGGGGAGGCAGGTCTCTCTTCCATACACACACGCACAATGCAGCAGCGATCCTGTCCTCCACAGCAAGCATTTTCTCCAACCAAGCATACACAAATTGCCCAACCTTTGGTCTTCTGGGAACTGGGCCACAGAGACAAAACAAGGCTGGTGACCAGACATAAGTCTGGCGAATGTATGTGAAGGGCAAAAGACCTATGTCCCAAACTCCTTAGAAATATCTGCCAGACATTTTCTGTGCTGTTCCAGATCAACACCACTTTCTCCCTTAGCTCTTCACTAATTGTTGAGAGAGGAATTTTGAGTGATTTGGAGCAGATAATCAATCAGTGGAGAAAAAAGTTGCACTGGCTGCAACAAACCAGAGCTAAGACCCTAGTCTTCTTTCACAAGTGTATTTTACTTAAGGTGACAGCTTGCTTGTTAATAATGTCTTCTAATCCATGAGTAATTCATGAGAGAAATGCATAAAATCCCTCTGGATTATCACCAGTCCCTCTCAGACCTGATGGCCTAGTTTCTTTTAATAAGGTCATTTACAAGATTTAGGTTTGCTGAACAAACAGGTACATGTCAAACAGGTGCACTCTTCATAAAGGTGATAAACACATGGAAAATCCAGTCTTCCCTTGGGAAGCTTGTCTGTCCTGGGGCTAGACAGAGGGAATAGTTTTATTGTAAATGCAAAACAAACAACAGCTTTACATTTAATTTCTTTTTGTTCTTTTGCAACACCCACAGTGCCTTGCCCAACTTCCAGCAACAGCTGAAGAGGAGCCTAGAAGAGTTAACAGCTCCTGAATCACACTGGAAAGACCAAAAATCTTCCCATCTTTCAAAACCAAGAGGGCATCAACAATCTGGGGAGGCTGGGAAGAGCACACTATGTTCAGAAAATAAGGAAATGGAGCCAACAGGAGAGGGAAGAGATCCATAATACAACACTTGTGCCAGCCTTTAACCTGTATCCATAAGCCAAAACAAAGATGCTTCCATGCTGTACACCAGGTGAATAAATGGGATAGCTCTCACATCAAAGATTGGCCTTTTGGAAAAATCTGGGTAACTTTATCAGCATAGATACTACCACCATCACAGCCATGCTGAAAAGGGGATATTACTGTGGCACTGGAGTGACATTCAGCGGACCTGCAATCAGTCTAAAGCACCTTCCCTACAGGAACATACAGAAAAAACAGCATCTCATAATGCCACAGTACTCATTCAAAACGGTCAAGAGGAACAACCCTTCACCATCCCCTCTGTCCTCCATTTTCACTTGCATTTTAAGCTCTTCTTGAAAAAGGCCACTCTTTCCAAACACAGTGAGGTCTGCCACACATGATCCTAGAACAAAGGCCCTGCATGCCTAAGCACCTGTCACACACAGTCACACCAAGTCAATTATCTGCGACCATTTCAAGTTATCTGAAGGCATGGTATCTTCAACAAGCAAATAAATGCTAAGTGACAGGTTAAGTCCCCTAGGGACTCTCAAAATGCCAGGGTCATGTCTTAAAGTCACAGGTGACTTCCGTTCTCACAGGTCACATTGTTCTCACCAGGGACCCTCCCTGCTGTATGAAGCCGGGAGCTTTGTTCCAGACAGCGTATGCCTGGGTCATCACTATTTAGTCTTTGATGCCATTCAACACACCACACTACAGCCCTGGCGTAAGACCACACTGTGCTCACAGGGTTAGGGCCTTCTCCTGCTATCCAAGCCATGTTACAGCTGTCTGGCCACACCCGGACAACAGCAGGATACTAGACTTGATCTGCTGCCTGCCTATCCAGGCTCCTTCCAAACACCACACCCTCCTGAGTACACCTGCCCCTATCAGAGAAACACAAGGTTGAGCCACTCTGCCCCAGGAAACAACATGCTCATCAAGACAAGGCTTTGGCCTTTTTATGTATTTGCACTGTACTTGGTAGGCCAGATACATGACCCTGCTTGGTACATTGGAGTACTGTCACTGCAGTAACACCAGTAAACAACAGTCCCATCTCTCTGTTGATCCCAGTTCCTTATTTGCTTGCAAATCATAACTTCTGGGCCTGCTGAACCACCACAGGACACTGGGATTGCTGGAGAAGGCTGTATTTGCTGTGGCGGGTTTGCATACTCTGAATGGGCCCTTCTATATGACCATAAAGGAAGCTGCGATGCATTAGCGCAGTCAGAGACCAAGCAACTATTGCCTATTAATGCTCAAGTGACCATGCAGGTCAGTAGAGAAGTCAGATCTCCACCCCAGATCTCCAGCAAAATCCACGGGGTCTGTTCTGTGAGTCAGATAAGGTCATCCCACAGGAAGAAAAAGCTCCGCCTCTCAGCTATCGGTATCAGAGAAGCACTCAAAGATCTGGGGTGCCGCTGCCCAACTCGGCAGATGACCGCATTGCTCTTTAGATTACCTCTTTGTACCATCCCAGAGCATAAAACACTGTTAAGATTAAACACCACCACTCCCAGTGTCCTGGCAGAATCAGCACAAGAATTCCGCTTAAAGCATTCAAGCAAGAACTAGCCGAGTGATTACCCCTTCATTGCCCTTCAGATACTTTATGTAGATAAAAGCTAAGCTTTTCTTCTCCTCCCACTGGCTTTGCCACATACAATCAATGTAATATGGCAGTCACACAATGTAAGGTCAGAGCTAGCTTTCTTTTGCCTGTCTGAAAATCTTTCCGCCTTTCCATCAGCTCAGGGAGAATGACTGTTGTTGCTGAAGCCTTCTGCTTATCCTTTGAGAACCATTCACAGCATGACTCAGTTTTAATCTATAAAATAGTTTAAAGTAAAACAAAACTTGCAGCCTAAAAAAGGTAAGACTTTCCTCTCTTTTTTTTTTTCAGTGGACATATACTTATCTTGTAGGATTAATAATCAAACTCTACTAAAAAGATGGTTTGACAATTCGTTGAAGAATGAGACAATGTGTATGAGGGCAGCAGCATCTGTAAATACACATAAACAAAGTCTGAAAGGACTAACTGACTCAACTTCAAAGTAAAGATCTGATCTGGAATTGGGAAGCAGAATGATTTCCTGCTCTTGCACATCACCTTTTGCACTACACCTTAAGAGAGCCACAGTTCTTCCTTTGAAGTCTGAAGCAACCAGTTCTGACTTCTGTTTTAGACAGGATGTTGGTGGACCAACTCATCTCCACCCTGGCAAAAAAACATTTTCTAAGCTTGGACAGCCACCTCAAGGCAGGGGGGCTCCAGCCCACTGTCACCACTGCCTATGTTTATAACAGCAGTCACGGTAGCACTCAGGAGTTTCATTTGAGATCAGGACTGTCTTGTATTACATAACATGCAAGTTTACTCCCTGTTTTGAAGGGCTGGCCACAGACCAAAAAGCATGGCTCCTTCTGCTGCACAGGAATTTAAAGCAGGGCAACATACAGAAACCCCACTTGAGTCCATACTAAGTGACCAAACTACTATGTCGTCTTATTTCTAATCAGAGCAAAACCATTTCAACAACACCAGGAACCTAATTTAAGAAGAAAAAATGAACAGGAAAGAAGAAATTCAGTTTAACTTGAAGGGTGCTAGGCTATTTTCTTACACAGATCAAAACTTCTTCAGGCAGGTCTCAGTTGTTTTACCGTTTACAACCAAATAAGAAAGTAAACTGGGGGCAAGAGGAAAGAGACACAGGGAGTACAATTTCTTCAGTGTTTGTATACCACCTATTACAGAGGGGTCTTAGCGCTATGGTTAAACAAATAATAGACAAGTATTACGTTCCTGGTTGAAAGTTCTCTTTACCTGCTGGAGGTTGACTTCTGCATCCAGTAGCTCCTCTACTGCAGATGATGGCATGGATGTATTATGGTAGAGGAAGTCTGAGAACGTCTCATTGTCAATCAGGAAATTCCGAAGTTTCAAGTCTAAGAAGTGACCAAACAAGCAAAATTCTGGTCAGGGCAAAGCTAAAAGGGAACTTATACGAGAGGCTCTGAACAGGAAACACAAAGCTGGCAAATGGGAGAGATGGAATTACACAAAGGGAAAAGAGGAGCTGTTGGCAAAGGTGCTCTAAAACTTGGCAGCTTTCAGATATGTCAGTCCATGATGTCTTGATCTCCAAAGAACAAACCTCTAAAGCCCACTCGTTTTAACATCATTACTTCAGCTCAATTTGCACGTACATACACAGAAGCCACAAGGCACACCGAGCTGCGGCCCTGATCTGGGGTGAAACCTACACCAGCATTAGCCTTGCACAAAGACTCAGCTTCAGTTAATCCCTGTGTTGTTACTGAACGCAGGACTGAACCAGTGCATGGATCACTGAGGGATTTAGTAGCCTGTATTTAATTGTATTAATAGTAGATGTATACTCTGCCATAAATTTCAAAGTCTGACATGTGCAGACACACAGATTCAATACAGAATTGCCCACAGATCTAGGAAGCAATCTTAACTACTCAACTAAATTTCTGCAAATGCTTTTTAATTCCATTTTCTTTCCAAAAAGTTTCACCCTCTGAAGCCATTGGTGTTTCAACCCTTGGCTTTAAAACAAATTTTTATTTCCATCACAGCAGAGGGGAACCATCTGGAAACTAAAATCCATGTACATTAAAGTTCACAAACCTGGAGCTTAAGCAGGATAACCCTCATGCTGCTTGAGTTGTTTCAGTTTTTTAAAGACAGAGAACAATTTTATCTTAATTATGCTTAAACAAGCGAAGAGGAGGAGCTGAGAGAAAGGGTCTCATAGGATTTATTGGGGTGAAGATTTCCAGGCAAAGCTAAATCAACCAGCTAGGTGTCACATTGCTGTTTGTATTCTAGAAAGAGAGGACATCACAAGCCCACAGCAAACAGTGAAAAACAACATCTAAAGGGGAAGTAGCACAAGAGAGCGCCCCAGGAGTCTGCACCTTCCCCCTTCCCACAGGGGTAAGCTGTAACAGAATGTATTTTTTTCACCCCCTTCTTTTTTGTTAGCTCAGCAGGTGATACCCTCCAGGAAGCCCAGGAGGATGAGTGCTGGGCAAGAGGAAGGTTGTGTGTCCCAGGCAGCAGAGCAGCCGGCGAGGGGGAGGAAGCCACGCGCTCAGCTCTTGCGGCACGAAGCACGCAGGGGTTACTGACGGTCATTGCTCTCTCATCTACATATCCAGTTACAAATTCCCTGTTGCCTTCTTGTTCCACACGAAAAAGTAAGTCACCAGCCTCTTCTGAGCCGGCGCAGAGGTTACTCTGGGGCAAAAGCGTCGCCCTGGCTCTCCTCTCTCTCCCGTCCGGCAGGACCACTCGGCAATAAGCGGGTTTTCACCCCTCCGTGCGAATACCCCACTGCACCCTACCTCCAAAAACCAGCCAGCACCCCCTCCCTCAGCCCAGGGAAAGGCTGGGGAAAGGGTCGGCTCCCGCAGTAGCAGGGAACTGGCCTTTTCTTTTTCGGCAGAGGCAAAAGCACTCCGTTTCACCGCAACTGGAGGAAAAGTTTCCCCCACCCCAATTCCTCAGTCACTTCCTAAGCTCACAGATCTCCCTAACCGCTGCCGCCACTTGTTTATTTCTCAGTGAGACCAACAGCTCAGAAACTCCCATGGAGAAAGGGGTTACTGGCTGAAGGCACGCTGACAGGCAGAGATAAGATTTGCAAGCTTTCTGTTTTAATCTGTCCCCGTTTAAAATATTATTCAGGCTGCTCTTAAAGGGCCACATACCTTTTAAAAATGTAACTAAGCAGTAATTCTGAGACTGTTCCATTTCCTCATTGGTACGCTTTTGGGTCTGCCTAGGGCTTTTTAGTTGGTGGGTTTAGGTTAGCAGGGCCTTTTTTGCCATGCAGAACGAGGATTTTCTTGGTCAGGGACACATTCTATAGGTAACTGCAGGAAACCAACCTGAACTACATTGAGATTATTTACTGGGTTGTCCATAATCAAGATGGGAAGGAACAAAGAGCCTGCAATCTTCTGCAGCTGTAATTAACCAGCCCAGTATAAACAGGGCATTTCTCTCCTGCCTTTTTGTCATGCCAAGCATTTTCAGACTTGTTCAGCACTACAATTTGCTGAAAGTTGAAGCTGCCTTCCAAGGCAACTCTTACAAACATCCAAAGTAGTTTTCATCATCGTTTAGAGGAAGAAAACACGAGAGGAACAGAACATAAAGTTACCAGAACTGCTTTGTGGGACAATGCTTGGCTTCCAGCTCGCTGGTCATGAACCTGTGCCCACAAGTCATAACCTTCTGTGCCCAAGACCACATGGAAGCTTTGAGAGACCAAGGGACTGAATCCCAACACCAAGGTCCCACTGCACTGCCCTAAGCAAACAGTCAGACTTCCCTACCATGCATTGTCCCCCATCCGATCCAGGATCCAGTCCTACTTCCAGCACTTGCGGCTCAGTATCTTACACAATCTCCAACCCTCCCCCAACAATCATGGAGACATGCATAACAACTTGCAGGTGAAGTACCAAGAACTACAATCATTCTAAATTCCTGCCCTGAATACTTCAAAAGAGAAAGGTTTCCTCTTGAAAAAAGCCATTCTCCTCCAAGACTGCCTGCCCGCTAGGGCCTAAGGAAATACAAGAGCACTAGTTAAAAGAACTCCTCCAAAAATAGAAAACAAAAGGCACAGGGAAGTCTTTTGAAGGCTAATACCAAGTTTACCTAATAGCACAAGCATTTGGAGTAGAAGAACACATTTTACAACCGTAGGCCTACTACTGCAATATTTTACTGCCATAAAAGCTCAAACACGCTATCAAGTTACTCAATGTGAAGCAAAATATCTCAGCTCAAACATGATTTAACTTGCACATCTTCTCCCAGATTTGAGGCTGACCAAGAGCATCTTCAGTAGAAAAAAAATAAAGGGGAGTCACAGTCCAGCAGTCTCCCCTCACCACCGCAGGGTACAGCCTCCTGGTCGAAACCTCAGCTCCCAGCAACTGAGGCAAGCTCCAGGCACAACTGTTGCAATGAACCTCAGGTCAGGCTGACCAAACACATTAAGACAGTCAAATCTGATCTGAACCATCTCACTAATTCAGTGGTGAGATGCAGGTCTGCAGGAGAATCACTGAGATAGGTTATCCTCATGGGCAGATTACTTTCAGAGTTTCAGTCCTGACCCCAGGGGAGCAACAGAGAATGTAAGTGGAGGCTTTGCTCATAAAGCACACAACACCCCTACTCCCCAATGCCAGCAGGGCCAATGAGGTTGAAATGCTTTTGCTCTGTCTGGCTCCAGCTCAGGCACTGTATGGCAGCAAATCCTGAGATGGTCCCCATCCACATGAAACAAGCAAAAGTCCATTTCTGCGTGTGTAGGGGGAAAGGTCCTCCCTATGGTTACATAAGGAAACCTCCAGCAGAACCAAGAGCTCCCAGAGCTGTAGTCTTGTGCCTTAACCACAAAACCACCCTTCCTCTCTGAAGTCACAGGTCAGGATTAGACCATCACACTTGTCAGCATTTCAGAGTTAGTGACTTAATGAAAGGCACAGCTTGTTGGGGAAGAAAGCAGGCCTGCCAGTGGCCTAGCTCTCTTCACCAAAGACATCCTGAGAGGATCTTAATCACATTCTCAAAACACAGTGGCCTTGATGACAGGGGTACAGGCTACCCTAAACCAATAAGCTGTTATGGAAAGGTACTTGGCCGTAACGAACATGTTAAGAACCAGCCATAGTAAGATGGTCAAAACAGCAGCTGTGTGGATGTTTTTAGGCATCAAAGGTAAACTAACAATATTTAGCTATAAGATATGTTTATCAGAGCTCATTATAATCACTAACCAATCAGTGTAGTATAAACACTGTGTTAACCAATTAGCAGGTTTTTAGCTTGCCACATTTGCAGTAACAAAAGTATATAATCTGTGTGATTTCACCCAATAAACAGCTTCACCTAAAATTCCTGTTGAATTGCATGTTGCTCATTGCCAGTCTCCACAACAGCTGTCCTTTATTTCCACAGTCTAAACTGACCTTGGGGGCTGAATTACGAGCATGGAAACCAGAAACTCTTGATTATCAGATCACAGAGCATCTTTTACAGGACTGACACACTGCTTAAAATCTTTAAGTTTTCCTGACAGTTCAACCTTTTCCAGCACCTTCCTGCCAGAGCATAGAGTTGGTCACTAATTCCTGAAGAATCATTGTGACAATAGGAATAAAAGCCTACTCGAAGAGCTCAAGACATCCTCATGTTATAAAATAAAATAACAGTGGCATGTGGGGTCTCCATTCCGTGCAGATCAGAAATGAAGCACTGATTGAAGGTGTCCATCACCCATACATTCTCCACAGCCAGATGTTTTTAGTGTGTGCATTCTAGACACACGTCCCCAGTTACTTTCACAAGCTCAAAAGATGGCTCATTGCAGGAAAAAAAGCAAGAGGAACCAGAGTCAGAAACCAGTTTTAATTTGCTGATTCTTTTATGAGCATGACCATGATAGGTCCCACAGAAAGCAGTGACCACTTCCCAGCTATACTGGGGAAATCCACAGACAAGTAGGACAAAAAAGCCTGATGGGGCAGGTTACAGGGCAAGACTACTTCCCTCAGACTTCTCTCCCATCCTTTCTTGCTTTACTTGGAAGCACAGAGGGCTCATACCTTCCTCCGGAAACTTAATGGTGCAGTGTCTTTTAAAATGAAACAATAGGGTAGAAAAACAAAACCCCACGGAAATTGTGGCTACAGTTTTCATATCCTGAACACTGTGTTCTAAAAATAAAAGGCACACAAGTGGTATTTCAACATATGTCAATCCACCATAGACTACAAAGCTTACCAGGTCTGACTTCAATTTGTGGGGTTTCTGCAAAAAGGCTTTGTGCCCATAATCTACAATAAACCAGATTTTCAGCCAGTTTAAAATTAACAAACTCAGTAAAAACAATGTGACAGTCTGATCAACTGTTTACTTCCCAGCTTCACATTCATTTTAAGCCCCTACAAGGAACTGGGTGAAAAGGATTCATGCCATAAGTTAGCTTCTGAATTAAGAGGAAAGCAGAGGAGAGTGTCTGATTTACAAATATGACTAACTTCAGGGCATTTCACTCCCTACTGATAGAACATGCAAGGCAAAACCTGATTATTTTCTCTGTACATACATTGTGGTCAGAGGATTTACTGGCCTTTGGCCTCTGAGGATTCTTTATAGCCAAGTATCAAGGCAACAGAGAAACTGGTCTTAAATTATGACGCTTTATTTCTCATCACAGACACTGCTCATAAGGCAACCCAATCATTTTCATAACAGTAGCATGAAGGCATCACAGCACAATGAGATGGGGCACAAGAAGCTTTAGCTAGTTGTTTGGGGTGGTTTGTTGTTGCATATTTTTTTTTTTTTTTTTATAAGAGGCAGTAGGCTTCCACAAGTACCTGAAGGAGATGAGAAGACTGCCAGTACAGTTACTGTCAGAGGCACCTTTCTCTACCAGTTCAGAGAAGGAAGGCAAGGAATAGCAGCAAGTGAGCAAATAAGGCATATTTCTTATCCCCACACAGAGTTCAGTTTCACAGCTCCAAATTCCCCACTCAGGTAAAACCACACTTCTTCAGCAAGGGAGGTGGGGGTGTGTCACCTCCATAGCACTTACATGAGGGCAATAACCCAGATGCCCACACCAGCCTGACTGCACAGCTGGCTGTCGAGCCTGTAGGACACCACGGCAGCCAGACGCGACTGGAGGATGAGGTCATGAGTCTTCCTGGTCACACTTCACCCACAGATTCATTTGTTCATCAGTCATACTCCTAGCAAGGGGAGTTTTTGCAAGACAAGCACGTGAAGGGGCTGAAGCTGAAACCTAGAGCTGGAGCTGCAGCTGCTGAAAGCATTTACTGGTCAGGCACGTGGCTACTACAAGGACTCCAGCTTAGAAGCCTGCCTTAGCATTCAGTGAACCTTCACACAGGGAGCACACCAGGGCAGGCAAACCAAGTGCTGCTGCAGAACTGCTTTGTACACTGGAATTTTAATTTTTCAATGACGTATCTGGGAAGTACTCCTTAGGAATACTTAATGGGTGCCCTTGAACACCTCAACTGATTTTCAGACTCATGACCCATCACTGATTTACACACAAAAGGTATTTAAAGCTACTTCCCATAAAAACAGGCTTTCCAACAAGTTCAGCAGTGAATCCAAAGGCTGTGAATTGATGATCAGAGCAAACAGTGATCTAATGTTGAAGCCTCTTAGAGCAGTGTACCCTACAGAGCCAAGGTCCCTGATCTACAATATGAAAAGCAAACCTTTCAGGTGGGACAATGCTGGGCTTGGCACGGCAGTAAATTTTGGTCTACCTTCGTTATATTCCAGATTTTGGACAACATGTACAAGAAAATGGCTTTTCTTTTTTAAGCATTTACTACTATGTTTTAGTTTTTTCTTATAAGGCACCTTTCCATCTGTGTGGCAGGAGTACTTCTTAGAGGTACCTGTATCCCTGTTGAAACTGGCAGGAGCTAAAACTGTCCTCCAACTAAGTTGGCCAGCCATACTCTGACTCGTAGACAGAAGCACCCCAAGCAGCTCAGCAGGCTTGTTATGCAGGATCAGCTAGCATGAAGACACAAGCCTAATTTTCTCACAGTTGAAGGGCTGTTCCTACTGCAGCCCATAGCGCAACCTGTTTTTCTGGAAGGCCAGTTCTCTGCTCTGTCTCCATCAGGCATGTTGTAGTGCTGCCTCTGCAGACACCAGAAAAGCAGAGCAAGCACCCCTTTAACCGGAGCCCACTGTCTTCATTTATTCAATCTTATCAAGTGGTGGTATGAATAGAGGGGATGCAGCTTGCCATTCATCTCCAGCCACTAGGATCTCTCCCAGGACAAAGGGAAACATTCTGCAATAGACTTGGTCTTTCCCTCCCATCTTGGGACTGCAAACATCAGGACCACCTCCATTCCTCTACAAGTCACCATTTTTGTTTAGAAGAGCTTTAGAAATAGCGGCCAGTGCAATCGCTCTGGCAGGTAGCACAGCTGACACCGTGTCAGGTACACATGCAAGAGACCAATCCTTGGTTAGCCTTCACTGGGGGTATGTTGGCTTCAAGGATGCAGAGCCCATTTAAGCCAGCTGAGATCTCACCTCCAATCTGCATGGGAAGTCAGCCCACACAAGGCCTATACCTCTCTGAGTAGTATTTTAAGTCCCAAGTGCCACCAGTGTGTGTGTGTCCATGCATGGCATACATGATGAGAAGGATTGCATCAGAAAGCAGGGACAAGGCACTGAAGCAAAAGCCACAGCCTGGTCATCACCAGCCCTGCCAGCAAACAGCCTGTAGAGTGTCTGTCTACAAAGGGACGCACCCAACCACTTCCCTATGTCCTGTGTAACACCACAGAACATATATTCTGGCACCTACCCTTGCTGCAAGCCAAATTCTGTTATCAGCACAGACAACTGTGAAGTACAGCTTGCCAATGAAAAAAAAAAAACCAGGAAAAAAATTACTGAAGTTTCGAAGAGTGAAAAAAAATGAAACATATTTAAAGGAAGCATCCTAAGTATCTTCACTGTATTGCTGTAAGCAGCAAATGCCAAGCAGAGCCCCAAGTCACATGGCAGTTATAACAGGTTGAAAATTTTCATACTAATTTTCACAAAATAAAAAACAAACTTCAAATTTTTCAGCCTTTGAATCTGCTTGTCAGCTACAGAGATGTTAGATTCCAGGTGTTACCGGATACAATACTTCACTATTAAAATAAAGTTTTCAGGAGCTGTATGCAGAACATGGTTAGGGCTGATGCAGGCTATGAATAAGGTCTCTAAAGTCAAATCCAGCTCAGAAAGAGAAGTGTTTCTGAAGAGGCAGAAAACAAAGGTTTGCTGTTAAGATTTGATTTTGACTTTACTAGGAGCATTATGCTCTAGATAATACACAGATTATAGACATTTCAAAACATCAACTCAGACACAGTAAAATACATTAGAAAAAATCAACAAGAATCCACAGAAACCAGATGCCATAGTCACATCCAGCCACGTACCACTATTTTAATGGCAAACACTGGTGTGAGCCTACAGGGAATAACACTGTGCTATTAAAGAGCATGGAGCTGAGCAGAAGTTGCATGAGCCGTGACCAAGGAGGAACAGAATTTCTTGTATTCAAGCAAGTAACCTTAAATTCAATGGAAATTCAAGTCAGAGGAGAAAGCAGGACTGGACATTTTATTCAAGTGAAAGATGGTACAAATGCTGTTGTGGTTTTACCCCAGCTGAGATCTACGCAGCTGCCTGTTCTTTAAAGGAGAAGGGGGGGTGGGGTGGGTGTGAGGCAAGGGAAGGGAAAAGGAAGGGGCAAATAACAACCCCAAACCCGAGAATCCAAAAGGCCCGTGGGTTGGGATAAGGATAATTTACTAAAATAGCAGAAATATAAAATATAACAATGGCAACAGGACTTAGAGCAAAAAAATATATGGAATTGTTGATACACAATGCAGTTTCTCACCGAACCCACAACTCAGGCCGTGCCACCCAGAGCCGTCCCGGAACCCGACTGTCCTGAAAAACTGTGCATCTTGGAGCTGCCCCCTCCTCCTCCCATCAGCCCCCCTTTACACTGAGCATGATGTAATTGGCATGGAATACTCTCTTTGGCCAGTTTGAGTCACCTGTCCTGGCTTCTCCCCTCCTTTCTCATGAACAGAGAAATATGAAGAGCTGAGAAAGTCCTTGACTGTCTGACAGCAACTAAAAACATCAGGGTGTTACCAGCACTGCTCCCATTTTAACTCCCAAACACAGCATTCCATCCGCTGCTACAAATGAAGTTAACTCCATCCTGACCAAAACCAGGACAAATGCAAACAGAAGACACCTATATCAGGACCATTTCATAGACCCTAAAAAAGCAGACAGAAGCACCCCAGCGGTATCACACTACTTGAAACTTATCACAGTACCAGCTATCCAGTCTGAAAGGCTTCCCCCTTGAAACTGGGTAATGGTGAACCTCAAGTAGAAGAGCAGGCAGAGCTACCCAGGGTCAAACAGTCCTGTACTTGTGTTTGTTTAGCTTTGTATTGAAAGGCTGATGAAGAGGGGAGAAAAAAACAAAACAAACAACCTCTCCTTTGGGTGTGAAGCCTCACCCTTCCACAGCTCCCTTCTCACAAGACTCCTCACAGGAGAACTTGACCCTCAGATCTGACTACTTTGAAAGTTTAACATGCTATCAAGTCTGCCACCGGCAGATCATAGTGGCTCTTGCTTCCCCTGCGTTGAGGAAGGCCGGTCACTGAGTTAGTGCCAAGTCCTAATGTACCTCATCTAGCACACAACAGTGGAAGTCACCTCTAGAACAAAAGGTCAAACCAATCCAAGCAGCAGCAAAAAAAGCTAAAGATTAACAAGGATAAGCCAATTGTTATGGTCAAATATAACAGTCTACAGAAGAGGAGGCTGAGGGGAGACCTCATCACTGCCTCCAATTACCTGAAAGAAGGCTGTGGAGAGATGGGTGTTGGTCTGTTCACCCAAGCACCAGATGACAGGATGAGAAGGATTGGCCTCAAGCTGCACTCCCATAGAATCTTGGCTAAAGATCATGCCTCCTGTATCCTAACTGTGATGATATACTGCTGCTTACATAGGGATGCTCTCAGACTCTGCCTTGGTAGTCCAAGGAGCTCTTCCTTCAGGTTGGTATTCTTCTAGATTGTCAACATACTAACTATTCCTTCCCTTCAGTACTGACCTAACTTGTGGCTGAAAGCACACCTTGGAGTACCTGCACCAATACTGGTGGTCCACTGGGTTTTATGTAGAGGACAGGAATATTACTAGTAGATACAAAGAAGGGTAGTACCTCGTGTTGCTTTAGGAACCTGGTCATGTGTACTAGAGTCCCAAAGCAATGCAGTTAACCTTTAAGAAAACCATGGGTAGTGCTGAAGGCTTCTTATACATTATTTATATGGATGCACTGGTAAATGTTTTGCCCTTTCTTCAGGTAGCAACAAGAGGTAACATGAAAAAAAGCAAGGAAGTGGCCAGGTAGGTGAAGACACTTGTGGCCTTAAAGGGCTACTCCACTGTCTTGACTTCTGTTCTCTGGCTTTACAGCATGCTTTTCCCTACCAGCTGGGCAGTGGGAAAGTATGTGAGGAGGGCAGTATAAGTTACATAGCTGAGCAGGAATACGTGGAGGCTGCTAACCATGTCTTCACACAGCTGTGCCTCTGGTTTATGAGGAAAGTGGTTAGGGCAGCTCACTTTCCTGTCTGCACCTTGTCTCAAGTAGCAGATAACTACTGTTCTGAGGTAGCATTGTGTTGTGTACACAACAGCTGCTGCTTTCCATAAGCAGCTGGTGGGCACAAGCCAGAACAAGCGCTCAGACTTGAGATACCATCAGCAAATGCCCTTCTGGTATATATGTATTTTCAGTCAGTCTCAGATACAGCCCAGTCAGGTTTCAGCTGCACTTGTTAAAATACATGGAGAACCACAAGGAAAGGCCCTCCAGAGATTTAAGTTTATGCTTAAGTTCAGGCTGTCTGCAGTTATGTAAACTTTCATCCATCATCAACCAAAAATGCATCCAAGGACTAACTCAGCTAGAATTTGCCTCTAAAAAGATAGATTTAAAACAACAGAAAGCTTCAGGGAGAGGAAGAATATATAGGAATGGGCTTTATTTGAAATCCTTTGAAAGGGTCTTTTATTGCACCATCCTTAAAACTATAACTTTGAAGGGGTTGTTTGTTGGCTGTTTACAGAGGATGTGTGTCATAGAGGAGCCTCAATCTTCTCCACATGAAGTTCAGTGCTGCCAGGTCAGCATAAAAAAGAGACTAGGGCAAGATCTTCAGCTAACGGATAAGCTCCAGCAATTTTTCACCAGCTGAGGATCTCAGAATCACAGGAATGCTTTGGGTTGGAAGGGGCCTTAAAGATCATCTAGTTCCACCCCAACCCCCGCTGTGAGCACTGACATGCCACAGAGACATAAGCAATATTTAGTTATAACAAACTCAGTTAAATACTAATAGTTAATATATGAAAAGAGATGTGGGGTTTTTTTAAAAAATAATGCAGCTTTTGCATTTAAATTCTGGAAAAATCCTGTGGAATTCTGAAACAAAACATATGCTAAGTATGGTACAAGCCTAAAGCCTGTAACCAGAACTAAGAAAACATCAAGACACAACCACTACTTGATAACACACAGTAATGTCAGTAAAACCCTAGGGCTGCAGGAAAGGAATGCTGCAGTTTGTTGAAGCTGCAAAGAAATTCAGCAACAGGAGGTAGAATATGTTGTTTGATTTTAGCCAGGATCCTGGCATTAACACTCACTTATTTTATGATCAAAAATATTTAAATATAGCAGCATCTGTTTCCTCTGAAAAAGGCTGCCTACAAGAATTGAACTTTCACAGATTTTAAAAAAACCCACAACAGCCAAGTGCTCTATCCTCTAGACTAGGTGAAAATTAACTTTGATTCAACATCAACAGTATTTCAAAGCCACCACCTTTTATTGCATCCTGACTACATTGAAAACCACTACATCCTACTGCGTTTCAGAATAACAGCTTCAGTTCCTTAGCAGCTATTTGTTTGGCTCACAGGAATGCTATAAAAATTAGGTGGTAAGTGTTCATAGTGCACACTGAATATGAAATGTGTTATTACTAGAGAAAACTCCAAATCTGAATAATTAACTTGCAGAGGCCAGATCCTAAGTAGGTATTTTGGTCTCAGTACCAAGTAGGACACAGAGGTGGACAGGGATTTTTCCAGCTGTGGCAGTTTTGTGAGCATTCAGCCCCATAAAAACCCACTGAGAAAGCTGGACCTCTCACCAAACTCCCTAGAGGACCAGTAACATCAATCTCAAAGTCTCTGTCCTGCTCTCTCAACCAACATTGGACTGTAACTTAAGTCAAATGCAATCTTCCATAAATCAGGGTCTTAAAGTAACCAAGTTGCCAGTGCAGCCCTTCACCAGTGAAGGCCAGCGCTGGCATGCTTGGGATTCTCCTCACGTGGTTTTAAACAGGGTTCCTAGAGCCTTTGGTGATGGGATTCTCAGAAGTGTTTACCTCAAGCTCCCATCACCCCGTATGCTCCACACACTACAGGAAGGATGGATTTAATGTTAATACTGCATTGCCTTTTTTCCAATTCCATTCAAAGGGATTTCAGTCTTTCCCTGCCCACATCCATACACACCTAAAATCCAAGCTGGCACAACTACAAACCTCTCACTTCATTTCAAAAGCTTCTCAGCAGAAGGGATGTTCAGGCCAGCACCAGGCACCAAAGCCCAGTTTGGCACAACCAGAAGACAAGGAGGCACATTATGCTGTATCAATTTACCTATCTCAACCTCTAAGCAAGGTCATGTAACACCACCACTGTTACGGACAAAGAAATCTCTGAAGGTTCATAGACAGCCCCATGGGAAACAAGTAGGATTCTCCTGGTAACAGATTTAATGCAGCAGCAGACCTCTGTGCCTAAATCTCTGTGGGCTTCCAGTTTCAGTTTAGGACAGAAAAGTAACAGACAGATTTACACAGAGACATTTTCCACTACCTGTAGTAAGGGACTTAAAAGTGCCCTGTTAAGAATGTTGCAGAAACATTTTTCCAGAAGATCTGTAGTTGACTGCACATCTTCCATTCACTTAGGAAAAAAAAAAAAGTGCATCTAAGGGCACCCAGGTCTGGGGCTGCTCAGAGTCCCAGTGATTTGAAGGAAAAAAAAAAATTAAAAAAAAAAAAATCAGGCAAATGCAGAAAGAGTGCCATGTGTTCCTGAACCTCCTAAGCACCCAACCAGCACCGTATGCTACATCTGTGCAACCCAAGTACCCAGTATCGGCAGCTTGTTTCACTTGCTCCACGTGCACCTGACTGAAGCAGAAGTCACACTGGTTCTTGCACCACCGCAGCTCCCATTCCTGGTGTGATGTTTTGGGCTGGGAAGGCAGCAGAAGCCAGGAATACCCTGGGGAGCTCTGCTGAGGGCGAACACAGAGTAACCTGTGCTTAACAAAGTTAAGCGACAGACTTCCTAACCACCCCTTGAAGTCAAGATCTCCCTATTGATTGCAGGCAGCATTTTTTGGCAACCTAAAGGAAACCTAAACCTAAAGGAAAGGCAAGGACCAGTGCATCACTGTAGAGCACTGTGTCAGAGATTCCAGTTGTATATTTATGGGCAACCATGCAATGGCAGGAATGCCACGCTGCTGCAGTTGGTGTTTGCTGGTACTTCCAGGGTGGAGGCATACCTGGACCTAAGGTTTGCTAGTCTTCATTCTAGCCTGGCTGGTTTTTCCTAGGATCCTTCCCAAGGGAAGTCAGGGAGGAAACCAGCTTAATTAGTGAGAGGTGGGTGGTAGAAGAATCAATTTGAATGTTTAGCTTGAGGGTGTGGGTTCATTTTTGTTAGGGAGAAGACAAAGGAAGGAGTTCGCTGTCACCTTAATGTCATCTAACAGATAATGCACGACATCCTGTTACCCTGAGCACCCTGATAATCACACAGCAGGACACATGCTACCAGAAAGCCTCTTCCATGGCTGCTCTTCAGCCCAAGCCCTCCTCCACCATCCTTCACCTGTTAAAATAAGAAGTTGCACTATTGGTTCTGACCAGACAGGCTACAAGCTCCTTCGGTGCCAACATCTGTCAGTGCAGCAGGGTGCATCATCACCAGAGGATGCTACCCAGCTGATGTTTTTCCAACACCACAAGCAATACTAATCCGGTAAACAACTGGGAAAGGCAGGGCACGTGTGGAATAATAGCCTGACATCTGATGCAATTTCTTAGGCTGTGTTTATTTCCCTCTGTCTATTTCATTGCTCCTTTTTTTTTTAGTTGGGTAAGTTTCAAGAAAAATAGAAACATGCCCTTTGGGATCCCTGAAAACTAAGAGCAATGAAGTAAATACCAGCTAGACTGGCTTGTGCGCAACTGTGTGCAGCAGCTAGAGAAGGTGGATTTAATTCTACCTGTTGATCCCATGGTACTGGATAACTATTTGGGAGCCCTGTACAGCAAAGGAAGAAATGAAAGCATGCTGCTCCACACAAGCTGCATCTCTGCCTTTCAAAACAGGAGGAAAAGCTTGTTTCTTACAACCTCTTTATCCACTGATAAATAATAGCGCTGAGGGCAGCTGCAAAACCAGTGAGCCCGATCGACTGCGGATGGCAACCCCAGCAGCCACGTCACGCTCTTGGAAGCACCGTCACCAAGGTCTTTGACTCTCTGTTCTCTTTTGCACTCTGCCTTATCATGAGTGTTGAAGACCTTGGTGGTATTGCTGGACAGAGATGTAACAAGAGCTGGGAAGGAGAGGGCGCCTGGCACTCGCCTGCAAAATTGATTACGTTAGGTATGTGTGCGCCTGCACGTAGATGTCACTGCTCGCGGCTTGCTGAAAGTGCCCGCAGAACAGCAGCAGCCATACAGCATGACAGCTGCCAGGGCTGAACTGCCTCACACTGCTAGTACTTCACCCTGGCCAGAAAAGGTGCTACATGAAGCAAGGGTGGGATGTTCCCTGCTGAGAACACCATGGCCTCTCTGCCAGAGCACTCTTCTGGTTCTCTGATGCTCTGAGCTCAGAAGCCACTCCACAAACTCCTGTACAACAACAGCCCTGTTATGAGACATTATGTTCCATGTAATCAAGCAGGTGCTGAGATACAAAGCCTGTTGTCAGAGCACACAGCACTGCCTGAACAAAATCTGTGTCCTACCTTGTCTTTAACCAAGACACTGACTTGTGGGCACCTGCATAAGCATTCTGCCATCTTAAGTCAGTATCCCTTCCCCAGGGTTCAGCACATGCCTCACATCAGACAACACTGAGTCACATCTTGTTTGTGAGGGTTGTTTAAAAAAAAGCTTTAAGTGAAATGACTGTGGCAAATGCTCTCTAAACAGGATTTAAACATCTGAAGCCAAATACAGACACACATGCTCTGCATGACTTGCATTAGAACAGTATCTACACCACAACTCTAGCTTGTGTGCTAGTAATAGCAGACCACCTCCTGAAGCCTGTTTCAAAGCCACCAGGCAGCAGTGGGAAGCAGGACATCACCACCACTGAAAGAGGGGATGAGGGAGATGCAGAAACTCAGCAGAGCTCACATGGGAGCATACATCACTCCCACTGGGGAAACACAAGCTGCTGCAGAGCTGCATCTGCCTGCACCACTCATTCACATGGCTTCTGATCCTGGCCAGAGCTGAAACAGAGGAAGTATTACAAGTGTTTTCAATTATTAGCTAGTCAGATAATTAACCCTCCTGAAAACTAAGGAAGTGTGTACATAAATATACATAAAAGGCAGTGCTTTCATGTTTGGAGGTACACTTACACCTGACATTCACTCCTACTGTCTTAGCTTCCCAGAGTCACTGGAGGAAATGCCCCAAAGAGAAAAGGATTTAAGCATCTCACACCTCATTGTCAACAGCAGCTTGACCTTCAGCTGTACCTCCCTTCCTTGCAGAGGGATCTAAGCACTGCTAAGCATAAATACACAAGTTGCAGTTAACATTAGAGGATTCTCTTATGTGTGCTGTCAGAGAATGAATAAGGCAGCCAAGGACCTGGCAGCAGGGACCCCCAAGTTGGAGACTTTGTAAATGAGCATATCACGAGAAGGACAAACAGGCTTTGTTCCCTACAAGCCCTACCAACAACAGACAGTCTGTCATTCTAGTGACATAGAGGCCTGATTTCTTGTTATGCATATGAAGTATTTTATTATTGAAACATGATCTTTGATGACTGTCTGAGGCTTTTTTTTGCAGTCAATCCACTAGTCTCTACAGCACAGAGAAACACAAGTCTTCCGACTTTCAGCCTGTACAATACTCCCTACGCAAAATGGTTCTTGGAATCACTCCTCCCCCTCAGACCTTCCCAGCAAGGGGAGCTTCAACAGTTTTCTTGGAAATGTCCATGTCTGATGTTCGCCACATGTTTCAGCACAAAACACCAGCGCCTACTCTCTCTGGAGGAGTTCACTGGTAGAGACTACTGTGGGCACAAAATACAAACATCCATCATTCTAAAGGAGAAGACCAGCTCCCACACGACCACCAAGTGAAACGAAGGGTTTGAAGAGCTCCATTAAAGAGTGGTATTAGATCTGTCTTGGGGAAATATCTGTCTTAGCTCATTTTGGCTGCATTCTTTGTGTGTCCATCTCCACACAAAAGGTTCACCCTACGTCATCTCCCACTTAAAACTGCTGCAGATTAAGGCAAGGCACAATGATAACACTTACCAGTCCTCAGAATGAAAAGAGGGCAGCCTGGCAATACTGGTATTGAGCCCAGCACAGGACAGTGTCCCTTACACATAAGGACAAGTGTCACCTAATGCTTAAAGAAAGTCATTAGACCACAGTAACACCTATGGATCTGATCACATCAGGACCCTGCACAGCCCTGAAGGGGGAAAAGGAGGGTTATCTATTTAAGACTATTTCCTTGCACAGTTTGTGTTCATGCAACACAGCAGCACAGACCTGCCAACCAGTCACTAGCAATGCAGATTGCTGTAAAGTGACTTGCAAAGTACTGAGCAGCACAGGAAAGCAGGCAAACACATCATCTCTGCTTTAGATGTGTACTCAGGACATCAGACATAAAACTATTCATACCACAGCAGGACAGGTATTTCTCTTCCTGGAGCTTGGCTGAGCCCCTGAAACGGAAAGCTAGGAAAAACTGCAACTGTAAAACCCAGGACAAGTTTCACAAAACGCTAAAATACCACCCACAAAAGCTCCATATGCCTGGATCGTGGCTGCAGGGAAGACACTTGACTGCTGTGTTCCCTGCTCTATTTCCCTGTTGTATTTCTTTCTAAAACTTTACTTTCCATCACTTCCAATACAAGCATGAACACAGAAGACAAAAAAAAATAGTCTTTCATAGAAAGAGTACCCCGAAAAATACTCTAACAAGCTGCCATGTGGGAGAGACGCAGCAATAATGAGAGACCTGCTAATTGCCTGAGACTGGTCGAGCTGTTTAATGTCCCAGCTCTGCTGCAAGCTTCCTGTGTGATCTCACGCTAGTCACTTACTCAGCTGCATGGGACAGGAAGGCACACCAAGCCTTCCCCCACATGCTAGAAGTGGAAAGATTCTCAGTTTTCACAGCAAACAGAGCTGTGTGAGCCCCCAAGACAAAATATTTTGGTTTGGACCTTGCCATTTGAAGTCCTGCCAGACAACAGCAGAGGATAAAGTATGCTACACCAGACACACAGAAATGAGAAAAAGGGAAATGGAGACTTTGCTGTCAGATAGTAATCAGCTTTGAGTTTGTAAACTGGAGGCCAACATCAGCTTTTCCTCCTCTGAGTCCTTCCACCACACTTCCCTCTGGAGCTCAGCAGGTAGAGCACTGAATTGTAGCCATATTGCACACACTGCTCCACTGAAAAAACAGCAAAATAACTAGTGCTTTCCAAAAACACACACTACTTAGAGTCCTTCGAGAAAGTCAGCATTTTAATTGACTTCAGTGGGCTGAGGGTTATTGCACATCCAAACCACCTGCTATTCTTGGCATTAGAGACCATCCCCTTTCTCTATCAACGAAGCTGAAGAGCAAACAAAGCTCTGATACAGAAGAGGCCTACGGTATTTCCACAGGCTGGGGAAAGGGTTTGATGAGCTGTAAATTGTAACCATGCACCATCTACCCATTATGGTACATTTCAGAAATTCATATGCTCAGAATTAGCCAGATGCAGGAGGCTCTTTCTACAATGCCATTACCTGAGCCAGAGGAGTTTCCCAACTTGCGCAGTTTTCCCAGGACCTTCTGGACATCCTTTATGCTCGTGTCCTGTTGGCTGTACAAGAGTAACCTCTTGGCATCTGAGAACAGGCGGGAAACGCTGGTGGTGGGAAAACACAGGAACAGCCAGCAGTCATCAGGTCTGTGAGCCAGCATCCACAGACACAGTTCTACATCCCAATTCCAAACTTCTGTCGCTTTCTGTTATCCCACTGCCCTTTCCAGTACAATGAGCCCTTTCTTCAGGGACTACCCTGGGACAATACAAGGAGCCTAGTAAGGATGGCTGCTAATGCAAGGTCAAGCAAAGTTACATTGGGAACATCCACGCATTTGAAAGCCATTACTTGAGACTGGCATGGAAAGGGCCTCCTACTGCCTGTAAACTGCTTGCTCTTAAAAGGGTGAAGATTTAAGTATGTCCTCCCTCCTTTCTAGGGCTTCTCCAGGTTGCAGACACACTTCACTCTGCATTAAGCCTAACTGGCCTGGCAGTATGAGTGACGCAGGCACAGCAGAATAGAAGGAAGCTGGCTATAACCTGACTTTTCTGCAACAAGTAACCAGTAATAAGCAATGCAAGTGCCAGGAATATCCCCCAAACCAACTCTTCAATTGCCTCTCATTCTACACTGCCTATCTCAGAGGCTTATTAGAGGGTCCCTGATCAGAGAGCTTACACCTTGCCTTATTATGGGCCATATTCTGAGCAACCCATAAAAGAGCAGACTTGGTCCTTGCCCAGGCAGAGGTTTTCATTTATCAAGAGCTTCAACTGACTGGAATCATGGATATTGTGCACCTACCAGCTCTCTGCTGGTCCCACTGAACTTGTTAACTAGAGCCCTCATCTCTTCAGTGGCAGAAGAAACAGCAAAACCCTTGATAGTGTAGGGCTACACAACTAGCTGGCAGCTTCCAAATACCCCTTTTCCACAGGAAGAGAGATAAGAAAAGCAGGCAAACTCACATGGAGGCATTGAAGTTTCCAACAATACCAGGGGATTCCCCAGGAGTTGGGTAGCGGAAACAAGGGTTGTTGGCATTGCAGATGATCCCCTGTATCCATGGCAAGGTTCCTGCTGAAGGCATGGCTTTGTTTGGGAAGTGACCTACAAACACAAGCACAAGAGTTGGAAGACAGAATCACAAGACACAAGGCACTGCTACACTACATTATATTTGGATGGCAACAGTAATTCTGTACTGGTTACCACCTCAAATCACTTATGAGAGCACAGAACAGCCAACATGCAGAGGTGAGTTCATCTCCACGTAGCTCTGGCTACCTCTGCATAAAAAGTACACGTTAAGCCCGCAGGAGAACCTCTTTGCTACTCTCATCTTTGCACCACTTTTATTTTTGGCCGTGCTGATGAAAAATACAGTATTTTGCTAAGGAATGCCCACCAGCAGGCAATTTCAAAGCCTAACCTCAGTTATACGCACGGTACACAGCAAGGAAAGGGTCAGGAATTGTGGAGTGGGTGCCTATAGATGTTTCCCATATTGGCTTTAAGGCTCCTAAAGCACTGAGGCACCTGCTGTCATATATCAAAGCTTTTCACTGAAGTCTAGCTCTTACTACTGAAGACCTATGTCGTGGTTTTACCCCAGTTGAGAGCTGAGATCCACGCAGCTGCCTGCTCTTTAAGGAAAAGAGTAGAGGGAGAAGAGAGGGAGGCTGAGGCAAGGGAAGGGAAAAGGAAGGGGCAAATAACAACCCCAGAACCAAGAAACCAAAAGGCCTGTGGGTTGGGATAAGGATAGTTTACTAAAACAGCAGAAAGATAAAATATAACAATGCCAACAGGACTTTAGAGCAAGAAATAAATTAAACTGTTGATACACAATGCAGTTTCTCACCGAACCCACAACTCAGGCCCTGCCACCCAGAGCTGTCCTGGAACCAGACTGTCCCCAAATACTGTGCATCCTGGAGCTGCCCCCTCCTCCTCCTCCCATCAGCCCCCCTTTATACTAGGCAGGACGTAATTGACATGGAATACTCTCTTTGTCCAGTTTGGGTCACCTGTCCTGGCTTCTCCCCTCCTTTCTCATGAATAGAGAAATATGAAGAACTTATAAAGTCCTTGACTGTCTGACAGCAACTAAAAACATCAGGGTGTTATCAGCACTGCTCCCATTTTAACACCCAAACACAGCATTCCATCATCTGCTACAAAAGAAGTTAACTCCATCCTGACTGAAACCAGGACAACCTACTTAAGACATAGCCCAGAGTTTACATCCTGCTTATGTTCTGCATTCAGGTGAAGCAATGAAATAACAAACTACCTGTTGCAGATCTCCACTGGTACGCCACCCCAACACTTGCAAAGCCCTTACCCTCCAAAGATGGGGTAAGGAAAGCTACCTCTCATAATCCTGCCATGAGGATGCTTTCTGCAAGCCAATGCACTTCTTCACCACCACACTAAGGGGAAGACGAGGGAGGAAGGTTCTGTAACCCTCAGTACCCCTCACTGCTATTTAAGGCAGCTGCTCAGGGATTTGACCATGAGATGCACTTTTCCCCCTCTGGCGCCCACCTTGCCCTCACAGCATGCCTACACAGCAGGGCTTGCTCCCTTCCTCCACAGCTGTGATGGAGATACCCAGCCCCTAGGAAGAGGAGGTCAAAGCTTCTGATTAGCAGCAAGGCTGGTTTAGGTGGCTGAAGAAAAGACTGGGAGCTTATCAGCCCTCCCTAGAGAAAGCCAAGGATTCTGTTCAGGAGAAAGGTGAAGGAACCAAAGCCTCATTGTTTCCAGTACCCAGGGGACTGTTTGTTCCCAATTCTCTTATTTTAAAATAGAAAAGCTATTTACCTGAGCTGCCTGGCTTTTGTTTCATTTTGCTTTTTTTTTCTTGGCAGAGGCACTTGTAGGGTGGGGGGAAAGAGGAAAAATGCTAACACTTTCAGTTTTTCCTAAAACTTCTCAAAGAAGCAACTCCTTTTTCCTCAATGCCTTTCATTGCACACAGCTAGGAACTCTAAAGAGTCATGAAAAAGCAATGCGATAAAGGGAGCATGAGAATTCATTACATTTTTATAGTGACACATGTAAAAGCATTTTTTCAAAGAGTAATGCGTAAGTGAGCCAGTTTTAAGACAGCCAACTTACAGAGAAAACACAGTGTAACAGCACAGTGTTTTCAGTTACACTGCTGCAAACACCTACCTTTCAGCAGATAGAGTACTTGTCAGATTTCTCCCCCCACCCCTGCCCCCAAACCCAGTGCATTCTGAATACCTTAAAGGGTCACAAAAACAGAAAAGAAAGTCAAACTCTACAAGACTGAAGTCAGCAACCTTGCTCAAAGGCAACGTAAGATGTCTTCTCTGGCTGGTCTGGTGAAAGCCATATATCTATCACTTAAGAGCAAGCAAAATTCTCCTATGTTTTCAGAAAAAGGCTCCTCATACCAGGCCAAGCTGCTAGAAAAAAACCTGACTGGAAAGTCTGATCACACAGACTGCGTGGATCCTTGGGTTCTTCTCCTTTTCCTCAAACAGGAAGGCAGAACTAAAAATCTTATCTCTCTTGTTGAAAAAACTGTACCATTAAAACACTGAGGCTATCTGGAGGCTACAACACACTTCCATGCAGCTCTGGTACTGCTATCATCAGGCATTACCTGCGAGTCATTTCATAACAGCATACAGCACCGCCGCTGCAGATAACGATCCTGTTTTCCCTCAAGGCATCCACAAGGTTGCCAGAGTTCACCAGGAATTCAAGGTTTCTTTCTTTCTATCTCTGTTCACAGTTCAGCAAAACATGTTCCACTATACAACAGATGTGCATCTGTCAGCATATGAGTCAATGTTCAATGAAACTGGCCCAGGCTTAAATATGTCCTCAGAAGCTTTTAGAAGAGTGGAGAGGCATTAACCATAAAAAGTTAATTTAGAAGTTACCAGGTGCTCTGTACTTTACAATGCCCAATGACAACACAGGGAAGAGGCTAAGGAAACAACATCAGTTAACGTAAATGGGAAGAAAAAAGGGCATCAGATGGAAGACTCAGCACTCTGCTTGTGGCACCATAGTGGCAGAGCAAAGGATCTACAAGCAGGCTAACACCACCAAGCCTAGTCTAGTCTAAGCAACTGTATTAAGAGTCATCTCTTGCTAGGTTTGAGTTTATATATAGCACTGCTACAGCTGGGACAGATTATCATTGAGGGTGCTGAGCAGACTGATGACTTTCTCTTCAGCTTCATGTCTGTATTGCAGGTATCTCTCCTGATGGCACTGTAACTTTGTCAGAAAAGGCAATTCAGTTGCCATATGGCAACTGATGAGATACAATTTAAGAAAGATTCAATCATCCTGCCAAGAACTGTAGGAAGTGAGCTGGGCTGTACATGGTACCAGCAGCGTCTAAATGGGCAGTTGCAAACCTTAACACTTCAGCTTTGAAAGGATCCTTGCTGGCTTGAAAGCCTAGCAAGCACCATGAAATACCCTGTGGTTCTTCAAAGCGTCTGGGGTAAGTGCTGTAAGAACTAGGTCTTGACCCATTTTAAGAAAGACAGACTTCAGAGTGCCATCCGGAGTCACGTTGTGCTGACCCTTCACCCTTGCCTTGCAGTAATTAGGCAAAGGAAAGACAAACAAAGAGGTCTTCCACAGTCAGCAAATTGCAGTGTTAGGCTGTAAATCATAGTAAGATGAAGCTCACTGCGAATAAACAAGTCATGCTTCCTAAATCAAATGGCAACCACCACAGAGGCCTAAAGATTGCCATTTGCAGAACAAGAATAAGCTTCATTATAAGGAAAATTAGAAGTCTGCCCACTTAGGATGTAAACAGAAAAGTAGAATAGTTTTCCCCAAGAAATGTATGACTGCTGAACAAGCCTACTGAATACAGAGCTGACAGCCTGTGGTTAGAGAGAATGAAATTGCTCTTGTGCTCTCTGATGTGATACATTAACCCACATTACTGCCCAAAAATGAGATTGCTTTCCTACAGATCTGAACACTGCCTTCTCTTTATGCTAAGTCATACACAGATCAGAGATGAGAAATCAAGACTTGGGTTCTGTGTGGGTTTTGCAGATTTGTCACGCTTCCACAGCAAATTCTCAGCTAATACATTATAAATGCAAAAACTGAGAAATGGCAAGAAAAACAGCAGCAGCATACAGCCCTGGAGCAACATTAACATGTCGGGACACACTACAGGTCCCAAGGGGGGAAGAAAAGGAGCCATTAAAGCTTCCCTGAAAATCTTTGGCCAAAAAAATGCACTACTGCCCCTACTCCTTTACATATTCCCAGCTGCATTATTACCTTCTAACCATGAAACAACAACTATTCTGGATGCAGCTGCTGTGTTTGGTACTTACATTCATGCTGCTCATAGGGCGGATATGAAAGTCTTACGGAGATCAGGATGAAGAAGATAAACAGAGGCCAGGCAACTTCGATCAGCAGCTGGAACTGGAAACAGTAAGATACAAAGTATTAAGACACCATATTCAAAATACAGGACAGAACAGAGGTACCAGTACAAACCAGGACAACTTTGTAAGCACTGCCCCACTTTGCTTTGCCTGTGCATTCCAGGAGCAAGAAATTTGTTCCTCCAGCTTCAGAGCATAATCTGCAAAGAATTACATGATTTTCTCCTTGATATGTGCCAGCTACAGGACTAAAGGGTCATTTTTGGCTTCTTTTTATAGTTCTCTTTATCCCTTGACCGAAAGAAACATCCCAATAAACCTTGCCAGCAATTAGCTGAATTTTTTCCCTCGTATTTTAGAGGTAGTGGGAAGTACTTCCCTCCCCATTCTCACAGTAAACCACTGTGCTCCCACCCTAATGTATGAGGTATGGAAATGGTGCTGCTGCACCATTGCACTGTCAAAGGTTTTAGTGTCACTGCTGCAGAAGTATACTGCTATCAGGAAATCAATGCTAAAATTCGAACCAAAAAAATACAGGTATGAGCTTCATATACATTTGTTCCCAAGGTAGGCATCCATGGGTCCAGGGTACGTATTTAGTAGCAGTCAGTGTCAGGTAAAGAGATAAAGAATTTAGTTATTTAGAGGGACTAGATCAGAATACAAGAAGGATCTGCTGTTATGAGCAGAGTATTTTTTTTAGACAGGGAATTGAAGTATAGGAAAAAACCCACTGATATGTGCCATATCCCACAGAAGCACATGGACAAAGCAATGCTACAGCCCGTAACAGACACGGGCTGAGGCTTCCCAGGCTTCAGCTTCACCAGGCACACCCCTCCTTTCCCACTGCAGAAACGCTGCCTAAACTTGCATTTTAGGCAAGCCATGAGATAAGGAAAAATTGAGAGCTTTTGAAGTTGCTACTTATATTTTTCCTCGCTGGGGAGAAGGAAACCATAATGTAATCTTTTCCCCTTCTTTCCTGGAAAATCCTGTCTTTTCTCCTAAGAGATGTGCATCATTCTTATTATAAGCCAGACAGGATAAGACCTGAACCCCAGTGGGAGAGATAATCTCCACACACAAATGTGTTTTCCCATGTTACACCATTAACAGCTAAAATTAGACTCGTGATACTCAGCACAACACACCCCAGGCATAATTTGAGGTGAGGCTTCTAAGTGATTACTGTACTTCAAAATAATCTCAGTGTAAAAACAGTGCCTTAAGACAAATGCTACTTGACCCAGCAGAGAAAGCCTTCCAGAATGGGTCCTCACACATACCCTTAATGGATGACATCCAACCAAATGGCAACCGTATCTGAAAGACACGAAAACCGAGCACCAGGGTCTCTCAGGCACTCCTGGCAGAAATGCCCCAGGCTCAGCAGGATGATTTTGGAATGTTGTTTCCTACCCACTGTTTTCATGGATGCACTGTGAAGAAACTCCACTGAGATGATGCTAACAAAGATGACAGGAAGATGCCTCAGTATCTTGGTCTCTGTTTTTACGGCAGACAATGTAGCAGCAGCATACACAGCCATTAACAGTCTGCTTCCTTCTATGTTAAACACTGGTCTGGCGCCCAGAGGTCGGAGACACTTGGAGGTAGGATACTGACAACTACTCTGCCTCTTCTCTTTCCAGGATCCCCTCAACAGCTGCTGCCAGGACAGCAGAGGAGGACTTTCCCTTCTCTTGACAGAAACGTACCTGTGAAACCAGTACAAGATGTTCCCTCCTTCAGCATCAATGACCATGCTCTGGCACACATGAGGGCCCCTCTACCACCCAGGCCATAGGTAAGAAGCATACTTGTGGCAACTGCTACTATACTGCCTGAGGATCAAGTCACATCAGCACGGCTTGTCTAAGTTTCTTGGGGTGACCAAGGTGCCCAGATAGCCTCTTGCTGTCCTGCAACCACTACAGAACCAGCAAGAAAATGCTGCCCTTGAGAGCAAGTCTTGTCCTGCCCAAAGAAACATCAGCCACAGCCACAACACGCTGGGGTGGAGGGGAGTGTATGAACAGCCTGTTTGCTGAAGTGGAGCCTGGCCACCCACCCACCTCCTCTTTTGCACACCCAAGTATAGTTAGTGACACAGTCACAAACGTACACACACACAACCACACATGGGCCGTGCACACAGTGCTGTGTACCTCTGCACACACATCTGACTTTGCAGACTGACAGGAGCACAGAGAAAGGAGTGATGGAGCTTGGACTGAGTTACACCTTTACAGCTGAAGACTGCTGCATCATGGCAGACACAGCTGGCAAAAGCTGCACTAGAGGCTTGCATGGGGTCAAACTAAATACATTGATGGCATTTTACTAGCCAGGTTGGAGTCCCTGGCCAGCCTCCTGTGTTATTCAACAACACCTGAATTCTATTCCTTTTTCTGCCAAAGGTTCCTTTCCCTACTGCTTCCTGACCCTCCTGTGACTGCACTTGCCATCTGCTATCGCCTTTGCAGAAGAGGACACGTCTCACTAAGTTTCATACCAAGTAAACTCTGAAAAATCAAGCCTCCTCACCCACTTTTGAGCTGCAGCTACTAGACCAACCTGGTCAATACTGAAGTGAGCCTTCAAACCTCCAACTCCTTTGCCAATCCTGTTGCACCTTTGATTCAAAAGGAAGAACATCCCATTTACACATAGCAGGTGACTTCCATGGCAGTGCTTGGCCCAGAACAAACTGCTACTTTTACTGGGGCTAGTCCCAGAAGCATTCCCAACTCATAGCAGTTGGCTGATAATCACAGAACCACTATGTTGGAAAAGACCTTGAAGATCATCAAGTCCAACCGTTCCTGTCCTAAGCTAAACCATATCCCTAAGTACCTCATCTACCCTTTTTTTAAAACACACCCAGGGAATGTGACTCAACCCCCTCACTGGGCAGCCTGTTTCAGGCCCCGACAACTCTCAGTGAAAATTTTTTCCTAACATCTAATATGTCCACAGAAAATCTGTTAAGCAAGAACTAACCAAACTGTCAACCCATCTCACTGTCAACCATCCTTCCTCACCTTTATGGTCCCATTTCAATGAAGGAAGCTACAAGCAGCTGATCAGTCTCTCCATGCAAGTTTGGGGTGTTTCCTTATTCATGAGACAGCAGGGAGAGAGATGTTTTTAGACAGTGACCCCTGAACATGGTTTGTCTTCCTTCTCCCCACATAAACTCCTTCCCCAACTCCAGTGCTGTTGGAAGTTAACCAGTACAAAGTAACACTTGAATTGCACACGTCAGGCTGAGCTTTGAACCCACCTTTCGCAACACAGCCCCAAACTCACAGCACCCGAGGAGGGGGATTCAGTGGGAAGCAAAGGCTAACCTGCAGCTCTCATAGGAAGAAGAGTAAGGATCAAACTATTTCTGGGCTACATCTTCATTGAGCACAAACAGGAGAGACCCATCACCAGCACACCTATCTCAAGGACACTGGCCTCCTAACAGTAAAGCAAACAAATGAATGACTGCAGCTGCGATAACAGCACGATGAGATGTTTAGGCACTTTTCTGCCATTTTCTGTTAAGTGGCTTTTCCCTCCTGACATCTTCAGGTAAAGCCCAAATGGAAATTATTAATGACAAAAAAACCCAGAGACACAGGAACCCCACAAAAACAAGTGATGTCTCCGGCCTTCATTGTGAATCAACTAGTAATACGGGCATGGGAGATTGCAGGCAAGTCTCATGCCCTTTGGGCTACTTGACAGGAAGCAGATACAGAAGCTGATGGACAGAAGGTACTAAGAAATAGCTAAGCAGATCCAAGATCATGACAGAAGTACAAGCAGGAATGTCTTTTCACCGACAGTCTTCACCTACTGCATTTTTGTGGCATCACTAAAGGATCTGAATGCATCTCTACTGCTCTGCTACCTTAACCAGACATGTAATACTAGAGTCAGATGTCCTCAAGTAAGCTGATGCATTAATTTCAGAAGACCTTACCAAAAAAAAAGTGGTCATCCTCAGTGTAAAACTCAAGTCCTTTGAAATCTCCTCCTGGTTTAACAAGTCCTAGCAATTGCTCCAAGGAATCCACCTATGTCCTTGGGTTCCCCTAGTTGCTAAAGCCAGTTTTGGAAAAGTCAAATAGCAAGATCTCTAACAGCAAGGGATCCAAAAGTCTAGGTTCTGTGGGCAATAGCTACAAACAGCCTATCTTTTCAGCACTCCATAGCCAGTTTTGCGACTACATTCCTCAGCTCTGTTGCAACATCATTCTAAATTATGAGGCTGTTCCAAGGTCAGAATGCTGGCCATATGTCCAGACTGACTCCCCCCGTGCAGCTGACACAACCTGCAGCCTCTCAGCAGAGCAGTCCTGTCCTGGGAGATCAAGGCCTCTGGGGCAAAAATGCCTGAAATATGCAAATCACTAATTCCTGCCCTTGCTGGCAGCTCTGTAACCACAGGAAAAGTCACAGATGCCATAAGCCCCCTTTGTCTAGCTTTATTTAGGAAGAGACTAAATCCAGGTCTGAATTTATTAGACACAAGTCCTGTGAAAACAAGCCTCAGACACCTGAGCAAAAACTTCAGTCAGTCTCCATATCCAACGGTCAGTGTAGCAACCTCCCCCCCTACACGACTCCAAGTTTCTAAAGGGACCCAGCCCTGGTCATCTGGAAAGGATCCAGACATTGTCAGGGTTCAGAAGGCAGAGAGAGACCAACTTCCACTCACCACCTAGTACCTCACGCTTTCTTCATATTCCTTATTCATACCTCCTCAAGGCCAGCTCTAACAGGACCCATCTTCTGCTCAGGCCTATTGTACAAGACATGCCTTTGTCCACAGTTACTCCCCTAAATCCCCAGAGGAAAAACATGTTTCTCTGGCTTCTAGCTGTCTGAAGGAGTTGCAGCATCCTGTGAGGTCTCAAAGGCAGGGGAACGTCATGAACATCATAGTGGACTCATGTTCCTGTGCCTTTCAGAAGCTCTTGTTGCATATTATTTATCTGAACATGTATATTCTCACACTGCTAATAGGTGGTTAGGCTAGCACTGAAACTAAATCAGAACACATCTTGTTAGAAAAACAGCAGTTGCTGGGATTTGTCTCTGCACTGCTAGGAGAACGTCTCACGCCAGTCACTTAAAGTACAACTCTGGTTGGCTTGGGTTTCTCTCCCCGATGAAAGAGGTTGAAGAAGCCTGCTATTGCCTCTACCACTTCTGCTATTAGGAAACAGAAGAATTTTGTTGCTGCTGTTGCAACTTGCAGAATTCAAAAGCATATAGACCCAAGTGCATATCCCTGCAGAATGGCAACGCCCCACCAGCAGAGCTGATCATAGCACAGGTTTTCAATTTACATCATGCTAGCTGCACACTGCAGTTGTACACCCTCTGTGGTCTTAAGATGAAGGACACATTTAGATATTAGAAAGAAACTCTTCTCTGTGAGGGAAGTGAGGCCCTGGCACAGGCTGCCCAGAGAAGCTGCGGCTGCCTCCTCCCTGGCAGTGCTCAAGGCCAGGTTGGATGGGGCTTTGGGCAACCTGGTCTAGTGGAGAGTGACCCTGCCCATGGCAAGGGGGCTGGAACTAGGTGATTTGAGGGTCCTTCCAAACCAAACCATTCTGCAATATGCATGTTTTGGTGCTCTGACACACCCTCAACACTGGGATTCACAATTGGTTTCTGTCCACCCACCACTCTTCAACTTGAATCAGGTCTTTCCAGTGGCAGACCAGTGCTCTGCCAGGGATCACATGATATAAAGCTAAGATACAGGTTTTCTACCTGTTTTGCTTGAGAAGTAAGCTAAAAGGCTATACAATTTAAACCTCAAAAAGCCCTCTGGGTAATACTTACAGTCTGTCGTCTTCTGTAGGTGAAGTTCTTCCATAGCAGCAATCCCAGCTGCGTCCAGAAAGCCATCTTCCTTCACAAAAGCCTAGGAGCTCCCTTTGTGCAGCAGCAGTGGCAGTACACAGCAGAGACGTTTTGGCTGGGCATTAACTAGGGGAAAAAAAGGAAAAAAAAGTTGGAAGGGAAAAACTATGTCAATCAGAACAGACAAAATGACAAGGGAAAGGCTGTACCCTGTCACAATGTGTGACACCACAGCCCTACATTGTACTCCCCCCACTGCTACCTTCTTACCCCATGCACTCCACCCAAGTCTCAAGGTTCTCAGTAAGCTCATGTTTAGACTCACTGTCTCTTAGCTCAGAGGCACAAAAGAACATAACACCTGCGGGACAACTTTTTTCCCTCCTTCCTGCCCCAAAATTGCAAGAGTAAGGACAGCCCAGAAAGGGGTAAAATATCATAAGCTCTGAAAGTTGATTTAGAGACCTTCTGAATCCAATTGAGACAGACAATTCCACACCCATCTTTTCTTAAAAAAAAAAAAAAACAAACAAACTTCTTTCCATATTTACTTCTATAATTGTGACAAGCCTACTGCCAAATTAGGAAAGCCTTTCTTTTGAAGTCCAGTCACCATCACTTGTGGGAGAAAATGCTATGTAATTAACACGCAAGGGAGAAACATCCATTTCCTTGAAGGTAAGTGACTAAGAATGACCCTGCAGCTATCCATATTTGAATAAAGTGAATGGAAAGTTGGTGTTGAGTCAGTGTCAGGTCTTGCAATCACGCAGCCTCCAACACTGCTGTGAATTGGGTGCATCCAACACACACCTTGCAAGAGCAGGAGAAAATACAAAGGGTTGAAAAACACATTTGTGTCTCTGGTGGATATTAGTATTTGCATGGGATAGGCTTGGTTACACACAGACTTCCAGTAAGACTCAAATGGAAAGGTGAGCTTATAGTACATTAAAATTCATTAAACCTTTTTTCCACAATTACTTTGACATAGCTTAATTTACTTTTGAGTTTAAGCCACTTCATATTATAAGTATTTTCATTCCGAGTAAGTGTCCACACAGGAATTTAGCTAATCCACAAGAAATTAATTCCAATTTGTGTACTCAAATATACTCTGTTGACAGGCTCAGTGTTAACTGGACAGCTAACAACCTATTCAAACACAAAGCAAGAGAACCATTCCCGCCAACATCTGTTAAACTAAGAACACACGTGGTTTTGATTCTAGTGTCCCACATACCAGTACCCTAGCCCAAAGATTCAGAGTTGCATGCCTGATTGCAAACTGCATTGAGAATGTTTCCAAAAAAAGGAGATATCCATAAACATGCTAGGAACATAAGACTTCCTCAGGAAGTGCTCCAACCGGTCCTATGCTGGAGCAGGACTAGATGATAAATGGCAATTCTGGACATGAGCTGTGAGTTAATGAATGCTTGGGGCCTTTAAGTCTCATCCAAAACTGAATTCCATTATTTCAATGACTTGCAGATTAAAAACATTTGTCTCTAATAATATAGGTCTGTATTACAAAAAAAAAAATTCACTAACATGACTAACAAAAAGAATGAATCCCATTACACCGAGTTCTACAGATAATTATACTGTAGTAGCACAACAGGACATAAGTGCTTCTTAATGCCAGTTCAAGGAAGCAAAGAACAGCAACAGACACCTACAAAAACCTACAAATTGAACCTCATGTCAGCACACAGACAGCTGAGTGTACAGTCAGCATGGGGCCATTAAGTACTAAGCGTTAATTCAGCAATGTGACCGTGATGCTGGTTTCACAGAGGCATGCCCAACTGATGTGACAGGAGGGCCTGCCTTCCTCCTCTACCCAGATCTTCCTGATGGCTGGAGCCCCCTGGCACTAACGTGTTCCAGCTGCGCGCATCTGGCTGGTAGATGGTGAATTACCAGACACATTCAGAGTGAGGCACTCAACAGGCCAATAGCAGCAAGGGAAAAAACCCACCCTTTGCGGCCAATTTCAATGGACAAGCCCTGGCTGCTGAGGACTGCGCACGCGTGCTCCTGGGCCCAGGGCATACCTTTGCTTACAGGCCTGAATAAAGGGGGTGGTGGGCATAGGCGGGGAGAATGACCACGACAGAACACAGACTGCAGCATCTCCTCTGGGGGTCAGATTACAGGCCTAAGTCTGTAATTAACACGTAAACCAGATCACAAACCAAGTAGGGAATATTATAACCCCTCCTCTGTACCCTCTCCACTGATCCATTTCCGTTCAGGATCTGGCAACGAAGCTTTTATTCTCCCTGTGAGCAGCCTGGATTGCTACCCGGGTACACAGGACACGGGTGCTCTGTGGCCAACGTGGTGCAGAAGTCCTTCACAGAACACTAGAACTGCTCTTCTCAAGCAAGGATAGAAGTCGGTGGGTCACAGGCCTATGCTTGCTTTGTGGCACTCTCCAGTATGGCCTTCTGCCCAAGCACAGCCCTGCAGCCAGGGGACAGCTTTGGCACTGCACAGCTGTTTACCATCACCCGCAGTTACGCAACAGATTTTATCTTCAGATGGGTGTTTAGAGTACCCACTCCACAGGCTCCCCCTCACCCCCCAGAAAACAACACCCATCAACTCTGCACAGCAAGTCACTCTCCAAAGTTTTCCAGCATTTACAGCTGAAGACCAAAATCCACAAGATAAAAAGTACCACAGGAGTAGTGCAGGAAGGATCCCAGAGAGACACAGAGACCAAGGTCATTATCAATGGAAATAAAACCAACTCCTGGGCCTTAACACCCCCCACAGAGACAGAAAAAAAATTGAAGCAGCCTGGGGAATGTTTGAGCAAACTATGGGCTAGTTGGCTTACTCCGTGTCAGTGAAAATCCAGACACTGGTCACTCACAACTGCAGTCTGTCCACAGGATCCAGAACACAGAAATACTGCATTGAGGAGGTCGTAGGGTTCACATTGCACTAGCAAGTTGTAGCGAGATAAGGTCACATATTAGCCCATTTAACACACCTCAGCTGATTAGAAGCCTGTGGAACCAGGACAACTCAGCTGTGGCCAACAACTTCGACTCCAACACTCTGAAGTTCAGGTAAATTTTACTGGAAACAAAGGAAGTGTGCTGGCCTTCATATAAGGCCAGTTTTCATGGATTCAGGTTTCAAATGAAGCAAGCCCACTGATTTTTAGAGACTGTAAATGAAGACAGGAAAACCTGGCCCAGATGGAGGAACTACCAGTTAAGTCCCTACATTGAACTAGGAGCACCTCACACTGGATTATTCACCAAAAGCACAAAACTTCAACCTGAAGCGCACCCAGCTCTTCTTCCAGTCATGCTGGGGTAAGAGTTTTGAAGACATATTCTGCGCTGGTACCTATTAGACTGGATAACACAGGTTTGTTGATGTCTAGAGATTTGATCCACAGAGGCTGACATATTTGGTTCACTGCTGACACAAGTTAAGTAGGTCTGTTTAAATGCATCAGGAAGTGTTCTGCAAATGAAGAATCTCAGAGGAAAAAGGGTTAGCACCTCTTCAGATGTTCCAGGTGACAAAAGGCAAGAATTACAGGACAGAGATTCAGTAAACTGATAGACCCAACACTCCCCACTCAGCTGAAGCCCACCTGTATTTCCACTTCAAACTCATCTGAGAAGTTCAACACAGCTGGGAAATCCAACTTGCCATTTAGTGCTGCGGTGCCAAAACACACAAAGAACAGCTAGTTTCATACACAGGCTGTTGTGCTTCACCTAGTATGTTGAGCCAACAGTAGCTATCAGTGACCACACCTCACACAGAACCATGTAAAGCAGCAGTACTGTTTTTGTCTAAAAGAAAGGCTGTGTGAATGCCTCACCATAGCATAAGATTTCTGCAATGCAAAGCACCACATCTCTGCTGAAGAGAACGGGGATTCACACCTGCCGATACTGTACCTGGCCTTTTGAAGAGCAATCTACCACTTTTTACACAGCACTTACTTCATAAAAGTAGGAAGAATTCTCCCAACTTCAAGGGTCAGTGCAACTTAGCTGTAGAGACATCCAATTTACACATCCAATCTCCTATTAGTGTGAACACTGGAAGTTTTCCAGTAGCAGTAGATACCAATATATAGCAATTTTAAGCCTAGAGACATGAGGCTTACTTTTCTTCATCACCTAGAAACCTATTTGTCTAGCTGTGCTTCAAGATTTCTCCACCCCATCACCAATATACTGCACAACTTGGCCGACATAGAGCACACCAGGGGAGACACACATTGTCTACACAGCTTCAGGGTACACCTGGCAGCTGTCTAATAACTCCAGAGCAAACTCAGACTGCCACCTTAGCACAAATAAACAGAGCTCACCAGAAGGGTCTGTTTGATAAATGAAAACGTCTTGTTTGGAATTACTTCCCAAATATTGTCTTACGCCTCATGAAACACGGATACAATAAGCATTCAGTTAAACAGCCAATCGAGGAAAAGTAAGGATTAAGAAGCCATTTTATATTTAGCTAGCAAATAAATGGTGGGGATTCACTCAGTTCAGTGGTCTGTTGAAGGTCTCCCAACAGGTCAGATTTGTGCACATCAGGTGTGCCATTTGTTAGGTGTCTCAGGTTTCCCCAGTTTCAGACAAAAGGCAGAATAATAAAGTTGCCTAAATTCTTCCCCAGATCTTTTGATAAGAGTTACCACCAGTTTCTTCCTAGAGAGAGGTTTACACTTAAAACTATCAAAAAGCTTCTTCAGTCTCCAAAAGTCAGTGGACATCAGAGGATTAGCAGGAGAGTAGAGTGATTCAAGCACACCTTCTGATATGACCTGGGGTTAGCAAACCTCTATCACCAGATCAGGACCTTCTCTCTACTCATTCTGACCAGAAACCAGCACAATTAAAGTACAGGGTCCACACTATTGTTCCCTGTGCCTTTGCAGAAGACTCCCTGCACATAATGCTTTCCCCTGCTGTGGAAACCCTGAATGGCCTCCAGACTTACAGGGCTGCAATTCCATCTCAGCATGCAATTCAGAAAATTTCTCTAAGAGAGATTTAGGCTATAGGGCAACCTCTGAAAATGCTGGCAGCAAAGCACATACTTTGACCAACCTTTTCTTTCTAGTGCTACCCATTACTTGGAAATAGAATGGCTGTTGAAAAGTCCATTAGCTGATATGCCAAGAGGCTCCAAACCCAATCCATCTTAAATACAATGTCATGTATTTTTACAGCTGTAGATTTAAAGAGGAAAAAAGCTTAAGTGGCAGAGAATCAATTCCCCACCCCCATGCCTGGTGTCTGTACTAAGTAAACCTAAAACAGCCTTGAAAAGCAGCTTTCTGCAAACAATGCAGCTGTTTGCTTTCTTTTGGGGGCAAAAAAAAAAAAAAAAGAAAAAAACCCTTTCCCCTAGAGAAGAAATCATTACTTAGTCATAGAACAACGCAAACTTATCAAACCCTATGAGACTGAACCCCTCAAGATTCTGGTAATAGGCTATACCCTTTATGTCTCCCAACAACAGCTTAAACCCCGTCCTGGTCAGGAGAGCTAGAAGTCTTTACTAGCTGACCAAGGTTCCTCCATGAAATCAGTTCATGGCCTTTGTCCCATTCTCTCAGCCAGATTTCCACATGACAGAAGCTACCACCACTGGCAGCTCTCCACTGACCAAACAGCCATGGAGAGTACCATCTTACTATCTACAGATTATGCCCTTACAGGTGGAAGAAAAAACCCCGCATCTGGTGGACGTAGCATGGGTTTGAACTACTAGAGCCAGTGCTGTTCCTCTCCCATGGTATAACAGCACCACACGCGTCCTGCCTCAGCCGAAAACACGTTATCTGCATAACTCTAATAGTTTTTACCTATACATATGTATCAAGTCAAACAGGACTTATTCAGGAAGAAAAGGGGCAACCGAAGCACAAACACCAGATTTCAGCAGAGATACAGTCATCTTTGGGAATGCTGAGAAGTGTCTTAACTTCCTTAAGGCAGTGTCAGACTGCATTTTGAGGAGCAAGTAACATCATTAAGCCTTGTCAACTCTGCAAAGTTCAGATGCAAGGCCAAAGACCCCCAGTGCTTGACACGCCATCAACTGGGATCAGGTCCCCATGAGATCCGTGAACAAACACCAAGGCAGGACTGAAGTGTCTGCCTCGTGAACTGGCATTGAGTCAGACAGGACCAGAGAATTAGTGGCCTGGATGGGCATTTGAGTATCAGCTCCAGATTAAGCCAAGACTCCAAAATAAAAGCCACATCTTCCAAAGCAAGGTCTAGCATCTTGGGTCACTTCTCAGCAGAGCACCATGATTTGCTTTCTTCAAGCACAGTAGCTACAACCAAGTGACTTACTCTTACACAACTACATCCACTTTGTACAAACTATGACCGTGCAGCACCACAAGAAGCTCTCAAGATACAAGTATGTGGAGAACACTTTCACCGCAACTTAAACAATTCCCAGAATTGGAATTGCATCTATTGCATCTATGGAACTTGAAATGAGATTAAAGGAGACAGAACAATAGCACTGATCCCAATTCTCTTGAGATTAAGGTAGATAAAGAGCAGCTGTGGACACAGGCCATCTTTTCTGTTTTATCCTTCTGCTAGAGACAATATCCATAACAGAAACCAGGGCAACAAAAAGTCAGAAGTAATGTCCATTCTGTGGTCAAAACAACTTGCACAAAGCTTGCAAAATCCACACATTGAGTGTGGCCTTCCCATGTCTAAAACTTTCCAGAAGTCAAAAAAAAACTTGAGGGCTACTGGAGCTCCAGTAAAGAGGCAAAGCTGCAACTTAAATGACACTTTTATAGGAATAACAGTATTGATCTTTCCAAATAAGATTTTAACACAACAAGCCTGAACCAGGTTACAAAAAGGTGCCATGGAAAGTGTTAGGGGCACAGAGAGCTCAAGCGACTCACCTGAGGACACAAGCAAAGCAAATGCAGAGATGAGAATATACCAACCAGATCCCACACAACTGCCTCCTGGTTCAAGCGCCACTTAGACTCTGTAGCAATCACAAGCAATGCAGGATCAGCAGCCGGGGTGTGAGCTTTGAACCCACAGCCTGCTGCCTGGGACACAGGGTTGTTATCAGCAGAGCCACACAGACACTAAAAGCAAATCTTTCGTAACATCTCCACAGAGGACTTTCATTTCTCCCTCATTTGCCAAATTAATATCAGACACCGAGCTTCCTATTCCATGAAAACTTAATTCAGCAAGAAGTGTTTTCTTCAAGATCACCCAGGTCACATCACAGGGTTTACACAAACTCCCTGTTACTAGTAACATGACTTGAGAGCTTCTGGATCAACAGGCAAGAATTTAATTAGGACCACAAATAATATTTGGGTGGCAGTTCTTGGCAAGATCTACTAGTTTACATCACTTTACGCACACTGGCCTTAGGCTTGGTTGTAAACAGGTTCTGGCTTTGTTCTCCAGCCCATAGTAACACTGAGTGCAACTAGTACATCGCTTTCAACATGGCCATCCACCTGCCCTCTAAATAACAGTGATCTGTATGACAGCAGCACTTCAAGATCCAGCTTCATGATAATCCCCAACCAGTTTGATTAATTTTCCCTCCTAGAGGACCACGTCAAGTTTTGCACAACTAATATTAAAGGACAGTGTTTCATCAGCTGCCCAATGTTTTGGCACTCTCCTGGAATCCCTATAGTGACTTGCCACCTCTGATCCAGATAAAACGTAGACATCCAGTATCTTACTGACCTAAAGGGTCCTTAAGGCAGATACTGAACACTGAAAAAACTTCCCTTTGGTGTCTAAGGGGGCCCGATCTCACTATTCACAACCAGCTGTAAATCCTGCTATTAAAACAATTGTTAGACTCTGATCTCATGAGGTCCCTTCCAAACCCCTACAATCTGTGATTACTGATGAAACCAAGCCCAATACTGGATGTTGCCTACTGCATTAGGTACCACACAGAGAAGGGGACCTGGACCTTGCTGACAAGCTGGTATAACACAGTGGGATATTAGGGGCAGACATTTCACTTCCCAACTATTTAGGCAAAATGGTAAGGGGGTTCTAAAGGTACCTAGCCTCAGCACTAGGACTGAGCAAACAGGTTTTCCAAGAGTCAGTCACCCTGAGCACTCCACTACGAGCAGCTGAACATTTTGAAAGACATGGCTCAGAAGTACCATACTGAGCACTAAAATCCTGGTCCTGCACACTTCAGAGTATCTCCCTTCTCTCTTCCATCACAGCTGAACAACAAAGATGCATTCCAGGTCACAGGCAGGCCCATTCCCAACAATCATAAACAAACTACACGGAGCAGTTCACCCAAATTGTCAAGCAGGAGCTTATGAAGTACTCCATAACACAAATCACACTACATTTTCCAACACCCTCAGTGCCTCCTTAGACACCTGCACAAAGCCACATCTTCAGAAATGGCCAGTGTTTTATAATCTTCCCTTGTGATACCACATGACAAGCTGTTTTGAAAACCTGTGACAGGAGAGCAACGTCTGCTTACCAGAATGACCCCAAAAATGGGGCTGTCATTACTTCTAGCATGTTCAAAAGGCCCTTTGGTGAAAGTAAATGCAGCTCCAGTGCAATGGAGGAAGTTGAGCTCGCATGCACCACAGCCAGACTGACCCAAAGAAAGGCACAGGCAGGAGACTGACACACACTTCGGCAAGAGGAATTGCTCAAATGTCAAGTATAACACTCGAGATGAAACAAATACAGCCATCTACAAAAAAAAACCCCAAGCAGCTTCTACTGGAAGGTTGTGAAATATGTGAAGCATTTCAACGTTCAATATTACACTGAACATCCCCTACTTCCCCCCCCCCCCCAAAAAAAAACCAAACCAAAATCTAGTCCATTCTCCGGCAAAAGCAAACAAAAAAGCTAATTTGCTTTATCACGGCCAATGTCCAAAAATCCATAGTCCATATTAGCAGATTTTTTTTTTGGCTCTCAAAGAATGAGCTTTTCTCTAGTGGAATCTAGAAATAATAGAACATCCTGCTAAAATAATAATTGCGACATTTGAGCTCAATTCATGCCATTAAGCTTTGATCTCTGAGCAACTATAGTACCATCAGTACACAGTCTGCAAAAAGCTGTGTTACACAGCCCCACTTACTTTTTCCAGATGATGACGCATCCTGTTTGAGGACGTTATCTGTGCGACTAGGAAAACGGATGAAGCATTTCACATTGCAAAACATACTTCTCTGCTTGGCCACAGGCTCCAGGGGCTCCAGAGGGAGGAGGAAAGCAGAGCTCCCCCAGGAAAGCCAATCCCATCAGCTTTTGGGAAAAGAAATCCACAAGCTCAGAGGGTGTAAGGCCAGAAACACTTTGAACTGCTATCCCTTCCACAGCACATCCTGCTCATTGAATCACCTTAGACAAAGTAGCCATAAATGGTTAAACAAAGTGCAATGCTGGTAGGTGCTCCAAGGTCCTACTACAGAGTGACTAAAGCATCACCAGGGTGCTTGTATCTTCTAAGGACCAAAGTTACCAAGCCTTGAAGCTTTATCATGTTTGTAAGGACTTTTTTTTTGCCTTGTCCTACATATTGGTTTCACAGCCTGCTCTTCATCTTGAGAGATGACAAGGACACAAACAATGCCCAGTATAAGACTAAACTGCAGTTAGAGGTGTACACCTGTCCTGTAACATCCAAAGAAACTTGACCATTGTTTTCCTCTTGATCTTCATTATTTGGAACCATCATGCCATAAGCCAGTATGTGTTCAATAACAGAGCAGGACACATCATCACTTACACCACAGACAACATCCAAGTGGTGCCTTCAGTATTCACTGGCATAAAGAATAAGCTGCCTGTTAAGCTTGATGTGTACACAACTACACTGATCTGTGGCACAGGCATAAGTAACAGCAGATGAAACAAAAAACCCACCCCTGAACTATGCAGAACAACATCAGCCAAGAAAAAGCCTCTAGCACAATGGAAGGAAATTACATTGTCAAAAAAAAAAAAAAAAAAAAAAAAGGCAACAAGCTGGCAAAGACAGTATTTAGCAGCCATTGTCAGCCTGAGCAGAGTTTCATCATTTAAAGCCTATGACAGGCAGGCCCAGAACCAGTCTTCAACTCCCCCAGGGTTACCACTCAACTGTATAGATTTGGAAGCTAATAAATCACTAAAGCAATAAACAGGTGTTCAGGTATCTTTGAAAGTATCATAATGTCTACTATGAAGAGGAATTAATTTCTGATCAATCTTAGCAATAGATACAGAGCTCAATAACCACTTATCTCTAAAGTTATTCACAGAAGAGTATGAAAGTAATTGGCACAAATGATAAGGAAGCCCATATGCCTGCTACAGCAGGTGTGGCACAGGGCAGATAGCTGGGTGCATGCTTTCTGGGAGTGCTCCTGTCTTCCCCATTTGGCCTGACCCACAGAGGAAACAGTCGTTCCACATGCTGTATGTTCTTCAGCTCTGGCTGTACAACTCACACCCCTGCTGCTGAAGCTTCAGTCATTAGGGTCACCATGACAGTTAACAAGCAGGACAACATATGCTCATCTTAACATCACACATGGACAGATCTAAGAGAGATATGGAGGACAATTTGTTCATGTCCTAGGCAGCACCTCCTGACAGAGCTCCATTAGTTTTCTTCTATACTTTCAAGGGACCAAACACTCATGTGAAGAGCTATGGTCTACTCCATTTCAACCAAATGACCCAGAACACACTGCAAACGCATGCGGAAGCAGCATGAAACACCAGAAGAAAAAAACTTAAGCTTGCAAGCAAGAAACGTAAACTTTTCTGTAAACAGAAGTTAATGGATATAGGACTCAAAGCACTTTTTCTGTTGAGCTTAGGACAACCTCAATGTTGCTCCCTGAGAACGTTCTACTGGAGTCATGGCAAACGCCCTACAGACAATCCAGCTGATTGCAATTTTGTCTGGTTTTATATATAAATACAATTGGGAGTATAGCCTTAGTGGTGTAGAATACTAAAAGCACATTGCAGGAACTGGGAATGAAGCTCTGGAAGACAGAGCAATCAGAACAAAAAAAACCCCAAAACAGCCTGGAAAAATAAGGTCTGAAGGAGTCTGAATACAGATGGTATACAGGTGATGGCATCAGTTTGCTGAAAGAAAGAAGTGGTCCTGGATCTCCCCAAAGACAGTAGAAAAACTCCTATCGCTTACTGCAGGATGAATATCTAAATATAGGCTTGAGAGAGCTGGTAAGCAAAGCAGTAAGAACTGCTACTCTGATTTATATAGGATAAAAAAAATAAAGTGTTTAAAATACTTCAAAACAAAGACAATCAATAAAAAGCACTTCAACCAACAGCTACAGGATCAGTTTAGTTTATCAAACAGGAACATATCATTTAGAATAGTAGATTTTGAACTTCAACTCCAGACCTGCTATCATAATGAGATGTCCATGTGTCTGTGCTCAGAAAAGGTTGGTGCTGCTTTACTATTTGGATGAGTTTCACGGTTTATTTTACTCTGTTCAAATGGGGCCTTCACTGCTCCACCAGCAGGCATAGCCAAACTCCTGTTACAGGAGCATAATTACAATACAGGGAAGAAGAAAAAAGCCATTCCCTAGAATATCAGTATATCCCACATGACTACAGCCCTCAGCCAAGAGAACACGTTATGAAAATTTGCTTGCTTCTTTTGAAGGCACAAGCATTCACCTGGTAGAACAGAAGTAATATCCAAAACATTGGGACTTAAGCCCAGGATACTGAAACAGGTAACACAGCCTACAGTCTTTAAAAAGATTATTTTTTTATCTGCTACAGGTGAGAAAAGCCCACTTTCACTTCTATCATGAAGAGAATAAGTTTTTTTGATCTCTTTACCCTAATGATGGTGAAGGCAGGTAAGAGGAAACAGGCCAAATCATCACAAGATGGGGACAAGGGTTACAAGCCAGGTTCTCCCATGCCTTAGTCAGGGTTTTGTTACCTACAATACTACCACCACTGCTGCTCTGAGGCCTACCATGTATCTTAAATTTGACTTTTACTAAGGTAACAACCAATAATACTGATGAATTGGTTGCACAGTCTGCTTTCCCACTCCCAGTAACCACCATTCACCTGGCAACAGGCTTGCAAAACTGGGGTTTGTTGCAAGGAGCCAAGCAAGCCGGGCAGCAGCAGGCTCTGGCTACTTTGCTCTTCCTCACAGCACGGCCTGCCATTTGCTAAAAAGGAAACCAGGCCTCCAGAATGATCTCTGAACCATGTGGTCAGAGGCTCTTGCTCTGTTTGTTCTTTCCCAGAGAACGACCTTGCTATCTAGCCCAAACCAGAACAGTCCTGGAAAGGCTCTTTTGCTCGCCTTTTTCTGTCTAATACCAATCGTTTCCTAGCAAAGTTAGCATAATGCAAACCCATCTCTTGCTGCATTAGATAAAGCTCTGCTAAGCAACACTCCTCCAGAAAATAACAAGAGGAAAAAGGTCAGCTTGTGTATGGATATTTGTGCCATTCAAACTGATGTGCATTCTTGTAATCTGTGCTAAAGCTTTTTTCACTAATAACCCAATGAATAAAGACCTGAATGCTCCCATTTTTTCCTACAGCATTAGCAGTTGTGTCAGGAAAGCTGCATCAACAGTTTACCATCCTACTCTGTTTTGCTCTCAGCCCTTGAGACAAGCTCACATTTCCCCCCCCAACCATGACAAGTTCTATAAAAGACAGGACTAGCTTTGCTGTAACGTATTTTAGAGAAACAGAGTAAAAAAAAGGAGAACGGAGTACTCCAGCCAGTAGTTCAAACCATGATAATTCACAGTTGCTCTGTTGTATTTCTGTTGGTCATACAAAACTCAAAGACACATAGCTACAGAACAGGAAATAAAATTTTAACTTTTTTTGCGGCGATCATGTTTTAAACACTACAAGTAGAGTCTCACCATGGCATTTTTAATCTATACTCTTAATATCAGTAACTGCAGATGTACATTGTGGTTAACTACACGGACAACTTGCAAGCATTCAGAATTCAAATCTTATTTACACCTCAGCTGGCCTAACTATGAGACAATCTCAGGGAATTTCAATCATATCAGACCTGCAAGTCCTAGCTACCTTCAATCAACAAGGCAAGTATGACCTATGTATAAAACATGTTTTACTAAATAGCAGGTTCTGACTCTAGCCCCTCTCACAATAGGGGTCATCAGGAATAACCAGCCTAATGGAAACAGACTGGTGTTTGGCCAGCCACAGCCTCTGGATTTATTTCAGGATTTGGTGTGTTGCCCAGCCCAGGAGACCTATGCAAACACCAAGGGTGCTTGCTCCAAGGTTACTTAAACAAAGTGGTAGTCTGGTCCGCTTTCTGCTCGGCCCCTGTCATCATCTTTATGCTGGCACCAGTGCTCAAAGTCATGAGAAGACTCTGAACACAGGATGCTGAAAAAAAATAAAATAGATCACCAGGCAAAAAGAGTTTGTTCTTAATTACTCACCCTGGTTTAGCAAACTCCACCAACAACAGCAAGGAGGATGAAACAGGAGTGCAAAAGAGAACATGCGCTCAGGGAAAAATGAAGGAGATTCATTACTGGCTCACTAGCAACCTTCAATTATACTGGATTAAAGTTCTGAAGAAACCACACCCTGTGAAATACTGTGCCTGTATGGTGCAACGCGTGTGATAAGCGCTAGCAGAGCTGATCATGTTTGGCCACAGACGGATGAGTTCTTCCTCCTGCTCCGTCTTTGTGGGTCTAACTCTGACAGGTGAACCCACTGGTGAGACAACAGGCTTGCAGGGGTGAAGGCAAGGGAAGACTTCTTTCCAAATTTGTGTGTATTATGCTTGAACAACACTTCAGACCTTGCACACACCAGCCCAGAACTTGCATAGAAGGTACAGAGCCTCTTTCCTCAAGTTACTGAAGCTTATTCCCGAATTACACTGGACTGTGATGTTGCCCTTGCATAGACAGAGGGGAGTTTGGGAGAAGGAATGCTAGAGAAAAGCCTACTCCTGGAACAAAGCCCAAAATAATTTCACTGACTCTTTTGAACTCATGGTTTTCTGTAGTTCAGCATTTCACTAGGAGCCAGTCTTATCTATACTGTGTTGGGGGACGTCAAGTTTGGTGTGGAACCACGTCTCTGCTCACACCAATAGTAATGAGCTACGCTCAGTTCTGAAAACAAATTTAGCATTACAAAAAAGGTTTGCCAGCACCTTCCTGTGGCAAACTGATTTATAAACATGCCTAAATCTCACTAGGTGAGGAAACCATTAGGAAACTTTCCTGCTCACACTGCTATGCAGCTGTATTCAGAGGAAATTTGGAAACAGCATCCAGATGACTACCACAGCTCCTGCAAAAGCCAAAGTTTCCACAAAGCTGCACCCAAAGGTGGTTGTTTCCCTTAAAAAAAACACACCTTTGTTATATGGCTAAGTATTTCAGAAGCAACATAACAAGGAAAACACTACAAATACTTGGGGCTAGCTGCCCAATTTATTTCTCTCTAACCCCAAGTGAGAGCAACTGTGATCTCTTGCTACCCAGAGGCCAGCAGATAGCTCCTTGGAACACCTAGAATGAGCATTAAAAAAAAAAAAATAAAGTTTACACTTCTTTAAAATTCAGGCATTCTCAATTTCAAAAGTTCAATATATTTACTATATGCCTCGTGTTTCATGCTACCAAACTTACTTTGGCCCACACTTTGTAAAAAGCTGGCTTCTAATTCTAACCACAGTGAGCCCTACCAACTTCTGGTTACATGAGAAACAAGGCGCTCAAGTGTCATGGGTAAAGGCGTCCGACACCTGCCCTTATTTGTCCAAGCCCTACCGCTCTACTTCACGTACATTAACATTCAAAGTTACACACTCAACTGTGAAGACCCACCAACAGGGTTTCTATCCATTACATCAGTAACAGGCTGCAGAGTCTCAGGTAGTACCCATTTAGCTTAATGGCCTGCAGGGGCATCACAGAATCACGAACTTATCTGCATCACAGGGGAGTCTCAGCACAGGCTGCCATTCCCACTTGTTAGGGAAGCAGGCGGTGTGCCACAAGGGCCAAGAACAAAAAGCATCTGCACTGTATGTTTACTACCATGACCCCCTTTCAAAACTCAGTGAAATTGCTCAATTACAAAAGCCTTTCCACAGCAAGCTTGGCCATCTGTTGTTAATGGAACATCCCCAAGACGTGGCTGCTCTCTGCTGTGCAAGAAGCAACTCAGTTTTTTAATGGCACCTTGGAACTTATTTTTAATGTGTAAATCTGTATTAGTGATTTCCAAGTCCAAGTTCTCTTTAGGCTTCAATTCAATGCGTTTATAAGTGTGCAAGGATATGCTTACATCCCTGTGGCTTCAGTAGGGTCTGTAAAGATCAACCTTGAACCTCCAAATTATTCACAGGCCCTTAAAATCACCAAGCCCGAGAACTAGGGGGGGCAAGGGGGGGGGGGGGGGGGGTTAGGGAGGAGGCACTCCCGTTTTATGCTTAAAACAAGGAAACGAGTTCCTAACGTGAACTTATAACTGGGGTATCTTCCCTGAAAAAATTTCGAGCATCTGGGCAGTCACGCACCTCCAGGACCACGCAGCAGTGTTTTGTCAGAGGCTGAGGACAGGCTGTAATGTTGCAGCAACCCAGGCTCAACAACCCCCTGGCACGCAGGGCCAAGGCTTGCTGCGTGCGACTGAACCTCCTGCCCATCGCAAAAGCGGCCGGATCGATCTCCGACCCTCACATCCCCCCCTCATCCCAAGGCCCCTCCCCTCGCGACTTCGCGGGATTCCCAGAGGAGCGAAGGCGATGAAAGCCCTCCCGTTATCTTCTAGCGCCCACCAGGGCTGCGAGAGGCGGCGGTAAGGTGAGCCACCCCCAGCGAGCGCTGCCAAGCCAGAGTCGCCTCGCTCAGGACCAGCTAAAATAAAAGAATTATTTAAAAAAAAAAAAAAAAAGTAAGCAGACATAAAAAAAAAACCCAAACCCCGCTATTAGCCCCTTCCCAATCCCCCGCAAGCCATCCTCCGAGCTACGCTCCTGACGGGCTGAGCGCGGCGAGCGGCACCTCGCCGGGAAACAAAAATCAAACCAAACACCAAAACAAGAACACCAAACCACACCAAAACACCACTTGTTCGCGCTTTTGTCTCCCTTGTGCTCCCCCCGCCCCCTCCTCTCGCTTCACGCCGCTTGCTCCAGGCGGAGCAGGGGACAAGTGGGTAAACTGCTGCTGCTGCTTCTCCCCCCGACAGCTGCCCGCGGCGCGTCCTGCCCTCCCCTCCACCGCCTACCTCCCCGGCCGGCAGCCGCCGTCGGTACCGCGGGGCGCCGAGCCGCTGCTCCGCTGCCTCCGCTCCGCTACACCCTCCCGGCACCAGCGCCGGCCCCGCAGCCGCTGCCGGATACCCGCGCCCCGCAGCGACTCTTATAGGGCGGCGGGGAGCTGCCCGCGGCCGGGACGCCCGCCCCTTCACCGACGGGGACGCCCAGGAGTGCTCTTGTCCCCGTCCCCACGCCTCTGGCGTCCTCTATCCTTGTTGTCTTCTCTTTTTCCTCGTTCCCTTTTCCCCCCCCCCTCTCCCTTTCTGCTCACCCACCCGGTTTTTTTTCCCCTTTTCCCTCTGCAGCAGCTGCTGTTTGGGTAGGGGGGAGGGAGGGGGGGGGCGGGCGGAGGAGGGGCGGGGAAGCGGTGATTTGCATGTGGGCGTGCACATTGCAGCCAAAATCAAGCTGCGAGGCTGTGCATGTCCTCCTCGACCTCCCCCCGCGGCAGGACACGAATGGCGTGGGCTAGCTGCCTTGCTTTTCGCGGAACCCCGCGCTCCCCAGTGCCTGAGAAGCATCCCAGCCCCCTGCACCTGGATCCCACGCCGCCTCCCCGCCGGTCCTTCCTGAGGACCACTGGCAGAAAGAACAGAAACCTGAGCACCGCGTTACCTGGGAAGTCAGTGAGGTTCCACGACCCTCAGCTCCACACCTGCTCTGTTCCCTGCATCTCCAGCGCTGAGCCGGTATAAACAGGTCTCAGAAACATCCTCAGCCATCCAGCTACATGGCAGACTGAGAGCGCTGGCGTGGCAGAAATCAATCAACAATAATCAACTTCATCATGACCAGAATGTCTCCTCCGTGGCACTCATGGTAAGGAAAAGGCAAGGAACTGTGAAAGCCAACACTTTGATATGTACCCATAAATAAGGTGATGAATTCAGTCGAGTCAGTTCTTGGAAAAACTGATGACCACTCAGAAATTTTAAGAAAAAAAGAAAAACAACAGCCCCCACCCTACTTATTTTAAAAGGTTCACAGTGCCCAACTTGGCTTGCTCCAAACACAAAATCCATAAATGACTGTTTTAGCTACCTGAGAAATGGCCTGTGTTACTGATCTTGGCAATTAAATTCTCAGATGGCTGAGGGTGTCACAGTTCCTTGTCCTCTCAGAAGGGCTCCTCCCCTAGAAATATCACCCATCACACGACCTCTTCCTAATCTCTTGCTTGGTACACAGCAGGAGCACTTGAAGACGCTGCCGTGCAACCTGGAAGCGCAGCAGAGCATTCTCGACGCATAAAACCTTCTGTGAATGAAAACAAGTCATGCACAAAAGGCAGACAACTCCAAACTACGGCTCCGTCTGCCGACATCATACACCGCCACTGCTCCTCTGCAGTGAAGTGGTTGATGTTAGGGGCACGCTGCTAATGCTCTGCCTTATTATGAGCAATCCGGGTGATACGTGGTTACTGAGGAAACTGTATCTCCGAGTTTCCCGACTTGTATTAGGATGCTGAGCCTGCCACCGTTGTGTTTCCTTGAGTGGCGCAGAAATACAAATAACCTGCAAGCAAACTCCAGAGAGCACAGGCTAATTGTGGTCTGGAATAATAGTGTGCACTGGAGCCTCATAGATAGCAGTAAATGCTCAGATTAATAATGTAGACCCTCCTACACTGAAAAAAAGCTGACATCTTCATTTTGGCACTGACACAAACTCCTTCGCTCACTGACCATCTCACAGAGATGCTCAAGCCTGGACAAAATTAAAAAGCTCCTGGTTCTGATCTCGGTACCCCTAGTGTGGCTGCTATATAACTTCACTGACTTAAACACATTCACTCTGGTCATACCTTCATCTGGCTGTAAAACTGAAAAAGACCCAGAAAAAAAAAATAGGGTCTTTCATGAAAAAATGCAGCTGTGTGTCTTTCGCCACATCCCAGAGCTTTAAATCTTTACACATTTCCAAACACTTGCTGGGTCATAACTTTAAAGTGCAAAATAAATACTTTTAGCATGTTTACTCAGAACACAGGGCGAAGGAAAGAGTACATCCAGTTTATTACCAGGAGTGTTAAGGCTCATCCCACATGGTAAAGAGCGTGGAAGAGGGTAGGGCATACCGGATAGTGACCTGACACCAGCTGAAGCAGCACTACATCAGTACCAAAGAGCTGAAAATTGCTGTGCCACTGGTGTCTTCTTAAACCAGGTTCCTTAAGGAAAGTGTGGAGTTTTTCAACATCATCAGAAGGCCGGATTTTTTAAATTCTGGAAATCAGTATCTGTAACCACTGTTAAGGCATCTGGGCAACGTTTTCCAATAAAGCAGCTAATACACAGCTATTCATAAGAGGCAAATGAAGCTTTTAAATTGTTTTGCTCTGTTAAAATACCTGTAGGATGGTGGGAAAGCATCTTTGTGCTCCTCTGGACAGGATTTCCCCACTTTTGTATTCTTCTGGTTGCACGGTCAGGCCACTGAAAGACAAGCCCTGATAAATGGCACAAGGATGACAAGGAGAGGGGTGCAGAGTCAGATCCAGGGGCTGGGCAGACACAAAGTCCATATTCATGCTGGGAATAGTTTCTAAGAATAAAGATTTCCTCCACTGACCATACTTACATTTGGGTGGCTTGAGTTTTCACAGTGGATGAGCACGTACAGCTCCTTGACATTTCGCAGGGATATTTGTACCTCCCAAGTCCTACAGCCACAGCAAAACATTGTTTTGGGTATTGTGTCCTGTGGAAGGTATGACAGGCCTTTGCAGGCAAAGCAGTGTCAACCAGCGAACTCTGCTTAATTTAATGTACTGCCAATTAACACAAAATTTCAACTACTGATTCAGATACTGCTGGGGGCAGGGATGTGAGGCGGGGAGGGGGGGGAAAGAAGACATAAGCAATGAAACACTTAGGGAAAGCACTTTTTTTCCTCCCTCCCCAAGCCCAGCTCCAGTTAGGCACCTCTCCCACCCCTTCCTAGTCTCAACATCCCTTGGTTTCAACAGGTGTCTTGCTCAGTCCCTCACCACTCCTTCTGTGAGACACTGGGCAATGTGGGAAGTTGGGATCCAGTGTGTAAAGGTTTCTTTCCACTTCTTCTTGCTTCTTATTCATGTTCCCAGATTCACAGAATGGCAGGGGTTGGAAGGGACCTCTGAAGATGAGCTAGTCCAACCCTGCTGCTAAAGCAGGATCACCTAGAGCAGGACACTCTCCAGTAGTTCCCTGTCTTTCCTGAACTGGGGAGCGCAGAAATGGACACAGCACTCCAGATGTGTCCTCACCAGGGCAGAGTAGAGGGGGAGGGTAACTTCCCTTTACCTGCTGGCCACGTTCTTCTCAGTGCACCCCAGGACACCATTGGCCTTCTTGGCCACAAGGGCACATTGCTGGCTCATGGGTAACCTGTTCACCAAGACTCCCAGGTCCTTCCTTCTATGCAGAACTGCTTCCCAGCAGGTACTGGGAGAGCTGTACTGGTGACTGGGGTTATTCACCCCTAGGTGCAGGACTAGACACTTGCCTTTGTTGAACTTCATCAGGTTCCTCTCCAGCTAACTCTCCAGCCTGTCCAGATCTCACTGAATGGCACCACTGCCTTTTGGTGTGTCAGCCACTCCTCCCAGTTTTGTATTGCCAACAAATTTGCTGAGGGATGGCCAAATTTTCTCTTCCAGGTCGTCCAGGTCATTGACAAATGTGCTGAGTAAGACCAGACCAATCACTGACCGCTGGGGCACAGCACTGGCTACAGGTCTCCAACTAGACTCCGCACCACTTATCCCAACCCTCTGAGGTCTACCACCCAGCCAGTTCTCATTCCACCTCCAGTGATCCAACCCACACTTCCTAAGTTTATTTATAAAGAAGCTATGTGAGACGGTGTCAAAAGCCTCACTGAAGTCAAGGTAGACAACACTCACTGCCCTCCCTTCATCCACCCAGCCAGTCATGCCATCATCTCACCATGTTCCTCCACTGCTCATTTCCTCTTACTGTTCCTCTGCTTCACAGTGCGTCTTACATGGACCACAGTGGCTCCTGGGATGCCATATTCTTGCATTCATCCTCCATGGTCCACAGGTCCCTCGAGGGTGTTCCTCCTCTGGCAAGCAGTGCCTCCTTCCAAGACCGTGTCTCTCCTTCCCACGTGTCTCCTCCACTTCTCCCTCCTACAGATCTCCTCACATTTTCCTCCACTGCTTGCTGCCCTAGAGGCTGCTGCTCCTTCTCGAGTATGTTTGAGCAGAGATGCCTCACGCTGCTGTTATTAGTTGAGGTTTTAGTGCACAGTGGGTTGCTTTCACCCCTTTCAAAGCTGGCTGAAAGCCAACGTGAGTGTCACTGAGGAGCTCATGGCCTCCTCCCTTGCAGCCCCCTGCTAACAAAAGCCTGCCAGTTATGCCCAACACACAGTTCCTATCACATGCACTTTGAGATTAGACCTGACACTTTCTTCTTTTCCAAATATTAGTTTTCTTCAACCTATTACTGCACTACAATGTCCTTTTGCAAGACTGAACAAGCCACCCACGCTAGGGTCCAAGGCTGGGACCAGCAAAGGGACCGCAGCTACTCCACCTATGGAGAGCTCAAAAAAAACCCCATGTAAACTCCTGTTCATGGAAAAGACATTATGTAGTGGAATGAAGGGGTGGAACTGAAAATAGGAAAACACACTGTGTTCCTGCTGAGGAGGAAGTTGTTTCCTCATACTTGTAACTTCTACAAGGCAAAACACACTATCGTTGAGCCTGCAAGATTGGTGACTCCTAACCTCAGGATACAAGAGAAGACTGTGGTCGTAGTCAATCACATCAAGAATTGTCATTCAGTATAAACTGAGGCAGATTTCAGCAATAAAGCAAGCCTCAGTTTAACTCACCTTTTGCAGTCAGCTGTTGAGCTATTTCACCTCAGTATCCAAGCTCTTTTTAGCCCTAGATGACCTAGTCTGGATTAGTTCAGGAAGCTGGGCAGACAGCAGAATAACTATACTTCTATTCAGAAAATTACTTTGCAAAGATCTTTGCTCATCTCTTTTCTATTACTTGACAGTTTTGTAGACCAACCATAGCTTCAGGATTCCTCAATCTTGTATCTTGGGGTACACACTGAAGGTTGAGCTGCATTTCACTATTCTTACTCTACTCTCTCCCTTGATTTGCAATATCTGAGTCAGTGGATGGTGACAGCTTTTATTAGCTCTTCCTGGAAGCAGCTCCCTAACTTTTAGTAATAAATAATTGCACTGTTATTATTTTACAGCAACATAAGCTCTCACTGAGCATCCCAGATTCAGTTTATGTCTCCTAACACGGGAGTTAGTCACTCCAGCCTGGTTTGCAGCCCACTGAGAACAAGTGACTGTATCATTGCTGTTCTCTGCAACCTGCCATGCTCACTTTTCTTCCCATCCTTCTATTAAAAAAAAAACCCAAACAAACCCAAACAACAGGTAACAGGTCATTGCTGATGCTTTGGTCCACCTGGAGAGAAACAGAAGCACTAGCCAAGGTTTAACGACCCTTACGTCCTCTGCTGTGCCCTGCAATGGGAAAGCTCTGAAGTGCCATGCGAAGCAGCAAACCTGGAACCTCTCTGCCCTCCAGACAACGAACATTGAGGCCCTGTCCCAGGGACTGTTCTCATCCTCTACATCTTTCAATATAAACACCAGTTTCAAACTGCCTCCAATCCTTAATAGGATACTTCTAAGCCTTTTAAATAAAGCATAAAGCGTATATTGAGGCTCAGAGACAAGCAAGGCAAGATTTAAGTTGTTACGGGGTAACATTTTTTAAGAAAGGTTATCTTGTGTTTAAGAATGGTGATTTAAAGGCCATCTTTTTGTGAGGTTAGTTGCCAAATGACTGCTGTTATTTAGAGAGCCCACTGCCACAAGCATAGCCTTGTCATTTCTCACAAACACTTAACATTAAATATAAGCAAAATTACATCTGCAGTTATCTATATACAGCAAGGTGCTGTGAGGCTCACTGTTAACAAAATTACTGCATTTGGGATATAAAATACACATGCAACCAAATACTTGGGTGGCAAAACTTCTTTGACTTGGCCAGAAGTAAGCTGATTTTCCCAACCATGGATCTAACCTATAGTTTGAAGAGCAAAGAAAACATGTGGGATTGCCAACTAAAATACTGCGAGCTTATACAAGGTAGCAATTTTACATGTATATTAAGTTTCTCCCTTTCTCAGATTCCCTAGAGGTGTGCTTCATAGCGGCACGCTGTATGTACACATTTTGGCGTGCACTTTTCAGCCTTCCTCTGTGCAACTGTCTTATCTTTTAAAAATTAGCCCAAACCAGAACTCCCTCTGAAATATTTCAGTGCGAATTACACACGTGCTGCCAGGTAACTTTTATGAGGACAGACTGTCCTGCACAAGTGAGGGTTTCTGTGCAAGAAATGTGACTGGATGGATAGCTATGCAGAATGTAGAAGTTCAGTGATGATCAAAGCCCATGGCTTAAAAATTCTGCATTTCATCTCCCACAAAAAAAATTGGTCTTGCTAAAAACATCCCTAGTGCATGGAACCAGAAAGCAGAAATTCACCACAAAACAGAAGTGAAGCCTAGCAGACACAGAATCCAATGAAACACAAAAAGGGAAAAAAAAAAAAAAAAGCCAGATAAAAGTATTCAATGTGATTTTTTCTAACTTCAGTTTAGACCCTGAAGGACAAGTCTTCACTGGTGTAAAAAAGCCCAACCAGGACGTAAACTTCACCCATTTAGGCCTTGACATGTAAATTAAGATGGTCAATATTCAAAACTTCCTCATGGCCTGAAAAATGCCATTGCACATCAGTAGCAGTAATCTTGTTTCTTAAACAGTTATTTAAGAGATATCAAAATCTGATTGCTTAAAAACCTTACTCAATCGATTCTCATGAAACTCAATGGAACTTTTGCCCATACTCATTACTACTAAAGCTTCTTCAGCTGTTCATGTAGTAAGCACGTATTAGAGTAGCTCCATTGTCAGCAGAGATGTGCACTTCAGAATTTGACTGCATAGGCCAGCAGTGCCTCCTCTAAATTCTAACTGTAGATAAAGACAGTTGCTGATTAACAAATCTTTCACTCACAGTTCCAGACATCACTGGTCAGTGCAAATTTTAGTGTCAAGGGAAGCACTTTTAGGAAGTGATGTTTTTCCTTCACCAGATAAGGACTCTCAAGAGAGGAAGGAAACACACTATCAACTGTTCAAAACCCGCCTGTGAAACAGAAGGCAAGGGAGAAGGAGACTAGTCCATAACTGGATGGCCTCCTTCAGTGCTGGTATGACCAGAGGCTGTGGAGAAAAGTTCACTATCCCTCACCTCAGAATGTAAGAGTTTCACTCAGAACAAACCATCCTCAGGCCCTGGAAGGTTTTTATTTACCCAGCCTCACTGCAATACACAGGCCACTGAGGCCCTTCACCTCCAACCAACTGAAGCTCTGCTTTTAGGCTCTTCAGCCTTCTATCAGCTTACTCCTGCTCACTCTGTACCCATCAGATCTTCAGCACAGCAGTAGAAGAGTACCTCAAGTCCTTCTCCTGACAGCATCTCCACAGCTGTGACAAGGGAGGAGCTGCCATGCCTTTAAAGTCACACTTGGTGGTGGTGGTGGTGGTGGTCAGAACCATTTCCTTCTCTTTCCCTATCCCTAGCCTCTACTGAGACCACTGGTACCCCACATTACCGAGATCTTGAGTGTCCATGCCATCCTTGCTTTCCAGGAGACAAGAAACATTTCTTTTACACCTCCTATTCCAGGAACGACTTTTTCCAGAGATAGGGCTCAGACTAGGTTTTGGTTTTGTTCTGTTTGTACAGCTGGTGAAGCAGCTTCTGCAATCCAGCTTTAAATGTGTCCCTTCAAATCTTGAGTTTCCACAGATACCAAGACAAACTCGCACTGCAGAACAAAGGACCCAAACCCAAACCTTTCCAGAGCTGCTCTGAACTGGCAACCAATTTCCACGTGTACGTACGAACACCGCGGCCTGCTCTGCAGGGCCTCGCTTGTTTTTCATCTCACCAGCTTGTTTAGTCTGGGGTTTGCTTTGCACTGTGCTTATACGTAAGAAACCAGGCAGCTCTTGAGTTCTGCCAGCCATTACAACTGGGCCTGCTGAAACAGCTTCACTTTCTGAATGTTTCCAGCTCTTTTATCAAGGCAGCAAGTTTGACCTCTACATTCTCCAGCTACTTGCAGGCATCCGGGGCTGGAACTAGGGTGCAGCCAGATTGCTCTGCAGACACAATCCCCTTCTTGGCTCCAAGATGAGCCAGTTCCTGCTTCTGCTCATTTTGTCCTGATCTGCAGAACAGGTATCTCCCTGGGCCTGTTAATTAACTCACCAGCATCTGCAGCAAGAAGACATAGATGAGTTTAACACTCCCTGGTGCCCCTCCATCCGTTCCGTCCATTACGGTGTGATCTCATCAAGTAGCTGGAGAGACTTATCCTGTTGCTGCAAATGCTGTCTCTAATTTGCCTCCAGTTTTGGTGCCAGAGACTGTGCCACCACTGGTGAGGGTATCAGCAATCTTCCTGGAGATTCAATGGACTCACAATCTACTGCACATTTCCACAGAGGCTCCTGCATCTAAGCTACATCTCTTATTGTTCCTAGCCAGTGTTCCTTTTTATCCCCTCATGACACATCCAAGTGTGAAATGCTGTCTCTTTATTGTATAGCAGCAAAACTGACTTCAGTATCTAGATCCTTCCTTTCCTTCAGAAGAGGCTCCTTCTCTTTCTTTAAGCACTCATTCTATCCTGCTCCTGGTCATGCTTGTTTTAAATAAAAACTAATAACTCTGCGGATTATTACTTCTCCTGTTAGCCATCTCCTCCATTTCCCAGGCCTCAGAGTATCACACATGGGAATTAGCTAGCTTTAAGAACTCTACTACTTTAAAAGGAATAAAAGACTACTTCAGTTTTATTTTTTTTTTCCAAGTCAGTATCCACTGGATCAGGCCTTTCCTTGGCAGTCAGTGCAATATTTTCTTTTCCTTGGGAAAAGCAATGTCTACAGCATTATCCACATCATAATTACAGAGCAATGGGATATCTGTTTGTGTTGGGTTTCTTGATAGCTGTAAAAACTTGTCCACTTTCTTATTGTGCATTCAGGAAATAATTTTGTTACAATTGCTGTATCTCTGTCCAGGCTTCCTCTCTAAGCTGCTCATCAGTGTCAACATTTGTATCTTTCTAAAGGACCTTACAGTCAGGGCCAGATTTTTTGACCAAGGTTTACAGGACTCCTGTTTGATGATGTGTGGGTTAGGGAACCAGAAAGAAATTTGCAAGGAATACGATTCCTAGCAATGAGCCCAAAACTATTCGTTTCTGAAAGACCTATATAAAGACATAGAAGGCACGAGAAAACTGATGGTTATGTAGACTAAGAGGAGGGGATGCAGAACATACAGGCAGATACAAGACAAGTTAAATTCCTCTGCTACCACTAAAAGCCCTCCCATGGTTAGCCACAAGATGAACATGCATTTATATTCAGGGGTTTTTTAATTAAAATCAATGAAATCTAACCTTGACAAATTCTGGCAATCCAGGTGCCAGAAAAAGGTGTTATTTCAAAGAAGCTATGATTAAGAAAAGTATATAGGTAACCTACACAATTTCATTTCTGTAAAAACATTTTGTCCATTAGTGCTTTTGCCTTCATATATCACATGTTGTGCTAACCACAGGGGGGTTACAAGTTAAAATAGCTTTGTAGAACTACTTTAGTGTTCACATGCCATTTTGCAATGCATCTGGTTATGATCGCTTTTAGAGACAGATTACAAAGGCTTTGGGTCTCATCCATTTATGCAAGACTCTGTTCCCTCTAAACACACACTGGGTTGATTAACTGGGTGTTAGTTCAGTAGCTCAACTTCAGATCCACAGTTTCTTCACAGAATGCATCTCCCAGTGAACCAGGCCCATCTGGGCATTACTCATTTTTCTTTTCCCCATCCCATTACCATTTTTCAGTCTTAAAAAGATGAGAAACTACACAGATGACTATTAACATATAGAAGGGATCCTGTTTACAGCAGATGTTTATCACCCACAAATTTCTTGCACAGAAGAAATTCAGTCTGCCTCAGATCAAACCGGCTACTGATCAGGTTTAGGGTGTTTCTCTCAGGGACACAGAGACTCTGCGCAGTCCATCTGCACGTTCTTCAGTCCCTTTACTGCGTCAAGGCAAAGCAGTTCACTGACTATGAAAAGTAAATTAAGGCTAGATTTAAAAAGCTGCCCAGTAATTCTGGTCCCCAACTAAACAGGAAGTTTTGGTTGTCCCAGTTTCTGAAGCCACTCAATGCAACAGGTTCAGAGTTTCACTCTTGCTCTCCAAGACTGCTTTGGAAAATTTTTAAGTTGGGCACTCAGGTTTAATTTTCCTAGGTCATTTACCATTATTATTGAAAGATAAGTCAACCTCTCTCGGATCAGTACTTTCGTAGCTGCCAGCAATCGCTAGAACTTCTTTGGGGCACTCCGGTGTGACAGCTCTGGAGCCACATTGCCTTACCTGTTTTCCTCTCCTCAACATTGTGTGCAATTATTAGGGCACTGTTTAAAGGTAATATTAATGATCTGTTTATACATGCTCCAGTATTCATGATAAATAAATCTCTGATGGGAGAAAGCTTATGCAAAACTCCTCCCTGTGCAATTACACTTCAGACATAAAGAACATTCCATTGCACAAATAAGGCAATACCATGCCCTGACCAGATTCCTGCATACAGGATCGTATGTAGCAATGTGAGCTGTAGGGTATTACAGCTGGGGAATCTCAGGCTGCACAGATGGAACCAAGGTTGTAGAGCCAACTTAAAATTCATTGAAGCTTTCCTGCCCCAGAATTGGCCTTTAAAAACGGGAGATGGGTTTCCTAGCAAAGTAAGAATGAAAAAGTATCTGTTGTGCTCAGAGTAAAAGAATCTTTTCCTACCCAAAAGTCATGTATAAAGGGACTCCACCAGCTTTGTTCTTTCTTTCCCTTGCCTTTGCTCCCACCCTTTCAACGGAAGTTTAGGAGGGAAAAAAAAAAGAAAAGAAAAAAAAAGAAAAGAAAAAAAAGAAAAAAGCTAGGAAGAACTAGAAAAAATAAACAGGAAATGCCCTTACAAAGAACAAACTTTACAGTTTTGTGTCCACCATAAACCAAAGCTTTCAGAGAATAATTAGATAAGTTTTTATCAGTTCTGATTAGCTTGTTCTTCATTAGCTTGTTGCATGTGAACAAACATAAACAGCAGTGACTTGTGGATGCATTCTGATCCTGCCTGCACAGGAACAAACTCTTTACAGAGAAAAAAAAAAAAAATGTTCTTTCTTTCAGGGGTTTCTTTGGGTCATTTTCCAAGGAGAATTGAGCATCCTGTACGCCTTAGGCAGCACAGCTGCTCTTGCCCCACAGCAGGCATGTCCCTGAAGGCAATGGGTGGAATGTAACCCTTCTTACATACTGCCAGTATGACTGCAACCTACCAGTGAATGACAGCAAGAAGCTGGAGTCCATCTTGATTTACACTATTATCTTTACGCTGATATATCTTTAATCCCCTCATTGAGTCAACCCATGACAGTTTTTCACGCAGTACTCCAGGGAAATTTAGCCAGCTGTTATGGTAGGAAAAGCTTAAGCTTAGATGATTCTAACTTGGAAAAAGATGGCAGCAAAAACGACTCCTTAAGGGACCTTCCCACTCTGTTTTTCCATGCTGCTCTCCCGGCAAAGGAACAGAGCACAGCCAGAAAATACACCTGCATACTGCTGTGTCAAGACTCGCTCAGCTGCACACGCTGCGACAGGGGAGCTGGAGGAGGTGTCAAACCAGCCACAGTGCCATGGCTGGAAACCCTGGTTCTCACAGGAAAACATGGAGCGAAAAAAATACCACTATGCCATGACAGGAGGACCCGGAGTTTTGAGGCACCTCCTCCTTTCGCACAGTATTAGCCACCTTGGGAACACCAATACACATCTAGGGCTAGTGCTCTCAAGCTTTACACAAGCCTATGCGTTTCAGTTTTCAAAATTTTCCAGCAGTCCCAGTTTCCGTTGGCTCTGAGACTGGAACAGCCCACTGCTATTCGCAGATGCTCTCCATGTTTGACAGTTTACCTGCCATGTGCAAGCATCTGTTTGATGTATGCAACTTCCCTGCTTGGTACGAGCAGGTAATAGAAGCCAAACACACCCTTTTGCTACTTGCACTGCAATTTTAGAGGAGAACATCCTCACTGACTTATTTTCTACCAGGAGCCTAAGATTTGAGAAGGTGTGGGCCTGCCTGAACACCTAAATCATTCAATGAGAAAAACTGGTGAAGGCAATGCAAGGAAAAGCAAGGCTCGTTTTAGGAAAAACAGCAACTAAACTCTAGTTTTGAGCCTTGTCTTCAAATATCAACAGTAATACACTTTGCACTTAATTGCGTACTGTAGTTATGACAACTGTATGCAAATCCTGCATACATTTATTTTACCCATGCTTTCCTGAGAATCTCAACGCCGTGGCTCTTCCAGCTTGTTGTTCCTGGGACTGATTTGCAGACAGTCAGGTTTTGTGTTTGCATCTTTTCACTTGCACTCCCTGGCGCTTCCGAGATGGAAACTGCTGGCAGCAAAGCCTTGTCTTACTGTTAGCATTCTGTGGAGTTTTGGCAGCAGCAGTACGGAGCAGATGGCAGGCCTTTCTCCTTTCTTCAAAAGGCACAAGCTGACCTGGAGCCGCGTACGGTCATGAAGTAGAAGCTGAATGCGACAATACATCCAGATAATAGCGTAGGAGAGAGGGGCTGCAAAGCAACGCAGAGCATGACCCCACTTCTGACATTTCCATAAATCACCGTCACTCACCTTCGGGTCATGTTGTCCCCTGCTGCTCCAGATCAGAAGAAATACCACTTCGTATCAGTGGAGACCACCTCTGGCCAAAGCTGAGTTGTGCTCAGCTCCGCATCGGCACAAAATAAAGTACCCAGTCACGGGCAGGACAAAACCAGCCTTTATCTTTCCTAAGAAAAATCAGTTCAAGTGCAGTTGGTAAACTGCTGGTAAACTCCATTTCAGCCTTTCATACATTCATGGATCAAGATGGCAGTATTTTCTGCTAGTTAAGAGATTACAGTTCCATCAGCTACAGTAACATTACTGAGTTACGCAAAGATGCACTAGAGAAGCTGGGCACATATTAAACGAAAAAAACCTCTTCAAACTCTTCTGTCAAACTAATCTATCTGAAAAGCTTCCTTCTGCCACATACAAATGACATCCAAATCCTGCATGCCTATGGATAGCTGCAAGACAACATCAGAGACGGCTAAAATGGAGTCTCTCATAACAAAGTTTGTGATTTTCAAGTTCTCAGAAATTTAATTATTTATTAACGTTTAATGAGCTTTAAATAAATAGATGAACCCTCACATGTTGATGTTAATGCAACTATGCAAATTATACATGGGTGAGAATCTACTCAGGGCACACTGTTTTATCTCTTTCCTCTATGCTAAGACTGAACCATCTAATCCGTATTTATCCTGAGGAAACACGTAGCACAAAAGCAAATATCAACAGCTTACACTCTGGACAGAGAGAATTACCTCCACAGAATACCTAATGGGATCTAGTGTCTATGCCAGTTCAGACCTCATCCTCCCCTGTACTTTCCCCCTATTTTCTCCCCTACAAAAAAGACTTCCTTTATTTCTCACTATCCTTGGCCTGTACAAATGTCCCTTCCCGGTGAACAGCAGCCCACGGAGCTGACCTCTGTAACAGGATAAATGAGGGTGCACCCAGTGCCACCAGCTGACGTTACACCATTGCAGACCAGCATGAAAGTCGGGCTGATGAAATGGAGAGTTTGATTTTTCAAGTCAGCAAATTGCTGAATTGCTGATACATGCTGCAAGTATGTCTCATTACTAGAAAGCATCCCTCCGTCCCCACAGGCCATTATATTGCTAGTTTAAACACAAGCCGGCTTAGAGCTTATCTACACAAGGAAGCTACTTCTCAGTAAGGAACAAAGAGAAGTTACAGCTGAACATCGTTCTTCTTCTATGGGCACATTCAGTGTGTATGAAGTAAACTACCACCTGAGTAGTTTGCTCCACTATCTCTGAGTTAATATTGGCCCAGGAACGATTCCTGGAAGATTGTCCAGTGCAATGCACATCAGCCTCGTGAGACCTAGTGAAGACAAATATGCTGAAATGCACAGTAAGAACCACTGACAAAAAACCACCCAAACCCTACAAGGAAACCATACCTTTCCTGCAAAGTTATGCTTATTACCCATAGCAATCCCTTCTGGATTATGCCTCTAGCTTGCCAAACAGATGGTAGGTAAACTGCTGGAAGGCTAATTCCTAAACAGCTTGGGCAAAAATCATACACATATGCACACACAAGGTGAGTTCTGTTAGTCAGACAGCTGTTAACAGAACTATTACATTTCCAAAGGGAAAACAAAGCTTTCCTGATGTTTCGTTTCCTCTTCCATGCTGTGCTGCAAAATCCTCTAGCCTTCTATCCTTCTCTTTCCTAAAACTCACCCCAAGAGTTCTTTGCCAACTCTTATTGCTCATTCTGCTTTTCTCCCTCTATTTTCAGCTTAGCTCTTCTACCCATTAGCTCTTCTCTTGTGTCCAATGACATCCCATTATTTCTCATCCTTTCTGACATAACACTACTAAGGCAGGCACTTAAATCCTCCTAAAACAAGGCTGCAAAGCAAGACCTATACTCAATGGGAAAGCGCTCATTTCAAGACACAACAGCATAGTCTAAAAATACCCCGCTTCCAGTAGTATCAGTTACAGAGAAGTTTTCATTCTCACCCAGAGAAACACAGCAATATTAAGCCATGGCTATGTTTAAATAGCATAAACATTAGCACCACTTGTTTGGTCATGGTGTGCACATCACAAGTAAAGAGTTTATTTTCACTCTTAGCAGAAATTGAAGTTCATATAAAAACACTTTTTAGCTACATTATTCCTATTATATATATATATATATATATATATATATATATATATATATATATATATATATATATATGGCCCTCAGTTACTACTTTTAAAATGTAAGTTTGGAATCATGAGGACAATTGTCTGCTTCCAAGTATGCAGACTCAGGTTTCATACACACATACACGCGGGGCTGCCTTTCTAAGGGACACGTAAGCAGTAAAAGGTTGAGTACAACTTAGAGGAGGAAACCAAAGCAGGTATGAGCCCATTCAGTTCATCTGCACATCGCTTCTAAGCCTTGGGGAAGGCCACTGTTTTTGAAGGTGCAGGAGATGTAGTGCGAGTTTGGAGCTGTAGGTCCTTGTCACCTTCTCACGGGGGTTTCATGTGCTGAGGTACTAGGGTGCCCAAACTGCAGCAGAGGCTCCACCATCCCAGCCAAAGCCTAAGATGTTTTTGATCCTGCTCTTTGGTGTATGGCTAATATTAAAAGAGAAATTAAACCTTCTGGTAGTGAAGAATCATTCCAACAGACAAACTTTACAACCAGTATTACCCATATCCCCAGACAGAAGTTAATATCCTTCTTTATAAGCAGGAATCACAGAAAAAGATCAGTTTCTTCCTTCAGGCATGTTCAAGTGAGACAAGTTTTGCTGACACCAAAAGACCTCCACAAAAGCCTTTTGGGTTGGGGTTGTTTTCCCCCCTTTTCAGGGAAAGGATTTTGCCTTGAATTTTGCAAAGCTCCAGGTGACCCCAGGGGGCATACAACTGGGAAGGCTGCTTGTGTATATTACTGTAACACTTCTTAGCATGTTAAAAGCCAGTTCAGAGAACTGCTTAGGTCATAAGTCAAGAATGCCAAAAATGACTCATGATTAAGAGCACCTCTACATTGCTGATTAAATAGGGCCACAAGTGTGTGCAGTCCAGCAGCCAAACCCAGACATGTTGCACCCATTTGCATTGGGGTTCGTACCTTTGCTATTGCTAATATCAGATCTGGAAAATTCTATATACTGCACCATTCTTTCAATGGCACTGAAATTATCACATAAAAAAGCCCACTCAGCCGAGACCCGTGTCCTGCATATGGACTGCATCGAGTCCCACACTTAGGATTCATATGCTGTTTAATGAGATAATGTAAAGGCAGGAACAATGTATATGACCTCCCACTCATGACAATTGCCAAGAAAAAGGAGGAAGATATACTAAACCCACAAATCTTAAAAACTCAAATAGTGTTTCTGTGGCACAGGCATTCTACCTCCATGTCAATTACCCAGTATTTCCTTCAGGAATAGCTGAACTAACACAGCCCTTGGTAAGATACGACAGCCAACGATGACTTCAGACCACTGTCACAATGACTGCAACCAGGGGAAGAAAAAGCAAGGCTTGAGACTCCTGAATTCAAAGAACATGGACTTTGCAATGATTTAGTGTTTTACTCAGTTCAACACTAAAACGTCCAGTTTGTATTTTTTAATGGCATTCAGAAGAATTATGAAGACAGTACTATCTTTACAGGAAAGGAAAATCCCAGGCATACCCAAGTGCTTCTGACTACTAGATACCTTGTCTGTGTACTAATTAGTCTCTTCAACCAGCCAGGATTAGAAAGCCAGGTCTCAGGCCCAGGCAGAGGCTTTACGTTAATGCTAACACGTAATTGCATATAAGAAGAGAACAGTGCTTCTTTTAAGTAGAATCGTTATTTACATAGTGCCCAGAGCATGCTATGGGCTCCGAAGAGAAAACACAATAACTAGCACATGATGTAAAGCAATAATCCTGCTTTTACAGTAATAAAAACGAACACGTTTACTTCCCTAGGTGGAGGGCTGGGTTCCACATCTGTTTCAACTCTGAACCAACTGTATTTTTAGATTACCACACTGCAGAGATTTTTTTGTTTGTCTTCTTTCAATATTAAACCTCTCAATTCCTCGGCCATAGAACAGGAAGAGTTTATTGAGTTCAGCGCAGTTCAAGTCGAAGTGAGTTACTTCTCCAATATGAAGGGTTTTGTTCAGTGCACAAGGCCGTTTAGACACAGCATAGATCTGTAAACTGTAAGGAACGGTTAGTGCCAGAGAATTTAGCTTGTTTACTGTGCTCATCAGTGTGTGTTACCATCTTGGCATGAAAAGGAAAAGCTGCAGAGTATTAAAGAAAGAATTATTAAAAAGGTGGAACATTTTCACAGCCCAGCTTCTGCAGTTCACCATTATTTCAGACCTGTACAGTGCCAATCACTGTGCTGTCAAACCCCAACAAGCAGCTGTGCACGATCAAAACACACTGTTCCGAACCTCCACTCCTGCAATCCAGCACAAGGAGATGTATGCTTGTCAGCGTCCCAGCTCACAGCAACACCTCTGTGTACCCTGTGGGGACACAGTCTGAGCGTTTAAAGGGAACTCAGTTGAGAAAAATACCCAGATTTCTCGCACATAGAGAGAAATTGTCACCACTTGATCATTATGCTGGACATCCTTTTGAAAACAAAGAATCCAAGAATTTTTTTTTTTTTTTCTTAGAGAGGAAAGCTTATGATAGCACAATTAGCCTCCATTTACCCTTTCTCTGACTTTGCATTCTTCATGAAAGTATAACGCAAAAGCATTTATTATAATTTATTACGCATGAGAATTCCCCACATTTTATTCTTTGTGCTACAGCAACACACAAGACTTCCAGCCAGTCATCAGATACTGTGTAAACACCAACTATGAAGGAACCTCTTGCAGCATACAAACATTTTTCACACAGGCAGAGCACTGTATTTGCAGACTGCAAACATCTTACAAAAAAACCCTAAGTCCCTTTAGTTCCATGCCTGGCCTCATTTATCACATCCATGTCTGGCCTCATTTATCACACACACGATTTCGTTCAATCATTGCAGAAATCTGTTTATGAAATTCCAGGTACATGACTAAGTCTGAACCCAGGCCTAAGGAGGCTAACCATATTCCTGGTGAAGGGGAAAAAAAATAATCCCCCGCCACGTTTGAGATAAGACGGTGTCATTCTAGTCCCTACTTGTAAGTTCCTAATTGTAAGATCCTAATTCTGAAAGGAAAGCCGAAAATGAGCACTGAATGATCATAACTGCTTTCTTTACTGTACAGGACTTTGGAGACTTCCAACATGAGGTGTAACTGGAGTTCTTCCCTTTGTAGGCCAGATAATGAATACTCCATTAAACGTGGCTCCAATTACACTTCCAATGAAACTGAATTGGAAAACTGTGCTATTTTTAAAGACAATGCAGTTTACAATAAAATTCCAGCTCAACTGGCTTAGTATCCAGGCTGGGGAGACATGTCCAGTCTTGTTAGAAGCACGGTAGAAGCATATGCTTTCTACCCTTGGGCAAAAATATCCTTTTCAAGAACAGCTCTTCAACAGTTTAGGCTGTCCAAACTAGAGTGTAAAGCCATCTTAAAATACAGCAGGACAGGAATACTGCTCAAAAATGCTGTGTATGTGTCTACCTGCTTTTCAGACAGAACTGCTGTCAGTGGGATGAGAAGACATGCTCCTGCCTGAATGAAGAATGACATTTTCTGCTACTGCAGGCAGAGATTTCTGTCTGCAACTCTACAGTCACCACTGAAGTCACATATGGAGGGACAAAGGCCTGTCAAGTAAGGACAGGTAACAAGGAAGAAGAGAAAAGAAGCCCAGAAAGTGCAAGCTGAAAGGACCTAGAAGACAACCTGTGGAAGGCAGGGTCTTCTGTAAGGGAGTGCAATACTACCTCCGATATGCTATTCTTCAAAAGATCATTTCATCTCAACCCACTTGCGCTTGTAACTGCTTCCTCCCTACCATGCCAACACTTCTTTTGCAGCATAAAAACATCTTCTTTGCTGGTATGTGTGCAAGTCCACAGCTACTATAAAATTCAGGAAACAACAAAACTCTGTGAATAAACATAAAGATATTCTCATTATTCTACTAGAGAGAGGAAGAGAAAAGAAAAAAAAAAAACCAACCAACTTTGCTAAGCTTTGTATTCATGAGGAAGTCATAAGATTCACTGGTATGTATAATGGGCCCCCAGACAGTTCAGCACTTAGTAAACAGCAATTGTGCAGTTTCCCTTAAAAATCTCTGAAGTGAAAGATAACACTTGCAGGTGGAAAATCTGTATCAACAGGTGTGGGCAATGCAACTAGGGGGGTGGATAACTTCAAAGGCTGTAAAAGTGATAAATAGTTAGTTTCCTACCATACCACCCTCCCTCACCTGCCATTTACCATAGCAAATCTCAGTATTTCCCATCTAATTATTTGTGCCTTTTTTACAGCACAGAGATGACCAGTAAACAACCTTACTTGGCAACCTGGTAACAACAGAGTACTAAAAGAGAGAGAGAAATATATCAGTGCTTTACAAACGGAGAGAAGAAAGGCTGTGAGGGGAACGGGTAGGCTTCCAGTGAGAAACACCAGAGAAAACAGGGCGGGGTGTGTGTCGGGAAACAATGGAAGCATTTAACTTTATAGCAAACTGCAAAGCCGCTTCTAAGAGTAATGACAGACTCATCCTAAATTCTTCACTGCTTAACTTTGCATTGCTGTGCAGTATCGTGCCAGGGTAGCTGCAGCTTTGCAGCTAAACAGGAGCAATCTGCAGTTTGAACAACAACAACAAAAAAGCCCTTCTCACCTCTTGCAACTATCTAATGACAGCTAAACCTTTGCTTTTATGCAGTGGTATACAGAAAATAGGAACACGGATCATGTTACAAATCCTTGCAGCATTGGATTTCCTTCAATTTTGGTCTCTTCTAGACCAACGCAGGACTGCTGGGTTGTGCTTTCAGAGCCTATCCTGCTTTTAAGACTGTTAAAAAGAGGAAAAGATAAAGGAAAAAAAAAACCAAACCAACAAAACAAACCAGCCAACAGTGCAGTGGCAGGAAGATGTACAAACATTCCTGAAACTGACCTAAGAAATCCCGCAGGACAGCCCCAGCCTTCAGCTCGCAGGTCAGTCAGGGTCATCCTCCCAACTGATCACAGCGACGACCTTGAGGCGTAGGAAGGGCAGTACTGTCGCTACGTACAACACGGATGGGACCGACTTCTCACCTGCTCTTCCCGGTTAATACCCCCAGTGTCAATATACGGAGGAAGAGGCCAGACTGAGACCGGGTAAATTCAACCTACAGCTATGTGTTTCGCCCTTCCGAGAGCAAAACTCAACCCAGCGTCGGGCTTCACGTGGTCTGGTGTGTCACATCTACAACCTGCTCGCTTTCTCCGCACGCCGGGCCGCTGCGGCTCAGCGCTTCAGGGATACCCGGCTGCTGCACAGCGAGCCACGCCAGCGTGCTGCTGCCAGGAAAGGCGGCAGGCTTTCCTGCAACTCTTTTTCTCCACCACGCAGTGCCAGCTCGGGAAGCCCTAAGGGCTTTCCTCAGGTCCCTTCTCAGCCTTTGCACTACCCGAGACCAAAACCCTCGCCACCAGCAATCTGCCCCGGCTCAAACCCGCGGCACCGGCGCCAGCTCCGCGACGACTCCGGAGCAACGCGGGCTGACGTTACCGCCCCGGCAGCGCTTACTGCATAACCAGCAGCACGGTTCGAGCGGCGGGAGGCTGTGGGCAACCCCCTCAGCCCCCCCACCCCCCTCCCCCGTTCCCTCTGAAGGAATGGAAAGCAAGCGGCGCGGCATGTGCACGCCCTCCGGCAACGACCGGCAGTAACCCCGCGCACAGCCCGCGGAGAAAACACGCTCTGTCCCTGCCAGCGCTCGCGATGAGCAAGCGCTGGGGTATCTACAGCGCGAGTGCCGCAAGACCGCAACTTTTCGGCTGCAAAATCGAGCAGCGGCGGGAGGGGAAGAGAGCGCCGAGCCCGCAAATAAAGCAGGCGCCGACTCCTGCCGCGGGTCAGCGGCACCGCCACCTGCGTGGCTTGCGGGTCGCCCGGGTTCCCTCTCCCTGGGGAAAAGCTGAGCTCCCGGCTGCCCGGCCAGACGGGGCGCGGCGGGGAGCTCAGGGAGCGTGGCAGGCTTGGGGGTCCGTGCCCCGCAGGACAGGCGAGGGGTGCAGAGGGGGTGCCCGTACGGGCCTGCCTGCGGGGATGGGAGAGGACAAGGCAACCCAGCAACAGAGCGCGGGCCTCGGGTAGGAGGAAGGGGGGGAGGGGGGGTGGCCCGGCGCAGGCGCGCTGAGCGCTGCCGCGTGACCGACAGTTACCCCGCCGGGACGCGCCGCTGCGAAGTAGGTGAAAAGTAACTCGGTGTCAGCGACCTCAGGAAGCGCTGCGGCACTGCGCGCATGCGCGGGATGCGCTTCCCCATCTCTCGTTCCTCCCGTGCTCCCCCCTCTACCCCCCCGCCGCTGCCTGTTCCGCGGAGGAGGGGGTGCCCGGCCCGGGGGCAGGAAGTGGCGGGGAGGGACGATGAGGCTCGCGGGGCCAGAACGCAGGCTGAGGCGGCTGTGGGGCCATGGGGGGTGGGGGGGCGGCCGAAGGAGCAGCACGGAGGGCACGCACATCCATGCCCCCAGCCGGCCTCTCCTGCGGGTGCGTGGTCGGTACGTGTATTCGATGGGGGGCGAACCTCCCAACTCCCTGCCCTGCTCCGCAGCTGTGCCCGCTGCTAGGTGTGCTCCCAGCTGCCGGACTGGGGGTGCGAAACCAAGCGCCCCCCCCCCTCCCCCCCCGCAAATACACGCACGGGGTTAGCAAGAGCCCCTTCCCTGGCACCTCTGCTGTGCTTGCTCAGCTTTCCGGCCGTCCCCGCAGCCCCGCGGCGCCACGGCCGCCGCGCTGCGCCTTGCCACGCACTTGTGTAAAGCGGTAGAGCTGTGTCCGGCCGCTCCCGCAAATACAACGGGGTTTAAGCGGATTTTTCGTCCCTAAGGTTACGGAGGCAAGAAGGGAAGTGGCTCTGCTTTCGGCTGGCTTGATCTGTGTACGATCTTGCCAAAGGAGTGTGGGTAATTCACTCCGGTCCTAACCCAGGCAGGTTCTGACTTTCCCTGCTTGCAGCATGTGGAGAAAGAGGCCTTGACTCTCCTATATGCATACATATGTATCTGATGTTACACATACATACATACGTTATATCATTAGCATCTTAGGGGTTATATCATTAGCATTTTAGGGGCTGGAGTTCATCGTCCTGAGCAGCTTCCTGGGGTGCAGTGGTGAAAGTGCAGGACTGAAAACCTTACTGTGGGGAGAGCAGGTCCCAGGGCCAACTCAAGCGGTGGCCATAGTGGCCATCAGAAGAATGAACGGCTGAAGGGACCAAGCGTCCTTCCCTGGGCAGGACCAGAGACCCTCAGCTGGAAAACTGCCTGTTCTGTAAACAGCTGGCCTGGGCGGGGACCTGGAGTCACACCGGGAAGCCAAGAAATCTCCAGATTATTTTTTTCTTCTTCTCTTTCTCACCAAGTGTGGTAGGCCTTGTTTTGTGAAGCAGGAGGAGGGTGATTAACATCAAGAACAGCACGGCACAGGGGTGCTTGCAGAGGGAGCCTTGCAACATCTCACAGTCTGCGCTCATTGCCTCTCCCTCTGCTGAATTTAATTCCTATAAAATGTGAATAATTTATTGCAAGCATCAAATTGTACTGCAGTTTGCAGAGCATAAAGAACACTGTTTACTATTTTTTGAGCCTTGTGTATACCCAGAGATAGGGGATAGTGATTACCACAACCAAACAAAACTCTAGTCAGGAACTTTTCAGGTTCTTACAGCTGTGCCTAAGTAAAAATTTAGGTGGGTTTATCTCATGTCACCACTTCCGCCTTTGGTAAACACCAGGTGTGAGAGATCGTCAGGCAGATTTCATCCCAAAACATACTTTTCACTGAATCTGAGGACATCGCCTGATTTAACTGTCAAACTGCAGTAGGTGTGATGCCAATCACAACACTGAGAAAACATGATGCTGTTGTTCAGCACTGTAGATTTCTGTGTTTGGGTTTTGTCTATGTGAATTTCTTCCATTTTCTATTTTAGGTATAGAGAGACTGTCTATGTTTCTCCAGGACTGACATCACCTTATTCCTACTTTGATGAAAACTCACTGTACACCTGGCTTTGCTTTTTCCTAGATCTACTCAGTGGTCTTCTCTGCAGATGGCTCACCCCAGAAACAATTCTTCCAGATACAAGCCGACTGTGTGGCCCAGTCCTGTGGAAGGCAAATGTATGTAACCTCGCAGAATACACTGCTCTCCCACAACCCAAACATGCTGGAACAGAACACAACTGCCCCAGAGAGCAGCAAGGAAGGGCTGCAAGTATATTTCAGTAGAGAAGGAAAGATAAGTTTGGCACTAAGCTTGAAAGTGTGCATTTTTAGAAAGCCCTTCACATTTGTCCAGGCAGTCGCACCATAGCATGCCTGAAAGCCTACAATTTCTGTTCTACAGTGCTGAGAAATTCTGGATACCTCACAGTACAATTTGAAAGTAAGTTCTGGTTTAAAGTGCTCGCAATCCTTTTTTTTTTTCAAACACCGAAGCTGCTGATGTTAAACTCGGTACAAAGTGGTGAATGGCAGACGTGTTAGCTTTTTGGTTCCGGGGCACTGATTTGGTGTTGGGTTCCTACAAAAGTTGGGACGCAACTTCTCCAAAGGTTCACCTGGCTTTTCTCCATGAATATATGATTAAATTTTTACCACAGTTGGCAAGAGAGGAACTTACCTGGCCAAGTTACTGCTGAAAATCTCAGATATTAGGAATTGAAGTTTACCATTTGGATACCAGTAAAGCAGTACTCCAACTTTACCATTCACGCCCTGTTAGCCCTGTTACAGAGCAAAAGCCTGTCCTGGCCTCTCCCATTAAAATCAGTCCCTCCATTAAGCTAATTTAGTTTAGGCAGAGCTTTGTTTCCATCCATGACTTTAATTATGCCTCACTGCAGCTATTTAAGTGTTGTGCTACTGCTTTTGCCTTCTGACATTTCTTCCTGCAGTGACTTCTCTCAGTGTTAGAGGCTTTGCACGAGTATTCAGACAGGGACAAAAGGGGGGAGGCATATGTCTCCCTCACTGCCATGAGGGGCTGGTGAAAGCAGTATACTTGGGGGAAATAACATGTTTCAAGGTTTAAGTGTTGCCCTTCCTCCTCCCCGCTCTTTGTGCCTGAAACAGGGCAGCAGGGCAGCATCTGCACTCAGCCACCTGAATCTTCCAGAAACTAGCTGTCCTTTTGAGTGTTCTGTGTAGTGGCAGGGGCCAGACCTACCCATTGTTCTCCTAGTGAGAAAATACACTGGTGAGAATTAAGTGGTTGAAACATGTTTGGCTTCGTTCCATGTGGGCCAAAAGTTGAGGCAGAAACTGAAGAACAGGCATTCTGTTCTGTTGCTCTCCAGGTTCATTCTTACTCCCAAGTTGCCCTTCCTTAGCACGTTTCTGAGAAAACAGAAAAAAACCCAAACAATACATGATGGGTAGGACGTCCCTGTGTCAGCTAGAGACACCCCAGAGGCTCAGAGAGCCAAATGGTGAGTGTGCTAGTGTACCAGCTACTGAGGGACAGCAGCCTGGTGTGTCTGCATCCAGTGTTGTGCAAAAAACCCTGAGCCAGCCCACCCAGTCTCAGTTCCACCTTAAAGATCCTACAGGCCGGAGTTTTCAGACCGATAGCTAGTTTTGGGTCTTTTCAAAGAGGGACAAAGCTTAGACAGCCAAAGGATAATTTGCAATGGTTTTGGGTTTCAATGGCTCCCTCCTTCAGAAGAGAAGTCTTGATGTGTGTGTGTGTGTGTGTTCGACTTGAAGCCTGCTTGATTTGGAATCCAAGGGTAAACTTTTGAAAACTCTCTACTCGCTGAGCATTATTTTAAGTGCTTGTGCTAGGCCTGGTGTGGGCTGTCCACAGTTGTTCCAAGGACAATGGGCTGCAGAGGCCACTAGTTCTTCCTGTTTCCCAGACACATAGGCAAAGATCATCAGCTCCATTTGACACACCAAACCCGTCACTCAGTTGCCTTCATCCAGTCCTCATCTTGCCTCGTGCTTCTTCACATGCTCCCGGTGCCTTCAGTCCAGAGCTCTGTGTCTGAGCTCGAGAACTCAAGAAATCTTTCACCCATTGCTCAGGAAGGAGCCCTTCGTGCCTCTTCCTTCCCAACCATCAGTCCTTCCTGCCAGTTGCAAACGGCCTTTTGTAGCATCCGGCTAATTAGGACCCCAGATAGAGAGGGTCACCAACTGCCTGAGTGTCCCCAACAGCTTCTCTTCAGCTCCAAACCTGCTCTTTCACAGTGCTTACGAGTCTGTCATACCACAGGATTTTATTTGCACAAAAGCCTCTTTTGCCAAATTCTGGCACTTGGAAGGTCCCTGGAATAGAACAGTGACCTACACCCACGTGCCTGTCCTTTACGCTGACAACTGAATTAGGCAGTCACAGGAGAATAATGGGAAGAGTGTGAGGAAGGAAGGAAAGTAAGCGTGCAAGAGAATACCTAATGAAATTCAGGCCTCCATTCTTATCTGGCAGCTTAGAAGTGATAGACCAAAGGCTTAGATCCTCCTCCTCTGTTGGGGGTCTGCTCACTGCACCATGAGAAGAGTGGGGGCAAGCGGAGGAGAGAGGGTGCAACTCTTCATACACCCTCAACTGTGCAGCTGCCTACTGCTCAGTGAGGATTGAGCTTCATGGGAAATCTGGCAGTTTCATTTCTCTGGAGCTTTTTAGTGCTGAACTGTTAAGCAAATCTGCCCTACATAATGTAAATGTATTCTGCAACCCAGCACATTATTCTTGATGAAGTCATATGGATGCTAGGCCGAAAATTTGCCTCTAATTTACTCTGCACGTAACAGCCTGCTTTCAAACATAAGGTGAATGACTTCTTGTAACCCCAGATTGGTTTCAACACCAAGTGATTAAGCCATGACATCTAGACTAAGTAAATTAAGGAAGTGGTTTCACAGAACAGGCTGACACAAGACAGGCACAGAACTAATTCTGCAGCAAAAAAATGGTGTGAGTCATGCATCTGCTACATGTGCTTCAGTTAAGCTCTTGCAGACCGTATCTCTTGTACATACAGCAAACATAAGGAGTGGGCTATACTCTCACATCATGTTTGTATGTAACAATACTGCATTAGTAGCATCCACCTTCAAACACATCTCCCCCTTAACCTACCAGATGAATGTCACTCTTAGGGAAGCTATATCCCTCCCCTCTGCTGCTGCTTTCTCATACAATCCCCCTTTTATTTAGGTAGTTGCGTCCTCCAAACTCATAACGAGTTTGCAGTGACTCAGTAGGCCAAAACGTTTCTTTAATGGCTGATTGTCACATCCCAGAACTTTCATGGATTCCTCATCTTTCATGGTTTCAAAAAATGTGAACCAGATTCCAAAACCACACTCTGGTCAGCTCTGCCAGGGGGAGTTTTCCAAATTAACACACAGCCCTAGTGAACTGCAGGCAAAGGAAGAAAGGTAGTTCCAATCTGGAGAGCTGCAAAGCTGCCATCTTCTTGTTTTGTTATGAATAGATGGAGTCTGACTGATATAAATAGGTGGAGTCCAGTGAGCACCTACACTTAATTTTCATCAGCCTACCCCCAGACCATTCTTGCTGAGACAATCATCCCATTGAAAGTGAGTTCAGTGTGGAAAGGGCTTCTGATGCACATTGACTATGTATTGCCAGGTGGCTTCTGCTTTTTTTATTTATTTAGGGTTTTTTAAAGGTTCAAGGTTTCCGGTCCTACCTCTGCAGGTACACCAGCCAGGGTACTTGATAGGGAGGAGACTGGAATGCAAGTGACAAAACTGAAGTAGGGTGGCAGTGGAGATGGTTAAGAAAAATGTCTCTGCTGCCCTGGCTTTGCTTCTCCCGGATGCCTGCTCACTTCAGCATTATGCAGGAAAACAAGGAAGCAAGTCTCTACCTTTTCCCTGAAGTATTTGTACCATAATTGCAGCTGCTCTGTTAGATTATCTTCAGCTCTCAGCAGAAGGTCCTGTCAGACAGTCACAAATGTGTTCTATCAAGGATCACTGCACACTGAGAATTCACCGGTTCCCTGACCTTCACATGCCTGCTGTGTTAGAAGCAGCTGCGCCTTCGTGCTTCTCCTCATCGATCTAACGTGCAGGTATCTGCTCTGCTTGAAGTGCTCCTTGCATTTTACATCTCTGATCTTTCCTAGCTCTTCCCAGGAGGCTTGCAGCTCTCACTTGCACTGAGAGCACCTTTTCTTACTGAACTGGCTTAGCCTTTCCTCAGCATTTCTTTTCAAAACCCCCAAATGCTATCTGCTTTTAAGTAAGTTGCCACAGAGCTACTGTTGGCTCTGGCTGTAGCCAGGGCTGGCAGGCTGTAGCACAACACATGTACCACCCTCACACACTCAGGCTATTTCTCTTTATTAACTTGTGTATCTTCTGTTCTCAGGTATCCTCTGTGTTCTTCTGTTCAAACACTTCCTCTGTTTCACCCCGGAAGTGGCTGCATTTTGGTGGGTGTTAAAGCAGCACCCTGCATTTGGGTAATGATTCTAAACTGAAGTAACCCCGATGGAGGACTCTTCATAGAAGTTCTCAAGCCACACAGCGGAACCAGATCTTCTTGCCTTAAGTGACAGAAATAGGGAAATGCAAAATTCTGTTTTCAATACTAAATAACCACAAAAGGCATCTGGTTTGCAGGGTAATACGTGCTAGAGGGTGCAAGGGACAGCTGGGTTATGAAATGCCCTACTGTCATTTTGGAACTAGTACTTCGTTGTCAGTTGCAAATACAAGGAATTTGCCAGGGATGGAAGGGCCAAATTTTAAAAGCTATTGCAGCATTAACCGAAAATCTCGTGAAGAGCTTACCAACCTCTTCAGTCTCCTGAACACTCTGTACTTTCAAAACCCAGAGGTACACATGGTTCTCCAGCCTGGGTATGGAGATAGTCTTGGAGAATGAGCTCCTGTAGTTCTCCCTCGTGTATTAGCAGGTTCATCTCACCATGCGCATCCTGAGAGCGCTTTCAGCAAATTGTGGAGGGACGATTCAAGGAGTTTTGAAGTAGGTAAACCAAGAGGACTTTACTGACACCACTCATTGGTTTTTGTCTGCCTCTGAAGGCTGTGAGCATCTCAAAGGGTTTTGTTTCTTCAATGAAATCCAAAACTAGTTCAGTAGCAGAGGGCTTTTGAAGTGCCTCTTTTGCAGTAGCTGCACCCCACTGTGGAACCAGAGGGCCTTTTAAGTTTCTGTTTACCTGATCTCACCTTGGGCAAGATTTTAGCCCTAAATTTACTGGCAGCATTTTCTAATAGCAACCTTGATGCATTGCGAGACCTACCAAATCAGGGTAACAGCTGTTTCCTCTACAGAGTTTTTTCTTACTGGGTGATTTTCCAAACATACCAGGACAGCCTTTTGAAATCCGAACAGGATTAGTGGAGAGAACTGTTTGGAGAGACTCTGTGGCTTTGATGAGCAGACTGAATCCAAAGACCGAGGGCATCTTTCAGGGTGTCCTGCAGCTAGAGCCTGATCCTCCTTTAGAAAGTGAAAGCTGTTTTCCTCAAGAAGTCAGGAACGCTACAGTCGCAGGCATCTTCCCTTACGCATTTAGATGTCGAGACTAAACTTTAGTTCAAAGACTCTGAACTCCCAGTGGAAAGGGGAGCTGTATCCAAACAGATAGGGCACGCTGTCTCCAGAAGAGGATGAGACTGGTTGTACTTGCTAGACTCTTTGGTGGCATCACACACAGTCATTTGACCTAGATTCTGTGCCTTTACCTCAGGGTTCCAGCCTGCCATGCTTTGAATGGTGCCGTCAAATTTATTCGCTGCAAAGACAATGCCCAGTTGTCCAAACAGCTGAGTGCTTCCCCTGGTGCCTTCACAAAGTTGGTGAATGGCAGGAGGTTAAGAATCATAAGGCTTTGCATGTCAGTGGAGGCTGTGCAGTGATGGCACGTGGTGGCAACGTGGCTGTGATGGACTCCCCTGTGCACTTGGCTTGTTACTGCAGTTCCATTGATGTTTGTGGCCGTTGTTGCTGGGTTTTTTGAAAAAGAAACGAGCAATTGAATCAGCAGTAAGGAATCAGGAGGCTGTGACAGGAAGGATGGTGCAAACACCTCTTCTGCTATCCTGGTGCTGAGATGAAGAATTAGTTTATTCCAAGTAAAACATAAAAAAAAACCCAAACACTGATACAAAATACAATGGGGAAGAAATGATCCTTGCTGCAGCCCCTTAATATATTTCTGTCTCGTGTATCTGCGTTCTGGGGTCACCCACATGCACCATAACCCCTCCTTTTCTCCAGCATACTCCTCCACAACTACTGTCATGCCAAAACAAGGCCAGGGCCTCTGGCTGTATATCAAGGTGGGCAGAAAAAGAGCCAGTTGACCATAAAGTCCACAGTTCCCCTGAGAAACAAGTTCCCTTTAATTTGTGTTTTTCTTCTCTTCTGCCCCCATCATGTGCTTGGCTTATTTCACAAGTCTCAAGCAGATAAATAAGTTTGCCCTACACACAGGAAGTCTTGGAATGTGTGTGGATACTAAATAAGTGATTAAAAAATTATAATTTAAATGATAAAAAGATTATAATAATTTAAATGAGTCCATCCCCTAAAGCAAATTCCTGTCACTCATCACGACCAGCTGCACTAGCTAAATGCAATCTTTTCTGCAGCACTTACCACAGGGAGCTGTGTTCAAAAAGAAAAACCCCCATCTGCGGGTGTCTGCCTGGCTGACCAGATGTATGCTTATCATGGCTCGTTAACTGCACATTAAGGGCATACATGGGTGCGGTCAAGTTTAGTCTTGGAACAGGTTCTGCTTCAATAGTTTTGAGTGTTACCTCCTGTTGGGATCATCTAAGAAGCTTTTATTCGCAAGGGAAAGTAACTCCTTGGTCTTGTCAGGAAGTTTAATTCTCTTTCGCGCTTTGCCGTCCCCTACATCCCGGTTTTGGTTCCCCCGCTGCTGGTTAGGAGCGTGTTTCCCCTAAAGCCGCAATTCCTGCTGCCAGCCGGAGGGAGCACTGCAGAACAGCTCATGGTGCGGCTCTGCGGCCTGTCAGCGTTGCTCTGCAGCAAGCCGCGGGCGCGCGGGCTCGGCTCCCGCACGTTTCCCGGCGTTAACACCCGGAAGCCATTTTCGTATTTCAACTTTTTATTCACCGTCTGGAGGGAGGATGGACTCGATGATCTCTTGAGGTCCCTCCCAACGCCTACAATTCTGTCACTCTGTGATCTCCTGAAGATTTGGGGTCCAGGTGGCAAGAATCAACAGAACTTTAGGTGTTGGAAAGGACCTCAAGAGATCATCGAGTCCAACTCCCCTGTCAAAGCAGGTTCCCTAGGACAGATCGCAAATAGGCATCGAGATGGGTCTTGAATATCTCTAGAGAAGAACACTCCACAGCCCCTCGAGACAGCCTGTCCCAGGGCTCTGTCACCCTCACTGTGAAAAAAATGCTTCCGCATGTTGATGCGGAACTTCCTTTGCTCCAGCTTGAAGCCATTGTCCCTTGTCCTGTCCCCACAGACCACTGAAAAAGGGCTGGCCATTTCCCCTGTATCCCACAATTGAGATACTTATAAACATTAATAAGATCCTCTCTTAGCTTTCTCTTCTCAAGGCTGAACAGCCCCAGTTCATTCAGCCTATCCTCATAGGGGAGATGCACCAGGCCCTTCATCATCCCTGTAGCCCTCCACTGGACTCTCTCCAGGACATCCCTGTCTGTTTTGTACCAGGGAGCCCAGAACTAGACACAATACTCCCATGTGGAGCCTGACCAGGGTAGAGTAGAGGGGGAGGATCATCTCCTGTGGCCTGCTGGCCATGCTCCTTTTAACACACCCCAGGATCCCACGGGCCTTCATGGCCACCAGGGCACAATGCTGGCTCATGGCCAACCTGTCATCAACCAGGACCCCCAGGTCCTCTCTGCAGAGCTCCTCTCCAGCAGGTCACCCCCCAGCCTGTACTAATACATACAGTTACCCTGAACTTCAGGAGAGCAAACTTTGATCTCTACTGGGACCTAATAGGAGCTATCCCATGGGCTAGGCCGTTAGAAGGTAAGAGCTGGTCAGCGTTTAAACAGCGCTTCTTCCAAGCTCGGGATCGGTGCGTCCCTATGAATAAGAAATCAAGGAAGGGTGGCAGAAGACCTGTGTGGATGAGCAGAGAGCTCATGCGTAAACTCAAAGGGAAGCAGAAGGTCCATGAATTGTGGAAAAAGGTCTGAGAGTGCCAAGGAGGGCATGGCAGCAGAGCCTCCTCCTCTGAGACAGAGAGCAGGAGAGGACAGCGGAGTGTGGTTGCAGTCGCCAGAACGTCAAATAAGAGAGACCAAAAGCATTTTAACTGTTTTATTGTTGACTCTTGTCCGGCCAGGGGGGTGTGGAGGCTAAGCCACCAGGAGGGATCCGGGCAGGTGCTCCTTCCAGGCTGTTGCCAGCGTCTCACGCAAAGGAGCCTGGACGGCTGGGGTACTGGCAGGTGACCCCTGAGGCAGGTGGACCTGCTGCCACCATGGGTGATGGTTCTGGAGGTGGATCCAGGTCCGTGGGCTGCACGCTGCTGTCTGGTGGATTAGCAGCGGTCAGCCCCAGGCCATGCTGTGGTGGAACCATCCCCATGGGCAGGCACCCACCTCGCTGTTCCGTTGCTCCCTGATAGGGTGAGACACCTTGGCCTCTCGGCATTCCCTGGTTGGTAGCCACTTGCCACACTGTTCTGGGGGTTCCCTGGCAGGCGGACATGCTTGGGCCCTTATGGGCCTAGAGTGAAGCGCTGCATGGCTTCAGTCAAAGGAGTGAGGTCGATTGTGGGTTTGTGATTGTTCCTCCTCCTTCTTCTCCTCCTCCTCCTCCTCCTTCGCCTCTGCCTCCTCCTCCTGGGAGGTGCATTTTTCTGCTGCACTTGCGTGTAGCAGCTTTGTGGCCTGGCAGGCAAAGGTGGGCAGACATCCTCCTCGCTGCTCCGTTTCCTCTTCCTTCCAGGCATGCATGGTACCTGAGGGCCTTGATGCTCAGCGAAGTAGCATCTTCGTGGCCTGGCAGGCAACGGTGGGCAGGCACCCTCCATGCTGCTCCATGCCCTCTTTCTTCCAGGCATGCTTGGCATCTGAGGGCCTTGATGCTCAGCAAAGTAGCATCTTCGTGGCCTGGCAGGCAAAGGTGGGCAGACACCCTCCTCGCTGCTCCGTGTCCTCTTCCTTCCAAGCATGCTTGGCATCTGAGGGCCCTGAAGCTCAGCAAAGTGTGGGCCACCTGCAGGGGCCCCCCTATTTATTGGGTGCCACGGTGACGGTGATTGTGATGTCACGTGACCAAATATGGCAGGTTTGGGCATGGCGGCACTGTGGCCTGAAGGATGTCCAACTGTCAGTGGAGGAGCAGGGTTGTAGGGGCAGGGGCTTGTACTGATACAAGTGGTTATTCCTTCCCTGGTGCAAGACTCTACACTTGTTTTTATTAAACCTCATTTGGTTTCTTACTGCCCAGCTCTCCAGCCTGGCCAGATCTTGCTGAATGGCAGCGCAGTGTTCCTGCATGTCAGCCACTCCTCCCAGCTTTGTATCATCACAGTACTTGCTGAGGGTGGGCACTGTTCCCTCATCGAGGTCATCGATGAAGATGTTAAAGAAGATCAGACCCGACACCGAGCCCTGGGGAACACCGCTAGTCACAGGTCTCCAGTCAGATTCTGCTCCACTGATCACCACCCTCTGGGATCGGTCCGACAGCCACTTCTCAACCCACCTCACTGTCTTATCCCATACTTTCTCAGCTTTGCTATCAGGATGTCATGGGAGGCTGTATCAAAAGCCTTGCTGAAGTCAAGGTATATGACATTCACTGCTCTCCCTCCATCTACCCAGACAGTGATGACATCATAGACAGCTATGAGATTGGTCAAGCATGATCTCCCCTTGGTGAGTCCATGCTGACTACTCCTCATGACCTTTTTCTCTTACAATTGCTTGGAGACGGCATCCAGAACAAGCTGTTCCATCCCCTTTCTAGGGACAGAGGTGAGGCTGACTGGCCTGTAGTTGCTGGGATCCTCCTTCTTGCCCTTTTTGAAGACCGGAGTGACACTGGCTATCCTCCAGTCTTCAGGCACTTCTCCTGTTCGCCAAGGCCCATCAAAGATGATAGAGAGCGGCTCAGCAGTCACCTCCGCCAGCTCCCTCAGCACACGTTGATGCATCCCATCCGGGCCCATGGATTTATGTCTGTTGATCCCTCTGAGCCACTCCTGGACCACCCCCACCTCAACCAGAGGGAAACTCTTCATTTCCCAAACTCTTTCGTTCTTCCAGGGTCTGGGAATCCCGAGGGGAGAGTCTTTGAAGTGATGACTGAAGCAAAGAAGGCATTCAGTATCTCCACTTTCTCAGCATCCCCTGTTACCAGCACACCCACCTTGTTCAGCAGAGGACCCACATTATCCCTGGTCATCCTCTTACTATTCATATACCTAAACCCACCCTTTTTATGATCCCTTATGTCCTTTGCCAGTTTTATTTCCAGGTCGGATTTAGCCTTCCTAGTCACGTCCTTACAGGCCCTGACAACATTCCTATATTCTTCCGAAGTGCTCCAACCCTCTCTCCACAATTCATAGACCTTCTCCTTCCCTTTGAGTTTACTCATCAGCTCCCTACTCATCCACACAGGTCGTCTGCCACCCTTCCATGATTTTTTACTCAAAGGGATGCACCGATCCTGGGCTTGGAAGAAGCGCTGTTTGAATGCTGCCCATCTCTCACAGGCTCCCTTACCTTCTAACAGCGTAGCCCATGAGATAGCTCCTATTAGGTCACAGAAGAGAGGAAAGTTTGCTCTTCTAAAGTTCAGGGTCCTGATCCCTCTCCTTACCAGGACCACATTCCTTGAGATCACAAACTCAGCCAGGGCATGGTCGCTGCAGCCCAGGCTGTCTCCAATCTTAACACCTTTAATCATCTCTCCCACGCTGGTGAGCACCAGGTCCAGCAACGCATCACCTCTGGTGGTTCTGTCCAATACCTGAAGCAGAAAGTTGTCATCCTACAGACTCCAGGAGTCTCCTGGATCTCTTGCAGCTCGCCAGATGTCAGTTATGACATGCAGCAAGGCAGCCATCAGGAACAGCTGATGTGCATGGAACATCCTAGACTTTCACAGCCGTACCAGAACTAAAAATGTGCTGACTCCATGAACAGCTGGAATGTTTTCTGAAGCAAATACAGAAAATATTTGTATTAACTTACCTGTGTCGTTTTGGAGAGGACAACTAATCCTCCTGGAAAGTACTGAGGTTCATGTGGAAGCTGGGTAGCTAATGAGCAGGTGTCAGAGTGGGGTTTTTTTTAAGGTCATGGTAACATTCCTTGGGCAAGGGAGTCAGTTTGAGCTTGTGGTGTTTTCATGTTGTGTGTTACAGTCATGCAACAGAGCAGAATACTAAGCAGTCCATTTTTAGACTTCCCATAGTGTGCTCAGCTATTTTTATAAGCCCACCCACAAGAAAGGGTTATCTGCTCTTCCTGTTTCCCAAAAGACCCCAGAGTAACACGAACACACAAGTGTACCTAGTTTACACACTAGTACCATCCTCTCACATTGCCACAGTTCTCTCAGCATCAGCATATTTGGTCCAGGGATGAACAGGATTATTTCAGCAGTGCTTATCCTCTGTTATTTTTAAATTGTTCCTGAAATATCCAGGGCAGCTGGAAAATCAATGACCAATTTTAAGTTTTCTTATTTGTTACTCTACTTGTATTACACAGACTGAGTTCCGTGATCTGATTTCTCTTGGGCCGGTTCTTCTGTCCTGTGCTCTACTAAGACACTGCCCTGAATGCACAGAAATCTTGGGAATATCTCCTTGGTTCTCAGAAAAATTAGAGAAACGGCTGTTCTTATTTTCCACTGGTGCTGGAGGTGGAAAACTGCCAGAACTACTCTCTCATTTAGCTGTGTCAGTTAACATCTATTTCCCACCTAACTGTTGCAAGGGTGGCTTGTGGAGATCCACCTGCAGACTCGCTCATCCTGCTTTAGAATGCCATGCTTCGGCTGCAGACCCACTCTGTGAAGTTGGTTGAAATAGGACTGTGATTTTCAGATCCAGAACAGACTCTCATGTCCCGGAGGATAGAGCAGGACCAGTTAATTAACTACAATGACAGGTCTGTAGAGATGAAAGATGCAGAAGGTCATTGAGCATGCACGCTCCTGAGAGGAGAGAGAGGCTGCTCAGCGATTGTCAGAACTGAGCCACAAGGCAATACAGATGTCTGGAAGTTCAACCTGGGAACATTACAGGAGAGTGACCCTGCGGTACGCCTGCGTGCCACTGCCTCAGCCCATGTGCCTGCTGAAGGCGCGACACAGCTGTAAGGAAAGACATCTTTGAACCTTAAATGAATCAACAGAGTGCTGGAACCTGTTTGAGCCCTGTGCACTAAGCATCTAGTCATACACCTGATAAGACAGTAGGGAGGTAAAGGGGGCCAGTATGAGTACAAGCCTACTCCAGAAGTTCTATAAGCATGTAAGGAAAATACAGAAAAGCAATGTTGTGTTCGGCGACAACAGCTGTGTGAACTTCCTGTGATTTATTTCCTCAGCTAATTTTTTCAAAGCACTTAAGCAAACAAGTTTGTAGAAAAACCTTAGAGGAGATAGGAGAAGGTGGCCCAGTGAAGGAAGAGTGTGGAAAAGTGGAAGGTAATGGTAGTGAAACACAAAGTTGGAAGGTATGCAGAAGTAAAGGTGAGGCCAGAGTACATGAGTGTTCATCGAAAGCATCCATGAGATTCAGGTGACAAAGATGGGATGAACAGGCAGATTCTCAGAGACTGAGAGGTGTACCATGTCATGACTAAATCCTGAGGTTGGTATGGAGAAAGCAAAGAAATCAGGGAAACTGGGAATGTGATAGTAACTGTGAGGAGCAACACTGAAAGAAATGGGGAAGGTTGATGAATACCTGGTGCTAGAGACAAAGAGGACAATGTACTAGAAGGTTGAAGTAAGCAGCCTAAGGGGAATAAAATGCTGTTGGAAATGGGGAGGAAATGAAAATGAGGCAGAAAACTGTGAAGCAGAGGAGGAACTGACTTGGAAGAACTTAGCAGTGTGGCAGATGACTACAAATCACAAACATGGCAGAATATCATACAATGGGAATGTCCATGTCTGTGTCTGGCCAAGATAACTATTCTACCCTGATTAAATTCTGATGCATAGACTTGAGCTGGAGAGATCTTCTAAGAAAGGTCAATGATTTTAATCTAATAAACTGTAAACCAGAAATATTTCTTATTTCTACTTTTGAGAAGTAGGGTACATCTGTATGAGTTTTGAGGCATACTGATCACTAGGAAGTCCTCCTATTTTCCCAAGGCACCACTTTCTAATTCCAAGTCAATGTCTATAGAATCCCAGACATTATGAAATAAAACACTAAATAAATATGTCCCATGTTTTGCAGCAACCTCACCAGCCATGATTCCATGCTAGCAACACAGGCCTTCTATTCAAACACTAAATTAACATAATTGCCATATGAACAAATCTGTCAGGTATGACAGCTCTAGCTCATGTTACCCACAGCTTGTGTAAGATCTAGGGAGTAGTGGGCTACTGTTGTCATGCCCTTTAGACATTAAAGATGTGGACATACACTCACTTTGAAACCACATCACTTTGCTACTTCTCTATTAATGTTGAATGTTAGGTGGTGGTTTCAGTTTTGCCTGGAATGGGGCAAAAAAATTTATCCAGGATCAGAGAATCACAGAACTGCAGGGGTTGGAAGGGACCTCCAGAGATCATCAGGTCCAACCCCCCTGTCACAGCAGGTTCCCTAGGACATAGTGCACAGGTAGGTGTCCAGACGGGTCTTGAATATCTCCAGAGATGGAGACTCCAAAACCTCCCTGGGCAGCCTGTCCCAGGGCTCTGTCACCCTCACTATGAAAAACTTCCTTTGCTCCAGCTTGAAGCCATTGTCCCTTGTCCTGTCCCCACAGACCACTGAAAAGAGGCTGGCCATTGCCCTCTGTGTCCCACACTTGAGATGTTTATAAATATTAGTAAGGTGCTCTCTTAGCTTTCTCTTCTCAAGGCTGAACAGCCCCAGTTCATTCAGCCTATCCTCACAGGGGAGATGCACCAGGCCCTTCATCATCCCTGTAGCCCTCCACTGGACTCTCTCCAGGACATCCCTGTCTGTTTTGTACCAGGGAGCCCAGAACTAGACACAATACTCCCATGTGGAGCCTGACCAGGGTAGAGTAGAGGGGGAGGATCATCTCCTGTGGCCTGCTGGCCATGCTCCTTTTAACACACCCCAGGATCCCACGGGCCTTCATGGCCACCAGGGCACACTGCTGGCTCATGGCCAACCTGTCATCAACCAGGACCCCCAGGTCCTCTCTGCAGAGCTCCTCTCCAGCAGGTCACCCCCCAGCCTGTACTAATACATACAGTTACCCTGAACTTCAGGAGAGCAAACTTTGATCTCTACTGGGACCTAATAGGAGCTATCCCATGGGCTAGGCCGTTAGAAGGTAAGAGCTGGTCAGCGTTTAAACAGCGCTTCTTCCAAGCTCAGGATCGGTGCGTCCCTATGAATAAGAAATCAAGGAAGGGTGGCAGAAGACCTGTGTGGATGAGCAGAGAGCTCATGCGTAAACTCAAAGGGAAGCAGAAGGTCCATGAATTGTGGAAAAAGGTCTGAGAGTGCCAAGGAGGGCATGGCAGCAGAGCCTCCTCCTCCGAGACAGAGAGCAGGAGAGGACAGCGGAGTGTGGTTGCAGTCGCCAGAACGTCAAATAAGAGAGACCAAAAGCATTTTAACTGTTTTATTGTTGACTCTTGTCCGGCCAGGGGGGTGTGGAGGCTAAGCCACCAGGAGGGATCCGGGCAGGTGCTCCTTCCAGGCTGTTGCCAGCGTCTCACGCAAAGGAGCCTGGACGGCTGGGGTACTGGCAGGTGACCCCTGAGGCAGGTGGACCTGCTGCCACCATGGGTGATGGTTCTGGAGGTGGATCCAGGTCCGTGGGCTGCACGCTGCTGTCTGGTGGATTAGCAGCGGTCAGCCCCAGGCCATGCTGTGGTGGAACCATCCCCATGGGCAGGCACCCGCCTCGCTGTTCCGTTGCTCCCTGATAGGGTGAGACACCTTGGCCTCTCGGCATTCCCTGGTTGGTAGCCACTTGCCACACTGTTCTGGGGGTTCCCTGGCAGGCGGACATGCTTGGGCCCTTATGGGCCTAGAGTGAAGCGCTGCATGGCTTCAGTCAAAGGAGTGAGGTCGATTGTGGGTTTGTGATTGTTCCTCCTCCTTCTTCTCCTCCTCCTCCTCCTCCTTCGCCTCTGCCTCCTCCTCCTGGGAGGTGCATTTTTCTGCTGCACTTGCGTGTAGCAGCTTTGTGGCCTGGCAGGCAAAGGTGGGCAGACATCCTCCTCGCTGCTCCGTTTCCTCTTCCTTCCAGGCATGCATGGTACCTGAGGGCCTTGATGCTCAGCGAAGTAGCATCTTCGTGGCCTGGCAGGCAACGGTGGGCAGGCACCCTCCATGCTGCTCCATGCCCTCTTTCTTCCAGGCATGCTTGGCATCTGAGGGCCTTGATGCTCAGCAAAGTAGCATCTTCGTGGCCTGGCAGGCAAAGGTGGGCAGACACCCTCCTCGCTGCTCCGTGTCCTCTTCCTTCCAAGCATGCTTGGCATCTGAGGGCCCTGAAGCTCAGCAAAGTGTGGGCCACCTGCAGGGGCCCCCCTATTTATTGGGTGCCACGGTGACGGTGATTGTGATGTCACGTGACCAAATATGGCAGGTTTGGGCATGGCGGCACTGTGGCCTGAAGGATGTCCAACTGTCAGTGGAGGAGCAGGGTTGTAGGGGCAGGGGCTTGTACTGATACAAGTGGTTATTCCTTCCCTGGTGCAAGACTCTACACTTGTTTTTATTAAACCTCATTTGGTTTCTTACTGCCCAGCTCTCCAGCCTGGCCAGATCTTGCTGAATGGCAGCGCAGTGTTCCTGCATGTCAGCCACTCCTCCCAGCTTTGTATCATCACAGTACTTGCTGAGGGTGGGCACTGTTCCCCCATCGAGGTCATCGATGAAGATGTTAAAGAAGATCAGACCCGACACCGAGCCCTGGGGAACACCGCTAGTCACAGGCCTCCAGCCTGACTCTGCTCCACTGATCACCACCCTCTGGGATCGGTCCGACAGCCACTTCTCAACCCACCTCACTGTCTTATCCCATACTTTCTCAGCTTTGCTATCAGGATGTCATGGGAGGCTGTATCAAAAGCCTTGCTGAAGTCAAGGTATATGACATTCACTGCTCTCCCTCCATCTACCCAGACAGTGATGACATCATAGACAGCTATGAGATTGGTCAAGCATGATCTCCCCTTGGTGAGTCCATGCTGACTACTCCTCATGACCTTTTTCTCTTACAATTGCTTGGAGACGGCATCCAGAACAAGCTGTTCCATCCCCTTTCTAGGGACAGAGGTGAGGCTGACTGGCCTGTAGTTGCTGGGATCCTCCTTCTTGCCCTTTTTGAAGACCGGAGTGACACTGGCTATCCTCCAGTCTTCAGGCACTTCTCCTGTTCGCCAAGGCCCATCAAAGATGATAGAGAGCGGCTCAGCAGTCACCTCCGCCAGCTCCCTCAGCACACGTTGATGCATCCCATCCGGGCCCATGGATTTATGTCTGTTGATCCCTCTGAGCCACTCCTGGACCACCCCCACCTCAACCAGAGGGAAACTCTTCATTTCCCAAACTCTTTCGTTCTTCCAGGGTCTGGGAATCCCGAGGGGAGAGTCTTTGAAGTGATGACTGAAGCAAAGAAGGCATTCAGTATCTCCACTTTCTCAGCATCCCCTGTTACCAGCACACCCACCTTGTTCAGCAGAGGACCCACATTATCCCTGGTCATCCTCTTACTATTCATATACCTAAACCCACCCTTTTTATGATCCCTTATGTCCTTTGCCAGTTTTATTTCCAGGTCGGATTTAGCCTTCCTAGTCACGTCCTTACAGGCCCTGACAACATTCCTATATTCTTCCGAAGTGCTCCAACCCTCTCTCCACAATTCATAGACCTTCTCCTTCCCTTTGAGTTTACTCATCAGCTCCCTACTCATCCACACAGGTCGTCTGCCACCCTTCCATGATTTTTTACTCAAAGGGATGCACCGATCCTGGGCTTGGAAGAAGCGCTGTTTGAATGCTGCCCATCTCTCACAGGCTCCCTTACCTTCTAACAGCGTAGCCCATGAGATAGCTCCTATTAGGTCACAGAAGAGAGGAAAGTTTGCTCTTCTAAAGTTCAGGGTCCTGATCCCTCTCCTTACCAGGACCACATTCCTTGAGATCACAAACTCAGCCAGGGCATGGTCGCTGCAGCCCAGGCTGTCTCCAATCTTAACACCTTTAATCATCTCTCCCACGCTGGTGAGCACCAGGTCCAGCAACGCATCACCTCTGGTGGTTCTGTCCAATACCTGAAGCAGAAAGTTGTCATCCTACAGACTCCAGGAGTCTCCTGGATCTCTTGCAGCTCGCCAGATGTCAGTTATGACATGCAGCAAGGCAGCCATCAGGAACAGCTGATGTGCATGGAACATCCTAGACTTTCACAGCCGTACCAGAACTAAAAATGTGCTGACTCCATGAACAGCTGGAATGTTTTCTGAAGCAAATACAGAAAATATTTGTATTAACTTACCTGTGTCGTTTTGGAGAGGACAACTAATCCTCCTGGAAAGTACTGAGGTTCATGTGGAAGCTGGGTAGCTAATGAGCAGGTGTCAGAGTGGGGTTTTTTTTAAGGTCATGGTAACATTCCTTGGGCAAGGGAGTCAGTTTGAGCTTGTGGTGTTTTCATGTTGTGTGTTACAGTCATGCAACAGAGCAGAATACTAAGCAGTCCATTTTTAGATTTCCCATAGTGTGCTCAGCTATTTTTATAAGCCCACCCACAAGAAAGGGTTATCTGCTCTTCCTGTTTCCCAAAAGACCCCAGAGTAACACGAACACACAAGTGTACCTAGTTTACACACTAGTACCATCCTCTCACATTGCCACAGTTCTCTCAGCATCAGCATATTTGGTCCAGGGATGAACAGGATTATTTCAGCAGTGCTTATCCTCTGTTATTTTTAAATTGTTCCTGAAATATCCAGGGCAGCTGGAAAATCAATGACCAATTTTAAGTTTTCTTATTTGTTACTCTACTTGTATTACACAGACTGAGTTCCGTGATCTGATTTCTCTTGGGCCGGTTCTTCTGTCCTGTGCTCTACTAAGACACTGCCCTGAATGCACAGAAATCTTGGGAATATCTCCTTGGTTCTCAGAAAAATTAGAGAAACGGCTGTTCTTATTTTCCACTGGTGCTGGAGGTGGAAAACTGCCAGAACTACTCTCTCATTTAGCTGTGTCAGTTAACATCTATTTCCCACCTAACTGTTGCAAGGGTGGCTTGTGGAGATCCACCTGCAGACTCGCTCATCCTGCTTTAGAATGCCATGCTTCGGCTGCAGACCCACTCTGTGAAGTTGGTTGAAATAGGACTGTGATTTTCAGATCCAGAACAGACTCTCATGTCCCGGAGGATAGAGCAGGACCAGTTAATTAACTACAATGACAGGTCTGTAGAGATGAAAGATGCAGAAGGTCATTGAGCATGCACGCTCCTGAGAGGAGAGAGAGGCTGCTCAGCGATTGTCAGAACTGAGCCACAAGGCAATACAGATGTCTGGAAGTTCAACCTGGGAACATTACAGGAGAGTGACCCTGCGGTACGCCTGCGTGCCACTGCCTCAGCCCATGTGCCTGCTGAAGGCGCGACACAGCTGTAAGGAAAGACATCTTTGAACCTTAAATGAATCAACAGAGTGCTGGAACCTGTTTGAGCCCTGTGCACTAAGCATCTAGTCATACACCTGATAAGACAGTAGGGAGGTAAAGGGGGCCAGTATGAGTACAAGCCTACTCCAGAAGTTCTATAAGCATGTAAGGAAAATACAGAAAAGCAATGTTGTGTTCGGCGACAACAGCTGTGTGAACTTCCTGTGATTTATTTCCTCAGCTAATTTTTTCAAAGCACTTAAGCAAACAAGTTTGTAGAAAAACCTTAGAGGAGATAGGAGAAGGTGGCCCAGTGAAGGAAGAGTGTGGAAAAGTGGAAGGTAATGGTAGTGAAACACAAAGTTGGAAGGTATGCAGAAGTAAAGGTGAGGCCAGAGTACATGAGTGTTCATCGAAAGCATCCATGAGATTCAGGTGACAAAGATGGGATGAACAGGCAGATTCTCAGAGACTGAGAGGTGTACCATGTCATGACTAAATCCTGAGGTTGGTATGGAGAAAGCAAAGAAATCAGGGAAACTGGGAATGTGATAGTAACTGTGAGGAGCAACACTGAAAGAAATGGGGAAGGTTGATGAATACCTGGTGCTAGAGACAAAGAGGACAATGTACTAGAAGGTTGAAGTAAGCAGCCTAAGGGGAATAAAATGCTGTTGGAAATGGGGAGGAAATGAAAATGAGGCAGAAAACTGTGAAGCAGAGGAGGAACTGACTTGGAAGAACTTAGCAGTGTGGCAGATGACTACAAATCACAAACATGGCAGAATATCATACAATGGGAATGTCCATGTCTGTGTCTGGCCAAGATAACTATTCTACCCTGATTAAATTCTGATGCATAGACTTGAGCTGGAGAGATCTTCTAAGAAAGGTCAATGATTTTAATCTAATAAACTGTAAACCAGAAATATTTCTTATTTCTACTTTTGAGAAGTAGGGTACATCTGTATGAGTTTTGAGGCATACTGATCACTAGGAAGTCCTCCTATTTTCCCAAGGCACCACTTTCTAATTCCAAGTCAATGTCTATAGAATCCCAGACATTATGAAATAAAACACTAAATAAATATGTCCCATGTTTTGCAGCAACCTCACCAGCCATGATTCCATGCTAGCAACACAGGCCTTCTATTCAAACACTAAATTAACATAATTGCCATATGAACAAATCTGTCAGGTATGACAGCTCTAGCTCATGTTACCCACAGCTTGTGTAAGATCTAGGGAGTAGTGGGCTACTGTTGTCATGCCCTTTAGACATTAAAGATGTGGACATACACTCACTTTGAAACCACATCACTTTGCTACTTCTCTATTAATGTTGAATGTTAGGTGGTGGTTTCAGTTTTGCCTGGAATGGGGCAAAAAAATTTATCCAGGATCAGAGAATCACAGAACTGCAGGGGTTGGAAGGGACCTCCAGAGATCATCAGGTCCAACCCCCCTGTCACAGCAGGTTCCCTAGGACATAGTGCACAGGTAGGTGTCCAGACGGGTCTTGAATATCTCCAGAGATGGAGACTCCAAAACCTCCCTGGGCAGCCTGTCCCAGGGCTCTGTCACCCTCACTATGAAAAACTTCCTTTGCTCCAGCTTGAAGCCATTGTCCCTTGTCCTGTCCCCACAGACCACTGAAAAGAGGCTGGCCATTGCCCTCTGTGTCCCACACTTGAGATGTTTATAAATATTAGTAAGGTGCTCTCTTAGCTTTCTCTTCTCAAGGCTGAACAGCCCCAGTTCATTCAGCCTATCCTCATAGGGGAGATGCACCAGGCCCTTCATCATCCCTGTAGCCCTCCACTGGACTCTCTCCAGGACATCCCTGTCTGTTTTGTACCAGGGAGCCCAGAACTAGACACAATACTCCCATGTGGAGCCTGACCAGGGTAGAGTAGAGGGGGAGGATCATCTCCTGTGGCCTGCTGGCCATGCTCCTTTTAACACACCCCAGGATCCCACGGGCCTTCATGGCCACCAGGGCACACTGCTGGCTCATGGCCAACCTGTCATCAACCAGGACCCCCAGGTCCTCTCTGCAGAGCTCCTCTCCAGCAGGTCACCCCCCAGCCTGTACTAATACATACAGTTACCCTGAACTTCAGGAGAGCAAACTTTGATCTCTACTGGGACCTAATAGGAGCTATCCCATGGGCTAGGCCGTTAGAAGGTAAGAGCTGGTCAGCGTTTAGACAGCGCTTCTTCCAAGCTCGGGATCGGTGCGTCCCTATGAATAAGAAATCAAGGAAGGGTGGCAGAAGACCTGTGTGGATGAGCAGAGAGCTCATGCGTAAACTCAAAGGGAAGCAGAAGGTCCATGAATTGTGGAAAAAGGTCTGAGAGTGCCAAGGAGGGCATGGCAGCAGAGCCTCCTCCTCCGAGACAGAGAGCAGGAGAGGACAGCGGAGTGTGGTTGCAGTCGCCAGAACGTCAAATAAGAGAGACCAAAAGCATTTTAACTGTTTTATTGTTGACTCTTGTCCGGCCAGGGGGGTGTGGAGGCTAAGCCACCAGGAGGGATCCGGGCAGGTGCTCCTTCCAGGCTGTTGCCAGCGTCTCACGCAAAGGAGCCTGGACGGCTGGGGTACTGGCAGGTGACCCCTGAGGCAGGTGGACCTGCTGCCACCATGGGTGATGGTTCTGGAGGTGGATCCAGGTCCGTGGGCTGCACGCTGCTGTCTGGTGGATTAGCAGCGGTCAGCCCCAGGCCATGCTGTGGTGGAACCATCCCCATGGGCAGGCACCCGCCTCGCTGTTCCGTTGCTCCCTGATAGGGTGAGACACCTTGGCCTCTCGGCATTCCCTGGTTGGCAGCCACTTGCCACACTGTTCTGGGGGTTCCCTGGCAGGCGGACATGCTTGGGCCCTTATGGGCCTAGAGTGAAGCGCTGCATGGCTTCAGTCAAAGGAGTGAGGTCGATTGTGGGTTTGTGATTGTTCCTCCTCCTTCTTCTCCTCCTCCTCCTCCTCCTTCGCCTCTGCCTCCTCCTCCTGGGAGGTGCATTTTTCTGCTGCACTTGCGTGTAGCAGCTTTGTGGCCTGGCAGGCAAAGGTGGGCAGACATCCTCCTCGCTGCTCCGTTTCCTCTTCCTTCCAGGCATGCATGGTACCTGAGGGCCTTGATGCTCAGCGAAGTAGCATCTTCGTGGCCTGGCAGGCAACGGTGGGCAGGCACCCTCCATGCTGCTCCATGCCCTCTTTCTTCCAGGCATGCTTGGCATCTGAGGGCCTTGATGCTCAGCAAAGTAGCATCTTCGTGGCCTGGCAGGCAAAGGTGGGCAGACACCCTCCTCGCTGCTCCGTGTCCTCTTCCTTCCAAGCATGCTTGGCATCTGAGGGCCCTGAAGCTCAGCAAAGTGTGGGCCACCTGCAGGGGCCCCCCTATTTATTGGGTGCCACGGTGACGGTGATTGTGATGTCACGTGACCAAATATGGCAGGTTTGGGCATGGCGGCACTGTGGCCTGAAGGATGTCCAACTGTCAGTGGAGGAGCAGGGTTGTAGGGGCAGGGGCTTGTACTGATACAAGTGGTTATTCCTTCCCTGGTGCAAGACTCTACACTTGTTTTTATTAAACCTCATTTGGTTTCTTACTGCCCAGCTCTCCAGCCTGGCCAGATCTTGCTGAATGGCAGCGCAGTGTTCCTGCATGTCAGCCACTCCTCCCAGCTTTGTATCATCACAGTACTTGCTGAGGGTGGGCACTGTTCCCCCATCGAGGTCATCGATGAAGATGTTAAAGAAGATCAGACCCGACACCGAGCCCTGGGGAACACCGCTAGTCACAGGTCTCCAGTCAGATTCTGCTCCACTGATTACCACCCTCTGAGCTCGGCTCGACAGCCACTTCTCAACCCACCCCACTGTCTTATCCCATACTTTCTCAGCTTTGCTATCAGGATGTCATGGGAGACAGTATCAAAAGCCTTGCTGAAGTCAAGGTAGACGACGTCCACTGCTCTCCCTCCATCTACAGCCCGTGATGGTATCATAGAAGGCTACCATGTCGAGCATGATCTCCCCTTGGTGAATCCATGCTGACTATTCAATTGCAATTGTTACTTTGACAAATACTCTGTTTGTATTTTAATGCCCACTGGAGTCACATGCTTTTTTCCCCATTGGAGAATTTGTATAACTAAGCAGCAAAAACATGTCTCAGATCTTACATCTGAGTGTAAAACATGACTTCTGGCTAGCTCAGGTATTGTAAGAGACCCCAGGTTATACACATGTGAAGAGCATCGAATTCAGTTTATCCATGTCTGTTGCGAGTAAGGAGGCACACTAATATTCTGTGAGAAGAGTTTGGACTACTCTTGTGGTCAAGCTTTTAATTTTCCATTGTGGGGAAGTAAGTGACTCACAGATTTTGCAAGTATTGCCACTATGAAAATACAACTGTGAAAACATTTCTGGGAAGTGATTTAAAAAACCCCAGCAAGCTGTGAATGTGCTGAAAATGTGTTTTTCTTAGACTTTGGAGATACAGTCTTGGGAGGTCTTCTTTGCTCTGGCTATTCACTTAGCTGTGGTATTTCAGGGTAGATTTAGGAACACGGTGGGGGTCGATACTGTAAGTCAGTGCATAGAACACAGGACTGCATGCCTTGAGAACCCAGAGGCTCCATGGGTATCTCTTCAGAGCCTTGTCTTTCCTTACACGCATCTTTGCTATCCAGCTCATTCCCTCTTAGCAGGGCTGGAGCTGTCTTACTATTCTTTACAGCAGCTAGCATCATCATGGCTTGATTTAATGGGCCTATAGGTCCTACAGGAATATATGTAATTGTACAAGCAATTGTTTCCCAACTTCTGTAGAAATTTGTTTTTATCAGGATCAGGCTGTAAATACCGTAAAGACCAACTGGTTTTCAGATATTCCACAGAACAGGTGCCATTAAGATAGACCACATGTATTAAAGGCCTCTCTGTATTACTAATAACCCATAAAAGGGAGAGCGATTCTCAGTCTCTTCCTGGCCGTGTATAAATGCATGTTATAAAACATAAGAAATGGAATGCTTAGGATGACATGTATCATGCAGTGTTTTAGCACCACAACAACCATTAATTTTAATGGAAATCAAACCACTGAATCCCTGTGATGCTTCAAAAACTCATGCAAAAACATGTTGTACCTGGAAAACAGAATTCATAATTTACTGGCATTCCAATAGTCAACTGATGAAACTCAGCCAGGTAGAGCCCACTCCGAAGAGAAGCATACAGATACATATTTACACTCATGATTTGTACCTTAGGTGTCAGAGAAAGTCCTCCAGCATAATGCTTTGTAGGGGAAAAAAATAAAAGCTGTAGTGGAAATTGGGCAGAGTCATACTGCTATAATTTTGAACCAATGTATAATTACCCCCTCTCACCAAGCAATTCTAAGTCACATTTTTCAGCCATCAACAGACTATAAGATCTTCTCCTTGTACCTAGGAAGTTTATTTTGGAGTTCTGTGCAAAGGGAGACTGACTCTACATGGCTTTTCCTTGCTACACAGTTGAGGTCACCAGCAGGGAAGTCCAGGCAGCATGTGGTTAAGTTCTGATAAGCATCTGTGCTTATGCGATGCTGCAAGTCCTACTTGAAAAACAGTAAATAGACCTTACGGGTAAATATAAGAATCTATGAATAGTACAAAATAAATCTTAATAGTCTAATCAAGGAATCATTATCAGTCCAGAGCTAATTATTGCAAAAAGAAAAAAAAAAAAAAGGGAAGAATTTTGCTATAAAGAGAAACATCTCAGTAATACAGTTTAATGAGTTAAATACACAGTTCTTAGTTTCTGTCCTTTTTCCTGGTGCCACACTCACTCCCTGCTGCTGCTCTGGATCCTAATGTTGATGGTTTCTGCTTAGTTGGAGGATAGAGTAAATAATTATCACCCAAATTCCCATGCCAGGAAGCATATGATGTTGATTTCTCCTTCCTATGCTGTTTCCTTTTTCACACCTTGCTCTTTCTTCACCAGTCTACCACTCCGTACTACACCTGAGTTTACTATACATTATTTGGTTTATGCACATGGAATACTTGTGCTTTTTTCACTTTGGTGCTCTGACAAAGCTTTGTCCAGCTCTAGATTTGCCTTTCTGTGGCTGGTCACTGCTGAGCAGGGACCTTCAGAACCAGCCCACACCCCGGTTCATACAGTTCTGTTCCCACACCCCTCCCTGCTGCATCCGCTGCACTCCCTTCTCAAGGGCTCAGCTCTCACACCAAGTCCGTAATTCCCCTACACTACATCACTCTGTTAAAGTTACATCTTGCTTGGTGCAGAACAACTGCTTGTAACTGGTACCAGTACTGAAACTGCGGCTGTACAATACAATAATAAGCAAGACTGAAGAAAAAAAAATAATGGAAGACGACATAGCCACGTGGTCCCTAGAAAGTTGCTGTTCAGAGGCAAATAAAATAAAACCAAAACTCCAGTCAGGTCATGAAAATTTCCAGCAAAGCAAACTTGACAAATTCCAGATGTGTCACTAGCAGTGGCACTACTGCATTACAAGGCTATCAGGCTACAAAACCTGCCTCAGCTGTGTGGTGAGGCTCACTCACAAGACCACTCTATCCATTCAGAATGTCTTAGGAGAAGCATTCCCAGACACCTGTGGAAAATAAACGCAAGTTTTCTGCCAGCACTGATCATATTTCAAAGAAGGTTCACATGAAAGAAAGAGTTTGAATTTATTCCCATAAGAGCCATTCTGACCCTAACACCAAAGCAAACAGAACACTTGCAGTGAGTGTCAAGCCCCGGACTCAGGTTGTCTCCCAAAGTATCATCTCTCAGACACATACTAGGCTAAGACCCAGACCCCTGAAACCATACAGAATTCTGCAGACAGATTACAGATTCACAGAATCACGAGGTTGGAAAAGACCTTTGAGATAGAGTCCAACTGTATCCGTCCCCTACTAAACCGCATCCCCAAGCACCTTATCTATCTGTCTTCTAAATACATTCAGGCTTGTTGACTCAATCACCTCCCTGGGCCGCCTGTTCCAGTGCCTTGATAACCCTTTTTCGTGAAAAACATTTTCCTGATGTCTACTCTGAACCTGCCCTGGCGCAGCTTGAGTCTAAGACACTCCAGCATCTGAACCTCAGAGACTTGCAAGAGATTTCATGTTGGTTGCCCAGACATAGAAGATTTCAGAGTGCTAACGAATCATAATTCCTGTATGACCGAATATTTTTAAATAGGATAGCTAGAAATCCACAATGACACCATAAATACCAGGAAGAGTCCACAGCAATTTTGGTGCAGGATTCCGTGCTCACAGCTGAAAAGGGATTGGCTCTGCAGAATGGCTGAAGCAACAAAAAGTTTGTGAGATTTCTACAGTTCAATTAGGAAAAAATCAAAATCACAAACGTCACAAAGTTTAGCATCTTCTGTATTGCCAAATAATAGTCCTACATGAATCTTACACATGAAGTAGTATGTGACTCTGTGAATTGGAGATGGGTTTTTTTTTATTCACTAAGCAAATGAATAGGAGGAAAATATCCTAGAAATAGAGACAAAGCTTAGTTAGGAACAGTCTTTCCTCTTAAGCTTTGATTTTTTTTGGCTGTTAGTCATTAATATTTCCAGAATGAGTTTCTTTCTTTAACTTACCTTCTAAGGAGAGTTTTGGTCTGTCTAAAAAGCAAACATGCAGTCTGAATGTATGCCAGTCTTAACAAACAGCTGTCTTCTGTTTGACGTAGACCAATACAAATACTGCCTCATTTTATTGCATTTAATTCTGTTTATCAACAATTCCAATTTCTCACTTTTAGAAGTACTGCATATTCAAACTGCAGTAATATCTCCAAATTAAAAACTGGCAATGCACACACCTATAACAAATAGTAAACTCACAGCTTCATAGAAGCAACATTAGCTAGAGAATATATGATTTATCCACAAATAACAGCAGATTTTTGATAGCTAAATGTAGTACAGAAGCTGATATATTCTGACAGGAATTTTTGGGTTTGATAATTATTTCTTTCACCACATAGTGTTCCACTAAATTATTTGACCAGCTCTATTAAGAGACAGTGATGTACAGAGATCAGTAACATTGACTCAATATGCAGTTTGTGTCTGCCTTTCAAAGGTAAACGATTCTGCAAGTGATCCATGAGATAATGGTAGCTACTAAATTAAAAAACTAAAAAAGAAACTTGCCCCACGCCCCAATCTTGTATCTTTGTGTCTTCTTAATCTCTTACAATTAAATCTGTTGAAAACTCTTCACAGGGATGACTCTGTCCTGAGAGGGTTGTTTTAGTAAAACCTGTAAGTTTAACAATTTCTAGAGATGCCATTTAAAAAGTTGAGTTAATTTTAGTTCGATTACTTGATAGGGAAGAGAACATCAGGGTTCCTCTACCCACAAAGGCCTAAAGCAAGGGGTGATCAGCTCTGAACAAATTCTGTATTCTGGGTGCGGCTGTGCTACAAAAAGTAATGTTCTGCACAGGTGGGTACTGCTGGGTGATTCAGGCCCCCACATGGAGGCTGAAACGAGCAAAGAACTTTCTCAGGGTGTCTTCAACTGCCTTGAGGTCCATAAGCTAACCCATCCTAACTCCCTTTATAACAGCACAATCAGACACTGGTGATCACTTGGTATTGTCTCCTGCCTATGAACATCCTGGGACAAACCCGTCTTCTTGGTTCTCCACAATGTATGTGGTGTGTTGCTTCCGGTTCTCTGCCACATGAAGAGTATGTGCCCACTGGTATGAGTCCTGTGTTGCCAGGATGCTGGGTTACCTTGCTTTCAACCTTACATTAGTGTGAGTGATTGTAATATTTTTCTATCTATAAATCATCCCCTGGGAAAGTTTGTTCATCCAGCAACTGTCCCCTTGTTTCCTCTTTCCATAAAGATACACGGAGTCACTCTCTGAGGGCACACATCTACACTGCATTGCTCAGCTCTCTAGCCCCTTTCTTGTCCTGGTTCCCTGACATCTCCATTACAGCTAATTTATGTAATCCTCTGGGATTTTGATTTGTTGGGGGCTTTTGTTTGGGTTTTTGTGTGTGTATGTGTTTGGATATGTTTTGGGTTTTGGTGGCTTTTTTACTCCTGAGATAGTAAACTGTCTTATTGTACAGGACCTAAGTGTAATTTTGGAGGGCAATCACTCTAAGGACAGCCTCGATAAGACAGCATCAGGTCTGCTGTATATAGTCCCTTAGTAATATCCCAGAAGGTTTTGCATCCTCAGAACACCTTTGTATGTCCTCATGCTACAGCCTAAGGTACACAACATACTATTTCGGTTTCATGCTAAAACCATTATGCTGGAAAAAAATCCCATTATGCTGGAAAAAAATGCTGACCACCATAGAAACCAGTATGTACCTTAGGGACAGAAGGGATCACTACCCCAAGTACTCACACAGTGAAGATGTGACCACCATGGTCTAGAGACTCCCAGCACAACTCTGCGTCACTTGAGGCGAAGGCCAGGAGCTGGATGCAGTTAGCCAGGGTATACAGCCACAAACCCTTCCCATTATTAACTGACTTGAACCTTCATCAAGCTTATCTCAGTACTGAACTTGGGCAGTGACCTCAAATGCTTCTGTAGTAAAGTCAGCGGAAGACTTAAGTGATGGGTGCATTGTGCTGCAGCATCTGCTTGAGAAGGAACTGAAAGTCTCAGAGCACTTCAAATGTGTCCTGGATAAGACAGTATCTGGTCTCACCACAGTGTTATGCACTGAAGGGGAAAAGGAACTTGGTCTTCACGGTCCCACTGGAGCCTGTTTCACTCCAGCAAAGTGAAAGTGGTAAGTCTCAAAGGGCATTTCTTGTTAGTAACTTTTATCTTGGTGTGGTATTTCCACTCCTAGTGAGGTGGTAAATACTGAGAAGCAGAACACAGCTGTTGCTGTTGAGGTTTTTATGTATCTATTTTCCCAGTCCCGTTAGCTTTTAGCTCAGTGTAGAGTGACCTGTCTGGTCAGAAGATGGTTTATTCCCATGACAAACATACCAGCAAAATGTACCTGGTGATCTGCCACTGTGCAGTAATTTTCAGATCAGAACTGTGAAGGTCTACAAGTGTGTTAACAGAAGAACATAAGGACGGTTGCACTGGCCAGAGCAGAGCTCTGTCTCTGTTACTTCCCTGGCAGAGCCTCTCAGTCTCCAATGACCTCAAATTCAGGGATGGGAGGGTCTCTTTAAGTTAAAAAACTTTTTTTTTTTTTTTTTAAAGTTTTTAAAGTTAATGCACAAAACACAGAAGATCCTCACTGGCATCACGCTGAGGTCTGTATTACTGAGAGCATACACTGCAGTAATAATCCCTACCAATCCACTTCAGGTCCTACAGGAGGACCTGGGCCATCTTCTGCAGGGATTTATGGATTTACAGCTCTAGAATTAAGGAGAATAAGCTGGCCTCGGAGTGAAGTTTAGCAGTTAAGAAGGGTGTTAAAAAAAGCATGTTTACATGAAGGTGAAAGAGTGTGTCAGGTTTGAAGTGAAGTTCTGGGCTATACCAAGGTTCTTTATCAGCTCTCTGACAACTTCCTTGCAAAGTGAGAGGGATGCCTTATGTCTGCCTGCCTTCCAGGACTCTGGCTTGTGCTTTGGTCTGCAGTAAGGAGTGTGAAGTGCATTTGAGAGAAAGTGATAGTCTTAGGCACGAGACCCTGTTCTGAGGCTCAGGAGGACACGCTGAGGCGTAACAGGCACAAACTGCAACTCAAGGAACTCTACAATAGTTAGGAAAGACTTTTTACTGTGAAGGTGGCCAGCCACTGGAATGGAGGCCAAGAGAGACCTGTTGGGGACAGAGCACTGTCACAGGCTGCCCAGGGGGGTTGTGGAGTCTCCATCTATGGAGATATTCAAGACCCGTCTGGATGCTTATCTGTATGGCCTGTCCTAAGGAACCTGCTTTGGCAGGGGAGTTGGACTCAATGATCTCTGGAGGTCCCCTCCAATCCCTGTGATTCTGTGATCTCCATTCTTCACAGCTCAACTGTAAAACCCTGAGCCACCTGATGTAATTGATTTGTTTTGAGTGGGCGGTACGACCAGTGACTTCCTGAGCTTCCTTTCAGCCTCAGTTGCCCTAGGAGTCATGATTCTTCCAAGTCTGTGGAAACTTCAGTGACAACACACAGTTCCCTGGGAAATGAAGACCACATTATTCTCTCCAGATCAAACCAACTTGCATCAAAACATGAATAAAGAAAATATAATGGTAATCTCTCTGTGATTTGTTTTTACTTTTTTGAAGGATTTTTAACAATGTAGTGATTATCAAATGCCAGCAGACATACACTATTGCTACATGCATTTCAACAAGTGTTTTTGGTTTCTGAGATTTTCTGTGATATTTGGTTCATAGGCTCTAAAGGCTTCTCAATCAGAAGAGTTGGAAATATTTTCAGAAAGAAGAGGGAAAACTGTGATTGCCAACCAAACTAATCCTGTTTTCCCTTTGATAACAACATATATTCTGGATCTCCTACAGTGTTTTTCATCTATATATCTTGAAGCATTTTATAAAAGAGACTGCAAACATTGCCTTCATTTTATAAAAAAGAAGCTTGGATATGGGAGTGTTCAAGGTCACACTCAAAAGTACTGGCAGAGGTAGAACTGAGCTTGTCTCTCCGAAATCAGGGAGAACAAACAGTGACCTTTTTATTGACAGCCACACCAAAAACCTGGGGAAACAATCATTCTGCTCCAACCCAAATGAAAAGCCATGTTCATAAGTTATCAAAGTAGTGCTGAAGTGCTAAGTACAAGTTAAAACATTTCCTGTTGATTTTTATTTCAAAGCAGAACGTTTCCTTCAACTCAACTGAGATTTGGAGATTTGTTCTCCATCTTCTGCTTGGTGATTGTAATTATTTTTGCTGCTGTTCAGTGTTACTTGGCCGCAGATACCCCCAGCACAGTGTAAGTGCGAAAAGAGAAGACTGAGCAGCTTCAGTTTCCTTCCAAGTACAATCAGTAAAAAATACTGGATATTAAAATGACCTGATAAATAGAGTGTTCTTTTATTTTGCCTGGAGTAGTTACTGAGCTACAAAAAGAAAGTGGTCCAGGTCTTCCACCTGTGCAACTTTTCTAGAAAGGGCAGAGCAAGAGAGGTTCCAGAAGAGCACAATGCATTCAGAGATATTGTCTGAAAATATATAATGAAAACTGCACTGCTACAAAATGACGTGAGATGACAACAACAATCTGACTCTAACATATATGAAATTCTAGGTACAGCTACAAATATGAGATAAAACTGACCAAATGTTCACTGATTAGGTATGTTATCGCCAGCAGTAGAAAAGACAATGGTTTGGGGAAAAAAAACCCCAACCCAAGAATGGGACTACCATATAGAAATATTTTTGCTGATATACGGTCATCTTTCAGTGGTCTGAGTTTTAGGGAGGAACTGTATCCTCACCTTTGTGTTTATTAGCCCATGATGGGCTTCATTAGTCCATCTCATTGCCACCAGTACTCCGTGGTGACGCCGTGTGACCACTATGTGCAACATAAGACAACACACTGCACTGGCAAATACTCACCTGGAGAACAGCTAACTCTATTTTACCCCATGGAAATGTGGATCTGGTGCTAGACACATCTTTACAAATACAGTTATCATTGATTTTGCTGAAAATGTTGCAAAACTGGGTTGTAGCTGGTTCTTCTTGTTCTCAAAACAACTCACAGCAATGCAGTGACCTACCTTTGTGACCTGTTTTGAGTAACACGTGAAGAGTATTGAAAGAGTATTGTCATACGGGATGTTGGGAGCTATTGATCTGGGCCTGCAGGCTTTTTCTCTGAACACTTCCCCTTCCCCTGCCTTTTCATCTCCTCACCTAAACTAGGTAGACTAAATTATGACTACACTTTGGAGTGGGTGGTCTTAGTCATCTCTGGTGTACAATCCATGTCTTCACAGGTGATATTCTGGAAGTGTTAATAAAGGTGGGTTTTTTCAAGGAAAAGCCAGAACAGTTAAAGCAAGGAACAGATACTTAACAGCTCAGTAATTCACTTTCATACCTTCAACAGTCTGTCATGGCACAACATGGATGTCAACATGTCAACATGTCAACATATCAACAGCATTGCTGAGAAAGGCATGGATGTCAACATGTCAACAGCACTGGCTACAGCTGGGGGGGGATGAGAGGTGTGTGGAGGGCGGACGACATTTACCTGTCCTTGGGCTATGCAAATGTTGGAAGAACAGATTAGTCCAATATCCTGTACACAAGACTCTTGTTTAATTCAGGATGTGGCTGATACCATTCACACTGAATTTACGTAATGCCAGAAACAAAGCCCAGGCAAATCCAGCTGCCATGCTTTCTCTCTTTCTTGTACATAAGCCAGTATATTATGTGAGATGACTGTCCAAATTTTTAAAATCTTTAATGAGCTTTAGGTGTCTGTTTTTTCTATTATTGTTATCATAATTTTTAAGCATATGTGTATTGGGTTTGTGTGACAAAGGTCTTGGTAGCCAGCAGACTCCAGGGGTGGAAGAAGCTCATAGAAGCTTCCCCTAGGTCTCACAGAACCAGTGCCTGGTGTCTCTAAGACAGACTCACCACTGGCCAAAGCCAAGACCATCAGCGACAGTGGTAGCACCTCTGGGATAACACAGTTAAGAAGGGAAAAAACCAACAATCTAGCAACAGCTTGTTGCCACCAGTGAAGGCAGTGAGTAGATGTGAGAAACTCTGGAGACACCAAGGAGGGGAAAGGGCAGAGATTCCCCTGCAGACTGTGGAGAAGACCATGGTGAAGTAAGTTTTCTTCCTGCAGCCCATGGAGGATGATGGGGATTAGAGATTCCACCTGCAGCCCATGGAAGACCCCATGCTGGAGCAGGTTTGTTGGCAGGGTTTGTGATTCCGTGGGGGATCCATGGGATAGATGTCTGGTCCTGAAGGCCTGCACCCCATGGAAGGGATCCATGCTGGAGCAGATTGTGAAGAACTTCAGCCCCTGCAAAGGAGTCACATCAGAGAAGTGGGTGCAGGACTGTCTCCCAAGGGACAGACCCCACACTGCAGCAGGGGAAGAGTGTGAAGAGTCCTCCCCTGAGGAGGAAGGAGTGACAGAGACAACATGTGATGAGCTGACCACAATCCCCATTCTCTGTCTCCCAGTGCTGTGCAGGAGGAGGTAGGGAAATTGTGAGTCTAATTAAGCCCAGGAAGAAGGGTGTGTGGGTGTGCGTGGGGCGGGGGGGGGGGGGGGGGGGGGGGCGGCGGGGGCGTGTTTTAAGATTTGGGTTTATTTCATGTTACTCTGTTTTGCTTTGATAATAAATCAGATTTTTTTTCCCTAACTTGAGTCTGTTTTGCCTCTGATGGTCCCACGACCCTTTCCCTCTATGTTCTCTCTTCTCTCCAAGAGTAGGAGGAGAATGATAAAGCGTCCTTGGTGGGTGCCTGATGTCCAGCCGTGGTCAACCCACCACAGTAAGACATTTCAAACATCATACTTTTTCATACACATCGCTTGTGTTCCTGACTCAGCACTTTGGCCAGTGTTTTGTGTAGGTGAGGAGCGGGAAGGAGGAAGAATTTCTGCCGGATGCACCACCTAGTTTAGATGCTCCTGACCCAAAGACTGTGTTTGAAGACACTGAAGGTTGCAGGAACATTTCTGATGTGCGTCTTTAAAGACATAAATCCAATACAGATTTAAAGTCCTTTTTAAAAACTCTGAATGTAGGAATGCTTTCCAGAACTGCTGATCACATGTAGCTGTCACTAGCCTCCTTGGGAAACGTACATACTTAGCATCTGGTAATTGGACTAGCTTCAGGTCCTGGACACTAGAGTTTTTCTCATTTTTCTCTACAAAGGAGGAACACAGAATGGTAAAGTTAAGAAAAATACAAGAAACCAAAAAGCCAAGCTATCACTGTGGGTTGGGGTTTTTTTTGTATGTTCCAAGTCAGTATTTTTTTCAGATATAGTTACATTGTCAACCCTTAATTTTCCAGAAAACCCCAAAAATTTATTTGTTCAGTGAAATATACCCCACTACATACCCAGATTGCCTCCTATTGTCAGGAAGTACTTAATTAAAGTGAGAGAACTGAGATTTCAAACAACCTGTTGTTATAATGAAAGGGCTTGAAATCCTGAAAGGGTGGAACACTACCAGCAGGAAGGCATCTCTTTTGTCTGTCAATTATTTTGTTCTAAACAGGATGACTCAGGGCATGAGCCACAATAAAAGTTGACAATACAGAGGAAGATATTCTACTTCCCTGTTGGCTACTGGGCTAATCTTTCAGTGCATGGGAAAGGCCAGAGCTTTCATCCTGTGCCACTTGCCATTTTTATCTGTGTTGTCTGTGGAGCATGACTTAGTGCTGTCTGTTAGGGTTTCAGTGCTTTTAAAATTCCTATACCACAAACAAAACTAGCAGTATTTGTCTCTTGCTGAATAACAAGACAGTCTGGGCCAGCACTACATCAAACATAAACATCCACTTACCATTCAGAAGTCGGTATTAAAAAAATCAGTGCCAAGGGGTCCATGCAAACTTGCATGGAGATGTAGGTTATGAAAGCTTTGTTAAAATAAAAGTTGGGGTTTTTTTTAACAAAAGCTTTGTTAAAACAAAAGCTGTGCATGAGATTTTGGAGTTGTGAGGTCAGAGCTGTGTACCTGTGATGGCTCCTGCTTACCCTGGTTAAATAGGGCTACAACCTGGCCAGGATAAATAGCTGTGGGTGTATTCTGATGGTTGCTAACACTATGAGCCATTAGCACCTAACAAGCTGCAGTTCTGAACAGTGTGAACATACAAACTGACAGGGAAAACCTAGGTCTTTCAAAGCCAAGGAGAGGGGAGGAGGCCTATTGCCAGTGTAGACAGGATTCCAACTCTGGTCTTCATCCACAGCTAAACTTATGTGTTACAAGTTGGAAGTTGTCAGCCAGGTAGAGCTTGTTGGCTAATTTATATCTGCAGATACGACTTGAAGAAAATTCTCCACACTCACCTTGCAGCAATGTAAGGTGCCCTCACAGAAGGTTTCTTTTGAGAACCAACCTTTCTGCTTGCAGCCAGAAGTAATCCACGAGTTCCCTTTACTGCTGCTCGTGGTCACTTTCCTTCCAGCCTTAGTCAGAGCTTTCAGTATACTCCACTTATATTTGGTGTTTACTGCCAGACTAGTTTTCTCTTTTTATAATGAGACAAGTGACTTCATAAAGACTGTGTGGCTGCCTGTGCTGGCACGAGGGAAGATTGCAGGAGTGTGTAGTCAGCAGCAGGAAGGGAAAAAGATGGAAAGAAGAAGCAGCGTTATACTTAGTTGTTAACTACCCTTTCTAGAACTTTCCTACTCTCCCCTACTCTTGGTTATCGTAAATAATTCTGGGTTCTCAGCAGGCTTTGCTACTCTAATGAGAAAAGGGCTTTTTCTTTCCAACTAGTAACCAATTTTTAATCCTTCCCAAAGCTTTCTCAGCTTCTGGATTCCAGTCTTTCTTAATAGTTTCTAACAAGGTACTTAAAAAAAGCTATTTAGAAAACTTAAGTTCTTGATCATGAATGGTTTGCTTCATCCCCCCTTAGCCTATGTAGCATGGCCTTACACTACTGATGTCAGGAGACTTCTCTGTTTTTATATTGGTCAGGAACCTAGCAGCCAAGAATCTGCTCTACTAGTCTTCCTAAGAAATTTACCTTTACAAATTTGTCATTTATAAAGGCAATGCTATTTCAGCCCCTGTTGTACTGTTCACCTCACAATGCTATGTTATTACACCTCTAAAGATTTACTTTGGAATATTTCCCTCTAACAGTTTTTCTCAGAAGAGTAGTATAACACGGACAACTCTCCAGCCAAGCAACTGTTCTGAATGATAAAGAGCATAGTTTTTATCACCAGAACAGCTATTTTGTTCCTTAGGAGCTCCCAGGCAAGCATCAGCCAGTCCTGGCAAACACTCACCAATTCCCACAGTCTTTGTATCACATTTCTTTTTGATGCCTCTACCTACGACAACACTCAATCACCAGACTTGATTATAAGATCAACCTGTCTTTTCCCTTGTTGTGAAGACGACCACAAAATCCTCAATTTGTGGCTGCCTTTTGAAGTTCTCCCTTGACAGAAAACATATACTTTGAATTATATTTATTTTTCCTTGGAGGATACATAAGGAAATAACAAATGTAATGTCCAGAGACAGAGTCCTTCTCCGTGCTTTCGCACTATGAGGCCGGTGCCAAGGAGAGGGGAAACTACAGACCTGCCCATGGACACATAACAAATGCCAAAAGTTCAGCTTATCATTTAATGTAGCTTATAGTCAGGCAGCCCCCATAGATTCCCATTTAGAATCAGAGCTTTATTATGCAAGGTACTGCCAAACAATTAATCAAGAAGAGAAGCAGATGCTTACATGGAGCTTATTCATATCTTGAGAGCTTGTGTAATTTCTGGCATCTCGTGTTTCCAGTGGGACTATAAACAATGTTAAACATTTACATCTTCAAAGTTTTAATTGCTCTCCATAGGAATTCCAGTGAAATATGCACGATACCTATTATTATCCATGTTTACGAGGCGCAGGAGACAGGAATGGTGAGTTGTATAAACACTGATGAGAAGTTCCTGGCACCTACTTGTAAAAGAGGCCACTAGATCTTCTCTAAGCATACGCCGTCTCCCAGCTCCATCATCTGTTCCACCTGAACTAGGAAATGAATGAAGGAAGTAATCACATTTTGAGAGTGCAAATAATGGATTCACACGTGAGCCACTTAAAAATTACCTGGAATCTCATTTCAACCACATACATTTGAGATGCTCTTCCCTTTCTGTACATTCTGGCCTGCTATCTTTGACAACATATCTGCTGCATGGGCATAATGACAACTTAGGTCAGGAGGCTGCCCGCAGACTGACTCCAGCGTGTCTGTTCTGTTTGGAGATATCTCATAAACCCACAGATGCCAAGGACTCCAAGAACTTTACTTCTAGAAGCAGCAGCACAGCTGTGACCAAAGAGCCTGCAGATGAGCGGAGCGGTGGGGAAGGAATGAGTGAGTTTTAACAGCACTGGAGTCCCCAAGCACACTGCTGAATTTGCCAGGACAGATCAAGGTGTGGATGTGCTGCCCTGTGAAGGCCTGGGCTGAAGCTGGAAGGATGCACAAATGCAAAGCATGACACTTTGTGGTAGAAATCCCCGTTGGCCCATCTTTAGTCTGTGTATACTGGTGGTGTCTCCTGGGAAACCAGCTTTCAGCAGTCGCACTACAGATGTGTGTGAGTTTGTTAAGTTTCTCATCCACCATGACACCCAGGTCCTTCTCAGCAGGGCTACTCTCAAGGAGCTCTTCTCCCAGTCTGTATCTATGTCTGGGATTCTTCCAGCACAAGTGCAACACCTTACACTTGGCAGTGTTGAACTTCATTAGGTTCACCTGAGCCCACCTTTCCAGCCTGTCAAGATCCCTCTGGATGGCTTCCTTTTCCTTCTGTTGTGTCAACCACACCACTCAGCTTGGTGTCATCCGCAAACTTGCTGAGGGTGCACCCGATTCCATCATCAATGTCATTGATAAAGATGTTAAAGAAAACCGGTCCCAAGAAAGACCCCTGGGGGACCCCATATGTCACCGGCCTCCAGCTGGACACAGACCCATTGCCCACCTCCCTTTGTCTATGTTCTGTCAACCAGTTTCTTATCCACTGGATATTCCACCCATCAAATCCACATCTCTGCAGTTTAGAGATAAGGATGTGGTGGGGGACTGTGTCAAAGGCCTTGCACAAGTCCAGGTAGATGACATCAGTTGCCTTCCCTTTATCTACTGATGCTGTCACTCCATCATAGAAGGTCACCAGATTAGTAAGGCACGACCTTCCCTTGGCTCGAGAATATTGTTGATAGCACACTGGCTTTTTTTTGTTGTTAGTTTTAGTGCCTAGACTGAGCCAAGGACTTTTCAGCTTCTCACATCCTGCCAAGTGCACAAAGAGCTGGGAGAGCACAGCCAGGACAGCTGGCCCAGGCTGGCCAAAGGGATATTCCCTATCGTAATATCATACCTAGCTGGGATGAAGGTTCACTGCTTGGAAACATACTGGAATTCAGGTTGGCTGCTTCTTTGTTCTGCATGTGGTGAGCAATTGAAATTGTGCATCTCTATTATTATTATTGTTGTTGATAGTATTGTTGTTGTTATTGTTATTATTATCTTCTTTTGTAATCCTATTTGACCCTGGACTAGAGTTTTTTTCACAGAGAAGGTGGTTAGACACTGGAACGGGCTGCCCAGGGAAGTGGTGGAGTCTCCATCCCTGGAGGTTTTTAGAAGACAGTTAGGTGTGGTGCTTAGGCACCTGGTTTAGTGGTGGTTGACAGGTTAGGGTGATGATTGGACTTGATGATTTAAAGGGTCCTTTCTATCCAAGACAATTCTATGATTCTATTAAACCTTCTTTATCTCAACACCTGCGGGTTTTGGGGTTTTTTTCTGTTCTTCTCCCCATTGCCTTTGGCAGAGGAAAAGCTGAGAGAGTGGCTGCGGGGCTCAGTTGCCCACTGGAGTTAAACCATGACAGGTTCCTGTCAGAACTGTACTGGCTGCCAACTACTTCCAGAAGTTTCTAAAAGAAAATGTAGTTAGCTTCTAAAAGAGTGTAGTTTCTCCATCCAGGTGGTCAACATGCAAGTCTCTGTTAGGGATTTTCTGATTTTTTAGCACTTTGATATCCTACAAATGCAAACCCCAACAATATATTTCACTCTCCCTATGGTCTTAATTTAATTTTTCATTTAGCAAGGGACTCAGGAGGTGTCTTCTTGATCTGCTTTTCCCTATCTGAATCCCTACCTGGAGTGAAATGTAGAAAGAAAATATCTGAATTCTCAGCCTGATAAGCCAATGTTTAGTGAGTTATACTTTTAAAATAAGACAATTTCTAATGTAATATTGAAAATATTTAAATACAGATAAAAATAAATTCAGCAAATATTTTTCAAACTTTCTCTGTCTTGGGAAGAATCCCAAACCTCTGTATTTCTCTGCCCAGTCTGTGAGAGGAACCTTTGGATGGCTCTTTCCCTGTCTCCATGACTCCTCATCTGAAGCAGACAGAAAGTAGGAACCCTACTTGCCTGCGATGGTCCATAGACACAATACAATGCCAGTAAGGTGACAGTACCACCAGATCACAAGTCTTTCTGGAGGATATTCTCCTTTTGAGGAAGATGTTTCCCCCAATCTCAACCCCTGTCTAGAGTGCTGTGGATAAATGGTACAACACAGTTTTCCAATTATTATGAGACAAATAATGAGAAAAAGTAGTTTGCATTTGTAAGTCAACGCATGCTGAACTTTTTAATCCGTTTATTTCAGTGATGTTTTTGTCATCCTACAGCTCTGCAGCACAGTATGAGAGAATAAAATATTCAGTATAATGCAGGACTTAAACTTTACATATTTTAAGTCTAATTTCCCAAGAAAATCCAGCTAATACTAAAGCACTGACTGTCCATCTCCTTGTTTCTACTGGGATGAAACTCCTAACATCACCTGATTGACTTGTGGTCTAAGTGCCTATAGAAGAAGTCTATGGTGCTGCCTGCCCATAGGATGTTTCCCAAAAAGCACTTATTGAGTGCTTACATGTCCACAGTGATGGAGATGAGGGTATGAATTTGTTTGGTGTGCAGATCTTGACTCTGATAAGTTGCAAATAGCTTGCAATGGGCCAGCCTCTTGTACTGGAGGTCTGGAGCATCAGTGAAGGTTGTGGAACAGGCATGCAAAGCAGAGGTAGTGAAGATCAAGGGTGAAGGCCTGGGTGGCTGGTGTTTCCTGACCCCCAGAATTGCTACCTCAGAAACAGGAATCTGCAGTGTCAGCGAACAAATTTGCTTGCCTCTTATTGCACCTGAAGAAGACCAAAAGGGAGGTTGCAAACAAGAAGTGATATTAAGCAACATCCCAGACTCCTTCTGGTGCAGAGTCAGCTCCTCTTCTTTATGAGAACTGCGGTATCAGTCCACATGGTCAACTGCTCGGAACCGGCACAGCCAGAGCCGTAGCGATAGATCGTGACCTGCAAGAGAGAGGGGGGGTCAGCACCTGTGCAGTGCTGGCCCTGTAAGCTCATGTGGCCAGGCAGGTAAGTTCTGTCTCTAAACACCCGGGAAACTGTCTCACCTACTGACGGTCTTGGAGACCACAACTAACATGGCCTCCACCAGGCAGAGGGCTCGCCCCATTAAGAATGTGGGGACCCAGACCAAGGACCTGTCCAGGAGTGTGGTCTCCACCAGGCAGAGGGCTTGCCCCATGAAGAGTGTAGCAACCCAGACCGAGGTCCTGCCCTGGCATGTGGTCTCCAGCAGACAGATGGCTCGCCCCACTAAGAGCATGGAGACCCGGACCGAGGGCCTGCCCAGGAGTGTGCCTGTGCAAGTCTCTGGCTGCAGGGAGTGCCTGACCCTGCTCCTGCTGGTGGACAGTGGCAGCAATTCCACCTGTGCGAGGTGTGAGCAGGTGGAAGATCTGCTTAGCATGGGGGCAGAGCTCAAAGAAGAGGTGGAGAGACTGAGGAGCATTAGGGACTGTGAGCAGGAGATTGACTGGTGGAGTAGTTCCCTGGCATCCCAGAGGGAAGTGTGCCAGGAAGACACCCTGCAACTGATGATGGACCCCCTGCCCTGTCCTGGTCAGACAGAAGGGAGTGACCTGAACCCTGAGGAGGGCTGGAAGACAGTCCCAGCTTGCCATCATAGGCACTCCTCATGCCTGCCTACCCCGCTCCCCCAGGTTTCCCTAAGCAATAGGTTTGGGGTCCTGAAAGTTGAGGAGGAGGTAAGTGAGGAGACGAATGCAGCCCCTCTGCCTCAGAGGAAGTGGGCGCCTAAAGATTGACCACGTGCCTCGAGACTGCCTCTTTAGGCAAGAGAGAAGGGTAGTTGTGGTAGGTGATTCCCTCCTCGGGGGGATGGAAGGCCCCATATGTAGACCAGATCATACACGCAGGGAGGTGTGTTGCCTCCCTGGATCCCGGGTCAGGGACATCACCAGAAGGCTCCCAGGGCTGGTGAGATCCTCTGACTAGTACCCATTATTGATAGTTCAAGTAGGCAGTGATGCAATCACAAAGTGCAGCCTGCAAGCTATCAAAAGGGAATTCCGGGACCTGGGGCACTTTGTTGAGGGAGGGGGAGCTCAAATCATATTTCCCTCTATCCCTATTACTGGGATGATGGGTTCGGAGCAGGACAGGAGAACCCAGGAGTTGAACGAGTAGCTGAAAGGCTGGTGCCGGCATAGGAACTTTGGGGTTTTTGACCAAGGGAAGGTGTACTCAGCTCCTGGTATGATGACTGCTGATGGGGCTCCCCTGTCCCCAAGGACAAAGCGGATCCTTGCCCAGGAGATAGCTGGACCCAACACCAAGCCCTGGGGAACACCGCTAGTAACAGGCCTCCAGTCAGATTCTGCTCCTCGAATCACAACCCTCTGGGCTCGGTCCGACAGCCAGTTCTCAACCCACCTCTCTGTCCACTCATCTATCCCGTGCTTTCTCAGCTTTGCTATAAGGGTGTCATGGGAGACAGTATCAAAGGCCCTGCTGAAGTCAAGGTAGATGACATCCACTGCTCTCCCTCCATCTACCCAGCCAGTGATGAGATCATAGAAGGCTATGAGATTGGTCAAGCACGATTTCCCCTTGGTGAATCCATGCTGACTACTCCTCATGACCTTCTTCTCTTCCAATTGCTTGGAGATGGCATCCAGAACAAGCTGTTCCATTACCTTTCCTGGGACAGAAGTGAGGCTGACTGGCCTATAGTTACTAGGTTCCTCCTTCTTGCCCTTTTTAAAGACCAGAGTGACACTGGCTATCCTCCAGTCTTCAGGCACTTCTCCTGTCCTCCAAGACCTGTTGAAGATGATAGAGAGCGGCTCAGCAATCACCTCCGCCAGCTCCCTCAGCACATGTGGATGAAAACCCATCAGGGCCCATGGATTTATGTGTGTTAATCCCTTTGAGATGCTCCTGGACCTCCCCTACCTCAACCAGAGGGAAATTCTTCGTTTCCCCAACACTCCAACTTTCACAGGATCTGTGGGTCCCGAGGGGCCTTTGAAGTGAAGACCAAGGCAAAGGCGGCATTCAGTATCTCCACCTTCTCAGCATCCCCCGTTACCAGGACACCCTCCTCATTCAGCAAGGGACCCACATTATCCCTGGTCATCCTCTTACTATTCACGTATCTAAAAGAAACCTTTTTATTATCCTTTATGTCCCTTGGCAGCTTCATTTCCAAGAGGAAATGACGACCTTGATGAGGGAATAGCATCCACCCTCAGCAAGTACCCGATGATACAAAGCTGGGAGGAGTGGCTGACACGCAGGAACACTGCGCTGCCATCCAGCGAGACCTGGACAGGCTGGAGAGCTGGGCAGGGAGAAACCAGATGAGATTCAACAAAAGCAAGTGTAGAGTCTTGCACCTGGGAAGGAATAACCACTTGTATCAGTACTGGCTGGGGGATGACCTGCTGGAGAAGAGCTCTGTGGAGAAGGACCTGGCGTTCCCGGTTGATGACAGGTTGACCATGAGCCAGCAGTATGCCCTGGTGGCCAAGAGAGCCAATGGGATCCTGGGGTGCATCAGGAGGAGTGTGGCCAGCAGGTCAAAGGAGGTGATCCTCCCCCTCTACTCTGCCCTGGTCAGGCCCCACCTGGAGTATTGTGTCCAGTTCTGGGCTCCCTGGTATAAAAAAGACAGGGATGTCCTGGAGAGAGTCCAGAGGAGGGGTACAGGGATGATGAAGGGCCTGGAGCATCTCCCCTATGAGGAAAGGCTGAGTGAGCTGGGACTGTTCAGCCTTGAGAAGAGAAGACTAAGGGAGGACCTTATTAATGTTTATAATTATCTGAATTACGGGATGGAGGGAGAAATGGCCAGCCCCTTTTCAGTGGTCTGTGGGGACAGGACAAGGGGCAATGGCTGCAAGTTGGAGCACAGGAAGTTCTGCACCAACATGTAGAAGAACTTTTTCCCAGTGAGGGTGACAGAGCCCTGGGACAGGCTGCTCAGGGAGGTGGTGGAGTCTCCTTCTCTGGAGATATTCAAGACCCGCCTGGACGCCGATCTGAGTGATATGTCCTAGGGAGGTGCTTTGGCAGGGGGGTTGGACCCGATGATCTCTTGAGGTCCCTTCCAACCCCTATGGTTCTGTGATTCTATCTACCTGTAAGATTTTTACATTGCTTTGGAATTTCACAAATTGAGTGCCAAGCAGATGGATCTTTCCAATCACTTACTTTTGCTAGTTTGTAGGTGAGCTTTCCCCAAGCCAGTAACTTGTCAGGCAGGGTGCAGTCACGGGGAAGCTGGAGGAGAGGGGGAGAGCCTTCTCAGAAAGCTGACTTGTGTACTTTTTAGATTCGGACTGAGCAGGGAGGGAAGGATTTACTCTGCACAGTGATGCTGACTCTGCCAAACCGAAAATGCCTTGTGATAACTGGGCCAAAGTGATGCCATTGAAGATCCCAGGCACAATCTCCTCCACAATCTCTTTAAGTTTTTAATTTCCCAGTGGAGGTATAGGAGGTATTGTCCTGTGCACATCTAAGCAGTATATAAAAACCGTCCTGAACAGCCTCATATAGGTACTCAATAAAGCATGCTCTCTATTCCCTGAGTAACCTAAAAGAGGGAAAAAAAATAAGCTTTAAACTGCCAGCCAAGAGTTGCCCAACTTTATTTTACTAGAGCAACAGTGACAGCCTGAAAATTAGGAGAACTAGTGAGGAAATGTTTACCTGTGTAGGAGACCAGACAGCTTACAAGGCTTTGCACCCTGTCTAGTGCTACAGTTCAGACGCTTTTTGGACCTTTTAAATTTACTGCCTTTTGGTAATTTTAGAGTCACTGGGTTCTTCCTTGAATTCCTACCTGGGATTTATATAGGCTGATAGCTGTGTTTGCAGAACAGCTTAACAGCAGAGAGAAGTTTTATGCCGGGCCAGCACTGGTGTTAACCTGCTGACACAAGTTTGATTTAGTAGTTCTATTACTTTAATCTTAGTATTATCAAAAGTAGTCTAGCTTCGAAGAAATGTTTTCTTGATTTCACAGTTAATAATTTGCATCAAGTTGGTCCTGAGTTTTCTTTTCTAATGTAAGCAACATGATTCAAGGCATTACAGGCACTTGTAGAGGACATCAGTGACTTCATGTAAAAGCCTCATCAGCAGCTTTAGTTAATCTCTAGATCTTACTCTGTCTTTTAGAAGATGCTAACTGTGTCATTAATGCCTATAATTAAGGGTGAATATAACTCCAAAGAAATGATTTAGGTCTAAAAATAACAACTGGCTGTGCAGTGAGATAAAATACACTTCAGCTCCCTGTGATTACACCATCAGCAAATGGTGGGGGAAAAAGGCATTCTGACTAGGCAAATGCAAAGCTTCAAAGGCAGTAACAGCCTGTCAACCTGCTAATCTCAAGTGGTACCAGAATTGGAACTGTCAGGAAGCACTAAATACTTGCCCATGAAATGTTTCTCCACAGTAGACACAATATCATTGCAAACACAGAATATCCCACATTAAAAAACTCCAACAAATAACCCAACCCAGCACAGCACTAATTATTCAGTACAACACAAGCTGAATTCCATACCTGCCACCTCTCTCTTCTTTTGTTAGTGATTACATTCCACTGTGCAGTGAGCACTACAGGAAGATAGCCTGTTGAAGTGCAATGACATCTTTCAGTCAGCGTCACTTAATCATAGAATAAGAGAATAATTCGAGTTGGAAGGGACCTTAGGAGTTCTTTAGTCCAATCTCCTGGCTCAAAGTAGGGTCTACCAAGAAAATGAAACAGAGTACATGACAATGGCTGTAGAAGCTGGTCTAAGTCAATCTTGAGTTAATCTACCTTTTGAGGTCAAGAGACCAGAAGAAACATTTTGCTGGAGTAACAGGTAATAATTAGGCAGAGAGCTTTCTTTAGGTGTAACAGTAGCATGCAGCAAGCAAAAGTTGTTCCAATCGTGTAGCAGGGGATTACGTGTGGCAGGCATTAGGCAGGGGAAGTGCAAATAGTCCCCTGCACTTGATGGAAAGCAACAGAGTTTGCAGGGTTGCATGGTGTGGTCTATGAAAGGACATCAGGTGGCTGAGTAAACCAGGAAGCAGTGAAATCTGCTGAGCTTTGTTTACTGAGGTGATAAATTACAGAAAAGGGGCAAAGAAGTTTTGTGCCATTCCTGCCTCAGAACAAGCCAGTAAGAAAAGTTCACTGAAGAAAGTCACACTACAGTGAGTTATCCCAAAGCCTCGTCTGTAGGATATGTGTTTTTCCACCCAACTGAAAAGTTAAATTCAAGGCTTCTAAAATTTTATTTTCTCCTAAGCTTTTCTCAAAGAATTACTGTACCAAAAGTATAGGTATAGGACAGGGTGACACAGAGAATGAAAGAAAAGTCTAAGGAAGGTACCTTCTAAAGCAACAAACTTGTGTAATAACTACTGATAAAGACAGGTGGGTGAGTCATATTGATGCTTTTGTGGATGCCAGAGTTTCATCACTATCTTCTCTCCCACATCTGTCATGCTCCACCTCCACAAAAATTAGTAATGAAACCATGAAGGTCTGAAAAAGCTATTCATGTGTACACTAACTAAACATCTGAGCCAAAGGTCAACTTCGTTGACATCAACTTTGGTAATCTGTTACTTCCCATTAGGTTGGATTTAGTTTTGTTTAGCCCCAAGGAACACACATATTTTTTTTTATTGGGATAGGCCCAAGAAGAGGACAGAAACCATGCCAGAATCTCTCTCTCTGTGATTACTCTTACCATAAACAAAAAAATTTCAGACTAGAGAGCTACAGAAATACGCTGTACAGCTTTACAAGCTGCATCTGCTTGGAACCAGGGCTCTTTAATTTCTTTCAAAACAACTTTTATACCAGTGAACCTAAACATGTGAACCTAAATAAATAAATGTTTGGGGCAAGACCAAAGAAACTGTGCCTGTGACCTTATGAAACTATCCTGTGGCCCCTGTGTTGCCAGCACATGTTTTATAACAACCAGAGGATCACTGTTTCACGTGACAGGATGAACAGCCAGATAATCCTGTAAGGCAGAACACCTTCCATCTCACTTGGAAGGCATATTCTAAGTGCAGATAACAGCTATTTATCCTACAATGTTCTCCTTTTCATTTGGCAGCAAAAGCTCTGGGAGAGTTGAGTAATCCAAGCCTTGTGCAGCCTCTGGTGAACTCTGGTAACCCTGCTGCCTGCCGCTACTCACTTGCCATAGGCTACACAGGCAGGTTCAAAAATTCTCTCGTGGGCTGGCACTGCTCAGAGCCACAGTTTTGCAAACAGTTGTTGATCTGGGTTTCTTCCATTGCACTAGAATAACCCCAGCACTGAGACAAAAACACCCATTGATAAGTGCCCTCCCAGAGAGGCCACATACGAAACAATAGCATATGTTCTGCATTTAATTATTATTTTGCAAACATGCATTGGCAGTAAACACATCAGCTAAGCAACAACTGTACATGCAGGCACAGGCAATGCAGGAATCCTGTTAAAGAAAATTGTACCTGTTAACTCAGTGCTTCCTTGCACTTAACCCTAACAGCTTCCAGGGGACGTTGGGACATGTTAAACCAGAGATTTTTGCGAACTGTCATTATTCAAATAAAACCTACATGACGTACTCTATATATCTTCCTTGGTCAAATGTGCAGTCTGGGCACAATAAGAGGTAAGGTGTACTTAGCAGTGTAACTCAGATTCAACTCCAGTGCCTCTAGCAGTTAAGACAATATACCACTAATACAATCACAGCAAGAAATGGTCCAGCTAGAAGTACTGTGGAGGTTCATCAGCCAATACACCAAGTAGCTGAAAGGCTTGTACTAATGTGACCTTTGAAAAAAAAAAAAAAAGTGTGCTATATATGTATATATACATATAGAGCTGCATATTTAACCGTGCTTTAGAGTGCAGAAATAACACAAAACATGTTAAAGACAGCATAAAAGTAATTCATTAACCATGTCTTTTCCACTGGCATCATGCATGAGCCTGAAAAATACAGTTAATAGGACCATGGATTCACAAGCCACAAAATGTTCTCTCAATTTTCTGATCTACTGGTATAGCTTTTTCCTAGATCCTGATACAGGATAGAGAACACAAATATTCCTGTGACCTAAAAAGGTACCATTAAGTTATCAGGACTCATGATAGCCAGTTCTGAATATTCCAGAAAAAGTTCTCATCTGCATTCCATGCATGAAGTTCATGGGATCATGAGATGGAAGGGACTATGGGATGTCTCTAGTCCAGACTCCCCAAAGCTGGGTCAACTGTGAGATCAGACCAGGGTGCTCAGTCCCTCGTCCAATCACATTCTGAAAACCTTGTAAGATGGAGATACCACAACATCTCTGAGCAACCTGTTCTACTGCCTGGCTATCCTCATGGTAGCACAGTTTATTCTTACATCAATCTGAACCTCTCTTCTTTCTTGTTTGTTTCCTTGCCCTCCTGACATGCACTGCTGTCACTTCATTTAAGTTACAGAAGTCACTGTTTACTGAGACTCTGGCATTGAGCCTCTATCAGCTTGCAGACTCCCTATTTTTCCAGTGGAAGTACAGAACCCTGCATGGTAAATTTAAGCTTTCTGAACAGATAGTGATTTTCTGTAGTCCCCTGACAAGTTATTGAGGACCAGCAGCTGGAAAGCACTGACAAGATACATTCCCAATTAAAGGAGGGAATGGCTTGTCAAGTTTCAGTGCAGAAGACTGGGGAGCAGAAAGGTAGAGTGCCAGGCTGAATGGAAAGATGAGAGTCAGAGGCAGATGGCTAGCAGTGGAGAAACCTTAAGACAGCAGCAGAAGGATTTTTGTCAAGCTGGAGGGGAAAAGGTTATAATACAGTGAACGTCATCTCTGTTCACTAATGAGAAAGAGCTGGCACCCAGACTGCTGTAAGTAAATGAAGCTCCAGTTCTTTCAGTGGAGATATATGCCTCTTACAGCAGCTCAGGATTAGGCCTGAAGTATCTTATTCCCTAAGGACCTATTCCTTGTCTCATTCTATGTATCACCTTCCATGTGCTGGCACATTATACACCAGCAGGGAGTTGCTTGTTATGTCTTTACAGTGCTGCACTGCATAGTAATTCATTGCTCAGTGACATATCAGAAATTTTTTTAATGATGTGCCTCTGCTGCTCTAAAGTAGGGTGAGCTCTGAATATTATGTTTTATTTACATTCAGTGTTCATGAAGTAGCTAGCCAAACAGCCTCATAGCACAGCTCAAACTCATTTTGCCACGTTCCTGTTGTTTGAACAAATAATCATTATTCATTTTTCCTTCTTTGGCACAAATCAGAGGTGGAAAAGTCATTACAAGGAGAAGCAGTTCTGACAAAAAGTTTGTAGGATGCTATAAGGAGCACAGGCAATCTACTTCTGCCACTCTTTAGTGAGATCAAATGAGATATTAAATAGCTCTTACTTCTCTGCAGAATGGAAAAGCGGAAGGATCATGTTCAGGGTTAAAATAAGAGCTATGCCAGGGATATGGCAGTGCATATTTACATTCTAAGTCAGGCTGAATTTGCAATCTGATGCAATTCTGGTATCAGTCACAGAGTCAAAAGTCATTCCATGATATGGCTCTAGATCTTTAATTGCATCCCCAGACTAGGCAGGTGCTTAAACTCTCACTTCAGCAGGATCAGTCTCACACGCTTCCAAGTTAAGACACATTCTTGACTGTCTTGCTTAATCGTGGAGAAGCTTGATTAATTTCTTACTCAAACTAAGTAAAGATTGTCACAGATTATAAGGAATTTTGATTGGCTCCTCAGGCTAGCTGCAAACAGGAAATGGAATGAAGCAGCACTAGGGAATATTCATACTGGACATTAGGAAAAGGTTCTTCACCATGAGGATGGTCACTGGAACAAACTCCCCAGGCAAGTGGTCAGAGCACTGAGCATGTCAGATTTCAAAGAGTGTCTGGATGATGCTCTTAGTCATATGTTTTGGTTTTAGGCAGTCCTGCAAGAAGCAGGGAGTTGGAATCCATTATCATTATGGGTCCCTTCCAACTTGAGATATTCTATGATTCCGTCATTCAATACCCCATGCCAGGGCAGATAAGGAACAAGGGTTAAATAGAAGCATAAGACACAACGTGATTCACATCATACTGATTTTTGAACAGGTTGGTTTGGTACATCTTTCACTGATGCAAATCAGCATAGCATCATCAAAGTTGACACAACAATGCTGATACAGAATTGCTCAAATTTACTAGTGGAACAGTAGGATGGCAAAGTGAAGAGCTTAAAGGTCCCAGGGTTGCATACCAACTCTTAAGTCTGTTGCCAATGTGTGCAATAATACCATCTTCAATCCTATAATAAATATTCACAAATTCTCTGCATAGCAATCCACAAACATGAACTACAGTTACTGTTATCCTAGTGCTCCTGATGTAGTCCTTCCTCATTCATCAGTTTAATATGTAATCCATCTGCTGGACATCAAATGAGATTTGGATTTCCTAGTGATGTCTTAGGTAATACATATAATTGAGCAACTGTGAAGGCAAGTAATTTAAATGTCTATGATCTGGCTCAACAGAACCAGCTTGTTTTCCATTGAGCCTAATGGATTATCTCCATTCCAGACTTCACATTTTCGGTGTCTCTTGTTCAGACGCTTTAGTATACTCATGGAAAAATATGCCTTTCTTTATAAATATAAAAGCTAGGAAGAAAGTTTATCCATTGCAGCAAACTGCTTCTGCTCAAACTTCCTAAAATAATTCTTCCAAGCAGTGTCCTGGTTCAGAAAACCTCAGCTCTTTTAAAAAAACTAAGCAGTCACCATTTTTTTCTGAAGAAGATCTTTAGATCACAATCACCTTTAATTCTAACTCACTTATGGCTTGAGGTATAAGCATTTGTAATACTGTAAACCTTAAAGCACTTCAGAGCTATTATAAACAGTTTGATACAGCATCGGTTTTATCTACTGTTCTCCCATTATTTTACAACTAATCAGACAAATGCACAATTAAATTAGTAAATCATAAATTAATTCCATGCTTACAGCATTGGCTTTATCCCATGTATTCCAGTGCTGCTGTGATTAGATTTTGGGATGTTAAATTTTGGGTTTTTTGAGGAAGCCAGTACTGAAAGGAAATAAAAATGCATAGAGAAAAAAGCTTAGAGAAAAATATTAGAATGTTACTATAAATGACAAACCTCTGCCATCTTTTATAAGCTACATCTCCCTGACACTAAAAATTGTAAACCAGTTATAGGGCCTTGAGATACACCTGTAGCTTATTTGCTGAGAGATGTAAAGAAATATATCTGTTTATATGAAAAGTAAAAAGGGAAAAGCAAAGCTCATATTAAAGCTACATGAAGTCATGACAGACATACAGATAAAATGCTTTAACCACAACGTTCTCTTCCCAGTTGTCATCAGCAGGAGTCACCACTGACACGAGTCCAAAGTCACTCACTGTAAGGAGCACAAAGCAGGAACAGATAAAGGGGCGTTGTTGGTGTAGCTGATGGTTGGTGTTCACATTCATGAAACATTTATAGCAAGGGCTTAACAAAATCTCCCAGAAGAGCATGCATTGACAAACTGGCACAGAGTTGCAAATATTTCAAAGTAAAACCTATCGTCATCAGGCGTTTGGCTCTGAAAAAGACAGTAAACTCCTGTTAACTCTGGTGAGTATGGGCCTCCATATGAATTTTCATCACTGACTTACCAAGAGGAGCTGTTCAAGGGGGTAGCACAGACTCCCAGGTCACCTTAAAGAAGAGATACCATTTTGACTTTCCTCCTCCTTAATCACCTGGCTGTTAAATGGCATCCACCTTCCTTCCCTCACCCTACATGAACACAGAATTTTACATAGTTTTAACACAAAATAGAAAGCTAAATTTTACAGAATAGTTATTTTTCTGGAAGCATAAACAGAGTTAAATACAAAATAAAGAATGGGTATGTTCCTTGTCTCCCACAAAGGTGAAAAGAGCCCAGTTTTCTCCTCCCTTCAACACCTGGTATAGGAACTGTCATGGAATAAACATGTAGTCTGCTAACTCAGATCAGTCAGAAGCAGTTTATTTCTATAGCTATAGGAGAAAACACAGAGCAATAGAGTTCAGCCTCCTATCTATACAAACTCTGACTTAAAAGAAAGTATTACTGCTTATATAAATTTAGTGCAGATATAAAAATTCCCTATAAGGAGGTGTGATATGGCAGAGCAGCATATGCATCAAAGGGAACTTTGTACCAGTGGATGTACAATGTGGGACTGATAAGTCAGAATCTGCATCCATTCATCCCTGACAGCCACCTGCAGCTTCTGGTGGCTCATGTCCAAATTCTCATCCATGAGTACTCCCAAGTCCTTTCCTCAGGGCTGCTTTCAAGGACATCATCTCCTAACTTGTATGGATAATGGGAATTGTCCTGACCCAGGTGCAGAACCCTGTGCTTGGCTTTGTTGAACCTCGTGAGGTTTACCTGAGCCCACTTCTCCAGCCTGTCCAGGTCCCTCTGGATGGCATCCTGTCCCTCCAGCACATTTACTTCACCACTCAGCTTGGTGTCATCAGCAATTTTGCTGAGGGTGGCACTCAATCCCACTGTCAGTATCATTAATAAAGATACTAAGCAGCACCAGTCCAAGCACAGGCCCTTGGGGAACTCCACTTGTCACTGGATTTGCAGCCACTGACCACCACCCTCTGGATGTGACCATCCAGCCAATTCCTTACCCACTGAACAGTCCATCCACCAAATCCATATCTCTCCAACTTAGAGAGAAGGATGTTGTGGGGGCCATGCCAAAAGCCTTGCAGAAGTCCAGATAGATGGCATCTGTAGCTGTTCCCTTATCCATTGATGCAGTGACTCCATTGTAGAAAGCCACTAGATTGGCCAGGCAGGACTTGCCCCTAGTAAAGCCACACTGGCTGTCTTGAATCACCTCCCTGTCCTCCATGTGCCTCAGCATAGCTCCTAGCAGGATCTGTTCCATGATCTTCCCAGGCACAGAGGTGAGGCTGACAGGGCGGTGGTTCCCAGGGTCCTCCTTCCTACCCTGTTTTTAATGGTCGTGATGTTTCCTCTGTTCCAGTCACCAGGGACTACACCTGACCACCATGACTTTTCAGGTATCATGGAGAGTGGCTTGGCAACTACACCAGCCAATTCCTTCAGGACTCTGGGATGCATCTCATCAGGTCCCATGTTGTGTACATTCCCACAGGCCTGTGTACATGCTGTTGTTCAGGTTGTCCATCTCTGGCTTGGGATGCTATTGTCCACAGGACGAGCTTTCAAGCCTACCAAGGATTCCACACAATTTAGTATTTGAAAAATAGCAATGTTTCAGGCATCAAAATGTGCTTATTTTGTTCCTCTTGTTGCCAACTGATTTATCAAGACTTAGCAATAATTCAGGCCTTTCATATTACTTTCCTGGCATCTGGTATCCAAAGTAGAGAATTTTTAGTTTCAGATGTTACTGATGGGGTATAATTGAGCAGTGTTCATTGTTCTTTATTAATTCAACTTTACTTCTTTTCATGATTTTGTGTTTATATAAGCTCTTCCCCATCTGACCTGCTTCAGGCACCCACCCCCCTGCCTAATGAGGCTATTAGGTAAATGGATGTCTCAGGCTGACACAGTACAGATCTCTTCCCATTGAGAAATAATTTTTCTGGCATCACCAAATATCTTCTCTCTAAACTGCTTAACTACCTTGCTGCACTAGCAAATTTAAACTACAAAGCACCTGATCCTCCATCATGGTACTGATGTAATGACACGAGACCTGCCATCTGCAAGTTACTTTCTTTAAAGTAGATAAAAACATAATGAAAACCTTCTTCAAGGAGGCATTTTCAGCATGGTTTTTAATTCAAGGCTTGAGATATTATTAAAATATTTTACTTTTTAAAATTGAGTTTGGGTGGACTAATAAAACTTGCCACAATACTTCCTGACCTAAAGCCACAAACTGCTTTTGTATTTTCCTTCATAGTTAGGCAAAAGTTGAAAGCTCCCAGGCCCAACAGAGTTGGTGTTCTTCCTCCAGCCTGAAAAGGTGATTGGTTTCAAAATGGCACCAAGTAAAAAAAGTCATCAGCCTTTTATATCACCCCTCTGGCACAGAGCGACATCACAGATTTCCTTTCCCCTGCCTGAACCAGATGATCTGTCCGTCTGTTTGTCCCCCACCCAACTCTCACCACGTACCTTCCCGTGTCAGGGTCCCCAGGCAGAGACTGCTAGACACCCACCTCTCCATGGGGTTTGGGTCTAGATGAACACAGGTGGGGATACATGACTGAGATGTGGGAGCTGGGGTGGCACATGGGAGACTCTCTTTGCTTGACTCCAGATCACAGCAACAGGTTCCAAATGTGACAAAGGGGTGAGGGGAAGACTCATTAACCTCACATACCACGGAGCAAAGCTTGCTGAAGGGCTGTGTAGCCACTGGGAGTCAAGGTAAGGACTTTGTTGTGTGGACAATCACCACACCTGGGCTTGAAGGTAACCTAAGGTTCAGCCCACAAGTACAGTGTGAACAGGACCTAAACCATGCCAAGGCCAGTGGGTGGCAGGGCTTGGCATCATCACAGGACTCACTGTCACACATTGATGACCTGACCTTCTAAGGGCATGAAGGTGGCAGTGTTCAGGTGTTAAAGCTTGAAACGAAAATGTGTTTGTCTGAAGAGTCTATCCTGGTGGACAGGAAACAACCAGCACAGCTCAGGCACAAGCAGTTCCCACCCCCACCCCCACCTGCACACATTTGGATTCCCCACTTTTGACTTTAAATTGCCTGAGATAAAGAGAGCCACCAGGACCCAAGGAGCAGCAGCTGAAAAGGCATCCCAGTGCAATGCTGATATTCCTGCAGGTTGACAAGAGAAAAAAGGTAACCACTTCTGTTTGGGAGTGAATATTGCCATCTCACTGCTTCATCCCAATGTGTGAAGAGCAGCATGCTGGGAAGCTGCAGCTTCCAGCAAAGCAACTCACCAGCAAGCTTCCAGATGACAGCTGGAGCCACAGAGGAGCTGGAGCCTAGCAAGAGAACAGGCTGTCTTCAGCTGGTTTTGGAGGCTACAACATTCTGCTGTATCTACAAAAATAGGAGGCACATCCTCAAGTGGTACAAATCTGTGCACCATCACTAACTTCAAAGCACTGGTGGAAATTTATATAAAAGGAGAAGTAAACTTATTTTTGGCAGAGATCTAGAAAGGTCTTCAGGGCAGTAACATTTGCTTTGTCCTCTGCTTGTACCAATCTAACCACAGCAGTACTTTGACCCACGTGTGGCCCTTAAGGTGCTAGGGCAACTGGTAACAGGCATACTTCACAGTCTTGAGAAAACACAATCTAACTTCAAAACATGAAGTGGGTAAATTAAATTAAAAATTACAGCTTTACCCCTCTCTTTGCCCTATGTCCTACAGAGCAAGGAGTATCCATGAAGCTGTTATTACTTCAGCCACAGAATGCTGCATTGATAGAGTTACTCAGTTCTTACTTCATGTTCACTTCCCTCCTGCTTTACACAATATGGTTGCTGTATCTTAGATGCCCTTAACTGAGTTTTATGCTCTCTAGAAATCTGACTTCATTCAGAAAACAAAGCAAAATAAGCCAGACTCCCTTTGACATGTAATTTTATAATTCAGCCTGCAAAAAGTTAATCATCTCTAGGAACATGCATGCATATATATGACTTCCATACCATTTTTTCTCTTAGCTTTTACCCAATGCAGATCTCAGCTGTATTTAAGACATTTACGTCAGCACAAGAGGGAGTCAGGCAGGGAACAGAATACCAGACATGCAGGCTGAGAAGGAGATTGCAATATCCCTGCAGTTAAACTGCTTATGGGAAAAGTTTGGGGTTTTGCCTAGTGCTGCTCTAAAACTGTGGTATCCTGGTCTAAGATTCATCATGCCAAAATCTACCAGTCAAAATGCAGACCTGTGGTGTGATGCACAGAAAATTCTGGTGTTTCAGAGTTATTTTCTTCTCAAACAGCGTGAGAATTGATAGACTATATCCAAATCTGTAAAAAAATCTGAATAGAAGTATTTCTGGAGCTACCTGAAACTGACTAGGTTAACGTGCTTCGTGTAATCTCTGTCATCTTACACATTGCAGCATGATGACTAAGCAATATTTACAATGTCAAAAAATTAAACTAAATGTTCTTAAATCATGCATTTTGTCTCTTGCTCCCAGTAACACTGGTTAAATGGTTTTGACTGGCCGAACTGAGACAAAATTTCCATCAAAATTTCTGCTAAGAAATCTTCTATTCTATACTACTTTTCCTAATCGTTCTTAAATACTTACAGAGGTGTCAAAGACTTTTGATACGCTCTGAAACAGGCATGGAAGCGTTTTATGCCCTGTCCACGGGGACATGAAAGGCAACACAAGGCACAGGCAGACATAGGGGTGAGCCAGGCAGGCGTTCAAGGAGCTGATGGTGCCTGGGAGGGACCAGGAGGCAGCGCACTGTGGCAGCACACTCTCCCCCAAGCAGCTATGAGTCTGCTGGGAACTGAAGCAGCATGCTGGTAGAATGTTAGGAACCTGCTGGGGTATTGGGTTTTGACCCTCTGTTGGCACCCGTGTAGGTTGCAGTGACGCTGTTCAGACAGGTGTAGGCAGTGAAGTTGCTCTGATTCTCTCTGGCCAGCTTCCTAACTAGTATTAGGCCTTGTTAGCTCTTGATCGCTGAGGGCAAATTTGGGTCTGGCTCTCCAAGAAGCATTGTCAGTGGTGAAGACTGGACTCATGAAAATAAGTGAACTAATTTTGTCACAGATGAAGCTTGCAGCATTACAGAAGTCAAACTGCTTATGCATGGGCCTTGATCTGGGATGCTTTCTGTGCATCTTTCATTATCACACTGTTTTGCGAAATGAAGGAGTAGTGCAGCCTGCAGAATTGATGGTCAGCTCTAATGGCTCACTGCTGTATCTCTGCCTTACCACAGACAAACACCACCCATATATTTTAGCTTTGAATTTGTTCAGGTTTCTTTTCATCTGCTGTTAATTCAAAGGCTTTGTTACAAAAGTCACTTTTGTTCACTTTCTCTTTCATCACCTGTCACTTCCACTCTTTCTGAGTGTCATTCTTTATCCTATCTTCTAAGTGCAGGAGAAAAGAACACCATGCCAGGGAAGAATACATTTTGAATGACCTACATATTTCCACCTTATCTTCCAGTATCTGTTTCTACAATGTCTGCAATGAATACACACACACAAATTAAGCAACCTCATTTTTTTTTCGCTTTAATTTTCTGGAGGTGATGGATTTGAATGTCTGTGGCTCCAATCGACCCACAACAACGTCAGGTCACAGCATGGGATCAGGAGAGAGACAAACGCTATCCAAGCTGCTTTACTTACTGCAGTCCTTGCTGTATGAGATGCTGAGCCTCAGATGCTGGTAACTCTCTGGCATTCAGGCTCTGAGTAGGATTTGGGTGTTCCCACATGGTCAAAGGTTTGAGTCCCATACCCTGACACGAGTTTCCTCTGTTATCTGGAGAAGTAACAAAATCTCTCTATGCCTTTGTAATGAGACATAATAATTCTTGTCTGTCCACTGAAGGATCTTTGAGATGGCAAACTAATTTTTGTTATTAGTCTATATGATACAAACCCCAACAAAACACTTGTCTGGACCTACAGGAATGACTATATTACAAACACTTGGGATTGTTAGGAATAGACAGCAAAATTGTTTCCTATTGTTGCTCATCTCAACTAGTTTCTATGGCTTTTCTTGGACTACACAAAATGGACCATGTCAGGATCAGAAAACAGATCTCCAAAGATTTAAGCATACAGTCATGAGTTCACCAAAATTCACAGTAAGGTTTTACTTTCTGAAAACATTAGGCATTAACAAAAAAAACTGGAGCATACTAGGATATGAGTTCATAGTGCATCCTATGCTCTGCTGTCAGCATTTATTTACATGGACCCAAACCTACACAATGGAAATGAAAACAGGCAAGACTAGGGGTGTTGTTTTACCAGGCTAGTGGTTCTGCAGAGGCAAAGTGTGTAAATCAACTTAGCAGCTATTCAGTTAAGCTGAAGTAGCAAATTTCCCTGATAAAACCCACTGACCAGGTGAGAAGGTGTCTTTTGCAACCCTGGAGTGGGGAGGCTGACAGTGCATGCTGTAGAGACCAAAAGGAAATTCCTTACTCTTAATCCCCCACAGCAGCCATCACATCATCAATCAGCAGCTAGCAACATATTTTAGGAGCTGTCTTCCTTTCAGAAGCAAACAACCCAACAAATTCTCACCAACACCAGCTGCTAGAAATATTGAGTCTTTTTGGGGACAACTTTAAAAACAAACAAGCAGTCCAGAACACTACAGTAGATATTTCATGAGGAGAGGGGGAACTTCCCACATAGAGGATCTGGTTCTGCAAACTCCCCTCATGCTGTTCCTGACATAGAGTACATGAAGTTCCAGTGGCACATTAGGAAAGTGTTGGTTAAGTTAATATGCTGACAACAGCCTCCTCCCATCTGCGTTGCATCCTGTGCAAATAAATCTACCACTTGGATCTCAAAGTTCAGCTGATCTGAAAGAGTAGATGGCTCGTGTGGGGCAAGACTAAGGCAGCCTGCATAAGGAAGCATTGTGAATAATTCACTGTTCACCATCTACTTCTGAGGAAGTTGTGTGGTCTGTATCATCCAAGTACTGTGCAGTCCAGCTGTTCAGTGAAGCAGTGGCCTGAGACTGTGCTCAATTTTCCAGTTTATCTAGCAAATATCAAGGAACAAATTATTTGTCAAAGTCACATAGTGAAGCTGGTACTGAACTAGCTGAATCTTCTTCCCCTTCTCAACTGGCATGATGCTCCTGTGGGGTACTCCCCCCTTCTGTTGAAAGGCTGACAGGACTGTTTTTCTTGTTTCCTCACTGAAATGGACATTCCCTGATGACTAGTAAGAAGTCACACTGATACAGTCAGGCCTATGCTGAGCAACATGCATTCAGCATTTCTGACTGCCAAGTCTAAATAGCATCAACTGTTAGTGCCTAAGCACAGAACAGCTGCCCCTTAAAACAGTCACAGCTGGTTTACTGCGCGGCCGGCCATCTGCTCATGCAACACAGATGGCCAAGAACAAGCAGCTCTGGGCTTTGCTCTTTTCCCTGGCTCCAGGTCAAAATAAGATGAGGGTTCTCATCATCCTATGATCAGAGAGATGACCTCTGCCTGAGAAGGGCTTCTTGCAGCATGTAGGACAGTGTCACGGTTAGCATGGGGAATAGGCAGAGCAGCTGCTCCCGGGGGCTGCTCCTGATACCCGGGAAGTTCTCCCAGAGGAGATCAAGATGTCCACATAGCACCCCACTCCTCTAAGCACATGTACAGACACAGAAACAAAGAAGTTCTGGGGAGACTCATGTCCTCAGGCATAAGGAGAAAGAAATCTTGTTAGGGTTGCACTTTACAAAATTAGAAAACTGATAACATAGTAGTGTCTAAGAAGAGAAAGACATTAAAAATAAAGAAGTAAGCTGTGGAAATAATTAAAAAAACAGGGCTTCAAGCTGACTACAGACTAGTACAAAATCAAAGTCTTACAGCTCTAAAGTCTCATACTTCTAATTCATCTGGGATGTATTTAGCTGATTGTTGCACTGCATGATATTCTGAAGAATATTCATGAAACTAGACAGTTTGAGCAAGCTTGAATCACAGAATGACAGGGGTTGTAAGGGACCTCTGGAGAGCACCTAGTTCAAGCCCCCTGCTAATGTAGGATCACCTACAGCACATTGCACAGGATTGCATCCGGGTAGGTCTTGAATATCTTCAGAGAAGGAGACTCCACAACCTGCACAGGCAGCCTGTTCCAATGCTCCAGCACCCACACAGCAAATAAGGTTTTCTTTACTTTCAGACATAACTTCCTGTGTTCCAGTTTGTGCCCATTGCCCCTCATCCTGTCACTGGGCACCACTGAGCCTGGCCCCGTCCTCTTGATATCCACCTTTTAGGGATTTATGGGTGGTGATTAGATCACCTCTAAGTTTTCTCCAGGCTAAACAGACCCAGCTCTCTCAGCCTTTCCTCATACAAGAGATGCTCCAGTCCCTCATCATCTTTGTAGCCCTTCGCCAGACTCCCTCCAGTAGTTCCTTCTCTTTCTTCAACTGGGGAGCCCAGAACTAGTTTCAAGTACATAGACAATCCAGTGGAAGTAACAAAGATACTCATGTGTCTTAAGTGAAGCACATGCATGAATGCCTTGCTGAATAGGGACTGAAGTTATCAAGACAAATTTACCACTGCATAGCATTCCTGAAAAGATTCAGCAATATGTGAATTTTGAGACAGAAAACAACAATGACATAGAAAACCAGTATATGCAAGACAAACTGTTCAATGGAAAGAAAAAAACGGTGACAAAAGTGCTAAACCTTTAGGATTCATATTCAAAAATAACCTTGGTTTTGCTGTGAGATGGTTACAGTACACTTTGCTGAAGTTCCTCCTACTGATGTGTGAGGCCTACTGAGATCCTGTGAAGATCACAGATTCAAGAAGTGGCAGGAAGAATAATTCTCTCTTAAAAACCTGGTGCTTGACTTAAGGGTCCTGGGGATAAAACTGAATGAATGGGAGTCTGAAGGGAATGGGAAGGGATAGCAAAGAGCCATGCTCCCAGTTCCCAGTGTAAATGCTGAGCTTGTCTGAAATGTGAATGGCGAGCATGTCTGAGGTGGTTACACATCTGCACACGAAACCCATTTCCTGTAATAATGAATTCAGCGTGTTCCATTGTAATTTCATTAAGCAGCATAACTTACATTGCCTTATGCTTCAAAAATGCATCAACAGAGTAGAGTAAACTTGGATTTTACTCTCTGATTTCTTAAGTCTCAGGATGAGGCAGGGTTATAAACTGCAGATTGAGAGTTTACCAGTACTTTTCAAGAGAATGTCATCTCATGTTTCACTCAGGTGAATCTGGGGTGCAGATTGCTTATTCTCAGCACCCTCTGTGTTCTGTATATATATCCCTCAGCTTACTCCCAGCAAATTTTAATTTTCCTCAGACCACTGTCAGCTTCTGACCTCAGCTGTGGCAAGCCAGTCTCAATTCAAAGCTGAAGCAATGCTGGAGGTGACTGTAATCATTAGAAACGGTTCTGCAGAGTACTCACAGAGAGAACACCATTCTGCCTGTGATTTTTTCTCTGGGGGGGGCTAGAGGAGCCCACCTGCAAAGCAAAAAGTGGCACCTCCCATTGGCTTTCACTCAGCTGACACCAGAAGCTCCTTAAGAAACAGTTGACAAAACCTTCAGTGTAGTAGTCTAGAAGGCATCTGCTGCTTTCTGTTACTGCAGCATGTCAGCATTTCTCCTACTTCAACATACGTGTCCATGCCATTCTTTGGGAGATAAGCATTGGCTCTGGAAATTGAGAGGGGTTTTTTTTTTTGAACACAGGTATTTAGAAGTTTTAAACTCATTCACAGTACTTTCATGCTTTGGGTGATCTTGTCTGTCATTTTCCTCCTCTGTTTCTGGAAAGCTGGTTGAACTGCCTCCATCCTCCAACCATGGCCACAGTATCAGAGCAGGTGGTCACACAACTCAAACACAATGAGATAGACTAGTAAGTAATCTCTCTTCTCTAATGGCCAACAAAGACCCATTGCTCATTCTGCGCTTCCCACACATCGCATTCTTACTGGTGTCACTTTATTGTGCACCTTCACTTTCCTGAACGAATGACTGGAATGTGAAACAGGCAAAACCAAAATTACAGCTACAAATCAAAACATGGGGAGACTGAAGTCCAAAACAGACAGCAACCAGAAAAAAAACAATTAGGAAAAAAAAATAACCATACCTCTGAATTTTAACTTAGCTTTCAAGTAACACTCTATGGTTGTTTCCCATGCAAAGACGCAGTGCTACATTCAACTTCACAGATGTATACACTGTGTGAAATCTCTTCTATGAAATTCTCTTATCTAATGAAGTTGCCTTTGTAACAGTGTCCTGGGAACAAGAAGAATAAATGAGACTAACAGTTCCCCAGTGTGATATTTAATAACATGACAAAAAGTTGATTGGATTGTTGTTATGTTAGAACCAGCTGCCTGCTGCTGGACATTGATCATTCCTCTGGTGACTTGGATGCATGACCTTTCTGCACACTGTGGCTTGTTACATAGCTTGCAGCTCCAGTGAGCAAGCTGTCCTGCATCTACAAGTCCCTTTGCTTTGGGCCTTTAACTGCAACTGCTCATATCTGCTCAAAGGCAAGAGCCAGGAGACCTGTAAGTCTTGCTGCACCTGCCAGCCAGCGTTACATGTATGAATCCTGTCAGCCAAAGCTTGTCCACTGTATAAAGGCCCCAGTAAAGATAAACTGCTGGCTGTCAATGGCATTGCTTACTGTAGTATAAGAATAATTTATTTTATAGAACCTGCCCAGATTCAGGAATTGGCTCTTCCTGAAACATAAAAATTAGAGTAGGTCTATAATATTTTGGTTTGGTTTTGGGGTTTTTTTGGGGATTTTTTTTTGTTTGTTTGTTTGGTTGGTTTTTTTTTTTACAAATAGGATCTCAAAAAGGTTTCTATTGCTGACTCCTTGAGCTAATGTATATTGTTTTGAATAAAAAGTTCTTTGGGAAATGAGTGGAGGCTCTTAACAAGGTACTACTGGGAAACATCATGGTTCTATAATAAGAAATGCAGGGAGACAAGATTATCAACTGAGTCTCCAATTTGAGACTAAACTTGTTCTGTTGTATCTCAGATCAGTGACCTGAACAGAAAGGCAGTGAGATGTAATGCCCTGGTGCCTTTCAATGCTGTTCTTCGAAGAGTAGACAGTCCCCATTCCTCCTCCTCCGGTGAACCAAGCTATATGTTTGCTATGGTGAGAGATAAGAGTCTTAATCCTATTGTGCTTGTCTTCACTGGTGCTCTGCTCCTGAACATAGAGGTACTACATCCTACTCCATAGAGTGTTTCTCAAAGAGTCTCTCTTTGAAAACTTCAGAATACTTAATTTGCGCAATTATTTGCTCCAGCTCAATATTTAATGAAATCTCAAAGCATCGGACATGAAGATATCAACTTCACATTCATCTCTAATGTGGTGGGATAAGAGAAAAACACTGACAGTTATTATGCACACTGTAAGATGTGACTGATTACTGGCAGGTAGGCCTGGCAGAATCCCACAGATGTAAACATGGGAGATGGGATGCACAACTCAGCTGAGCACTCAGACTGCCTGAGCTGGGAGTAGCAAACAATACTGGAGAAATTGTGAGGTATTCAGTGGTGGACATCTATTTGCATGACGAACTGCCCAGTGCCACTAAAAAACCATCTGTGTTGCTTGGTTCATTTGAACAGGCCTACCATCTGAAAGTTACCTTCTGCTTTGAAGGTTTTCCGTTTGAGTATATAGTTGGGAAACCAAAGCTTGCTTTCTGAACACTGCTGCCTTTATGCAGTGCAGAGAAAATGGGATTCAGAGCAGCCAACTTTAAAGGCTGGATTGCACCTCTGAAGACTGGAAAAGAGAAGCTATGTGTATTGTAAAGGTGTTGACTTGGTGGGTGAGTAGGTATATTTGGCACTAGCAGAAGCTTACAAGTGTTCATCAAAGTTAGTCCTGAAGTAGAGTTTTATGTCTGCAACCAAGACTCGGCTTCAATGAAAAGCTGCAATAACCAGCATTTTCAGGTTTTAGAAGAGCTTTTAGTGTGGTTCTGTTATATATAAATGCAGGTGTCTGAGCTTCATAAGGTGCAACAACATTCTCTGTTATTAAGGATACACTTCATATATATTCCTACTGAATACGTAATGACAATACTTGGTACATCCAAAGACCATGGTAGAAACAAGTAGAAGCAGGTTGGAAAAGGAAACATGGAAACAGCTACCCCAAGTATGGCCATGCCCCCTTCAGCTACCTAAAAGAAATGCTGCTCTCTTACTGACTATCTGACCAGTATCTCCATCAAGTAATTGGTCAATGACAATCACACATCGCAACGCAGAAGACTCAGAAAGCAACTGGAGGTAGCTGCTCTTAAAAATGAAATTCTTAGATGGATGCTGTTATCCAGCTCTTCCACAGGTGTTAGTGGCAACATTCTGTTCCTAAATGCCCACTGCCCAGTGCAAACTTAATAGAAGAGTCATATACCTTATTTCTTCGTTTTCATGAAGGCACTGGGCAAGACTTAGAAGACCTTCAGATGTGTTATGCCACATTAATCTATGCAGAGTTTTATGACCAGGAAAACCAAAGTAGTCAAGTGTGACTCGAGGAAAAAAAGAATCCCAAATGAACTACACCTCTTTTTTTTTTTTTTTTTTCTTTCAGTGGTAATTTTTCTCTTCTTGGTCTCTGAATCCACAGAGCTCATCAACAGCTTTGAAGAAACTCCTATTTTCTGCAGTCTGCTCATCTGATGTTGGCCAGTCAAATTTAGCTGTTGCTCATACTCCATTCATTGACATTTAGGGCATAAGTAATTTGCTACCTATCTGTTGGAGATCAAAAGCCAGAATGATATATGCAAAAGCAAGCTCCAATTTTAGTTTTAGCATGGTAATCCCAAGCCAAGACCACTGTCTCTTTACTAGGAATGGTTTGCAGTTCTTTGCAGTGTTATGACTAGCTCTTTTTATCTTCCTATTCATTTCCTCACTCAGCTCTCCACAGCCAACTGCATGTCAGACTTTTCAGCATAGGGTTATAAAAGCTTTGCTGGCCCTCTTTTCTCATTGTTTTTTGCACTGTGCAGAGAGCCACATATGCTTCTGTTCCAATAAAGTGAACATTCAGTCTTGGTCTAAATGCCAGCAAAGTGGAGTAGGGAAAGAACAATAAGCCAAAACACCCAGAGACAATAAAGTTGAAAGTAGGCTGTCAAGTTCAGATCTTTGTTGCATTCTCCCCTTCATCAAGAACTTTGATTCATGAGTCTTAAACAGGGCAGGAGACAGGTCTAGCATTATTTTCATGGCACTGATGCATGAACTCATTCAAGGCGGGGGAAAGCAATTGGCATTGGGCCCCCCTACAGCTTTTATCTTTGAAGTTTCATACTGCTTCAAAGCAGGAGTAGTTGCTTGTGCTGTTCAGATTACAAAGGCCCGCCAACCTGGGTGTAGCTCACATGCTGGTCTGTTGATGTCCTGAGTGGCACTGTCACCTGGCATTCAAGCCTCAGCTTCATTTGTTTTTTGTGCTTATGCTAATAAAAAAGCACTATTGGCATTTTGGGGATCTTGTTCATCCAGGGACTGCAGAACACTTTGCGAAAGGTCAGTAAACTTATTGACAGCATGTTAATGAGTGCAGAAATTATCCATAAGTTAAAGAGATTTATGATAATACTTCAAGGTATTAATTGTATACAATGAGCCCACTGAATCTCATCATTGACAGTTATGGGTGACAGACACTTTTGCATTGTTACAAAATGCTGACAGCTAGCTAGGATAGCCTAGGTATAAAAATACCATCTTCCAAAAAATTAAAGATTACATCCGAGAACAACCCTCACACAATCTGAGACATTGCTGTTTTGCTTTCACTCGAGCTCTCCATCAACTACTGTGAAATAGTTTCTGCTTCTTAGTATTTTGTTGGCTTATTAGTTTACCAATGAACAATGAAGGCTGTATATTGAGCCATCTGCTAGGGAAGTTCTTGATTTGATCAGAAATACAATTATATAGCTAAAGACATTATTTGGTACTGAGGAATCCCTCTGGAATGACACAGATTTAATCTCTGGTGAAAGTTATGCAAGTAGCATTTCACTGACAGGCAGGTGAGCTGATATGGTCTTTGTCCTCACTGTACAAATGACTTTGGATGCATGTGACAGAAAAAGAAAAAGTTACTGTAAAACCAAGGGAAATAAAAACCATGTTATTCCAATTGTCGTCGTCGTAGTAGTAGTAGTTGTAGTTGTAGTCGTAGTAGCAGCAGCAGTGATAATAGTAATAATAATAATATACCCCAGTACTTTTTAATCTGAAACAAATAGCACAAAATACTGTGCAAAGTTGTCCAGCAAAGTTGTTTAGAGAAGGAGAAAACATTTACCATAAACTGAAATACCACATATATCATTGGTAGTAAACCAGAAAATGTGAAGACCTCTCCAAACTCCACAGAATCACCTCTTTAATGAGTTGAATTGATTTATAACTTTTTAAAATCAGTGTAATAATGACAAAGCTAAACCTGACCCATGGAGTTTAACCTTAGCTGTCAAGGTTTGAGTCCTTGATGCCATGAAAAGCCTTGGTGACTATGAAGCACATATTCTTTATCTCAGCGTTGGGCACACAGGGGATCGCTGCTCCCAATGTGTGCACCACAAAGTGTCAGTTACACAGCTTTTATACAAGGCATACATGCATATTCATAATACGTGCATATTCATAGGGATTCCAAGGAAAGGTTAGTTTTTCCCATTAAGAGAGCCCATTATCCCCCACGCCTGCATGCACATTATGGTGGGCTTTGAAGCCACAAAAAGCTGGAATCAAAACTCAGTAGCCTTGGTGACAATGGAGCAGGCATTCTCTATTGCAGGGCAGGGCACGCAGGGGATCGCTTCTCCCAATGTGCGTGCTGTTTGAAGCAAAGTTTCTCATATTTATGCAGATTAACTCTACATATTAATCATAATTTCTAAGAAAAGGCAGGGTTATGCAAATTATTCCCAGGAAGTGATTTACATTAACTCCTCCCAGATAAAGCATGTTGAGTGACACTCAGGGGGTCTTCTGGTGGTCTTCAGGGATGAAGGCTGGTCATCCTCTCTCTCAGTGCATGGTCTGAAAGTAAGATATACTCTGTCTCTTAATTGGTCATTGGTCTCGTTATTTATGACTTCCCTGTCTCCACTTCTTTATCTTCAAGGCTGTTCCACTCTTATGGTTAAATTTTGTAGCTGCTCTCACGAAACAGCTCAAATGGCTACAGCCATATTCTACTAAAATCCCAAACACACAAACACTTTCTATTCTCAAAGCATGCACATACTTTCTGTTCTCAAAACATGCAAATTCTTCTTAGATTAAAACTATATTAATTAACTGTCTCTTAAGCTACATATATATCAATCTCCTCAGCATCATTACATATCATTGAATCAGGTTCAAAGACATTTCATGGTAGATTACTTCATTTACACCTCTTCATTGCTGGTCTGTTTGGTGAGCTTTAGCTTGGCTTGCTAGCACAGCCATGGAGCTGGTTCTGCAGACTTGAGGCACGCTCCTGTTCTTCTTTCTCCCTCTTCTTTATCACTCCCCTCTCAGAGACAAGTGGTTCCTCCCGAGGTGTCACAACGCACACCACGTGCTGACATTGTGGTCCTGCAGGCGGAACTCTGCACATTCTTTGCACGGTTCCTTGCTGGCCAACTAGTATTTATCATCTGCCCCGCTTCACCCCTCAGTACTAAACATTATGAAAAAACATTTCCTTTATTGGAGAGTTAACAGTCAAAATCAAGGAAGAGAAAAAAAAAAAGCACATTTCTGAACTCCCAATCTTCTTCACAGCTACTGTGCAGCATTTTCTTCATGGATTGTTGTGTGGTTAGAATCAGATTCATCAGAAAACAGAAAATCTGGTCACAGATCATCTTCAGTCTGAGTAGCACTACATGGAAACCAGAGTGTTGCCTGAAAAAGAATCACCCCTCTGCTTCCACTGATGAAATCTCTGACACAGTCTGACAGAAATAACTGCATCTAATGAACGGAGTTCAATGGAATCTGTTATAATTGGGTCATTTTAGATAATTTCAGTTTAGTAAGTCTATGTAAATAATCCCTACAACCTGATCCACAAAAGAAACTCCCCAAATCAGAAACTAAATGCAGTGTTGTGCTTGCTAAGTTCCTCAGTGCTGAGCAAGACCAGTCACATGCTGATGGATTTTAAGTGGTGCTGTGTAAAAATTGCAAGACTCTTCGGCTTGCAGCCAGTGGGTGACCAGAAAGATGGGGAACATGAGGAAACCCTTCCCTCTTTTGGAATCTTTCCAACATTACTCCAGAGCTGGGAGCTGTGACAAACATGGTTACTGACTGGAAAGAAGAGCACGATTGGCATGCAAGTGAAAGAAAGGAGGAAATGAATTCCCCCAAGACGGAGGTTGTAGCCCAGAGAAGCCCAAGCCCACGTTGCTGCTCTGCACAGAAGCAGACCCGCTGTCAGAAGAGCACACCCTGCCCACAGCAGGCCTCACAGAAGAAAATAATGGAAAGACAAGGTGTCTTTTGTGCTCCCCTTTCTCACACAGTCTGCCATCAATACCTCTGGCCATTTCTTGGAGATGTAAATGCTAAGTATGCTGTGAAACATGAGACTTGTGCCTAAGAAATGTGCAGGCTCTCTACACCCTTACCTACTGACATCAGTGTCAGAATTGGATCACTTCCAGAGTCACGCGGTCCCCACTTCAAAAGCAAAGACAGGAGAGTCTGTTGTGTACTGACAACCCATTTCCCTGCCACAGTGTGTTGTCCAACAATTTGGCCCGTTTTTTAATGGATAGTCTTTAATCTGGTATCCTAAAATAATGCAAGAGTATGTCTGTATAAATGGTTAAATTCAGCAAATTTGTCCCTGAAAGATTGATTTGCCTTTGAATATGGCCCTTCTTTTACAAGCTTTTACTGCTTGACTATTCTCCAGGCTTTTTGAACATACTCACGTTTGCTTTCAAATGTAACAACTTTCACACCAATTTATACTTCAAGATGAAAACGTAGTGCTTAGTAATGGAAGTGGATTGCAAGGTTAGAGACAAAGAGGTCAGTGTTTCCCTGTTATGGTCTATGCAGGTGCTTTATGATATTTATCATATAAGGGGAAGCCTTTGCAAACATTCAGTATTTCAGTTCCAAATGAATGAAAATGAATTTGACTCAAGTTTCATGACTCTTTAAAAATGTTGGTTATAATTCATCTGCCTTGTGCTTTCAGGTTTTTAGATGTTTTCTTTTTGTCCCATTAAGGCCAGCAGTACTTTAACATTCAAAACAAAGGTATTCGCACCAGAAAGTCCTTTCTCAGCACCTACATGGATCACATCCCAATTCTGGCAGGTTCTAAGTCACAACAGCAGCAGCACCCTCACTCTCCTTGAAACACAGGTAGCCTAACTTCTGTATTTTTTCCTCTTTTCTGGGACAAGGCAAAAGCTGCAAACCAGCTCCACCCAGCAACCAGAATAACTCAGGCCACACAGAAAACATCGGGTGGTGAAAGATCTGTAGAAGAAATATCCCTAGTGGCCACATCAGGTTCTCTCAGTAGAACTGGGAGAAGTATTTAAAGATGTTAATTCATCCCTGCTCTGTTCTTAAACTTCTCCCTGAACATAGTGTTTTGGCTTATGCTAGAGAAAGAAACTTGTGGTCTGACCAAGTGTGTCTCTTCTCATGCTCTTACAGAATAGGGCAGGGAGAAGTGCCGTGGTCCCTCAGTGAAAGGGCAGACCAGACACTGGCTTTAAAATACCTGCTTTTTGACCTACTTGCACATATTAGTGTATTCATACAGGGCTACAGAGAGCTGCTTTCTTCTGCCACCATGGGTTGTAGACATGTCTCTCTTCTTTAACACACTGTCATCTATTTACATGCTTTGGTCGGCAGCTCAGCAATGCCACCACTGCAGAGACGATGCTTGGAGAGGAGAAGATTCTCTTCATCAGTAACTGCGTGTCAGCTCCTTGCCAGTCCTGCATTGCTCCACTTACCTCAACATATCCAAACGGCTTCTGTGTGCTGACTTGCAAAAGCCTTGCAAAATACAGGAAGGAGGGCAAAAGTGATGTTATTTTGCTGACTGGACAGAGAAGGCAGAGCCATCAGTCTTACCCATGTGACCTACACTAATATGCCTGGCAACTGGATGCTCTCAATGCAGTAACACTGCTCCTATTGAACTGCTCATCTTTCAGTCCTGCCATGCTAAGTAGTATTTTCAGACAAAGTAATGGCAGCTAGCAGGAAGCAGGAGTCCTGACAAAGGGCTCGGTGGCTATCTGCAATAGTGTCCTTCCAGAGACAAATTCCCTTCTTACAGAAGGCAGCCTTGAGTTGTCTCATTTGCATTACAGTGTTAATTCCATTTGTCCCCAGTGATATCACATCTTCTCAAGCATTCTGTGACTGTATGTTTGACAGGACATTTCAACTCAAAAGCAGCCACTGCGTCCAGATGCCTGACCTAAGAGCTCAAGCCCCATAGCTGATCCTTGTAGCACCAGGTCAGCAATGCATCAAGAAGACAGTTAATATTACACATGCTGAAAGTTCATCAGCATTTAAGCACACAGTTGAAATCACCTACCTGTGTAAAGTACTTCCCTAGTCCAGATCCTTATCCCCAAGAATATCTGAGGTTTAGTTCTCCTACTGAGACACCAGCCAGGCCTGCAAGGCAGCAGATTCAGAAGCCTTTCTCCTAAAGTTGTTCAATTACGTATTAGAAAAAGTCACCACCTGTGGAGAGAAAAAACCCCACAAAAGCCTGTGGGCACTGATTTTTGGCAATAATCATCCCTGAAAAGTCATCAAAAGTACTCAAGCATCATATTGTCATCAAAACCCCAGCAATCAAAGAAACCAATTCTTGTATCACTATGTACTAAAACTGCAAGAACAGACAAAATTTTGGGATTTGAAAACTTTGTCATTGCAAAACTATTTTTAATATAGCAGTTAACAACATTTCTGCTGACATCCAAAGCCAGATGCTAAAAATATTTTCCATTTTCATTCTAGTACAGAATTTTAGCATGCACAAAGAAATAGCTGCTGTCTTCTTTGAATACAGAACAGGTCTGACTTCTAAGGCTAGACAATGAAAAAAAGCAGAATCCCAGGGTTGTGAGCTTACTCTTTTACTCTAAATCAGATACACAATTACTGCAGCTATGTGGCAAACCATGTCTTCGAATGTACAAATGGAAAGATGGCCATCTCACTGCAAATTCCACATAAAGGTAAGTCATATGTTTACGAATTGTACAAATACTTTGACCACAGTGCTGTAAGGGACCCTCCCACTCTCTTGAAAATAAAGTACTGCAACATTTTATCCCTTCAAACCACTAACATTCTGTGATTTCTGTGATTTTATTAGTGAAATGACACTTATGTTGTCAAGCAACAAAATTTACAAAAGGCCCTCATTTCCACAGACAGCAAAAATGGAACAACTGGATCCTCCAGTATTTCAGCCAACAACTTGTCTTCAGCAGCTTCCACACATTAGAGTGAAATATAAACTTTGCTTCCATTTGAAATGTATATGGTTTCAGATATTCTTGATTCACAGAACCATAGAATCACAGAATGGTTTGGGTTGGGAGGGACCTCAAAAATCATCTAGTTCCAACCCCCCTGCCATGGGCAGGGACACCCTCCACTACATCAGGTTGCCTAAAGCCCCATCCAACCTGATGTAGAACTGTTGGAGAGGGTCCAGAGGAGGGCCATGAAGATGATTAGAGGGCTGGAGCACCTCCACTATGAGGAAAGGCTGGGGGAGCTGGGCTTGTTCAGCCTGGAGAAGAGAAGGCTGCAGGGAGACCTCATTGCAGCCTTCCAGTACCTGAAGGGAGCAAACAAACAGGAGGGAAGTCAACTTTTTAAAAGGGTAGACAATGGCAGGACAAGGGGGAATGGATTAAAACTAAAGGAAGGAAGGTTTAGATTAGATATTAGGGAGAAGTTTTTTTACAGAGAGAGTGAGTGGTGAGGTGCTGGAAGAGGCTGCCCAGAGAGATGGTGGATGCCCCATCCCTGAAGGTGTTCAAGGCCAGGTTGGATGGGGCACTGGGCAACCTTGTGTAGATCCAGGCCTGAAGGTTGGTGTCCCTGCCTGTAGCAGGGGGGTTGGAACTCTGTGATCCTTGGGGTCCCTTCCAACCCAGACCATTCTATGATTCTGTGATTCTATGTCCGTCATCCTTCCCTTGTCCCATTCCTAACTACAGGCACTATCACAGTACGACCTGAAGCACAAAGATTCTTGCTGGTTGCAATGGAGAGAAGAGCAAGCTTACTATGAGGCTGTGAGGTTTTCCTTATTCTCAAGGGATTTTTGATGCACAACTCCTTTTTTCCCTTATCACAAATAACCAGCAGGGATGGCCAGGAATACGAACACAGAATTTTTGCCTTTGGGTCCCTGATCAGAACATGTAGAAGTCTATTGGGACACAATGCAAGCATCATGTTCCTGGCTGTGGAAGGCAAGCAGAAATGATGGCTGATGTGATTAGAGCTTGGATTTCATCTTTTGCTATGCATGTTTTGAATTTGAGGGAGGAACAAAGCTGAGCTTTTCTTCTGACTTTTCTCAATATATGTCAGATGCCACTTTCACCTGTAAAAAAAAAGTCCTTTCTTTTTGCTAAGAAAAATGGGGGGAAAAATCACTAGAGAAGAATGGTAGCAACACATTTGAGTAAAAAGACCCAAGGGAACCAGGAGAAAAATACTAAATTACTTGAATCACCACAGCAAACCAATTTCCCTCACAGTCTTCAATACTGCTAGCCAGGGGGAATACAGCTGATGAAGGTTAAAAGCATTGAACTGTGCATGCAGAATAATTCTCAGTGGGCACAAGGGACAGAATTGGAATTGGGTTTCAAGTCTGAAGACACTGAGATCTGTGAACATGGTTCAGAAGATTATGAAGCCTGTGAAATGCAAAACTGGAGCTAGTTAATACCATAAGTTTTAATTGCAGTTGAATTTCCCTCAAGAATTCTTCCCAAAGAATTCAGTTCACTCCATCTCTATGAACACTTGAAAGGAGCTCTCATACTAGCAAGCTCTCCTCAAACACTGCTACTAGCTTGGTGGCTGCTTATTTGGAATAAAATGCAAGGGCAGACAGATGTTCCTTCATTGATCCATGTACTGAAATACTATGCTACCCAGTGGACAGTTCACGGTTAGGTGAATGGGCAAGTTGTACTCCTTCCTCCCTCATTCTATTGTGAGAATCATGGAACAGTCTCTCTCTCCCTGGATTGCAGAGTATGCCAACTACAGATGAAGGGAGGTGGCAAGAGAGAAATTTTTCTTTATCCTGTGTGATAGTACTGGTGCCAAACAGTTCTTTACCCTGTCCTTCAGCGAACTTATTTCCAGATCTACCAGGACAGGGAACAGCAGTCATATTCCAGACTGGGAGAACTTGTTCTCCCCATATGCTATTCCTTCTGACCACCTTTTGCTATGGCTAAACACAGAAGAAACAGCAGCTTCAAAATTAATCTGTCAAACTAGAAGCTGATTTGGTTGGAGCTGCTTCATGTATCATTATATTTACCTCTTCTGCAATGCGTCTTGGTTTTCTAAGTTTAAAATCTCTCTGTAAAATCACATTCCTGTTATACATAATTCCTGGACAATCTCCATTTATCAGAAAAGTGTTCAGAATTTAAAAACATTAGTTAAATATCCTCCCTATATTGTGTGGCCCAATGATTCAAACCAACTTATAAAACACTTTGAGAGAAAGACATTAAAGTAAAAGAGCTCTCCAGACCTGTTTTCCCCAGTGCTTTGGCTTAGTTCAAAAAATATAACCCCTACAATCCCTTGAGTTACAGTGTGAGCTTAGATTTCCACTACTGTTCACCAAAAGAATTACAGGACACATCTCAGAGACAGAATCCTCTCAATGAAAAGTGCAAATATTGTTCAACAAATAGAAAAGCCCCCTGGAATCAGAGCTGAGCCTCTGTTGACACCAGATCAGCAAATCAAAGCTGGAAAGATTGAATTAACAGGAGAACCTGTCAAATTTGCCTATCTCTTGAACTGAGCATAATGCAAGTGACCTGGACAGCTGCAGAACAGATCATATCCTTGAGAGGGAGTCCTACTTGTTGCTTTCACACAGCTCCCTCTATCAGGACTCAGTCATTCATCTACAGGAACAGAGCTGAAGTAGCTGGTAAACATTGGGAAAAAAAAAAAATCATGCATGCTTTAATAACGCCAATTCTGCCACCTAGTGACCAAGGGAAATTAACCTACCGTTTATGAAGTGAAGGGGAATTGGCTCAAGGAGCTACAACTGTGCGGTATCTGGTGAACAGGCACAGCCCTAACGCCACCAGTACCCAAGGTTCACCCAGGCAGCCTGTCTGCACACTCAGACCATGAAAGGGAACAGTGTACACTGCTCAGCAGTGCATGAGAAGGGTGGCCAAGCCAGTGGAGAACCCTGGGCCACAGCTCATCCATCAGCATGTTTCTGAACTGGAACATCATCATCCACCGACCTGCTAATGACCCCAGACCTTGTCTTCAGGCCGCTCAGTAAGTTGGTTGCACAGAAGCACAACGCTGACAAAGGGGAAGACACTGCTGTTCTTTCACAGACCTTTGGCTAACTGGATAGTGACCCTGATTTGAACCCCAAATCTTCAGAGCTTCAGCAGTATCCATTCAGCAGGACCTTCCTTCGGAATTCACCCTTAAAACACCCACACAGAGTGAAACATCAGAGCGCTGTTCTCCAGGTGAACTGCCAGCAATCAGTGCTCCCTGTCCCAGTAGCATGTTGGCCATAGCATGATTCGATGCAATTTCCTAAATGTCAGATGGAGTCCTCTGAGCTAAGCAATACCTGAAAAAGGACATCATCTGCATCCAGTGGAAATGCTCTTCTCTACCCAGGATCTTGTGACCTTATTTTCACTGTCCTGTACCACATGCATTCTAGGAGGAGATAAAGCATTTAGGGTGGACAGGTTGCTGTGCCTGCTGTTATGAAGGGAAATGACAAATAACATAGTGTTTCAAAAAGTGTTTTCAAAACAAAATCATGTGAGCTAAACCAACCAGCTTCTGCACATCTGTCTTGGAAGCATCCCTAGGCTTAGCTAGGGGTAAACTCACTGCTACCTGCTGCATTTTTCAGTGCCTACATATAGCAAAACACTCTACAAGATTTTGTAATGGGGATGGCAAATAAAACAGAAAAGTACAGTTGAAAGGCTAAAGATGCAAAAATCTGAGTTGCTTACAGGCCTGTATTACTAATTAACAAACTCTGCAATTAATCATTAAGCACTTGACAAGGCCAGAGCTGCCAATAGAATCAAGGCTTGCCATCTCTATCTTGCTCTAATGATTTGAAAATACTTTGTCCTTAAGTAGTTGTGCATCTGTGTTACATCCTTAGTAAGGACGGATGGGCCCAAAGGGTGATGGTGAATGAAACAAAGGCTAGCTGGAGGCCGGTCACGAGTGGTGTCCCCCAGGGCTCAGTCCTGGGTCCAGTCTTGTTCAACATCTTTATCAGTGACCTCGATGAAGGGATTGAATGCTCCCTCAGTAAGTCTGCAGATGACACTAAGCTGGGAGGAAGTGTTGATCTGCCTGAGGGTAGGGAGGCTCTTCAGAGGGATCTGAACAGACTGGACCCATGGGCTGAGACCAATGGGATGAAGTTTAACAAGGCCAAGTGTAGAGTGCTGCACATGGGACATAACAACCCCACGCAGCGCTACAGGCTTGGGGGAGACTGGCTGGGGAGCTGTCAGGAAAAGAAGGACCTGAGGGTGTTGGCTGACTGCAGGCTGAATATGAGTCAGCAGTGTGCCTGGGTGACCAAGAAGGCCAATGGCATCCTGGCTTGTATCAAAAACAGTGTGGCCAGTAGGTCTAGGGGGGTGATTGTGCCCCTGTACTCGGCACTGGTGAGGCTGCACCTCGAGTACTGTGTGCAGTTCTGGGCTCCTCACTGTAAGAAGGACATTGAGGTCCTGAAGTGAGCCCAGAGAAGGGCAGCCAGGCTGGGGAAGGGGCTGGAGGGCAAATCCTATGAGGAGTGGGATGTTTAGCTTGGAGAACAGGAGGCTGACGGGAGACCTTATCACCACCTACAACTGCCTGAAGGGAGGTTGTAGAGAGGTGGGTGATGGTCTCTTCAGCCAGGTGACAGGAGATAGGACAAGAGGAAATAGCATGAAGCTGTGCCAGGGCAGGTTTAGATTGGATACTAGAAAAAATTTTTTACTGAAAGAGTTGTCAGGGCCTGGAACAGGCTGCCCAGGGAGGGGGTTGAGTCACCTTCCCTGGATGTGTTCAATAAAAGGGTTGATGAGGTCCTTAGGGATATGGTTTAGCATAGGATGGGAATGGTTGGACTTGATGATCTTCACCTTGTGATTCTGTAAGGCTGCTGTAAAAAAAAACTACCAGAAGTAAAGCTAGATATGGGGCCTTGGCTTCAGTCAGCTGGTTTCTTCTTCATTATGCATCTGCAACTTAGAAAATTTAATCAGAAACTGTGGAACTAAAAGAAGGTAAGCAGAGAGTCTGGTCCAGTGTCTTCAGAACCCCATACCTCATACAGCTATTCAGCATTGTCCCAGGGAAATAAAGGTTTTCAGGAAGACATTTCTATGGCACTTCAGCGTCCACTTACCTTTAGTTGGCTTCCTGTTTGAAGCTATGGCATTTAAGCAGGCCTTTTCAGCTGTTAACTGGAAAAAAAGGAGGTAAACCAAAGGTGTCACTGGTGAGTGACAGACTCGCTTTCATGTAGTATTTTTTAAAAAACTCTGTGGAAGGAATTCCATCCTTTCATGCAGCATGTATTTACCATTTGGAATCCAAGGCACCTGGGATTATCACAGCAATACTGTAAAATACATGTAAATCAGTAGAAAAACACTTTGGGTGTTTTCTACTCCATATAGTCACACAAAACAGAAATGCTACTATATTCTTAGTAGGAAGGGAGAAGAATGTCAGATTCTTTTTCCACAGTATCTATATTTTATCCTCCATCTCCATCTGGTTGCTTAGCATGTCCTATTTTGTTCAGGGAATAGGAAATTTTATCTACTATTTGAAAGCAGAATCACTAAGGCAGTGTTTGTTTCAGTAACAAATTGGATTCAGAAAATAATGGTGGGGAAAATGGAAAGTTACATGGATACCAGAGCAGATCCATAAACTATTCTGATTTTTATCTTTTTCTGAGGAGTTAGATGGTGCACCCATTACTGAGGACAGCACCTATTTCATAGGGACCCAGCAGAGCAGGGTGTAGAGATCTCTAAAGTGGTCTATCTAAAAGGTTCAACTCAGGTAAGATGTCCTACTAAAAGCCTCTCCTGTTACCCGATACGAGTGTGTAACATACCTTTGGTTTTCTGAACCATACTGTCCCACATGGCCAATTGAAGTGTGTGTACAGTGGTGGTGATCGTTAATTACAAGTGAACCAAAGCACAGGTTCATCTAGAAAGCCTGTAGTGAAAAGTCTCATACACAGTTTCACATGTTAAAAGAGTCACTAGGCCACAACTCAGGACTGGGTACAACTTTTCTACTCCAGACCAGTGAGCCACATTAGAACAGACAGACACAGACACAGAGCTAAAAAATTCTTTCCTCCCAGAATTCCTTTTGAGTTTTTTTCTGATAGAAAGGGGAGTTTGTCTGGCTCTCCTTTACATCAGACACACAGTTTGACACCTGCTTAATGACTTCCATGATGACTCACAAAAACTGCTCACAACAGAATGGATCTGCACTATAAAAAACCCTGGTCCGTCCTGCAAGCTCAGTATCCGAGGCAGAGGTTATTTATTCCTTCAAGCCTGGGAAGATGTAGAAATGTCACAGGGAAATACTCTGTGAGCAATCCGCTACCACCGAAGACTTGTTCTGAAGAAGATGCAGTCAGCTCTCCTGATTCTTCCATGGGTTCCACACCGCCACCCCCCATCCCCCGCAGTGCAGATCACGGATTCACCCATCGGAGGGACGGAAGGAGTCCCCTCTTCCTGTACTGAGGCACCAGTGCTAAGCAGCAGGACACGTCCTTCGGAGATACTATGGAATTGGTTCTAATCAGAGAAAAGCCTCACAGTAGGGATGACAGCTGTTCTTGGAAAGCCCCTGAGGTTGAGCTGTTTGGCAAATGTGGTGGAATAAAAGCTGAAAAGGAGGACAGGTCTCCCAGTCATAACTAAATCTCTTTGAAACTTCTACTCTACCATCACTTTTATTGCAATGGAGTTCTCTTATTAAGAAGTATTTTGACTAAGCAGTTTTTCATTGAAACTTGAAAACTGCAAGTTCTTTGAAGCTGAAACTTCTTATGGCAAAGCATATATCTTGTCCTAAGTCAGTCAGACAATAATTTTGATACCTGAAATACTTCTATACTAGTGTTCACCCTTGGTCATTAACCCAAACCACCTGTTCAAGGAGCAAGGCATTCACTTGGAAAACAAGTTCCAGCAGCATCTACAATATCTTATCAGCTAAAAAACCACAGCTTCTTATTTTTTAAAAAAGATAAACATGTGGAGTTGTTGTCCTTAACCTGAGGGTTCATTTACCCAGTGTGCAATATATACACACAGAGCAGAGGCATTTTATTGCAAACTTGTGCAGGTAAGGGTGTCTGTCCCAAGACAGCACACCAAAGCTCTAAACATATAAATATACACTTAATATTAACAAATTAATGTTTCTACTACATAGGTATCATTTATCATTATATGATTTGTTAATAGGCCTTCACTGCCTATGTAAATTAGTGTGCATGCCTAGTACTTCTTTCTTTTGAGCCGGTGGTATAATTAGGGTGGGTGGTCCTTGAGTCAGTGGTTGCAATCTCCCACAGAGAAATGAAAGGAAGAACCTTTCTCCTGATTTCCTCCTTCTTTGGCAATCTTCAGTGATTCTTCAAGGTTTGTTAGTCAGACAAACAATATATGTATTACACTTCTGTTTTTTGACAATCACATCTTAATTGTGTTAGTTGCTTGCATAAACATTAACTAACACAGGGCTATACAACGGACAACCTTAGTAGCAATAGTCTTGGTTTAAATTACATGCTGCATTTGGTTTTGCTGTAACAGAGAAAATTCCTTATTTTCATATTGCAGAGCAAACATCTACTGAAATCTGGTTTTGTGGGATGGTCAACGTTTTACCACTGATAAGGAGGCTTTATTGTGTAAAGTCCAATGTCTAATCTAAGTTGTCTCAGAGAACCTGTGTTTTCCATCTACTCACCGCCTTTCATCTACTTCCTGCCTTTACTGTTTTCATTTCTCCATTGCTCCTATCGTACAAGGAGAGAGTTGCTACATCCTCAACCTGTCTCAAATGCACAGTGCATCAGGAAGCAGAGAGGGGGGCAGCTGCACCACAAGGGAGGGGAGCTTCTAGGGAGGAGCCAGAAGCTCACCAACAAGGAGCCAGGACGCAGAGCATTAAGGCTGGGTCAGGATCAGGGGGAGAAATAGCAACTGGGGTTAGTCAGACCAGAGACAAGGCAGCCTGATGTCAAGTGAGGCAGCCCAGCCCACTGGATCCTGGTCAAGGTCAGGACTGGGCCTGACACATCTGCTTATACAGCTGTGCTGTGTAAAGCTGCACAACCTCAGCGTAATGGCATCTCCCGAGAGAGAGGGCGGGCAGGCCCTCATCTCCAGCCTTCTCTAAAACTGTTCTTACCACTAGTGAAGGTGCTGGCCTTGGTCTCAGACAGCTAAACTTAACTCAGCCAACTAAACTCCAGGTAGGTGGATTTTTTTCTGGGCCCTACATAATGAAGATCTGAAGCAAGAAGGGAGAGGTTTCTTCGCCTACTTCTAAACCTCACCAAAGACTTTCTGGTAGTGAGGTATTACAAACACCTACCTGGTTGGATAGTATCCATGTCTCTAAAGTATACAACTTTCCTACAACACCGTTAAAAAACCCCACTTCATCCTCATTCAAATTTTCTTCATCTTTCAGATTGAAAAATGTCTTGTCTATTTTTTGGAATTTCACTTTTCATGCCCCCAACTCCTCCTACCAGAAACAGCTGCAAGAGCACCCTAACCAGACACTGCACACTACCCTTGGTGTTTTCCAGTGTATCATGACAACTGATAAAGCTGCACTGTTTGTATCCAGGGTCTGCTGAGGTCCCTATTTTCAATACCTACCTAATTGCCATGGTCAGGTTTCTGGAATCAAAGCAGCACGGTAGCAGGGACCGTGACAGGAGGAATAAGGAAAACCTCTTCAGCCAGTTATTAGCATTCATCCCACTTTCCCCCATGTTCTTAGCCTGCTGCTTGTGTCCCTTTACCACAATATCTCAGTTCTGAATCATTAATCACATGCTAATTAATCCTGCAACAGAAGTTAAACACTTTGGTTTGTCTGCCACAAATGTGATGATGTCACAGCAAAGGAGATACGTCTCAGCATCGACTGCTCAACAGTGATGTATCTTGAAGTGAACCAACACCAAGTTGTCAGCCTATTATCTACAGGCAAACCATTTCTGCTTTTACTTTGGAAGTATTCTCCTAACAGAAAATTTATGCCAACTGCCAACAGAAGCATTAATAGCAGGAAAACTGATAGAGGTGACTAGAAGATGGAGTTTAAATGGTGTCAGGAAGAAGCAAAGAGCAAGCAGAACATTCTAGAGTACTGTTAGTGGGACAGACAGAGAAAAAAGATTCCTGCAGACAAATCCTGCTCTCTACACATTATGAAACAATTTACTTGGTAGATATTATTTCAGTACTGAGAGGAACACTTTGCCAAACCAAACAGATGTAGACAGAACAAAACAAATATTAAAAAATGTTTCTGATTGTGTTTCTGTAAAATACTTCTGAATCTGAATGAACAATCAAAAGCAACTGCATCTCTGCAAATTCTGCAGGTGAGCCATAGCCTCCAGGTAATCAAAGACCTGGCAATCAAAGATAAAGTGCTGACAAGAAAAAATGTTGTAGAATTTAACATGACTTGCTCTTCTCAAGAATAATGTCAGCCAATGTTTTTACTTCGGTGTTTGTACCACAGTGAGTATTGCAGATGTACAAGGATTTTTTTCTCCCCCACCCAAGCTTTTTGTGGCCTTAGACCCCACAGTTGTGAGGCTTTGTCAGCCAGCACAAGGCAAGGGACATGGGCAGCCTGGTGCCTGATACGCTGAGCAGGTGCAATCTATATCTACTGGACAACATATGCTGTTCCCAGTACCATGCAGATGTCCTTGACCGGTGAGGATGAAAACTCTCCAACTAGACCAGCTATGTCACACAAGCTCTATCACCTGCAAAGTTAAAGTTACTTTCTTAAGTAAGAAACATGTTGATGTTTTGTGGCTTTGTTGTTTTGCTGTGGAGTTTTTTTGGTGTTTGGTTTTGTTTTGTTGTGGGTTTTGGTTTTTTTGGGGGGAGAGAGTTGTATGTTTGTTTTTTGTTTTGTTGGGTTTTTTTTCCAAAAAGAGAGTGAAGATTAACAGGAGCTTCTGAAACTCTCCATCAGTTTCTGCAAGTCAGAAAAATTAACATAATACTAGATTTTCAAACATTCTTATGATCCCTTAGAGGCTTTCACTAAGCAAAACACTAAGTTTAAAGTCAAGCATGTCTACATGTGTAGGAAACATGGAAACTGAGATCCTCAATTTCAAATAAATCTTGATGCCTGTTTATTAATTTGTACTTATTTTTCTGTAATTGGAGTGGTGGCATTGCATAAAAAGAAATTGATTTTCAAATTGTTAATACTCTTATTTTAAAGGTGAACATGAGTGACACAAAGAACAACAAAGCCGTGAGGCTGGGACATTTAAAACCACCCTGGAAGGAAAATGTCCAGTAAAATTCAGTGTGAAGCCCCTCATAATTCTGTTAGCTTTCAGTTGCATTGGCCATATGTATGCTGCCAACTGCAGTACAGAACTGAATTATGATAAGCTTTGTGACAATCCCATCTCTCTATTCAGCTTGCTGGTATAACTCAGTCTCAAAGTTTCAACAGAGTGCTTTCAAGGACTGTCCCCCAGGATACCCATCAATATTGTGAGATCTATCAGTGTCTATTCACTTACCATAAACCCTCATTCATGCACTATTTATGCCAATGATAAAGCACTGCTTGGTCCTAACTCTGCACCTGAGTTGAATGCCAATTTTGAGCTCACTGTAGATGTTCTCCACAAGCAATAGTCCAGAGCTGTGCCAATATAGGAACCTCTAGGTGTCCCTTACTATAACTGAACTATAAAATCCATCACAGCCTGCATCAGCCTCTGGAGAGTTAGGTCTCTACACCTTCTCTCTCATACAAAAAACTATAGAGAAAGCCAGAGCCACACAACACATTGAATATTGCCATGTCTCCTTTCTTGTCTTGCTCCAAGAAAAAGCTGAATCTTTGATAAATGCTTCCTTGCATGACATTAAAGAGTGTAGAATGGAACAGTGGCTCCCTCCACAGCCCCGCTTCCCTAAGAAAACAAATGGCAGGTCCCTTTAGTGTAGTTTTTTTAGGCAATGACTTTTCTCCAGGAGATTTACTGCAGCAGCCTTACAGGAGATTTGTGGCAGGCAGTACTCCATCTGTAGCCTTACATCCTCTGCGTGAGTGCCATAATTTTCCCAGAGTGAAATGACGGAAGATCATAATGGCTAATCATGTATTATGATGATACTGTCTCCTCAGGAAGGATTGCACTTGGCTTTCTGTGCATCTTTTGGGCAACACAAAACTTTCTTACAGAGCTGACACAAATTACATTTTCCTGGTAGCTACTGTGACATCAGTTGGGCACCCCTACACAACGGGACTGTCTCAGCTATTTTAAAGAACATTTTGTGAAGAGTGGATTTCACAGGAGGTTGGATATTGGATATGGAACATTTTAGCTGCAGATTGCTAGCACATAAGGATGTAAATGTGTGATGGGTCTTTCACTTGTGTGAAATGATCTACAGAAACAGCTCTTCATGTACAGGTGTCCAACACCAGAATTAAGTCCAACAGGTATTAGTGCAAAGCAACATGTTTTCGTCTAGAAAGAATGTCTACTTTATTTTCATTATGGCATGAATAGAGTACTGTAGGCAGAAAGCATACGCCTGGAAAGCCATTTTGCCAACACACTGAAATAATCTTCTTCTAATTGGTCTTGAACATTGATAGCCACTAACGTACACCTCTGTCCTCCCAATAAAAAGTAACATGTCTAAGAATACAATGGACTAAAATCTTCATTCAGAAGTGAAGAAGGAAAACTTTGCCCTCCATTCAGAAAACTCTCTTCTGCTTTCTCTTTCCTTGGAGTCTCTAGTTTTTAAATTGAAACTGCCCCAATGTGACCAGTTTATGGGGCTACAGTACATAGTAGAACCACGGAGGTTTTCTGACTTTCCCAGTAAGTTCACTGAATTGACGGGCTCTTTGTGGTCAGACAGGCAGCAAGAAGAAAATCTCAGCTGTAACTTGTGAGAGCTCAGGCTTGCTGAACAGTATGCAGCTTCATCAGAGATGAAAAGACTGTGTGAATCCTGCCTTTCTAGTTTGCAAAGGATTGCTCGACCAGGTAGAATTTTTAACTGGCAGGATCTTCAGGGTAAAGGCTAGAGTTTGTAATACAGATACAGGTTCAGCTGTCTGCTTCTAACTGATGTCCTGTGTGATTTGATAAGAGCACCCATGCTGTAGTTCTTCAGAAGTAAACAAGCACAATGTCATGTCTGAACTTTTCAGGAACACCATCAGTTTCAGGTGGACTCTGGTATACACAAGACAAGTGAGAGGATCAGTGGGCTTTATACCCACAGAGCTCAGAGCTGGGCGGACATCCCATTCGCTATCTGCTTGCTGGAATGCTTCCTCACACTGTGCTTCCATTGCCATTCTACTGAGATCGGCAGAATCCTCTGAATGCTGCAGTGATACACGTGTGGAAGTTAACAGCTTAATTGTTCATGGGGCACGTGATGGACAAAATATCTCTGGTTCTGTATTTAAACAAATTTTTTATTTAAAAAAAAAAAAAAGACAAACGACTGCAAAATACAGAATAGGAGTACTGAGGTTAAGAACACAGGGTGAGGTTTTTTTAAAAAATGCCAAGTGGTTGCCAAGCATTCACAGGTGCAGACTTACTGGTAGGTAGGTGGAAGAAGTCAACAGAATGATAATAAGCTGAATTTGTCTATTAGAAGAGGGAGACAAATACACAGACTGACACAATGCCTTGTTGGTGCAATACTCAATTTATAGTCTGCATGGTGCAACTCTTCCCTTTCATTAACAGCAAGACCAGGTTTAGATCTCTTGAATGAGCAGGTAGCCCAGAACTGAGCTTATTTGAAAACTTTATCCTAAAACTCATATTTAAGATCATATCCAAATGGCCTGGATTTTATCTACTGCTATTTTAAAGGTATTTTTCTCAATCAATATGGAACAGAAGCTATAGATTGGTTTGTATATTGAAAAAGGTGTTTAAATACAAGTGCCTATGGTCAGAATCCTATACCTCATGATAAAAGGTAAATATTATCACACAATTTGTGCTTTTTGGAATGTTTTCGTACCTTCTTTTTTGTCCTCCCCACAATTCCAAGAGTGGAAACAGGTTGGATGTAACCTACAATTTACACAACCCATGTACATAAAAGCATTTTTTCTCATCTTAGGGCCTTCTGTCTGTTGGTGTCTCCCTTTCTTGGTATCAGATGGTACTTCAAAAACTCTAACCTGTCATTCTGAGTTTAGCAATGAAATGAAAATGTAAAGCTCATGTTTCTTGGTTGAGGAGAGGGCAGACTCAGATCTGTTACAGAAAAACAGCTAGGTTCTTATTACCACTAAATCTGTGTGGTCAGATTTGCACTTTAACAGCTTGTGATGTAACCATGCCTTACAGCAGATTAGAACCAGCTTCAGAAAGGAGTCCATAAAGCACAATTCAAAAAATGCACTCAGGCATATGCTTAAAGATCAACTGCTGTATTACCAAGTTAAGATTCTGCAATTCCCATTTCATTCCCTTCCATTTTCTTCCAAAAATAACAACCTGAATAAATAAAAAATCAAGTTCAATATGCATAAGCAAGAACCTCTTAACTTTTCTTCTCCTTTGTGTGACTGATCAAAAAGAGCACAGTTAAATGAATGAAAGACAGACATGGCTCAGACAGAGCAAGCAGGCAGAGCAAGCCTCCCCTCCTAGCTAGCTGAGAAGGTAAATTCAGCGGAATGGCTCACAGAGTACAAAGGGCGAGCTAAGGGTTCCCTGTCTGCTGTGTGCACAGACAGTTAACCATGGTCTCCACTAGGCGGAGAGGTTCCCCCTACAAATCTGGGGCAACCCCGACGGAGGGCCTGCCTAGGGACGCTGCGGTTCAGGTCTCAGGCTGCAGGGAATGCCAGAGTCTGCAGTTGGCAGGGAAAAGAGGCAAGCACCTAACCTGTGTGAGGTGTGCGCAGGTCGATGATCTGCTTTGTTTGGTAGTAGAACTAAAGGAAGAGATCGAAAGACTGCGAGCGATCAGGGACTGCGAGCGAGAGATTGACTGGTGGAGCAGCTCCCTGGCGTCCCAGAAGGAAGAGAGTTGGGAAGACACCTCACAGCTGAAGACAGTCACCCCTCTCTGCCCTAGACAGGTAAATGGGAGTGACCCAAACCCCGAGGAGGCCTGGAAGACAATCCCTACTCGCCGTCGTAGGCACTCCCCCTGCCTACCTACCACACTCCCCCAGGTTTCCCTGAGCAACAGGTTCGGGGACCTGGTAGTTGAGGAGGAGGTAAGTGAGGAGATGAATGGAGCCCCTCTGCCTCGGAGGAAGCGGAAGCCTAGAGTGAGGCGACCATCGACATGCCTCGAGACTGCCTCTGTCAGGCAAGAGAGAAAGGGAGTTGTAGTAGGGGATTCCCTTCTCAGAGGGACAGAAGGCCCTATGTGTAGACCAGACCCTACACGCAGGGAGGTGTGTTGCCTCCCTGGAGCCCGGGTCAGGGACATCACCAGAAGGCTCCCAGGGCTGGTGAGATCCTCTGACTAGTACCCATTATTGATAGTTCAAGCAGGCAGTGATGCAATCACAAAGTGCAGCCTGCAAGCTGTCAAAAGGGAATTCCGGGACCTGGGGCGCTTTGTTGATGAGGGGGGGGAGCCCAAATAATATTCTCCTCTATCCCCACTTGTGGGAGGAGGGGCTCAGAGCAGGGCAGGAGAACCCACGAGTTGAACAAGTGGCTGAAAGGCTGGTGCCAGCATAGGAACTTTGGGTTTTTTGACCAAGGGATGGTGTACTCAGCTCCTGGTATGATGACTGTTGATGGGGCTCCCCTGTCCCCAAGGGGAAAGCGGATCCTTGCCCAGGAGACAGCAGGGTTCATCGATTGAGCTTTAAACTAGTTAGGAAGGGGGAAGGGGATATTAAGAAGGCTGCTGGGGTTAGGCAAGTGTTTCGGGAGTCCCAACGGGAGTTGATGGTGGAAAAAGGTAAATACCAACAACACAGTGGTGGACTTGGGGACGTTTTTCCACGTGAGAGTAGGGAAAATTCTGTGGATTGCCCTGAGGACTCCTCAGTGGAGCCACCATTGCCCATCCCCTGTCAGAAATCTCCCTGTGACCTGTTGAGGATACCTGCATCTGCTGCCCCCCTAAAGTGCCTTTATACAAATGCACGTAGCATGGGGAACAAACAAGAAGAATTAGAGATCTTTGTGCGGTTGCAGGGCCACGATCTCATTGCAATCACAGAGACGTGGTGGGACAGCCTGGACAACTGGCACACTGTCATGGATGGCTGTGTGCTTTTTAGGAAAGACAGGCTAGGGAGGCAAGGTGGAGGAGTTGCTCTTTATGTGAGAGAGCACCTAGAATGTATCGAGCTCCACCTGGGGAAGGATGAACCATCCATCGAGTGCAGGTGGGTTAAAATCAAGGGGCAAACTGGTATGTGTGACATTGTTGTGGGAGTGTGCTATAGGCCCCCTGATCAAGAGGAGCAGGTTGATAATGCATTCTATAAGCAGTTAGAAACAGCCTCAAGATCCCGGGCACTGATCCTGATGGGGGACTTCAACTATCCAGGTATTTGCTGGGCAAGCAACAGGGCCAGTCGTATGCAGTCCAGACAATTTCTGCCGTATGTTGAACACAATTTCCTGCTGCAGATGGTGCAGGAGCCTACAAGGGGAGGGCGGGTGCTGGACCTTGTTTTCACTAACAAAGACGGGCTTGTTAGGGAAGTGAAGGTCAGGGGCAGCTTAGGACAAAGCGACCATGAAATAGTTGAGTTCAAGATCCTGGGTGGAAGCAGCAAGCCAAAAAGTAGGACAGCTACCCTGAATTTTGGAAGAGCTAACTTTGATCTCCTCCCCTACTTAATAGGGCCTACCCCATGGGCTGTGCTGTTTGAAGGTAAGGGAGCCTGTGAGAGCTGGGTAGCATGCGGCATGTGCGGGATGGCCGGGGGATCAGGCCTAGCCAACATGGGTTCATGAAGGACAGGTCCTGTTTGACCAACCTGATCTCCTTCTATGATCTAGTGACCCATCTGCTGGATGAGGGAAAGGCTGTTGATGTGGTCTACCTAGACTTCAGCAAAGCCTTTGACACTGTCTCCCACGGTATTCTCCTGCAGAAGCTGGCAGCCTGTGGCTTGGATGGGTACATCCTCAGCTGGGTAAGGAGCTGGCTGGAGGGCCGGGCTCAGAGAGTGGTAGTAAATGGAGTTAAATCCAGCTGGCGACCGGTCACGAGTGGTGTTCCCCAGGGGTTGGTGCTGGGGGCTGCCCTCTTCAATATCTTTATTGATGACCTAGATGAGGGCATTGAGTGCACCCTCAGTAAGTTTGCAGATGACACTAAATTGGCTGGGAGTGTGGATCTGCCTGGGGGTAGCGAGGCCCTACAGAGGGATCTGGACAGGCTGGAGAGCTGGGCTGAAGCCAATGGCATGAGGTTCAACAAGAGCAAATGCCGAGTCCTGCACTTTGGCCACAACAACCCCAGGCAGCGCTATAGGCTTGGGGTGGAGTGGCTGGAGGACTGTGTGGAGGAAATGGACCTGGGGGTACTGATTGATGCACGGCTGAACATGAGCCAACAGTGTGTGCGGGTGGCCAAGAAGGCCAATGGCATCCTGGCTTGCATCAAAAATAGTGTTACTAGTAGGAACAGGGAGGTAATTGTCCCCCTGTACTCAGCACTTGTGAGGCCGCATCTCGAGTACTGTGTTCAGTTTTGGGCCCCTCACTACAGGAAAGACATTGAGGCCCTGGAACGCGTTCAGAGGAGGGCTACTAAGCTGGTGAGGGGTCTGGAACACAGGCCTTACGAGGAGTGGCTGAGGGAGCTGGGATTGTTCAGCCTGGAGAAGAGGAGGCTCAGGGGAGACCTTATGGCTCTCTATAGCTTCCTGAAGGGAGGTTGTAGTGAGCTGGGGGTCGGCCTCTTCTCCCGTGTAGACAGCGACAGAACTAGAGGGAATGGTATCAAGCTGCGGCAGGGGAGGTTCAGGCTGAACATTAGGAAGCACTACTTCTCGGAAAGGGTAGTCAGGCACTGGAATGCACTGCCCAGGGAGGTGGTGGAGTCACCAACCCTGGGGGTGTTCAAGGAAAGACTGGATGTTGTATTGAGGGACATGGTTTAGTGGGAGCTAGTAGTAATAGGTGAATGGTTGGACTGGATGATCTTTTAGGTCTTTTCCAACCTTAATAATTCTGTGATTCTGTGATTCTGTGATTCAAACAACGCTTCTTCCAAGCACAGGAACGATGCATCCCTTTGAGCAAGAAATCGGGAAAGAGAGGGAGAAGACCTGCATGGAAGAACACGGAGTTACTGAGTAAACTCAAAGAGAAGCAGAAGATCTATGAATTGTGGAAAAAGGGTCTGAGCACCTGGGGAGAATACAGGAATGTGGTCAGGGCCTGTAGGGATGTGACTAGGAAGGCTAAAGCCCTCTTGGAAATGAAGCTGCCAAGGGACATAAAGGATAATAAAAAGGGTTTTTTTAGATACGTGAATAGTAAGAGGATGACCAGAGATAATGTGGGTCCCTTGCTGAATGAGGAGGGTGTCCTGGTAACGGGGGATGCTCAGAAGGTGGAGATACTGAATGCCGCCTTTGCCTTGGTCTTCACTTCAAAGGCCCCCCGGTACCCACAGACACTGGATGAAAATAGGAGTGTTTGGGAAATGAAGAATTTCCCTCTGGTTGAGGTAGGGGAGGTCCAGGAGCGGCTCAAAGGGATTAATGCACACAAACCCATGGGCCCAGATGGGTTTTCATCCATGTGTGCTGAGGGAGCTGGCGGAGGTGATTGCTGAGCCGCTCTCTATCATCTTCAACAGGTCTTGGAGGACAGGAGAAGTGCCTGAAGACTGGAGGATAGCCAGTGTCACTCTGGTCTTTAAAAAGGGCAAGAAGGAGGAACCTAGTAACTATAGGCCAGTCAGCCTCACCTCTGTCCCTGGAAAGGTAATGGAACAGCTTGTTCTGGATGCCATCTCCAAGCAATTGGAAGAGAAGGTCATGAGGAGTAGTCAGCATGGGCTCACCAAGGGGAGATCATGGTTGACCAATCTCATAGCCGTCTATGATGTCATCACCGGCTGGGTAGATGGAGGGAGAGCAGTGGATCTCATCTACCTTGACTTCAGCAAGGCTTTTGATACTGTCTCCCATGACATCCTGATAGCAAAGCTGAGAGAGCATGGGATAGATGAGTGGACAGAGAGGTGGGTTGAGAATTGGCTGTCAGACCGAGCTCAGAGGGTTCTGATTCGTGGAGCAGAGTCTGACTGGAGGCCTGTTACTAGCGGTGTTCCCCAGGGCTTGGTGTTGGGTCCAGTCCTGTTTTATATCTTCATTGACAACCTTGATGAGGGAATAGCATCCACCCTCAGCAAGTACCCAATGATACAAAGCTGGGAGGAGTGGCTGACACGTAGGAACACTGCGCTGCCATCCAGCGAGACCTGGACAGGCTGGAGAGCTGGGCAGGGAGAAACCAGATGAGATTCAACAAAAGCAAGTGTAGAGTCTTGCACCTGGGAAGGAATAACCACTTGTATCAGTACAGGCTAGGGGATGACCTGCTGGAGAAGAGCTCTGTGGAGAAGGTCCTGGGGGTCCTGGTTGATGACAGGTTGACCATGAGCCAGCAGTGTGCCTCGGTGGCTAAGAGAGCCAATGGGATCCTGGGGTGCATCAGGAGGACTGTGGCCAGCAGGTCGAAGGATGTGGTGATCCTCCCCCTCTACTCTGCCCTGGTCAGGCCCCACCTGGAGTACTGTGTCCAGTTCTGGGCTCCCTGGTGTAAGAAGGACAGGGATCTCCTGGAGAGAGTCCAGAGAAGGGCTACGAAGATGATGAAGGGCCTGGAGCATCTCCCCTGTGAGGAAAGGCTGAGTGAGCTGGGACTGTTCAGCCTTGAGAAAAGAAGACTAAGGGGGGACCGAATTAAAGTATATAATTATCTTAAGCAGGGGATGCAGGGGGAATCAGCCAGCCCCTTTTCAGTGCTCTGTGGAGACAGGACAAGGGGCAATGGCTGCAAGTTGGAGCACAGGAAGTTCTGCACCAACCTGCGGAAGAACTTTTTCCCAGTGAGGGTGACAGAGCCCTGGGACAGGCTGCCCAGGGAGGTGGTGGAGTCTCCTTCACTGGAGATATTCAAGTCTCATCTGGATGCCTCTCTGTGCAATATGAGCTGGGGAGCTGCTTTGGCAGGGGGGTTGGACCCGATGATGTCTCGAGGTCCCTTCCGACCCCTACGATTCTGTGATTCTGCGATTCTATGATCTAGTTCTGCTGCTGTCACAGCATCTCTGCAAAAAAATGCTGGCCTGAAGATAAGGGTAATTATTCTGGTGGTTACTTCTAACACTCAGATCTGTCCAAATACTTCCAATAGTTGCCACAAACTTACACTAAACCCCAGTTACCTACAATACAGTTGGTATGCCTGTACTAGCTTTCCCATAATGGCTTCCCCAGCCCACAAAGGACTTTAATCACTGTAAAGCTAAAGCTACCGTTCCCCAGAGAAAGCTGCACAAATTGTTTGATTATTGGCTAGATTGCCCTTTGCTGTTTTTAGGAGTCCATAAATTTGGTGGACAGAGACCCTGTTTTAGTCCATTACCATCTTCTGATAACCACACTGAACATGTTTAGTTTGCATGCAAAAAGTAGGAGGCAGTATTTAATTACCATGACAACACTTTGAGGTCCTAAATAAAACACGAGAAATTAAAATTAATTTAGTCTATTTAGCAGACTGACTAAATGGCATCTATGGCAGAGACATCATGCTGTTGTTACCCAAGCAAATTAAAAAGACAAACACTGGGTCAAAAGTAAATTTTCTAAATCATAAAACTAAGGAACAAAGAAAATGAAGTGACATGTCCAAAGTAACAAAAGAATTGACTATGTATTTCTTGTTATCTATTCCTGTGATTAGAAAGGAAACATGCCGCCTAGAGAGCATTCCTGCAAAACAGTTCACAGTAACACCTTTGAATACAACAGAAACACTTGGATAGAGGTGGAACAATGAGAAATAATGGTGGCATACATCTAAGTGGTTAAAAGGTGTTTTAACCAGGTGTTAGAAAATATGAAAATTGCAACAAGTTATGTTACTTGCCATTAAACAGAGAAGAGCTAAAAAAGGATGATTCACAATTCACCCACATGCCAGTTTTTGTTCTATTTTGGAGCCTAACAAGACACCCTCTTTAGTCACAAGGCTTCTTCTGCCTCATTCTGCCTGTCAAAGGATCATTTTAAACTCAAGTCATTGCAGAGTTATTTCTTACCATGAATATTCTGTGACACTGATTGAATTAACCCTGCTTTACAGTTAAAATTCAGCAAAAACGTATTTTGACTCTGACTTTCGACTTAGTAAATTTTGACTGTGTTCAAACACAACTGCTGGGCCAGTAAACTTAACCTTAGCTGGGCAGCCAGTTCTCATTCTGAGAAAAGCTGTCACATTTGCTGCCATTAATGCCTACACGGTGCAGATGGGTAGTTACTTCACAGGGCCAAAAGCTTTCAGGCTACCTGCGTGGCGTAAGAACATGGCCTGGCCTACAGTTCAGCGGCTGAACTTGCATCAGTTAACTACACAGCAAAAGTCATCCCTGACGCAGCTCATGAACTCAACTGTTGCAGTTGCCGAGGCACACACCTCCAAGGAACGACGCTTGCATCGCTGCCCCTGGAAAGGTGACAAAGCTTGACAAAGTCAGCTGCTAAAGCACAGCAATCGATTGCGAAGCCAGGGGACGGGCCGACACCCAGGATGCCATGTCAGACGACCGGCTGCTCTCGCCGCTACGCCGGTAGTAACAGCTAGTCCGGTGGAGAGGATAAGCCACACCGAAGCCAGCGTAAGTCAGAGACCTCCCAGGCTGCGGGATTCTCGAGCATCTCCCATCGGCGAGGGGAGGCACCTCGGACTTCCCTCTCACGCCTGCAAGTACGCACACCACAGCGGCCCTCTCCTCCCTTACCGGGCGCGACCTGCCCCGGGGCTATCCCCCGGGGCCGAGAAGGAGGCGAGGGAGGAGCGCCTAACCGCTCCCGGCTCCGGAAAGTCTGCAGCCACGTCCGCGGGGCGGGGCGGGGCCTGGGCCGGGCCGGGCCGGGCCTGCCACCGGCCACCCGCTACCAGCCTCGCCGTCGCCGCGGCAACCGGGGGAAAGCGATCGCGCCACCGGAAGCGTCCCGCGGAGCGCGGGGCGGGGCGGAAGCGGGGGGCGGAGCCGCCCGGCCGGGCAGGTACCCCCCGCGCTGCAGTGCCCTGGCCCCGCCCCAAGGGCCCCGCCCGCCCCAGGCTCCGCCCTTTCCCCTCAGTCGCGGCCGCCGCCGCCGCGGGGGGAGGATGAGGGGGTGCCGCGGTGGTGCTGGTGCTGCTGCCGCCGCGCTCGCCTGATCAGGCCCGGAGGTCCCCCGGCGGTCTTTCGCGTCGCCTCGCGCCTCACCGCCGCCCGGGGCGGGCCGTCGCGGCGGGTGGATGCCCAGAGCCTGCCCGCCGCCGGCTGGCGCCTAGCAGGCACCGCCAGGACAGAGACTCGCGGCCGCCATGGGCTGCTGCAGCTCCGCCGCGCAGGTGAGCGGCCCGCGACCGCCGCCGGGCCCTGCTGCCCCTCTGCTCCCCTCCCCTCTTTTCCCCTCTCCTCGGGCCGTGCTGTTCCCCCGACCCCCGCCCCCCCGCCGGGCCTTGTATCCCGCCTGTGGGCCGGCCCCACTGGCCTCCACAGCTGTAGGACCCCTCCCCAGCTTCTCCCCTGTACTGTCCCATGGCTGTGCAGCCGCTTATTCTCCCCGTGGCCGTGCTCGACGGTGGTCGTGCATTCCCTTTTACCCCCCGTAGCCCTCCTTTCCCATGGCCGTACGCCACTTTGCTCCTTCCCACCATTGTATTCCTGCTCTCCTAGGGCTCTGTATCCCCTCGTTACACCTGTAGCTCTGCTCTCCTGTGGCTGAACACCCACTTGCACCCCCGTAAATAGACTCTCCCATGGCTGTGAATACTCTGCTTTCCCTTCCCCCCCTCGCCCTGCCAGCAGCTCAGCCTTCCCGTGGCTGTGAACCCATTACTCTCCCCTCCTATAGTCCTGCTCTTCCGTGGCTGCAAACCCCTTTACACCCCCACATCCAGCCCTGATGCACATCACGGTGCATCATTTTGTTTTCTGCTGTAGGTCTCCACTTGCCCCCCCCCCAGCTCTGCTGCCATCGTGCAGTGCACTTCTACCTCTGCATTGGTCTGTCCACTGTTCCTCTGTGGATCAGCATCATCTTGTCCCTTCTTCCTGCAACTCTGGTATTGCTTTGCAGTCTTTGACTTAACCCTGCTCTAGTCCCCTGCCACAGCTGCAGCTACGTGTCTCCAGTCTTGCCCTGCCATCCCCATACTACCTTGCACCCCTGTCCTCTGGCTCCATACTCCCTCCTCCTCTCTGCTGCACTTCCTTGTACTCTCCTATATAGCTCTGCACTCCCCTGCAGCATTTCCTTTGGGGGTCCTTTCTGCCCCACCCAGGGGAGAGGAACCATCTCTTGGGAAGAAACTTGATGTGACCAGTCCCTGTCCCTCTCCCACCCCCCGGGGTCCACTGCTTCTGGAAAAGGAGACAGTCCTAATCCCAACCTTCTTCGCCAATCCAGGGCCAAGGGTTCAAGTGCCTGCCTGCATCCTTTTCCCTTTGTGTGACTGACTCCATGCATATCTTTCATTTCCCAGCTCGGTTTTCTCTTTCTTTCCCCTCCCCCCATGCTCTCCTTTGCCCTTACTGACTCCTTTTTTTTCCTCCAGAGTGGTGCTGCCAAGCAAGGCACAATCGGGAGCTCCACCCAGCGCTCCAGTTTGCGGCTCTGCTTCCGATTTTAACTTTCCCTTTGAACAACACGACCAGGGCTGTGCTGTTTTTCGCTTGGCTTCTTGCTGAAGGCTGTAGGACGAGGGATCATGACTAACACTAGGCTGTGCCTTGCTTGCTTGTAAATGTTAGTTTCCTTTGGCTGTGTCACTTGCGGTGGCTGAATCCAGCTTCCAGCAGACTGCTTATGTGGGAAAGTCCGTCTCTGCTGTCCCAGATGACTCATCACAGAGATGAGTTTTTGTAGCTCATCTGTTCAGGCAGACTTTTTTTTTTTTTAATATAAGGTTTCTGTCCTTCCAATGCAAAACACTGCAGAGAGCTGTCCAGTTGCAATAGGGAACATCCTTTCCATACAGCAAATTTTGCTGCAAAGAGGAAGGCAATCAGCCTTATGATGCATGAAGAAATGGTTTGAATTTCAGAGAGGGAGATAAATGCCAAATGTTAGGGGAAGATTTTTGAATTGTTCAGTCATTGCAGTAGACTGCCAGAGGAGATTGTGGAATGTGTATTGTTTGAGGTTTGCTAAAAACCATGTTAGATAAACACTGTCAGGAAGGGCTTAGAGAAAACTGATTGAGACTTGGAGAACTGAGAATGAAGTTGATGTTTTGAAGTCACGTTTCAAAGTCTTTTCAAGTTTATTTTCAGTGATTCCTAAAAACGTGCTTTTCTTTAGTGTCTGTTGGGCCCTTTCTAGCTCTGTATTGCTGTTCACTGTTATGTTCCATTCTTGAATGAAAACGCAGGCTTATTTATGAAACCAAAAGCAGAAGAAATAGAGGATGAGGAGGTTAAAATATCTGGCTTGTTCATAGGTTTCCACTAACTGATGTTGTTTTTCAGTGCAATTTTGTGTTCCACTATCAGGGCACATGATGATAATAGTATGCTACTGAACCTTTCATTTGCTTTCCTTATGTATGCCAAGATGTGGAACAATAATGGAGCTTTGTATCCCATATTGTAACTGAAGTATAAAAAATGGTTGTTTATTTAATTCCTTAGCCATGCGCAATTGTGTGCATCCTCAGGAAATCCAAATCAAAGGGTACTTCCTGGGTGTTTTATCAGCAACAGTTTTGTCTGATGTATCGATTGCAGAAACCTTGCTACCAACAGTACAGCATTACATTAATGCCTAATGTCTGTCCTACCCTCTCACCTGCAACAAAAAATGTTCTGTTCCTTGTCTGCCATTGTTTTTCTGTTTCCCTCTCTGTTGTTTCCTCTTAAGCTTTTCTTGAGCAGGAGTCCATCAGATGTTCCTTTATGTTGCCTCACTTCTTGTTTCTCCCTATGTAGCTTCATCTTAGTCTTTGACATACAGTGTCTCCTCTTATCATGACTCTTCATCCTCATTCTGTATGACTTTGTTTTTTAAGTTGATTTCTCATTGAGTTTGTTTTTTAGCTCTGTAGCCTGTTTGATCTTCATCTGCTAATCCTCGTTTCTGTTTCTGTGAGAAGTGATTACTTCTGTTTTGATTTTGCCAGCCATTTTATCTGATTACTGCATCTCCAAGTCCCTTTCTCATTACTGCAGCCTCCCACTTCCTCGTCTCATTTATGATAGTGCAGCTCCCTATGACTGGCTGTTGAACCAGGCAGACTTTTTTTGACGTCATCTTCTTAACTCTTATTTCATACTCATGTTGGTTCCCCCTCAATGTATTTCCCAGTTCCTTTGTTTTGCAGGCTGTCTAGAACTCTGCCTTAGGCATTTTCCTTTTCCTATCTCTTCTCCTGCAGAATCTAAAGGTTTCCAGTGAAAATCTGATTAGAATTGGCATGTTTACCTTTCCTCAGCACTCTTGCCTGCTACTTAGTGCTGGATTCTCATGTTTGCTCTCTGCTTTTTCTGCATTTGACTGCTCGGCCTGATCCCAAAGTCCCATTCATTCAATTTTTTTCCTGTTTTAACTCAAAATTCTTGGTTTTTACCTCTTGCTGACATCATAGTTCCTCCCTAGTTTTATTTTGAGTTACTGTCCTCCTTCCTTAGAATTCTCAGTCAATTCTAGTCAGCTTCCCTCTTTTCCATTTGTGGTTTTTGTTGTACATTCTTTCTTCTTTTTCATACTAAATTCCTTCCAATCTGGTTTCTATGCTCTGCTGAAATTGTCTTTGTTAAGTTCTTTACTGGCCAAGCTGCAAGGAGTCCCCTCCTTACCCTCTGCTGCTTTTGATGCTATCTGTAATTCTCTACAAGTTGATGTCTCTTATTCTCCCTGGGCTTCTGTAACACTGTCCTCTTGTTTCTCTCCACTGCTTTCTACTCTCTGGTTATTATTTCTTCTCTACTGTGCTCGTACGTGCCAGTTTTTTTCGCCTCCTTTTGTTAGCTTTCCTCTTATTCTACCAATTTTTTAACTTGAGCTGCTAAAAGTAATGTAAACTTAAATTTAATACAGCCGTGCCAGCCTTTCTTTCATGTGGGCTCATTCTTCCCTGTTGTTCCACTGCTGTTTTTCCTGTTGAAGTACTTGGAATACTTCTTTCCACCATATTTTTTTCTTGTTTTCCATTTTGGTCCTATTCCATGCTCACATGAAATTCTTTAACATCCCCCTGTGTATTATCTTCTGTCACCTGGACTTGTTCTTTATCATTACAACCAGAATTCTTGTTCACATGTTGTTCCTTAGTGGTGTTACAGCTGTGCCTTCCTCTTTGTTTCTTCAGGCAATCACTCTATTCTCTTGCTTATTTATGTGACTTTGCTGTATTTTTTTGTGCTTGCTGTCTCTTGACTCTCAGCTTCTTGAAGCTTGATAAGCTGTAGCTGTTTGGCCAAAGTGTGCGAACATATGAGATTAAAACCTTTGACAGGAGAAGAAAATCCCCCAACAAACACCTCTGTGCATCTTCTGTCTTTCAGTGCTGCAGGTTGTCAGTACCTTCATGTGATTTCAGCCCACTGTTTTCCCTTGCAATATCTTTATCATGAGCTTCTTAAGATGGGTGCTTCTGTCTAGGTGTATCTCTTTCATCGTGGATCTACTGTACCACACAGCTTGAAGGGTTGTTTAAATCATTTTTGATGCAGGTAGTCTCCTCATGTTGTTTCAGAGATCTTTTGAGTGAATGGTCCTGAAGCTCTGAGCTGACAGAATTACCAAATTTCTTTCCAATCTTTAGTTTCACTAAAGAAGAAATACGGGTTTTGCAGTCAAGTCGCAGTGCTCTCCCCTCTCTTTCCATTTTCCTCCTCCTTCATCAGTGGTTTCCATTTCTGCGGTCTCACAGTATGTAATGGAGAAGACATGCACAGTTAGTGCAAAGCTTGTCTGTAGAGTAAACTGCATAAAGGCAGTTGGCAATACCTTATAAAACTGGATTTGCAGGAGATCTCACTGGAGTTCATGGCTCCCACATCACCATAGCTGTTAGGCTGTGCTGCAAGCTCTATTTGATTAAGTAATCCATACAGGTGTCTGGGTTTTTTTGAGTGGATTGTTGGGTTGTTTTTTTTTTTAAGCAAGCAAACTTACTTTACAGTGTAGCTCAGACTTCTCCACTGCTGTGATTTGTAACAAAGCTCCACAAAGTTTGCACTGTGATGTCTCGGGGGGACAGAAATTCATAGTTCATGAAGGGAACAAACTGTGGGGAGAAGCAGAACTTAAACTGCTTTTTCTTGGGGTGGCTATGATGTGGAATGCATTCTGCGGTTGAAGTGGCTGATTGTAGTTAAAAGGTATTTGCTTTGGCAAGATGTTACAGGAAACAAGACAACATATTGAGGCCTTAGTGTTTGTGTTTGGTCTGCAAAATAATGTGTGTGTTTATTTTATCCTTACAGCTTTATATTTTACTGGCTTAATCTAAGATATGTCTGAGAGGAGCTTGAAATCTTGCTGAAAGTTGGAGGCATGACTGAAATAAACAAAGTGTGTATTATTCTTGGTGGGTTTTTTGTGGTCTTGGTTTTTATAAGGTGAGAAGAACTTCCTTTTGTATGACAAGGTGAACATGGACCATCCATTAAATTTTCCTTGAGCCCCTGCTGTCAAAACAACACAGAATAAATTTGGAGGTCCTAACTTTTTAAAAAAAATTGTAGTTCTGGTGAAATGTCTCTTCTGAGCTGTAATGGACAATACAAATCGTTAATTGTACTTTGGCCGTATTTTTCCTTGTCTGAATGTAGGAGGCATCAAACTAAGCCTGTTTCACTGTAGGCATGGGAAGGCCACCAGCCTACTACTGCCTACTGTAGTGTTGATAGGTAGAATGATCTGTGAATTCGACTTCCAAGAGCTAGAAATCTTGATTTCCCTTTCAACACTTTGACAGTAGATGAAGCTTCTGTTCTAGCCTCTGGCAAGTAGATACAATGTGAAGGATGAAGAGAACAAGCAAGATCTGAGAACAGTGCTAATGAGGCATCTCATGAAGTTGTTGAATACCCAGTCTTTGAGCTCTGTTCAGCTCCTGTGAAGCATCAGGTGTCCTTTTACAAATGCTGTCACAAGCAACTGCACAACCTGTGCAAGTAATTCCTTTTGATCATAGTGTAAAAAGGAGTATTTCAAATATGCAGCTACTTGTAAGTGCATTTTCAAATTCATTGAGTTTTTCCCACTGAGGACTAGCTCCTTCTGAACTTCAGACTATCTTTCAGTTGTGTCACATCTTAAGTAGCACATTGTTTCCTTTTCTTTGTCAGGTAACTCAAAGACTGACTTTTTTTTAAGCAGTTCTAGAAATTATAGTTTGGATTAAGAAAAGCATGGGACATTGGATCCTTACAAGACAATTTTTTTTTTTTGTGAAGTGTTAACAGGTTTGGATAAGATTAAATATTTTGCATTGTTCATAGTGAATGCTAAATCCAAAGCTTATCTTATTGGTAGATGCCAATTAGATTTCAGACTTACAGGTTATTAGTTGTTAGGAGCGTATATTCGCTGTCATTCAGCTCTTTTTTTCATTATGAAGAATTTGCAATGTTTGTCATGTAGTGAAGAGGTCAATTGTTTTAATGCTGTCTCCTCTACAGGGGAGCTTTGCACTAACTGGCCTTGTCTTTGTTCAGCTAACTACAATTTTTGTTCCTTTGAATTTACCTCAGTGTTGCTGGGGCTTTTTTGTGAAAATCAAAACTTGCAAACCAACTCGGCAGAAACTGTGTCTTTGTTATTTTGTATTTGAATCTTTCTCACTTGAAAGAGCTGTTGGATAATTGTGTAAATCTTCTGCTTTGCTTCTAAGAATGCGGTTGTGCAGAGTGTTGCCAGGTGATTTCTACCTGCTGACTAAACTGATTGCTAATTTTTACCTCTATTTGATGAAACTATTCTGAGAGCTTTTTAGTGTATAAATTCTAGAGACAAAGTCTGAGTTGGTGACTATATAATATGGTTTGGGTAGGTCTTGCAGCCACTTTAAAGTTTCACAGATTTATGAAGTAAATAGACTTCATTGTGTTGGTTGCTTCCTGTTCCTAGTCCCCCTCTTTTTTTAAGCTTGGCTTTTTTGGTTTTTGTTGTTTGGCTTTTTTAAAATCTTCTAGGTAAGAAAATTTCTAATGTGGCAAAAAGCATATGATTGTATGATAACAGCCTCAACATTTGTGTATATATTTAAGGAGAAGAGTAAAAGTTCAGCTTTACAGTCCTAAAATGTATTTTATCTGCTGTAATATGATTTTAACATAGCATGTAGTGCACTGCAAGAATGGATGGTTGCTGTTTGTAGGGAAGTTGAGATTCCTTATGCATTTTACATGTTAGTTTCTATCTGTTGCTAATTAAGCCTATTGCAAGAATATGGTGGAGAGTCATGGCAAGTAGAACATGGTAACTTGTGCCCGATAATCTTGCTTAATAAGTGTGATGTAGTTAAGCAGCCATTTACAGCAGGAATGAATTGTGCCTGGTGTTGTTTTGTGTGGTTTTTGTTGTGGGGTTTATTTTTTTTATTAATTGAAACAACTCGTGCTGTCCTCCTGATACCTTATTTGACAGAGACCTCTGAATGTTGTATTAAGATCTGTAGACACAAGAGAGGAAACCACTAAAGCAGTTTGTTCAAGGTCGTGACAAGCACATCCTGGGAATGCTTTGCCAGAGTCCCCCTAGTTTGCTATGAAAAACTGCAGAATAATTGCCATCTTACAGGGAAGTGTGCTTATGTAATAAGCTACGGGCTTGACACGCTACTTCCCTTTCCATTCTCCTCCCACTCTTTGTTTTACAAATCAGATAGAGCCTTCTTAGCGTTGGTTCATGTTAATCTAATAGGCTTTCAATGCCCTCAAGCACTGGCCTTTTACTGTAATCCCAAGCGGTTTTATTCTTGTTATGCCAGAATTTTGGACCTGCCCCCTCTCTCCCCCCCCTTCTCCCCAAAGACATAAGTTTAAAGTTTTTTCTGTTCTGCATTAGAGGAAATAGGGGGGGGGAGAACAGGTCTAAGAAGCTTTTATTGTGCTGATGCCATCTTTATATGTGACTGAATATGGGTATTGGCTTCTGAATTTCCAGCATAGTTCTATCTTGTGGCTGTTGTATGCAGTAATGTGGAAGGATGTACGTGGTCAGTTTATGCAGCAGTTAGTTCAGGGTAGTGCCACGAGGACCTTGTTTGTGTTGACACATGATGCAAATACGAGTCACGAACTTCCCAGAGCTCTCGCCTAAGTAGTCTTTTGCCTTTGAAAGATAACACACTCTTCAGCAAGGATTGTAAGTGCAATACAAACCCACATGATTTTATGATTTTCAGTTGATAAACCCATTTAAATGTTGCATGCATTTTGAAAGGATATTTACTAAACTGCTATGAATGTCTCTAGTAACTGGCAACATCGTCATTTTTCACAGCAATACTGTGCAGACCATGAGCTCTTGAAGAGCTGTGATGTTTTTCTCTTGAATTCTGACTTTAGGCACTTTAAAAGGGTGAAAAAAATCCTTTACAGAAAATTACTCATCACACATGAAGAGTGCCGAGAACAAGGGCAGCATTTTGTAGGGGATGTCCTTCATGTTCTTTGGAGACAGCTACGTGGAGAGTTCTGCTGTGGTTTTGTTTCAGTGGTGGTTTTTTTCCTTACGCTAATTTAATGTTGTCATAAAGCTAACACATTTGGAAGCAAACCATGTGTGTTGGACAATGTTTTACTAGTCCAAAGCTGGAAAATATTTTGTAATTTGGGACTTGCAGATTCAAAGGATAAAATCTGAGAATATGTTAAACAGGTTGATGTACAAATAGAGAATTCAGTGTAATGAAGTGACTTTGTGGGTGCAGAATATCTTCAGAAGTGAACTGTGGTTTGTTGGTTGGTTGGTTGTTATTTGGGGGGGGGGGGGGGGCAGGGGGCGGGGTAGTGGCTACTTTCTATTAATGATTGAGCCATGGAAGTACCAAACATGCTTTCAAGTGAACATTTTTAACCCCCTGAAAAATATTACTGTGATATTTGCAAAGTGTCCTTATTTACTGCTGCTTTCAAAAAAAAAAACCACTGAACAATGTGGAATTAAGAAAAGAAACAAGAACTAAATACTTTGGGGTTTAAAAACTGAGCTTTTACCTGCAGTTGGCCCTCTTTTTAAACTTTAAAATCTGAGCAGGTGTGCTGATCATGTCAGCTCTTTAATCAGCTGTGTTATATTTCACGATAAATATTTAAGTTTTAGGCTGAGTTGGAAGCGTGTAATAAAGATAAGTGGAAGATGATGTACAACACAGCATATGATGGATTCATAATCCGACATAGGAGTTTTCAGGGTAAGCATCTCTGTACTAAACCATCAATAATGTTGTAAATGCTGCCTTCCCTGCGCTCAGTTTTGTTTACATTATGCTGAAAACTCATAAATACTCTGCAGGGAGTATGAGAACGTTCCTGAAGTAGCAGGTGTGGCCACCCTGGAATGGTGGAGTGTCTGAAGAGAAGCAAAGTGTAAAGTCATTGCCCTTTGGTGGATAATTTTACCAGAAAACCTTTCTTAGCAGTAACTCTGGATTTTGTACAAATAAGAAGGAGATGCATCTTTTCACTGGACAAGGCCTCAGAGGACAAGTGGTAACAGAGTTATTAGGCAGATAAGGACAAAAGATGCTTATATGTTAAGTATGGCATGTAGCTCTGAACAAAATCCAGAAGCATGGCTAATTCTGGCTTTGCAGTAAGTTGAAAAATTAACCTTTTTGGAATGAGATTGAAGCAGAAATTCCACAAAAATGGGTGTGAGACACCACTGTGATTTGCATGTCCTGTAATGCAGTCCCTTTTGGAATGACCATGGAGCATCTGGCTTGTAATCTGGAGGACGGTGTCATCCTGGAGGGCATTTACAGGGAACTGTGTATGGCTTTCCCTTTTTTTAGGGTCAACTGCCACATGTTGCTAGAATGGTGTTAGAGTGACAAGCTCACCTGCCCTTGGGGGACCTAGCTTCAGTTCTGTAAGCCCCGTGGGGGAAATTTGAGCCTCTGCCTCCCTGGAAAATGCTGTAATGAGTCCCCTCTTTGGAGTAGGAGCAATACTGCTCTCCCCTGAAGGTCTACACTAATTCTAGACTAAGGTAGTTTTTTCATATGTGTTTATAGATTAGTAGAGTAAAAGTCTCCTCTAATAAGAGGCATAGCAATCATGTGCTGTTCAGTAACTTATGTTTGTTGTGAGCTTGAGAGAATCGTCTGAATTTGTGATTAACTGCAGTAATCTCCTGGTTGGTCCTTTATTTCAACACCTGTAGGTTGTGCTTGACAAGTCTGTAGGTAATAGAGGGAGCATTTTGACTAGGACAGCTTCACAGAGTGCTCCGAAGCTTCATGGTCCAGTAAACTAAAGGCTTTTTATAAAAAGTTTGTAAGACAGTTGATTGAAGTCAAGTGTTGAAGATAGTTTAAAACTTAGAGACTTTGCTTTGCATGCTTAAACAGAGTGCATTTACCACTTGAAGATTTTACATAGAGAGCTAGTTTACTTGAGTGGCTACTTTTTTTTTCTTGGCAGTGAATGTGTGTGTGTGAAACTGAGTGGGGTTTTTTGGGGGAGGGTGTTTTTGTGGGCGTTTTTAGGAACAATGTTGTCCAGCCGTCAGAGTAAGATCCTAGAATAACTACAGAGTTCCCCCTCCATAGAAGTAAGATGGACAGACATCCATGCTGGTGTTGTCAGGGACTCTAGGCTCTGTTTATTATTTGGGAAGGTGTTAGAAAATACTGAAGTATGGATTCTTTTGTGCAGTCATCTACTAAAGTTGGCTGCGTATGCAGAGAAATGCTCTGTTTTTCATTAAATAATTATTGAGTCATGTTTATAGTGAGACACAATTAGCCTACACCTGTAACTGGTGTCATACACATTCTGACTGCCAAGTGGTTAAAGCATAGTTTAGAGAGCCGAGATCCATGCAGCTGCCTGCTCTTTAAAGGAAAAGAGAAGGGGGAGGAGGGGGGGGTGAGGCAAGAGAAGGGAAAAGGAAGGGGCAAGTAACAACCCCAGAACCAAGAAACCAAAAGGCCTGTAGGTTGGGATAAGGATAGTTTACTAAAATAGCAGAAAGATAAAATATAACAATGCTAACAGGACTTTAGAGCAAAAAATATATGAAACTGTTGATACACAATGCAGTTTCTCACTGAACCCACAACTCAGGCCCTGCCACCCAGAGCTGTCCCGGAATCCGACCGTCCCCAAAAACTGTGCATCTTGGAGCTGCCCCCTCCTCCTCCCATCAGCCCCCCTTTATACTGAGCAGGACGTATTGGCATGGAATACTCTTTGGCCAGTTTGGGTCACCTGTCCTGGCTTCGCCCCTCCTTTCTCATGAATAGAGAAATATGAAGAACTGAGAAAGTCCTTGACTGTGACAGCAACTAAAAACATCAGGGTGTTATCAGCACTGCTCCCATTTTAACTCCCAAACACAGCATTCCATCCGCTGCTACAAAAGAAGTTAACTCCATCCTGACCAAAACCAGGACAAGCAGTAATCTCACTGATGGCAGTTTTAACATTCATAATGAAAGAGAGAAATGGCTGGTTACTTAATTTGATGTCAAAGTGGCTGCAGCTGCTTATGGAATAAGGGACTTGTGTCTTGGTCTTAGCCTTCAGGTTAGTGATCTAGAAACATCTGAAACCATTCGTGCTCAGGGTCAGGCTCTAGAATCAGGGCCTGTTCAGAGGTGGAAGAAATTTCATTAGGACAATATAGTCTTGCTGCTAATTCTTCTCATTAAAGAGCTGAAGAGTGTAGAAAGGTGTGCTGTGTCTTGGGCAGAAAGCTGCCATGTTCTTTAGTAAACTTGGGAATTACATTCTTTCAGTGGAAACGTTTTGTTAAACCAGTGAATTGATTACCCTTTTTCGTAGGTGGCATGCTTCATGGTGAAGGCCTGCACATGATTGGTGCGGTTCTTTAGCTCATAAAGATAAATATAATGAGTTAAAAATTGGCTCCTAAAGTGGTCATTAGGAAACAAGAACTGTCTTTTTGGCAGTGTGGGGATGCTTCAACAGCATGTGAAACTGTAGTTTTAGACTTGACAGAACAGCTTCTGGACTGAATGATGACTTGGTAGGACCTTCTTTAACCTGTCTTGCCTGTTTCCTAATGAGAAATCAGGAACAGACCATGCCTTGCCTGTAATTTTTGTGGTGTGCACAGTGCTGAAATGGACCCCGCAGTTCTGAAGCACTGAACCTGCACCACAGGCGTGTCCTGATTCCCGCCAGGCCAAAGTTAATTTCCCAAGTAGCCAGCATGGGCTGTTTTCCACACCACATGACACTGGACCCCCATAAAAGGGTCTGGCTGGGAAAGGGTGGGTCCTCATGACTTCGGGACAGTCCAAATGTGGTCAGGGGTTGGGTCGGTTGTCGCGTTGGTGCAGTACCCAGTGTTACTGATCATCACCGCGTGTGAAATCTGCCATGGGCTCTATTCCCCTCTTGCTGGGCTGTCAGCAACTGTCCTTGTCCCAGCCTGCAGGCCTTGGTGTGTTTCTGTTCCCGGGGGGGATGGGGAAGCAAGGAGTGCTCAGCCACTTCTTGGGGCTGAACCATGACAAGGTGTAAAATGACTGTGTTTTGTACTCAGGGCACTGTTGCATTTAGCTGAATGCTATTGGTACAGTCAGTGGAGCCTTGGGTACTTCATCAGAACCAGTCTTCCTTGTGGAGAGGTGGGTGTTGCAGGGAGCGATGGTGATTTCCCACTAAAGATCCTGGTCAGCGTGAGTACTCCCTTTTGCCTCTCAGTGCTGTTTATTCGTGTTGTGTATACACTGGAATGGTTTGTCTCCTGTGTGGACAGGTAGCTACACAGTCCTTTCTAATGCCTTGATTTATGCATACAAACAGCAGTACCATTCTGTGTACTCTCATACCCTGAGCTACAGTTGTATATACTCTGAATCCAGGTGATAAAACAATAGGGACTTTAAAGGGAATGTAGTTAGATGAAAGGGTTTTTTAGGATGAGGTTTTACAATAAATGACCTTAAATTGCCACATCAGTAATCATGTCCCTGAAGAATTTTAAAAGTACTATGAAAACCATTTTTTCATTTAAAAAGAAAAAACTGAAATACTTGTGAACCAGATTTTTCTGTACCTTATCATTATTGAAACTGTTTCAAAATTATAACAATGGATATTCCAAGTTTTTCTGTAGTTGACTCTCTGCAGATCAAAATAATAAATGAAAGCTGTTTGAAAAGTTCATTTATGTAATCTTTTTGTAGTAATTTAAACTACTGGTAATTTAGCATTAAAAAAAAATTAGTATTTTGCACAGATTACACACATTTCATTCCTTCAGGAAATGTATTTGTTCTTCCCCAAATAACTCTTTAAAAACCATTGATCTGACTTCAGCTAACTTAGCAGTAATAGCTAATTCAGCAGAGATAGTTGATTCAAAGCTATTGCATTCCTGTGAGCTTAATGAAAGATTGAGGTCAAACTGTTGCCGCAGAGAAAGGGGCTGTAACAAAAGCTGAGTTATTCTTATATATCAGAACCTACATGAGAAGGAAAAAAAGATCAGGAATTGTTTCCACTCCACAAGGAACTATGATCTGAACTTTACCATTGTTAGTTATCAGAGCATCTCCTCTGCACTTTCTGCACAGTACAATCTTAACTAGTTCCATAGCTCCCAGAACTACAGGTTTTTTAGCTGGGTTTTGTGCTAAAAAAAACCCAAAAATAAATATACGTCCCTCTGAAAAGAATAGTCATATACACCATTGTGAGGAACAAGCCACAGTTCAGGTGTTCATGCATAGTGGTGTTTGTAATGAACAGCCTAATGCAACAGTTCTGTGGAATGATGATGAATCTTACATTTTCTTGGATCTTTTAAATGCTCATAGGGAGGAGATCTTTGTCAAGGAGATGCAGTTGCTGTTGCAACTGAGAGATTAAAATCTTGGAAGTTGTATATAATATAGAAGGGAAACTAAGGGGCAGAAGCAATAAATAAAACTCTTGTGTATTGGTGAGGGGAGAGTAGTGGATGGATTTATTGTATTATGTGAGCATCCCAATCATTAAGGAAAAGGTCAAACAATTAATGAATGTAAATGGTGAAAGCAGTGGTGACTTTTCCATACACGAGGTGTGTGTCTGGCAGTACTTTAAACCACCAGCTGAACTCACAATTTTCAGGAATCGTGAAGTGATCTAAAAAGTCAGAAAACAAGGTGTGACCTGTTAAGGGGGTAACAGGCCAAATGCCAGGGCATATATTTATTTGTGGGATTATTTAATGATTTGTTTTAACAAATGTTTATTTAATCTTTATTGAAATAATATTTTATTAAATAAATATTGTTTTTAAATAAATACTATTTTTTATTGTTTATTTTATAGTGGGTAATTTTTTTTGTTGTGGTTTTTAGAAAAAAATCCAGCTAAAAATACCGAGTATGCTATTATCTGAAAAAGTCATAAATCTAGGCCTGGTTGTTTGGGTGGATGAGTCAAAATGCCTTGTATTCACTTGCAAAAAAAAAAGTGGCCATTTCTAATTGTAGAAAATATGAAAGCTCATTTTTTAATGCCTGCAAACAGAAAACAATGTTTTGCAGCACAAAACTGCATGTTAGAATGAGGTTGAAAGAAAAAGGAAAGTAAAACAAAAGAATTGCTTGCTTTTTAAGAGGGAATGCCAATGATTAGTGAGTATCTTTGTATAAAAACTATTTTTAGTGTCTTATTTCCTCTTTTGACTTGAACTGATTTAAACCAAATCTCGGAGTAGCAGTGGATCTCTGTTTCATCTGCATGTACCATTTCATCTAGTGCTGCTTACGATGAAATGGTTTGTCCTGGCTGTGGACATTGCAAGAGTTTGGAGCACCTGCACATGGCAGCCATCTCTTGAGCCAGCACAGCACTGGTGGTGTAACTGGTATCTCACGAACTTTAACTCAGTTTGGCTTTGTTGGCTGTGGGTGTTGCTTTAAAATTCTGTCTCCTCTTGGCTGTCTCAACACTTGTTTGATAGTCCTGGGATTAGATGGGAGCTTGGAAGATTGTTCTTCCTCGTGACTAGTAAATCTTCCTGTTGGATTTTGATGGGGTGTCCTTCATGCTGAGACATGTTTTGGGCTGAAAACTGAGGGTTGTGCTTGGGTTTTATTTTTTGTCCTTAATTACCTGTATGAAGCTATGTCTTTAACCTCTGTGTTCATATGCAAATACAGGTAGTCTTAAATGCTTCAGTACCTATCTTAAACTCACTAGCCAAAGAAAAGCCTGGTGTTTAAAATCTCCCTGTGTCTCCTTTTCACCCATTGGATGTTACTCAGGCTAGTTATCCTCTGGGTTCTTAATTCAGTCTGTCAGACTCAGCAATAGCTTCATTTTCTTCTTCCTGAAACAGGGCATCTGATCACCATGACACTTCAGGTTTTCTTTCTGCTGCCTTTCTCATGGTGTTGTAACATCCTCTGCTGATGGCAAATTCCATCTTTATCCTGATCTTATTCCCATCTTTGCCATCTCATGAGATGTTTTTATACTATTTTTGGTGTGTTTATGTGTATTTGGCACTCTAGTTGAGAACGGTGAGTGCTTGTGTGGTAGCATCCAGTACGGCTCGTGGAGTTAACAGTGAAGTGGTAGCCACTGGCTCTGTGCTATGCTGATACCTGTCAAGTATATTGCAGTGTACAGGAGAGAGGTAAATTCACACCATCTACAAAGGTGCATTTTGGAAGTGGGAGGGAGAAAGAAATCTGGATAGTGGGCTTCAGTGGGTTTTTTTGAAGGGACTGGATGTGATGAATACCAAAAAATAAGGCCCTCTTTATTTTCTGTTTGTATTCAAGTACTTATTCTCTGAAGACCACCTAGCTCTGAATTCAACTGAAAAAAATCATATAACGTGCTGACATTCCTCACTCTAATTCAAGAGAAAGCCTGACTTTAGATATCTGGCATTTTAGAAGTAGAATTAAGACACAATTGTACAATTGTACTGCACCCAGTGGTTCTGATTTTGGTTTTGAGAAGCATTGAGTTTACTAAGTTTATTGCAAAATGGACACACGTAAACTTCTGAACATAACCCATTTGGGTTCTTGAGTAAATAACTCTTGGGATCAGCACAGAAGACCCATTATGGGTAGGAGAAGTGTTCCCAACCTGCAGGCCTGTTTTGGAGAGGTAGGCTCTTTTGTCTGCTTTCTACTCTGATAGAGCTCCTGATTCTCTGTGCTGTGCACAGGTAATCTGTGCTTTGTTAATGGTAAGAATATATCCACAGGTAACAAAGCATAAATGTTAAAATCTCTGTTGTAAAAGGAAAGTTACTTTTTTTAAAAAAAAAAAAATTCTTCTAGTTTATTTAGCTTTCTTGCATCAGCAAGTATTGAAGGCACTTAATCTGTCTGGAGGAAAAGATGATTTAGGATTGCAGGCAAAGCATGTCTGCTGAAATTTTACAGTTCTTCAGGTACAATGCAGACAAAGCATAGTTTCCAGACTGCAGAGCAAATAACATTTGTTGCACCTTATGTTGACCGTAGATTAACGATTTGTGTTGCCCAAGCATGAATATCAAGGCCTCAGTAAACATGTAAGGGTGTTGAGCGGACAGGGAGTAGTCACTAGAGAGACATGGACACCAACATCAAAGATGAGAATGAAGGGTTGTGGAATTATGGAAGATTCAGTGGCAATCCTGAGTACAAGGAAGCAGCTGAGAAGAAAACAACAGATAGATGCTGGCAGCTACCTTGGGTTGTAGAATGATCTTGAGAGAAGAAAGACTGGACAGCCTTCTGGAGAAGTGTGGTGTTCTAAAGTTGTGTAGTTTCATAATGAAGTTAGTATGCTGAGTGGTTAAATTAGAGGGTTGGTTAAGTATCTAGTGTCTTCTGAATTGCCTCCAAGGGTACTTTTTGTTTAAATTTTTTTTTCATTATGTGTTAGGGCAGAGTAAAGACTATGAACACAGAATGAATCTGTCTGTGTTACACCTGCCATTTCAAGTTTCTTTTTGATATAAATTGCTGCCCACTTACCATAAGTAATCCATTTTATTTACTAACTGTGACTAGCCAGACAACCTAAATCTTTGCCAGAGCTATTCCAGAGGATGTCCAGTGGCTTTTAAAAATCCTATTAAAAGATTTTATTTGCAGATGGTACAGAGAGGATAAACCCCAACAAAACAAACAAGCCATACCACCTGGTGTATCTTGCTGCTTCCTTTTGTCAAGGACAGCTTACTCATAAGGTGCAGTTATAGGTGGAATTTCTCTGTAGTGTTTGTAAATAGATCTCTTTTTGTAAAAAGAGTCTGGAGTTCTTGGAGTTGATTTAGGAACAGGAAGCATGAAGCTTTGCATATTTTATGCAATTATGATTATGCTAATTATAACAATATGAATGTCACAACCTTGTGTAAATAGTAAGTTTGAATAGTGTGTTAGTTTTAAGTGTCAACTGCTAGAATCAGAGAACAGTTTTAAATGAGTTTAGTAGTGTGCATGTCACCTTTTGGCACCTCTCACTACTGATTGAATAAAACAAAAAGAAGCTTGTTCATGAGTTGAAGTGAATTTGTGCAGTTTGAATTAACAATATAAATGTCTGGAAGTGGAACTTCCTTAGTACAAGATTGCAAAAATAGCACTGACTTCCCTAATGTGAAGCTAGGCTACTTATCTAAAGTCTGCTTTTTGAAGCAGCATGCCTAGAGGATTTAATTTGCATTGTATCCAGTTGGTAAATGCTGTTATTTGTAAGGGTTGCTTAATGCTTTTGAATTGTCAAAACCCAAAGTCAATACCAAAAAACCCCACCTTGCTGGTATCACGAGTTGCATGCTATAACTTTTTTTTTTTATATAATAATCTGCAAAAATACATGCTGGAGATAAAAGCTGTTGACATTTTCCCAACCATTCTGTTTTAATTCAGTACTGACATTTGCTACTTTGTGAAGGAAGTCTTGAAGATGCTTCAGTCTTGAGAGGAAAGAGAAATTCAGAATTTGAATAGGTTACCCCTTCTGCTTTCTCTCTCCCTGGAAGGAGTTGTTCTGTATTCTCCCTCTATCAATCTCCTTTTCCTCTAGTATGAAAACAATATATGTGGATTTGGGGTCTTAGTAGACGTAAGTGAGCAGTTAGTACTTGGGAACTAATTGAAAAAGCAAGTTTGTGCAACTGTGTATTTGTAAAAGCAGCTATATTAATTTTTTTATAATAAGCGAGTTCTGATATAGTGGTTAGTTTTGTGCTACAGCCAATGATCATTCTTTTCTTAAATAGTTATTTTCTTAAAACCGTGTTGCCTACATAGCAAAATGACTGTTTTTAACAAACTTCCAATGTTAGCAGTATATACACACTTGAGCAATTTTAACTAATGAGCAGCAAACTACTTGAATTGCTTACAACTGCCTCTTTATACTTTACAATAGAGCCTCCTTCATTAAGTGTTTCAGCATTTAAGTACAAGATTTTCCTTTGTGGCACCTGGACTAGGGATTTCTTTGCTGAAATGTTAAGCTCAGCTGCCTCTTGTCAGGCGGAGAACTGTTCATTTAACAGCAATTTATTATCCACTTTCTACCTTCACTGTACTTGTTGAAGCTGCCAGTAATATTTTAAAACCTAAAATACTTTTGAAAAGTTTAATCTTTTATCCTTCTTGGAAAACAGATTACCAGAAGATAACTTTGGAACAGGGCAATAGCAGATATTGTTGATTCTATGCCTTTAGCTTCTCTTTTTCTGTTGATTAAAGAATATCCTGTTTCATTGATAAATACCTATAAATTTCTGGATAAACTGTCAATCTAGTGTCCAATTCAGGCACTTCTTTTGAATTGTCTCTCATGAAACTTCAAGATTTTTGCCAAAGTTGCTTCAGCTGTATCAGAGTTTAAGGGTATTTCTTGATGTATGTTAATGCCCTGGATAATTGTTTTCTGCCTCTCTCTTTGTGAACAGAAGACAAGTAAGTTTTATTGACCTTATTTCTCTCTTCTCACACAAGAGCTCCAAGCGAGAGTGGAAGCCTTTGGAGGACCACAGCTGCACAGATGTACCATGGCTGCTGTTATTCATCCTATTCTGTGTAGGAATGGTGAGTAAAACTCGAAGGATTCTGTGGATGTTACATTGTTGAAGAGCTTGCATTCATTAGAAAGAAATTTTAGAACTCTTCATTAGTTTAGTCACTGCGTAAGATCAGGATATACTGGTCTGGGACCTGTCGGTTGTGGAACAGAAACGGGCACATCACAGGTGTAGCTAGGGATCCATAACTTATTGTTTGTGCCAGATCCTGCTCCAGCTTCTCTTTCTCTGAAACTTCAGTTTCGTTGTAAGTGACTTTCCTCATGGAGAGACATGACTAGATTCATGTTCCGTATGGGACTCTTGATGTCCCAGAAATTATAGCTTTGAGTTTGGTAAACAGTTTTGTGAATCATAGTAGACTTTTTTCTGAGGAACAAAAATTCCAAGTATCCAGCAACTCATTGTTTTCTTCCTGGTTGCTTACTAGAGGCACTTGCTATTAACAACCATATTACTAATGGTGTGCTCTTTCATTCCAAGTTATCCCAGCTTTGTTCTGTGTAATGAAACTGTCACCTTGCCCAAGACAACCTCACAACACTATGCATTTTGTATTAAAAAACAAAGTTCCAAGAGATGCTGATTTGTGAAAACTAGAAATATGCTTAATCTTTGCCTGTATTTCACAGACCTACATATGCTGCTCTTCCTAAACACAACCTCTGTCAGTGTCTTGTACCATTGTGTTGCAAGCAGTAGCTCTTAAGAGAGTTTTGGAGTTCTGAGCTGGCAGCTTTCTTTCCTACTGTCCCTTGGTCTCTGGTCTTTGGAGTTATTCCACTGATTTTTTTTTTTTTTTTCCCTGAAGTGTTTATCACTGGCTACACTTCAAATGCAAAGATGATGACTTTTAATTTAAATCATACAAATTATATTCTCATTGTAACATGGGAATAACTTAAAATCTTAAAGCACCGTACTTCCTGAAACAAGCAGGTTTTTTTTCACCTGCCCTTGTTGATGTTTCCCCCATTACTCAGACTGTACATACCTGTTGCCCAACTTATAAATTAGTCTGCTATGGGTTAGTGTCCCAGATCTTCCTATCTACACAGTATAATATACAGAGTAATTATCCTATTGGGTCAAATATAGGGGACTTCACTTGAAGTACTGCACTGTTGTAAATTAGATTAGGTGTGGGAGGACTTGCATGATTTTCCTTGCCCAATGTGTAGGGAGAAAATTCTTGAGCCAGTCAAGAACCTGAGTTACTATTGTATGTAAAACATATGTAGTATGTCCTTTACCAGAATAGTAAGGGGTCTGAGAAATTGAAAGTGAGTACTGGAAATCAGCTTTAGCCGTTATTTGCAATAGCCGTTTGATCGCTTTGCCCTTGTTTTTCCCCTTGAGTATTAAGTCTGTAAGTGCATTAGCGTACTGGCCAGAGAAAGGTGATGCCCAGCTTGCTGTCTAGAGTTTCTCTATAGCGACAGCCTCTCTGGCAGAGAAGGTCACTCTCCTGTATCTTTGGACCTTTGAAACCACCCACATTTTAACTGTTCCATACTGTCCTCGTTACTTGTTGTCATCCTGTCATCTGATCCTGTCACTGCCATCTGTTGCTCCACATATTTGTTTTAGCCTGCTTCCCTTTCTCAAATCTTAGCTTGACTCATCTGTAAAAACAGTTCATTGATGGTGGCAGGATGAGATGATGGTGATGAGACAATGGTTCACTTCTCCCTGTCAGTGGTGTTGCTAGAGAGCTAATGAGTCTTTTGGACCGATCTCCTCATACCACCATCACCACCTTGAGCTTCGTTTTGCTAGTGAAATATTGCTTAAAGCTCACAGCAAGACCTGCCTGACATATTGGGTATTTTCCACATTACTCTGAGCCATCTTGCATTCTTGTGGTCTGTTTCTTTCCTGCGTTTGAACCCAGCATCTGGAACTATAATGGCCTTGACCTGGTCACTTGCTTTAGAGTATTTCCTTAAAAGGAATTTATGCCAGATAGGCCTCTTCATTGTAGCTCGTCTTTGAAAGTGCATAATTTAAAGGAAGAAGCAAGAAAATCCGGACTGTCTAGAATCTTCTAAGATGCATACTAGCCCTTGATAATTGTAGCTGTGCTTGTAGTGCTCCTTCACTGCCTGCCCTTGGTCTCCCTTCAGCTTCATGCACGACTTGCTGATGATAACAACTTTGAGAACTACCTACTCTTAATACTGTTTGTCTAATACATAATGTTATACATCCAAACTCTCCTTTTCCCTTGCATTTAATTTTATAATTGCCCAACGGTTCTCTGTGGGTGGTCCTTGTCTTTCCTTTTACAGTCTGAAGTGTTTTGTGGTTCTGGGTTTTTTTTAAAAGTCTGCTTAGAAACTGACTTTTCCCAGCTGTCATACAGAGTGTTGCTAAACTGTGCAGTGTTTTTCTCCTCCAGGGTTTTATCTGTGGCTTTTCAATAGCTACAGGAGCAGCTGCAAGACTGCTTTCAGGATATGACAGTTATGGAAATATTTGTGGACAGAAAAATGTCAAGGTGGAGGGAATAATCAACAGTGGTTTGGACCTCACACACAAGAAGTGAGTATGTGATTCAGTTGCTTAATCCGGTAAACCAGGAAAGGCAAAACCTTTCTTCCTTTGAAAATGGTTTCCAATAAAATTGAAATAAGGATATGATAACTCATTCCTCCTTGTCCTTCTCCACTCTTCTCACCTAGAGAATGACAATGTATGATAACAACCATTAACAGTACATAGAGAGCTTATGTTGCCAGATGTGCAGTATGAGTACAGCTAACTCTTAACTGAGTGGCTTGTGGAGAAAATGCACAAAACTTGTAAGCAGCACACAGCTCTTCCTAATCAGTGTGATATGAAAACATGTACTTCCAGGTCAGAACCAGCACAGGTATTTCCTATCCAGCAAAAAAAAAATAGTCTCACTGCAGTAGTAGTACTGGAGCTGAGTAGCAATAATTCTGGACAAGAGGGTTGAAAACCTGTACACATCTTTTGAGGTCTGTCTGATGCTCAGACTCCGTCTATACAACTTAGGTGACTTTAGAAAGTAACTGATAAAAAAGCTGCTTCTTTCACTGATTACTTCAAAGAATGAAAAAGTCTTTAATTTCTGAGTATGACAGCCTTTTACTCTCACACTAACAGAAAGTCCATAATTTACATTAATTATTTTGTAGGGATGCTTTCCTAAGATCTGCTTATTTTGAGTTGTTACATTAAAGATTTCTAAATACCTAAGGAATCGGTGTATTATCAGAAGAATTTGACATAATAAAATAACCTGTCCTTTTTTTCTGGCAGAAGAATAGTATCTTAATCTTACCACAGCTTCCAGGAGACAGCATAATTTGTCTACTTTATATTAAAAATTTTGTACTTTCTAAAATCAGGTGTATTCAATACAAAGTTGTCATTCTTGAGAGAAAGAATTTTAAGTTAGAATTTTAAACTTGCTTACCTTTAGAGGAAATGTTGTCTGAGTTTGTGTGAAGGCAGAGAAATTTGGACTCCTTACTGAAACAACAATTACATGTGACACAAATTTGGCCATCATGACTAGAAACACCACTGTTATGTGATATAGTTTCATAAAGGCAGAATTGAAAATTAGCACATAGAAATAGAGACTCTTTTAAATGTTGTTTATAGAGCCCATTGCTTGTTGAAGTCTTAAGGTTTTTCTAATAAAATTTGAGGCATGACCTAAACAAATGAATGGATACGCTCACAGGGGTTATGAGCATCTCTGCTTGGTTAAGAAAACCTTCTACCAAGGCTGATTATAATTTTTCACGAAGTACAATCCAGGGTACCCAGCTTTGGAAGAGGCCAGTTCTTATATAAGCAAGTGATCCTTCCCACTCTCACACCCTATGGCTTTTTAAATTTGTTTGGCAGTTTTTTAGAAGAAACTGTCTGCTTTGCATCTGTCTCTAGCAGATGGAGTTCCTGCAGTGTCTGAGGTGTGGTTTGTAGTATTTCATGCTGGTTTATAGGAGCACTCTTCAGGCAGACTGTAAAAATAACTCTTACTGCTTGTACATTTCAGTTTGTGTAGAGAAAGGAAGGGGTTTAAGCTGTACAAATGTGGTTCTGGAAACATGAAGTTATTCTCATTTCTTTCTGCTTGCAGGGTAATTCTGTCTTCATTTCCTAGTCCAAGGCAAAAAAGCTAAATCATCTGTAAAAATAACATTTTCTTCCTTGTAAATGACAGCAATCTATAGGCACTGTAATGAGAAAGTGAAATGGATGTGGTCTCTGTGGATGTGGAAAACTGGGTGGTAAGGGTGAGGACCAGAGTCCTCACAGGGGTATGATTTGATCCATTTGCATCAGGTATGATGAAACCAGTGAGACGTAATGTTGGGAAGGAGGACCAGGGACAGCCTGGCCTTGTCAGCAAAGAGTGAATCAGTTGTCTTGTTACTTTTACAAAGAAAACACGGTACAGCTTTATCAGGCTGTGTTCTAGAGTCAGACATGAGATTATAGGCTGGTCTTGGTAGTGAATTCTCATTAAATCGATCTGTTTCAATTAAGCTCCTTGCTTTTCAAGTTTTGGCAGTTATAAGTGGGTTAAAAAATGACCTTTATTTGCAGATAAATTATGTCCACAGCAATCAAATACAAGTCCCTGAAATGATAGTTAAGTCTGATTTTTCTGACGACCAGTATTTGCTGCTTGGGTAGAATTCAGTTCATGCTCTTTATTCAAGTAAAAAATGATGTACATGTGCTACTATGTACATAGGGAAGAGTAGCTAGAGTGGTATTCCATCTTAATAAATGCTTCCCCTCAGTAATATGCATGATGTTTAGGTTGTGGGAAAACTGAGGGAGCAGCACACGTGTGGATTTGGTTGATGGAAACTGTATATGCCCTACCTGTAACTTATTTAGAGTGTATGTGATCGCTTAATTGACTTCTCCATTATTGTGATAAGAGGCTTGTAGATCACAGCACACAGTTGTTCTGTAAAGTACCCATTTGCCTATAAAGAAATGTCTTGAGGGCTGACAGGAAATCAATGACACTGGCAAATACTTGAAGGTAAGATAGACTTGTTCATATGATTTGCAAAAAGAGCTATCCAGCCTGACTTTGAACATTTCTAAGGCTGGAAATCCAGAACTTCTTTCAGCAACTTGTTCCACTGCCTCACCACCCTCACTCACAGTGAAGAATTTATATCTAATCTAAATCTACCCTCTTTCAGTTTAAATCCATTACTGCTTGTCCTGTCACTACATGCCTGTGTTAACAGTACCTCTTATGGTGGTTTAGGCCTGGCTGGAGGCCAGATACCCACCAAAGTCGGTCTATCACTCCCACTTTCAGTTGGACAGGGAAGAAAATATATATTGAGAAGCTTAAGAGTCAAGATAAAGACAGGGAGAGATCATTTTGTAATCAACAACATGGGCAAAACAGACTCAACACAGAGTGAAGGAAAGAAAACTCTAGTTTATGACACTGCACTGCACACCCACTGACACCAGAGTCAGGTAATGAGAAGCTCGACCAGATCTTAGACCACCTCCCCCCACCCCTCCCTTCTTAGCAGACTTCACTTTACTCGTGATTTCACTCCCTTCTTCCCTCCCAGTGTGGCACAGGGAGGGGCAGGGACTGGGAAAATGGGGGTTTGGTCAGTTCCTTGCAAGTTGGTTTTCTTCTTGGCTGGGGGGGGGGCATTCATTCCACACACCCTCCCCCTGCTGCATCGTGGGGTCCCACCCACAGGAGACAGTCCTCCACGAACTTCTCCAACGTGAGTCCTTTCCCACAGGGCTTCAGCTCTTCACCAGCTGCCCCAGCGTGGGTCACTGCTATGGGGTGCAGTCATAAATCACAATGGCTCTCAGTCCCAGTCCTCCATGGGGTCACCAGCCTCCCCCCAGCAAACCTGCTCCAGTGTGAATCTCTCCCTGGCTCGTCTCTGTGTCTTTGTCTCTCGTCGTGGGCTGCAAGTGCTGGCAGGGGCTTGCTCCAACCAGGTCACAGTGTCTCCCCACCTGCTTCAGTGTGGGGCCTCTCCAGGGGCTGCAGGTGGGGTCTCAGCCTTTTCCATGGGCTGCAGGGGGGACACCCACTCCACCATGGGTTTCTCCACAGGCTGCAGGGGCATCTTTCTCTCTGGCACCTGGGGTGCTTCCCCATCCCTCCCTGGCCTTGGTGTCTGCACAGCTTGTTGCATCTTCTCACTCCCTTCTCTGGTGGCAAAATGCAGCTGCTTGTGGTTTTTTTGGGTTTTTTTCTCCTATATGATTCTCTGAGGCCCTGTGACCATCACTGATGGGCTTGGCCCTGGTCAGCAGCCAGAGCTGCTGCTGACCAGATGTTTACTTTTTGTGGCCTGCAGAGAGTTTCTCCCTGCTCCTTACAGCAGACATTTTTTTCAGCCCCCTGTTCTCTGCCAGTACGCGGCTATGCAGAACAGTGACACCTCTCCATCTTTCACCTTTAACAGGTACTGCAAGGCTGGTCTCCCCGGAGCCTTCTCTTTTCCAGGCTGAACAAGCCCAACCTGTATTCATAAGAGAGGTGCTCCAGCCCTCTGATAATTTTTGAGGCCCTCCCCTGGACTTGCTGCAACAGACACATGTCCTTCCTATGTTGGGGATCCCAGGGCTGGACTCCGTACTGGGGGTGGAGTCTCACCAGTGCAGAGCAGAGGGGGAGACTCACCTCTATTGACATACTGGTCGTAGTTACTTTGTTGCAGCCTGGGATACAGTTGGCTTTCTGGGCTGCAAGTGTGTATTGGTGTCTAGGCAGTAGGAAGGGGCTATGGCAGGCAGCTGTATGAGGCACAGCATAGGCTCACTGCACAACAGTGCCAACCAAAGCTCCCTTCACATCCTTACCTTGGAGACAGGCTCATTTCTGCTCATTTCACAAGTACACAAGCTTCACTGCTGACGTACTAAGTTTCTTTGCCCTGTCCATGTGAATATAAGGAGAAACATCTTCACTGTGGGGGTGAAAGAGCACTAGGACAGGCTGGCCAGAGAGGCTGTGGAGTCTTCTTCTCTGGAGACATTCAAACCCACCTGGATGTGTTCCTGTGCGATTTAGTCTGGGTGATCCTGCTCTGGCAGGGGGGTTGGACTAGATGGTCTTTCCTGGTCCCTTCCAACTCCTATCATTCTGTGGTTTTCATCCACCAGCACCATCAGTCCTTCTGTGTAGGACTGTTACTTCATAAAGATTCATAAAAATGCTTCCTAGGTTGTAAATCTGACACACCAAATTTCTGGTAGGAAACCCATTTTCATTTGCAGTGTTGAAGCATCTCTAACAATGTGATTACTTTGTTTACTGCAGTCTTTGTATTGCTGATCTAAGTTATTTTATCAACAAATTAGTCTGTTGTTGATTCTGAATAACTGAAATTGCAGCACAAAGCATGGAAGCACATTCTTATAGTGAGAAACAAAACTTGTTGTGGTAACACAGTATGGAATTTTTGGCAGTAAAATCACTGTGAATAAAATGTAGCTTTAAAAACAAACCAACCCAAACCTTTTCCTCAGTGATGTTGGTGCCTAGCATTTTGATAATTTTTTTAGCTTCTAGAAGTTAAAAAAGTCTTGCTTCTTTCTTCCTAGACCATAGATTTTAATAGCTTGGCATTTGCTTTGCAGCTGCCTTATTGCTGTCAGAAATGTCTCTAAACCATGCAGTGTGGTGTTTGAAACATGGCTCACCCTGTGCTAGCAGCCAGCACTATGCAGGCTGAGACCCACAGTCCTGTGCCAGCCACTGCCATTCAGCCCCTCACATCACACCCCCTGCCTGTCCCAGTAGCTCTTCTTTATCTGGGACATGGGTTCTCATCCAAGTGGTTGGTGACCCAGACCCCTCTCTCATCTAACTGAGACCCCACTTCCTCTGGTAGCTGACGCTACTGGCCTGGGGTGACCACAAATCTGGTGTAACTCCAGTTGCTGGTACCAGATCCATCACGGTGCTTTTGCCTGGTAGCTGGCACTGAGTGGGGTAGAGAGTGAGATTATGCAGAGACTTAAGGAAGGTTTTAGTGAGAAGATAGGGTATGCATCACTGATCAGTAGTGACCAACTTCAGCTTAGACACAGTTGGCCCCTTTTACAGCCCTTCTTGTCTAGCCCCTCCCCTTTTGTGCCTCCCTGAATCATGCCGCATGTACATTCTCTCAGCAGCTGGTACAGTCACACGGACACCCCCACACTGCATCCTGCATACTCAGGTTTGCACCCCTTTCAGCTATAAAGCCTTGGTTTTCCTGCAGTTTCTTGCATGTCCACCAATGACTGTGATGGTCCAGGTTTGTTTCTGAATATCATCATTCAGGTTTTATGTCAGAGTGGACCTTTCCTTTTCCCTACCACAATTTGTCAAGGTCCTTAGTCAATCCTACTGAAAGGAAAAATTCTTGTGTTCCTCATATTCCTGCCAATTAGTGCATATTTGTTCCTGTCACAACCTCCCTAATCAGGAGTCAGTGAGGTTTGACTCTGTAGGCTCTTGGTTTTTAGCTGCTTTGACCAGATACCATCAAAGCATCAAATGCTCTTCTTCCACATACTGTTGCAATGGGGAACAGCAACTGCAGAAACTTGCCCACTTTCAAGAGGAAGCTGTAATTGGAGTATCCAGTTAGAACAAGTATTGTATACTGTGGGTATCAAATCAAGAGTAGTTTCTTTGAAATATAGCAAAAATGTAGAATAGGTGGCTTGTTGCCCACACACAGTTACCTGGGCTCTGTGTGAGGGACAGGTTTTTATGTTTGCACTTGGCTTTTTAGACTTGCGTGAGCTATAGAGTCCTGAGGTGTGTAGTATCTCTGAAGTAAATAAAACCCACGATACCCACCCTCCCCCCACCCCAAAAAAATAGTATTGGATAATTTTCATAGGGATGTGGCAAGGAAAGGGGCTGCTTTAAGAATTAAAGGAGTCTATAACCACATTGTAGTTGGTACACGTGGCATGGGTTTTGATGGATTTTTCAGGAAGTAAGACAGGGGCCTTGAAAGACTGAAAAATTACTAGGTAGTAATAATACTTGTGTACTGAGGCTGGGTAATAGAACAGGTTTGGTGTGTGGGAAGGTTAGACAGCAATGGGTAGATAGACTGGAAGTGTTACAAGAAGACCTAAATGCTTTTTGGGAGCATGGATTACAGAATTAATTCCTATCATAAGGACCACAGAAATAGAAATGATATTTTATGTGATGGTTTGGTGGTGTTTTCCTGTGATGATGTTATATCATATGAGAGTATTTCAATTCATAGTGTATCACTAGAATTGTAGAAATTTTAAAGACTTCTAACTTCAGAAGAGAAAAACATTTTTCATCTGTATTATACCATAAATGGACAATACTCTATGGCTTGTGTTCATGATGAAATGTGTATAGCCAGGAAAAGATGTTGGCAGGGAAGCTATAATACATACTTCATGAATTGGGCTTTTAAATGGCAGTGACTCATCATGGAAGATGATACAGAATCTCTTTTAAATGCTGCACTTGATAGTTCTATTTGAAGCATCTGAACAGATTTTATTTCAAAATAAATAAATACTATGGTAATCTGCTCAGTCATATGGACCTTTGGTGTAGAAAATCAGTCTAAACCAGAAAACTGTTCTTAGTCACTGGCATTATGTGTATTCGTTAAAGTAATCCTGGATTTTGACCTCTTTGCAGCAGAGGTGTAACCTCATGGGGTTTGTTGGGTCTTTCTGGAAAAAAAGTTGGAAATCTTGAAGGCAGGTTTAATGTTGGAGAGAAACTTTGTGAATGTTTAGACCTGTATCTGTGAAGAGGCATTGTAGAAGTGCCGCTGTTCTTATGAACAGTGCCATGTGAATTGACTTGAATCTGGTAGAGTTAAATGTCCTTTCTGTGTGATCCAGAAGCATATAAACATCTGTGTGTTTTTTATACATGTGAGTACCTGAATTCTTTTGACCCACACAATTGTGATAATAGTGATTCTGCTGTGATTCAGAGTGGGCTGAAGGTAAGTCTTGGCTGAACCTTTTAGTTGGAAATGAAAATCACAGAATACCACAGTTGTAAGGGACCCACAGGAGTCCTGAAGTCCAAGTCTCAACTTGACTTTGTTCACTGTCATGGTTAAGTAGAAGTAATTTACCTCTTCTTTCTCCTCCAGGTATGTGTTCTTTTTGGATCCATGCAATATTGATCTGGTACATCAGAGGATCAAATCACTTGCTTTGTGCGTATCAGCTTGCCCAAGGAAAGAACTAAAAACTCTGGCAGATGTTCAGAAATTTGCAGAAACTAATGGTATGCAAAAAAGCATGTCTCGTTTTGTTCATGTGCCAGATATTTTCATAGGATTGAAAGAAGACTTATGCATTAGCTGAACTAAAAATTAAATATATATGTGGAAGTATCAACAGAAATAATGTGATGTTTTTGTTAAGCTAAAACTGTAGTAAATCTTGTTATATTAATATGTCTCTGTCATGTCTTGGAATGCTTTGAAAGCTTATTATTGAAACAGGAGTACAAAGTCTAATGAGAATTTGAGGAAATGTCTGATTGTAGGGTAAGTTCTCAACTTTTACGGACATGTTCTGATGTTGCTGCTCAACAGTGCAGCTGTTGAAATATCCTCATGTTTATGGTATTACTGAGAGCAGTGCTGCTGTTGAACCTTCCTTGCAGCATGGAGTATGGCTGTGGATGTAAAAATATTCCTGCTTTCATTCAGTGCTACAGTGCAATTCCTGGGTATTTCATTTATTTGCTTTCTTCCACTTTTCTCTTTTAAAGAAATGTAAAGGAAACTAACTGCATTAACAGGTGAAGTATTTGTCAAAATTTCTTCCCCAAGACCAGTGATATTATTCACTCAGTCTGTATTTTAACACCTTATGAATTAAAATGCATGAGAGGTAACCAACTTTTGGATCTTCCAAAAGAGAGTAAAGGTGAAAACAGAAGACTTTGAGGAAAGTTCAGGGTTTTTCAGCTATTGAAGTGAGGGCATTTTGTCCTAAACTTTCCCACTTAACTTTTTAAAATGCTTCAGTAAGATTTCTTTGCAAGATGATTTGGCCAAGGATGAGTCAGTCTGGGTGGCGAAGTTCCAAGTGGATTACTTTTCCTGGAAGGTCACAAAAATTTGCTTTCTGTTGTGGTACAGGTTGTGTGAGTGCTTCTCATTTGAAAGCAGAGCGGGTTGAAGTGGCCCAAGGACACTGTTAGTGCTCGTGGTTCTGCTGCTCCTTTGTGCCTGCACATCTGGGTGTCTGGACTGGGGAGTGTGGTGCAGTGGGTGGCCTGAGAAGGGCGGCTTACTCGTGTCACCTGTGCACTGCTGTCACACGCAAGCCTAGGGAAACCAGACAGCATCATTATGAAGTTTTACTCTTTACCCCTTAACTGTGCATGCTGAGTTTTTCTTAATTAACACAGGCCAGTTATTTGGTGGTGTGAAGTCTAAGGTCATCAGTAGTGGAGTTTAAGTCCCTCTTGAAATAATAAAATGCAGTCGTGTTGTGTTTTACCCCAAACTTTGTTTCTGTGTTTGTAATTCATCTCTTATTAACTGTGGCTGAAATATGTTTAGCATAACAGTCTTTTACAATACATTAAAAACATGCTCTTCCTGAAACATGCTATGCCTTGTCCTCGTGATTCTCCAGTGGAACTTTATCTGGTTTAGGATTTAAAGTATATCTTTCAGATTTTAATTTTTTTTTAATATCAGAGTGAATAGTTTCAGTTTGCAGGAAGCTTGTTCAAAAGTATAAAATGTAGCATTACAGCAGAATAGAATTACTAATATGTTCAAATCCTCATTTTAATTATTATTATTATTATATTGAGCTTGTCAAAAGTAGGTACTGAGCTGAGCATTTCTTTTGTAGACGAAAACTGTGCAAGGCTGGAATCACACATTTCTGAGAAATACTATCATCACCATATTTTCATGGTTATGTTTCTGTTTAAATGGGCACCAGCTTGTAGTTGTTCCCAAAAGCAATGGCTTGCAGCAAATGAACAGCTTAAGTACTGATCACCTTAAATGTTGCGTATGTGTAGTAAAAGTTAAAGCAAGAACAGTGAATTAGTGTGAAAGCTACAGTATTCAGTAAACAGAATAATTTTTTCTGAGAGCCACTTTGTAGCTATGATAATGGGTTTTAATTAATTAACACTATGATTATGTTTGGCTGTCTTGTTTCAAGTGATCATAGAATCCACTATAAAAAGGATAATAAGGAAATCTGAGGACTGTGAACATGACTGCACAGAGCTTAATTGCAATTCCTGTTTGTGACAATACTTAGTTAGAATTTAGAATTCAACTGTCAAGTTTCTTGTGATAATCAACACTGAATTTTCCAGGCTTGCAACTTTCTAACTCTCCACAAGAAAAACACCTAAATACTCTAAATATGTGGGTAGAAAAGGCAGTCAACTCTTAATATTACCCTGCTGATCCATTCTGAAAGTTTTAACCTTTCCTGCAACCCAAAAATAGCAATTGCACTGAAGGCAGGCTCTGTGTAGGTTGTTGCATGTGCATTTGAAGAGTTAACCATTGTCACATGGCTCATCTCTTCCCTGAAATCCCTTACTTGTACATGCACCCAGCAGTTCTTCCATGAATTACTGTTTGAGCACTCTACCATCCCAAAGAAAACTTTTGTGCCTCAGACCATCACAAGGTGGTATGGTAAGTTTGAACAAAGCTTTTTTTTAATGTTAACATCATTTCAAAATGTGTGACATAGGAAACCAAGCGACAACTCCTTATTTTATCAATACCAGGTATGATCTTCCAGCTAGCTTAGCATTCGTGGTATTGTCCCCAAAGTGGGACAGGAGCTTGATTGCTTGTACGCAACATGACAGAACTATCAACCTCTAAGGTTCAGAGCAATTATGGCAGATCTCTTACTGTGCAGTACAGCTTGTATTTTTCTGTAAGCAAAATTATAAATAAGCATTTAGGGCAGGAAAAATGCTTGCTTAAGGCTTGAAGATCATTTCATGACACAGCAGCCTTTAGCTTCCTGAATCAGTAATGATGCACTTGCTATTTTGTTGTAATTTGGTAAAGGGCATTTGCAGTACCTTCTCATCTAAAAAGTTTTAGGAAACAAAAAAAAGTGTGTGCCTTTAATCTGTTCAGAATGATTGACACCCAGAACATTGGGAACGGGTTGGGACCTTTTATAAGAAGAGAAGAAAAGGAAGGAAAAAGCTGGGCAACTGGCTGCTCAGATCCTTGTAACCATCCCTGCAGGTATTTAAAAAGCACATAGATGAATGCTTAAGGACATGATCTAAAGGTAGATGAGGTAGAATTAGGCTGTGGTTGGATTCAGTGATCTTAATGGTCTCTTCCAACCCAGGTGACTCTTACGATTTTATAAAGCACAGGAATTTTCCAGAGCAACTCCTGGAGGTGATGCAAAAATGTTCAGTGTTGGCTGTGGACATTTTCTGACACTGTTGTCACACAGCCATGCTGATACTTGAATTTGTAGAACTATGGTTTGGACACAACTGAGAATGTTGTATATTGTGAACTGGCTGCTGCAGGTCTCCCCAGGGCTTCCTCATCCAGTAGAACACCTCAGGCAGGGAGTAGTTGGGATTCAATGTTTGTGCTGGTCTTGGCACTTTAAAAAATTATGTATTTGGAGTAATGTGACTGAAAGTTGGGTTTTTTTTCCAGAAAGCTGATTGTTGCTTCAAAATAAAATGTCCAGGAAGTACTTCAGTGCTCTTTTCAATGTCTTACCAAAGCATTCTGAAATATCCTTGAAGATAAAATTGATACATATGACTGTGCCAAATGAATAATGAAATGTCGTTATTAAAAAGAAACACTGAACAGGTGGCCATAATTTCTGTCATGTTTAATTCAGTGACAACTATACTGACTGCTCATTGTGGGAAGTAATCATAGAATCATAGAACATCCTGAGTTGGAAGGGACCATAAGGATCATCAGGTCCAACTCCTGGCTCCACACAGGGCCAGATAAGTCAGAGCATGTGTCTGAGTGCATCGTCCAGATGCTGCTTGAACTCAGTCAAGCTTGGTGCTGTGACCACTTCCCTGGGGAGCCTGTTCCCATGTCTGAGCACCCTGTCAGTAAAGAACCTCTTCCTAATATCCAATCTAAACCTCCATTGTCACAGCTTCATCCGGTTTCCTTGGGTTCTATCACTGGTCACCAAAGAGAGGAGATCAGCGCCTCCCAGCCTCCTCTTCTCCAGGTTGAACAAACCAAGGGACTTAAGTCCTAAGACTTGCCTCCAGATCCTTCACCATCCTTGTTGCCCTCTTTTGGACGCTCTCCAACATTTTTATGTCCCTCCTGCACTGTGATGCCCAAAACTGCACACAGTATTCAAGGTGGGGCCACACCAAAGTGAAATGCCAGTCTGTTCTTTAAATGACTGGATGCAGATTTGGAAACTGAAACTGGAATTTCTCTTTTACAGCACGTTGGCAGGCATCTTGGTTGTCATAATTCTGTAACTAGGTCAAGCTAGTTGAGGTCTGGGTGGGCTTAAAACTGGAAGTAAAGCTACATTAAGTCTGCTGAGGAGACTGATCTGAAATCAACAAAGGCAATCAAGCTGGCTGAGTCAGAGCAGTTGATCTTTCTGAGCTGTGGGAAGGAGCCATTGGGGAGACAAAAAGGGCTTTTCTTTCGTCTGAAGATAATGACGTCTTCATGTGTAGTAATCAACGTACGTCTATGCAGTGTACTGTTGGTACTTCCCTTAGAAGTAGTTGTTACATCAGTTGCTGCCAGCTTCTGACATTTTTCTTTGCTCCCACTCCTCCCATTTTGTTTTTAGTAGAGGTTTGTTGGTTAAAGCTTCATCCTTTACTCATGATTTTCCTGAGGTCTGTTGTACCATATCCTTCCAACCCTTATGATTCTGTGATTCTGTGATATTAATTTATAGGCACCTGATTAAAATGATACTGTGCCATTATGTCTTTGAGACTCCGGGTATGTTAATTCTCAGTGTCATTTTTTGAATGGCTGGGATAAAAGTACACTGTTACTGGTTTTGTGGTACAGGCTTATCTCCTGATTCTCCACCTCATTACCAGAACTGCCGATCAGGATTGTCTTGCAGTGGAAATGAACTCTTGAGTCAGAATGAAATAATTCTCCCAGCAGAAAGTGGCTGCACGTGTAGTCCTCCAGTTATACTGCGTTGTGTTATTGATCACATTAATAAACAATCTGAAAAGGGGGAACAGTGAGATGGTAAATCTTGTTGCACCTAGTAAATTATTTAGAATTACATGAAAAAAATCTGACATCAGTTACAGTGTAACAAAATTGCAAATGCAAAGGAATGCCTGCAAAACTAAGGGGTGGGGAAAAGACCCCATTGTTATGTATTTAGCGCTTTACTTTAAAATTACTATTGCTAGCTGGGAAAGAGATCATGAAGCTTAGGAGTATAGAAAGAAGATTAGGTAGAGGCACAGCATTGTCTGAAAGTCTAACGTTTATTAACTGTGAAATGGAAAAAACGGGCACTGTATTTTGTGTGAACTCAGGTTGGGATGTTAAAGGCCTTGTTCTTGTCCTTCCTTGCTGAGGTTTTTTATTATTCTTCTTTATTAAACTTGTGTGCTTGTGTACACATACTGAGAAGGCAGACAAGGATAATAACGAGAAAATATGAATGATTCTTTTGCCTGGAAAAGAAAAGACTATCTCTGAGAGTAAGGTCTTTAAAAGCAGGAATAGTTTAGAGAAGGTTAATAGCATTGTATTCTTTGATCTCCTAACTTGAATAATATGAAATTTGGAAGTCAAAAAAGAAATTACTAGGCATTAAATGGCCAGATTTTTTTCTACACAAGTTATAGTTAATTTATGAAACTGATTGCCATGAGGATATTTTAGTTACCAAAGGATAAACTGCTAAAATAATTGTGTTTGGATATTTAATAGGCTAGTGCTCAAGCTAGAAGTTGTGGAGAGATAAACATGCAGTAAGGGAGGTATCTGCTACTGGACTATTTCAGAATAGCTAACTTTATTTAGCAGTGAAAGAAATATGAGTGGAGGAATGAGTAAAATAGTAGTTGTTTTCAACTTTCTGTACTGTTGATAAGAATGGAGACATAGTGGATAATCTGGGCTTTTTAATTATAGCAGAAAATGCATCTGTATGAGTTCTGACTCTAAGATAAGGTGTTTTTTGAAAAGCTTTATATTTTTATGTACTGTTCATTATAACAGTAATGGTGCTTAGCTATCTCAGTACTTCTCTTTGTGGTCTTAAATTATGGAGACATTTAAAGATCTAAGCAGCAAGTTTTATATGTTCACTTTTTCTCTGAACATTCTCGCAGGCACTGGAGGATATTTTCACTAGACTACCACATTTATTTGTAAAAGCAGGCTGTAATTTCTCCTGCCCTCAAGCTTTTAAAGACATGATGGTCTGTGTCTCTGTCACAACTTGAAGTTTAGGTATATAGAATCTTTATTTTTCTTCCTTTAAAACACTCTTTCTGCTTCTGGAAGGCACCAGTGGATAGATTTAGAGCATGAAACTCACTTTTTCACTGATAGCGAATCTGTCATATGAATCTGAGAAGTCCTGATCACACGGTGGTCTATTCTATGCCACCTTCTTTATCTTAAGGCATCACTGTTTCTTAGATTCTTCTAGATCCCAGAAGCTGGGTTTAGGTGTTATGGTTCACTTTGTCCTTGCTTGGCCTTCTGCCTCTAAAGCAGTTTGCTAAAGAAGTAATATGGTATGGTAATATGCAATTATTGGTAGTGTATCAAGCTGCCTTATTGCATGAAGCTTTGGACTGGTAATGTAGTTCAGATTAACAGTTTATTGCTGATTGAATTTGACAAGTAGATTTGAGATAACACTTCTGTACTTTATTCACTCCAGAGTGTAAGATTTTCGTACTTCTGAGAGTCTGGGATCCTGGTCCCTCCTGAATGCCAGTGAACTCCATGTCCATCAGTGTCCAAATGTCAGTGCCTTGTAGCTTGTATTTCATGGGTTGGTTAAGCATAATCATCTGAGAGTTATGCATTCACAATTCTAACACTGGCCTGAGAGTCCAGAGGCAAGTGGCTGTGATTTAAACACTCACACTCTGGATAACATTTCTGCATTTCTGATTGCCTGGAGTCTGCCTCCCATGTTAGAGGACTTGTGTTATCATGGACTGATGCTGCTTGAGAAGGAATAGAATAAGATGCTGAGTTCTTTAACTATAATCTCTATCGTATGGTCTTTTAGAAGTCAGGTATGTCAGGGATATGCACAGTACATGCATACTTCCAGTGAGATTCAGAACAACAAAACCGTAAATTGAAGATCATATAAATTGCTTTACTAAAATTATGGTTCGTAGTCTATCAGGCTGTGCTTTGCCATATGCCTGTGAAAAGGGGTGTGTGGAGCTGCTTGAAGCTGTACCTCACACAGAATGTACTCCTAAGGTGACTGTTCTGCTCCTGGTGCTGAACCTATGCCTTGACTCTGAATATGAGTCCATGTTTGAAGATCTGGAAGTCCAGTGTCAGCAGGAACTAAAACAGTTTGAGAGATGGGTAGGTGCTGCTGAGCAGCTCAGAGTGGGATCCAGAGCCCCTGGTATGCTTTCCACCAATATTATTTGATCAATATTAATGTCTGTGGGCTGGTCCTCTTAGCAGATGACTTACAAAAGTTTACAGCTTGAGAAATTTCCTATTGATAGTGATGCTTGATGCAGCAGTGTTTTTGCATGTTTGTTTATGCCACAGCAAACACAGAGGGGAAATCTGTTCTGGAGCTCTGGTCTCTAAAAGTAGTTTTATCTGACAACCTTGGGTTAGCATGGAACTTCCCCTTTACAGGGCTGCTGTAGGAGTCAGGGGGTTATGTCTTGTCCTGCACACTGTGTTCCCTGAGTACGCAAGGTATTTAATAATTTGACTTCCCAGTTGGAAGTCTATTTGAAATAAGTGTGTAGTCCCCCATCTTTATCCTGACTTTCTGCAAAATCATTAAGTAATCTGTGATAATTGTAATTGTTCTTAAGAATGTCACAGATAATGGCTGTTCAGTTCCTTATTAATCCAAGTCTAGTCAAAAGAGAAAGAAGGCTTTTAAAGGAAGTGGTGGCTTTTACAGCTAAGTTAAGGCTAGGCTAAGGTTGAAAGGAAGGTTTGTCTTTTGAGATACTTCAGTCATGGCACCAAAATATTCTAATGGCTGGATAAACTGTTCATGGAAATGAAATCATGAACAGAAGCTGTGTTGCATCTGCAGAGTATCGCATTGTAGGTGAAAGCACTAAATGTGGCACTGTGGGACCAGTAAACTCTGTGTGCTGACCAGTAGCCCAGCAACTGTTGCTCTGCGTAGTTTAGAAGTATTTTTCATTAAGCTCACAAAATGTTGGGATCTCAATAGTCAAATCCCTGTAGGACGGCTTGATGTTGTTCACCTGGTGATTACTCCAGAAGAAATATATGTGCTGCTGTGGGAAGCAAAGGATGTATTACTTTAATGATTTTTCAGTTTGTTCTCTGAATTTTACCCGTAATGTTTTTGCAACATTTACAAGTGATAATAATTCAGGAATAATAGTGGTGTCTGTAGTAAGCCGATTATCTCAGCAAGTCAGATGATTTGAGTTCTTCATTAGCTTTTGCAGGCCTTGTAAACACAAGCAGCAATAATAAGACTGGCTGTGCTCTGACAGTCTCTACTAACCCAGAATAACTAGTGGGGGTGGAAGGTTTGGCAAAGCAGACCACCTCTCCTGCTCTCACAAAAGTCAGGCTTTTATTTATTGATGTACAGGGACTGTTCTGTTAAGAAAACCTGCTCAAGTCTGATGTAGAGTGATAGATTACTCAAGCACTTGTTTGGGTTACAGAGCTCTTCCACACGCTGTTAGAGAAGTTGGAATACTTTCAAAATATGAAGAAATAAATATTTCAGGGAATAGGGAAAATTTATTCTGCCTAATTTTATAGGACAAAAGGACAAGTAAATCTCATAGGTGTTATTTCAGCTATTGGACTGGCAGTTTATTTAGGTGCAGGATGGTTAATATCCCTTGTCTGACAAGCGACAATATTTTCCTGCTTGGCTGTGAGTATAAAGCAGCACCGTAGTTGAGGTGGACAGCTGGATGGAAGAGATCCAAAGGAGCCTCAATAGCAGTTGCCAAGCAAGAGATGCTAGTGGCAACCAGTCATGCATTGCTCCATTGCATGACAGGAGGGAAAATCCCAGTGGGTTCCAAAGGAACCTCACAGGGTGCCGGCAGCATCCTCCATTGCCAGGGGTTTTTTGGCCTGTCCTTTTCTACTCGTCTGACTTGAACGGGTTGTGACCTGTGCTGCAGATCAGGATCTGGCTTTCCATTGTGCTTGGCTTACACATGTGATCCAGACAGAAGGTCTTCCGATACATATTTGTGCAAAGAACCTGGAACATCCTTCCCTGGTTACAGGAAATCCTGCCCTTTTTTCCTTCTGCCTGAGCTGCTGGAAGTTATATAGAAGTTATGCATCAAGCATGTCACTTAGGCTTGCTTAGGTGTGGGGGGCTTTGCATAAGATACTTAAGCTGTAGTTCAACACTGGTAGTGCTGAATGGCAAAAATCACTGAGCTGGCAACCACCCCTCTTCTTCCTATAGGACTTCTTATTCTAATCATCTTTACATGTTTTAGGGCTATAATCAAAGTAAAATAAAATAAATATAAATGCCTGCAATCGTAGTATTCCTTCTATTTTAAGATGAGCATGTGACACTTTATATTGCTGCCCCTCCGTCACATTCTGGAGTTGTTTGTAAAAGCACTTCATCTGGAAGTTTTCATATCTCCAAAAACAAATTTTAAAAAAATTGCAGCAGTATACAGCCTTTTGTCCATAAAGAGTAATAGTTAATTTTAGATACTACAACTATGACGTAAGGAAGCTAGTTTTGTGTGCAGTCCATTTATCTGATGCCATGTTTTCCATATAAGCATGTGGAGGCATAAGATTTTTTACCTTATACTTGCTCTCTGCAAAAAATCTAACCATCACCAGTGGTGCATTTGATGTTACAACCCTGCCTCCAAAAACGTGTTTTATAGAAGTGTTATTTCAGTTGTGTTCCAGAGACCGCATGGAGTAGTAAACAGTCTGTACATATAAGATGTCTCTTCATAGAGGTAGTAATGTGGCAATAAGAAACACGATTTCTGCAAATAATACTTCCTTTTGCTGTTGCACAGGTGAAGATAAGGATTTTTGTCAAAAGACTTGGTTTTATTTGGGTAAAAGTGCAAATGTATTGTTTAGATCCAGTTTGTAAAACTCATGCTACAAAGTATTTATGTAGAGAAGACTTTCATAAGGCAAAGTATATTTATAGGGATGATCAGGATACCCTTTATTCTGTAGGAAAAAAAGAACACTAAAGGCTTTGTATCCAGAACCATTGGGCTGGGAGTAAGCAGTGTGTTTGCAAACAAGCCTGTTTGCAAACTCATTGTTGGATAGACAGCTTACATTGTTGAAGGCTTCCTTATCTAAGGTTTCTGAGAGACTGCTGCTCCCATCTGATTTGGCAATTGCTGTATTCCTAGAAGCATTGGCTCAGATGTTCAACAGCTTGATTATAGCCAAATGGGAAGAGATCTGTCTGGCTAATGTACTTCCATTAGGCAAGTGTCACATAGTAAGGAAAGCTTAAATTATGTTTGAATTTGGTTGTAGGCAACTTGATCTTTATTGTGCTGTTCCAATTTGTTTATAGAGAGAGTTCAGCTTCGCTAAAAGCTTTGGACATCTAATGTGATCAGAGCTTGTGTTATTTTTCAGCCAGCTTCCCAGCCTCAGCTGTTTGGTTTGTTTGTTCCTCTTCCCAAAGACCTGGTTGTGTTTTGAAAATACCAAAAAAAAAACCCCAAAAAAACAACCCCCTGAATAAAACACTTGAATGTTTTCTTTCTGTAATGAATGTTGTCATGTGCAAAAATGATCAAGAAGAAACATGGTGGAGTAACAGGAGAGGGTGACTTAGTGCTTTGTGGCTTCTTTTGATTCATTGTCCCATTACAGGAGCAACTATAGCACAGCCTTGCAGTAATAACATGAAGAGCAGCAGAACCAGGGCCTATGTCAGTTTTAATAACATTTGCAAAGAATAGGAGTATTTTATTTCTATATTTTTCCCCCATAATTTTTTTTTTCTTCTCCTCTCAACAGGATCCACGTTGTGTAGCTATGAACTGGAGCCATCAGAATACACAACAGACCCAAGGGCCGCCAAGTTATGTCCTAAATATCCTGTTCCAGAGAGGTAATATGTTACTCTTGTTTGACTGGGGGTGGAGGGAGTAGAGGTCTGTTTATGACAGGTTTTTAGAAAATACTCAGTACAAATTTATTCTATGTTACAGGTGGTTGTTTTAGTGCATTGTGGCCACATGTTTTCAAAAGACATTTTGAAAGCAACTCTTCAAAGAAAAAACCCAAATTGTCCATGCGTAGGTTACTGAGAGAATTGAGCTGGTATCTTCAAGTTCTCTTCTGTCTCATATAACTGACACTGTGCTGAGCATGAGGTGTTTTACTGCCTTTCGCCCTGTTGCCCCTGGGCAGCACTGTCAGAGACAATTGTGGAGAACTTTGGATCTTTGCATATGTTCACACACAACTTTTCAGTGTTCACTTCTTACTACTACCTCAGCTAGTCAGATTTAGCAAATGACTGATTTTTTTATTCTTTCATTTCCCAGATGACCAATATGAGGATGGTCAGGCAGTAGAAAGAGGGCTGTATTTTATAAAGAAATCTATTTGAGTTTCATTGTTAGAAATATTTTTCTAGACTGCCTCTTGTGAAGGAGGAGAGGAGAGTTTGTAGCTCCAGAAACTCTGCTAGCTATGGTGACTGGAACTGAGGACTTGAGCATCACTGAGGAAAGAAGCAAATCTGTTTGCTGTTACATGCATATCCCTCTGTCAGTAATTCCAGGCACTCAATCAGAATCATGTTGCATTTTCTCAAAGTTTAGCTTTTCAAAGATACTCAGTAGTGGGTTGTAACTGAAGTCTTGCTCTGTACACAGATTTCTGCTATGGTTTTATTAAAAGTTATAATTATATCAGTTCTAAAAACTTTGATTTTAAGTCTCTCTTGTCTGGATGGTAGTCCCTCCAGTGAATAATTTTTTTATATTGTATTGACAGTAACTAGCAGCTGGAATATTAGCTGGTGGTTTGGTTTTTTTTCTCTTCCCCACAGAGGATTAATATTCCATGCAGCTAACTAGCTGTTATAGCTCTAATATAAAACAAAAACTTCAGTGCCAGCATGCATACTGAAAAGGCTTGTCAGTCTTAATTTTGCCAGAATTATATTGACTTTTCTTACTGTGTGTTCCCATGCCATCCAGTCTGAATGAATATAGCTTAATAAGAAAAACAGGAGGATAGAACACTGTGTCAGAGCTCTAATGACACTATGTAAATTCCTCACAAAAACTACTTCAGGAGTTATTTTTGAAAAGCTATTGTGTAGGTGGAGTATTGCCCCTTTTTTATTTGATATGAATAAAATGCTCAATATGTTTGCATATTTTCAGAGATTGAAAAGTCTGAACTGAATGCCCTAAAGCAAAAAAGGACAATATTGTATCTGTAAAACACTGTGTTTTTCAGATTTTTGTAGTTAAATTATGTGAGTAAATTAGTGTCATTTGGAAGGGAAATGGAATCCTGTGGTGACAAACAAATGAAAACCCAACACCCTGTAAGCTGAGGCATTCAGGGAGAGCTTACCTAATGCTGCTGTTTTCAGACTTGATCTGTCAGTTACAAAACCATCATCTGACTTCAATTTCGTCCATGGGGTGGAAATAGCATGTGCTCTGAGGCCTGTCCCTTGATGTTTTCTGTTTGATGACCAGGCTTCTTCACTCCCTTCAGCTGAGGTTCCACCTCTCAGTGGACTCTGTTCCTCCAACTTCCAGGCACGATGTCTGTCTTTGACACAGCAGCGCAGTCCAGCAGTGCAGCCAGCAATACATGTGTCTTCCAGAAACTGTGCCTAGTATGTCTTGGCATCATTAGACCATGACTTTGCTGTTGAGGTTTGAAATAGAGGATTCTGGAGGAAAACCTATCTAGCTTTTCCCTGCAGTGTTTATCAAACAGTTGTGCTGAGCTATGCCAAAGGGCTTGCTCCATAGAGGCTATAGGTAGCAGTGGCACTCTGACCAGGCTCCACAGACACAGGTTGCTGTATATACCCAGGTGTAGTAGAGAGGAGAAGAAGCTATCCTCTAACATCTAGTGCTTGAACAATCAGATATATCTCCAAGCTTCATTGGAGTATTCCTTTAAAATACACTTAACATTGTCATCTGCTGGCTTGAACTTTACTTGCTCTTGTTTGTGATTAAGTATCATGTTATTCTCAGAAATGTGTAATGCCATTTTAGTTATAATGTTATAATCAAGAGGCCGTGTAAACTAGCACAGATCACTGAGAATAGTGCTATTATTGCATTTTTTGTTAAACAAGAGACAGTGCCTCACCCGCTCAGTCAGATTCACTGAAACAGCAGCAGATCTCAAAAGGTGGATTCTCAGGAGTCCTATTTTCCCAAGAAAACTTGTAGGAAACACTAATTAATTACAACAAAGTTAGAAATTAATTATTCCACACAAAAATAGGTAACTTAAAATGTGTAGTGAAATTGCTACAGCCTAAGGGACGTTAGATGGGCAACATAAACTTTGGTACAAAAATAGATGCAGGAATGACAGTCTTTTGTCTACTTCCAGCTCAGAATTTGGGCTTCGTTTTTGATATTGACAACGTGTAAATGCTCTAGGCCTTCTGCAAAGTTAGAGCAGTTAGCAGTTAAATAAACTTCTCAGACTTCAGTACAGATTTCCCAGTATTGCTGCGTATAATAAAGTGCAGTATGCTGCATCTTCCGAAATTGTCTGTGTTGGAAGAGGCTGAGAGGCCACCTTTGAAGCAGGGCAGCCATCGTTAAGGGTTTAGTTTGGGTTTTAACGGCTGTGATTAATTCATAAATATTGTGCTGTACTTAACTGCTGTCGTCTAAAAGTAGACTGTCAATATGAGCATCTCCACATGCATTTACTTACTCATCACAATAAGTTTAAAACGATTTAATTTACAATTGTCAGTCATTTCAAACAAAAACCTAGGATTGCTTAATTATCTAGGTATGGCAGGTGATCATAATTTCTCCTGAATTCTGTGCAGAATAATTACACACTAATGGTTTTCACCATCTCATCTATTTTTCTGGAAAAACAATGCATGGAAAGGATGTGCCTAAGGCAGCTGTTTTACTCACTGCATGTTTAAAATGACAGAATTTTGGAAATGCTTGAGCTTAACAAATAGTTATTTAGTAGAGAAAATTGCTGGGTTATAGGTCATTGCTGAAATGGGGAAACTGCATTATGTGCATTGCTGTTACAGTCCACTAAAATCATTTTAAGTAAGGAAGATTGGGGAAGGTGAAACAAATTTAGAGGTTAGAAGAAAAGACTGACTTAATACAAAAGACATTTCTTTCATTGGATACAATTACAGGAAGGAACATGTAATTCATGGAACGTGTCTGAGGTGTAATTGGGAAGATTGATCAAAAGATATAATAGGCCACTTTGAGATCTGACATGGTTTATGGGCAAGAAAGGCAGCTACTTAATGGGAAACATTTGGAAAACAAAATTGCCCACTTTTAAAGTAAAGTTTTTGCTCCCTTGTATCTTCCTCTGATGGACTTGATAACAGGTTCTGCTGAGCATTCTGCAAAGTTTAATGCATAGCATCAGTATTTTTTTACAGAGGATGCTTCCAAAACAGTTCAGAAATATTAAGACAATAGAAGCATCTTCACATGTTTTGCAATAATTTTAACAAAGTTAATGAAAGTAAACACCATGATTTTAATGTTCATAATGAAGGCAAGCTTTGCACAGGGAAAGACAAAGAATTGATACATTGGTTTTGCTTGGCAGCAGTTTTTAAGTGCTGATGTCTTTTAATATAACATGCATGTTTGCAAGAAGACTATTGTCATTCTGGGATTTCTTCTGTTGCAAATAATATGCCAGTATTCCATTCTAACATGAATGAAAGGCATTGTTTGAGCTGCTGGTTCACCACCTGACACTTGAATGGGAGACATTTAAGCGGAAATAGGGACATGTATTTTCTGAGCCTTGCTGTGTAAGGGTGGGAGGGTAATTGTTTCCTGTTGGACTGTGCACTCCAGCCTCACAGGTTACTCGTAAGAACTGCATCACTTCCCATTATGATCATCCTCATTTCAGCAGCACTTGTGCATTCAACACATGGTTTCTGGTTATGATGTTATGAGGGTGGAGTGGTTGCATCTATTCACCTTTCATTTGTGTGTTGATGTGGCATTTATATTAAGTAGGAGTAATTTTTTTTTCTGATTTTTTTTTTCTTGTGTCACCAGTGCACCTATTCCATTCTTCCATCGCTGTGCTCCTGTGAACATTTCCTGCTATGCCAAGTTTGCAGAGGCCCTGATCACCTTTGTCAGTGACAGTAGTGTCTTACACAGGCTGATTAGTGGAGTTATGACCAGCAAAGAGATTATAATGGGACTTTGCTTGTTATCACTAGGTAATTGTTTTTCTCATTACTAGCTATTTCTTAGTACTGCATTAGGAGATTGTTAACACCCTCTAACCACAATATGAGCAAAAAAAATGCATGATAGCAATCAGCCCTTAGAAAATGGTTCAGAATGCTTTTTTAAATGTTATTTGACAGATGGATAACTTATTCAGAAGCAATATAGATATGCATTCCTGTTTTCCTCTGCCAGTGACTGAGACACAGAGGATGTGGCAGTTGATTCGCCAACATTAGTTTTGGACTAGTTAACAAAGCATCCCCATTAACCTAATTTTTATTATAATATTCACCTTTCCTTTTCTGCTATTCAACTTCAGCTCACCCAAGTCCGAATAAACCCTTTCCAAGTAAAAAGGACAGGGTGAGAAGTGCACAGTAGCACTCTAAAATGTAAGGGGGTGTAGTTTGTTTCATTTAACTTACTTGTGCAGGGATATGAGAACTTTCAAAGGGGAAATAAGAAAGTTAGGTGCCTATCTGTTGTACTATGTGTTACTCCATTTTTTCCCTTCTCTCAAAGTTGAAAAATCTCATCCTTGCCTGAAGAGCTGGAAATTCCCAGCAGTATAGAGGCGCTGAATAGTTTCCGCAGGTATGAGATGCATCCAACCCACAGAGTTGACACTTTGCACTACACTGAAGTGCTATTGTAACAAATTCTTGTGAAAGAAGGTGTGATTCTAGTCACCCTGATAAATTACTTCTCTAATTTTTATGTCAGTCCTACCGAGTATAAAAGCTGAAATCCTAACTTGACCAAGTTCAAGAAGCATCTGGACGATGCACTCAGTCACATGCTCTGGCTTGGCTGGCCCTGTGTGGAGCCAGGAGTTGGTCTTGATGATCCTTATGTGGGTCCCTTCCAACTCAAGATATTCTGTGTTTTTAAAATAGGAAGCTCCAGATATTATCCATGTATATAAGCAGTGTGTAGTTTTGAAAGAAACACTGCAAAGCTGTATCAGATAAAGAATTCCTCTGTTTTCAGTCTTTGTGGCTTAAAAAAAAGGGAGGCTAGGTATCAGTAAAAATAACCCCATGGAATACCACTGAGTGTCTTTTCAACTACAACTGGAAAGCTGTTTATTGTTCTGTGTCAACAGATGCATTATTTGATAATAGTAGTAGAAAGACCATTCCAAATATGAAAGTGACTGGTGGGTTAGAGTCAAAAATTTGTACAGAGTTTTACATACAGTTAATTTAGAAAATAATTCTCATACCTTCATGGTTAAAGAGAATTTACTTACCTTTTAAACAATGGCTAAGATTGTGTGATACAGGCAGGTTCCAGTGGTTTTCATGTAACTGCTGTACACAAATAAGTGTGTGCAAAAATATGTGCATGCACTTCCAATACTTACTAAAGCTTAGTTGGCTGAGATTGTAGAGGGCTTTTTAACATGCAGTTAAAAAGCATTTTTCATCAATGGCAGTTGAACTGTATGAGCGAGGCTTTTGAAGGAATTAATTTTGAGTCTTGAAAAACATAGTAGATTTTATTTTTACTGGTATGACATTTTGGAATACGCAGATGTCACATAATCTGCACTTATTTGACAAGTGTATTTGAGTGCAAATTCTGCTCTGGTCCTCAGGAGCTGTGCTCATTTTACTAGACTCAGAGTACTGTCACATCTTGCTGTCTGTTTTGTCGTTGTCTAAATACACTTCTGTCTGTATGTACACATTATACGTCTTGTATTTAATGTACCATGTAAATGTATTTATGCTGTCTTTGTTTCAATTAGCAGTATCAAAGCTGAAGGTGTTAAAGGTGTCTTAATTTCCTTAACTATCTGTGCAGTGAGTTTGTAAGCCTCAGAAAATAAATCTGTCTAAAAAGTCTGTTAGGAAGCATTTAGTGCAGTGGGTGAGTTAGTAATGCTATTTCTACTTGAAATAATTATTCTATTTATCTTCTTTTGCAGTATTGTCCATGATTTTGATGGTTATAATCAGGTACATTTCAAGAGTACTTGTATGGATTTTAACAATTCTTGTCATTCTGGGATCACTTGGTAAGTCCTGTTTGTCTCACAGTTTCTGAATGCCCAGTTCTAGTTTTTGTACTCTGTATCCTCGGGCCAGGTACATCCTGCCCAAGGTCTTGGCCCCTGCATTTCCCTTCAGCTTTCCTTTGAGTGCTTAGCAAGACAAATGTCGAAAATATCACCTTTGTAATTGCAATCTTTCCCCAGAGAATACGTGGCTCTTTAGAGATTTGCTGCACTTCCTGCTTGGCTGGCAAGCTTCTTGTCAGCATAACTGACTAAAGCCTACAGAGGCAATACAGGATATTCCTCACAGCACCCATAGCACAGCCCTAAATGTGCCCTACTTCTTAACCTGCCTTCCAAAAGCGTGAGCAATACAGCTAGTTTGGCTTGGAGTATTCAGGTGTGCAGGAATCAAAGGGCAACTATTGTTCATGCAGCTTCAGGGGATCCGTGGGATGTAGATGTGTCCATAGACACATTTCAGTCATTTCGGCCATTTCAGTCCTCTGTAGGTGTATCTAAAATCTGTTCTTGGGAGGAGGAAGCAGCAGTGCTTTTCTAGCATTTCTAATCAAATCTTTCTATTTCCATATGACTCAGAAAGTCCTGCATGACATAGGTCATGTATGAATGCCATGCTGCCTTGGGAATAGCCAAAGATTGTCTTGTCCAGAATTACTTCTCTTGCATGAAGATAGCCTTTCTTTATCGTAATTTCTTTTTACATAAATAGAAGTAAAGTTTTCTGTTACTGGTACTCAGTAACAGCAAAGCCAAAACGTATGGGCAGATGATTGTAGGAAATGAATAAAAATAGAATAATTAAATTGGGACGTACTAGCAATTTAATTGTAGTAATGCATGACTGCAGGGAATAGAAAGGAATCAGCAGACCATCTATGTCTTCTCAGGATCACATGAGTTTTCTGCTTGCTGTTAACAGGATCCCTGACCATGGAAAAGGGGAAAAATAGAATTTTTTTTTCCCCCATTTATATTTTCTTTAGAAGCTGAGCAACCATGTTGAGTGAAAGAGTTGAATAACTTATTGCCATCTGTTATTATGTTCTAAAAAACAACATCCATTACACAGACTGAATAAGAACATGTCATTTGTGAGACATACTGCTTATTCAGTATTCACTGTTTGTTAGGGGATGCCAAAAGAGCATCCTCCATTTTAGACCTGTACCTTCAGCAAATACTGAAAGCTTAGGCGTCTGGCTCAGAAATAACAACAGAGAAGGGTACTCAAAAGAGGCTCAAATGGCTCCCTGAGGGGTTTGAGTCTTCTGTTTAAAAAAAGTTCTGTCTTGGTAAGGTAGCTAGAATACAAGAATGAAAGTCTGGCCACAAGGCTAGGGTGAGAAGACAGTACCTCACAGGCTTTTGAGCCTTTCACTGATGTCCTTCCCAGTGTCCAAAAGACACAGTCTGATGCAGGTTTAACTAGGTGTCATTAGACATAGGTGCTGTTTTCAGGGCTGTTCTTTTTATTCTTGGTTAGTCTTCCTAAGTGTTGTAGACTCCTTTTGTTCCTCTTGTTAATTTGCGTCCTAATCCAAAGGTCCTTCTCCCTTTCCCCTCCTAAATTCTCACTCCCTTCCATATTATGCACACATATGTCCTACCTCATAACTCTGTTGTTTTTGTTACTCTGTTGCCTAAGAGGAGCTCTGTTATTGGAGCTCCCCATCAATAACTCCTTTCGTGCACTTCACCATGACACACACAGAGCTGAAGACTATTAAGTGATCACAGCTGGTTGAGACTGTGAAAAGAGTATATCCATTTGAGAAGACGACAATTCTCCATCCTCACAAATTCCTGTTGGGCCCTTGAGCAGTCTGTACCGGACTAGACTTTAGAGAACATGTGTCACATAGAAGGAACATCCTTCAGTTACTCTTTTTTTTTTTTGTCTCTAAACCACAGGTGGTACAGGAGTCCTGTGGTGGCTCTATGCTAAGCAGCGAATATCTGCCAGTGCTGTTGAGAGTCAAATAGCCAAAGACAATCTTCAGGCTCTTCTAATCTATGCCATTTCAGCTACAGTCTTCACGGTATGCTTTGCTAATGACTGTATTGTTTTTTTGTTCTGTCTTCCTGATTGTCTTCTTTTTTATTCAGGTAGAAGTTCTATGTTTCACACATTTTTGAAGAGTGTATTTCTGCTGCAATCTCTGTCATAGTGTTTTGGTGGGTTTGGGTGGGTTTTTTCCCCTATTTTTTTTTCCAGTCATTGTTCTGTAATATCTGGTTTTGAGTCAGGAGAGAGTTCCTGACCCTGCAGCTACTCTCCTCTAAGGTAGAATGTCCACAGAGACATCTGTGAATGGGTGCAATATCAGGCTCCCAATTCTGTTTCACTTACGAGATTTTTCTTACCCAGTTCAGAGGTGCTTCACCATTTCAGTTTATTTGAAAGTCCTTTAGGCAATTTCTACTTTGGAAATCAGTTCCCAAAACAAACAGGAGGGTTGTGAACTAAAATACTCAATATTGTTACTGAACCAAATTATCTTCAGGCCTTGCTGTTATTTTGGAACTGCTTTACTACTAAAAACTAACAATGCTTGAATGATTTACGCGATAAATCCACCACATTGCCCAACTACAGATGTTAAGTTGTAGTTTTTGTTAAATCTTGCCAATTTCACTGGTTTGTAAAATGTAATTGAGGACAGAATCTAGTCTAATCTCATAAGCCTGTGTCTGATGATGATTCCAAATACACAATTATGAGATTAGAATTCCCCAGAAGTAGAATTTGGAAAATTATTTATCAGCAGAAGTAGCCTACAGCAGTTTTAGGTTTTGATCTTACAATCTTATAGGCAGACCATGTGTTTTTTGGAGCATAGGAAGTTCCAAGTGAATAGAGGGAGAAACTTTTTCACTGTGAGGGTGACAGAGCACTGGCACAGGCTGCCCAGAGAGGCTGTGGAGTCTCCTTCTCTGGAGTCATTCGTAACTCACCTGGATGCGTGCCTGTGTGATTTGGTCTGGGTGATCCTGCTCTGGCAGGGGGTTTGGACTAGATGATCTTTCACGGTCCCTTCCAACTCCTAACGTGCTGTGACTTGTTTGCTGTTGGAATACCCTAGTAGTGCGAACTGATAGGTTGCTTGTTTTTCAATTCTTTAAACTGTGATTTGGAAATTCGTCCCTCTAGGTTATCTTGTTCTTGATAATGTTAATTATGCGCAAACGAGTTGCTCTCACCATTGCCTTGTTCCACGTGGCTGGCAAGGTATTCATTCACCTGCCGCTGCTAGTCTTCCAGCCATTTTGGACATTCTTTGTGCTTATCCTGTTCTGGACATACTGGATTACAGTCCTGCTTTTCCTTGGTACTACAGGTAAGTAGCTACGAGGCTAATTTTACGTAAATTCCATTTCATTTTGATATATAATTTCAGGCAGAGTTGGTTAAAAAGCATGCAGTGAGCCTCTAAAAGAACATATTATGGGTTGGTGGTTGTCTGCTTCAGTGACTTCAGAGCACTGGTTTCCAGAAAGTTGTGCATTTAAATCTGTATTCCCAGTATGTTACTTTGTGCCTTAGGCCAGCTTTTTCATTTGATGCCATTTGGCATGTTGCAAGACTCCATTAGTGAGACTGATACAGTTTTTCAGATAATTTCCTCTGATTTTATATAAGCAAGTAAAAACCAGCTAATCTCAGAGTTAATCTCATAACATTATTGTATTGTAGCCAGTCCTCACACAAATGAAGACATTGGTACGAAAGGGCTGTTGCACACGTTTGCTGCCTCACAAACTGTAAATGCACTCGGAATAGTTCAGGTGTTCTTGACTTAGGTACCTGTCTAGTATTATTTCAGCAACGTCCAGGAATATTATGGTGACTTTTCTGCTATTTGTACACCATATTCTGAGAGTAGGCAGCGTGCTCTCAATTTCTGCTTGCTGTGAAGTACATAGAAGATGAGAGCTTTGTGTTCAGGGTCTGACAAGAGCTTCTAGAAATTACTCATATAGGTTCAAATCTTAGTTACTTCAGCAGAGAAGCCTGGCAACTGTCTTTTTAAGTGGGAGATGCCTGTGCTCTTTTCCAGTTAAGTTGAAGACAATAGAGACCATAATTCATTATTAAATCCTTAGGATTTTGAAATTTATTGTTTACTGCTTGTCCAAAAGTAGCAGTGTTTCGGGTCACAGAGCTATTTCAGTATAATACAAGAGAAATATTTTTTTATTTCATACCCTAAATTCCTAGCAAGGGATAGAGGTAATAGAATTCACATGTTCTTGTTCTTATTACTGTTGAAATTTTTCGCTTTCATTACATGCTGTGCTATGTGCAGAAAATGTTTGCCTCTGGTAGTGACTTAAGTCTCAGTCCCATGCTTCACTCTGTGAGTTAAAGACTACTGCACAGGAACTAAATTTGTGGCAGAATTTAGGCTGATGATATGTTTTTCTGACAGAACTCTTCAATTGACCTTGATTCTGTAAAGACTGAGTTATGCTTTAGTTTTATATATGCTCAGTATCTTCACTGATACCAGTTAAGCAAAATTTTTGTGCAAATAGGGTTAGATCTTTTCAGTCCAAACCAGGAGAACTGCAAATGTGTATTATCTGTGTATGAGATGAAGCCCACACTTCCAAAGAGCTTGTTCACTAAAACCAAAATTATTTCAGTATTTTAGTTTATTCACAAGAAAATGCTGATCTTTTTTCTTTATATAAGCATAAAAGCATAGCGAAGAAGGTAGAGAAGGTGCTATCAATGCTAAGTCTAAACTGTGGTTTTCAAGGTAAGAGTTTTATACACGTCATGTAACTTTCGGTACTTTTTCTCAATCTCATCAGCTGTTAGCACAACTGCTGTGTAAGATGAAACATTTTAGTGTGGATTAACACACTGAAAGAGGGCTTCTGTCCTAGGAGGGTTCTGACATATACTGTCAGTCTCAACACATGATATCACTGCTCAGATGAGACAGAGGCACTGGATTTCTGAATGCATGAAATCATATGTTTAAAATCTCTAAAGCTGTTGCTTATATCTATAAATACCTTTAAAGCTGCAAATATTGTTGAAATACACACACACAGACTTACCATAAGGAGAACGAAAGTGATTGCTAATGTTGGCATCCAGATGCAAGGAGCTATGAAGTGTAATACTGATTCTGACTGTGTGAATAATATCAACAGAGCCGCAGTCTGAAATTAAGGATGACTAAGATAGGGTTTTATTATGTTTAATTATAAGAATTCTTGCTAGTTGGTGGTGGTCAGTTTTGGAAATGTTCACCACATAGCTATAAATTAAAAGAAGTGTTGTGGGATTTTGAGTACACAAAATAATTTTTTTAGTACTTTTTTTTTTAATACTGTCTCAAAAGCTGTGTAATTCTGAACAGTATTCCTAAACATGATGTTTAGTAGTGTTAGTAGATGCTAGAGGGGTTCTGCTGTGGGCTGTTACGAACTGCTTAACATCATCATGCTTCTTTGTTTGAGTGATGCAGGCACCATTTCCTTTTTTACCTTCATTTACTTCTAGGCAGTCCTGTCCCAAACGAAGAAGGATTTGTTGAATTTCGGATGGTTGGACCTTTGAAATACATGTGGTGGTACCATGTAGTGGGGCTGATCTGGATCAGTGAGTTTATCCTAGCCTGTCAGCAGATGACAGTAGCCGGGGCTGTTGTGACGTACTATTTCACACGGTAAGGTCAACCTAGTGCTACTGTGAGCAGCCTAGAAATTGAATGAGCAGAAATACTGAGGGTCACAGCTTTTGGGGAGAAAACTTGCTTCCTTCCTGAAAGTTGGAGACCAGCTGAATTGTACTGACTTTAAATCACGTCAAGTTTGAAAAATACCTGTTTTACTTAGTATGGATGATATTTTTGATACTTAGGACTTAAGTCATGTTTGCCTTGTAACTTTTGCACATTGTGTAGACACAAATGATTGTTTACAAAGGAGTCTGCACCTGGAATATCATCTGTAATGCTAATAATTACTGCTGATAAGCTCTGTAGAGATAAACAAAATAATGAAAGCAGTTATTTTAATTGCAAAACAGTGCCCTTTAAATTACTTGTAGTAGTTCATTAATCTTTCTTACACAAGATCACTTAAGGTTTTACTAGAGTCATGGATACATTATGACTTTATATATGCTAGAATCGTGTTAATAGATTCATTCATAGACAATATGGATTCTGACTGCATCATGTTAAAATATAAACATATACAAAATATGCGTGCATTAAAGGTCCATATTTCATTACTATATTTGTGTACTAAATTGTGTATTGAGGCCTACTTCATGCTGGCTATTCTAGATGTATCTGCTAAGTATTTGAGAAGGCAGTAATGATTATTAAGCAGTGAGTTCAGCAACCTTCAGGCATGAGAATTTTGCTTCACAGAGATAAGAAACTGATTTCAGAACCACAGACTTAGCTTTGGGGTTTCAGTCTCTAGTTTTTGAAAAACTTTTCTGAAACTGCTTAAACTGTACCTTAAATAAGTGAAAAATTTAAGTTCTAGATTTATACATTTAGGACCCAGGTTTTTCAGAAAAAAACCCAAACCCAAAATGTATCAGGTGTTTTGTTAGTATTTCATCAGAACAAATGATACTTCAGTCATGTGAAGTATTAAATTTTGGTATGTAGAACAGAAACATGGCAATATTTTTGGTAAGGAAAAGAAGTAAGTTCACTAATATCCATGTTACTAAAGCATAGTTTAATGAAACCTCCCTAACCGTCATCCTAGATAACCTCTTAAACATCACTCCGCTCTCCAAAATGCCACAACATTGTTCAAGGACTAGATGAGTCATTTCATTTCAGATGTTTTCAAAGTCTTTACCAAATAATATAAATAATAAAGAACAGCATGGGTGGGAGGTGTTGACAAGGTACTTAGCAAAGGCAGTTTAGTTAAGAAAGGAAAACCAAGATGTTGGAGAAATGCTATCCCCAGGAAATATCCTAAATACATGTGTGGTTCAGCTAGTGGATTTTGGTATGTATTTTTAACTTTTCATATGAACAATATTTTATATAAAAATTTATAATGATATCCAGAAGACACACCCTATCCTTGCCATGTGCTTTTATCTTTTTTTTTTAATTGATTTTTAAATATTGCAGGCAAAAAATTTTCAAGTGCATGATTGAGATCACAAATGTTTAATTGGTTTGTCTTTTTAATTGAGACTATCTGAATTACATTTGACTCCTTATCTCTCCTAGTATTTACAAGAATATCAAAGGCCAGGAATTAATTCACTGTGTTGACAGAAATTTTGTTATTAATGATGAAATCTTACAAAATACCAACGAAATATGTCTATGAAGTTACTGCATGATGTTACAGGGATGTAATCTTGTGAATAATTAAATGAGATTGAGTAATAACTAGGAAAATACAGAGGAGAGATGAATAACATTGAAATAGATGACTTCAGGATGTGTATGCTTCATCTGTAAGCTTACATATTTTGCATCACCTTAGGGTGAATGGTTTTTTATTTACCCTATCATTCCATAATGGGAATTTTATCTTAAGTTAGCAGGTACCCATTTCTCTCTATTCTTAGCCTTTTCTGCATATTTAGGTACAATTCTAGTATCAAAACTGAAAGGAGAAGGCATTAATTTGGACTTCCCACTTATGTTGCATATTAGCAGCTTTCCACAGTAAATGAGGTGAAGTTGTCTATGGAAACATATTTTATCTATGCTCACTGCTCATTAACCTTAGACTGATGGCTTGCTTTCAACTTGGGCAATAACAGACCTCAAGGTGTTCTGCGTTACAGACTCTGCCCTCAGTTACATTTACCCCAAAAGGAGGGAGTGCCTGGGTTGTGTGAGTATGAGGCTCAAAACTTTTGTGTGATTGTACCCAAGAGGCAACAGAACTTTGGCTTCCTACAACGAGTTCTAGAAGTTACTTGGAAGAAAAAATAGAGGGTAACCCTATTTTAATCACTAACCCTGCACAATTAAGTTATGCAGATGTTAGTTTCATTGAATTAAGACTCCACTTTTTTCATTTTTTTGGATGAAACTCAGGTGAAAGTAACTTTCTCCCAAGATGAGGAGATATTTTCTGTTGGAAATATTAGAATTTGTTCCTTTGATATCCTTAGTATTACGTTCCTATTTCCAATAAAGAAGAATTATTTAAATGTTGAATGAAGCTGTTCTTTGAGAGAAAAACAGAAGTGTCTTCCTTGGTAGGAAGTGCAAATAAAAGCTTTAAGAGTGAATTGCTTCAAAAGTGTAAAAGTCAATATTCATCTGATTGGTTAAAAAATACTCTAGCCAAGTTGCAGCAAACCAGCTTGTTTCAAGGCTTAATCCCCGGTTCCTTGTAGTAGCTAAATCAGAAATGCAAAACATCTGAAAGAAGACTTTACCTAATAAATAACAATAATAATGTCATCTCCAAAGCCTCCACAAAGACCTCCAACAGGACAGGAGAGATGGGGAAGGCAAGTTTCGTTACCCTATTGCCATTACTGCCTTAGACCCAAACTGGGACTCACACAGACTGTCAGCGTGGAGCTGACAGTCTAGCATGAGCATAACCTAACACACTCCTTTTGCACATTAGTTTATTGAGAACTGGTGTTTCTTCTAGGCAATTCTGAATACATACTGATAGTTCTGCTTTGTTCTTTTTCTGTTCTCAACAGGGAGAAAAGGAATCTGCCGTTCACTCCTATTCTGGCCTCTGTTAATCGCCTTGTTTGTTACCACCTAGGAACGGTGGCAAAGGGGTCTTTCATTATCACCCTAGTGAAGATACCACGAATGATACTGATGTATATTCACACACAGCTCAAAGGAAAAGTAAGATAAATAGATTAGTTTTTCTTACCGAAGCGCAATGCCTAATGTTTTTACAACTAATGTAATTTTACCTGTGCAAGGGCTGGAAGTCTTGTTTTGACATATTTGGCCATTAAAGTACCATGGGATTGAGGGGGCCTGCTTAAGTTACCAAAATGAGTCTCCATTGCTGAAACACAAAGGAATATTGATTGTTTTCTTAAGATCCATTGGTTTTACTCTTTATCTTTGTTTCCCCATGTTTTGTGAATTCCTAGGAAAATGCTTGTGCTCGCTGTATGCTCAAAGCCTGCATCTGCTGCCTTTGGTGTCTAGAAAAGTGCCTGACCTACTTAAATCAGGTAAGATTTTTAATATTCAAGTTCTGTGCAAGGGCTGATTAATATATGTGATTCCCAGAATGCAGTCTGAGGCTGACACATAAGCTATCATACTTTGGAACTGAACTTCAATGAGGGTATTTCAGTCTTGTCTCCATTACTGAGACTACACTGAAAATCACTAAATTAGTCTTTGTTTACCTTGTCAAGGTGAAAAATAGTTGGTATTCATCTTTGGGAACATGTCATCTCAACTTTATAAAAAATTGGTTAGTGCTTGGGGATGCTTCTCCTTTTGTCCATTCTATCAAACCACATCTGAGTTTCAAAATTATGTTTTTTGTGAAAAGAGAATAAAGCTTTTCCAGGTGTAATATTTAAGGTTCAAACAATTGAAAAACTGTACATAACACCAAATTGTTGTCATCATCTACAAAGTATAAAATGAGTTGCAAGTGGTGATGCACTGGCTGGTCAGACCCTTTTGTGAAACAGATGTTACTGGACTGCAGTTCCAACCTTGTTGAAAATATCTCTAAATATATCTTTAAGATCCCTTTCACTTTTTGTTGGTTGGTTGTGGGGGTTTTTTTGGTGTGTTGTTTTGGGGTTTTGTTTTGTTTTGGTGTTGGTTTTGTTTTTTGTTTTCCTTATGGAAATACAGAAGTAAAAGCAGAAGAAAGAATTTTAAAAAATCCCGGTATAATGCTTGAAAATCATGCTGGGTAACTTTGAATGCAGTCTAACTAAGTATCTAGAATCTGTCTTTGTGGACTTGTATGGCTCTCAAACTCTTATATTTCCAGAATATTTTTTCTAACTACTTAATTGCTGTAGTTATGCCACTGCTTGCCTCCTGCTGCAGAGAAATTGCAAATTCTGTTTAATTAGTTTTTTGGAATAAACTTGTTAGTGCATAAATGATGAGCAAGGGAGGAGAAGAATAGTAATTCTCTACCTCATATAGTCTTCTGTCAGCTGGTGCATACTGCTTGATTCAACAGCCCTCAAGGGAATCTTTGTTCATTAACATCATATGACTTGTGTGACTTATTCAGAAGCCGTACCTGCTCCCCCTCCCTCCGATCTGATCGTTCTGTGAGTAAGTCTTCAATCTGCTTTTCCCAGAATGCATATACAGCCACCGCCATCAACAGCACCAACTTCTGCACCTCAGCAAAGGATGCCTTTGTTATTCTAGTGGAAAATGCTCTGCGAGTGGCTGCCATAAACACAGTTGGGGATTTTATGCTGTTTCTAGGAAAGGTATGTATACAACTGCTGCGTACAGTTGGTACCAACCCACACAGTAGCAAGCTTTTTTTAGCAATGTCTTGCACTCCAGATACAAAATGCCTTTGCATTCCTGTTTTTTTGGCATGCACTTTAGCACATCTAGCTGCATCGTATCAGGAAGGGACTGTCTGGGATAGGGAGGATAAACAGATGACCCACTTAAGTACAAGCGTTCAGAAAGGAATAGCTGAAGATGCTGACACCTTTTGCGTGAATTTAATTTTCAAGAGTGAACAGAAAAGTGATTATTAGAAGTTCTGAATTTTTTATTTGCATTGTGGTTAGAACCTGAAATTGTAAAGAAAGGAAGCATCTCCTCTAAATCCTGTTTGGTAAGGGCTCTCCAGTGTTACGTTGAAAATTCGCAGATTGTATCTGTGTATATGACAAAGTGAACTGGAAGGTAATATAGAGCCCTCTGTAAAGAACTGCCAACTCTGACTGAACTGTCTTCCTTATTAAATCCCTCTGCTTTTATTAAGTCAGAGTGCAGGAGGCTCAACTGCTAGTCCAGTAATTAAGTCAATAAGGTGTGAGAAAAAATAAACACATAATGATGATATAGGCAAAATGGTATTTTCATAACACAGTAAAGCTGTCCAATTTTATATGGGCTTTTTTGTTTAGCTGCATTTCATAACAATAGATTCAGAAATGTTAAAATGTTGAGCGGCCACAGCAACTGTTTTTGTCCTTCTGTTGTTCCCAAAGACCGAACTGGTGCCCAGTGAAATATCTGTTAGGGCCTCACACATAGCATAGTTCTGTGGAGGAGACTGTAACTTGAAGTGCCTCACATGAATTCTGATCTACTTTCTCTGTGTGGAGATGAGACAGAGATATAAGACAAGCTTGGGAGTTGTTTCCGACAGGAAAATGGAAACTGAAACATCCCTCCAAGATCTGCCTCCCCTCCCTGCCATGTCAGTCACACTCAGGGATGTGGGGATCCAGGATGTAAAGATATCATTACCATTGCATCTGTAATGCCCCTTGTTCTTGCCCTGGCAAAACAAGAAACACATAGGTTAAAAAACACAAAGCAAAATTGAAACATCAAAAGGCTTTTGCCATTAGAGTTGTCTTCTGTTTTCTTTGTCAGGTCCTGATTGTCTGCAGCACAGGTTTGGCCGGGATTATGTTGCTGAATTACCAACGCGATTACACCATCTGGGTGCTGCCACTCATCATTGTCTGCCTCTTTGCATTCCTGGTTGCTCACTGCTTCCTTTCCATTTATGAAATGGTTGTTGATGTGCTTTTCTTATGTTTTGCCATCGATACAAAATACAATGATGGGAGTCCTGGGAGGGAATTCTACATGGATAAAGTTCTCATGGTAAGTTTGCCCTTGTTCTCTAAGGCTAAGGATACCATTTTGTAAGATGGATATTTTGACAGTGGAGTGAACTCACTAGCTGAGTTACAACTTTTTTTTTTTTCCTTTTTTTTTTTTTTTAATCTGGGTTACCTTGCTGTCTTATCTGTGGCTTGACCAGCAAACAGTGTGGTCTGATGAGCATCAGATAAATAGTGAGGCTTTCCTCCCTTGGTGCCACTGGTATTGGCTTCTGTATGCTGGCTGTGAGATGACCAGTTGTCTTGCAAAATCACACCTTTGCATATTGTTTCTTGCAAAGGGTACACTGCAGAAAGGAAAGTAGCAAACAAAGGGTAAAGACTTGGGTGTTTTACCTTCACAAGAAGGACTTCTTGTGGTACTTGAAATTAAAAATATCAAGAGTATTCTATCCCCATGCAGATAGTAGCCACACTGGAGTTTTTCTTCTTTCAGATAGACAGGAGACAGAATTCACTTTTCAGTCTGTCACGCAGAGGAACAACGAATATTACAACCTCTCCTACAGCCTGGATGTTCTATCAAGGCCCTTTGCACAATTCAGTTCACGTTTGTTTGTCCCATCTTATTCCCTGTTCACGCTAGCTAGAGACCAAGATGTAAAAATTCTGCTCCTCAAGCCATTCAGTTTGCTGTGGAGTAGGTAATTTTCTTGATAATACTTTTAAGTGGCAACCATCAAACACGCCCCGGTAAAATGTACCCACCAGTGTAGGCTAGAGGAACACTCATGGCTTCTTAGCATAATTTTTTTTCTGATTACTTGCTGAAAAAACATGTCAGGAATTCAGTGTTAAATTTTGGTTAAATGCTATGGTCTAGAGTTTATAATAAATAAAATGGTAGCTGATTAGTTGCTTTTTAGCACAGAGTAAAATGTTTCAAAAGACACGGCAGATGAATCATGAAAGCATTGTGTGTTTCTTTAGTGAATGGTCAATGCCAGAAAACACTAGGCATTTAAAGTTTACTGAAATTTGCTACAAAATGCTTGCCCTTAAGGAAAAAAAAATACATAAAATAGCTTTTCCTAGAGTTGGTGATTCTGATCTGGTGAAAAATGTAAGGGTTTGAATTGAGGGAAGTTAGGGAAATCAACAAGACCTTGCAAGTAATTATCTCTGAGTGCCTCTGTTTAATGGGCTCCGAACATTACACACAGTTCACAGGGTAGGATGTAATAACTAGGATCTCTGGGATTTTTGACAACCACCTTCCTACCTTCCTTCCTCATAAAGGAGAGCATTGTGTGGAAAATGTGAATGGCTTACAGAATTAAATGAAGGGGACCCTTGTGGCTGTATGGCAGGCTCTATTGGTACTTTGGGGACAAGTGTGACACAGGGAAGTGGGAGGAGCAATTAATTTTGACATTTTGAGCCATTACATTGAAGTTTTTTTTTATTGAGGTTTGCTGTTTGGAGTCTGCTCTAAGAAAGCACTTTCCACTTTATTACTATTTTTCAGGAGTTTGTGGAGAATAGTAGGAAATCAATGAAAGAAGCTGGCCGGGGAGGTGGAGCTGAGGGCAGAGAGCTAAAACCAATGGTAGGTGCAGATGAGGAGGTGGCGATCCTCCAAGAGTTTCACTTTTACTTCTTCTCCCTCTTTGTCTTTACTGACTGCACTTCTTCAGGAGAAGTTTTTGTTCTCTGTATCACTCAAGATGTTCTGCTTTTTCTGTTTGTGAGCTTGCCTATCACCTGGATGGCAGAGTTTTTGTCACAGCTGAGACCATCTCCTGTTAAAGTAAGATGAAAGGAACTGTGTCATATGAAACAAACACAGTATCGTTTCATTAGGATTAGTGGTATGTGGTATACACAGACAGTCCCAACTGCTGAGTACTCTCAAAATAAGATGACTCTGGAATTCATTGGGCTATGCTGACTTTAGTCCTCTTTTCAGCCCTGAACTGAACAATTTTTGTTCATCTTACGTTCACCGTAAAAGCCTGAAGAACACTACTGAGCGCATGCATTGTTGCAAAGTAGGACCAGGCATTTAAAGCTCTCACCAAATTACTGTATACAGTGCCAAGGAATTGGATACCGTGATTCCTTTCAACCTGCTCATATGACATTTCTCCCAGTTGTTTGTTTTTATTGCCAACTACTTATGTTGCTTGTCTCTTGTGTGCTCTTTCCATCTCACACTGTCAAATACACAGACAGTGAACAATGCATCATTTATGCTTCTGCAGCCTGTTTTACTTATGGTGTGCCTGTTAGGAAGGCATTGCATGTCTGAGTAGCCTGGAATAAGGAACAGCTATACATGGTACAGATAACAGATAGGAGGATGAGTTTGGAAGGTGGAGAGCTGAGAGCTTATGATGGAGACCCAGGCTGGGCAAGGTATGAGTTGTCATCGTGCAATATGACTTTGTGAAATAAAATATTTTTCCATCATTATTTTCTCAGAGTATTTGGGGCCTGATGCAGTTCCTTACCATGGGGACAATTTTTTTAACCAAATGGAACCTAAATAAGTGTATGCTAACAGCAGAATTCTTTTTCTTTCTTTCTTTTTTTTCTTTTTTTTTTAAATCATGTATGTGAAACCATGTTGCATGAGCAGTTTTTGACCTAGCTGGAATGGGTTCCTGCTGTAGAATGGACAGATGCGTAGCTTTGTGTGTTTTGCTGTTTCATTATAGCACACCAGTTTCTCGATTTGCTTATGCCTAAATGCTGCTGTGTTTGTACACCTAAAAACCCCCTACTTCTGTGCTCATTTACTGTTTCCTTCTGGGAGTAATTCTAGCTGTTCAAACAGACGCTAATGTTGGGATTTTCAGAGTGGTCTAAACATTGTAAATGTGAAACTGCTGTTAAAAAGATAGAGAATTGGGTTTGCAAACCCTCTAGTCACATGCACAAAACAATCTCAGTCCAAAAAATGAATGTATTCTGTTAATCTCTAATTCAGACAGCTGGTGTACCTTAAGTGGTTTTCCACTTCTGCTCTTGCTGCTCTTGTCAGTGCTAGCATGGACTGCCTCTCAGACTTTAGGACTTGACTGCCTAAAGCTTGGATGTTAAAACTTTTGTTCATCCCCCGCCTTGTAAAAGGGCAAACCAAGTACTTGCAAGTCGAGGGTGGTCTTGTTCTTTTAGGAACTGGACTCTCGGCGCTTGAGCCAGGCACTGGCTGAAAGTCCTCCTAGGACTGCTGGAGAAGATGCTGAGCACTTGGGATTCAGCCTGAGTGTCACCTGCTAAATTACTCCCAGTTCTGCCGCTCATGCGATAGTCTGGTTTGGAACGGATAGGCCTGGCTTCCTCAAGCAGTCTTTTGTTTTGGGGTGTTCAGCTCCAGTTCAATAGGTTCTGAAGTATGTGGATCTCGCTTCCTGACAGGGACAGGACACAGCCCCTACCTCTGTGAAATTTCTGATGCCTTTCCCCAAAGCGTTAATAAAGGCCTCAGTTACTCCTGGAGTAGGACCATCCATAAGTCTGTTGAGCTTTCACTGTTCAGTTTCAGTCACTTTGAAATACAGATATTTCTTAAGACATGACGGTTAGTTCTAAAGGTGACATGCTCTAAGTGCAGTTGTATTTTAAATAGGTATTAATAGCAGGAAGGAGGAAACGTGTAGGACCTTCTGTTCTTATATGAAGGCACCTTTTCACACTTCCTTCTTTATGATTTCCAGTGTCCCCTTTGACTCAGTTTTTCCTTGTCTTTTGGCATTTGTCTAAGACTGTGCTGTATGACTTTGTTTTCTAGGCCTCTGGAGCAAGTTCATCTTGAAACTAGCCAGCCATATTGGAACCCATTGACATTCCAAAACAGTATATATATATACATATATACATACATATATATATATATATAAATAAACAGCCAAAATCAGAGAAAAGGAACAGGGATTTAATACTTTTTTTAACAATTATTTTTGTGAAACATGTACTCTTTTCATACGGGTGGCTTTTACAAGCAGCTTTATCATTGTTCCATTTTTTTAATTATTCATTGTGGTCATGGAAAAGTTGATTCTTATCTGCTTGATATTTTACAAATGGAGGAGGTATCATGATAAAGGTAATATGAAATGATGAGTGGGTTTAGAGACAGATTTCCCATGACACTGCTAATCTGCTGAGAGTTTTACTTGCTTAGTTTGCTTAGATTTGCATTAAATTCAGGACAGTTAGATGTAAGGAGAACCTTCAAGTCAAGAAAAGTCTCAAATCTAGTTTTTCAAAAGATGGTTTCAGTGAGAGTTCGTTTAGTTCAAACAGAATTTGTAATCAGTCATTTTACTTTACAGCCCTGGTGGGGCACAGTTTTGTTTATCAGTATCAGATATCACAATAACCAACTCCTCAGGTATTCAGGTGTGTGGGAGCCCTTACATCTCCTTTCAAACAGAAACTAGAAAATGGGGACAGATAATTTTTATATGCAACTAACTTCGTGTTTTACCCTACTTACCCCTCCTACTTATTGCCCAAATATGCTCCCCTTGAGTTCAGTAGCCTCCTTCACACTTCAGCAGCGCTCCTCTGAAGGGTATGGATTCTCCATATGAGCAGTTGAAATAACAGATTGTTAAAGCTCAGTCTTAGCCATACTCACGATTAACTCATGTCTAGATGTAACGATGCTGAGGATGGGAAGAGAAATGAACTGTACTACTGTACCAAAAAAAAGTACCGTGTGCTTCATTTCATGTAATGCCGCTGGAGAGCTTTGGGAGGTGGAAGGGACCGTTCCTTGCCTGTTGCTTCATCGATTCTTGTGTGTACTGTAGCGGGTGGCCAGAGCAGGAGAGGGCAGAGAAACATTTCTTTGGAAGTGTGTCTGCCATGATCGTTATCTAAAGTTATCAAATAATGGGAGGAGAACGTGCTTTTTTATTACTATACTTAGATATTTACATTTCTTTTCACTCTGGAAGTTCACCAGATATGAATGCTAATATTAAATTCTTCAGCATATTGTAATGGTAAAGGCTTAAAAGTGTATTTGCTAAGAATTCATGACCTGTCTATGCTAGATACTCCTTTTGTTACAATTTTTTTAAGAAAACTATTTTTGTTAATATAAAGTTAATATTTCAGAGCAGAATTTTTAAACTTATTGCACTAAATATAAGCTCTGTACAAATGAGTAACGCCTCAATGGTTTGATTGCTCCATTCAAGATAATCTTTTGAAAGACAGAAGCCCTTCTACAGAAGCTTTGCGATGGAGTGAAGAGGTAGGTCTAGATAGAGACATGCACAACTTGTGCTACCAAGTTTTAATAAGTAAGCAATTCTCTGTGCTTCCTTTCAGAGGATCAGGCTTTTAAATTGCTGTTGAAAGTTTAAAAAAAAAAAAAATATGGTATCATGTAGCTAACCAGTGCTCTTACCTTTTGGCAATAGTGAAATATTTCACTTTTGCTTCTATAAGTCATTTGATAACTTAAATTTGTTTAGTTTTCTTTCAGTAAGCCAATTAAAATGATTCACCCTTTTCATGTCATAGAACCTAAACTATGAGAAATGTATGAAAATAAAAACACATTTAGAAATTATAGCTGCTGGGGAAGCAAGGAGACAGAATTGTTCAGTGCTGCAAGCACTCAGACGCCCGTTTGAGTGACCCATATCAGTACCTCTGCTGACATCAGGAAGGGCTCTCTGAGTATGAAAGTTGTAACTTACACGTCTGTGTAAGTGCTAACTGGACTAGAGCTTTCAACCTAGGGATTCAAACTGGAGCTCTGGTGAGGCATCTCAGTGCAAGACAGGGGGTCACTTCTAGAGGACTGTCCAGAAGAAGCGGTAGAGCAGCCTGAAGTTTGTGGTGAGGAGGCGTTCCTGCTGTACCAGTGGCTGAGACAGCAGTGGCACTGAACACTGACACTTGGGTAGATCAGTGGGGTTCAGCAACAGAGATTTAAAAACTGGCTCAGATGAATACTAGAAACCGGATTCTAAGGCTAAGGACCTTACCTGGTACTCAGTTGCTTCCAGAGGAATCAATTTCCATCTTGTCTGGAAGTTGCTGGAGGTGCCCTGATCGAATCCTTGGATTCTGCACATTTTGACAACAAATTTCTGGCATGACCAGTTGCGCACGTTTGTGTTCTCTGCTCACTGGAAGTCCTGGGTGGGGTGGGGGCTTTTCTCTGCAATTGCAATAGGACTGCAGTTGGAAACAATTTTTATATTTTTGTATGGCTTGACTGTGCACCATTTTTATAGCAGTTTATCATGTTTTAAAAAGAAATTTGTTTTATTTACATGGTGTTTAAAAGATACAGGCAACTCTTTTTTCTATGGGTAGTTGTAATGTTTAAGCAACAAATCTATATCATTATAAAGTTCTTAATAAAATTGTGTGCACCATTCCTGAGTGTATCTCTGGCATGCAGACCTTCTTGGTCATGCCAAAGGGGCATTCCACCCACACACAGGCTTTCCAGTGGCCATGTTGAATGTCCTTTGAAGTCCATTCACAACCAGACTCCCAAGCTGCCCTCTTCCAGCTCTGTCTTGTGCAAGGAAGTAAATGGAAGACTGATGCCTGAAGAGACAACTTTTCAGGACAAATTCAGACTCTGCTTTCCTTCCCTAGTGGGGGTAGGGGAGTAGGAGAACATGTAAATCCCCGGTTGGCAGCAGAGGTGCTGGGGTCTGCCAGTTATGGTGGATTGGATATTTCCTTTTCTTGCTGGCTGGTTGTTAAGGCCAGTGTATGGACTCCTCTGTGGGAAGCAGCCTCGACTAACTAGAGGAATGGTGCTGCAGGAGACTGCTGAAATAAATCTCCTTGGAAAGTCCAGTGAACTAAACAGTGCTTGAGGAGTGGGGATTCAGGCTGGACAGTTGAGGTTTAAAAAAACATGCCAGCAAGATTACTGGTTCCCAGTGTTTGGCTTCTGCAGACGGGCTGCATCATAGCCTCCAATAAGCTAGGCTTCAAAGGAAAAAAAGCATGCCTTGCTTTATATTGGTTAAGGTTTTTCCCACATCATTTCATTCTGTTTTGTTTGGAAGCTGAGCAGCAGTTTGTCGTCTTTTTTTGCTTCTTCCAGTCTTAAGCGATTTTTTTAAAATTATTATTCTTTTAGCTCTTGTTTCTTTGCTCTTTCAGCAAAGGCGTGCCAAGCAGCAGAGTGTCAGCTCCCCTCTGTCCCGCTGACCTTAGCACATGCCTTCTCACCTTCCTGAGGCAGTGATTCAGGATATCACCTGGACTGAATGGGGGGGGGAGTAGGTGCTGGGATGAAGTTCTGGGGTGGGTTTTTTTGGTATGATACCCCTCTATCACTGTGCTTGCTGTAGTTAGTGCAGCCTGTCACTTCTACAGTTTCAGTGCTGCTCCACAGCTAAAGCACACAGTATGGGCAGCGTGGAATGGCATCTTCGGCTTCTTCCCGTAGCGCGCGTTCACACTCCCAGCTGCCAAAACCAGGACTGGGTTTTACAGGCGGCCTTAGCTTGGCATGGTAATGCAGGGATTTCCTGCATTAGGCAAACATGTCTTAGAAGGGAGAACTTAAAGTGGAAAACACAGTTACAGGTTGTGGTAGGGGGAACCTTGGCTGGCAGATGAGTCCGTACTCCGTTGCTTGGCTCACCTTCCCCGGGTGTTGGGAAGGCAAAACCAAGAAAACTCATGTGCCGAGACAGAGACGGTTCGTTACGCAAAAGGGAAGTAAAAAAAGAACAAAGGGGAAAAAAAAAAGGCAAGGAACCTAAGTGATGCAGAGGCAGTCACTCACCACCTCCCACCAGCAGGCCAATGCTCTGAGCAATAGCTACTTTGGAAAACTTTGCTCTCCTGCCCCCTCTTCCAGTTTTATCACTAAGGGTGACATTATATGGCATGGAATATTTCTTCTGTCTGTTGAAGTCAGCTGTCTTGGCCGTCTGCCCTCCTACCCTCTTGCCCAACTCCAGCCTACTCTGCTGGAGCAGCAGAGTGAGAGACAGAGAAGGCCTTGGCCCTGTGCAAGCACTGCTCAGCAACAGGTAGAGCACCTGTTGTTGGGTTATCAACGCTGTTTTGGTCGCAGACCTAAACCACAGCACCCTACGGGCTGCTGCGAAGAAAACGAACTCCATCCCAGCCTGACCCGTTACACAGGTCCACTTACCCAAGAGTTAATGCAAGACTCGCTCCCTGCGTTTCTGTACAGCACCTTCTCAGGGTGGTTACTTCTTACTGAAAGGGCTTTTTCAGCAGCAGGTAATTAGCCTGCTCCACAGTGCTCCCTTTCACGGAGGGAGCAGGGGATGCTAGCTCTTACTCTTTCAGCACAAAATGGGGATATAAAGCAGAAATGAGCCCTTTCTGTATCAGTGTTCTGGCAACTGAGCAGCCAGTGTTGGAGACAACATACTTAATGTGCCCTCGGGGCATGCACTTTATAGTAGTTTGCTCTGAGTGGTTACGATGTATTCTATGAATGTATGTTATAGAGTCAGAATAAAATGCATGTAGCAGACATATACTCATCATCGCCATCCGGTGATCATTTGGTTCTGAGTGCATATTACACGCTGTATTGAACGTGGCACTGTCATTTTAAGAAATGCTCCTTTTAAAAGTAGATACCTGAGAGCATCCCTGTTTATTAAGTCATGGCTTTGCCTGTGCAGATACTGTTTACTGAATCTAAACATCACAAGTCCATCGTTCCTTGAACAGTTTGTGTGCCACTAAAATCCTATTTCATCTGTGTGGAAAACCCCCCTCGTGTTTCCCAAAACAAAACCCAACAGATTTATTTGAAGCATTTCTTGCACTCAGCTTGTTTGTTGGGATTATAGAAATTTACTCTGAATATTTAATTTTTAAATGCTCTTTCAACTATTTCATCTCTGCTGTTATTTCCATCACATAACAAAGAGATTATGGAGACTACTAAATATGTATTTCTTGTGTTCTGTAGCAAATACTGTTCTCAAGGTACTTTCTTTCTTTTATATTTAGAGAGATGAGAGAAGAGATTAAACTTGTCTCTTGTGATGTGGGTCATGTATAAAAGGCAGAATTTCTGGTCTGGGATGGAGCTGTGATGTGTCTTGCAGTGTTTGCAAGCTGATGAAATCAAGCCAAAGCTCTTCAGAGACATTAGGATCACGAAAATATTTCTAGGGACAGTAGGTAACATGAGTGCATCTATAAGATACCCATTTGGAGGCTAAACTACCTGGCATTCATTTGACAGAGATCAGTTAAAATAGAATTAGCAGAAAACCAGCAAACACCATCAGATGCTACTCCCCTGCTCGCTGCAGTGGTCGCCAAGTGATGCGTGGAGATGATGAGCAGAATTTGGTGTTTAAAGCAGCTGGTACTTCTCTGTAGAAACACGGGGCTCCTGTTAGAACCAAAGTGGCAAGGATCAGAGTAAAGGCACCAGCTGACTTTAGCAGAACTAGATAAAGACAGCTCTGGCTTCTCTAAATACGTGAGAAGACACTGGCAGTGTGGGCAGCTAGTGTCCCTTTAAGTGCACCACTGCTCCCCCCTGGCCGGGGGGAAATAGGGGCAGCTAGGGAGGATGTCAGAAAGGAAGGGTTTATGAGATGAGGAAGCTGACCGCTTCTGAAACCCATCAGAAGTTGGGCGATGACTGGAGTTCCCACTGAACGGCAGTCGGGTTTCTTAACGCATGAAATGAACGCTGGCCTGTGCTCTCGCGCTAGGATTGGTTGGGTCAGGCTGGAAGGAGAGCGTGTCGCACTAGGAAACGGGTGCTGCGGTCAGTCAGGCGGTGTGTCCTAGGGGAGCGAGCCAGGAGAAAACAGAAAGGTGGTTTTGTCTGTACCATAGGCCAGAAAGCAGCTGCCAGAGGTTAGGTGGAGCCATAGAGAGCAGGGTTACACAGGTAGACAGTGTTCTGCAGGATCTTCACGGTAGGTAGGAAAATTCACATTCTGATTCACGGACATCTCACAGCAACATCCCCTGTGCCCTGCTTTGATTTTGCTCTGGAGCCCTTCAGAGCAAGAAAGAAGGTGGGATCCTGTACCTACAGAAAGGAATGGTTTCCATATGGTGGATTGTGTTTCTGGTTATAGCAACTACCCTAAGGAAAAAGGAAAATCTTCTGAACAGATTTTAAAGGTTTGACAGTACTTGCATTGTCATAGTCCATCAAAGCTTCACCTGGAAAGAAATTTTTCATCCACTTTCACTCATGCTTCAAACAGGGCAGTAAAACCCCTGAGCCAGTTTAGTGATTTACATTGAATCAAGATCAACTAACAAGTGCTCCTTTTTCCAGTGGAATGCCACCTCCTTTGGGAATGGGAAGAGTAAACGTGACACTGTTTATTGTTGTCTGAGAACTTGAAACGTTTTATACTGCAAGCTGTGAATGCAGGAAGAGAAGGGAAATTAACAGTGCTGATCTAATCTTAGATTTTCTGTGTAAACTGACATTGTGCCAGAATACTGATGCAAAACTGTATTTTAGTCTAAGAAATGTATAGATTTTTTAATGTATCAAAATAAAGTTTTTCTTTTTAAGTAAGAAGGAAGTTTCTGTGTCTTCTTTGTTGGGGTGCTAAGCCAGGCTTTTCCTCTGAGAAATACCATCTCACAGCCCTGAGAGCAAGCAGAGTCCACCCAGACCTTTGTCTGACCTTTGCTCAGCTCTGTGCCTGCTGAATAGCTGCCTCCTCCTGGATGTGCCTTCCTAGCTCACTCACTGTCTTGCCACCAAGAAACCTGCTGTGATGCTAATGGGATGAGTGGGGTTTTGTAGTGCAAAGGCTCTTCCTTAAACGGACAGCTTAGAGGGAATGCTGAGTAGGGAGGGATGAAGGAAATCCTGGGGATTTTTTGTGAAAGTTATGCAAACTGCACATTGCAGTGCAAAACTTTTTTGGGGGCCACCTCCTTCTCCTGCAAGGTCCTGTTACCTGCTCATCCTGTTCTGTAGAGGTGCTCCAAAAAGTCTGGAAAGCTGAAAATGGATCACCATCCATCAGTGAATGGAAGCAACTGATAACACACCTATGGAATCTTACTAGGAGAAGCACGTGTAGCTGCAAAGATTTCTTCCTTTCCCCTCTCCCTCCTGCGGCCAGGTTTCTGCTTTCTCTACTGCCAGTTTTTTAATACATTATTAAACCACAATGAACAGTGTTTTGTTGCTTCTGTTACTCCTCACTGCAAACCAGTTCCGCACTGCATTTGCATAAGGTGGTCTGCTTTGTCTGGGAACTGTTGCCGCTTCTGAACCTGAGGCTGAAGCCACGGTGGCAGATCCCTATTTGGGATGGTTGTACCAGGCAGCCCACTAGACAGAACCTCTGCCCACAGGCAGGGTACCATGCTGCAGACCCAGGTGTTTTGGCACATACCTCAGTGTTCTGCAATTCTTCTGAAGGTGCATCCTCGTGACGCCTTGTGCGTTTTTCAAGTTTATTAAGGGTGAAGATTGGCTAGGAGGATTCAGTTGCACAGAGCAAAAGAGATTCCAGAGATGCCCTTCATCAGTAAGGGTGCAAGGGGTGGGAGGCATGTCACATGCAGGGTGTGAAAACCCCGTCTCGTTTCTGCTGGGTTTTACCTGTGTCAGAACTGCAGAACAGGAACTCCTTGGCTCTCAGTGCCAGCAGTGCGGGGCTGAAGCACTGTCTGGAGAGAGCAATGATGATCCACTCAGCTCTGAAATAACAGTTTTGTGTCTTCCAGGGGAAAAAAAAACCCAAACAAACCAAAAATGGTGTGGGGTGGAGCCAAGTATGAGCCGGGAATGGCTGGTGAGAGAAGTGTGTGCAGGGAGAACAGAATGGGGCATGGGACTTGACAGAAAAACCTGGGAGCAGGTGGGATGGAGTGGGCAGGAAAATGCAGGAAGGTGTTAGTGGGCAGGAGAGTAGGGACCTGAAGCAGGATTAGTCCTTTGGCCTCACAGCAGTACCCACTGCCTGGGTACTTTGTGGGCAGTGAGCACATACCTCTGAACACTAGCCTCGGCTCCCTGACCGCAGCCGAAGGACTGGTCTTGCTTGCAGGACAGCAGAGCTCTCTGGGTGCCAAAGGAGCTTTTTGTGCAGAGGATGGGACCCTCTGTGTGCGAGCCTCAGCGTGCAGCAAACCCATCTCCTAGGCCAGATCTTACGCTGCTCGAGTCTGGCACAGCTCCTTCCTCCCACCGGCGGCCACTGAGGAGCTGACCCAGTTTTAGTCGCTGGTATTTAGATGTTTAATGAAGATTAGCTAGTGCCCAGGGAGAGATTATTTAGAATTTCTAATTACTATTTGAATTATGAATGTGTGAGATGGATGGAGCTTGCGCTGCCACACACAGAACACCTAAAAAACCTGGTTTTCTGACAGCGGCATACTTGGTCCCTGCTTATCTTGCATGCACTAAAAATAAAGGAAAGAAAATCTAGCACCAGGGCAGATTTTCCAAGAACCTTGCTGGAGCAGTCACAGGTAGAAATGAAGCCTGTGACAGAAGCTACTGAGTCATTTCTTGTAGCAACCTCAGCTGACAGTAACTGAATGGGGGACAAATAAATGTGCGTGCAGGTATTCCACACTGTGGTGCTTTGAGGAAGAAAATACAGGCCTGGGCCCCGTGCCCTGCCAAAAGAAACAGAGTGAGAGGCTGCTGCGGTCCCAGAAACACTGTTCAGATGTACCTGATCAGATTTTAATTACTTTCCTGATAGCTGTTTCAAATACTAAGTCCTGGAGGAATGCAAAGGTACGAGCTGTGGGCAAGAAACATTCAGTAAGCACTTGCAATGTTGGGTGTGGCAGGGTGATCTGGCCACCTCTCCACCTCTCGTGATTGTGGGACCTGCCACATCCCCCCATCTTTGCTCTCCAGGGGCTTCCAGGTAAGAGAGGGCCAGGGTGTGGACAGTGGCGGAGGGCCAAGGCACTGCTGCTCCACCACAGACCTCCTCTGCAGCCCGGGGCTCATCACTGTCTTCGCAACCCCCTTTCCCTGCCGGCGGGGTTGCCGTGAAGGTGAGTACATGAAGGGTCAGTAGGCACTCGGGTGCTGCAGAAGGACGGGCGAAGCAAGGGGCGGGTAGGTCTGTGGGAGGAAGCTGGGGAATGATACAGACACGGACACTGAGACTCAACCTTCTTCTGATGCTTAAGTATCCGATCCTCCAGTTGCAAACTCCCTCCGGTCCTTTAGCGGGCCCTGGTAGCTTATTAGATACATGACATCATCCTGGCTCCCTTTCACCACAAGTCATTTGTTTCCAGCACTTCTGGTTTCAGTGAAAGCTTTCCTGGCACGGGGTACGATTCAATATCCTGCTTTTCTTTGTTAGGATGACTGGCAGGATGGAGCGGCAAGAAGGGTAACAATGTGCGTCCTGGGGGAAGGGCTCAGAAGAGCATCTTGAGAGAACCCAGGGGCTTTATTTTGGTTATTAAGGCCTCTGGTAACTGAAAGCAAACAATGTGCCAAACACTCTCTGGCAGAATTGGACTGAAACAAAAAGTCTCAAATCCCAGGCCAGCAATACCACTGCAAGGGCCTGCAAGAAGAAGACATTCACATGTTGGAAAGCACTGCTGGACCCTTTCCAAGACTTTCCAAATTGCACTACCCCCTAATGGCAACAGCAAAACCTGAATACCTGACATTGCAACACTGCTAGAGAAAGTAAAGGGGTTTCAAAGCGAGAGTTTGCTGCCTGTTTCATAAAGCCTGGTAGGGGGACTGCAGAGGACTGCCTCAGTTCCTGTAAGTACAGAAGTCCTGCTACCTTAAGGCAAGAAACACTATAAATTGCTTTTGAAAGCTCTCTGGTGGTGCATCCATTCACTGTGAGACAAGAGGACAAGAAACCTCAGAAGTGCCTCTATTGCATCACAGCAGGAGCCAGCCTGCTAGAAGAGCATCTGAGGTTCATGCTGTCTGTGATGAAGAGGAAGCTTGAGAGCTTTATCAAAATAGAATTTGCTCCCCCCAAAAAACAGCACAAGAGTGTGCAGGTCAGGCTTTCCCAGAAGATGCACAGCTTGAAAAGCTGTTAAGCTTCAGAAAGAAATAATAAGGAAGCAAAGCCTGAATGAAGGATGTAGGAGAACCATACACAAACCTGTCATTTATGTTCACGTCACTGCACTCATAGACCAGGCCTCCAACCTTCCTGTAATCATAATTTGGACTTACTTGAAAAATAGCATATAACAAGTAAAAAGTGCTCATGAAGTTTCTGAGCCATGGGGGTGAGGAAACTGTTATTCAAAGCAAGTTGAACACTTGATATGTGATCACAGACTGTGCTTGGGCTCCAGGAGGGCCCAAGCCATGACTTGGTGAAGAAAATGGGAGGAAGGAAGGAATGGACTGATAAACTGCCAAGCCAGGGGAAGGAAGTCAGTAGGGGTATGTCCAGGCTGCAGAGCACCCTGTATTTGCACCTCGTAGCTACATCCTCCCTGGCTCAGATCTTGCAGAATCTTTCCAACTAACCCTCCTGGAGGGATTGGGATAGAACGGCATTAAGGATGGGATGGAAAAGGCAGTGGAAAAGCCCATGAATATGGACTGGGCAGTGAGCAGTGAATGAGATGCCAGAATACAGATGCTCCTCAGAAGTGAGGTGCAGTAAAGCTCAGATGAGATCCAAAACCATTACCCCTGCCTCACTGGAGGGCTGGCAGCAGTGCATTTCTTTGGAGGGTGAGTATTTGTGCTTCCCTCTACCAATTACAGCCACCCTCAGTGAAGACAACTGCTGCTGCTGGTGAGTAAAAAGCAGATCAGCTTTGGCTAGAATGAAGCGTTTGCTTGGAGATGTCTGGGAAAACTGCATGAGGATTGATGAGCCCCTGCAGTCTCAGGACCACTGGATTTGCAGGAGAAGGGCTTCTGGAGAGACCCTTCCCTGAGCGTCTTGCTTTTGCAAGGAGATGAAGCTGTCCTTCCTGCCTGTTCTGACAGAACATCTGTTAGGAAGGCCTGGTAAGAAGTGAAGTGTCACTTCAGGCCAGGGCACACACCACCTTGCTGTGACAGTGGTAACACAGCAGGGAAGCGGTACTCAGCGTGTCTCATATAAGCAGATGTGTGCATTGTATGTGTTATAGCGTGTGCTTGTGCAGGCTACCTAGGGGAAGCTGTTACAAATGACAAATGCTTCACACTGAAGTAGGCTACTCCTTAGGAAAAAAGAGCAGCTGCTCCTGAGCCAATTTTTTTTTGGTGGTGGTTGCTTGTTTTTTGAGTGGGGTTTTTTTTTTTTGTGAGGGGGGGATTTTTTTTTGTACTAAAAAAGCTGAGACAAATGCAAAATCTTTGTTTTCACTCCACCAGATGAGCCCTGCCAACTTGCTCAGCCTAAAGGCACAGCTCAGTACAAGGCATAGGCAGGATCATGAGCTTAAGCAGTAACAGCTTCATCTGCTATTCTGTTCCTTCCTTGCAGTCACAATAATGAAATCCAGAGGGAATTAAAACCATTCTGGCTGCAGAGCCCATCACCCAGTCATTGTAATTTGGCCATGAAATAAACAACCACGGACAAGCAAGCACAATTAGCTAATAAGATCGGTGCTTCATCATAACTCCATTTTAAAGCAGGCTGCTGATAGAGTTATTTTGACACCAAAATAGCATCGCAGGAAATGCACATTCCCTGTAATTCATTATGTGTTCCATTAAGCAGCATTACAAAGAAGCTGGAAAGTGATTTTCATCATGGGCTGTCAGGGCGAGGAATTTCCCTGCAGAACACTCTGCCCAGACCTGCACTGACCACCAAATTTTCTGTGTCATACCCTTCCCCCAAGCACAGCCAGGGGTGCATAGTTACAAATGATATCTGCAAAGATTTTCGGCTGCCCTCAGCTCCCCCTCACGGACCTCAGCCGGGAGAGGCCTGTGGCTGTCCCGCTGCGCACTCAGGTCTGCAATGTCCGCCACAAACAACTCAGCCCGGTTCGACTCGGTGCGCGTCGAGCTGTATTTGTTCCTCTGGGGCACTACAGGCCTGGCTCTTTCTCCCTAAACACAAACATCAGGAAACCAAAGCGGCCATTCTGGTTCCACTGCAGACCATGTCAGTGAGATCCTAGAAAACAGAGCTTGCTGGGGCTGCTGGGTCTCACTAGGCGCTCAGAGCTCACCAGGGAATCTAATTTAATGCCCCGGCGATGTGCCACTGCTTCCCACGGCGTGCACAAGGGCACGGTGCTCCCTGGGCTTGGAAGCCCCCCAGTGATGGTGCTTCCACTGTCCTGATGAGACCGAGCTCAGGTCTCAAACATGAAATTACAATTTTCGCCCCCCTAGTTTCTCCTGCAAGAGCAAGCTGCTCCATGTTGGATCTATTCTAGGCCTCTAACAAGCCAAGAAAGGGCATTTTGTCTCCTGAGAGACCATGGAATGAAATCTTTCACCACCAAATTAATCCTGCTGCAATGAAGTCTCCAATCTTCCCAGGCACCTCCTGGACCTGCTTCTGTTCAGGGCAGCTCTGTTCTGGGATGAGCCGTGGTGGGTGGTGCGACTTTAAAGGACCCTTCCTGTGACCCGTTGCCCCAGTCCCGTCTGCCACCTCAGCCTTCTGAGAGTGGGCTCCTTGCTGTGCCCAGGCCTGCTCCGTGGTTTGCTGCCTCCTCAGCTGAAGGACTACTGCAAGCTTGATGACCTTCTGACAGATGTTAATGGGGGTGGGGAGGTGGGGTGTCCGAGGTGGGGTGTCCCACCTCCCTCCCCCTCCTCCTCCAAGGGGTTTGCTGACTCATGTCATCCTTTCTTCCCCCGCTGCAGCCTGTGGCCCAAGCACCTGGTGTGACTCCGGCGCTGGGCACAGCCAGCCTATGAGCGCGGCGAGGAGCAGGAACAGATAAGCAGCACGCCTGCCGACTGGCCCAGCCCGCAGTCAGGAGATGGTGCACAGGGCTCTGACTGGCATTGCTGGCACCTGGCCTCCCCACCGGCTCCTGTCTCAGAGGTTATTGCTCTCCAGAAAGGCAGCAGGAAATCAGCCTTGGGGGCAAAGGTGATCTGCGTGCCCTTTTTGTTTTAGTTACGGTGCATGTATGACAGTCAGGACACCTGTTTCATGGTCCCTGGCTTCCTGTGCTTCAGGAGAGTTTAGCATGCCCAGCAATAATGGGTTTTTTACCGCTGCCAATCTTCCTTTGCCATGCAGACAGACTTCCCTGGAAGGCAGAGGAAGTTAAGGGGTTGGATGCACCAGCCATTGCTGCTCTCCTAGGGGGACACACAAACATCTGCCCCACTGCCTTCACAGAGGTGCAGAAATGTAACTTCAAATCCTTTTGCAATTTTCTTCTTGTCCTCGAGGCTCACATCTGAATCACCCTTCTTTACCTTGCCTCAATCACTGTGGGCCTGGTTTTTATTCTGGTCTTTGAACATACAGGAGATCCTGACACCCCAGGTAAAACTCAGCGTGTGCTTCTGCTGTCCATATGCTCAGCTGCTTTCCTGCTCCCTGTCTGCCTTAACCCCTCTTCTCTTCTCCCACACTCTCACCCAAACACCACCCAGTTTGTGCCGCCTCTGATTCTCTGCCATCCTCTGTGGTTTTCCAAAACCAAGCCCTCAGGCTCAGCCTTGAGCACCACATATGACTCCCACCTCCGCCACCTAGACCTTCCCTCCAGGACACCTCTTCCAGCTCAGACCTGAGGTGTCACATAGCCATGGATGTTCACCCTGACTCCCGCTCCAGCGGTCTGATGAGGAAAACATTCCTCATCTTTTGCCCGCTATCTCTGTCCTTTGTCAAGCAAGATACCAAATTTTTCTGTCCTACAGTTTTAACATCTGTTGGAGAAAGAAAATGGAAGCTGCCTCCATTCTGCAGCTCTGGCTTGCCCCAATAACTTCAGCAAAGGCAGGCCAGTGGACAGTATCTTCAATCCTCTTCCTTGCCTTTGATAAGATCGGTTGATCACCACACAGTTCTGCTGTTTTAAGCTTTAATCTCCTTGCTTTGCAGTTCAATGCTGGCAACAGAGACCAGGGACTTTGGCTACCTCCTTGCATACCCGTACTAATGGTTCCTGTCTCCATGTAGGTGGGTCATTGTGTATCACTTGGTGAACCAGAAGTCCTGGTTTACTGGTGGAATTTCACCTGCACTTGGCTCTGCCACCCCTCCCCACCCTTAATGGCACTGGAAGCTGAGTGGTGAACAGGAATGCACTTTCAAGTGCTTTTAAACATCTCACCCTAAAATGATTTGAACAAGGATGCAAAAGCCTTATGTGTGGTGGGTTTTATCCTCATCATTCAAGTAGCATTTAAGGGAAAGTGCTAGAAACAGGGTCCCTTGCTGGCACACCAGCTCCAGTTCAGGTGACACACTGAAGAGACTCACACAGATTTCCATGGGATTTCACTGCAGCTTTCACCTGAAACCCAAGAACACCCTGAAGTGAGAAGCATTCGCAGTACCTGGCATTTTTTAACCAAAACTTCCTTCAGTTAGTGACATCAGCAGAGTATAGTGCCACGTATTGCTACCCTCCTCTCCTCTGAGAGACCACAGCTGGAGGGTGGGAGACCCCCTATGAACACAGGCACACGGACCAACATATATGCAAGCTCTTCTAATGGCAGTTGTGTCCCAGGTGAAGACAGGGATCTCATGTCTGAGCAAAACTGCGATCACTTCAGAAGAGAAATGATCCCAGTAAAAAATCCTCTTTTTTCTCCTCCTGGCTGGCTGCAGGGCTTCTCAAAGTGTGGTTTTAAATGCCTGCCATTGATCAGCAAGCTACCCATTTGGCCAGCTGACCAGCAAATAGTGGGCTCCTCAAGCCAGGCACATCCAAATTGCCTTAGTAGCAGGCAGAGGCTTCTGTGAAGAAAGGCATCCACAATTCACAGATCCTTTCTTGAGCACCAGAACAGCCTGCCTTCCATTGCAGGTTTCTGGCAGCAGTTGTGGTTTTCTAAAGGAGCACATCATGGAGCTTCACCATGGAGCTTCACTGATCTGGGCAGCCATCCGGCCCTGCGGTGGGGGCCTGCAGAGCGTGGGATGTCTCTGACTGCAGCAGGGCTCATCCTGTCTGAGAACAAACAGGCAGACACTGTGGGGAAGAGAAACATGTCTGCTTGGCCACAGGTTGTGCATGAGGACAGGGTGCACCTATCTCTTCCTCTGCATGTGAGTGCTGGTGGAGTTGGATCTGTCTGTCCTTGGGAGGAAGGTGTGGGGCTGTTAGCCACACTCCTCCACTCCTCTGGCTTTCCCACCATCCACAGCGTGCCAGAGAAGAGCCATGATTGCTGCCCACACCACGGCCCCCAGTTCCACTGCGCCCAGCCTGTGGTCTCTGTGCGCCCAAGAGCTTCCTCCCGTGCACACCCTCCGGACCCCACCAGCCGGTCTGGCAAAACCAGCAGGTAAAAGCGGCGGGTCCCGCACCACATTTGGGGTTAGAGCCTTCCCTGCCAGTCAGGGATGACAGGGCGGCAGCCCTCGCTCTCCTCCGGGCAGGCAGACTGATGAAGACACAGTGCCATCAGCTGGGCGTTTGCAGCCACCGGCCTGACACGGAGCCCAGGCAACTTCCCTTCATCCAACCACATCCCTTGTCGCCTGACAAGCTCTTTGCAGCGAGCAGTGCACTGAGAGCATAAGCCTGCCCTAGGCGAGGGGGGCAAATCAGACTGCAGCACAAAAACACTGTATTAGGAGGTCTTGAGCCCATTTAGAGGACAGAGGCTAATGCTTGCAGCGAAGCAGCTTTAGGGAGCCTTTCTCACATCCTTCAGGGTGCGTCCCTGCTATCCACAGGTATCTACTCACCGCCTGAAGGCAGGCACGGCCTTCACCCTCTGCTCCTCTTTCCCCCTCTGCTCTGCCCTGGTGAGGCCGCACATGGAATGTTGTGTCCAGTTCTGGGCCCCTCAGTTCAAGAAGGGCAGAAGCTCCTTCAGAGTCCAGTGCAGGGCCACCAAGATGATGAAGGGAGTGGAACACCTTCCTTGTGAGGAAAGGCTGAGGGAGCTGGGCCTGTTTAGCTTGGAGAAGAGGAGACTGAGGGTGACCTCATTAATATCTATAAATATGTAAAGGGTGAGAGTCAGGAGGACAGAGCCAGGCTTCCTAGCTGAAGGTGTAGTGCTGTGTTTCAGATTTAGGGTCAGAGTAATGTTGGTGACACACCGATGTTTTGGCTGTTCCTAGGCAATGTTTACACCAAACCAAGGACTTTGCCGCTGCTAGTACAGCTCCACCAGTGAGAAGGCTGGGGGGGTGCACAAGAAGCTGTGAGGGGACACAGCTGGGACAGCTGACCCAAACTAGCCAAAGGGATATTCCATACCTGTATGACGTCATGCTTGGTATGTAACCTGGATAAAACTGGATGGAGGCTTAGACGACAGCTTGAGAACCCGCAGTAGTGGGTGGTCAGCAACTGTGCCACACATCACTTCTTTTGTATGTACTATTACTATAATTGCAATAATTATTATTATTTTCTTATTTTTCCATCATATTAAACTGTCTTTATCTCCACCCACAAGTTTTACCTTTTTCTAGTTCTCTCCCCCATGAGAGAATTTTTCTTTTACCTACTAAACTGTCTTTATTTCCACCCACGAGTTCTCTCACTTTTACTCTTCTAGTTCTCTCCCCCATCCCACTGGGGATGGGGGGGAGAGGGGCAGTGAGTGAAAGGCTGTACGGTAGTTCTAGCTGCCTGCTGGGCTAAACCACAACACGTGCAAAGAAGCTCTTTTTCCTCTGCTTTTTCTCCTGCTGTTGCCTCTGCTTCTCCCTGGTTTATCTCCTGGACTCTACCGATCTTCCTTCTTCTCCTGGTTGGCTGCAGGGCTTCTCAAAACCAGGTTTTAAAACGTGAAGTGACTGCTGGACTGTGTGGCTCTGGGCCAAGCCTTCACAGGCGGTGGGCAAGAAAATGTACTTGTTCGCTGCTTTCTGACATGGGTCAAAGCTTATCCCAGTAAGTGTGAGAGAAGCACCTTCCGAAACTGTCAAAATGATGTGAAGAATGCAGCCTTCATCTTCATGGGTGGGTGACCCCTGAGCAACACACTTAACTTTCTTTTCATGTAGTGGGCTGTTTCTTCCCACCAGCTCTCATGAGCTCCCCCCTTGACTCCACTTTATTTGAGAGGTGCATATGGGCATACCCTGCCTTCTCAGATATATTCTGTTTCCTAAAGACCTCCTCTCTCTCTCTCTCTCTCTCTCAGAGTGGGAAGGGAGGTGGAGAAAGAAAGAAATTCAGTACAGTCAGGCAAAACTGAAGGCCAAACTCAACAGAATTGGGTCTTTGTGAAATTTACTTCCCCCAGCAGAAAGAGTCATTAGTAGTACAACAAAATTAGCAGTGGGGCAGGGTCCCAGAGGTGGCGCAAGCCTGGTGCAGTGCCAATGCACTGACATGCTTGCCACAAGAGAGCTGGTACCAGCTCTGCCTGCTGTCAACAGAACTGTTTTTACCAGGCTGGAATGCTCCCTTGTATTACTCCTACAGCTTATGTATTTTTATGTAAGGCCACTTCCTGGGATGAATGACTGTTTTCTTTCAGTCCTACTTATCATGAGCTCTGTGACAATCTGAGGCACTTAAGAGGTATTTTCTGTAGCCTGAAGTGTACCCAAAAAGTGCACAACCCACCTCATGGGTTTTACTATCAGCCTGCTGATCTGAACAGGCCCATCACCCAGGGCAGTGCTGCGAGCATCTCTGTGATACATCTGGCACCACAGCATCGGGTGGGAACCAGGGGTTTAGGAACCTGCCCCAAGGGAAGTACACTCTGGCACTGATGTTTGGAGGAGCTGACTTAAACTACGGGTGCGGGGTGGTACGTGGTATTTGTGGGAGGGTCACGCACAGGAGCAATACTGAGAGTATTGAACTTGAAGGTATGGGAATAAGAAGCAGGAAAGGAAACAAATGTGGAATTTAAAAGCAAAAGTTACTCTGGAGGAGAACACAAGGTATGATTTTCTTTCGTTCTTTCAGAAAATTTTTAAAGCAGGCTTTGGGGCACGGGCTGATAATAACCTGAGGACATGTAGAGTGCCAGGAGCACGTACAGGCCCTTTCACAAAAACCACAGGACTAATCTGCATGGGGTAGGATATGTAGGTCTTCTGGAAGAGGTTGTGGTTCAACAGCAGACTGGCAATACTCCCCTCCCTGGGCTACAGGATCTGCAGCTGGGGAGCCTGTTGTGCACCCCTTGCCTGCCTTGCTAACCTGTGCTCACAGAAGTCAGGTTTCTACACAGGCAGACAGCAAAACCTCCAAATCCAAGTGCTATGGGTCATCAAGGAGATGCTCTCTGCTATGTTTCTCTCTTCTTCTTTTTTTTTATTTCCCATCTTCCTACTCAGAAAAAAACAAACAAGGCTTGAAATCCAGGCTGCATGGAGGGAGAGGCAGCCAGCACAGGCACTTTACCTGGTGCAGGACATGTCCTTAATAGATTTGGGCTGCAAGCTTTTCTGTAATAGTGATGACATCAAGTTGCAGCTGGGGTGTAAAAGGTTTCACCTTGCCTAGCCTGACTTACCGAGTACCATGTGGCCATGGTGGTTTTTACATGAATTACACTAAACTCCTTTCCTCCCTCCTTGCAATTCAGTGCAACCAAAGGCAGATTCACCACTGATTTACGGTGCTTTAAATAAGGAAAATATTATTTAAGCAGCTTCCAAGCCTCGGTTGATACCTTATTTACACTGGCATGAAAGTACCATTAAACAAAGAACAATTCAAATCTCAGTTCTTTTTTTGGTTCTAATTCTATTAAAAAGAAAATAATAAAAGCCTTAGTGTGTATAAAACCAGCAATGCAGTTGGTTTTAATGTGCATTCCAGGGGAGGAAAATCAGTTGTTCAAATCTCAGAACACATTTTACTCTCCTCCCTTTCTAACTGGAAAGCTACTAAGAAAATTAATCAAAAAATCAAAGCCGTACTTTGCTGAGTATATGTGTGTAACACACAGTACTTATCTCAAAACAATCTGTGTGCCCATTTTAATTCTATGGCTGCAGAGCCTGCTGAAACAATAAGGCCAATTTGATAGTCACAGCCTTCTCTGCATGCACACAAATAAAACCTCACTGTGTTTCCTACAGTGCAGTAACTGATTCACAGAACAGTGGGAAAGCCTGTTTTCTTCTGCCCACTGTCCTCTGTTCCTGAAACAATGCAGCAGACTCTTAAGAGAGGCGCACCTATACCGTTTAGGGAATACCAGGGGTGTTTTAATAAAAATGTCTCAGTTTAGTTCTTTAAATGCAGCTAATATTTTGTTTCCAAGTAAAAAAAAAATAAATAAAACCACTTTGTAAGTTGCTAGTGGGGAGAAGAAAACTGCAGAAACCTTATTTTCATGATAGAAACACTGCAGTAATTACATTTGATATAACTGTAGAATATTCTGAGTTGGAAGGGACCTATGAGGTTCATCGAGTCGCGCTCCTGGCCATCGCTGGACTGACTTCTGAGGCTTTGGTTTTCATCAAGGTAAGGATGTGATAACCAAGCACTGCAGGAGCAGCACTGCCACAGTCTCTTAGCCCGTCCACAGTGACTCCCTGTCAAGCCCTGGGTGTGTGTGGCCCAGGAAAACCCTCTTCTCCAGGCCTGCCATTTTCTGGTAGCTTGCTGGGGGGGAAGGCTGGGGAAATCTTGACTGTTCTTAGGTGATTGTTCGGGCAGGCCAGGTCCCACACACCGAGGCACCCAGCCTCCTCTGCTGCTCCACCAATCTTCCTCTCACTGTCTGGTTCTGCTGGTGGTTTCTGACCTTCTGCTCAATAAGCACAAATGGGGTCCCAGGTTGCTGGTGGGAGTGAATTAGCTGCCCTGGTTTTTAAGATGCAAAAAGGCAGCTTTTGCAAAATAAGAGGTCACAGTGACTTTGAGCTGCACAAGGAGAGGGGTTAGTTGATGCCAGAGACACACCAAGCAACTCTGATGTCTGTATTAGTTGACCCAGGGTCCAGCCCTTCTCAAAGCCAGCACAAAGCAAGTATACTGTGTTACAAAGGCCATTCATGGCCATCTTCCTACCTTCTTATTTTGCTAGTTTGGTTTCTCAGAGTTTTACTACCAGTATTTACTACTTCCAAGCCTTCTTCTACACAGAAATGTAAAAACCAGCTGCTTCCTCCTCACACAATACATAGATGTATCTGGCACTGGAGATAAATCCAAGTATTGCAGTTCAACTATTATTTGAAAAAGTACAAAAATAGCATAATCTTATACTTGGAGATGGAAAAAATTATTATTAATATTTTCACTTTCAAAAGTTTCAAGGTAGTAAGCATGACTAGGAGGTAGCCAGGAGCTGGTTGTCTAAATCTTCCTTTACACTTCAGGTGTTAAACTGTGAGGAAGCAGTTCCAGAAGAAAGGTGCTCTGGGTCAAAGTCCTTCCTAAAATTTGTAGCCTCTGTTTTAAAGACAAATTTGACTTATAGATGTGTCTAATTTACCATCCTGTATGGAGACAGATTAAATCGAAATGTTACTTGTATTATTCTGTCATTACCCAAGCCAGTCTGTTCTTGTTTAGGAAGCATTTCTTCCTCTTCCAACTTCTTGCCATTGTTTCCTTTGAGTCTTCTTCCTGTCACTTGCCTTTTGGGCCTAAAATAGGCTGAGAGACTACACTTCAAAGATACCATCTACCCCCTCTAGCAGCCTGCTGGCTGGCATGAGCCTGCTGGCTCATGTTAGCTTAGCCACCATCTGCTTGTAAGGCACCCTATCTAACAGGGCTCCTGTCCAGAAGGCAGGTTCCCATAGCTTGCCAAGGATCCATGCACATTCCTGCCACGCTCTCTGGTTTCCCAGTGAATAAAGCATTACTGGGTTCCTTTAGGGACAATATTAATAATCTGAAATATTTCTTCTGGCCGGTCCTTTCTCTTTTAAAAATCATGGTAAGAAAAAAAAAAGAACACAAAGAACTCTAGAGAAAATCTGCTTGGGTAGATATTTTGTTGCTCCATTCATGTTCACAAGACTGCTGAAGGAACCCATAAAGCCCTGGAATTATTTCCTTTACATTTGCAGTTTTGAAATGAGAAAGCATATAGGCAAGATGTGTGGTTGAATTTTTCCACATAATCCAGACCTGGAATTAAAAATTGGGCTCATGACTTCAGAAATCATTTTAATCACATTGCAAAGGGTTTCAGAGCCAAATGTGGCCCTTCTTGAAGCTGGTGTTACTGGCCCCCTGGGTGTATGATCACAGGCACTACTTCTGAGCCAGATTACAACTTCTCTCCCAGGCAGAGACATTAAAAATCCTTTTGAATTTTAGAATTTGTGACCAAACAGTTTGGGGAAAACAGCACTCATGCCTCTTAGACTTTATGTATGGAGTTATGCCCGTTGCAAGTCTCCCTAAGAAGTTCTGTTTAGAAATGCAGGCACCAAGTTAATTTTAAGAGTCATAGCTGTCTTCTTGAAAAGTCACAGCATGTTTTTTACCCTTGGGAAAATAGGATAGTTAAGTCCTGTTCTGAAAGGATGTCATGAAGAAGCTGAAAATATTCTCCAACTTTGAAACCCCTTGCTGCCAGTCTGGTATGAAACTGGAAGGATGTATCCGAAGGCAGGGTGGCCAGAAGGGAGCAGTCCCAGTTATCACACAGTCCTACAGCTTTCCCTTTTGCCACCACCAGTATACGTTTCCCAGCATCTGCAGGCTGCCAACTTCTGTAGCAGTAGCCATGCCCTGCACTCTGTACTGTCTGAAACCATTCCAAGAGATTTTTGGGGCCTCTTTTAGCCCAAGTTTGTTGGGGCTTTCTATTCAGGGCCAGGAAAATCTGCAGGTGTACAAGTCAGAGCCAGCAGGCATGTCCTGGACCCAGCAGTGGGTTGGTTTTTTTTCCTGAGGGTGTAAAAATCCTTGTCTCCTGTTAGCCTGGGATGTGGCCTAATCAGACACAATTTTTATTCCTCTTCTTTCAAACTAAGCTTTCAAGTGGAACAAGCACAAGCTGTGGGTGTTAACTGGAACAAGTAAGATTATCAGGTACCTGGAAGACACAACGAATGTGCAAACTGCAAAGGCCAGGCAGTGCCAGGTACTCTAGCTCCAGGAGACCTCTGGACTGAGCTGGGAAGACTGGAGCAACACCACTTGGCAGGTAGCAGCACCTCGCCCTGCGTTTGTACAGCACGGCCACCGCAGAAGTCCAGACCATGGCAAGGCTGGGCTGCCCGAAGAGACGCCTTCAGGGGTAGGTGGCAGAGTCTCCAGGCGCGGTAAGTTCCCGCCCTGGCAGCAGGCTCCTGTTGCTGCGGGCCTGGTGTGAGAAGCATCGCTTTTCAGTGTCAACACAGGGCTCAAAGCTGCTGTGAGACCGCCAGGCTGCACTTCCACCCGGCGGATGCCTCACGGCCTTACCTCCGCCAGGCGCCACGGTGACATCCGTATCGCTTCCCAACACCGCGCTGAGGCTGTTTGCATTCTTTTCAAACACCGGGTCAGCGAGCCTGGGACGCCCCAGCTCACCGGTACAGACACCACAGCACGCTGAGGCACCTCACTGCAGCTCTCCCCTGCTGCACGGGCACCTAACGCCCCGGGTAAGGGCACAGCCTCCCGGCGACACGGCACAGCGGGACTGCGCTGGGCCCCGGGGCCTGTCGCTCCCAGCCCCGCAGGTCGCCGAGGGGTTCGGGGTGCCTGTCTTGCGGAGCTCGGCATCGGGGTAGGCCGAGCCTGCTCCTGCCTGCTGCCCGGGGCGCTCCAGCCCCCGCGTCCCGGCCCACGAGCGCAGGGGCCGCCACAGGACACCTGCCACCCCCCTGCCACCACACCCCCCCCCCCCTCGCACCCGCCACTCCCAGCGCAGCACCCCCGTGGGAGCGCCGCTCGGCCGCCGGCTCCCACTGCGCATGTGCATAGGTTCCTCCACGGGCGGGGAGAGGAGGCGAGGCGAGGCGCGGCGCACGTGTCGCCGGCGTGCGTGAAGGGGGAGGGAGGGGAAGGGGCTGCGGAGCGCGCACGCGGCGTGGCCCCATCCCGGCGCGCATGCGCGGGCGGCGGCCGATAACCGATCATCTCCGCGGCTGGGCGCTGCCGCCGGTCTTGGCATCGCCGCCTCCCTCAGCATGGACGAGCAGCGAGTGAGTGCCGGTGGCGAGAGCCTCTGCCTTCGCGTTGGGCCGGGCGGTGGGGGGAGGCGGGCTTGGCCTCCCTCGCCTGGCGCTGCCGCTGGGCTGCTGCGGTGCGCGGGCTGCGGCGAGCGGCTGCTGCTGCGGGGAAGCCGCCGGGGAGGCGGGCGGGCGGGCGGGGCGTTCCCTCGGCGCGTCAGGGTTGCCCTGGTGCTCGGTCTGGCGGCGTGGGGAGAAGGGCGGGGGCCGGCGAAGGTTGTGGGAGAGCGGGAAAGGCGCTCCCCCCCGCCCCCCGGGGTGCGGTGAGAGTTTCGGGGGTCCCCTCCCGCGGAGAGGCGCGGCGGCGGCCGCGGGGCCCGCCCAGCGCGGGGGCTGCTCCGTGCCTGCTTGCTTCGGGCGCTGGCGCCGCGGTTGATGCGCCTTAATGACACAGGGCTCTGGTGTAGAGCTCTTTCACGTTGTGTATCCCTGTCAGAAGCAATTACGGCGCGTACACAGGCCTTTCTGTTTTGCGGCCGTGTTACCCTGTGTTGAAGGGAGCCAATTAATAAAAAGAGTTTTATGGTTTGTTTTTTGTGGGGTTGGTTTTTGGTGGTTTGTTGGTCTTGTTGGTTGGTTGTTGGGGTTTTTTTTATTATTATTCTTTTCTCCTATGGCTGCTGTTCTATAATTCTCTCCTTCCTTTTACTTGCTACTTACCCCCTCAGGGAAATCACCGGGGAGCAGAGATGTGCCTGGCCAAGGGCTGGGCTTTCTAAAAGTGATACCCTCTGCAAAATGTTCTGACTCAGCCCTTTGGCTTTCAGTCTAGCAGTCCAAAAGTGCTTGTGTTACTGTCTCTGCAAAGACTGCGTTCTTTAGCTTGGGAGCTGGTTTGTGTGTAGGGTCTACAACTAGTCCTACTAATGTCTTGAAACTTCCAGATCACAGAAGTTTGCTGGTTTAGTTGTTGGCATGCTGACGCTTCCTTCTCACCTATGCTTGCAATGCCATAAATTGTGCTTCTGGTGGGTACTATGTGAGCTTGAGTCTGCCTGCCTTTGCCAGCTTTATGTGGGATTAGTCTCTCTGAGAAGGAGTAAATGAGGGCTGCAGCTGTTGTGGGTGCTCTAGGTAGATGTTCCTGTGTGGCATCATTGACTGTATTTGAATTTCAGTGCTGCCCAGAGATTCTGAGTATGACAGTGGAAACTGCAGTTGATCTTGTATTTTACAGCACTTTGTTAGTTTGCCATCATCACCTACATTGGTTTAAGTACACCTTCAAAGCATGACACTTTTAATGTGTGGACAAGTGCAGGAGTTTAAATTAATGGATGCTAAGTAAGTATGTCCTCTTGTTGGAAATTAGATCTGCACATGAAAGTTAGTGCAAGACAAGATTTTGTCCTAGGCCAGAGGCTGCTTTAGAAACACTGTGCTACATAAGGCTTCAGTAGGATCTAGATCAAATTGAGAACTTACTTCTCAAGCAGAACTGATACAACACTTCATCAGGATTTACTCTAACGTTTATGAGGTGGCCATCTGCTTCAACATGTGCTACATGATGTTAGTTACTAGCTATTCAAAGAAGGCTGTATTGTTTACTTTTATATGCTTCTGGCAAGGCTTCAAGCCACTACCTGTTGCAGGACTTTTTCATATCCTTGTGTGTTCTTCATCCCTCGCACATCCACATTATTGCTTTAGGAATGCCTGTTTTCCACAGAGGGTGTATTAGATTCAGAGAATAAGAGTAGGACTAGTAAAAGTGAAGAGCAGTATTGAAACTCAGTGATAGCAGCAAAAATTACTTCTGTAAAAAAACATACCATCATGTTTTGAAAATTAATTTGAAACTGGTTTCATGTAATACATGCTAGCCAGAGAGAAAGCTAAAAGAAAAATATTTGTAATAGGATTCTACAGAATACTGCATCCATCCATGGGCAACAGAGTTCCTTCAGTGTACAAATACCAAGGAGTGTTGCTGAGCTTGGTGCTGTTGTAATGCTTTTGTGGAGTAGAATGTAAACCTCAACTGCTGCTTACACTGTTAATTTTTAGCACCCTTTGTTATGTGCAATTGTAGAGACTTTTCTGAAATTCTCATTAAAAGAAAAAACAGAAACAGTGCAGGGTTCTGAATTTTGCATGTGTCTTAGATTTTCTTCCAAATGTACCATTTATTACATATTAATGATTAGAAAACATTATATGTTAGTAACTCCTGAAACTTTCTGTTTTGGTAGCTTCTGCATCAGTGTTTAAGAAAAATTCTATATACTGCTGGTAGATATGTTTAGGCCCCTTGCATCAGCATGTGTAGGAGGTGTCTAAACTTGTTTGAGCTTGGCCAAACCTGATTTGGAGAAATTGGTAGCTTGGTTAAGAGGAGCTGTACTGGTCCCTGTTGGGTCAGTTGACTTAGTAGGTGTAGTGGAAAGCTGTGTTTGACAGCTATCTTCCAGTTGCGTTGGGAAGGTTTGACATGCTTTGACAGTATGTCCCTAAAAAACCCAAAACATTGTTTGGTACTACGTACAAGAAGACTAATTTTTATTTTTTTCTCCCATGTGGTGCAACTGAGTAAGCCTTAAAATCCTAGCTGAAAGAGGATTGGGAGTTTTCTTGCTCATCCAAATTGACAGTTGGGTTTATAGGATCTAAGGCTTAACTGTGGGCTGTCTGACATGGGGAAACAATTGCCTTTGGTCAGTAGTGACTGCAGAAGCAGCTGGTTGGACAATGGCATTTCATCTGCCATTCTGATGCGTACAAAATTGTCTTTAAACATGTTTGTTTTTATCCAGACAATGAAAAGATTCTGTAATGAAGGAATCAAGACTTGCTAAACTCTTTGTTTCTTCAAGATGCCAGTCTGGTCTTGTTTCCCTTCCTCAGAGTCATAATTTCAGTCACTGCTAGTCAGTCCGTTACAGGTTTATGTAAGACCATCACGATGCCGGTGGTAAAAGCAGTAAAATTTCACTTTCCTCTGCTCGTCATTTAACTTTGAGCATGACACTGCACAAAGAGGCTGGGGTACTAGAAATGTATCACTGCAGATTCATGGCAAACTGCCTAGGAAGATATCAGGAGAAATGGGTACAAGCATGGCACAGGACAGGTGAAGAGATTTCTTGCAGGGAATGTAGCGTCAAGGTTTGATGTTGATGTTGTAAAGGGGTAAAATACGTTTTCTTGCTTTTAGCAAACAAACGTGATCTGAGTAAGAACTAGTTGTTAAGAAATTTCTTATGGAAAGGACATCTGCAACGCCGCCTTGGTGGTCTGGGTATTTTTAAGGTGTGCTTACTAGCTCTCCGTACCTCTGTTTCCTCAATGCTGTCAAGTAACAAAGTTAAGCTCAACAACTTGAAATGATGATTAATAATATCTTAATTAAAACAGGGTGGGTTTTTTCCGTACTATTAAAGAGCCAAATCTAACACCTTAGTCAGATTTGTATCTAGAAATTATCATCAACCAGCCTGAATTAAATAACAGAGAATTCTTCGTTACCTCCTTGCCCTGTCCTTTATTTTTACCTACATACACTGATGTGCTCTGGGCTTTAGTTCTTCAACTTGACTTAATTTTATGTACCTGGCTCTGCTTTTTTTGTCCAGTTCTTATGATGTGTGACTGACTACTTTACAAAACTGGACTTGGTAGTCTAATTTAAAAATGCATTTTGTGCTTGCTAGTTCTGCCTGCCTACTGTGGTTTGTCAGCCGGTGATGCAAGTGGGTAGCCCAGCCTAGGTGATTTTGGGGGCGGACGTAGCAAAACACATTAAACGGTGCTGAGTCCTAAAGCAGGGTCCCGGTATGTCTGTCAGTCAGCCGCCGAGGGGGGCTGCTTCGGTGCCGGCCGGCCCCGCCGTTTTCCCGAGGCAGGGGGAGCAGAAGAGGCTATAGCCGCTGCCGAGGCCTGGTCGTTGCCAGGGCAACGGCGCCCACCCCCACGCCTCGGGAGCGCCGGGAGCAGCCCGCAAGCAGTGAGCGGCGCGGGCAGGGCCTAGCCATGCTACCAGCTACTGGTGGATGAGAAGCTCAACGTGAGCTATCAGTGTGTGCTTGCAGCCCAGAACACCGACAGTGTCCTGGGCTGCATCAGAAGCGTGACCAGCAGGTCAGGGGAGTTGATTCTGCCTGTCTGCTCTGGTGACATCCCACCTGCAGTACTGCAACCAGCTCTTGGGTCCCCAGTACAAGAAAGATTTTGAGCTGCTGGGGCGAGTCCAGAGGAAGGCCACAAAAACGACCAGAGGACTGAAGTGTCTCTGATATAAGGACAGGCTGAGAATATTGAGCTTGTTCAGCCTGGAGAAGAGAAGGCTCTGGGGAGACTTTTTTTAACAGTCTTTCAGTACCTGAAGGGGGCTTACAGGAAAGATGGAGAGGCACTGTTTGTCAGGGAGTGTTGTGATAAAACATGGGATAATGGGTTTAAACTAAGAGGGCAGATGTCTGTCAGATAATAGAAATTCTTTACTATGAGGGTGGTGAGACACTGGAGCATGTTGCCTAGAGAAGTTGTGGCTTCCCCTTCTCTGGGATTGTTCAAGGCTGGGTTGGATGGGCCTCTGGGCAACCTGGTCTAGTGGAGGGTGTCCTTGCCCGTGGCAGGGGGGTTGGAACTGGATGGTTTTTCAGGTCCTGTTCAACTCAAACCATTTTACGGTTCTATGATTAAACTAATAACTGAAGATCGTTAGTTTAATGGAATGTGTCTTAGATCTTTGATATTCTTTCTCTTGTCTAACAAAATGCATTTTCTGATCCCATCAGAATAGGAGTTGAATTCACCACAGCTGGAATGCGTATGATGAATTTCCATTTATTTTGAAATGGTTAAAAATGGTTCTTGTATGATTTCTCACACTTGTTTTTGTAATTCTAGGAAACTCTGGAAAGGATTGTCTCTACTCTAGCAATCAAAAATGATGAAATTCATAACTTTATTGACACGTTGAACCATACAATAAAGAATGTTCAGGTATATATATATATTAAAACTCAAAAGTTGTATCTAAGAGGGGAGCAACTTTCTAGTTTTGCCAGTCCCTTAACTGTTTGGGTAGTGTGTGGGGGTAGGACTATGAGAATTGAGTTTAAAATTTATATTCATGTTGGAACCAAATAGAAGAACATAGTATTTTTTAACTCTGTCTCTAGCTGAAAGGTACAGTGGTTTTGCTGTACACACATTTTAGGACTTGATTTGTATGAAAGACAATCTGTGTTTTGATGCAAGATGTCAAACTCCTGTTAGTTGCAAGTAGTCTCTCTTTTTTCAAACTTCTCGTCTCTTGGCAGACTGGAAAATGGGACCGTTGTGATACTTGAGAGAAAATACTCTGCTCTTTCTCTTTTTAGTAGTCACAAACTGTTGGGCTTAATTTAGGCTTAATTTTTAGAACATCCTTTAGCCTATCAATAAGCCATAACTTGTGTTGTGTTAGCTGAGCTAAGTTATCTGCAGAAATGAAAATCATCCATCAGATCTTAAAGCTGGCTTCTTCAGTGCAGTTTTTAGTATCAGGTGCAGTACTTTTGTATGCAGCTGGATAACTATCCCCTTACAAACATGTAGCTATCCATATATAATTGTGAGAGGGAGATGAAGGCCTCTGGCATGGAACAAATTTGCCAAGTATATTGGTTCTGTGCAAGTTTGAGGGTTGCGGTAATTTCATGGATTTCAGTTTTCAGTGCCCTGGTGTGCAGTCTGCTTAGGTGGTGTCCATCATTCGTAATGTTTTCCCCTTTTGATGAGGTGAGGAGCAGTAACAAGGTATCTAGTGGTCATGAGAGACCATGTTTGGGTAAACAATATGACTAATCTGTGTTGTTGCCAGTATAGATTGCAGTAGTTTCGATTCTCTTCTCAGATAAACTCTTCTAATGCAATCAGCGAGTTGGATGAAGAATTTGATGGTCTATATTCTATATTGGATGAGATGAAGGGAACTATGTCCAACACAATTCAGCAAGAAGAGGCTCGTAAGATTAAAGCTCTGCAGGTAACTATAAGTCTGTAAATATTTTGCAGCTGAGTAGAAGCAGATTTAAACTGCTATTTTAAATCTCAACTGAAATTGAAATTTTTATATTGTTGCAAGAAATGCAGCAAGTATGAACTAAATGTTTTCTTTGATAAGAGTACTTCTCTGGTCCCTTCTTCAATGGTACTTCATGGTTTGTAGCTCATTTATGTTCTTTTTCTTATTGTGTAGAAAGGAAGTGGTATTACCTTTAGAGTTTTTGAAATGTGTCAACAGACAGAGGTCTGCCCACATCCAGGTACTCTTAGGCCTTACATGCTTCAAGAAGTGCTTCTAAATTATCAGCTCACAGGAGAAACTAAGCTGTGGCATGTATGATTTACCCTACTTTCTGGTGAAGAAAAACTCAAGTTTTTCTGTAAGAAATTGTTCTGGAACTGAAAACTGTTTTGATAGTTACTCATCTGGCAGTTTGGCTTGACCATGGAAATTTTCTATTAATTCTGTTAGTTTCTGTTAATTTTTGGATAGCTAATCTAGTTTGATCAAGCTCAGGTATGGTTGAACCAAGTTCTTCTGAAAGCTTGTCAGGGTGGTGCAGTTGTGTCGAGAGCTGCTGCCCGGTGTCTGTGTTGAACAGCTGAGCTGCAACTTTAGAAGAGGATGAAGACAAGTGGAATGTAACAGATCATGGACATGGTTGTTAAGTGCCTGACTTGTCTTTCAGCTGATGCTGTTCTCTAACTACAGGCCTAAAGGACATCCTCTTTACTTGATGGCAGACCAGGCTTCCTCAGTAACTGAGGCACTGGCCCAATAGTCAGTCCACCAAACCAAACTAACAGATAGAAGCTGTTGCACTGAATGTACTGATACAAGCCATAATCTTTGGAACTGAAAATTAAATTTGAATTAAAGAAACAAGGAACTCCAGTGAGGTCTAAACAGTCTGTTTAAAGGAATGGAGTTGCTTAGTTTATTGCCTTCTCAAAGTATTTGTGCTGTAGTTAGTCTTCTGTAGCTGACAAAGTGCTCTTGTTGAGAATAAGCTGTAGTTTAAAATACCAGGGATAAATAACAAAGGAAGAAGGTGAAGATTGAATATTTAGATTGATCCTTCTCAAATAATTTTACTGGAAGTTAATGCTCAAAATTAGCAGTTCCCCTTAACTTTGCTTTGACAATATATTACTACTTTATTTTTGGGAAGTGTGTTTTACTTACTCTAAAATGTTTATTTTTAACTCCCAAATTCTGAATGTATATCAGTATTATGCTGATAGAAGCATCCAGTTGCCATGACATTTCTGCAAAGCTTTTAGAAAATGCCTCTGGCATTTACCTCTTTTTCCTTTTGAGGTGTTTTGGGAAATTTTGGCAGTATCATGCTGCATGTGAGTTTGTCAGCATTGGAGACCCTCCAGAGAGGAGAGCAACTGTAATAGATGAATGACAACTTGCATTAACGGCATTCTTCAGAGGTTACTGGAAACTCTGACTGTTTCCTTGGTGCTGCTCTATCTTTGAACAGTAAAGGTGAGGGCCAGCAGGCCCACATTAATTTGCTACACTTGCCAAACTAGTTACATGTATGAAGTGCTGGAGACTGGTCTGCTCTCCACTTTAATGGAATGGTTACTTTTGAGACACTGAGGACTTTAGAGCAAGCTGTCCTTCCTGAAGTGCTTAAAGAATTGTTGCTTGCTCTTGACTTGTTCTGAGATATTATAGTAAGTGTCATGTGAACAGAAAAACAACTGTAGGTCGAATGGTGATTCAAAAGCTGCTGTCAGGTTTAAAATGTGTGTGTTTATGGTTTGTTTAGGACCCTGCAGTATACTGGGAATGGAAGTTTACTGATGATAGAGTTTTAGATAATCCTGAAAGAATTTTCTCTTCTGCCCTTTCAGGAGCATTTGTTTGCTTCTGAAATCCTGATGCCTGGAAAAAACAAGCCTTAAAGTGAAATCTGGCTTTAAAATCAGACTGCACCACTTATCCAACCCTATCCCCCTTTGGATTTATAGGATTGTGCCATGTATCACTCTGCACTTGTCAAGCACAGTGAAGTTCTAGTTAACATGATAATGTCATAGGTGATAGCCTTAAAAATGCATAGCAAAGCCATGTAGTTCTAGTACTGGTAGTTTATAAATCACTTTTTAAATGTGGATACATCAAACTATTCTTGGTTTTTGTTTTTCCTTCAGGATCAGCTTAACCAGTGCAGTAGTGCCCTAGAGAGTTCTGAAGAGCTGCTGGAACTTGCTGCACAGTCGCTGGACATAAAGGACCCTGGGGAATTCTTGAAGGTAGAAAATGTTGAATGGGTGTGCCTAAGATGGATGTTGGTATTTGTCTCAGTCAGAAATATCCTTTGCATTACTGTACTGCACCCCGCAAACTTAGCAGGAATTCTGAGAGTAAGGATAGAGGCACATAAAAAAAACAGATAACGCTCTCTTTGGGGATGCCAAGTCAGGCACTATGGTCTTGAATTTTTATGTGACCTCTAATAAACTTTTTTTTTCTTATTTAAGAGTGCTGGGGGAAGGGAAAGTTGTCCAGTTCTTCTGGACGACTGTCAGTGTTAAGCAAACTTGCACTGATACTAGATAAGCGAACACAGAAAGTGAGGGTGAAATAAGTCTCTATAAAACTGAATCAGGACTTACTCATGATGGCCACCACTGAAAGCTGTGGCAAGTGACCCTGTCAGTTGCCCTGTGCTGTTAGATGAGACTTGCAGAGAGTCTCTGTGTTCTAGTTGCAGTTTTCTGTGAATGACAAGGTGGGTTTTTTTGCAGAACTTCATACAAGCTGTGGATTAATTTGCTACCTTGAACTCTATAGCTGTCCTGAAAGATCTTATGAAACTTAATTCAGAGCAATTGCCCAAAACCTTCTAGTTTGTGTACTGTGTAGGCAGGAGCCTGACTGGAGCCTCACATTGCAGTTCCAGTACAGATAATGTGTACTTTAACACAGCAGAGCTGTAAATAAGTCAGCTTGTATCTATCTAGAAGTATATGCATACAAATTAATAAAACACTTCTACATATATGCTCAGTACAGTAGGCTGACTATAATAATCCTGGCATTAGTAGTGGGGTCAGCCAGGCCAAGTCCAAGACCCAATTACTTTTGCCTTTCTGCATGTTAACCAGACCAAGGACACACATTGTTCTAAAACAGCGAGCAGGAAGCCTGTCTCACTGTGTCAGTTATACCTTCTGGAAACCTGTTTCTGTGCTGCCATGCTTCCTCAGTGTCAGCTTTGAATTATTTACCTTGAAGAGTGACAGTTCGTAAACTGAGTCTTTTGCACTTTGGTTTGCGTTGTCCTTCCTGTCTTGTCATAGTGATGTGTAAAAATTAAATTAGCTCTTAAACACTGTGCAGAATCACAGGACCACAGGGGTTGGAAGGGACCTCGAGAGATCATCGGGTCCAACACCCCTGCCAAAGCAGCTCCCCAGCTCTTATTGCACAGATAGAATGGGGCTTAGAATTTATTATAAATTATTGCTTTTGGATATTTCTAATGTTTGGGTTTTTTCAATTAAATACATGAAGGGAAAGTTATTTGAGTGTTGTCTGGGGAAAATATCTTTTAATTTGGAGTCTGAGGCTTCACTACTGAAATCCAATTTGGTGAACTCTAATCTAGGATTCAAAACTTGTATTGCACAGGCTTGCACTTTGAAATGTATCTTTGGATATGGCATTTTAAGGCAGAGTTACCTTGGCTATTAGCTAGCTAAATCTGTTGCTCTGCTAAAAGGAATACCAAGTGTTCCTGAAAGTCCATTTTTATTGGCACAAACTTTCTTTGCATCCACTAGTAAGTCAGTTCAGGAGAAAAATAGCATAGGACTCTACTAAGTTGGGGTTTTATTGTTAGATTTTTGATGGCTTTGTTTGCTGAATAGGCTTACCTGAAAGTCAAAAGAACATGAATACCAGTATGCAGGAGGGATCAGTGGTGAGATAGGATCAGGTATAACTCTGCTGGGCAGCATGTCTGAATTGGGCTGATACCCTTCTTTATCAGTGGCTTGGAAAAAACCCCTAAATTTAAAGGAGCTAAGTGAGGACTGTCTTGCAGAAGGCTCTTGGTTGAGTCCTGGCTACCATATATTTCACAAGGCATAGAGGTTACGAAGGTAATCTGTTGGCTTTGTGTAGCTCTGTTTTGTCTACACCTTTCACATAGGAAAATCAATGAGTACAGTAACTTTGGTTACTTTCCTCAAGAAAGGCAAAGCTGCTAGTTAAGCTAAATTATTTCTTAACACTTGGGGTTTTCTGCTTCCTAGTTTGAGAAGATAAAATTGGCTTTGTAGCAGGATAACTTCATTGTATGTTTTATTTTTATTGAGTGTGCATTGTATTTAACAAATTCAGAAGTCCTCTGGTTTTGTTTGACTCTAAACTGGGCAGCTACCTGATGTTTCTTGTCTCTTCATTGGAAAGGAAATTAGTTCAGCTGAATGGTAACTAGATCAACTAGCAATGTTAATTCCTGGATTCAGCAGACCTAACTGTGCCATCAGTATATCAACAGTAACATTTTTGTCTTAGGGTTGCAGTTCCTTTTGATGAAGGACAGGGATTTTGTCTTTCCGAATGCCAGTTAATGTTTGCTGTTGAAATATGTCATCACCATGTTTACATCTGCTTAAGTGGTGTCATTTAAATGCTGGGAAAAATGCAGGTCTGTGGGTTTGAGTAGTGACATATGGAGAGAGCCTTTTAGGAAGTATTGTCAGTACAGTACAATAACTTTCAGAGGAAAAGTTAAAGCAAGTCCTGTTTTGCTTGTTTGTCAGAGTATTCATCCTATGATGTATAGCCAAACAAGTCACGTTTGGTTACACACCACTATTAAGAAAATAGTGTGGTAGCTAATTTTTGCTGACTTGGTCACATACCCCTAAAAATGTGGTCAGGAGTAACGTAGCCAGTTAAGAGAAATCTGAAGAGACGAAGTCATACCCAGGAAACTGAATAAATTGGTTTGTAGCTTTTGAGATCAGAGGTATTTTTTACCCAGGTGATATATCATCCCTGGATGTATTTCAAAGATGGGTAAATGAGGTGCTTAGGGATATGGTTTAGTAGCAGACAGGTACAGTTGGACTTGATTATCTCAGAGGTCTTTTCCAAGCTAGTGATTCTGGCAGTTTTAACCAATACCAATAATATGTTTTATAGGGAAAACTATTTTTATGAAAATGTCAAACTCATGTTGATCTTCAAATCTGGCCAATACAGCTGAGATTGTTTTCAGGCTTCTTGCATGTTACTGCCATTGATACGTGCATGGAAATACTAACTACTCTCTCTCTCTCCTCCCTGACATGCATCAAGGCTGCCAGACAGATCAAAGATAGGTACAGTACAAAGTCTGTCGCTTTTGTGTCTTTGAATTAATCTTATTCTTGAAAGTACATTTATTTTGAAAGGTTCATAGTCGGCTTAAATCAAATTAATTGACTCTTTTCTAAATTTGTGTTGTAACACCACAACTTTTGAGAGATAATAGAAAAATTCTGCTAGTGTGTTTCCTTGCTGCCCATTGGCCTTTAATTCCTTAAAGAAGATAATAATTTTTAGTGCAGGGAAGTTGAGCTACCCAACAGTTATTATTATTATTTTTTATTTCTTCATGAAAGTATATAATTAATACAGTATATCACTATCATGAGTCATGAACTTCTGATATATTATTAACACCTGATGAATGAAATGTAATGTTTATAGCTAACTTTTTCCCTTTAAATTGAGAAAAAAAACTTGTTGGTTTCTTTTTCAAGTACTTAACAAACTCTTACGAGCTAATTTTCATTTTCAATGTAAAAGTCTAGTTGCTATGGGTGATAATTTGGCTAATGTCAGCAAAACTGCTATTTCTGATAGCTTTGAACTGTGTCTTCAAACTACTGTTGAGAAAGCAAAATTTTACTCTTTCAAAATAAATGTAAAGACCATTTTTCTTCACCTGGAAGAATAACAACTACTTTCTGGGAATCCGACCTTCTGGCTCCGTGTGGTGGTTTAGCCCTGGCTGGAGACCAGACACCCACCTAAATCTGTTACTCCCCTTCTTAGTTGGACAGGGGAGAAAATATATATTAAGAGGCTCAGGAGTTGAAATAAGGACAGGGAGAGATCATTCTGTCATCCACAACGTGGGCAAAACAGACTCAACACAGAGTGAAGAAAGAAAACTACCTAATTTATTACACTGCACTACAAAGAACAGTGAAAACCAGAGTCGGCAGTGCGACCAAATCTTGAAACAAGCACAACCAGATCTTAAAACACTTTCCCCCCACCACTCCCTCCTTAGCAGACTTCACTTCAGTCAGAATTTTGCTCCCTTCTTTCCTCCCGTTCACAGCACAGGAGGGCCAGGGACTGGGAGATGGGGGCTTCGGTCAGTTCCTTGCAAGTTGGTTTCCTTCTCGGCTGGGGGAGGGAGGACGATGATGACAGGGATGGGGGGCGGTGGGGGATGGGGGCGGGCATTCATTCCACACACCCTCCCCCTGCTGCACCATGGGGTCCCATCCACAGGAGACAGTCCTCCATGAACTTCTCCAAGGTGAGCCTCTTCCCCTAGGACTTTATCTCTTCATTCAGCTGCCCTGCTGTGGGTCACTGCTGTGCTGGGCAGTAGTAAATCACAATGTCTCTCAGTCCCAGTCCTCCATGGGGTTACAAGCCTCCTCCCAGCAAACCTGTTCCGGCGCAAATCTCTCTCTCTGTCTTTCCTCTCTGTAGGTTGCAAGTGCCGTCAGGGGCTTGCTCCAAATGTAGGGTCACAGCGTCTTCTCTTTGTCTCCACCTGCTCCATCCAGTGTGGAGCCTTTCCGTAGGCGGCAGGTGGGGTCTCGGCCTTTTCCATGGGTTTCTCCATGGGCTGCAGGGGCATTCTTCTCTCCGGCACCTGGGCCGCCTGCTCCCCTGCCCTTCTCTGGCCTTGGTGTCTGCACAGCTCGGTACATCTTCTCACTCCCTTCTCCGGTGGCAAAATGCAGCTGCTTCCGGGTTGTTTTCTCCTGTATGTGATTCTCAGAGGCGCTTGACTATCTCTCGGCCGCCACTTCAGCCTTGAATTGCCCGGTGACTGTGTTTTGGGGCCAGTCAAACTGTAACTGCTGGTTACAAAAAACCTTCTCAGCAGTGCGCTACACAAAACTGCAACACTCAGAAAACATACCATGGTATGCCTTGAATTTGGAAAGACAGCTCGCAGGATGATTCCAGCATGTTGTTCATGTGGGCCAGGCAGGCTGGCTTCACAGATTTTTCAAGGAAGCATGTGATTGTCTAAATTCTCTGAAGTGTTTTTTAAAATGAGTAATTGCTGGAGAAAGTAATCTTTCCTTTTCCAAGGGTAAAGATTTAGTGTCCTTTACAAATCAGACTGATAGTGGTAGTGATAGGAATCGTAATGCTTTTTATCTGTAATAAGCATCTTCTTACTCTTCTAGTTTCTTGAAATACTGTATGATCTAATCCTTTTGAACCAAGATCAGGGCCTAAACAGAAGTTGAAAAGCTGTGTGAAGCTGTTCTCTTAGTGCTAATCTGAGGATTATTTTTCCTGACGGACAGAATCGCTCTATGCATATGGCTAAGCACTGGCATCTGCTAGGCAGGCCGTACTGAATTTCAGAATGCCAACTGTCTTGGAAAATTGACCTCTCTCTTCTATAATTATGAGACTGAACTGAACATCATCTTATCCTAGCATTGTAAAGCTTGTCACTCTTGATGTGCTTATGTTTTTAATATCATATTTCCTACCCCTTCCTCACTACCTGCTGTAGTGCTTTAGATTTTTTCATACTTCCCAATTTTGTGTAAAGTGATACAAGCTTTGTGTTGTCTCTTAGCCAAGTCTTTTCACTAGTGTAAGAAATTTTAAGCTTTTCTCTGGTCACTTCTATTACTTCTTCACCTACTTATATGAACAACTGGGAGCTTGCACCATAATGTCTTTCAGTCATTAGCAAAACTTTCAATATTTGGAGCCTGTGTTACATGATAAATAACTATCTACTGGAAAAAATTTGGGTCTTTGGTCAGTTTGACATTAATGATACGGGTTATCTAATTGCTGTTTTTTAAAATGGCTATAGGACTTAAGCAATGCAAAATACGTTTTGCTTATGTTGCTTTCTTGACTTTAGAGTCACAATGGCTTCAGCGTTCCGCATCTCTCTGAAGCCGAATGTCAGTGACAGCATGACTTACTTGATGGTGGACTTCGCTGTGGAACGGCGCATGCTCCAGACTGTATCGTTTTTGCCAGGTAAAAAAAAAAATGTGTGCAGTAAGCTTAACTTGTTGCTACATGAATAGCTTACTAGTTGAAGCTAAACCAGAAAGTGCACCCTTGTGTCATTTTCTCGGAGTTCCTAAACTCATTCGTTGGATGTTAAGCTGAATACTGTGAATGTGAAAGGCTTTACTATTTTTTTGTTAATTTCGAAATAATACAGGATTTCAGGAAATTATATTGATCTCAAAAGTGAGAATGATTCTTACAGACCTTGTCTTTTTCTTGAGTTGTCAGTTCCTCTGTGCTTCCTGAAATTACTTTACATTTTTCAATGTACCTGCTGGCTTGATGCTCAGTAACACTCCAAAGTCCTAGTCCTGTAAGAGTGTTATGCATGGAGCTGTAAGCTAATGCGTTGCTTGCAGGAGTGGTGATATGGTCTGAAATGCAGGACAGGAATAAGCTATCAGGACAGTGATATTATGATAGTACAGAGTATGTATCGATACATCTATTTGCCATTGTTAGAAAGCAAGCTTAGGTACAGTATTCCAGTATGGATCTTTTTATTCATAGTGCTTTCCTATTTAAATCACTTTGCCCTTGACTGATACCAAGAATATATTGACAAGAATGCTGCTGGCAGGGATGTAAATTGTTTCATCTCGAAGTCACTAATCCAAATCTGTTAAGGACTTGGCAGCATCGGTTTACACTTCTGCATGTTTATCTTGTATGCCACAGATGCAGTATGTGGTGGCAGGTGTAGCAAATTACCAACACTGTTGCTAGTGGTCAGCTAGTAGTGTCTGGGCAGAAATTCACCTCAGTCTTAGACTCTGGGTGGCAGTCATTGCTCTGTGCTTCATAAATAAGTTAAGGTAGGTAAGCTGATCACAGTGGACTTCTTTAACAGGAGTGGGACTGTAAAGATCTAACAGCTAGTATGAACAGTTTTGTAGCTAGAGGAAGATATTTTCTATAACTCTACTTATATATGCATGTCATGGTTTTACCCAGGCTGAGAGCCAAGATCCACGCAGCTGCCTGCTCTTTAAAGGAAAAGAGGAGGGGGAGAAAAGGGGAAGGGGTGGTGAGGGAAGGGAAAAGGAAGGGGCAATTAACAACCCAAAACCAAGAAACCAAAAACCTGTGGGTTGGGATAAGGATACTAGAATAACAGAAAAATAGATATAACAATGATAACAGGACTTTAGAGCAGAAAAAATATATGAAGCTGTTGATACACAATGCAGTTTCTCACTGAACCCACAACTCAGGCCGTGCCACCCAGAGCCATCCAGGAAGCCCCAAAAACTGTGCGTCCTAGAGCTGCCTGCTCCTCCTCCCATCAGCCCCCCTTTATACTGAGCATGATGTAATTGGCATGGAATGGTCTCTTTGGCCAGTTTGGATCACCTGTCCTGGCTTCCTCCCCTCTTTTCTCATTAATAGAGGAATATGAAGAGCTGAGAGAGTTTTTGACTGACAGCAACTGAAAACATCAGGGTGTTATCAGCACTGCTCCCATTTTAACTCTCAAACACAGCATTCCATCCTCTGCTACAAAAGAAGTTAACTCCATCCTGACTGAAAATAGGACAATGTATTTTTCTTATCAAATACGTAGAAATTTAAATGGTTTGGCCTTTGATTTGTAAATGGGAAAAGAAACTGTTCAGGAATCAATCATGCTTTATTCTGTAGTACCAAGCTATCTGGTTGCTCTGACACCAAATACTGATAGCTTACACTGTTGCAGGCAAAATTGGACTGAGTGTTGATAGACCTTCTTGTATCAAGTAATACTGATGTCCTGCTGTGGTAAACTGAAAATAGGTTTGGTGTTGTGGCAGTGCACTACTTGCCAGAATTATGCCAAAAACTTTGTCATTTTGAACACGTGGAAGACTCTATTTGGTATCTTATAACATGACAAAAATAATTGGAGAAGCTAAATTTACAGGTATGTACTCTGAAATATTTGTTTTGATTTTTAATTTCGCCTAAGAAGGGATCTTACTGATGATATTCTCAAATTATTGTTGGATGACTTGGAATAGAATGCTTTGGGGCCTCAAAGATCATCTAGTATGCATGTGATTAGCACTTGAGAATTTGTTGTGGTTTAACCCTGGCAGGTAGCTAAACACCACTCTACTCTGGTGTATCCCCTGGAAGGGGATCAGATGCCCAACTTATTGACAAAATAAACATCTGGAAAATGTGATGCAAATGCTCACTCCAGAGCTAACGCTGTTTCTCATTTTGTAAAATGCATGTTAAGTGAAAGTGATATGCCTGATGTTTTACTGTGCTTTTTTAGATACTCTTTAAAAAGAAAAATATGTTCCTGGGCCAAAGGCAACTTCTGAGCTCTGTAAATACGGAAAACAAATTAATATTCCGTTTATTCTCTTCTTTAAACTGATCTGTATATTTGTCTCTCTGCAGTCCCTAAGGCTCCAGAGATAGATCTGGCAGCATGTCTGGTTGCTGATAACTGCATAACAGTGTCGTGGAGAATGCCAGAAGAAGACAGCCGAATTGATCATTTTGTACTGGAGTATAGGAAAACCAACTTTGATGGGCATCCTCGAGTTAAAGATGAACGGCGCTGGGAGCTGATAGACTATATTAAAGCCACTGAGTATACGTTGTCAGGTAAACATTTTCACACTTCAAAAGCAAGAAAATCAGTGTCCCTCTTTATGCTGGAAATCCTGCAAAATACTGATCTTCCTGTGTGTAATGAAGCTTCCGTTGTTTCACATTAGTCTTGGGTGCTTTGTACAATAATGGCTCTGCCTTATATTTTGACTTTGAGGTTTTGCAAAAAAACATGTGTTAAATTAAGTTCACACTGTATTTAACCTTGTTTTTTGCAGATTGAGTTAAATGGATGACAACTATATGGAATGGATCTTAGTCTTGTAAGAATTGTCAATGATACCAACTCAGGTTTCTAAACATTCACTTTTTAGGTCTGAAATTTGATACAAAATACATGAACTTTAGAGTACAAGCTTGCAACAAAGCCGTGGCAGGGGAATACTCTGATCCTGTGACCCTGGAAACCAAAGGTAAAATTTGAAAGACTAACCTTAGATGTAGTGAATACCCTTCGTGTATGAGCTTGTATGTTAAGTCTGCTTCTGCATTTACCCAGCTGAAACATGTGACCTAAGTGAAATGGAAACCAATAATTTCTGCAAAGGATTAAGAAGTTTATTGTCACAAAGCTGGTCTTGCAGCATTCAGACATTAAAAATGGGGTAGTGATACAATTTCCTCCAACAGAGCTTGACAGTGGTTGCTTTGAACTGTGGATTGGCAGTATTAGGTGCCACGACATCAAGCCAACATACAGCAAGAGAAGACTAATGTTGTGGCTGAACACTGGTAGGACTCTCAGGGCATCTGAACAGTTGCTGTATTTGGCTGGCTGTTGGTACTTGGCATGTGACAGGTAATAGCTTTCTGTAAATCGAAAGGTCCAAAGAGGATTTTTTTTTTCACTTTGACAGTGATTAGAACCTACAGTTAGAGTATTTAAAAAATGAGCAGGTCCAAATTGCTAAAGCTTTAACTCATTGTGTTATAAATCAGTTGGTCTCAGAATGATGGTTTCCTGACATCATTTTATAAATGTACGAGTAAAAATCTCTTGGAAGTAAAGTTTTGTGACAGAACACAAATCTTAACTATTATGGTAGAGGTAATGATGCTGAAGCTTTAATTATAGTAAAGTCTGTAGTATAAAGGGCAAAATGACTGATATGACTAGTAATTGAAATACAAATTTTGCTACTTGTGAATGACTTTCTAAAAACAAAGCTATATGCTATTTGAATGAGTTGATGGGCATTCTGGTAACTTTTCTAAAGTTATCTTAATATGTCAAGCAACAGTTGTTGTCAGATATATAATATCCATTTAATGCCCGTTTACATTCCTTAATCCAGTGCCAGAAACATAATTCTGATTTTGATAGCTTGGGCGCTTATCATGCTTCCTACACTGTCTTTGTTTCTGTTTGAGTGCTTAATTGACTTTCTTTAATAATCAGCCCATAGAAACTCAGTATCCTCGTCTATCTAAAAACATTACTGTTTTTTAGACTTGTGTACAGTTGAGCTTTAAACTCTTAAAATATCAATGACATTTCAGAACCAGTCTATCATATCTGATGGTGTCAGGGCACTTAGAGAATAGTCCGTAAATAAACATATTCAGGGAACTTGTCAGGTCTCTACTAGTTGCATGCATTGTCTTGCTGTTCTTGTATCTGCATTTGACTTCACACTTCAGTGGTGCCTGCATGCATTGCTACTCTGTCAGTTTGGTATTCTCCAAGCTTGCAGTCCTTATTAATAATAAACACCTTGTTGGAGAATCGGTGCTGCAGAGCATGGAAAATATGCATAGCTTTTTTAATAATTCATGATTGTAAGAATTCAGGGAGTAGTCTGTAACTAGCAGAAAGCTCTAGCTGAATTGCTGATACTGCAGCACTTCATAAAGATGAAAAATAAAAACCCAACTGACTTTGGAACCTGTGCAGTGAATAAAGTAGATAGTTGGGCTTTATTTAAAGGGCTCCTTACTTTGGTAACAAGCGTCAGACTAAAGGGATGATATTTCTATTAAGTCAGGTAGTGCTCTGCTACACTTTTACTATTGCTTCTATCCTTTTGTATGAATAGTCACTGTTGGGAGAGAGCATTATACTATTTCACTGTTTTGCATTTTGTCTTGACCAGCATTTGTGTTCAGTTTGGACAGTACTTCATCTCATCTGAACTTGAAGGTTGAAGATACTTATGTTGAATGGGATCCTACTGGAGGCAAAGGCCAAGAAAAGATAAAAGGGAAGGAAAATAAAGGCAGGTAAGAACCCTGTTCTCTTAATGTTTACATTGTTTGGGATGTCTCATCTGGCAATTAAGGGAAGAGGGCAGGGGACAGTTAAAGCACTGAAGAACAGTGGGATGCCAAAGGAATTTTTATTCAGAAGTCTTTCTCTGGAAGAAATTTTAATTTATTTCCCTTCCCCTTTCACACAGACGTGGAGGCTCCTTTTGGAAGCTATTGGAAATGTCATAATCATTAAATGTGATTTAATTTTAAAATAGATCTTTTAGAATATCATTGAAAGCATTCAAATAACTTGTAGATGTGGTGGATTGACCTTGGTTAGCCATCAAGTGCCCAGCAAGCTCTTCTATTACTTCCCCTCCTCAACTGGACAGTGGGAAACAATATGATGATGGGTTTGTGGGTTGAAATAAGGACAAGGAGATCACTCCTTAATCACTGTCACAACAAAGCAGACCTGTGTTTAGGAAATTAAAATTTATCTATTGCTAATCAAAAGTCAGAGTAGAATACAGAGAAGTAAGAACAAATTTTAAAGTAACTTCCCCTGTCTATCTCTTATTCCAATGCTCCTCTTCACTCCCAAATTGTCTACCTTCTCCCTCAAAAACAAGGGAGCGAGGGATGCAGTTCATGGTGTGATGTATTTGCTTCTCCTCACACTCTTCCCCTGCTCCAGTGTGGAGTTCCACCCAAGGAACTTCACAGACTGCTCCAGTGTGGGTCCTAAATGAGTCCACAGATCTGCCAGCAAACTGCCTCCCTGTGTGGTTGTCCATGGGCTGCAGGGTGGCTATATTCCCACTCCTCTCTCCCAGTTGCTCTTGTGCAGCAGTCTTTGCTCTTCCTTAAATGTGTTACTGTAGAGATGCTGCCCCTTGGATTCACTGCTTGATTCAGCTTTTGCTAGCAGCGAAGCGTTTTCGAGCTGGCTGCCACTGGCTCTGTCTGACATGGGGGCAGCTTCTGGCATCTTCTCACAGAAGCCACCTCTACAACCCCCCGGCTACCAAAACTTTGCCATGTAAACCAAATACAGTAGGTAAGGTAAATGTCAGCATGCAACTGATGTAAGTCTGTGCTTAGTATTCTTGCAGGTCAGTGGTGGTGAACAGGCAGACTTTTTCCTACAAAAAAATGAGGAAAGAGATGGCCACTTTGTCTTTTTGGAAAAAGCTATTGTTATGTAAAATTGGTACTATAGGTGGTGCTTGAATTTGTCTCATAACCCTCACTGGTGAGAAAAAGATGCCAATAAAACAAAAGAGATAGTGAAAAATGATGGATGCAACATCACTCTTGTAAAAGTGGCACCCCTAAACATGTTTACTATTTTCATCTAGGAAAAGTATTGCTGAGTATTAGGCACTTAGCACATGTGCTGTACAAAATGACTGAATAAATATGGTCGGAAGAACAACACTACATCAGCCTATTCTGGCTGAGCCTTGAATACATCCTAGGATGAAGAATGTGTTAACTTGCTGGGCCTCTATTCCAGGCCACCTTCTTGTGAGGGGACAAATATCCTGATATCTGACTGGAATTTCCTGTGGTGCAGTGAGTACCAGGTGCCTCTCAGCTATCAGTGTGCACCTCTCTGAGAAAGGCCTGTCTTGATCTTCTCTGTACCTTGTTGTTACATCATTAAAGGCAGAAGTTAGCTCTGGTCTTTCTGAGGTTGAGCAAACTCAGTTGTCTTCCTGTGCTCTAGTCCATTAATTGTAGTGGTGTCCCGCTGCTGGGCTTCCTGTAATATGTCAGTGTACACTTCTGAGGAGCCCAGACCTGGACAAAAGACTTCAAGCTCAGTCTGACAAGTGCCACATGGGGAGGAACAGTCACTTGCCTTCACCTCCTGGTTGCTGTCCGGCTGCTGTAGCCCAGGATGTGGTTGGCCGCCTCTGCCACAGGGGTGACACAGTGCAGTGTGCTGTCCACCTGTTGTCAGCTCCTGTTGTCCATCAAGACTCCCAGCTGCTTTTCTGCAGAACTACCCTTCCCTCAGTTTTCTCTCCATTTGCCCTGTTGTGTGGGGCTCTCTCTTCTGCAAGACATTATCCATAGATGTGAACCTGGTGTTCACCTGGTTCACTACACAGCTTGTGGCCTACTACCCAGTTATATCTCACTTCTTGAGCTTTAGGGGTGGACTCAAAAGGCTTGTAAAGCCAAGGTGTGAACAGTGTCCGTTGCTCTTACCTTGTCCACAGAGCTGGCTACTTATTCCTCAAGGACAATCACCTGAGTTTCAACTTGGGCTTTTCAGTATAAAGAGACATTACTTATGAAGAGATACCTTGCCTATAGGCAGATACTGCCAGAAGCATGCTAGAATAGCTTTTAGTGGCATCTTAATAATGCGGATAACTTACTGTAGTAAAGAACACTTGTTTAATGATGACTTCTTTCTCTCAACAGTGGTCAGAATCCTCTGCTGAAGAGCAATAGAAGGTGATAATATACCTCTTACTCCTAGGATCTAGCACCTAGTTTCCTTGGGAGTTTACGCTACTTTCCTTTGCTTGATCTAGTGAGAAATAAATCTAATAGCCTTTATCAGTTACAGTATACATACTTTTAATAATTATTTTGAAACTTAATTTGGATTCATAGAGGTTATGTTAATATTTGCCAGTGACTGGAAAATAGTCTTTCTAGGAGGATGCATCACAGTGTGTAGGAGACCTGATTTACTGTGGTTGGAAGAGCATTATGTATTCTAGTGTTGATATGAAGTTCCCTGTTATGTACAGATACACTGATGCTTACTTTAACCTTCTGGCATGTGATGACACACTAGTCTTTTTTAGAAATGTGGTATACTGAGAACTTTAGAATATTTGTTTAGTTCTTGAACCTGAACACCTTTTTGCCTCTGTACTTGGGCTATAGCTGTTACTAGACATCACAGGAAAATAAATGTGTTTTACACTTTCAAAGAGGGTAAAGTTTAGCCCTGATAGCATGTGTAAAAACCTTCGTGACAAATCTACTTGCAGAAACAATTCAAATGAGATCATCTTTCTTTTTTGATAGTAAAGGCAGCTGAAATACACTATTCCTTTTTTAGAGTAAGTATTTCATTATAAGAAATAACTTACCTTTTTTTGCTTTCCTGCTCTTTTTCACTGGTTTAGAAATTGTGGGACCAAAACAAATGCCTGATTCATGATTTCTTGTAGGTTTCACTGTGTATTTGTGTCTCAGGTCCGTAGATGTTTGGCTTGAGATCAGCAGTAAAGAAAAGTTGTGTAGGCAAAACAAGCTGTGCAGTGTTGATAATTCCACTACAAAAGTGTATCAATTTCCACTAAAATAAATTTTAAAACTCTCTCGGAGATACTGCTACTTGCTTAACAAACTCTGGTCTGTCTTTGTAGTTGTTGGTAAAGAACTTCCCTAGTTCTGGCCTCTTCTTTGGTAGAAAGATATGGTCGTATATTTGACCATCTCAGGCTGACCTTTTCTACCAGGAGGTTTAGATTAAGCTTTGATTCCTGCAGCAGGAGGGTTTTGTTACCTCTTAAAATCATCTTTGTGATATTGTCTGCATTAGAAGGAAAGTTTGAAGTTAGCTCCGTAGCTGGTGGGAAAAGTTGCATGTAATTGTTTTAAATAGATCTGCTGCTTTCAAGGGCTGGAAAGACATGATGGCAGGGAAATGTTTGAAGGTCTGTAACATTTTTATTGGACTAGAGGAAAGCCTCTAGATAACTCCTGGTATCCCTCTGTGGATAACTTCTGCTATCACTCCGTGACCTTTCTTTTCCATAAGTGTACGTGTTGCTTGAAATATGATTTATGTGCAGAAATGGGTAAGAAAACTGAAACTAACTGCAGTGCTGTAGGCAACAACCTAGACCATAAAACTAGAGTATCTGGTCAGAGTGTAGTGAAAGAAATGCACCAGATGCTATACTAGCCAGTGAAGGCCCTGCTGTGGTGGAAAATGGGCACCAAACCGAATTTTCTGTTATAAAATTTCAAATTTCCAGCCTTTCCCTATTGGAAAGGGGACTTAAGCATGGAGAGGGGGAACATCAAACTAGCCAATGTTTTGGTTTTTTTCAAACTTTTACATCAAATATTTCATGTCACTGAACTGCTAAAGGCTGTTAGATTTTGAGTGGACAAAGCGCATCCAGTGGCCATTTCAGAAGACTCAAACAAAACAAATGCTATTGAGGACTTTTTAATGCCTTTGTAACTTTGAGAAAATACTAGCAAAGCACCTGCGTATTTTTATGGTGACTCTCTAAATGGCCACATTGCTTTCTGCATAACTTATACTGAAACTAATAGAAAAAATTCAGCAGCTTTTGGAAATGTGATTGAATTATATCCAGTGCACTTGCAGCAGGATGGAATCTGCAGAATGTGATAGCTTCTGCTGAAATTCTGCTTTAATTCTGGGCTTTGCTTTTTTTTTTTTTCATGCTATCACTTGTTACCTTTTTCTTTGGTAAGTAAAACTACATCTTCCTCCATGTTAACAAAATTCAAAAGTGTTTGATGTGGGGTACCTGTACAGTACCCACTTACACCCTTCATGTAGCTGTTACAAGGAATTTAGAAGCTTAGTTGTCCACAGGTCCGAACTTCCAAATTTATGTGCTAAATGGTGATGCTAAAGTAGACAATCTTTTCATGAGTGATTTCTTGTAGGCTTCTGTAATGGGAATAAAACAGAATCGTCAAGATGAACCAGAGACTCTAGCTTGCTTACTGATGGCAGCTTGATATTGCTCAGCTTTTGATTCCCATGTGACTTCATTAAAATAAAGTTATTAGGCAAAAGGGGCACTTTCTAATGCTTTATGAAATGGTATTTGAGAACAATTCCAGGAGAGTTGAAATCAGTGTTGAATGAATCAGAAAAGGAATGAGCAAAACTTCACTGTGTTAGTGGAGGCTTAAGTAGCAATTATTGTTACCAAATTATAGCTGAAAGTAAAGCTGAAGAGAAAAAACTGCGATGACTTTTGTAAGGCTAACATATGATAGATTACATGGGACAAGAAATTGAAATTACTTCTCACGTGTTTTTCAGAGACTTACTTTGTAATTTCAAAATCTTTTACCAATGAAATTAAGTTGTAAGCTGTTTACCTGTTTTGGAGAGGTTGAAAATCTTTGCTGCTGATGCCTTTGAATTAATACCCAGATGTGATTCTCTGGCTACTATGGTTTAAAATCATAGTAATTTGCAAATAGCCTTCATTTTGTTTAATGGTAAAATTCCTAGGAATTATTTTTGAAGGCATAACAGAGGTAAAATATTTGAAAACCTCATTAGGTTGAAATTATTTTTGTGCAACTTGATTGCTCATTAGAATATTCTCCAGAGCGAAGTGTTATCTTCATTGATTTTACTGTTGCTTCCTGAGAATGCTTTTAAAAAGTATGATTAGTATGCTTTCTTGATTCAGATTAGATTCTTAAATTTTACAGTGACTCCTGAGGAGTTGCTGTGCGCTTGTCAGCATAATGTATTGTGACACAATTTCCTTTTATGTGTCTTTGATAGAGTTAATGTAGTCAAATAAAATCCCCACCCTTCAATGTACTTTTGCTGATTTTTTTTTTTTGTTTGTTTTGTTTTGTTTGGTTTTTTATTGGGGGGGTGGGGTGGTTTGTTTTGTTAAGGAGAGTTGTGGTGCATTAAACTCTGGAAGTCTCACTTCCTATTTTTCTAATGTAAATTGTGGTTAAACACAATTGGTTTTCGTCTTATCAGTGTATGTAGTTTGAAATTAAATGATCAGAGTTATATTCCTTTCATTTTTCACTGTGTTTATACTTTTTTCCTAGGATTTCTGTCCTTGCTTTTACAAGCAATTCACATGCTAAAACCTTTAACACAAGTGATGGTATTTGCTCATTGACTGACATTTAAATTCCAGTGAAAATTAGGCATTTTGACATTGAATATCAGCAGTGTATGCACACCTATCTGATGGCCGTAGTTGATCTACAAGACTTACTAGAAATCTTGTGCAGAAAACTAGAAACATGAATTCTCTAAGGTTCTGAGTAGTACAGGCTAAACACGGTTTTATACAAGCATTCATCCAAACCACGTGCCACACAACTGCTTTCTTGCTCCTCACCTGCCTCTGACCTTGTTTGGTTCAATGTGTAACATTTATTTCTGGCTGTTTTGTCTTCTTCCTCAGTTCTTGTGCATGCATGCTGTTAGAGGTGTTAAGTGCTGAACTAATGCGTCATTTCAATGCTTATAAATGTTTACTGCGTCCTAACTGACTCAGAAAAACCTGTTTGTGTGTTTCTGTAACGGTGTCCAAATCTTGAATGGGGGTAATTTCTTCTTAGAAGTGGTGCACCATCTCCAAAGAGGACATCTGTTGGCTCAAGATCCTCGCCGAGGGGCAGCAGAGATCATTTTACTGGTGAATCATACACAGTGTTGGGTAAGGTGAACTTTTTACTTTTGTTAGAGTTAAAGCTGTGGAAGGAGAGATTAGGTAAGAATTTGAGGAGAAAACTTGTGATTTTTCAGGACTCTGTACTGTCTGACACAGATAGTTCTTCCTATATGCCGCCAGAATTCCTTGCTTTCTAGCAAGTGTTTTCAAGTCTGTTGAAGATCTTTATTGCAAAGCTCTTGGTGATTGACATTCACTGCTATTAAATGTTAATTGGTCATAAATATATCTTGTCTCAATGACTGTAAGTAAAAACTGTGTCATCTTTTTTTTACATTAATATTTTTGTTCCTTGTAGTTCAGATTTTTGAATGTCAGTCTTCACCTTAAAAGAGGAGACATCACTGGGGCCTATAAAGAGGCAGGCATTGCAAAGTACACTTAATTATAGTGATTAAACATATCCTTTTCTTTTCTCTTTTTTTTTTTTTTTTTTTTGGTAGGAGACACTTCTTTTGAAAGTGGACAGCATTACTGGGAGGTGAGAGCCCAGGACTGCAAATCCTACAGTGTGGGCGTAACATACAGAAACCTGGGGAAATTTGACCAGCTGGGAAAGACTAATTCAAGCTGGTGCATCCATATCAACAACTGGCTGCAAATCACCTTTTCAGCAAAACATAATAATAAAACAAAGACTCTAGATGTTCCTGTTCCAGACAGAATAGGCGTATACTGCGACTTTGATGGAGGTAAAATGCAATCTTAGTTTTTAGCTAAATCTCTTAAGTTAGCTATCTGTATCAAGTTGAAACTGTACAAGGCTGAAGTAATATCTTCCTTCCAGATTGATATAATCCCTTACGAAAATAAGGCCCAGAGCTGTTTGTGTAATAGTGCCTGTAATGTAAAATGACCTGGGTTCATCTATATGGCAGAGCTACTGACTGAGAATTTCAGTCATGTGGACTGTATTTCATGTGTTATGGAAGCTGCTCCTTGGAAAGGAATCAGTTTTACAAAAAGTTACACAGCAGCATTTAAACATGTATTTTAACTTGTTCTCTACCTCTTTCAGGTCTGCTGGCATTCTATAATGCAAATTCAAAGGAGCTGTTACACACCTTCAGAACAAAGTTTACCCAACCATTGTTACCAGGCTTCATGGTCAGTATCTATAAAATTTTGTTCAGTTTCTACCACTGAATTTGGTTTACTTAAGACTTGTTTTTTAAAGGATGAAATTTGGAACGTTGCTTTTGGCTGTCTGGTAATTTTTTTAAAAATGTTTGACTGTTTTTTGTTTCATGTGGTGTTTATAATAGCACTCCAGTTGGAGAACTCTGCATCTGGATGGTCCCAGCTATGTAAATAATTTACCCTACAGAAATCTAGGGTATTGGATGACTTTTTAATCGCACATTCTGGTAACTGATGAGCCTGCTATCATAATTGCCCCAAACTGATGCAGATACAGGCCCAAGATCCTGTGAGCTATCAGAGTAGGTGTCATGAGACAGAATAATGCTTCCGTTTGAGACACAAGACTAGCTTTTCAAATCTTTAAAAGTCTGATTGGGATTATTCTTGGCAGTTATTTCACTGGCATGCATAACTTATTTGTGGTTCTAAGCTGCATTTGCTGCAATTCTAAAGACTCAAACCTTGCAAAAAACACAGGGAAAGGATTAGTTATTAAGTGTATTGGTGTTCCTTTATTAATTCAAGCAGTGAGTTCAAGTAACTAAATTTGTAGGCCTCAAATGTTTTAAAGGTGCCATCAAGTGCATCCTATTTTGGGAGCAGGGCATAGGTCTGGGAAAACTTAGGAATCCAGCATGCTGGTTCATACGATGACTCAGCTGCCTGGGCACTAATCTCCTGCCTCTTGTATTTTCTGTGGGGTGATTTACTGCATGGTAATATTGAAGTGTGATGAGACCAGTTAATAAGGTGGCTATTCTTCTGGGCATGAAGGAAGAATGGAAAAGGAGTAACTTACCCAGGCAGCCTTACTTCTAGCATATCTAGCATATCTCCCAACACCTGACTGATAGGGTAGCTTCAGAACTGCTGGTACACGTTAGTCATCCCTCTAGCATTGCTCAGGCTGACTTGTTAAGTCACTTTCTCAGGCATCCAAGGAAACATTTGCTTCCACCTGCCAGGCTGCATCTTGTACAGCCCTTCGTACTTGGTGAGAGCAGTCTTACAGACAGTAACTTAGCCTGAACAGTTAAAATACAAATGACAACCTACTTAATTGCATCTCTCAAAGTTATTCCTAAACATGGAGATACATTCTTTCATGTAGTTCAGTTGTAGAATGAGGTCACTGGCACCTGTGCCCTTGAAGCTTCTCAAAATGTGTGTCAGTGTAAGCATAATATTAAAAGAAAAAAAAAAAAGAATTCAGCTATGTCATACTAAAACTAAGCACTGCTTTCAGACACAGGAGTACCATGGGAGTTCTGCTTTTCACTGTTTTAAGTACCTGCTAGCACGCTGGTCTCCCAAGAAGTTTTCCTTTTAGGGGCAAGCCTGTTTGCATTAGATCTTAGACTTGGTTATGAACTTAGAGTAATAAAGTGTTGTATATGAAGCATCTTAGACTTTATGGTCCTAAAAGCTTCTGTGTGATCAGAATGCTTTACTGAGTGATGAGACTAGGGAGTAAGAGAAGACAAATGCAGCTGCAGAACAAATTTTGTGTTCGTTAATTTCATTATGGGATGTCAGAAGATAGACATAGATGCTTCATAATGTTCAGAATATTGATTTTGGTTTTTTTCCCTCCTTTAGATCTGGTGTGGTGGGCTTACAGTGAGTACTGGCTTGCAGGTGCCAAGTGCTGTGAAAACACTCCAGAAAAGTGAAAATGGATTGAGTGGTTCAACAAGCAGCCTAAACAATATTGCCTAGTAATGTCTACTAAACACTTCTATTGCTGACTGGTGGTGGCTTTTTTTTCTGTGTAGCTGCTACTCACAGAAGCTTGTGAGCGTTGGATAACACTGGGTTTGCTGCCTACTGCTGTTTAAGGCCTGGGTACTGATAATGCAAAGGTTTGGGGCTAAAGTGTTAGGAACCTACTGCAAATCTAGATGGGAAGGTCAGGAAAATGAACAGTTCTGTTCAAAATGAAGAGTGGAATCAAGAGCTATAACTATGTACTTTTTCAATACTGTATTTAAGCATTTCATTTTAGACTTGGATATTAACTTAGTTATGAATATTTTTCTATGAAGAATACAACAAATTTTTTTAGCTCTCCTAACATGAATTAACTTGACTATATTTGATTATAACTGGGCTTTCCATTTGAACTTGTGATATCAAATGTGCATTTCAAAAGAATACTGATCTGCTAGCCTAGCCTGGCAAAATACCACAGCGGTATGATTTCAAAAGAATACTGTAAGAAGTTTTAGGTCTGATATGGAGAGAAGCTGTAAGAGCAGTATGGTGGTTTTTTTTTTTTCTGGTACAAGATCCTCCTATTGCCGATGAGTAACTCCTTTAAATATCATGTATTTAGAGTTTGGGTCCCATTAATCACAAGCTACAGAAAATGTAAACATTTAAAGGCATTTAAAAACATTGTCCTCAGTGAAGATGCAATACAATGGGCAGCCATTGACCTAAGAAGTATTTCAGGTAAAAGATTCAAACCAAAAAATCAAATTTAAAACAAAAAATGACTACAGCAGGATACTGATGCCTCAGAAGCTCTGAATTTTGGGTCTTAATCTTGGCTTTCCACTTCTATGGCATTACTCTAATTGGATTATGATAATCAGCAATTCACACAGTTCATCAGATGTGAATGACAAATTGAGTCTTAGCTGACAGCAAAGTGGCAGAGCAGCCGAAGCTGGGAACGTGGCTGTATTTATATTTACCTGAAGGGTGGGCAGACTCTCTTCTCAGTGGTGCCCAGTGACAGCACGAGGGGCAGTGGGCACAAGCCAGAGCACAGCAAGTTCTGTCTCTGTATGAGACAAAACTTCTTTACTCTGAGAGTGACCGAGCACTGGAAGAGGTAACCCAGACCTTCTTTGGAGATATTCAAGATCCATCTGTGAGAGCTTCAGTATAAATGCATCCCCTCTCTTCCTGCAGAAGATGTGTGGTGGTGAGCTGTTGCTAAAACCTCTTTCAGCTTTCTCTCAAGCCAGCTTCAAGGCTGGCTTAAGTCTTCTCAAACAGCGTCTGTCAATATCAAAGCTAGCTTGCAGCAGCAGCACCACTAAATTCCTGGGGATGGGGCAGTACCCTCTGAGCCCAGGCACACATTTTTGTTATCTGTTTTGACTAGTCTAATGAGGATTCATGGAAACTTCTGGACCACCAGGGAAACAACAAAATTGCAGCATTTATCCAGCAGCAATGTAGGTTATAGGCTTATATATGTATGTTTTGTGTGTGTGTGTGTGTATATATACATATATATATATACACACATAGCATCCCACTTTTGCTGTGTATGTGTGGCTAGGAGACTCATGTTCAGAAGATCATACTGTGAAGTATCTCTGTATCCTCCAGTTTAACACCTCCCCCTTTTTCAAGGGCAAGGAAAAAGTGGAAGGTGAGCAAATGTTTTGCCAGCTAACATGTGATCAGCTTTGGATCTGCACTTACATGTTTGTTCACAAATCAGGTAGTATGTTGAGCCTGGTATAGATGAGTATTCCAAAATCTCAGCTCCTAATTGGAAGTTTAGTAACTACAGTGAATCATTTATTATAGTGGGAGAGCTGAAAAAAATCATGTTCTTCATGAAAAATATCAACTTTTCAATGAGAATTACTTATGTATTATAAACTGTTTAAATCTGCTTCCTTCTCCAATCAAGTCCAGGAGCCTAGAAATAATTTTCAGATACACACTTGAATCAACTGTTTCTTAATTTAAAATTTTGTTCCTACTGTCACCTGAAAACTGTTTCAAATTCATGTTGATAGGGTGCATAGTATATTGGTTCCTCTTCTACAGGGCCAAAGTACTACTTCTGTGTATCTTACAGTCCATAAAAACACGATCATCTAATCATGTTAAATACTGTATCAATGGGTCCTTTATGTCTATCAAGATTTCTCAAGAGAAGGAGAAATTCCTTGAAACAACTTGCAGTAAACTGGGTATGATCTTCAGTGGAAAACTTGAGTTTTCTTCTTTATTTTAATACCTGTTCTGGAGAGTTTTGCTTCTCTTGAGAAATCTTGAAGCTGGCAGGATGGTTGAGCCCTTAATATTAATTTCATATCCAGAACTTGAACATCTCTGCATTGTGAAAATAGTAGGCTGTAGTCTCTTTTGCAACACGATTCCCTGTTTAACTGTACCACCTTCTGCCAGCTTAGTGTTTTGGGTCTTGAAGTGATGATACTGGAAGGTGACACAGTTCTTAATGAGCAGGGTCTGAATCTTTCACACAGATGTTATTATCAAAATAGTCTGTGTAGTAATTTTGAAATATTTATTCCTAATTCTTTCCTTTTCACTGCAGTGAACACCTGACTGGGAGTTCTAGGGGCTCAGCTGCTGTGAATTCAGTGGTATGTGAGGGAGCTAAGACTGGCGTACTTGGACCCTGGTGGTGTTCAGAGACAGCAGGGTTAAGGCAGATGCTTCTTGTTTTGAGACTTATGCTATCAAATGTCTGTGGTAAACAGACATGGAAGTAAGCTCTATCTGTTCATGCTGCCCAGTCATTGGCTTGATCCTGGGTGTTCAGCTACAGTTCCTATTAAAATTTCCCTTTTTGGAAAGAAAGGGAATGTTTACAATAATTAATTTGTAGTGAGAAAGAACCATGAGTAATCTCCAACTCAGCATAAGAGAATTTAAATTATGAAGTCTTTTTTTTAAGCAAGATGTAGTGCAACCTGCAAGGTGAATTTGATATGCACAGTGTAAAAATATAATTTTCCTTTAACACTTAGTAGAATGCTTGAAGTATTTCATACTGTGACTTGTGATTTGCAAGCTTTAGTTTAACTGATGTCCTAGGTGAATTTAACATGTGACTTTTTACCCTTAAAGGATGAATTTGGTATATAATAGTTTGCACAGACATCAAATTTTTGCTGCTAACAGCTAGTCCAATTGTTTTTAGTAAATGGGGATATGAAGAATTGCCTTAAGCACTTTAGATTTTTTTAGACACTTTTTTTCTGAGCTAGTGTCTGTCCAGTACCAATATATTGGTGATATTTTGTTGCAGTGTGTACACTGTTTGTACCTGCAGCTAGAGAGGGATGCATGCAGCCCCTTACTTTTTCCTAGGGGAATCCACTTCAGGGATTGGAGGGGCTGTTCCTGGGCGATCGGTTAACACCTTTTGAAGGTCTGTAGTTAATGCTGAGTAGAGCATGACTGTAGTCCTCCCCGAGCCCCTCTGCTCTGGAATTGATGCTGTTTGATGGCTAGACAGGGGTCCTCTTCTGTATGACCAAAACGAGAATTTTTTTTTTTTTTTTTTAAATTAATACTGATTACTGCTAGTCTTTCAGAGTTAAAGTAACTTGTGAGGAGCTGTTTTCCCTTGGGTTCTCCACACATCGGAAAACCCTGTCTGCCGTTGTTTCTGCGGAAGGCTGTGTGAAGGGCTGTCACTTCAGAAAGGATTATTTAAAAAGCACCCGAGTGGCACCTGCTTCTCCAGACACCAAATTCCGACGGCAGAGGGTGCTGGGTTCACTTCGTCAGCCCTCTGCTAGCAGCAGAGGTAGAGTCTAACGTACAAACGCCGTTTCCTCCCCGCCAGCCCCTCGCGCTCTGCCGCGGTGCTGCTGCTTCACTCCAAGGCCGGGGAGCCTTAACAGGTGCCGTAACGGGAAGCGCACCCAGCGCGGCAGTGCGGCGGGGGTTACCGACTGACAGCCAACGGCCACGGGCTCTGCCGATCGTCGCCCTGCCCCTCCTGGCCTCGCCGGGCTCGGACAGCCTGCCAGCCCTCTGGGAGCGGGAAGCCGGGATGTACTTCGCCCTCGGCGCTAGGCCGCGCGGGCCTGAGCCTCCGCTGACCTCGACCGCCGCCCCGCCGCCGCGCCTCCCGGCCAGGGGCGGTGCGGGCCGCACCCCGCCGCCCCGGCTGGACCTCAGGTACCCTCCAGCGGCGGAGCGGCGGGGCGGCCTCGCAGCCCGCGGGCTGTTTCGGTGTCTTTGACGTGTGTGTGCGACGCGCTCTTTGTATTAATACAGACACCTGGGCTCTGACGTGTCCGACTCCCTCCTTTCTTCCCGCGCCGGGCGGGGCCGGGGGCACAGCTACGCGTGCGCGGGGCGGGGCGGGGCGGGCGGCGCTTTACGGCCGCCGCGAAAGGCTGCCGTCGGGCGGGGAGCCGCACGGCGGGGAGAGGGTCTGGCGGGCCGGAGCCCACCGTGCCCCGGCGCTGCGGCTCGGGGGCTGGGAGCGGGGGCTGGGGCCCGGCCCCATAGCTGAGCTGTCGCTGCGGGTCTCCGGGGCTTCCGCCTCGGGCCTCCTGTCTGCCCCCGGCGGCGGGGCCGGCGCAGGGAAGGGCTGGGAGAGCGGAGAAGATGCGCGGCGCCGCGCTGCTGCCAGGCGGTGATCGAGAGCGCCCCGAAGACTAATGCAGAAAATCAATAAGAACGTGGTGCTGGCGCTCCTGTCTCTGATCAGCCTGGTTTTCCTCCTCTTCCAGCTGTACTACTACAGGTTCTACCTGTCACATAAGGTAAGAGAGCGCTGCCCGCGCAGGCTCCCCTCTGTGAGATAAACCTGTGTAACGCGGATTCTCTTCGAAGCCCTTCAGAAGCGGTAATGCCGACCCTGAACGTCCCCAGCAATTACTGTAGTGTTGGCACCGAGCAGCTGGGTAGCCCGAACAAGTTTCTCGTGTGAGTACAGATGTCAGGTGTCAGCCTGCTAGCCGAGCCGTCCTGTTAGCCACTGCCAGCCCGCTCCTTCCAAATAGGATGCTCCCTTCTGTGTTCCCTGCTACAGGGTTGAGCCACGGCAAGCCTTCCTGCTTTAGTTAAGTAAAGTCAAACCGAGCCCTAGCTTAGGGCTTTTTGAAGAAAGAAAGAAGGCAGCATGACTGTGTGGTGTTTTTAAAAGAAAACCTTACTTTTTCTGTAGTTGTCTTTGGTCATTCGGTATTCATAATTTTCCAGATGTTATATATTAAGCCCTGCTTTTACACTGCCAGTGGGATGTTTAGTTGAGTGTGATTTTCTGTGATGGGAAGAGAGATACGTGTTACTGTAAGTGAAATCATCTGGGGTTTTGATGGCTTCATAGTTTACAGTTGCAATGCAGATTCAATAAAGAATTTAATTTTATTTTTACAGAAGAACAATTTGGGTACCACATTTCCTGAGTTTTTATTTTGGTAAGGACATTCTTAATAAATGCAGGCAGTCCTGATGTTAGGTGGTACTGCAGCCTTTGACTTCTTTCTTATGGTTTCTGACAGTGAACAGTAAGGGTGGGAGTGAGATACTCTTTGTACTTTAAAAAGGCTAAAAGCTGAGAGGATACTGCTTTGGCTATATCATATGAATATACTGTCTTCCGGATTTAATTCTCTAGGATTATGTCTGGAAAGACTGAGGCATAAGCCTGCTGTCATTCCCCCAGTGGTATTTGCCTAACAGTGTTTGTCATCTTCCTATTTTACATCTGCTAGGATATTGACTTGGGAACCCGAGGCCTGAGCATGCGATCCCTGCATGTCTGCAAGTCCCCAGGGCTTGTGTTCCCTTTCTATATACACTAAACCGGAGCCCGTTTATGATTTCACGCTCTGTACTGTAGTTGAGTGACCAGAGGTGTAACCACAGCCATAATTAGAAAGTGGTAACTGGATATATTCCCTGTTGGGAAATCCTAAGCAGGGATTCAACTGAAACTTTTTTTCTTCCTTTCTCTCCCCGCCCCCACCCCTGCCTCTTCTTTGGTTTTGATAGAATGGAGCAGTTTTTTCCAAAGTCAGAGGAATCCAGTCGGGCCAAGACAGCACTAGATGGGTATGTACAACAATGTCATTGGTTCACACAGTTCTGCAAGTCTCAGAGAACTCTCATGGGATTGCAAAATCAGGGTCCAGTTTTCTTTTCACTGGGGATTTTCTAGTATTAAGGACTAAGGGATACTTTATTCACAGAGGAAAGATGTGAAGTACTCCAAAACATCAGTTTTGAGCAGCCTTTGCTTGTGCAGTCCTTAGCAGTAGTGCTTTTTAAGAAGGAAAACTTGTCCTCTCTGACACAGAAGTTTTCATCCAGGCTTTTGTGGTCTTTCAAACTGAGTGTTGAAAAGATTGGCTTGTTTGACATGCAGCTTGTTTGATAGTAGTGGGGTAAGAGAATCAGCTGCAGGTCTCAAGGCACACAATTCCCCTTTGCTTTCTCCAGTTGTTTAACCTGCTACTCAAAGTTTTGTGTTACTTGCTTATGCTGTGTCACTAAAGCTCACTGCGGGCAGGAAAACATTCAGTTCCAGCATTACTTGCTGTAGTTGCAGTGTTTGGGAGCAGTGTTAGGGGTGTGCCCTTAAGTTCTTGAAATGGGGTGGTTTGTGTTGTGTCTGTCTAGGAGTTTGCAGCATTGAATGCAAGGGAAGCATCCTGCTGGCCTGGGGAAATCAGAAACTCAGTTACTATGTATCAGCAGTTGTTTGGGAAACACTTTTACAGAAGCCTCTCTCTGCTTTTTCTGCTGGGAGATCAGTTAACAGCACAGGTGGTTAAGGAGAACGATGTGCTGGGAGCTGGCTGCCTTCTGCTTGGATGCAATATGATAATGTTGCTAGTTAGCAAAATTGCCATTTGGATGCCTTGTTTCTGCTGAGTGAGAGGAAAGATGCTCTGGCTAAGAGCTGTTCTTGGGAGTAATCCAAGCCAATTGCTCCGTGGACTGCTTGCTTGTGCCAGGAATGTCTCGCTGGTCTCGGAGGTGGCACCCCTTGGAACTGCCTAAAAGGTGTTGGGTGACATGGTCATGGTGGGCTTCCAATCTGCAAGTCTGTGGACAGAGTTCTCATTAAGCTTTAATTTGATTTTATGAGATCACTGGTAACAAAGCAGAATGCTCCAGTGTCCTACCGGGGATGTGTTGCACCTCAGGCTATTTTCAGAGTCCTTGCGTGATGAATGCAAAATACTCCATATGAATACTGCTTGATGTCATAGCCATCTCTTTCTACTAATTATCTGAAGTTTCAACTAAAAGCATCTGTTTCCCCAGAGGAGCGATGGGGAGGAAAAGTAGCTAGTTTTGCACAGATTTGCTTCCCGTTCATCAGTCTGATCTGCTAGTTTTAGTTCCAGAAATCATGCTGGCCCAGTCACCTCTCAGCTGCATATAGCTGAAATCAGTAAGAAGGGGGCTTTGCTTCTGCCTGTACAGCACATGTAGTGCTGCTGCCTAAATTCTTCTTGTTGATCCACTTTGTATCCCTGTTTTTACATCCATCATGCCAGAATTGGAGGTTGGAGTCTGGTTGAACAGACTCAGTGACTGGGCAGGAGGGAGGTTGGAGCTTCAGCCTTCAGTTCAGCAGCTTGGGGCTGAATTGCTAGGCAGGTAGCTCAGGGGGTAGGCCCTTGCCTTCCCTTACTGTACCTCTTCTACAAACCCTGAGATGTAACAGACATAAAGGCTGACAGTGCTCTTCTAAGCAAGGATTTTTTCCCAATTAGAATGGTTCTTTATATCATTAAATTTAACCATCACAGTTAAATCATCAGCTATATTTTAAATATCAGGGTGGCCGTGACTACCCTAAATCTTCTGTATGCCATGGATGTTTAAATATACTTGATTGACTTAACTGAGTCAAGTTAATGTATCCTTCAGGAGCAGGACCTTATTGCTAAGAGTTTTTAGCCCTGTAAGCTGTGTTGCGGTGATTGGGTGCCCAGGGTACACACATCCAGAGGCTGGGTAACCCTCACTGCCTCCCTTGTCACTGAGTCACCCTTCAGAGGCAGCAGGTGTCACACCTGAGGTTGTGAGGATATTGTTTGGGTGTGACCTTGCTAAAGTTTTTTTCAGGGGCAGTTGGTATGATCAAGTGCCTTTGCCTTTCACTGGCCTTCTGAGCCATGTCCTTGCACTTCATGTACTTGGGTATGACATTTTGCTCCAGGAGCTGCCTAGGTCTTGAGACTGAGGTGACCATAGTTCCCCAGATCCTCTCTTTTGAAGATGGCGTAATGAATTTGCCTTTTTTCAGGCTTGAGGAATAACTCGTGACCACTGTGGCCTTTCAAGGTATGGCAGGGCAGCTTTGGAATGACATCAGCCAGCTCCTTCAGCCACCCACACACGCATCACATTTCATCCAACAACCTCGGGTTTATTCAAGAGCTGCAAAGAGTCTAGAGTGTAGTCTAGAGACTGTTTAGACTGCTTTAGCTGTAGGAAGTTCTAATTGAAGCCAAAAGGTTTTTACTCTGGTCTTAGAGGCCTGGAAAGCCTGACAGCAGCCTGTTTTTCTGCAAGTGAAAACATCCATTTCCTTTCCACAATTGTTTGTGACAGTGCTGTAAAGTGGACTCTCAGAAAATGTATTGGGGGATAACATTTTCTTCTGTCAGCAGGTTGGGTTTTTTCCCTTCTGCCAAAGAGTTTTAATGTGTTAAACTGTGTATCATTAAAGATGGTCTTTCTAACTGCTAGTTTTATTCTGTCAAACAGCACGTGGTTAGGAAGTTCCTAGGCTTAATATCCAGCCACAATATACCAGTGTATTTGATCGATCCTTTGATTCTGGGCTTGGTTGATAAAGACATTGAACAGATCAGAAGCTCTCCGGATGGCCCTAGTCCAGAATGCAAGTACTTCTGTGCCCCAAGAGACTTTACCACATTTGCACTGCTGGACAAAACATGGAAACATGAAGTAAGTGCCTTTCCTTCAGCATGCCTTTGTTACTGTGATGCATTCAACTGCTCTGTGATGTCGTGACATAATGCTTTTAAGTGTGTCTTAAGGACTCTGAATGCATCGTGTGGAAATCTTTCAAAGACACTGGTAGAGGAAACATTGGGTTTTTTTTTAAAGTAAGAGGTATCCAGTCATTTGTAGATAATTGAAAGTTTTTGGAATCTATCTGCAATAGTCATAAACACTTATAGTAAAAGGCCATGCCAAAATGAGACAAAAAAGCCTGTAATGTAGGTACAGCTGTAATATATATTGACTTCAGAGATCTATCAAGGAATAAATGCAGTTATTGATGAGACAAGGCTAGAGAGATTAGCATAGTCTGCTGTTTATGTTTCTTTTTTTGTTACATCCCTGTACTTACCACCATTGTATTTTATCACTTAATGTTCTGGTATCTCTGCTTTTTTTTATTTATTCTGAGATTTATAAATGGGTGTGGTAAAAACAGAGGTATACCATGTGATAAAGGACAAACTGGAATCCCAGTTTATTTAATCGATTCACTGTCATCTGGAGATCCTCATTGGACTAATTTTATACAGACTATAGATACCAGTGACAAACAACTTTCTTGGTGGTTTGGCTTTGGGGTTTTTTTTCTTTTGTTTTGGGTTTTTTGTTTGGGGTTTTGTTTTACTCACAGCTGTAAAGGACTTAAAGAAACTTAAGAGTAAGGTTGTGTGGTAGCACACTAATATAAATCCATTTTCCTATTCCTTTGTGGCTCATTGAGGATATCTGTAGCATCCAGAGGGGAAACTGATATACCTGTATAAAAGCAGACCAAGGGGGTAATTGAAAGGGTTTTCAGATGGTGAGCTGCCATTTTCTTATCAGCCAGAATTTAATTCCCATATTCTGTAGAAATAAAAAAGCCTATCACCTAATGCAGTGTTCCATGTTTGGTGAGATTTAGACAAATATTTATGCACATCATAAAAGAAGATTTTGCAGTAATCACCTTTGTATTAGTGGTGTCATTATTCAAGGACGTAGGAAAGCCAAGTTCAGCACAAGGATAACTTTAGAGAAGACTTTGAGGACGCAGAGGAGGATGCTGTGGCAAGGAACAAACCTAGTCCAAGGATGGCTTACAATATTTATTTGTTGTTTCATTGACTAGTTTGAGGGACAGATTTTAAGAAAACAAAACATAGTGGTTGGAATTGCGTGTGTTACTGCTCTTTAAGGTTTTAGAAACTTCTGAGTAGTCTGTGCTTAGGTCAGATTAGAAAATGAAAGTGGGGAATAGGATCAGTTAATACTAAACATTTTAGCATTCAATTTTGGTTTCTCTAGTCTTTAACACCCCACTCCCACCCCCACCCCCCCATTTTTTAGGTGGGCCTTTTCAGAACTGCTGAGAAGATGGGGTTCCAGTGGCTAAAGATTATAAACAAGGACCCCCGCCTGGATGGGATGGATGACCTGTCTGGGATTGAAATTCCTTTGCACTACATATTTAAACTAGCATCTCATGCCATTCACTTGGTGGTCTTCTACGAGAGGAGTGGTAATTATCTCTGGCACGGCCCCCTGAGGCTCAAGCAACACATGGACAGAAAGTTTGTGCCTTTCCGGAAACTCCACTTCGGCCGCTACCCTGGAGCCTATGAAAAGTGAGTCAAAACAGAGGAGAGAAAATGCTGCAGTGGTGCTTCCAAAATAACTGTTTCCTCCTGTATATAGAAATACTCTCTTTCCTAAACTCAGGTGGTAAAAATTAGCTCATGTGTGGTTGTAAGTAAGGTGCGAAGGTAGATCCAGTTGTGCTTACCTGGAACAAGACCTTCTCACCACTTAAGTTCTTCCTCCAAGAACAGCATCTTAGAGGAAGTTGCTGTGTAGCCAGGTTGAAGCAGGCAGAAGGATGGGAGAAGTCAAAGTCATGACTGAAGTTGGGTGTCCCAAAGGGTCTTCTGCCGGAGTCTGTGATTTACTGTTAGCTCTATTTAAAAGCTTGGAATCGTAAAGTAGAGGTGGCAGCAGATTTAGCACTAGCTGACAGATATTTGTTGGTCTTTCTGTAACAATATGTATCCAAGAGTTGAATACGGATATGGAATGTGAAACTAACAGGGGAAGCAACAGAAATCCATTCAGTAACAGTTGAATAATTAGTGTCAAAGAACATGAATGGCAAGAGGTGACGTTTGTACCATGAAGACAGGTGCAGACTATTGGGTCTCACCTGTGTTCTTACTGTGCTGAGGGGATTCCTTTCTTGCACAGATGTTTGAAGGGTTACTTGTCAGTAGTCTGGTGCTTAAACTTGGTTACATCGGTAAGGTTACTGCAAATGCCTGCCTTCTTCTGCAGTGCTTTCAGTAGCAGTATTTCAGGAAGTACAGGCCAGTCCAAATCTTGTCACTATTTTCAAAGCCAAGCACATGCCACTAGGCTTTGCTAAGAGTGTCCCTGTAGGGTATGTATATATGCCACAAATCAGAGAAAAATAGCCAATCTTTTCAGAGATCAAAATAATTGTTTCACATTTTCCTTTAAAGTGATGCCATTCCCTCTTCCTTTTGAAACATGGAATCTGTACCAACTGTGCTTACTGGCATTGAGCTGCTTTTTAGACAAAATTTTGAAGTATATGGGGAATTTATTAAAGCTTTTGTTGCTTTCCCTTTATAATCAGTTTTGAGTGTATTTGGACAGTCAGTAGTATGCAGTAAGATTTTTAACCTGACCTTATGGAAAAAGTTGTGGTTTCTAAAGGAATTGAATGGGGTAATGTATCATCTTTCTTCCCTTGTAGGCCAGAACTTCTGCTTGTTTCCATCGATGACTTAAAAGTTCAAATTCCAAAAAATCCATCCAGTTTTCTAGAGGAGATGTCACACTCTAGATTTCTTGAATGTAGGTACAGAGAAGCTCGGGCTTTCTTTCAGGTTAGTGGTGATCAAGTAGTGTCTCTGAGATCTAATGTGTGTTTTCGTTAATGGATGCAAACCTACAGACAGTTCACTGTTTATTACCTGAATGTGACTCTTCACATCCATAAAGCTAAATACAGTGTTTGCAGCACAATCCAGAGTTCAGTAAAGTGATAATAAAACTAAAACTTTAACTGAAATACATAGTCTGTCTCCTGTGAGCACATTCTGAAAAGAAGAGATAACCAGCATGTCCCTAGTTCTCACACATTGTTGCTGTTAGATACATTTCATGTAACTAAGACTAAAATCTTGTGGTTGAACATTCTCCTTATAGCAATTCTCAAAGTTCTTTCTACTTAATTTAAATTATTTTGAATTGTGTGCTGCAGTTCCATGGTTCAAGTTCAGTTTATTTGAAGTGGTGTATTCATTCCAAAGTTATTTGTTGTGTTGCTTTCTGACCATGTAAGCAAATGTGTTCACCACTACTTAGAGTATCATTTTTAGAAAATTACTACCTGATCCAGCAGTAGAAAGAGTTTCTGCTGCAGTCTGGAAAGCACTTTGTCTTAACACGAAAAGGACAGAGCTAGGAACTGGTGGAGAGTTATCACAGTTAAAGCTGTGGGGTCAGAATCATGTCTCTGACTTTGAGCCATCTCTGGTTTCATGAAAGGGGAAAAAAAGATGACATGAGGTGCTCCATTCTTTTGAGTCATTTGAGGTCTTGGGGAAAGGACTTTCTCAATAAGCTGCTCCCCATACACGTGGCAGGAATGTTGCTATACCCAAGGGTGCCTTATAAAGGACAGAAATTGGAAGCATGCTCCACTTCAGCTCTAAAACCTCCAGGCAGTAATCACCACAGGCTGCAAAAACGTCCCTCAGAAGGTGTAGTGAACTTTGCTGGAGCTTTAACATTGAAATAAGCAGCTGGCAGCTGTTCTGAAATGTAAGGATTCATTTCAGCTGGTGGTTGCCTGGGAGCTTTTAATGAAACCAGTCCTGAGTCTTGAGTGGTGCGTTGTTCCCGTGCTTAATTTGACAGTGTTTGCCCGGACTGCTGTGTCGGTTGTGGCTTTGCCTTAGCAGGAGATCTTGCCACAGCTGCAGCTGGAAGGAAAGCCCACATACATCATTTTCTGTTCGTGCCGCTTGTACTCGATGGCAGCAGTGGTCAACACGCGGTTATAACACGTGGTGGCGCCAAATAAGCCGACGTGGGGGAAGTAACTCCTATTTCTGTCCCTGTTTTACCCAAGCTCTGGGCATTGACTTCCCTGTGAGCAGAACTAGGGTTAATCTGTGGTGTTACCAAGTGTCGAGATCTTTCTAGTGATCTACCAAGAAAAGTGTGGCAAGCCAGTGGAGGGAGGCTCTTCTCCCTGTCTGCTGGTGAGGACTCATGTGGAATACTGTGTGCAGTTTTGGACTCCCCAGTTCAGGAAGGACAGGGAGCTATTGGAGAGGGTACAGAAAAGGGCTACAAAGATTATTTAGGGGACTAGAACATCTCTCTTATGAAGAGAGGAACTTGAGACTTTTTAGCCTAGAGAAGAGAAGACTGAGGGGGGATCTTACCAGTGCTTGAGGGTTGGGGGTCAGGAGGATGGGATTGGTCTTTTTTCAGTGGTGCTCAGTGACAGAACAAGAGTCACTGGGCATAAACTTGAATATAGGAAGTTCCACCTAAAAATGAGGAGGAACTTCTTTACTGTGAGGGTGGCAGAACACTAGTACAGGCTGCCCAGAGGCATTGTGGGGTCTCCTTCTCTGGTGATATTTAAAACCTGTTATCAAAGCAGCGTTGTGTGCAACCTGCTTGAGGTGATCGTGCCTGGCAGGGGGTTTGGACAAGATGATCTCCCACCCTCTTCAATCTGTGATTCTGAGTCTATATTACTGTGACTTTGCGTTCTGCTAGTTGGGAAAAACTGAAGAATGATATTTCAGAGTTAAAATTTAAACTTGTCATTCTAGTGCATGTTCTCAGATTGCACAGATACTGTGCAGGCCTTAGTTGTGTAAATTTTCAAAGGTTTTTTTTTTTTAGGAAACTGAAAAATGAAGGACAGGTTTGTTGTCTGACAATAGCTTGCTTACTCTTCTTTTGACTTCCAGCTGTACCCTGATGATGCCTCTCTTGATGCAGTAGAGTTCAGAAAAAAAGCAAAATCCTTGCTCCATCTGGCTGCCCTGACGCTGAATAACTTAGGAGTGAAGTTCTGGCTGAGCAGTGGGACATGCCTTGGTAAAAACCTTCATGTTGTGTGTTTTTTAATTCATGTGAAATTTTAAATATTTCATTCTCTCTTGCTTGTGATGTCAGCGGAGGTCAAATGTACCAGGTTGGAAGGTAATGTGTGGCATTAGCTGTATTGAAATAGGCTCCTGGAAATATTCCTTTTCCTTAGAAACCTCAACCGTGGAGAGGCTGAGCAAATTTCCAGTGTTGTTAGCAATTATCTGTGTTGTGCTGAGCACTGCTTGGAAAGCAATCAGCAGTTCCTTGAACTGCCTGAGTTGGAATTTACTGTGTGCTACCTGGAAAGCAGCGATGGGCGCATATATGAGCTGACTGTGTAGATTCTCTCCTGGCTTTTCTTCCCATGCAATTTAGTCCTTATTGCTGATGTTTAAAAGATAGGTGACGTTTGTTTGTTTATTTTTAAACATATACTTTTAATAAAATATCATATTATTACAGAATGTACTCAAAGTTTTCAGTTCTGTTGAAGATGAAGTAGTGTTGCTGGTGAAGACTCATTTGTTATTGAAATAGGTTACAGAAACTCATGTGTGTGCGTATTTGACTTGTGTTTGTTTAGTCCTAAGGAGTACAATTTGCTGAATGAACAGTTCCTAAAGATTACTTTAATAAAATAGACAAAAGGATGTCCCACTTCTTGTCTTATGGTTTTGCAGTGGTGATGGTAAGATGGCTCAGATATTGTTTAAAATAACAGTGTCAGATGAAAAGCATAGCTGTAGCCCTGTAACTGTTAATTGCTGATTAGATTTGGGCCCACATAAAGGATTCTTTTTCTTTAAAGACATTCAGATTAGAAAAGTGAAGATATTTTAGGTTCAAAAGAGTATTTTCTCTCTCATTCTTGGCTTTCTGGAGGAAAGAGCTGGATGTAAGTGCAGTACTATTTGTGTTCTCCGATGTGATTTGTTTCATACTAGAGGAAGGCAGAAGTCTTGTTTATGGCCTCATTCAAAGATGGCAGTTGTTTTTTTCTGTTGCTTTTGTTCTGCTGATAGATTTCCCATGTTCCTGAATTGACTAGTTTGTGTCATGTTTGCCCTGCCCCCTTTTTCTCCTTCAGGCTGGTACAGACAGTGCAATGTAATTCCTCACAGCAAAGATGTGGATTTGGGGGTCTTCATAAGGGACTACAAAGCAGATATCATTCCAGCTTTTCAGAAAGCAGGCTTACCACTGAAGCACAAATTTGGCAAGGTCTGTAGATAATGAACAACTTGCTTCATGTGCCTTTCTCTAAGTTTGTAAGTTTGAGTACAGCTGCAGATTACTGATGGAGAAGTGGGTAGCTGAAGTCATGAGTAATGTCTGCCAAGGAGATGGTTTTACCTAAACACATAACCTTGTTGATTATTGTGTGCTCTCTTGGGAGAAACACTCTTCTTACTAGCTTCAGCCCTGTTTAGGGAGTCTGAATTCCACCTCAGAAGATTTCAGTATGTTTGAGGGGTCTAATCTGCAGCAGTGGTGCTAGGGAGATTTAAGGACCGACTTGAACTTTGAGCTTGAGTGGGCCTCATCATGTGGGAGGATTGGGGATAGCTCTGGGATTATCTGTAGCCCTGTCTGTAAAACCAGCAGAGGGAAGGATGGTGTGAGGTTGGCACTGGGCTTGTTAGTTAGTAGTGTCTGTGTGATCTTTATGTAACGTTTGCAGAGTGTGGGCTGCAGAATGTTGGAGAACAATTACAGGAGTGTGAAGGTTCAGCCACAGTTCAAGCCATACATCATTGCTGGTGCTATTGAGTGTTTCATCACACGTGAAGTGTGCTGAACGGAGACACCTATTAATGGTGTTTATTCACTGAGGTTATTTTGCTTGTGGCAGAGGACAAGAAAATGGGGCTGAAGCATTTGAGGCTTAAGGGATGAAAGAGAAGATAGTCCCACTGAGGTGCAGAAAATTTCTCAATGTTTTCAAGGCATAAAAGAAAAAAAAATTAAAATGCATGGTTAGTGTATTTTCTTCAGTCAGGATAGGATTCACTCTGCATACCTAACCAAAAGGTGTTCTGAAACCTGCTGAGGTCAGTAGCCTTATATTTTTATGAGTGTGTATTTTTGTCTTCCAGGTAGAAGATAGCTTGGAACTGTCTTTCCAAGGAGAAGATGATGTGAAACTTGATATTTTTTTCTTCTATGAAGAGGATGACCACATATGGAATGGAGGAACTCAGGCTAAATCGGGCAAGAAATTTAAGTATGAGCTGGATTTGTACCTCTAATAGGAAAGAAATTGATCAAGTTAGTGTTTAGTGTTGGCGTTTTGTGCGTTGTGGAGTGTTGCCTGGCAAGGTCTGTGCTCTCTGTGGGAAATATACTTGCCAGGGGAGAATCAGTGAGGTTTTGCACTTTGAGATGGGAGAGGCAGTGAGAGAACAGTACCATACCTTACTAGACAGGTGGTAGGCTTGTCGCATGTCAGTTCTGTCATGAAGTTGAAAGTAGTGCTGGCATGTCTTGCACCAAGTAGATCTTATCTGGACTGTGACAAGCTCTGAGTTAAGCGGGTAAGATGAGAAAATAGTCTCTAAAACAGTGTTTGTTGCACAAACTAATTTTGCCATAAAAAAATTAATCCTTAGGCATTCATCTTGATTGACAGAGCATTATGGTAGAAAGCTTCAACTGTCCTTGCAAAGAAACCCCACCCCATTTTTGGATTTTGTGGTAATGATTAGGAATGCTTTATTGATTATAATGTTGCAACAGCATCACAGATGATAACTGCAGACCTTGCTGCTCTTCGTGATCTGAAAATTGATTTTTAAATAGGATCCCACATTACTTGCTTCATACCTTCAGTATTAGATCAGGAAATAAGTACAACTTCCTAATCAGCAAACTGAATATAGGATTTGATAGTTAGCTTTACTCACAGATTCACAGAACCATAGGGGTCAGAAGGGACCTTGAGAGATCATCGGGTCCAACCTCCCTGCCAAAGCAGCTCCCCAGCTCATTGCACAGAGAGGCATCCAGACAGGTCTTGAATATCTCCAGAGAAGGAGACTCCACCACCTCCCTGGGCAGCCTGTCCCAGGGCTCTGTCACCCTCACTGTGAAAAAGTTCTTCTTCATGTTGGTGCAGAACTTCCTGTGCTCCAACTTGCAGCCATTGCCCCTTGTCCTGTCTCCACCACAGACCACTGAAAAGGGGCTGGCTGATGCCCCCTGCATCCCATACTTAAGATATTTATGAATATTGATCAGATCCCCTCTCAGTCTTCTTTTCTCAAGGCTGAACAGCCCCTGTTCATTCAGCCTTTCCTCACAGGGGAGATAACCAGACATTTGCTTCTTTCCATCACTCAGAGACAGTTGCAAACTAGTTGAAAACCTCATTGTCTTCTATAGGATTTTGGTATCTTTTGTGTTTTTCCTGAACTGTATTTGCTTATCTTTAGCTAATGGGAACCTAGTGAACACGGTCATCTGGCTAATGATAATGCCTAAGTCCTGGTTATCTAAGACTAGTCCTGCTCTCAGTTATCTTTGTTCAGAAATGATAAATAAAGGCTGGGTGAAATGCCTTGGTGAGCAGAGCCTAAAGGCACACTTTCAAATAGACTGAAGGAAAAGCTCTTGGAGTATCCCCACAGAAGTTGTGTTATACTGTGAAGTATTTTTTTTTTTAGAATAAAGCAAGAGTCTTATAGTTTTCCAAAGCAGGCTTAGTTTCTGTTTTTCTGTACAAGATGTTGGGGATTTTCTGTGATGCATCCAGAGGAGGAAGCAGACCAATATATTCATTTGTGCTTCTGTTGTGTCTAAATTACAATAGCTCTTTCCATACTCTTTCAAAATTCCTTTATAGCATCAGACAAGGGATACTTGAGAGCTGTTTCCCTCCTCACCCTTTGATATGACTGGTCACATCTACTTTCTGTTCTCATGAAATGAAAATATGCCTGTGCTGCATCCCAGCTCCTGTATCCTATGATATTACAGCTCTTCTGGAACTTAAGCTTTCATAAATCACTCTTCTTGTAGCCTACTGCTTATTGTCAGTAGCCATTTTTGTCAAAAGTTTACAAATGTGCCTTTCTAGTTCAGTAAGAACTTGTTTGCTTAGACATACTGGCCTCTAAGGAAGCATCTAACTCTGAACAGGTGCTGCTCTAGGCATAGTTTACTGTACTTAATCCACACAGGAAAGGTGGAAAAAACCTGCTTGTTTATGGTTCAAAGGGCCTCAAGCATGGACAGAATGTGGCTCTTCAGCAAGATTAACCAAATAATTCCAGATATGGATCATACCAAACACCTTCTCCAAAACTGAAGAAAGGATCTCAGCTTTTCAGCTGTGGGAGGGGATGGTTTTGCTTGCTTGATCTGAGTGCCTGCAACGCCAGGGTGACCCCCAGTTTTGCTTAGTCTTCAGTCCTTGCAAAATTTTGTGGGAAGGTAAAGTGAAGAGGTCAGTCAGAAGAGGAATGCTGGTTTGATCATGCTAAATCTGCTTTAACAAGTTTAGAGGAATCTCACCAGCTGTTCATGTGATACCAGAAGAGTTACTGGTTGCTACTAAATCACCACAGATACGAGAGGGAGTTTGGAGTTTATAAGTGAAGTGTATAAGTCAAGTGTAAAAGATGTTTTCCTCAGAAAACTAAGTATTTTCCCAGGCATGCTTCCTATACATCTTGCTAGATAAAAGTATGGAGAATGAAAGAATTTCTCATTTAGTCTCTAAAATATTTTTCTTTAGTTAGTTTTAGTATCTGTTTCCTTGGAGAGGTGTTTTCAGAACTTTACAAGTCTGTCTGTATGGCTTAAATTTTCATGGAGAGAAATACTTCCTCAACATTGCAGGCACAAGCAAGCATGCACATCCTCCTTCTCTTGGAGTTAAAGTATTTGAGACCTATTTCTTTACAAAATTAACGCTGGGCAGTTTTATTCTCTAGCAGAGAATAGATATTTATAAAAGCTGAATCTGGCAATCAAATCTATACATGTATACTGTAAGTCTTAAAATAAGGTGATTCTGTAGAAGGATTTGTGTAAGTGTAACATCATTTTGGTATTTTTATGTCTGAAGAGCAATGACAGTGAAATTGGAAGAAAAAATGTTGAGCTGTGTAAATTTCCAAGAGTATATGTAGCCTTATCCCAGCCACTTGGAATGAGCAAATGATGAGCAAGGATTCAGCAGTGTGAAGTGTCAGGAAAGCTGTGGGGTTTTGTCAGTGAATGTAAAAATGTTATGTTAATAGTAGTTAAATAATTATTTTGGTGACATTTGCAACTACGTTTTAATTTGCAGATTTGTTTATTTAAATTACCTGTCTGTTCTCCTTAAAATTGTTATTCAGAGCTCCCTCTCTGGACGATTTGTTACTTAAGTGGTTACTGGTTACCTTTTACATGTGCTTGCCCACTGCAGTCCTGACAAATAAGTGATGTCCTGGGTTAATAACAGCTAAATAGCTCTTTGGTGATTATAGATCCACCAGCAAAGTGTATCCTGTTTTCCCCTGGGTGGCTGGCGTCACTGTGCTTTGTGCTGTAGTTTAGCCGTTTCCTGTAGGTGGCAGAAGGTGACGGGAATAAGCAGCCAGAGAGTGAGAAACACGCCTTCCTGCGAGCTCGGGACGGCGTTAACCGGTTGCTGCTGCTAACAGCACCCCTGTGTGTCACTAGTACTTCATGGTTAAGCGGTTACAGAGTAAGAGAAACTGACTGTAGGTGTACCGTGGCCAGTCGCTGCGGTTGCTTGTTTTCCCTGTGAGCTTGTTGAGAGGTGTCCTTTGGTCTTCTGCCAGTGACCCTGTTCTTCTGTTACGGTGCAGGTATCTCTTTCCAAAGTTCACGCTGTGCTGGACTGAATTTGTAGAACTCAAGGTACAAGTGCCCTGTGAGACCCTTCAGTATGTTGAAGCCAACTATGGCCCAGACTGGAAGGTTCCTGTGAAGACGTGGGACTGGAAGAGCTCGCCGTTCAATGTGCAGTACAATGGTGTCTGGCCTGTTGATGAGTGGGATGATGTCATTCAAATCTACTGACCTCCTGAAAGCCAATGGAGCATGCCTGCTATCCTTGGAACTGCCCAGTTTGTCACTTCCTATTTCACAATGGCATCAAGATCCATTCCTGTTGTAACTTCTCATGTGTTTCCTAAGGAGACTTTTTATCTTTTATTTTTTGGCTTAACAGGTATTTTTTTCACCTTCATCATGCATTTTCTGGGTAAAGGAAAAGATTAAAGGCAACTGAAGAGCAGGGAGGCTGAAAGAAATGTTGTGCAAAAGGAATAGAGAAGAAATGTTGCAGTCAAGTTATGGGCAGTTTATTGAAATGTGAACAGTTGCCAGGAGGTTTAGACCTTTTTTGGGGATCATCAAAACCTTGGGACTGTTAACTTCTCAAGATGGAGAAAGGGATGGGATGGAAGAACCCCAGAGAAGTTCCTCTTTTTTTCACAGGAGAGCCTGTGAATATTCGACTTCCAAGCACCAGAGTTATGAGTACCTCAAATGCGCTTGATTTGAGGCTGCTGTATCCCTATCATGTGAAGCAGGGTGCTTTGGGGAGCAGAATGTTTCTGTTGTTGGGAACTGCTGTGCCCCACCCAATTTACATGTAGGAGGTGCTGGGTAACAGGGTAACTAAGTGAACTTCAGGAGAAAGTATCCCCATCCCACATTCCTGTAGCAGTTGGGTTTGTCGTGAACTAACCACTGATGTAATTACAACAGGGAACGTTACCAGCTCTGTTGTTTCTAAGAACATGAAGGTGTATGCCATAGCAGTGTCTTTCCCAGGAGAAAAATAAACATTCTGGTTTTGACCTCCTAACTAGTGTGTTTTCTGTGTAAGAGTTCTGGCAGGATTTTAGATGATTACAGCTATCTCTGCTTTCTTACAAGTAGATTTAAGAGGAAGTATGGATGGTTTTCTGCTTAACACTGGTTCATAGAGCACAGGTCCCAGAGAATTGCATCTCTTCTCTGACTGTAACAGAAGTGTGTGCAAATACCAGCTGTCTATTTGCAATGCTCATGTTAGTGTCACATTAGGATTTGGATGGGACAAGAAGCCTGATGGCTCCCCCCTCCTGCTTCTGCTTGTGCTTTTGGTCAGTAAAATTAAGCTTTCTTTCTTCAGTATTTTCGAGACAGATAATAGTTTTCTTATGAGCACGTGTGCCCAAGCTTGTTCCAGCTCCTGCTGTACAGGGAAGGCAAGAGCACAGGTGAGTTAGACTGTAACAAGCAGTACTGACAGCGGTACTTGGAACTGGGTACTGAATGGAGCTCATGTTTACTTGCAGCAAACCTGTATCCATTCTTTGCTTGCTAAAGCTGAAGGCAACCTATGGGTCACAGCTTCTCTGCCTTTCACTGGGTAGTGTCTCTGTGTTCCACTGACCTGCACGTTAGAGCTGTGTGTTCCAGTGTGTACAGGTCTGGAGAGATGAAATGGCTGCTGCTGTTCAGTACTGTGTCATTCCAAGTGCACTCTGGAACTTCCCTGCTATTTTTGTCCTGGAGTGTGCTGCGTGCTTTTTCATGCCAATCCTCTCGGTTCCAGGGGTCTCCTGTTACTGGAGCACTGGAATGAATTACCCAGCTTCTGAACATCTTTGGCAGCAACATGGACAGTGGGATCCAGTGCAACCTCAGCATATGTTTGCTGACACCAAGCTGTTTGTTGTGATTGATATGCTGGAGGGAAGGGATGCCATTCAGAGGGACCTTGGCAGGCGGGCCTGTGCAAATCACATAAAGTCCTCTAGGGCCAAGTGGAAGGTGCTGCACATGGGTTGGGGCAATCCCAAGCACAACTTGACAGGGAATGGGTTGAAAGCAGCCCTGACCAGGAAGACTTGGGTGTGTTGGTTGATTAAAAGTTCAACGTGAGCTGGCAACGTGCTCTTGCAGCCCAGAAAGCCAACCTTATCTTGGGCTGCCTCAAAAGAAGTGTGACCAGCAGCTTACCTACTGGTGAGACCCCACCTGGAGTGCTGCATCCAACTCTGGGGTCCCCAGCATATAAAGGACATGTGTCTGTTGGAGCAAGTCCAGAGCGGGGCTACAGAGATGACCAGAGGATGGAACACCTCTCCCGTGAGGAAAGGCTGAGAGTGCTGAGATTGTCAGCCTGGAGAAGGCTCTCTGAAGATCTTGTTGCAGCCTTCCAGTATCTGAAGGGGGCCTGCCTACAGGAAGGATGGAGAGGGACCATTTACAACCACTTGGAGTGACAGGACATGGGGTAATGGCCTCAAACTGAGGGAGGGTGGATTTAGGTTAGGTATTGGGAAGAAATTCTTACCTGTGAGGGTGGTCAGGCCCTGGCACAGGCTGCCCAGAGAAGCTGTGGCTGCCCCCTCTCTGGCAGTGCTCAAGGCCAGGTTGGATGGGGCTGTGGGCAACCTGGTATAGTGGAGGGTGCCCCTGCCCATGGCAGCTGGGGGCGAACTAGACGATCATTGAGGTCTCTTCCAGCTCAGAGCATTCTGTGATTCTGACAACTTGTGCTGGCTTTTCAGTTAGTATGGTAACTTGGTTAGCATTCCCTAATTGAGGAGAGAGATGTAACATCCTGCCAGTGCCATTTACTTGGTAAAGTAAACATTGCATCAACCTGGATAAGTTATCATGTAGATTTTATTTTTCTTAAAATGAAAAAAGCCAACGTCCTTATCATTTCTGTTTTCAGAACTCTGTTTAATAGTGTATAATAAGCCTGTAAGTTTTTCAAATGTGATAGATGTTTAAGAGTGGGGAAAAACTATTATCAGAGGATTATAACCCTGTCAAATTTTTTACTTTGGAGATGGAAAAACTAAGGGGAAAAAAGACGTGTGTCTCTGAAAGGGAAGAAGGCTGCAGTAGTATTTTATACCTGTAAGTTTTTCTTCGTGTTAAAATAGTTTCTTTTTAGAAGATGGAAGTGTGTATTTAGCAGTGATTGGAAGATGAAGAGTCTAATTTGCAACTCGTGATGTAGTTTCATCTGCTGTTTTGTCATCTTGGGCAGCATTTGACATGCTTCATTGCAGCTACCGTGACGTAACACATAGAGGAGAACTTTGAACTGTGTCTTACACTGATTATGGATTATCTTGAACTTTTATTTTTTAATAAAGGTATTTGGATACAACGAAGATACTTGGAGTAAAGCAGGTGCCCATATGTAGGAAAAAGGATCCTGCAGTTGCACAAACATTGCACTCCTCTGTGTCTTCTGTCATGCTTTGTGAGTGCACATTTCCTCCTTACGATTGTGTCCCAGGCAGTGCTGTAACCATCCTAGAACCACTGCTCTTCGAAGGCACACCTTGTGGCTGAAGCCCACAGAAACATCCACGTTTAGGCATTTGTGCCCTGTGAGCTTCTTCCACATAGAGTGACTGTAGTTAAGGCTTGACTGTAGTTAATCCTGTGTTCCAGCTGGAGGGAGATCCGATTTTCCATGATTCTGTAGCAGTTTTCAGTAACTTTGTGCGTCTACAGAATGGGTCATATTTCTAGAATCCAAAGCTAGAGATCAGTACCCACTTAGCGCATACTGGGAGTGATGGTGAATCTCCAGCCTGTTGTGGAAATGATGGGAAATGTGCAGCATCTTACACACATAAAAAGACTGCTTATTTCATAGAATCACAGAATGTGTTAAGTTGGAAGGAACCTTTTAAGGTCATATAGTCCAGCCCCCTGCAGTAAGCAGGGACACTTTTAAGTAGCTCAGGTTGTTTAGGTTACTTCATCAAGTCTGTCCCTCCAGGGATGGGCCCTCACCACCTCTCTGGGCAACCTGTTCCAGTGCCTCACCACCCTCATAGTGAAGAACTTCTAATATAAAGCTACCCTGCCCCAGTTTAAAACCATTGCCTACTATGTGCCCTTAAAAACAGTCCTTCCCTACCTTTCCTCCAGGTCCCCTTCACCTTACTGGAAACCAGTGCAATGCAATTCTTCCAAAGGATAGGTCTTGAGCCAAACATGCTGAAGAACCGTCTTGTAGTTCCTGCACAGAACAGATGATGCTTGGGCACACAGGGCAGTGAGCATCTGAGGGACATGTTGACATTTTTGATCCTTCCAGAAGGAATCTTCTGATAGAAGAGTCTGTGTATGTTCTACCTCACTCTTAAGATCAGACAAGAGGCAGACAAACTGACGTGATCCAGAGAGGAGAGAGTCCTGACAATATCATAGAGCCTCTCCCTGCTGTCAAAATGAAAAGTAGTTGCAGATTTTGTAATGCCCATTCCCTTGAAACACTCTGGGAGATGCTGGTTCCTGGTGTTAAAAACAGGGGGGGGGTTTGTGTCCTTTGCTGCTTGAGAATTCTATCCCATCGTTATAAGGCTTTAAGTCTGTCAAAGACAAGAACTGTCTGCTTTGCACTGCCACTTGGAATTGTTTTGCACAGACAAATGAGATGTTAAATGAGTAACATCTGTGTAATACTATAGACACCTTCCTTTCAAGGGCTGACTTGTCATGGTACAATGACTTTCAGGAACCTGGTTGTCTCCTTTATTACTCATTGGTGTAATCCTCTGAGTTCACACAGCAGTTCAAGAAGTTCAGGGGAAGCTACCTCGCTGTTTAGGCTGCTTGTCTTTTATTTTGTGTAGTTCTGCCAGACTCTGCACTGCAAAATGTGGGAACTTGGGGGACTGCATGTAAGCAAGCATGTGAGACTATTTAGCAGTTGTATTTAGTGGTCTACGTCCTCTGTTTTGGTAAACAGGCACCAGCAGCAAATTTACACCAGCTGAAAATCTTTTTTAATAGTGATAGATTTGCCTAATGCTGAGTTCTCTTCTGAGGCTAGTTTTATACATAAATGTCCTATTGATTCAAACTGCAGCAGAGCACGTGAGTTATGAGCAGAATGAATCTTACCAAACCCTGTAATCACTGCCCTAATTAAGAGGGGTGAGAGGAGCTTTCCCCTTGAAAAAAGGGGATGATGAAATACTTGTTCCTAAAGGAGAGAAATTAACACTCTCATGGTTGTGCCTGTTTTCCAGAAATATTCCCTGCAGCTAAAAGGCACGTAAGATATTTTATCCAGACTTTAATAGGTGGAATGTCATGCCTGGTAGTTTACAGAACATAATATTCCTCTTCAGACCCTAAAACTCCCGAGTAACTCCTTAAATCATACGAGTAATTAGCTGGAGTGTTAGTGGGTACAGTGTGCCTGTATTGAAGACTGCTAGGACGTTGTTGTCACTTGAGCAGCAATGTGTCAGTCACAACACCGTACTGTGCAGAGATATGCAGGTTAGTTATGAAGCAAAACAACTTAGACCTATGGTTGAAAATAATCTGAATGCACTTACACAGGGGGTGTTGTTCTACAGCTGGCCGAATGTGAGCCAGAAGTGTGGCAAAGGTGGCAAACAGCATCCTGGCCTGTATCTGAACTGGTGTGGCCAGTAGGGCTAGGGAAGTGATTGTGCCCCTGCGTTCACGATTGGCAAGGCTGCAAGTTGAGTACTGTATTCTGATTTGGGCCCCTCATTACTGGAAAGACAGTGAGGTGTTGGAGCATGTCCGCAGTGGGGCAATGAAGGTGGTGCAAAGTCTAGGGAACAAGTCTTAGGAGGAGTGGACTGAAAAAAATGGGGTTGTTTGGCCTGCAGAAAAAGACTAAGGGAAGACCTTCCCCCTCTCTACAGCTACCTGAAAGAGGTTTGTGGCCAGCTGGGGGTTGGTCTGTTCTCGCAAGTAACAAGTGACAGGATGAGAGGAAATGGCCTCAAGTAGTGCAGAGGAATTCCAGGATCAGAGGATGTTCCATGCGGAGGACTCCCTAGGAGTCTTCTCCCACACAAAGGCATCGGCCCTGATGGTGCTTGTCTGCGGGCATTGAGCGAACGGGCTGATGTCAGCATGTGGTTGCTCTCTGTCAGGCTTTGAAAGGCTGTAGAGCTTGGGGAAGGCACCAAAGACTAGAAAGTGCCAAATGTAGCACCCCATCGTGAGAAAAGGTGGGAAGATGACCTGAGGAACTCCCGGACAGTCATCCTCACTCCCACCCCTGGGGAAAGGATGGCTTTCCCTTGGTCTTCTTGGAAGCCATTTCTGGCCCCATGAGAAACCATTGCGGATGTGGATAGCAATGCCAACTACATCGTTAGAGGTAATAAAACCATTCCTGTACTTCTCATAGGTTTATTGTATTATCTGGTCATGTGAGCTAGAGTAGCGCTGACAGCCTCCCGTCCACTCTGGGGGCTGCTGGGTGGCCCAGCTGCGGGCCCAGCACTGGTTTCAGCAGCTCCTGGGGCCCAGTCCTACTGTTGCTGGTGGGGAGGCCTCTTGCTGGGCGCTGAAGTGGCCTCAGAGCTGCCTTCCTCTTCTGGGCTTTCTGGGGCCCGCCATGGGAGCTTTCGCTGTCTGGGCTGGGAGCGGAGGGCCTGGGCACAGCCTCCTGCACAGCCAGCTCCTGCTGTGGCCCTTCTTGTGTCTTCAGGAGGGAGGCAGCTGGAGCATATTCTGTTGAAAAGTCTGTGTGTTTTCTCTTTGGGCACTTGTAATAATATTGTCAGCATTTCAGGCTTGATTGGCTATTAGTAATAACCTTTCTAGCTGCACTGAAAGAGAGGGATTTCTGAAGTAACAGGGTATTAAATCTGTGATGGTGAAGACAGGAGCTAAACCAGAATTAGTGTTAGGTTATTATTTTTCCCCATCGTGAATTTTGGAACACCAACGTACATTTCTGGCTTGTGGGAGGTGGCTTTGCATGACTGACCAGATACACCATGCATTATACTTTGGGAAAGTGTTTGTCTGCACACGTGGCTGCCTTGCAAACTTATTTTTACATGTTCCTTTACAGTCATATTCACAGAGAAAATGGACAGAAAACTTGAGGTCTTGTCTATGCGTGAAAAGATACTGTTTGAAATAAGCCATATTACTCCCAAGTACACCCATTATACTGTTGTAGTGGTCTGGAAGCATTTATTCCTGAGCAAATACACTGTAGCAGGAGAGGGAGTATGCATACCAAGCACACACCTGCCATCTGAACTCGCGTGCTGGTCCACAAAGGAGGGATTACACTAGTGGGGATTGTACTCCTGTTTTCCCTCAGGTAAGGTGATACAGCAAGTTCTGGTGCAATATTTGGAAATAAAGGAGGCATTTGTCTTGGGGCATGCCTTCTCAGTCCCAGGGGCTGACTTCTGCAGCGGTACAATTTAGTCTTGGCCCCCCTACAGCTGAAGGACATGGTGTCCCACTCCACGCTTGGAAAGAAAAGGCCCATTTCTGTGACACATAGTGCTAGGACAGACAAGGAAAAAGATGTCTGTGGGGCTTTTCTCTGGGGGTCAGAGGTGACTTTGTGCTGCTTTTGGGTGTTGACATTTTGCTCTGTGAGTGTAATAAAGACATGTAACTTACCTGGGAACACAGGAACACCATCACTGAAGGAACCTGGGACCCACCTCCAGCTGCAAACTTGGTATGTGCTGCCTGTAGCCAACTGTGATGACTTTTCTGCACTGCTGATGCCTTCAGCACCCTGCAGCTGCTTACATTTATTGTTTGTCCAGTAAAAAACCCTGTTTTTTCCTGCTGAGATCGAACTGTTGCTAAGGAACAATGTCCTGAGACCACTGTTAACCTCTTCATTACTGGTCTTTTACAGCCACTTCATTAAAAGCAGCTAACAAAGTCAGCCAATTAATCGGCTGCCCCTCACCTGGCCTCAGACCTGGCTTGTCCTCTTGTATGGTAGAGCTGTTCCAACTTGGGGGTAATAGTCCACAATATGCTCCTGTGAGCAAGCCAAGGAAGGACCCAGAGAACAGCACTGTCTGTTCTTTTGACTGTCCAGTCTTCCAAGGCATCATTCCCAGTATCATTTCTGAGTCTCTCTGATTGTTAACCAGTCCTTACTAATCTCTTCCCTGGTGGGCTGACAGAAAGCCAGTGTAAACCTGGAGCTGAATGCTTTTGATTTTGTCCAGAGTGGTCACCTGGTTGCCACATCTCCCATTTCACCTCTTGAAAGATGGGGTGTCAGCAGAACTTGCACTGAAGACATACTTGGCTTTGTCACTGGGGCCACACGAGCCCAGATTTCACCTACATATGGGCCTGAAAAGGAGGAACCTGTGGTTGAGATGGGACTAAGCAACTCTCATGCATGGTCACTGATGCTCGTGTAAAGACCTTAAACACAAGGGGTAGGGCAGAGCTGTCCCTGCTCATAGCACTCGGTTCTTACTCCACAATGTCAGCAACCACTCAGGCAGCAATGCTAAGCCCCACCAGCGTACTTTCTGTCTTGCTAAGGTCTTTCTGCCAGCAAACCTAATAAAAGTGTATGCAGCTATGGCAGCTCGACCCAACAGTTTACACATGATAAGTGACTGTAATCATGCTGGCTGTCAAAACCTAGAAGAGCTTGTGTTAGTAGTTCATATTTGTGTGGCTGCCTTTCCCCTGGGACTTGGGAGAGGACCTGAGAGGGGCTTACTCTGAATTGCTGTGTGAGAACTGAGTAATGCTCAGAGCCTGTGCAGAAATGGGTGTCGACCTCCTGGAAAGGTGTCACTGTCAGAGCAGTGTGTCCGGTGTGTTTCCTACTAGTGTTGAGAGTGCTGAGAAGAAAAGGGGAGAAAGGGAGAGTACAAGGGGCTGTTCTGAGTAGTTTTCCATTATCCAGCAAGGCAGGTTTATAGCAAAATGTCTGACTAAGGCCAGTTTGTGGAAAGGAGGCGAACAGCACTTTGGCAGTACCCAGCAGTTCACATGTTCAGGTCCACTTTTTATACGTGAGGAAATGTGAGGAGAAGAAGTAGAGGGAAACAGGTGTTAAGCTTCTCCTTCCTGATCTGATCCTTAGCTGGTACAAAGAGGGGAGGCTGCTGGTGCCAACCCATCTGCCCTGGTTTACACCAGAAAGGGCAAACCCAAACCACCCACCAGACGGGCATTGCTGCCCTCCCACATAGCATGGATCAGGACCGGGGCTCTAATGGTGACCAGTTGCAGCTGGGAGGTTTCAGGCTATTCTTCCTTGTCCTCCCTATCCCTCCCCCATGGCTTCTCATCCTCGATCTATGCTCCATCTTGGGGAGCTGGGACACAAGCAGAGAGCTTTATTTATAGGGGAAAAAATGTCAGTAAGGGCGGGTAGAGGGGTGTGAGTGGAAATGAGTTATGCTGATAAGCTTTCCGACTGTATTTGATTTTACTAAGGTTCTTAACAAATAATCTTTATGCAACGCGAACCTGGCTTATCAGGCTAATGCAGATTGTCTGAAATCCTTATCTCCATGGGCCAGTTAGTTGGAGTGATACCCTTTACACAATGAATAGAGAATGAAGAGCTGCACACAAGCCTACCCCTCCCTCCTTCCAATCATTGTCATTTACTGGCAGTGAACCGAGTGGCTCTGATTTCCAAACTCATAAATAACACAGGGCTTCAGAGCTGAGCTGCCCAGTGCTTTGTAACAGTTGTTCAGCTGTTCGGAGAGCCTGAGTCGGCCGGGAGGGGCACTGGGGCAAGGCTGGGAAAGTAAAAAAAGGAAGAAGACCCTGGTTCGTTGCACCTTTCTGAAAGAAAAGGTCCATGTTTAAGCTGACTTTTAACACCAAGGATCGCGTGATGTCTTCATGTGCACAGGTGCATGCTGCCCTCTAATTGTTGTCCAGCCCCTGACATCTGAATGTGTTTCCTTGGCATGCACTTTGATCCCTAGCTTTGCCCACCATATGCTGAGGAGAAGGCGCTGCTACTCATAGGTTGAAGATTTATGGTGAGAAACAAGTCCGTGGCTCAGAAGAATTATTTTTCTTCATTCTGTTCATGCTGTATATGTATTTTCTATACCTCCTGTGGTCCAGGTTTGTGTACCTGGGGAGCAGATGGCAGATAAATAGATGTTCTGCTTTTTCTGGGACAGGAGGGTGGAAAACAGTAACAGCAAGTGTGAGGAAGTTGGTTTTTTTTCTTCTGGCTGCTGAGCTCTGGGGAATATATATGTAAAAGTCTGTCTCTGGGAACACAGGATGGAGCAAACATTCTTTTGTCTCTGTGGTCTGTGATGGCCTTCTCCCTTCCTGGGACACCACAAGATACCAGATGATCCACACCAGGTCCTAGCCCTTTAATTCCAAAATACAGAATGGCCCTACAATAAAGGTGCAAAGCCTAGTGAAGAAAGGGCCTGGATTTTGTCCATCATATGGGCAAGTTCCCCCACATATCTTTTCCTCCTTCCCTTTTGAATGCTATTCTGCTCAAGAGGCAAGGGCCCAGAGTCAGCAGCTGGTGCAAGAGGACCTCACTAGGCTGCTGCTCTAGAGGGAAATAAGGCTCTGCAGGAACATTTTTCCCACAGCACATGGCATGGAGAAATCCTAGTGGAATTTCTGTAGATCCTCATTCCTCTTGGCATCTGGGCAGATGCCAGTATGTAGAAACAGAGGTGAACCTCCTCAAAGTGGGGGAGCTTGTTTGTACCCCAGGATGCAGTTTATCGCTTTACATTGCTACTAATCAATGGCTGCATCCATTTATTCCTAAATTCAACGATATGAATTACACCAAAGCATGGAAATACCTTGGCCATGAAGCACAGGGATAGCACTAGCATAGGGCTCAGTGGGCACCTTCCATGACAAGCTACATCCCACCGGTGCAACTGCTGCCCAGCTTTGCACATGGTGTGAGCCAAACCGTACCAGCCAGGGACTGGGAAGTGTTACTATTTCTGGGTAGTGCAGAGGTTTGAGCCCTGGTCTCTGTGCAACATCCCTCTATGGAAAGCTGCATGAAAAGCTGTGAGAGCTGTATGAACGCTCTCTGCCACAGCTCCTCCAAAAAAGAACCGCTGCGTGGAGGTGGCTGTGGATACGCTGTGAGCACACTCAAAGTCTCATCTAGGAGCTGCCACTCAGCTTTTGTTCTCGAGCTTTGTCTCCAAAAGTCACACTTTCCCTCCTCTTCCTTGGCAAAAGGAGAAATTGAGGAACCAAACAGGTAGGATGACTTCATGTTACTCTGCAATCTGCCTCTTTAGCTAGACCACTATGTAGCATTATTCATTCACACTGCTGCTGGGAGGGGTAAGAAAGACACTTTGCACTGCGAGTCCGTTTCGGTGGTTTCTGTGACTGGCAGCTGCCTCCCGATACAGATAGCAGGCACGAGTGGATATGCAAAGCAACACCAGTATCTCCAGGCCTAGCTGTGAGGATGGAGTGTGCTCCTAGAAACAAAGACTTACAATTAGTCTTGGGTGATTATATTGCAGCATTTCTACCAGAGGATTAAATTTAATTGTGTGTCTTCCTTCATAGAAAGTCTGGGTTTTGTTTCCTTGCAAGGCTCAAAAACATCTCGTGGTTGCCTGCCTTACAGATGTCTCTCTGTACAACAGAAAAATTGTCCAATTTCTTCCTCTTTCCCTGGCTTTCACATGAATGTGTGTTGTGGGTGTCCAGCTCATGCCTCCTGCTAGTTCCCCTAATCTGGAGATCCCTAGTTCTTTCCACTCTGCAGTTAACACGGTTTTCAGCTTGGAGTCTTACCACTTCATCATGAGTGGATGTTTGGGGTGCAGATTTGGTTCTGTTGAAACAAGCACCCCAACTCTTCTAGTCTTGCCAGAGCCTGGACTTCATCCATCTCCCCATGTCCTTCTGGGAGAGCTTGACTCAGCCCCAGTTGATGCCCTTATTTGCTGCTGAGTTTTGTAGTGTGTTCAAGGCACTATGGCATTCACCTCACCTTCCCTTCTTCTGTCTTTTTTGTTTTTTAAGCCTGCCTGCTTAGTTGCTGCAGGAGAGTGAACTGCTTTCTGATTTGGGAGGTCTTGGACTGTGCTTGTGGTAAAGCTGTTGAGCTGACTTCTTCCTTCTTCCCTGACTGTACGGCTGGGTTGGTCTGGTGAGTCCTGCTGCCCTTCCCACAGCTGCCATCTCAGACCAGTCCCAGGCTAACTGGGCCACATGGCAGCTCATAGGCAATGAAAAGAGAGCACGTTGGGCGTGCTGTTCTGCAGTCCCTGAGTGTACTTGTCTCCTTGTCACGGCATTGTTCCTGCTAGAAACGTGTGGGCTATAGACTGAGGAGCTCTCTGTTGGTGTTAAAGCAAGAGTGGGTCTGGTTTGCTCCCAGCTGAGTGGGGTACAAGTGAGCACAGGGAAAACCGTGCTTTTGGTTCCTGCGTGTGGAGGACCCTTCTACCCAGTTCCTTTCTGCAGCAGGCCTGGATGGGCCCCACTGAACTACCCACAGGGAAACCGTGAGGAGCCACACAAGCTGGACCTTTCAAAGGTGATGGCTGTTCCTGATAATACCAACTGGCTCAGCTTTCGTTTCAGCTTCCTGAAGACTAATGCAGACAGATCAATTAGAGTCTGCACACAAGAAGCTGCAGCTCCTTAACCCTCCCCTGGATAACAGTAAAAATACACCCCTGCTTTTCTCCTTCCTTGAAGTCCCCAGGAGAGAATTAGCTGGTGCTGCAGGTGCAGCCATCCCGCAGGGTGGTGACAGCAATGAATAGTAAGGTTTTTAGCTCAAGCACACTAAGGCTGTTCAGCAGCCATTGGATAATCCTTCGTTAATCAGATTATGTAAATCACTACTTCAGCATCCCTATCCCATCTCTCATCCCCCTGCTCTCCAAGCTGGAAATAAAAGGCACTCTAAAAAGAAACATTTAAACTGCAAAAAGGCAGCGCTGCTGAAAGGGGTGGGCAGAGGGTGCCGAGATGAGGGGTGGTGGAGCAGGGCTTTGTTTCTGTGCAGACAGGCGCTCTGGCTTGGCACAGCAGCGGGACACACCAGCAAACCAAAGGTCGGGAGCGGGGCTGCCTGTGTGCTAGCAGTCAGTGTCTCAGTACTGGGTTGAGGACAGCAATGCCAGCGCATCCCTGGAGGCCAGTGCTTTACCCCAGGATGTTACTTTTGGTGTGCTGAAAGAGCATCCTGACCTCCTGGGAGCAAAGTGACTTCCTGCCCTTTCTTCTGTGCTCATGGTGTGTTGTGAGTTCATTCATTCATGGTGTAAAGCCCAGCACCCCAAACAAGGTTTGGATGAGAGGAGTTGTCAGCAGTCTGGATTTAGTCATTAAATGCAGTGATCAAACTGAAATGAAAGGACAGATTACCAAAAATAGCCAAGGAAGCTATGTGTGCAAAGCCTGGGCGTGCCGGCATTCAATCACCTAAAACCTGTTCTTGTGCTTTAGTGCATGGAAGGTAATGACATCCTCCGGCTCTGGGTTTCCTATAGGATTATGTCTTCCTGAAACACTTGTCAGAAGCCTGGGCAATCACAACAGCATCTCACTCAAGTCTCACCAGTACTCAAAGCATGACTTGTGGCACAGGCTTCAGTTCCAAGGCTGTCACGTTTTCATCCAGCTAGGAGTGGTGGTGGTTGTTTTACAAATTGGAGCAGGAGACTAGGGAAGGCAAGAGAGGTCAGTAACAACTGAAACAGAGGAGCCGAGAGCTCAATTATTCTCTGTGTGGCCACTGAAAGCCACCCAGAAAGCTGAGCTGACCTACATTTGCTGCATAATACTCCTGGCTGAAAGCAATTCCTTTTGTTTGTGACAAAGACAAGGCTGCCATTCTCATGGCAGATGCAATGCACTGGAGGCAAGGTTTTCCCCCCGAAACAGGGTTTTCCACTGGCCTTTTGGCACTCACAGATGACCAAGAGAATTTGTTCCCCAGTCCTCCTCCACTCTGCTGCATGCACATAGTTACATCTTGCTCAGGGCGTGTAGGCAAAGCTGTCTGAAGGGCCACTCCAGGGCTATCAAAAATACTGTGAATACAAAGTTCAGATCCTGCTGGTTTGGTGGGTCAAGCTAATCACAGGGCATATCTTGGTTTTATGGGTGCAGGTGACACAGTCGGGGTGAAAACATGCTGGTGTGTACACAAAGGACTGGACTTTACTGGTGTTAATGGAGCTGCTTCCCTGTACCATGGTGTGAGAGGCTTGGATGCCAGCTCTGCAGGAATGTTACTCATGCTCAGGTGGGGAATGGAAACCCCGGCCCAAACTGTTAGGAGCTTCTTCTTGACCTTGCAAAATCATATTGAAAATACAGGTGGTCAGGAATTTGTCTTCCTTCCTCCAGCTGCTGTTGGCTTTTGTAGAGCCAGTGTAAGGTGAAGAGATGTACAGCACAGCTGTATGATGGAATCCAGGTGAATTGAAGGAGTAATGGAGTGACCTCTGTCTGCTGGGGCTCAGCGCTGTTCTACGGTAACTGGTATATCAATTTACACCAGCTGAGCATCTGAAACACAGAGGTGTGTTTAAAAACAGTGGAAACAAAGCAATTGAAAATGACATTTTAAATTAATTGTAGCATGTCTCTGTCATCAAGGCAGCAACTAAGGCACACATTCGTACTGGATAAAAAATAGGAGAGTAAATCTCCAAAAGCAAAGGAAGAAAACTGACTTTTGGAGTCAGAAGACTGAGCAGGTCTGAGTTTTCTATGTGAAAACAACTGTGTGATGATAGTGAATGCCTGGGAGGCTAGGTGTCTTGGAGGTCCCGTTGCACACACATGCACAGGTGGTCTTGCAAAAAGAGCAGTATCAAGCACAAAATATGGGATCTGTCCATCGAGGCTTTTAACCCCAGCTATTCCCAAACTCTGGAAAGAGATATTTGGGAGATCCAGAGGAAATTCCATTGTTCCTTGCAAGAACTCACCTTGAAGAGCAAACCACATGGTTGCAAAGACTTGCACGCGAAGAAAGAGAACTTGCCAGGTTGTGCACAAGCCTGGTGACTCCCAACATACGAAAGACACATGGCTGGGGTTGGGTGTTTTGCTTGAAGCCAAATTGGAATTTAAATCACTTGGTCCCTACTTTTACTCATTAGTTAAAAGGTTGTTGTAGAAGCTGCAAACACATCTATGGCAAAGACCATTCAGGGTTTGTAATCTGGCCAGGAAGTTTTTCTTACATTCAACTCCATGCTTCTTTGAATCCCTGCTTTCAATCATGTTTCTGTGGTGGCCTTACTGCTGTATGCAACCTGGCTGAGCTCAGCATTGTGTGCCAGTGAAAACAGCAGCTGCCTATTCTCTGAGATGCCTTGTTTTTCTCCATTTTTAGGTAATTTCCAAAGAGCTTTTAATGTCTCAGTATGCCTGTGTCAAAGGGAAAATCAACTGTTTGTCTCTTCTCTCTTGCTCCCAGTAGAAGGTTTAGAGAAACATTAGGTTCTCAGTTTATTTCTTCTGTGGTTAAACATGTTCTTCAAGGCTATCAGCAAGTCCCAGCATTAAATAGGAGAAGATTTTTTGGCTTCTGGAATTAAGCTGAAAATTGTGGCCAGAATTCAAAGCACCCCCTGATGTGACTGTTTTGTTAACACCAGTAACAGATTCAAAATGCTACAGAAAGCTTCAGATGATGGAAGTTTAATATTTCAGCAGTCTGCATGCAGCTGCTGTTCTGAGCCTCAAGCAGCCTCCTCCAGCTTGCTATATTCAAAATCAATTGATCTAAATTTTGATTTTAGAGGGCAGGAGCCCAGATGTGTATAATTGCCTCTTATTGTTCCCATCTGTAGAGCATGTCTCTGAACTTGGAGCGATAATGTGGTTGTGTGTTTGCAGCCTCTTGCTGTCTTTTTTTTTCTGTCTGTCACTTTCTGTGCACTGCTTTCATCAGACTGAAAGGCATCACCCTGCAAAGGGGGGGGGGGGGGAAGAGATACAGGCCTGTCTTCTGAAATCTCTGCCCATATTTGGGTAGGATTTGCTCTGATTTCATGTTCATCTGCCGCAACAGATAGGGTTTGAGATCTGGCCCAGTGTGAAACACAAACTTTTTTTTTCTTTTTTCTTTTTTTTCCATCTGAAAATTCATCTATCTTGGAGGAGCTTCTGTTGGACCTGGAAGCTGTGTAGCAGCAGGCTAAAGCCTTTTGCTCCAGCTTGCATATCACACAGTCACCTGTGCCAGGAACAGTTTTTCTTCCTTTTAGGAGGAGGAATAACTGGGTTCAATCCCTTAGGATGTTTCAGGGGCTGGAATTCAAATGCTGGCACACTGAATTTTGTAAAGGGACACGAGAAACCCAGTTTTGAGGACATCTACACCACATTGAAATGGCCAACTCTCACATCTTCCACTTGACAAAGCCACATTTGTAAAAGCTGGTGCGTAAGTGACTGGCGATGCAGGCAGCCTGTTGCTTCACCCAGGATTCCCGGTTACCGGCGTATGTGACGCTGAGGCGAGCGGATGAGCTGCCTGATGCGTGGCTCTGCAGAACAGCCAGCGGGCTGAAGGTGAGGTCAGCGCTGCCCCTGGTGAGTGGACATGCTGGACGTGATAGCAGACATGGGGAAAGACAGCGCCCTTTGCAGGATGTCCATACCTGTTCTCCTCTTCAGACACAGTTCTTGCACATGAGAGTGCTGGGACGACCTCTTGTTTTCTCTCCCTGCTTTTGTTTCATCAAACTTGCCAAGGGATGTCTCTCTGCTGTGAAGGATGTGTACCTGCCTGGCAGAACAGATCTGTATTTAAGCAAGGGCCCAGCAGCAGTGCTTCAATAAATCAGTGGTTTCTGCATCCGAAGGCACCGCAGCTGTAGGTCCTTAGTTACCCTATTTGCACACACAGTGTTCGCCATCATCCCTCTTCTTTTCAGTGTTGTAAAGGCACTGGGACTCTACTTTCTGAAAGTATCTGAGGAGGGGCAAAAGTGGTCGCTACACACGGTCATGGTTTAGGCCCAGCCAGCAGCTCAGCCCCAAGCAGTCAGTCACTCCTCCCTCCCGGCCCCGCTGCGGGATGGGGGAGAGAAGCTGAAGAGGGAAAGTGAGAAAACTCGTGGGTTGAGAAAAAGGCAGTTTAAAAAGAAGAGCAAAAGCTGTGCATACAGGCAAAGCAGGACAAGGAATTCCTTCACCACTTCCCATGGGCAGGCAGGCGTTCAGCCATCCCCAGGGAAGCAGGGTGCCATCTTGAGTAACAGTGACTTGGGAAGAGACACATCATCACTCTGAATGTCCCTCCTTCCTTCTTCCCCCAACTTTATATGCTAGGCATGATGTCATATAGCATGGAGTACCCCTTTGGTAAGTTCGGATCAGCTGTCCTGGCTGTGTCCATTCCCAACTCCTTGTGCACCCCTAAATACTCTCTGGTGGGGTAGGGTGAGAAGCAGACGAGGCCTTGGCTCTATGTAAGTAACTACATACTAGCTCAGCAGTAACTAAAACATCCCTGTGTAACCAGCATTGTTTCCAGCACAAATCCTAAACACAGCCTCATACGAGCTGCTATGAAGAAAATTAACTCTATCCCAGCCAAAACCAGCACATACCAGCAAACACAGTAGTATCAACTACAGTTGGGAAGCGGAGTGCAAGTTACAAAAGACATTGTTTCCCCTTGGCTTTTCAGGAACTGGTAATGTTTGACTCCTAGAAACCAGACTCCTTGCAGTTAAAGACAGCCCACCCCACCTACCCCCCCAGACTCCAGAGAAAATCAGGGTGGATACTGGCAGAAATTATTGTGAGGAAGAGCATGCCCAGGGAGCAATACTGTTTTCACTGCTCTTATTTGCCTCTTCTTGCCTCTGGCTGAGCTATACTATCCTGGCAATTATATTGCTCCAGGGACAAGTAATCCCAGGACTGCGGGGATGTATTGATAATGTAGGACTGCAGGGATGTAGCAGTGGATTTTCCCTGCTGCCATGTCACTGCCAAGTATGGAGAGGAAGCTGAATGAGACTGGTGTGGGTCATCAGTGCCAAGTAATCACAAATCAATAGGAAGCTTAATAAAGAGATGGTGAAGCAGTCCCTCATGTACAACCCCTTCAGAGCAACCTGACAGGCTGGAAAAGGTCCTTAAAGCTTGCATAAAAGTCAGCATGCCTATCCTATCTCTTCAGCATTCCCAATGATTTGCCACCAATGTCAGGGCCTCCTGCCCAAGGCCTGACAGTGTGTCCTCACATGTCCTGACAATGCAGGGTAAATCTACTGTGCTTGGAGCAGACACAAAGCTTTTCTGTGGTGGCCTCTCAGAGGAGTAAAGGAATTGGGGCTGCAGGGTCCCAGGGCACAGTGGGGAGCAGGAGAGCGAGAGGAAGGTGAGGACCTCCCAGGTTCTGTGGGTTGCACAGCCTCAGCTGGGCTGTCACCAAGGTTTTCAGTAATTCCCTTGCGCAACATGAGGGAGAGATGAGGAGACCTTGGGATGTGGCTGAAACACTGAACAGATGTGGTGGTAAAATACAGGGGAAGGGGGTAGGATGTCTCTTTTCCTCCTCATGTTTCTCCAGGGAGGCAGGTATCTTGCCATGAGTTTGCCTCTGGAGAGGACACAGGTAAACCCCGTATCTGACAGCAACAGGAGCACAATCTGGCTCTTTTGCATGGATACATGAGCATGAATAGCAGCCCATCCAGCTCTCCTCCCTGCAAGGACAGACACTTTCCTGGCCATGTATTTTACAGTGCTCTGTCTGGCCAGGTTTTGAAAGCCCTAGGCTGTACCCCAGCAGTTGGGGGATGAAGAGCTGCATCTCCTCAGCTTTTCAGGACTGACAGACCCCTTCCCCACCATGCTGGCTGCACATTTCTGTGCAGATAGTGGGGAAATAATGGTTTGGAGGAAGTAATAGAGAGGAGGGGAACGCTGCAAATTTCCAATGTAAATTACATGGAAATTAGGCTTTGGTGAGGCCAAAGGCCCCTCCGGAGTAGAGCCTTTAGTTAACATAACACTTGTGCTAAATGAAGCGGTTGACACAGCTTTCAGGCTGTAGTGCCGCTGTTAATTTACCGTGTGAAAGGCCTGAACCCCCAGCCTGGGAGGAACTACTTACCCAGGCAGGGAGCTGGGGCTGGCTTTCCCTGGACAGCAACCACATCGTTCCACCTCTGAGTTGTTAAAATTTATGGGAGGCACTCCTGTTAACTGAGATGTTCTCAGTACTTTTAACTTAAACCCAGTAGGTGAGCCCTACCTAGCCAGACTGGTTTGGGTGAGGTGCTCTGGGTAAAAGCTGAGTTTTCTTGGGGCTTGGCAGAGGAACACCAAAGAATGCACTTAAAGCTGCCTTACCCTGGATACAGCTATTTTCCTGCCCCATGGCTGTAGCAGGATGATTAGCTGTAGCTTCTCCTCCTCCATCCCTTGTTCCCCTTTAGCATCCCATTGTTCCCAGTGTGTAAGTAGGTATCTTGCTCTTATTCCTATTTACTCTTTCCTCCACCCGAAGCAAATTCCCTGCATCCAATGGAGAAATGGATGGAGGCACAGACAAGGTCATACAGGTCCCAAATGCTTTGTATGTTTATAACAAGGGTAGGCCCTTGCTGACTCGTGTGCAGGCTAATTTTGTGACTATTTTCCTACACAGAGAATTGTTTTCCAGAGGAAGTGTGGGTCCAGGTGGACCAGTCCGTCACAGACACAGAGGCACGTGGTCCAGTGATGGAGATGGTGTTAGTCTGCAGTTTTTGGTTTGGGGTATTTACTTTTTTGCAGTTGGATGTGAGCTTGCTCGTCTGCTGTCCCAGAGCCGGCACCTGAGCTGCAGTCTTTGCAGTAAAAGCCTGAATTAACCTATCCTTGGTGCACTGAATGGCCTCCGAAGTGAAGGGCAAGCTGGTAGACCTGCACATTCACACCTGCAGCCCCCTGTTGTCAGGCGGGCTCAGGCAGAGGGCAAGCACAGGGCTGGGGCAGAGCTGAGACCCCTGCAGCTGTGGCTGTACCCCAGGCTGCAGGAGGTGATGGTCCAGGCTCGAAATCAAAGGGGCCTTCCCCCCAAAAACACAGCGCAGGACTGATATCCCTGCACATGATCACCCCCACAACCTCATCTCTTGCTCAGGGATACAATAAATGTACCAGCCTGTTCCTCAGTGCTTAATTGTGTTTAAGCTGGCTTTTGAATGAGCACTGCAACTGTGCCTCTGGAAACATTTACAAGCTCAGAGCTGGCTAAATAAACTGGGGGAAAAGAATTCCCCCCAATGGGAAGGGAAGGTTAGATTCTTGCCCCAAGAAGCTTCCATCCTTCCTGCAAAATACCCCTGACCCAGTCAGAGCTGCTCTAGGTCTCAGTTACTGCCCTGTACCAGCCCCAGGGGAGGGCAGAGGGCGTGTGGTGAGAAAAAGCAGGACAGGCAGACAGAATCTCCTGGGAGATGCAAAGCAAGCTCCCTGGATCGCTGGGACTAGTGCTGACACGCGCCAGACAAAGGACCTGCTACTCTATAAATGAGGCAGCGGGACCAGAGGCAGCCTGACTCCGGCGGGAAAGAGAGAGAGGAAGCGTCTGGTCTTGCTGTCCCTTCGCCTGCTGACCAGGTTTCAAGAGCCACAAGCACCTGCGGCCAGACAAGTAAGTGGCAATGACCTCTTCTCACAGGCTTGCCTCCCCTCTTCAGGGCAAACTCCTGCAAGTTTCCTAGGAACGCCCAAGTTTCCTCTCAGAGAGCAGGGAGTGTTTTGTTCTTCAAGGCAGGAATTTCTGCCGTAGCCTTTTACCGTCCGCTGGATGTTTACTTCTTGTCGTGGCATCCGTGGACCTTGTAATCCAAAAAGCTAAGAGTGAGGTGCCTGATCTGCCAAGCCCAGGAGTGACGGGAGTGGCCGCTGACAGGTGGCTGCGTTCAATCCAGCGATGGGACCGTGTCGCCCTGGTTTTGTGCCTGGGCTTTTTAAATGCGTAGGGACTCAGTGAACCAGACCTCGTGCCAGGAGCTCTGGTTAATTGATTTTATACTACATTTTAAAGAAATGCCGACGCTTAGGTGTGGGGCGGACCGAGGTGGTTTTAAGATCACTGTTCCTACTTTTCCTGGGTTTTCTTACCTCACAACTGTATAATTACACACCAGGCAAACTCAATTATACCTCTGCAAAGCACTGTAAATCGGAGTGATTGCACTGGTGCAAAATAAATTACACACAGCTTCATAAGCTCGCCAAGTTTAGAACCAAAATGAAACAGGATTCCCCAATGCTGTTTGATATTTAAAACAAATAATTTGCAAAAGCAGAGATAAGCACACATTTGGTAGACTTCTGTGTATGCTTATGCACTAGGCTGTGGAAATTCTATGACTGTGTCAACAGGTAAACATTTAAAGGAGCAGTTTTAAGTCCCAATGCTCACGTATTTCAAAGTATCCTCACTGCTTTATTTGTCATCTGTTTTACAGCTGATGCATGCATGAAATGCATAGGTATTTGAATTTTGCTCAGTTCTGTAGCTCACCAAGGTGGAAAAGCTTAGGAATTTTATTCATTTCAGTTCTGCTGGTAAATGTTAATAACACTTAGATTTGTAAAAAAACTAAACCAATCAAACAAACCTCTTGAAACTGCCAATAGCACATGTTTATGTTTCCAGGGCTACCCTACTGCATGAAGCTGTATTTGCCTGATGAAGTTAATAAACAACAAAACAAGCTTCTTTTCTGAAGTAGCTCTTTTCTACCCCTCCTAATTTCCACATAGCACTGTAGGACGATAGATCTGCTTTTTAGAACCTTTTCCTACTAGGAGATTCTATAGTGTTTCACAAAAAAAAAAAGGCTGAAGTAAATGCAGCTTGGTTTTACTGCCTGTTCACACAAATCATTACAGTAGCTGCAGTGTGAGCAGCTGATCCAAGAAATGAAGCTCTGGCAGAGTCAGTGTGCCATCCGGCTGAGGAAGGGATGATCTTCACGCTGATCTATCAGGCGTGGCCCCACAGAGGTTTAGCGGCATGACAATTAGGGGGATACGGGATGGGGGTCTTTGTCTGGCAGTGGATTGTGCTGCACTTTTGGAAGTTGGGGTGGTTACGTTTCTCAGTGCTTCAGGTGACCTCTACTCCAAGATGCAGCAGACCCGGTTAATTCCAGGGATGATGCCGTAGCAGTCACTGGACTGGCTGTAACTGTGTTTGGCAGGAAGATGGGGCACACTGCATGCTGCTATTAGGATGCTGTCCAACTTCTGGGTCTTCGCTTTGCTGAAATGACAGAGAGATTGGCTATCAGTCTCCAGGCTGACTTGGATAAAATGCAAAAGCTAATGTTGTCCGGGGGTCATATCCAAAACCAATACAGGATCTACCTCCCCCTGTATGCAAATGTCCCCCGCAGGTCTGGATTTCCCCATCTCTGCTCCTAACAGCTCCTGTAACAGTGGGGGCTGCTGCAGGTGGGTCTTTGCCAGGTTATGAGACATTCAGCCTCTGGCACACACCCCCTTCTTTACACAAGACTCCTTCAGCCAGGAGGACGTGGACTTTCCTACGTAGGCAAGCAAGGCAAGGGAGTTAGAACAAGGGATTTTTCTGTCAACAGCTACCTTACTGCCTCGCAGTGGCAGGTGCAGAGAGAGGTGTGCAGGAGTCTGTGCTGGTAGAAGGTGGGAGTAAGTGTCTGTGTGCAACACGCTTTTGCACATGGAGTTTGGTAAAAAACAGGTCCCTGGAGAACTCCTGGAAACCACCAAGCAGCTACAGCGATAGCGTCTGTATGTAATGTTTGGGAAGTTAATTAGGCAGAGACTGTTCTTAAAGGAAACACATAGGAACTGTAGTGCAGAGCTTGACACAAGAGGGCCTTGCTTTAGATCAGAGGAGGACAGAGAAGCACTGTTCTGAGAGGGACTGTGAGAACCTCTCAAACAGAAAGTAATGCAAGTGCAAGCTTAGGGAACAAAGGCCAAACCTCCTGGCAGAGCGCTCCGTTTGCCGCTTTCCAACTGCCGTGTACACGCCAAGGCACTGGACCCCCCTTTACCAAATGCTGTTGCAGCCCATGTGCGGGTCCTTTGTTTTGGGCAGAACTGTGGTATGCTCTTGACTTCACTGCAAAGGAATGTGAAAAACAGTGACAAGAGGGGACACACACTCACACACACACACAAACCCCAAGCAAAAAACAAAACCCCACAAACCAAAAAGCACACCAAAACCACTCCCACGTGCAGAGGGAGTTACCTTGAGTGAAACCTCATTGTCACTGTACACTTTGTGCTGTCCCAAACACCTGTTGGGTAGCAGACCATTGCTTTACAGAGGTACCTTTCCTGTGTCTGCCTTGTGGGGTGTGATGCCAGTGTTCCCAGGTTATGAAGTCTGCGGGCTAGGCTGGCTCTCCCCCTTGCTCTGGATCTGAACCCTCTGGGAGGGCAACTAAATTACAAAACTAAGAATCCCAGGGGCAACACTGGGTCAAGAAATAAAAACCTTTCCTTTTGAAACAGTGATTACATATAGACAAGTACCCCCAAACACGAAGGCTGACTTAAGCCTGAAATTGTTACACAGTGGGTTTTGAGGCTCCAGTGATTTCCTTTTCCTAAAGGTTCCGCGGGAGCACACTGTAGCTGTGAGAGTTTCTGTAGATGCTGTCTTTAGACAGGCAGGCTCCCAGAAGCAGAGAATTCACTCTGTGTGTTTTGCCCCAGATTTGCAGGGGCTAAAACAGGTAAACCATTCTGTCAGTGCTGACTGTTTTTTATAGGGCTTTGCTGTTCTGCTGTACTTCGTACTGCGGAATGATTGTTAGGTACTGCTCCCAACAGTGGCATGAGGCAGTGAAAGGAGCTCTTGTTTACTCCTGAAGTAGCTGCTCTCCCCACGTCTTACTCAAAATAAAATGAAGTTCACTGCAGGTGTTAGGAATTGCCCTGGGAGAGCTGGGAGAGGGTTTTCTCTTTCATTACACAGACACAGCACCTACCTACGCAAGAGTGGGCAACCATGTGCTGGCAGCTGCTCAAAACCAGACTCGGACAGAAGCCAAAAAAAACAAAAAGCATTTAGCCTGAGGCAAAGGAAGAAGCAAATGAGGGCAGAAGTTCAATTCCCAGATATCCAGCCCAGCTTCAGTCTTGCTGCACTGTGCACCAGCATTGTCTACTAGCACACCTGTGGGATTTTAGGTGGGGGTCACTTGGGGAGCAGTAGAGTGTCAAGATACAGGGAGGTGGTGATAGAGATGAGGGGCTGAGAACAGCTGGAAAAGCCTGTACCCAGAATTACACTGGTCCTCTTGGAAGCAGCCAAGCTTGGATAAATTCAGGCTTATTCCTCACGTGTGGGGTGGGGGTGGGAAGAATAAAAATGTCACATTATGGATAGGCAGTGTAATGTCTTGTGACATCCGTGCTCAATCTGCCCCTCTGCATGGAGCTGAGTCTCACGCTCCAAGGCTCAGATGAAACTTAACTCCTCTTCTCCAGATCTCACTGATGCGCAGTGAACAAAGCACAGCAGTCAGGAGTGGTGGCTGGGGAATCTTTGCTCCCTGCTGTAGATCAGGCTCACACGCACCTGCCCCGATACAGGGAGCTGGCACCATCTGCTCTTCTGTTGCCAGTTACTTACGGGCCGAGGGGACTTTGCAAAATCCAATGCATTGTATTAAATAACAAATTTTAGCTAGCAGGCACTGGGTTTCCTGAGTGCAGCACAGCACGGCACTGCAGGTTTACCAGGAGCACTCCAATTCTTGCAGGCAGCAGGCGTCAGCTGTCTGATCAAGATTTGCAGGAGTGGGTCTCCAGTGGCCGGTTTCAACATGGATTTAACTTCACCGAGGTCAAAGGTATAATTTGAGGGAGGAACTTTCTCATCTAAGATCTTTATTTAATAGCAGCCTGCTAATTATGACTGAGTGCTGGGCTCCTGGCAAGTCCCCTGCCAGCCCTCAGATATTAACCGCTGGCTCAGGGGCCGTCAGCTGGTGAAGGTCACAGCAGAGATAGCGCTTTGTGGTTGAGCTGCTTTGGTCACAGGATCACAGAATCGTAGGGGTTGGAAGGGACCTCAAGAGATCATCGAGTCCAACCCCCGTCCTGAATGGCTTTTGCATAGAGAGGCTGCAAGAACTACTGACACCGAGGGAGAGATCTTAATCTTCTCCATTGTTTAGCCTTTTGTCTGGTGACACTTGTGACTGCATTAACCGCAGCCGGTATTCACGTACACTCACACACCCTTTTATGTGTTTCTCAGGGGTTGGCAGGGGGCGTGGAAAGATCTTCAGTTACCTGTTCGGTAAGTGTTGGTGTTTGGGTTTTTTCTTCTTTCTGGCTGTTGGAGCTGATTTCGCTGCTGGCCTGGGGTTATTTATTTGCACAGCTCTCTTTACGTGCTGCAGATGTGGATCTTAGTTCATTTGACTGTACTGACACACTGCTTCTGGATGTGACTTCTTGATTCGATCCTGTCCTCGGTGGCAACGTTTTGCTCTTCGGAGTTACTCCTCCAGTGAAATGGTGTAACTTTGCAGACTTACATTCCTGAGAGCAGAATTAATCCTCTTTAAATTCAAGGGATGTCTTTCTGGTTTTTGGCTTTTTTTTTTTTTTTTTTTTTTTTTTTTTTTTTTTATTGCCAGCTAAATGTGGCGCTGTTATCCTGCGCTTGGGAGAGGTGGCCAGAAAGCACAAAACCCAGGCTTGTAGTTTAATGCAATTTATCTGCCTATGGTACATACAAAGGGTTGATTTCTGCACAAATTTAAAATGGACCGCTGGGATACAAGCCTCACGTAGCCGCTAGACCAGTACGTATTTTATACAGTACACCGGAGGAAGCTAAATAATACACTGATTAGCTGTGCAACATCAGCTAAGACCTGAAGCTGCAAGTACTACTATGCAGAAAGGCAGGCTCGGCGGGGAGGGCTGGAGAGACGGGGTGGGGGGGGGGAAGAGGAGGAAGGGAGCAAGACAAAAGGAATGGAAATCAGCTCGCCTGTCGGTAAACTTGCCGCCTTCTGACTGGAAGGTGCTGTGGTTACGGAGAACTAGAGGGATGCGAAGGTGATGGTAGGAGACAAGTGCTGCAGGATTAGGCCAGGCTCGTTTTCCTCTTTCTGTTCCTGAAACTCCGAGCACAACAACAGGAAATGCACAATAGTAATGGGAGGAGAGAGGAATTTAAGGTAGAGAGATGTAGGAGGGAGGATTACACCTGAAATGAAGCTCCCTGCAGTGCTACCAGCGCCCGAGGAGGCACGAGGGGAGGGGAGGAGCTGGTGTTTGCTGATCTTGAATAAATGTCAGAAATACAAACGCGTTTTTAAAGTGTAAAGCAGGAGCTGGTCTCACAAAGGCATCTGTTTGCTGACAAGGCTTGTGACCACAAGCGTAATATTGTCCTTCCCGAAGGCAAGAGAAGGCAGACAAAGAAAGCATGGTGTGAAGGAGTAGGCTGCGGTTATTTTACCTCTAACAGGACAAGATGCCGTGTTCACTGTGTCAGGCAGGATGCTTACCTCTGTTCCTGAAGTGGTGAGCAGGGAGAAGAGAGGGAGCTGACCCCCTTGGTATTTGTAGCTGGTATGTAAACAGGCATCCATCAAACCCGTAGACCCACATGCCAGAATCACAACACCAGGACAGAAAGCCCTGGAAAAATACAATCCATTCAGCCCACCAGAAAAAACAAGAAAGCCCAAATAACTTTGCCTACAGTTCTAAAACACAACTGCCTTTGCACATGGATAAATTAGTCTTTAAAAAATCAAACCAAAACAAAACCCCCAACAAACAAACAAGCAGCACCAAAAACGAGAGAGAAAGAGAAGCAGGTGGCACTCTGTATTTCACATGCATCCAAGCAGCTGCTTTGGAAGAATGAAACTGTAAAGTAGAAAGTTTTGCCTTGGGGAGTGAATGTACCATGGCACAGAGGAGAGCTGGAAGCTAGTGTTTAAGACCTGTGTCACTAATGCAGCAGAATTTTGGAGTTCTTGCCAAAAAGGTACATGCTATTTTAGATAGGTACAAAGTACCAAGGAGATTTGTTCCCATAGCACAAACCAGAAACAATACATGGAGTTTGGTGATGATAAATACTAGTTGGCCAGCAAGGAACCGTGCAAAGGATGTGCAGAGTTCCGCCTGCAGGACCACAATGTCAGCGCGTGGTGTGCGTTGTGACACCTCGGGAGGAACAACTTGTCTCTGAGAGGGGAGTGATAAAGAAGAGGGAGAAAGAAGAACAGGAGCGTGCCTCAAGTCTGCAGAACCAGCTCCATGGCTGTGCTAGCAAGCCAAGAGCTCACCAAAAGGATCTGTGATGAAGAGGAGTAAATGAAGTAAATGAAACCTCCATCAAATGTCTTTGAAGGCCACCATAATGTGGGAGTGGGAGATAATGGGCTCTTATAATAAGAAAACTAAACATTCCTTGGAATCCCTATGAATATGCATGTATTATGAATATGCATATATGCCTTGTATAAAAGCTGTGTAACTGACACTTTGCAGTGTGAACATTTGCAGGGGAGATCCCCTGTGCTGCCCAGCATTGCAATAGTTACCAAGGTTATTGAGTTTTGATTTCAGCTTTTCATGGCAGTGGGAGAATAATAAAAAAACAGAAATACGACCCCTGTTTGGGTCAAGCAAAGGTTCTCAACTCACGTATACAAAAAATACTAAAAACTCTCAGCCACCTGAAATACAAGAGTCTGTTTTTTAAACAAGACTCTCATGAAGTGAGCACTGTTTGATAAGGCAGCTCTCTTGCCCCTTAAAGGCAGGGCAGACAACCAACCAGGCCTGACAGTAATTTCAGACTTCTACCCAAAATAGAAACATGTTGGCTCTGCAAAGGCTACGGCTGAGAGGAGCCGGGGACCTAAGGGCAGCTGGAGGGTAGCTGTATATAGGATACATGGGTGCATCTGTATTAGCTGCATCTCTGACCAAGGTTTCTGGACATGGCTGTGACAAACTTTACAGCCCTCTTTGCTGTGTTTCCCTGGTAATTTGTAATCAGTGCTGGTCCTGGACTTGAAGGAGCTGTGAGGGAACTTCCCCATCTGCCAGGAATGTCTTGTCTCCCTGCCAGGGCACCCCAATTAACCTCTGAGTCACAGTGGGATTTCTGTATTCACCCAGACTACTACCACAAACTTTGGTGTCTTGCACAGTATGAGGCTGCTTTGCATGGACACAGGATCACAGCTGGGCTGTCACCTCAAAGTTTCCCCTTTCTGAGTGTGAAATGCCACCCCCCCCTGCTCTCCAGCCCCTTGTAGTACTGCTGTAAGGACGGTTTTGCCAATGAATATAAAAAGCTGAGGTTTTCACATGCATGGGAGGGTAAGTGGAAACATTTGTCCTTTAGTCTCTTGGCTGCAGATAGTTATTCCCTGCTCCAACTGTCTGTGTGCCATTGGAACAACAAGCAGCTTCAGAAATAGAGAAGTGTCTCCTGCAGGGCTGTGGGAGGGAAAGGAAGACTCTTTCCAGTGGTGGTGAGAACAGAGTTAGGACAACCTCAAGAGCTTTTGATGGGCCTTTCTGGTAAATGCAATTTAAAATCACCCCATGACCCTTTGCATGGTTCTCTTCCGTTGCCTGGTTTGTTCTGGGTGCTAGGTTCCCTCAGCTCTACAAGGCAGGGAAGACAAGTAACATGTACATGGACATTTTGGCTGAGGTGCCTGCACGTTTTGGTAGAATCACACTTTCCTGGTGCAGCCTGCACTCATGGCAGTTGTGGCTTAGATTTCGCAGCTCTCGAAGGGTAAAGCAGAAGCATGAATAGATCAGACTGAAAAGTCTCTGCCACCAGCAGTGAGCAGTCAGCATGTGCTGGGCAGGGAAACAGATTGTTGCTGCCCTGGAGAAGTCTCCTGAAATAACTGTAGCCGTGTGTGTCCACAGAGTTGACTGGTGGCTCACTGAAGGCCCATGATGATGGTCCGCCTAGCTGCAGCCATGAGTCACCAAGCTTGGGTCAGCTGGGGGCAGCCCTCGACAAGGTGTGAACTGGGTCTCAAAAAGCATGGCTGTGTTCTGCCCTGGGCCTGCCTGCCTTCCACCACAAAAAATGTCTTGGTGTCCCTCATGCAGCCTGGTGGGACAATTGATGCATCAGCTGTTGGGAATTCTGCTGCAGGGGAACTCTCAGGACCCTGAAGAGCCTGGGTTTATAGCAGCACTAATGGGTTGAATAAAGAAATTAAACTCTGTTTACTCCTTTGTGAAATCCTTACTGGACTCTTGCATCTGCTTGCAGCTGCAGTGCTTGTGATCATGGCTGCAAATGGGGACAGGATTAGGGTGAACATGCAGGACAAGGGTGTCAGCCACAGAGGGCAAACAATTAGAAATGTCTAGCACCACCTCTGTGTGCTTGCAGCTGGCCCAGGGGTTTCAGTGCCTCCAAACCAACAGCCTAAATGAAAGCCAGGGGTATCTAACATTCACTCACCATCTCCTTTGCTTTGCAGCACCTTGAGAATGACAAGGAAGATCTTCACCAACACCAGGGAGCGATGGAGGCAGCAAAATGTCAACAGTGCCTTTGCCAAGCTGAGGAAACTCATTCCCACCCACCCACCAGACAAAAAACTGAGCAAGAATGAGACGCTCCGTTTAGCTATGAGATACATCAACTTTCTAGTCAAGGTCCTGGGAGAGACAGGCCTGCAGCAGACGGCAGTGGCAGCACGGGGCGGCATCCTGGGGTTATTCCAGCAAGCCCCACACTTGCAAAGCATGGAGGAGCTGACTCTGATGGAAAACTGTGGTGTCTCCTCTCCTGGCATGAGCAGCAATATAGCAGAGTGTTGGTCAGAAACATTGTCTCCTTAGCAGACAATAAGACATGCAGTCTTGGTTTTAGCCTGGTAGTCCCTCTCTTTTTGAGGAACCTGTGGGTTCCTCCTTTATATACTGTGATTGCTTATTTATATTTATTACTTTTTTTTTTTTTAATAGAAAAGGAAATCCTTGGTCAGCCAATAACCTGGAAGACCAGAGAACTTGCAGTCCCTGGGAACTTGGAAGGACTCACTGCTGTCACAGCAGAGTCCAAGCCAGAAGTGCTTTCTGCCCTGTTCTCCTCCATAAATCAGGCTATAGATATTCATCCAATGCTTCTGGAAGGGAAAGAGAATATTCTCCCATGCTATTTCCAGGAAACAATACCGAACTCAAGAATGATGACTGCCCCAAAAATTTGTCCCAGACAGACATCTGTCCTTGGTAGTGAAAGATTTTGGGAGATGTGGTATTTGCCACAGTTCTCCACCAGTGGTTCCGGGGCCTAACTGCACTCACTCTTGAGACCGTGAATCTTACTGCAATCCTGACTGGGTTTTTTAAAATACAAGTTCTAGCCCTTGAACCCAGCCACACCTTTCTCCATCAGACTGGGGGAAGTGTCACAGCAAAATACTGTTAAACAAAATGAAACATTAGGTTACAGCAAAAATCCCAATTTAAAATAGAAGATATAGTCATAGATGAGTTTCAGTGGATTCAAGAGGTAGAGTGCGTGTGAAGGAAGCAGGACATGAAGATCCAACTGCCTTAAAAGCCCATCAATCAGGTTGACAGATAACTGTCTTTGCTCTTCCACAGCTGTAGCAATAGGGAATGTCCTGTTTTGTGAGGGAGTTCCCAGGAGAGAGGCAGGTGATTCACTGTGAAAACCTTCATGGGAACATCAGTGAGCAGCGCCCCTTCCCGTGCCAGAGTGTAGAAGCAGATGGAGCAGCTGGGCCCAGCAGGAGGTCCTGGGCAGGCACCACTGCTGCACAGTGGTGCCCCTTTGGCAACAGGGTTGTGTACTATGGGTCTTGGGCATTGAGCTCCTGAGCAGGTACCACTTCTGCTGCCATGGGAGACAGAACTGGGTTGCACACATCCCTGCTGTCACCTGTAAAACCTTGGTCCTGTGACACTGGGCTAAGTCAAGTTGGGTTGATGTCTGATGTCAGGTGATCTACCAAGACCATGGACAAGACTAGGAGGAAGCTGCCTACACACCCAGCTGACTCCCCTCTTGCCTGCTGTAGTAGAGGTCCTTTGTCTGGACACCATTCCCAACAGACTGACGTAGGAAGGGCAAAGAAATTTGTGTACATGTCTTCCACTGGAATCAGTGGGCCAGCTTCCTGTACGGAATGCCAACCACCATGGTGTAGGCATTTAGATGGTAAGCTGGATGAAAAGAAGTTTCATGACAATGACCATTGTGGGTTGTTGCCCACAAATCAATTTAATTTCCTGATTGAGTTATAGCTTGTGTCAGCAAAGGTCTAAATTGCTCATGCAAGTCACAAAGCTGGCTAGAGCAACACTGGGTTTAAGCAGAAGTGCTTCTCAGCCAGATCCTTCTCCCACTGACACACATCTTTTTGATTCCCATGCAGACCAAGGCAGACTTCAATACTTAGAAAACTATTCACCTCTGGTGAAGAAACGGAGCTCCCATGTGCCTAGGCTGTTTTCTGCTTATTCATGAGACATTGAGCTGGTTTCATGAAGCAGAGATAGGATTTGTGCATGTAATGTGTACAGTCCTCCTGCATGAGGGGATTTGGTACCCACAGCCAAGCTGCCTTTTAAAGCCTCACCAACAAGCAGGTGCACCAAAGAAACTAGGGCAGGTTCCTGCTCAGCATGTACTGGGCTGTCCTGCGCACTGACAAAGACCAAGGTCTGACAGAAACACAGCTCACTCCATCCAGCGCTGATGCTGTAGGGCCCAGGGGTGCCAGTGGACAGATTTTGACCAAAAGAGAAATTAAAAAAAAAAAAAAAACAAACCTGAAAGGTTTCACAATGACTTCACTTTGTTTCTGAACACTGCTAATCTTCAGTTTTCTTGTTTCTCCATTTCTGAGCCATTAGGGCTGAGGACTGCACTGGAAAACTGCTGAGTGGAAACACACTGAGAGTATTTTGCACCGTCTGTGAAATTACTACTGCTTTTCCCCCTCCTCTGCCTGCTTTAATATTGCTGAATGGAGCCACAGCCTCTTCTGCACAGCGCCCCAAAGTAATGAGCCAAGTCCTCCTCCTAGCTTGCTGTTGACTAGCTGGGAGTTACAGAAGGATAAATTAGTTCAAGTAAATCAGAGCACTTAAGGACGAGGTGTGGTGGTGCTATCAGCTACTTTTTATCTGAGGAAATACACGTCACCAGGGCAAGCCAAAACATCTTGTGAAGAGTTATTGTCCAGGGAAGGGGGAAGAAAATCTGGCAATTTTTAAAAGTAACATGCTTGTTAAATTTTCTGTCCTAAAAAGCTTCCCTTCTTCTTGTTGCTTTGGTTCATATCAGCGCTTTCTTTGTTCTCCTTTCCTTTTAGGAGCTCCCTACTCTCACCTTCGGCACATATTTGACTAGATCTATGTACCAAAGATTTTTATTTTCTTTAGTCAGGTTTTTCTCTTTGTGTTTTGGGGATTTCTAATCTGTATGACCATGAACAAATAATGGTGCAACTGATTACATTTTGTGCTATATGATGTTATTTAACATCTAATTTGTTCCAAATACATTATTTAAGAAACTAAGCTTTGTCTTTTTAAACTTCTCTAAGGTTGCATTTTACATTTTCATACCACTTGGTAGAGGATACCAAAAACTTTACAATGTAATTTCCAGTAGAGGATTGTTCTACTGTTCAGCACTTACGCCAAGGTCTTGATGTTAGAAACATTAACAGGTGATGAAGAATGACAGGAATTCTTTGTTTGTTACAATTCCATATACTTTGTTGGTTGAATTTTTTTTTCAATCAACATGCTGGGAAGATTTTTGACCAGCTCTTAAAAAAGACAAATAAAAATTCCTTGTGCAACACTGTTGTGTTTGTCTTCCAAATATTCACACCAAAGGATATTTCACCAACTCCATTTTAAAAAGCAGAAGACATCCTAGAATCCGTTTGGACTCAGAGTCTGTCATTCTCTGGAGATGTTCAGATAGGCACAACCTACAGATTCATACTGGAGTGGAGATTCAGATATAAAAACTCACCCAAAGTTGAAGGGTGCTTAGAATATAAAGCTGCCGTATTCGGCTAGCACTTGGTGGGAACCACTTCATCCCCAATTGAATGTGAGGCTGGGAGAAGAAGAGGAAGCACTAAGATGACAGGTAGAGAAGCTGTGAAGAAAAGATGGAAAATCAGTGGGGCACAGGGCCATTTTCAGTTTCGTGCTTAACATGATGTCTCACAGCCCTGACACTGCTCTGTGATACACCAAGAGAGGGATTTCTGCACAATATGCATCTGAGATAGGTATTGTCTCATGTTGAGTCTGTTTTGCCCGTGAAAGTAATTGCTGAATGATCTCCCCCTGCCCTTGCTTTGACCAAGGAGCCTTTCATTATATCTTCTCTCCCCTGTCCTGCTGAGAAGGGGAGTGATAGAGCAGCTTTGGCAGGCATCTGGCCTCCAGCTAGGATCAACCCACCACAGGAGTGTAATTGAAGTTGGCATTTTATGGGTTAGATCAAGAAAGCAGTATGTTGCACCTGTGTCCAGCAAGGAAGCTGTAGCCTTGCGTGTAAATTCTAGTGATGGCCAGGCTGTGGTTAGAGGAAAGGCAGGTCTGGAGTCAGTGTTTTGGCCTAAGATTCAATGGTTTTGAGTCCTGGCTATTGTGAACACAATGTGCCTAGTGCTGGACATTGCACAGGGAAAATCTAGATCTGCACAGTGCCTTTTTTTTTTTTTTTTTTTTCCTGGAGTACTGCCCATGTGTATTGCTCCAAATATCATTCTGTGGGAATCAGAATGAGTGGCTTGTCTCAAACAATCTGTCTTGGAAGATAAAAAGCATGGAAAAGTAGCATGGCAAGCTGTAGGCAATCGAAGAGACTCCTGGAGTGCCCAGAGGACAACTTCCTGAGACAGGAAATAGCCCTACTCAGGGGAAGCAATATTGGAGCTAATGATCACCAAAGTGAGTGAGCTCATTGGGGATGTCAAGGTCAGAGGCAGCCTGGGCTGCAGTGCACTGGTATGACTCACTCTCCTAAGGTGTGTGAACCAAATGAGAAGTGTAGTCAGGACCCTGAATTTCAGGAAAGCCAACTTCCAGCTCTTCAAGAAGCTAATCAATAGGACACCCTGGGAAATGGCCCTCAAAGGAAAAGGGGCAGAACAGACCTAGCAGATCTTTAAAGCCACTTTCAACAGAGCATAAGAGCTCTTCATCCTCAGGTATAAGAAATCAGGCAAGGAAGGCAAGAGACTGGCATGGCTGAGTTGATACCTGCTGGTCAAACTAAAAGGCAAGATGGAACCACACAAGCATTGGAAGTGGGTGCAGGTGTTCTGGGAAAAGTACAGGGATGTTGTCCGATTGTTTAGGGACAAGGTTAGGATGGCCAAAGTGCACTTGGAGCTGATCTTGCCAAGGGATGCCAAGAAAAGCAAGGAGGGATTTTACAGGTACATGAACCAGAAAAGGAAGGTTAAAGAAAACACTGTTAATCCTCAGTTTTCTTATAAGAAAGTTGGGAAAGAACTGTTCACGAGGGCATGTAGCAGTAGGATGAGAGGTAATGGCTTGAAATTCAAAATAAAGAGATTTAGGTTGGGTATTAGGAAAAAGTTCTTCAATATGAGTGTGATAGATCATTGAAACAGGTTGCCCAGAGATGTTGCCCCTTTGCTGGAGATACTCAAGGTTAAGATTGATGGGGCTCTGAGCGACCTGATCTAGTGCAGATGTCCCTGCTTACTGCAGGGGGGGTGGACTAGATGACCTCTAAAGACTCCTTCCAACCTTACACATTCTGTGATTATATAACAGAATCATAACAGGATAACATTTTGTGGACTGACTCTTGCCTCACAAGGGGCTCGATCCTGCAGGTATCTGCGCGGTGCTGGACTAGGGCCTCCATCCTCCAAATGTTGAAATGCCTGTAGAGTCTTGAACTCCAAGCAGCCCCTCTGTGGTGGTTTAGCCCAGATACCCACCAAAGTTACTCTATCTCCCTGTGAGACAGGGGAGAAAATATATATTGAGAAGCTTAGGAGTCAAAGTAAGGACAGGGAGAGATCATCCTGTAATCAACACAGAGTGAAGGCAAGAATACTCTCTAATTTATTTCACTACACTGCACACCCACTGACACCAGAGTTGGATAATGAGAAGCTCGACCAGATCTCAAAGCACCTCCCCCCGACCCTCCCTTCTTTAGCAGACTTTAGTCAGGATTTTGCTCCCTTCTTCCCTCCCATTGTGGCACAGAGAAGGGCAGGGACTGGGAAAATGGTCAGTTCCTTGGAAGTTGGTTTCCTTCTTGGCTGGGGGGGGGGCATTCATTCCACACACCCTCCCACTGCTGCATCGTGGGGTCCCACCCACGGGAGACAGTCCTCCACGAATTTCTCCAACGTGAGTCCTTTCCCACAGGGGTTCAGCTCTTCACCAGCTGCCCCGCTGTGGGTCACTGCTATGGCAGGCAGTCATAAATCACAATGTCTCTTAGTCTCTCAGTCCCAGTCCTCTGTGGGGTCACCAGCCTCCCCCCAGCAAACCTGTTCTGGCACAAATCTCTCTCTTGCTCATCTCTGTGTCTCTGTCTCTCTCCATGGGCTGCAAGTGCTGGCAGGGGCTTGCTCCAACACAGATCACAGCATCTCCTCTATGTCTCCACCTGCTCCAGTGTGGGGCCTCTCCAGGGGCTGCAGGTGAGGTCTCGGCCTTTTCCATGGGCTGCGGGGGGACACCTGCTCCACCATGGGTTTCTCCACAGGCTGCAGGGGAATTGTTCTCTCCAGCACTTGGGTGGCACCTCCTCGCCCCCTCCCTGGCCTTGGTGTCTGCACAGTTCAACACATCTTCTCACTTCCTTCTCTGGTGGCAAAATGCAGCTGCATGTGGTTTTTTTCTCCTAAATGTGATTCCCAGAGGCACTGTGACCATTGCCAATTGGCCTGGCCTTGGCCAGCAGCGACTTTGGCCTTGAAACAGCAGATGTTTACTCTTTCGGGCCTGCAGAGAGCCCTAGCTGCTTGTTACAGCAGCCATCTTATGCAGCTCCCATTCTCTCCCAGTACCCAGCTATGCAAAAATGCGACACCCTCTGACATACTGGACATTATGCTTAGGTGGGGTCCTCATTCAATAAAACAGCTGGACAGTGTCCCTGCAAGGGCAGCCCCCCCAGTAAACAGCCACCCTGATAAAGAGGATCCTCTCCTTATCCAATAAGGAGCAGTGACAGTCAAGTGGGGCCCTGCAGAGACAGAGCACCTTCTTGCTAAAATCCTGTGTGAGGCCACTGGACAAGGTCATTGTTCCATCAGTCCAGTTGGGAGGGGTGTCAATTGACCACTTGGGACCCCCATTCCCCACCAACTCACTTCCAGAACCCTGCAACTCAGCACAGCCTGTGCAAGTTATGCTTGGCCTCCCCAGAAGGGGAGGGCCAGGTAGCATCAAAGATGCAGATTTGGGACATCCTGTGTGCCCGCCATCCAAGGGCTACAGATTTATGATGATTTACGCTGGATCTTTGGGTGCTGAGATCTTATTCTTTCCTCTTTCTCTCTTTCTCAATCTCTCTGTTTCTCTCTTTCAATTTCTAACCTCGTTCTCAGCATACAATAATAACAGCATTTCCAGTTTGGCTAAATTCTACTATTTGGAATCCCTTGCTCCAAATATAAAGCATGGTTCAGTTTCACAGAATCACAAGGTTGGAAAAGACCTTTAAGATCATCAAGTACAACCATTCCCATCCTATGCTAAACCATATCCCTAAGTACCTCATCAACCCTTTTTTTAAACACATTTAGTGAAGGTGACTCAACCCCCTCCCAGGGCAGCCTGTTCCAGGCCCTGACAATGCTTTCAGTAAAAAATTTTTTCTTAACATCTAGTCTGAACCTGCCCTGGTGCAGCTTTGTGCTGTTTCCTCTTGTCCTATCTCCTGTCCCCTGGCTGAAAAGACCATACCCCACCTCTCTACAACCTCCCTTCAGGTAGTTGTAGGTGGTGATAAGGTCTCTCTCCCCTCAGCCTCCTCTTCTCCAGGCTGGACATCCCCTGCTCCCTCAGCCGCTCCTCATAGGATTTGCCCTCAAGCCCTTTCCCCAGACTGGTTGCCCTTCTCTGCACTTGCTCGAGGACCTCAATAGCGAGGAGCCCAAAACTACTGACTTTGTCCCTACATGATCTCACTACATTCCGATAGCCACCCCAAGACACCTGCCCCTTCTTCCAAAGCTCATATTTTCCCCACTTTTTCTGAAAATCTTCCCAGATCTCCCTACTCAGCCAAGCTGGCTTCCTTCCTCGCCGACTCCTCTTCCGGCAGACTGGGACAAACTGTTCTTGTGCTGCCAAGATTTCCTTCTTGAGGAGCATCCAACCCTCTTGGGCTCCTTTGCCCTCAAGGGCTGCCTCCCACTTGCCTGCCTGTGACCTTGTGAGTGGGCAGCGACTAGTCCTGGACCCCTTTTAAGGTTAGGGGATGTGGGGGTGAGGGCATGTGATGTCAGGGGGAAGGTGAGCTTGGGCGAGCTTCCAGGTTTTCTCCGTGGCTTGAGGGGGCTGCATGGGGTGCCCTGATCTCGGGAACCCCTCTTCTGTATAGCCCGAACTCTTGCTCAGCCTCTGAGCTTACCTCAGTGACCACTGTCACTGCTGCTCATCACCTCACTGTTTCGTTGGCAAGCTTTATAACTTTTAAGTAAAGCTGTGCTTTGCTTGGACCGCCTGGGTAATTGTTGTTTCTCCTGAGTACCGTGCAGAGGGTTACAGAAGCTGATCTCACGGGTATGGTTGTTAAAAGGGACTAGCTAAAGAGGGTTAACCTGGCCCCTGGAGAGAAAAAATAGTTTAGCTCTACACATACCCATCTGCTAGTATGGGACAGTCAGGTTTGAATCACTCTGGTTTGCCCACCTGGTGGGACAGGACACCACACTGAGGAAGGCTTTGTGGTGACACATTTATTCATCAGCCTTGTTAGTTGTACTGAATCTAAGTCAGGAAGGAGGAAAGTACAATGGACGTATCGGGAGAAAAAAATCACAGGATTCCTGAGTGAAACAAATTAAAGGACAAAACAGACTTGCTTTAGGACACCAAGATCCAGCTTAGCATCTTGGGCTGAGCAAGAAGTGGAAGCTGCATGACTGTTGTGTTTCAGATGTGTACAATTTGTGATTTTAGTAATTTATCTTCCAGAATCTTACGGGCTCCCACAAATTTATTTTCTGCTAGGGAATGATATGCGGTGACCATAGCTAAAGTAGTGTGAGCAAGGCAGATCTGACTTTTGTTCTTTGAATGCTGGGTGATGAAAGGAGGTGGAGAGAATGGGCGACTTAACTACTGACCTGTGGGGCAGGGGTTGCTGGGGAGCCAGTCTTAAATCTTAAGGTCATTGACAAAGTGACAGAGTCTAAATCCATCTCTTTTCTGGAGTGTAATTGCATTTTTAATACAGCAGGTGATGAGAGAATCAGAGGGAGAAGGTGGATGGAAGAAGCAATTCAAACAAGTATTTGGATTACAGAAGTTAGAGATTGTCCTCAACTGATATATGTATCTGGTTGAATTTATTAATTACTGTTCTGCCAATAAGCCATGGGTAACATTTTCACTGCACTTTGGGTTGGTCCAGCTCTCCCTTGTGATGAACGGAATTAAGTCTCATCCCATTGTGTTTTCATCCTACCCTCTTTCCCGTGCATGCAAACGAATGCACATTCCATCCCCCTGTGGTTTGTTTTGCCACCAGAGATTGCAGAACCAACAGTGCACAACTGAGGACACCGTGATAAGCTGCTGCTTGGGAGCATCTTTTGGAAAGGGGAACCCCCCCAGGCACCAAAGGCCAAAAAGAGAGGCAAAGAGCATCCCCTCCTTTCTGTGGGTACCTCTCCACTGCTGAATGTCAATGCCACAGAGGTGGCTCAGTGCGAAGGGTGGGAAGAAGTCAGTGAGACTCCTGTGCATGTCAGCATGGACTGCATTGGACTTTTATGCTGCAAGCGGTGTGAGAGGCATTCACAAAGGCATGGTAGAGGAGATTTCCCATGCACTCATACAGCTGTTCAGGAACACTGTGAACAATATAGAATACCTCAGACCTGGGGAAGACCTCTCACTTTCTTTGGAATCCCTTGCTCTGCACCTTGAAAGACAGACTCTCTCTTAGGTAAAAAAAAGACTAAAACCTTCATGGAAAGCTAAAGGATGACAATCCCACAATTGCCCACAATCCGCAAGTCAGCAGGGAAATGTTCTGCCTCTTACTTTGGGTGTAGAGAACATTTAGCATTGATTTGCTCTTGTTGACTGTACTTGGCAAACCCTGTCAGACTGGTCAGTCCTAGATCTGAGAAAGGTCAAGAGCAGCCGGTATTAAATCTCCCTCAAATCATAGCAGAATTACTGTGCTCTGATACGCAGATGTACAACCAACCAAAACAAAACCTACTGATGCCCCCAACTCAAGACTACACAGTGTTAAATTCAAGCTTTAAAAGGATTTATACATATTGAAAAAGACTCTCTAGAGGGAACTGCAATGCCTAAAAGCACCTTAAGTGGAGACTATTAGACCTAGCTAACCAGAGCAGCTCAGGCCAGCTGATTGTGACCTGAAGTGTTTTACTGCCTGTAGGTCAAAAGGGTTGGTTGTTTTTTTTTTCTTTTTTGTTTTTTCAGAAAGAAGCATCTGGCCCTGCAGAGGCAGTGCAGTCATCTCTACCAGGCTAAGTGGCAAAAATTCGATTGCCAGAGTCCCCAACAGAGCAAGTAAGCCTGGCAGGTTGGGCTTGCCAAAAGCACTCAGCACTGGCACAGCCTGCTTGCAAGGGAAATGTTCCCACCGTTTGAATAGGAATTAAAATATAAAAAACAATGCTGAAGGGAGCAGCCTGCTCTGGCACTTTCTCCTGAGCTATGCTGCAAATATTTTCCCTAAATGTACAGGCACAGAAGAATGGCCAGCTACTGTCTGGCAAACATGCCCAGCCACTGTGTTTGGCACAGGACAGCCCAGTCTCAAAGGCCACATTTCTGCACAGACATGTGGGATACAAATGAGTGTTCCCCAGCTCTCAGATTTAGAAGCAAGGGGAGAAATTCATGGCACGTAATTTCAGCAACACAATTTTACCTGCCTTTGACTCTCAGTAAAATCTCGATACTGACCGTTTAACTTCCAACATTTTAGGGTTGTCATTACAGCTTTTGGGGGTGTTTTGAGGTGTTTTTCTTGCAATCTCTGCCCATGCGTGCTTTTAAGCCACCTCAGAAAGATGAGGGTCACTGGTCAAGCAATTCAGCTGGAAGAGCTGGCAGTATGGGACCAGCCTCAGAAGGTATCTGAAGATTTTTTGAAAGTCTTGAAGTCATTTAATCTCATGTCCCTGAATGCATAAGCATATAAAACCCTGTGGTAGTTTAACCTTCTCTGGATGCCAGGTGTCCCCCAAACTGCTCTATCCATGACTTCCTCAGCAGGAAGAGATAGGGATAAAAATAAGATGGAAAAATCCACCCCAAACTCTGGGGTCAAGATAAAGGCAGTGTAATACAGCAAAAGGCCACACGCAGAAGCAAAGCTCAGCAGTAGCCAAATCACTGGTGTGTTATCAACACTTTGCTGGCTACTGATACACAGCCCCCGCTATATGAGGGCTGCTGTGGGAAAAATTAACTCCATCTCAGCCATAACCAATACAATCTTCACCCCCTTTTCCATACCATTTGTGTCATGCTTAAGTCCCACATACTTTAATACATACATATTTTTTATAAGCATTCCGATTTTATTGAATGCTTATATAATATATATATATGCATGTATTAAATGTTAATTCTCATTAACTGCTATCCTCAGTCCTCCATAGGTGGATGTTACTGTTTCTTTCCATGGACTTCCTCTGCCACTCCAGATGTTCATGAACAGGCTATGACTTGGGCCCAATCTTCCATCAGGATGGGTGCTCAGGAGAAACAGTATGCTCAGTTGCTGGGCACCAGCTTTGGTGTGGATCATTGTTGCACTCATCTGGCTCTTTGTGAAACCAGCTCTTCATTGGCTTCATTCCTGCCACATTACTTCTTACAACACACAACTCACATCACAGATTTTTTTTTTTCTCCAACATTAAATCTCCTTGAGGCACACACTTGGTCTCTCCATCCTTCTGCTTTACCCAACAAGGACCCACACCCAGGTCCTTGAGCAAAGACAATCCCAGGAATGATTTTGCTTTTTCTCCTGGGAGGAGTAACCAACACCGCCTTCTCCAGCCAATTCCCTACATGCACTACAGGGACCTTATCTCCTACCACAGTATGTAGTAGTCTTGTTTGGGCAGAACCAGGGTGTGTTAACCAGATCCTCTGGTGTTAATCAGCCAAGTGGCTTCTGCTAAATTTGCATTCCAGGTGCTCTCATGCCTCATTGGCCAATGCCTTAACATAGGCTTTAACAGTCCATTATATCTCCTTATCTTTCCAGAGGCTTGTGAGTGATAGGGCATGTGTCACACTCGCTCAATGCCATGTATCTTTGTCCAGGAGTTTATGAGGTTATTCTGGAAATGAGACCTGTTGTCTGATTTATTTTCTTTTCCTAGGGTACCATGTTGTCATGAAATTTGCCTTTCAAGGTCTATGATAGTGTTTCAGGCAGTGACATGGTTTACATGCAGTTACATGGTATGTCTCCATGCAACCAGTAGTTGCTTGCACTATAAAAGTATGTAGCACTTGCCTTGGTATATTTGTGGCAGTGGCCCAATTTAGTCAATGTGCCAAGCCTCACCACATGGAAACCCCAGCCACCACCCTCTATTCCAGGCAGATTTCACTCATGTCACTTGCTTCATTACAGCACATATTGCACATTCATAAGTTACTTATGGTCAGGTCCACAACTTAATCATGAGCCCATCTGGATGTTGCATCTCTCCCTAGAAGTTTTGATGTTCCATTGTCCTATAGAGCTACAAAAAACTCACCATTATGCTTCCAGTCCAGGTGCACCTGGGCTACTTCAATTTTAGCAACCCTGTCTACCAGTACATTGTTTTGATGATCTTCAGTGGTTTGGTATGTGAACATTGACATGACACACCTTTAAAGCCATGTTTTCTTCCTGGTCAGCAATGTCCTGCTACAAAGCAGCACCTCTGATGGGTTTACCCTTGTGCTGCCAAACTGGTCCTCTTCCATTGCTGTAGCAACCCAGGGGCTTACTGCCTCAGTCCACATTTCAGTATCACCCAAATTGTCTTCTGTTAAACCAGAATGACACCAAATTCCACAAAACCCATAATATGCCAACAGTATTAATTATTATTAATTATTATTGATAATAAATTGCTCACATAAGGATGAACAAGGCACTTTTTTATAGCTGCATTTAAAATCTGTGGCTATGGATTTCAGTCTTGAGCCCTCTGGGAGGGTTCTCACCAACAAGGGCAGAAAAGATAAAATTAAGATAGGCTCTAAGCCAATTAAGCAGATTGCTTACTACTCTTAGGAATGCAAGCTCACCACAGAAAATGCCCAGGGACACTGTCCCCCCACAGCTAGTTTGTTTTTTCCTACAGTGTTTATTATGGGCCTCCAGCAGACTCTAAAAATCCTATCTTGATAGGCAAGGCAACCGAACTGGTCTTCTGTTCGTGACAAGTAGGAATCAAACACCGTTCTCCACCGTCAGCAAAACCATACATTCCCAGTCCAGATAATTCAATCAATAGAATCTCTCCTTTTCATCCCAGCCCTCCTGTCATCCTTCCTTTGCCTCCTTGCCCTCCTCCCAATTAATTCCTATGTGTTAATACCATCTAAGAGTGCTTAGTGAGAAGAGGATCTGCTTGCTATGCAGGTGCAAGTTTTCAGCACCACAGCACAACAGCAATACCACCCCCTCCTGCCCTTCTCAGGGCTTCTCTTTGTCAACCACTTTGTCTTTTTCTTCCTTTTCAGCTCCGTGCTGAACAACCCCATGGAGCTAATCTGATTATGCTAATTTGTACTTCATGAAGCCAAAGACTGTAAGGGGATCTGTGGAGGGTGAGTTGGACTGGAGATGAGGGTGGTGAGTACAGGAGAGAGGGTATGGGAGGGGGTAGCACAGACAATGGGTTCAAGTCAGTTAACAAAAAAAGCCATCTGTATTGTCAAAGAAAGCACACTCTGGGTAACCCCTTGCTGCTCTTGACAATTTAGAGTGTCCCAAACTAGCCTGTGCTGCTGAGCAGAAAAGGGAGCACAGAGAATATGCAATGAGGGGGCACAATGAGAAGTCTGTTTCCTGTTGAACATTGCTTTTCCTTTCTCCTTAACTAATCCTTCCCAGAATCTAGTAGTTGAAGTATGGTCTGCAAATTGTTCATCAGGTGGTAGCTATGGCACTAGACAGCTTCTGAGCATATACAACCGTATCTGTCCAATTAGATTAATACTACACTTGAAGTTTATTGTATAATGGGCAGTGACTTTGCAGAAACACACACAACTCTAAATATGGACACTCGCTGTGTAGGAACTGAATGCCTCCCCAACCTGGTGTTACCAACATTGCTACAGCTGGAATTGGTCAAGGAACAGTCCTGAGAGGAAATGCAAAAGGTATGGAGAAAATTGTTTTCAAGATTAAAGCAACTCTATTGTAGAGTTTCAGCAATCACAGAACTGTTCACATTGGTTAGGACCTTCTGGGACCATGCGATCCAACCCCCCGACTCAAGACATGCTACCTAGAGGTGGCTGCTCAGGACTATGCCCCATCAGACTTTGAGTATTTCCACAGATGGAGAGTCCTCAGCCTCTCTGGAAACTGATTCCCATGTTTGCCCACCATTGTATTGAAACATCTTTTTACTGTGTTCAGATGGACTTTTATGTTTTTTAATTTGTGTCCATTGCCTATTGTCCTGTCAGTGGGCACCACTGAGGAGAGTCTTACTCCCTACATCATTCCCTCCCAAGACATACTGGTACACACTGAGCTGAACAGTCTTTCCTCCTAGGAAAGATATTCCAGTCCTTCAATCATCCTTGTGGCCTTACACTGAACTTGCTCCTGCAAGTCCATGTCTCTCATACTTGGAAGGCTGATCTAGACACAGTACTCCAGATGTGGCCTCATTAGTGATAAAGAGAGAGAAAGGATCACTTCCCTTGACCTGCTTTCAGGACTCCAATTGCTCCTTAGGATACTGGAATCAGTGTAGGGTCAAGACAATGTGTTGGTTTGAGATGTTTTCCAGGATGGTGTGAGCGAGCACAACTCTGCCACTGCCTCTGCTGAGTTTAAATAGTCTCAAAACAGGAGTATATTTACAGTTTGTCCTTCAAACTGGAAATTATTGGAAGGAGGCACCTTGTTTCAACGCGTAATGAAGGCAATATCTATACGTACATGCCTGCAGAGATGACAAGAGAGGGAAGGAGGTCTGACAGCACTTCCAACAAGAGATGGCCAGAACTTGCTGTCCCTAAACTCCTATGGATATTGTTTACCAGCCAAGGGAATACAGGGGAATATTACCTGTGTCGTTAATGTCATGTTTTTTGTTCTGTGCTCCTTTCAGGCAGAAGTTCAGAAGGCTGTTTTTTGAGAGAATTCCTGCCTCTGGTGAAGATAAATCATATGCTATTGAGAGGGGAAAAGGGAGAGAGAGAGAGAAGGAAGACATTGTTCTACATCTTAGATAGGACAGCTCCCCTTAGAATAGAATAGAATGGTTTCAGCTGGAAAAGACCTTAAAGATCACCAAGTCCAACCATCTGTCCAGCCCTACTAGCCCTACTGGACCATGTCACCAAGCAATACATCTACTTGTCTTTTAAACACCTCCAGGGGTGGTGACTCAACCACCTCCCTGGGCAGCCGGTTCCAATATCTGACGACCCTTTCAGTAAAGAATTTTTTCCTAATATACAACCTAAAGTTCCTCTGATGCAACTTCAGGCCACGTCCTCTTGTCCCTTTCTCATGCAGAGCAGACTATTCAATCCTGAGCCCTTTATTCTGCAGTCCAGAATATTTCAGGACACCATTTTATGAAAGAAAGTGGAGGGGGAAAACCAGCTGCATTAAAGCTGTCATTTCAGGTCCAGTCTCAGTTTCAGCTGCTTTTTCATTGTGTTTCAGAGAAGGGATTGCATGTAGTTCAGTTGATAGGGCAAAAAAGATGCCGTATCTTGCCAGCATTGTTCTTCTATAACTGAGATTTTACTTGCTGAATGTGTAGTGCATTGCTCTGTCTGTCTATATCTCTCAGTATTTAACAAAACTAACTCTAAATGTGAGTGGAGCAACTAAGCAGAGAAAAAAATACCAGAAACTAAGTTTAACCAGTAAAATTAAAATATAAAGACTATGCTTTTTGAAATTAACACATACTGATTGGAGCCCCTATGTTCATAATACACGTGGAATTGTCCTTTAGTTTTCTTCTTTTCCTCAGAAGCAGGGAAACTTATCAGATGTGATCCAAATCAAATGGTAGTTATTATACATAAATACATCTGATTAAACAGTTTAAAAACTGAGACAATCTGTAATCCTAGATCCGATACTTTCTGAAGGCTAGATTCTTGAAGGTATTGGAACACATAAAATCCACTGATATCTAAAGAACTTTAAAGACCCAAGCATTTTCCCTACTGATGCATCTAACAGGAAAGGAAAAAAAGTGCATACCAGCAGGACAATGCACAGGAGTAGTCTGAAGCATGGTGATTTGTATTGTATGAGGTTTTGCTGTACCCTTTTCTTCCCTTCTACAGCAAGTCTTGTGATCAGAGTGGTGAGGATTTGACAAAGGAGATAAACAGACTAGATAGCATGATCTAGAAGAGAAGGTCTTGCTTTCTCATTGTGTCTTTCTCCTGGCCTAAGGGATGACCTTGCCCACAGCAATGCTTTTCCTAACACTTTGGTTACAGAGATAGTGGTTATTCTAAGCAACGATATTTTTCTTGCTGCATATATATATGCATATATATATATATAAACATTCCATACATATATATATATATATATATATATACATATATAGGGAATTTAATACAATGGGCTTTGGCCTCATATGAAACTCCTATATAATACTGTGACATGTAATACAAGTGCAATAATAGTTATGGTAATAGAAAGATATAAGGAATGTATTGCCAACTGTTATTGGCAGGAACTTTGAAACTAGCTAGAAATGATTATTAGTGACGTGGATTTTTTCCAGAAAAAAACCCCACTCTGTGAAGTTGGTTGAAATAGGACTATAATTTTCAGATACAGAACAGATGCTTATGTACTGGAGGATATGAAGAAGAAATCAAGGAAGGGTGGCAGAAGACCTGTGTGGATGAGCAGAGAGCTCATGTGTAAACTCAAAGGGAAGCAGAAGGTCCACGGATTGGGGAAAAAGGTCTGAGACTGCCAAGGAGGGCATGGTAGCAGAGCCTCCTCCTCCCCCCAGACAGAGAGCAGGAGGGGACAGCGGAGTGTGGTTGCAGTCGCCAGAGCATCAAATAAGAGAGACCAAAAGCATTTTAACTGTTTTATTGTTGATTCTTATCCGGCCAGGGAGGTGTGGAGGCTAAGCCACCAGGAGGGATCTGGGCAGGTGCTCCTTCCAGGCTGTTGCCAGTGTCTCACGCAAAGGAGCCTGGACGGCTGGGGTACTGGCACGTGACCCCTGAGGCAGGTGGACCTGCTGCCACCATGGGTGATGGTTCTGGAGGTGGATCCAGGTCCGTGGGCTGCACGCTGCTGTCTGGTGGATTAACAGCAGTCAGCCCCAGGCCATGCTGTGGTGGAACCACCCCCATGGGCTCCACTTTGTCCTTTGGTGGGCCGCCACACCCAGGCAGCAGGCCGTACCTCATCAGATAGGCACACCAGGGCCCAGGCTGTTCACCTGTGTGCTCACAGCCGTCGACTGGCTGGTGATGGTCACATGAGCACAGGTGGTGGCTCTCATGGTGGAGGGATGATGTTTCTCCTCCATTGCTTCATCTTCTGCAGGCTTCTGGGAAGCACATTCCTGTTTGGCAGTCACGGGAACTGTCTCTGTGCTGTCCCACACAGAGGCGAGCAGCCACCCACTGGGCTACTCCAGGGGTCCTCTGGCAGGCAGGAGTGCTTTGTCTCGAAGATGTCCTGAGGTGGGCAGCCCCCTGCCTTGCTGCTGTGGCTGATCCATGTCAGACAGAAATATTTCCGCCTCATGGTGCTCTGTGGTGGGCAGCCACCCACCTCGCTGTTCCATTGCTCCCTGGTAGGGTGAGACGTCTTGGCCCCTTGGCATTCCCTGGTTGGTAGCCACCCTCCACACTGTTCTGGGGGCTCCCTGGCAGGCAGACATGCTTGGGCCCTTACGGGCCTAGAGTCAAGCGCTGCATGGCTTCAATCAAAGGAGTGAGGTCAATTCTGGGCTTGTGATTGTTCCTCCTCCTTCTCCTCCTCCTCCTCCTCCTCCTCCTCCGCCTCTGCTTCCTCCTCCTGGGAGGTGCATTTTTCTGCTGCGCTTGCATGTAGCAGCTTTGTGGCCTGGCAGGCAAAGGTGGGCAGACATCCTCCTCGCTGCTCCATGCCCTCTTCCTTCCAGGCATGCTTGGCACCTGAGGGCCCCGAAGCTCAGCAAAGTAGCAGCTTCGTGGCCTGGCAGGCAAAGGTGGGCAGACACCCTCCTCGCTGCTCCGTGTCCTCTTCCTTCCAAGCATGCTTGGCATCTGAGGGCCCTGAAGCTCAGCAAAGTGTGGGCCACCTGCAGGGGCCCCCATATTTATTCGGTGCCATGGTGACGTTGATTGTGATGTCACATGACCAAATACAGCAGGTTTGGGCATGGCGGCACTGTGGCCTGAAGGATGTCCAACTGTCAGTGGAGGAGCAGAGTTGTGGGGGCAGGGGCTCGTACTGATACGAGTAGTTATTCCTTCCCAGGTGTAAGACTCCACACTTTATGTATTTCCTACCTAACTGTAGGGTGGCTTGTGGAGCTCCACCTGCAGACTTGCTCATCCTGCTTTAGAATGCAATGCAATGCTTCAGCTGAAGACCCCCTCATAGAGGACATAACTGAGGACTTGTCTAAAGATTCACCTAGTTATTGCCAATCTGCTACCTGATAACAGCAGTAGTGGTATCATTGCTGGCTCTTTAGAGATGGGAGTTGCATGTCCGGCAGTAGCTGCAGTGCAGACACTGCCATCAGGCACAAATTAAGATTTTCTTTTGCGCAACTATAGATTTGTTGTGGTTATTCCTGTTTTTGTTTCTTTTCCCCTCCTTCTATGACCGCACACAAAGATAGTCGGAATAGTTTTCACTTTTAGCAATGAACAGGATGCCACTTAGTGGGAATAATGCGGTACTGCAAGGAGTAGAAATGGCCTACCATGACGTAGCGAGGATCACTACTGGGTATAAAACTCTGTCACATAACTCCTCTCTTGCTGCAGCTGCACAGACACATACCACTGCTCAGTGGAAAACAACCAGTGGGTCGTAACAACCCCAGGCAATGCTAAAGGCTTGGGGCAGGGTGGCTGGAAAGCCGTACCGAGGAAAAGGATCTCGGGCTGTTGGTTCACATGTGGCTGAACATGAGCCAGCAGTGTGCCCAGGTGGCCAAGATGACCAATGGCATCCTGGCTTGTATCAGGAATAGTGTAGTCAGCAGGACCAGGGAGGTGATCATCCTCCTGTACACAGCTCTGGCAAGGTTGCACCTCGAATATTGTGTTCCATTTTGGCCCCCCTACTACAGGACAGACATCAAGATCCTGGAGTGTGTCCAGAGAAGGGCAACAGAGCTGGTGAAAGGTCTGGAACACAAGTCTTATGAGGAGCAGCTAAGGGAACTGGGACTGTTTAGCGTGGAGAAGAGGAGCCTCAGGGGAGACCTTGCTCTCTACAGCTACCTGAAAGGAGGTTGTGGTGAGATGGGGGTCAGCCTCTTCTCACAGATAAGTAGCAATAGGAGAAGAGGGAATGGCTGCAAGTTGTGCCAGAAGAGGTTCAGGTTAGAAATGGGGAGAAATTTCTTCTCAGAAAGAGTGGTTGGGCACTGGAAGTAGTTGCCCTGGGAGGTGGTGGAGTCACTGTCCCTTGGGGTCTTCAAGGAAAGGTTGGATTGAGATACTTAGGGACATGGTTTAGTTAGTAACATAGGTGATAGGAGAATGATTGGACTAGATGGTCTTGGAGGTATTTTCCAACTTTAATGATTCTGTGAAAATTATACTAAACTGATTTCTGCCATTGAATGCAACTCACTAATTTATTAAGTATTATTATCTATCAACTGTGGCAAAGCAATATTCTGCTTTAGAAAACAGAACACAGTGTCCATATTGCACATAGGCACAATGGGAAACAAGAACTAGAAATATTAGTAATAAGACTTGTAAGAGCTACTTTGGCAAAACCACAAGCTATTCATGTAGGTGAAATGTGGGGTGGAAATGTCCAGAAAATAGAAAGCAGGTACCAGCCCAGCATTTGGGAGAAAACAAGCCAATAGACAAACAGAAATTAGGCAGTGTTGCGAATAAGGTAAATTTATTTTGCAAACATGGTACCTATAAGAGGAAAATCAATAAAAATTCATGGAAAGGTAAATTTTTTCTGAGAAAAGTTCATGTGTTTGCTATCTTTGCCTGCATAAACTTGTTTTCTTTTCCCCACAAAATGATCCTACAGTTACTCTAGTAATTTCCTGACATTAGTTCTTGGTAAACAAAGAACAAATTGAAGAACACCTGCTGAAGTTGTATGTTTTCAGGCGGCTTAGTTTGATTAACTTCACACAGTGTGCAAGTTTTAAGAGCCATTAACAATTCTTTTTGCCAGCTTGTGGAAATTGAATGGAAAAGGCAAAACCTGAGTCCTTTAGTAGGAAAAACAGCTAAAGAATTAGAAACAAGTAAACTTATCTTCCACCACAGGGCAAAAAAAGAGAAGTTAATATGTTGGAAAAAATGAGAAGACCAACAACCCATCAAGAATAGCGTCACACCAACGTAATGTCCTTCTATAGCAAGTTAGCCAGTCTGGATGGACAAAGAAAACACAAATGTTGAGCATTTTGGATTTAGCAGACCTTTGACAATGTTTCAGTTGGGAGGCTCATGGACAAAGTATTTTTGTTGAAAAGATTGTAAGATTGATGCAAAACATGTTAGAGATCTACTTTCAGAAGACAAACCAGTTAATAAGGGCCTTCACTTTCTAAATGGATATGAAGATACATTAAAAGGGTTTCTGCTGAGGTCTGACTAGGTTCCGATATATATTAATACCCTCCATTATTATTATGCACACAGTAAAACAGGTGGCATCAACCTGGGAAATGCCACCTGTTGAACATCCATGTTAATATTCTAAATATTCCTGATGAACTGAAGAAATATTCTACAGGAGGGGAAAAATAAAAAAGGGATAAAGGTAAGCTATTACAATTAAACCTTGTAGGCAGAGTGCCCCGGGTACAGGAAGAACCTGCTGCAGCCAGGGAATAAGCACAAGTGTAGGAAAAGCTCTGGGAGCCACAACCAACCTCAAGCCAATCACAAGCCAAGACTGTCAAGATTTTGTAAAAAAGAAAAAAAAAAAGGCAAACAAAAGAGCTGTCGAGGCATTGTGTTCAGGTCACTGGATTACAGCTATAGAGGCGAAGGAAATTAGCTGGGCTTCTTTAGCTTGGAGGAGATTGAGGGGTGACCTTATTACTGTTTATAAATACGTAAAGGGCTAGAGCCAGGAGAACAGAGCCAGAGTCCTCTCAGTGATGGCCAGCAATAGGACAAGGGGCAGTGGGTGCAAGCTGGAGCAGAGGAAGTTCCATGTGAATAGAAGGAGGAAATTTCTCACTGTGAGGTGACGGAGCCCTGGCACAGGCTGCCCAGAGAGGCTGTGGAGTCCCCTTCTCTGGAGACACTCAAACCCACCTGGGTGCGTTCCTGTGGGATTTAGTCCGGGTGATCCTGCTCTGGCAGGGGGGTTGGACCAGATGATCTTTCGAGGTCCTTTCCAACTCCGAATGTTCTGTGGATCAGCCATCTGCCGTGTTCAAGGCAGCCGGGACGCGAGGTGCAGGGAGAGGAGCTCTCACCCCCCCTCCCCGGGCCTGCGAGCACCGCCCGCTCCCACCCGCCGGGAGGGGCACGGCTGCGGCACACGGCGGTCTGCACAAAGAGCTCCGGGCGACGCTTTCACCAGCTGCCCCCGTCCGCTCCCGGCCCCAGCCCTCGCGGGGTCACCCAACTGCCCCGAGTAGGTGCAGCAGCGGAAACGCCGCTACTCAGGACCCGGGAGCGGGGCTGGCCGGGTTCAGCCAGACCAGGGGCGCCAGGCAGCGCACAAGGAGAAGCGCGTCCGCCCCTGCGAGCGACGGCAGCCGGGAACAGCAGCGGCGCGTCCCCGACACGGCCTGACAAAAACCCGCCGCACCCCCAGCTCCACCGGCCCACGGCTGCCCGGACAGATCCGATAGCTCCGCCCCGCCGCTGACGGAGGCCGGCATGGGCCGGGCTTCCGCTGGGGGCCCTGCCGCGCCGGGCAGTCGCTCCCCGTGCCTCCGTCGCGCAGCCGCCCGGCCATGGAGCTGTGGCAGGTGCCGTTGCTCTTCTCCCGCTTGCCCATGTTTCCCTTCTTCGACTTGGCGCACTATGTGGCATCCGTCATGGCGCTGAAGGAGCAGCGGGGTGAGCGGGCGCGGTTAGCGGACTGGGTCTGAGCCACCCCACACCCCCGTGTTCCCGTCTTGTCCCCGCGTGCTTCCCTGTCCTTCCCGTGTCTCCCGCCGTGTACCCCCGTGTCCCTCCCATCGTGTTCTCCGTCCCGCGGTCCAGCTAGGCCAGGGGCAAGGGCCGCGCAGTCCCCTGCCGCCGGCTGCCCCAGCCGGGCAAGAGTGGCTGCCGCGCAACATGGCGGGGGGTGCCTGAGGGTAGCCGGGGTGCCGGGAGCGGGGCTGCCTGCGGGAGCGGGTCCGGGCCGGGGGTGCTGGGCGGTGCCCGGGCTCACCAGCCTTTGCCTGGGCTTTGCCACTGTGGAGCCGCAGGTGCCTCGTCCGGGCCAGAGTGTTGGAGCACCTCCGGGATCGCTTGCCTCCAGGCCTGCCCACCCTGCCAAACGCTACTGTGTGAGGGGGTTTCCTTCCCCCGCTGCTTCTGGATTGTGTGTATTTGGGGTGACAGCGAGCTCCTGTGCAGTACGCCCACAGAATCTCGGGTGGGTTGTGTTCGGTTTGGTGTAGTGAGAGGTTTGCCGGCTTCCCTCACGGCCCCAGAAGCAGAAGTTTCGGCTTTTATGCCGGAGCGTTGCAAAGACTTAACGGCTGCGTGCTGCTGGAGGTCTTTGCTGGAGTTGGCCTGCCTCTCCTCGCCCAGCCCCCGCCGGGTCCGGCTCCTGCATCAAAACCTAGGTGTTCTCTGTTAGTCCCTAGGCGTGCAAATAAGATTTTCTGCCCTCTTCATTAGTCCGTCGTAAATAATTGACTGCAGAAGCCACATGGGAAGCACCCAGCTGAACTTTTCCTCCCTTCTCAGAACTAGAGACACTGGTGAAATCAACCAGGAGTTTTGTTAGAAAACTTTTTTGCAGTTTAAGATTTTGGAGGTTGCAAGAGTAAAAGGACTGAGCCCCCTAAAGTTAGGTTTCTGCACACACAGAGAAGGAACTCAGGTCACAAGCCCATGACTCACTAAAATGCCCAGTAAAGGACACCTCTCTGAGAGGTGAGAGCACCGCTCCTCGGTTCATGGGTTTATATCCTTTACCCTGGATATGCAGGAATCTGTTAAGGCACTTCTGTCATCTAGGAAACAGAACCTGGGAATCTAATAAGCAGGGTGTGTGCTGGCGACTTTTCATGCTGTAGCTGTTGGTTGTAAGATTAAGCGAGGAAACCTTTTCACTCCCAGTGACAAGGTCATGGATTTTATTTGTGTGCACATAGTAACACTTTAATCTCTACATGCTCTTTCCTAGAAGAGGTTTTGCACTATGGTTGTTAGTCCCAAGCCCAGTTTTTAGTTGTGATAAATGTAAAGATTTGCCTTGATTTAACGTTTAGAGTAACTACCTGGGTGTGTCTTTGGACAGGTACCGGAAGTGTACATCCCAGCTGATAACGGAGCAGGAAACTAAACTGGCTTTCAGGATTATACTGCAGCTTTTGGAGCCTCTGCTTGCTTCAGATTTTTAAGGCTCTGTACTGTTTGTTTCATGAGACCTTGTTCTTTGGTGCCTCTGAATGTCTGAAGGTGAATTTTTACTTCCTGCTGAGTAAGTGCACTTAGCAGACTGTGTGAAGACTGAGGTGAAGTGCTTATGTACACTAGCATTTTGTTAACTACTGCTAAAAATGTTTCTGGGTGCTGACCTGTGGCATTGTGTAATATAATCATTCCATTCAAAATGGGGCTTTCTGTCTCAAGGTATTTGACGCTATTGAACACTATCTTTAAATTTTTGTCTGGAAAAGACATGAAGTGCCAGGGTGAGAGGAGTCTCTGCTACTATCAGCATAGTTTTGGTGAGAAAGCACTTCTCAACAGTAGAAATGCTGTCAGAAGTCTGGTCAGATCCGTGCTGATAATTTTTTTTTTATCAACATAATAGCTGGAAAGTTCAGGACTCTTGAGTATCCTCTAATACGTGAAATTAATAACTGTAATTTAGGGGACCGCATGCTGGTCTGTTGCTCACCTGAAGCAGTTTAGACTGCATATTAAATCATAATTGCAGTAGAAGTCATTATTAAATACTCAGGATGGATATATTATGACTGATTAATATTCTGTAGGCATTACTGTATCTTTTTGGATACTTAAAACTGTAACTATATTTCACTGGGGAGTACGTGGGTGACTTTAAGTGGCTGGCAATACAAGGGTTGTAGAAGAAGTCAAGTTAGAGCCACATTTATTTTATCCCAGATTACTGTCTCATTAAAAGGCCACCTCCACCCCCTCTGCTTAAGATCACATTCACTGTGGATAGTTGTATCATGGATGGGTGCACACTAATGGGGACTTTACCAGTCCTTTTAGCTCGATTTTCTTGCTCACTTGCAAGTACTGGTGAACTACAGCAGTGACAACCAACGTGCTGCCTTTAGTTTTAAACTAGATGTTCTTGGTTAGTGCATTTGGGATTGCTTAGGAGTTTCTCTTTTGTAACTCCAGTCAGATGTGGAAATGGCAATTTTCTTTTTGGGGGATGTAGGGACAGAAAAAGGTGTTGGGTGTTGAGGCAGTATTGTATTTTTCAGGAATATGTTGGGTCTGTTCTTACAAGTTTTCTGTGATGTTTCTGGTGATTTGAAGAAAACTTCTTTTTTTGGTCATAGTTTTGCTAAATTAAATCTGAATCTATAAATCCTTTAGCTTAATCTGTGTTATTACATGTAGCTGAATAGGGTTTGAAAAAGTGCTTCAAATCCTTCTGGATTGAGACTTAGGTGTGTCTGTCTGTGTCCTGATTGACTGTTTGGAACATGTTGGAAGGGTTAAAGCAGGCCTTATCCTGCTGGCAGAAATAAGTTTGCTGTCAAAAATTGGGGTATTTTATTACTATTGTCGAGAAACAACATTTAAAACTGTATTCAAAAATAGTCCTTACGTCTTGAAACCTTATCTTTACTTTCTAAAGTATACCATTTGGGGGACTGGTGGCCTTTGGCAGATCATAGTTTGCATGGTTGTATGATGCCTCATTAGTTTTAGAGGATGCATCACAGGACAAATATAAATGACCACTTGTTAAACAAGTGACCCACTTAAAATTGAGTTACTTTTCTGAAAGATTACATCCCAGTCGTAATTTAGGTAGCAATGCTAAGATGAGCTTTAAAAGAAGTATCAGCATTTTTTGCCCCATTGCCTTCTGTGTTGTTTAGAAAGCAGGTATGAATTGTTAAATACTGGTGTTTTAGTCAAGAAAACTGATGTTCAACAATAGAAAAGTCTTGAAGTCCCGTTGAGTTTCCCTTCTCTTGTTATTTTGCATGTAATAGCTTAATGAAGAAATGTACATGCTTTCTTGTAGAGCCTGCTCATAGAAGGCAATTTGGTAATAATAATAGTAATTCTTACAGGTTCCTCAAAACTGGAAACCACTTGCTGCCAATTATAGGGGGGAGAGGGGGGATGGATTTAAAAAGAGAACAGATAACTGATTTTAAAACAATTCCGACATTTCATTGATTTTTTTAAAAAAGTTTTTAATTTTTAAAAAATCTGCCTAATAGTATAGGAATTGAAAAAATAATGAAAATATTTTCATAAAGTATATAGGAGAGAAAGGAAGTTGTTCTGGAGATTATGTCAGATGTACAATAGAAATCAGTTCAAACATTTTCAAACCCAGTACACGGCAGTCTTCCATTTTGTCCTTAAAACTAGTTGTTACTAGCTGTGTTTCATTAATAGCTGTCAATGCCTGTGTGTGAAAAATAAAATACAGTGTGTTAAATTCAAAGACACAGCACTTGAAATGGTTTCCATTTGTTATGTTAGAAATCTGACCAAGCGCCCGCTGAAGAAGTTTTGTTAGTTAGCTCTCAGTCATGCTGCCTGCCTTTTGTGGAGAGGGAAGAGAGAGCTTGATACTCTGATGAAGGTTGCTGGTAGGATGTTAAGGTGATTACTTCTCTGCCAATGCAAGGTGAGAAGCATCATGCTAATGCAAGAGGTGTTGGTGTACACCCATCTGTCAGGGGGTGTCTGAATTTGAAGGTTGTTTTTTTTTTTTTTTTTTTTTTGCACCTGGTCTGGAGACTGGCAGTTCTTGGATGTGGAACCTCCTGACATGATCTGGTTACTGGTCTTGTTCCAACACCAGATTACTGTGCAGATTACATCCTGTATTACATCTGTCTGGGAGTTCAAAGATTGTGCATAACACAACAGCTGAACTATTTGCAGTACCCCCAAGTTCCAGTAGTGATTTGTGACTTATACCTCTGTTAGCTCATTGTCCTGTAAAGTTTGGGGGACTTTCTTCTCTAAATGGTCACTTTGTGCTATAATGCCACAGCAGCTTTAGTGGAGCTGCTCAGCAGAGAGAGTACTGCCGAGCGGGGATGGGGGACAGCATGTGCTCTCCTTGCTGCAAGAGAAGGAATTGAATCCTTTAGTGATAAAGTAGGTACACAGTAGCTCTTGTAGTGGGGCTGTGTCATCAAACAAGTGCATAGGTGTGAGAAGGATGTTACCATGGACCAGCGCACATGTACTTGATACAATTTTGCCTTTTTTTTTTTTATTCCTGAATGGCTGTCAACTTTTTTAGGGTTTGTTTATTTATTTTAAATTGACAGAACCTCAATGCAGTAAGCAAAACCCACTAATATTCTGGAAGTGTTCTACCCTTTTCACATGTGATAATGAAGATAGGTCCATATTGAGTTATACGGGTTCTGGATGTAATGGCCTACTTTGTATTTTTACTTTTGCTATTAGGTGACTTCAGCAGGCATTAGAATTTTGTCTTGTTTATTGTATGCACACACATGTAATTTATAGCTGCTTTGGAGAAGTGGTAATGTAGAGTAACATAGCTGAGCATAACCAATTTGGAGCACCAGGTTCTGCAGTATGGCAAATAAATTATGCAATAGTTAAAAAAAGTCTATGTTATTAAAACAAATAGATGCTATTTTATATACTGATATTTTATGATACTTAGGAATGCTTATTTTCATAAATTGGCTGTTACATGGGAATTTAGATAGTGCTGCAATATCTGATAGCTGTGCCAGCACCAAAACTGAAACAATCTTATTAATACTTTTGTATGAAATGAATTGTATTGTGAGAACTGTATTCTCTTTGATATGTTTGAACTTCTTGTCCTGGGTGAGAAGCTGCTTTTCCTACAGAAATGCCTGGAAAACCAAAAGCTTTTCCTCTGACAGATGACATATGTCATTTTGGGTCAGGCACTAGGTTTCATCTCTGCTGTAGTGAATGTCAGCCTTTGGACTGGAAAATGGAACTAATTCAGGCAGACAGAGGTCTGCACCTGTGTAAAGGGGAAAGTGGCAACACTGGACTTCCGAGATGGAAATAAGAAGTCAGAACAATTAATTGATGGTATTTCTGGCTCTAATAAAGTGATTTTTTCCCCCTGAAACTGGTTAAGGCTTCCCATTACTTCCAGTATAATCTTCTAATATTTTTCTTTTGGTGTAGTTCAATTGAAATTTAAAAGGCATAATTAAGTTTACAAGCCAAATTTACAATTATGGCTTTGGGTAACCTTTGTTCTCTGTTCAGGATTGCAGGTGAAACTGTTTAGTGTTTGTTTTGGATACTGCTTTAATTTTGGTCAGCAAACACAGTGAGCAAAGGCATTATGAGAAAACAAACAAGCAGTGACCTTGTTTTCATGAACATTCAAAAGCAGAAATGCAATTTGCAGAATAACCCCCAAGCAGTTACCAAGACCAATCTTGTCTAGGTTATCAAAGCCACTTGTGTATTTTTAATACACATTTGAAAGCCAGATTACTATGGACCTCTCAGCAATGCTCTGAAAGCTTTTCTTTCAGGGTAGCCAAACATTTACAATAAAACAACACACAAAAGATGTTCAGAGAACACAATATCAGTCTTTCACTTTTATTTCAATAGCATATACTTAAGTCAGTATGCTCTGAAGTTTTCTGCAGGATTTTTCATTATCTAAAGTAACAATGCTGGACTGAATGGTTTGAAAAATGCTGACTTTCCAAACACGTTATGATTCTCAAATGTTTATTTCTATTTATGCATCTTTTCCCTTTGTTTCAGGAGCTGTGGAAGTGGCAGTCTGCAGTCCAATTGCTTGTTGGTTTAGTGCTATGCTTTATTGCTTTGGTGGTTCAGTTTTGTCTTCTCTGATGCTTGCAGAACCTCCAGTAGCATTTCTGTCAAAAGGCACAAATATTCTACTGGCATCTTCAGTATGGTAAGCAGCAACAATTGAGTTACATGGTTGTGTTGGTTTTGAGGAAGCCATATCTCGTAAACTGCTATTACAAAATCATAGGACAGTTTGGGAGGGGACCTCAAAGATCATCTAGGTCCACCCCCCCTGCCATGGGCAGGGACACCCTCCACTAGACCAGGTTGCCCAAAGCCCCTACCAACCAGGCCTTGAAAACTGCCAGGGATGGGGCAGACACAGCTTCTCTGGGCAGCCTGTGCCAGTGCTTCACAGCCCTCACAATGAAAAATTTCTTCCTAATGTCCCATCTAAATCTACCCACTTTCAGTTTAAAACCATTGTTCTATCACTAGATCCCCTGATAAAAGAGTTCCTCTCATTCTTACCTGTAGGTCCCCTCTAGCTACTGGAAGGTCTCCTCAGAGCTTTCTTTTCTCCAGGCTGAACAAGGTCCACTCTTTCATAGGAATGCTGCTCCAGTCCTTTGGTCATCTTTGTGGCCCTCTGGACTTGCTCCAGCAGCTTCGTGTACTGGAGACCCCAGAGCTGGATGCAGTACCACAGCAAGTAGAGAGGCAGAATCACCTCTCTTGACCTGCTGGGTCACACTGTGTTTTTGCAGCCCAGGGTATGGATGGCTTCAATGTAAGTCAGAAGCTTAACTTTAAAATGCTGGGGATTTGGATCCTTTCTCTTCATCCAGAAAGTCACTGCACTTTACTCTATAGGAGTAAAATGCTGTTAAGAGAGTAACTCTTATGGGCTGCTGTATAACAAAATGCTCAGTCATTAGGCTGTGCTTGCCTTAAATTTTTATGGTATTCCTGGTCAAACAGTTGAAAACATGATCTTGAAATAAAGTGAACTTCAGTTTTTTGGATCTAGGTAAGTCATGAACCAAGTCTTGTTTTTCAGCAATAGCTCTGGGGGACCAGAACCTGGCAGCTGTTAAGTTTCATATTTTTCTGAAATTTGTGGTCAAAGACAGAGATGGTCCTTCCTCTTCTCTAGTTGCTACTTCCTGACACGATTATTTTTTTCTTTCTATATTTTGCCCTTTCAAAAATATGAATGGGCATTGTAGTGGAAGAGAGTAGAGGGCTGAATGGGTAATCAGGTATGTGAACAAGTCAGTCCTTTGGCCTGTTCTGTAATTCAGAAAAAGCTGTGGGGTAACTTTCATATATGTATGGACTTCAGTTGTTCCAGAAAGTGATCTTCTAAGGAGCCTTCAAACCTAACAGAATTTGTGAGCGGCAGTGTGGTTTTGAATTTAAAAGTCAAAGAAGAGTGTTAACTACTTGAAATCCTTTAGTATCTGTTGCTTGTAGCCCCTTACGTTTTGTAATTGGAAATTCATTAAAACGAAAGTGTTTGTATCTGCAGGTGTATATCTGCATACAGTTAGTCTTCCGGTCTTCGCATTGCAGCAGAAGAGACAGATTTCATTTGGGAAATGAATAATGTGCAGTAAATAGTGCAGTAGTAGCAAAGCTTATAGAATCTGCTTATGGCTCATAGTCTGGTACAGGCAACATGACTGCTTGTTTTAACAAATGTCTTGAGTTAGGCGTACACATAAACAGAATATGATTTCTCTTGAACTTAACGTGGTCAAATGCGATTTGCTGTGCACAAATAAAATGAGGATTTAATGTGGAGCTATGTATATTATGAAACCTTTTAAGCTTGTAGCTTTACAAAGTTCGCACTTTGTGGGTATAATGACATTAATTCTCAGTCCCAAATCATGTGAAACAAAATTCCCCAAGCCGTACATAAAACTGGAAAACAAAAGGGGTTGTGTGTGCTTGAGAAATGCTCCTAAATAGCCTGTAGGACAGTGACATCTACTGTTAGCAAGTGTTGCTTGCAGGAACGACAGGGAAAAAAATGCTGTGGTGGGACTACCAAGGCTAGTTTCAATCCAGTTACACGTGCTTCACAGTCCTAAACCCACATTCTGGAATTGTAAATCAGTTCTGGTTAGTGCTCTCTGAGTACATGGCTTGAATGGCTATTTGCAGTAGCCATTAAAATACATGTTTTCTGTATGCCTTTGACTGGTCTTGGTTGAATACAAAGATAATTGACTTTACAACAGCAGAAAAATGAAGGATGCAAGTCATTTAACAGTTAAAGCTAAGACTGAACATCAGAGCAGTAGTTAGCTATAATGTGAAATCCAATAACTTTTTAATATGTGAGGAATAGGCTGTTGCATACTCCAGTCTGGGAGGTCTTTAAGTGAAGAAGCTTTAGAAGTTTGCTGTGACGAAGTACTATATCCATTACAGAAAAAGAAGATACAGAACTAGGACAGGATTCTAGCTAAATTTTGCCTTTCTGGGCAGGAAGCTTCCTGGCATTCAGTAATAAAGGATTGGCAATTTTTTTTTATCTCCCTCAGAAATAAAACCCCAAACCTTAAGTGCTGTCCTGATTCTAATCTCTAAGCAAGAAGCATGACTCCTCCTGGTTGTGACATCTGCTAATAGCTCTAATGAAGTAAACTAGATACAAGAGGTATATCCCTATATTGCAGCCTAGTAAACAGGAGAAGGATACAACCTTAGAAATTCTTCGTAGACAGGATCGAGCTCAGAAGCCTAAACCAACAAGCATCTTTTATCTTTTTTCTCTTTTTAATATTTTCCCCTTTTTTATAATTTTTTCTTTTTCTCTCTCCCCTTTTTTCTTCCGCTCCACTATACCCTCCCCCTCTTCCTCCCTTTCCCCTCCTTTCCTCTTTTTTCCCTCTCCCTTTTAAATTTTCCTTCTCCTTTTCCCCTCTTTTTTTCTGTCCTTTGCATCTTTTAAAAGGCTTTCTCTGCTTTTACTTGTTACTCTCTTATTCCTGTGCTGAAATATTCTAGATAATTAATCTTAATTTTTGAGACATTGAATGTCTCTACATACTGAATTTTGTTTATAATTGAAGGGATACAATAAAGCACCACATAATTTAATATTTTGAAATTTACTGTCAGATTAGGATTTAATTTTTAGCCATCACTAAATTTATTCTATTTTAAAAGCAAGTTGATAAAAGATATTATTAAATTTTGAGTACTGTGCTTCTAACTCTCCAACAAAAGAAATGTGCTTGTAATTGACAAGCTGGACAAGTTATTGGGGGTTATTAAGATGTGAAATATGTTTGAAAATAGCTGGGCATTTCATCAGGCATGACACTAAGTAGTGGAGGCATTCTTGCAGTTATGTAATTCCATGTACCTATCAGTATGAAAGCATGTTGTCAGCATGTAATTTACTGCCCTGATGTAATACTATTGAAAACGAACAAACAAAAGCCACCACCAACAAAAAAAAGCCCACAAAAAACCCACACAAGTCAGTCAGACCCTAATCTAATAATGGCAATTATAAATGTAAGCTATCGAACAGTTGATAAAACTGTTTCTCATGGACTTTAATAGATTATTCTCTGGCACAATGAGGCAGTAAGAACAACTTCAAATAACATTGGGTTATTTTGGTGCCAAGACCTCAAGCATGCTCAGAAGCATTTCAGATCTGTTCTGATATGTCTACCACACAAAACAGTGAGTTATCTGTAGTGTATCATGCATTGTTAGTCATATTCCAAAAATATCTTCAAAGTTTGTTAGAGAGTAAATTCCTTAGCAAAAAAGTTTTGAATGTTGCTAACGGGCTTTCTCATGATTTTCAGGTACCTTGTGTTTTACTGCCCACAAGACATATTCTACCAGTGCTTTGCCTTTCTGCCTCTTCGGCTTGCAGTTGCAGGCATGAAAGAAGTGACTAGGACTTGGAAGATAACAGCTGGCATTGCACATGCAGACAGACACTTCAAAGATGCCTGGCTTGTCATGGTAGCTGTGGGCTGGGCCAGAGGTAACATGCATAACATCTTGTCCTGATGGATTGTGATGTTTTGGAGTGGTATTTAAGTGTCTAGCCTGTCAGCGTAACTGTAGCAACATTTCTTGTGCTGGATAAGATAGTCCTAACACAGTCTGTTACCTCTTCAAAAGAAAAGCCTGTGAGGCAGGTTTCTGCCTGGATTAAAGGTGACATTGAATGACTTTGGGGGAAGTTCATCTTATTTCTTCAGAAGATCTTCCAAGGACTTGTAGGGTGGGCAATGGCTGGTAGTAAAGAAATAGATCTAAATAAATAGCTTCAGTGCTTAGTTAACTTCCGGACAGAGTATTTCCTCAAGAGTTTTTCTTGCATGTGCTTCATGAGTCTGGAAGCTACTTTTGTAGCAGCTGTTATTTGTAGGGACAACCTTAGAACCACTTCAGGAAGTAGTAGCATGTCTTGTTTCTATTTGCTTGATTCTTTTCTACTTTGAAAAGCAAGGCATGTTAATGTGATGTTCTCACGTACTATTTTTTCAGGTTATAAGACAGATCAGTCTCATTGGCCAGAGTGGCTAACACCTTCTTATGTCTTGTATTCTTTTAATGTAAAAATACATATTTTCTTTGTTGCAGAGTGTCCTCATATAGTTTATAAAGACACTCTCTGTACTTACATGATGACATGAAGAATGGAATTATATAAACCTCATTGTAGATTTGGCGTTTGCCTGTAGTGATAAATGCATCAGTTCAGATGCTATCACATAAAGGTAAACCTGAGGTTCTTCTAAGTAGCTAAACCTCAGAGTTTTCATGTTGGTTGCTCAAGTCATGCATGTATAAAAGATTGGATTAGTCTGAGCTTTGGGTTCTACGTTTGGCACCTGATGTAACAATAGGATGTAATAATAGGTTGTACAATAATGGTAGCAGTCAGTGGAGGCCTATCATAAATCTCTGCAATTTCAGGAGCTGGTGGTGGCCTAATTTCCAACTTTGAGCAGTTGGTGAGAGGAGTGTGGAAACCTGAAACCAACGAACTACTGAATATGTCCTAGTAAGTTTTTCATAAAGATTGCAATGTGTTAACTGCTGTTTTGCCAACACCTTGTGTTGACATTCCCTGTAGTGGTTCAGATTAAGCAGAAAAGCAGCAGGATGCGATTGTGTTCCATGCTTTGGTGTGTATGTTGTGAAAAATTGGTTGATGATCTTGAGTAATTTTAGCAGATGTTTTAATCGCTTTAGGTTTACAGCACAAGAACTCCAAATGGGAAGATGAGTCAACAAAAATTATTTGGCAGAAAACACTGTTGAGTCAGTATGAAGCTGATGGACAGCAGTATTGACTTGATTTCTCTTGCCCAGATGTGGTCCTCTATCTAAAGTGAAAGGACAGTGGTGGCAGCAGTATAAAAGTGAAGTCTTTTTTGGTGCATGCTCTAAGCATTACTAAGATGACTTCTTTTTCAGCATCGTCACTCTCACTTTCTCTGCAAGTACTGTTTTCCTCCATAGATAGCAGTTACATGGAAAGGTGCAAGTTGGTTATTCAGTATAACAAAAATGTACCACAAGACAGAAGATGTTAATTCTGTTGCACAAGCAAAGAACGGGAATGTTACATGGTTCCCAGTTTAGTCTGTACAGTAAAATGAGAATTGAGCCTGGCTGGAAAGCTGCAAGCTGCTTTCTAAGTCAAGATAAGCTCACAATGGTAATTTCATTTTTCCCATCTTACTCTCAGGAATAAAATTATAACATGCTTTTCTGCAGCCACTCTTAACAACAGAGTAACAGAAAAAAAATGTAGGTATAAATTTCTTTGATGGTATTTCAACTTTTTGTGGCCTGTGTCAGTTGTTGGCTTTTTCTGAGGTTCCAGATATTTAGAATTTCTCTCCCTCCATTGGTGCCCAAGCAGCACTCTTGAAAGCAAACTTCCAGAAGGAAGAGGTCACTGTCAGTAATAACTAGCAGTGGATTTATCACCACAACGAAGACAGCTCAAAGATGTCAATCTTTGTGTGTCCCAGATCAACACGGCTGTGTTGGCAAAACCTGGTAATGTAGGCCTGGCTCAGGTAAAATACGAGCTGACTACAACCTTTGAACTGCGGGATTGTCACAGTGGACCAAAACTTGGACTGTGGTGCTCTTCAACATATTAAACACCTCCTCAAAGTAACTAACACCTGGAATGTAGGAGAGGAACCTATTTTTAATTCTAGTCTGAGTAGCGCAAGTTTTGTGATTTAGCTCTTTGGAAAGATATATTGGGAGTGAGCAAGCTCGCATGTAGAGTCTGAATAGAGGCATTATTTTGAGGAGGATTTGTCAAACATGAGTTTGCTGGGTTGATAAAGTAGTGCTGATCTTCATGCTTGTCCATATTGTGGACAGAAGGCATAGAAATAGTATATAAATAGTATATAAATTGAAAATATTAGTTTAATTATAGCTAGGTTTCAGGTCTTCTTGTTGTTACTACAAGTTTTCATTAGTTCTATTCAGAAGTAATTCTTTTGCACACGAGGAATGTTTATTCCTTTCCAGGCCATGGCAACTTTTACTCTGAAGAAAAGAAACTAACATTGTTTGTTTGATTTCCAGCCCTGTGAAAGTAACTTTGATAGGAGCGGTTCTTTTTACCTTGCAACGCAGCCAGTACTTACCAATAGCAAGACACAACCTCGTGTTTTTATACACCATCTTTCTTGTTGTCTCCAAGGTAAGAATATGAACCTATTGCAAATAACTGAACAACAGAAAACATCTTTATTTAATTATTTCAGAGCAAAAAGTCATAGAATCATAGAATGATTAGGGTTGGAAGGGACCTTAAAGATCATCAAGGTCCAAAACCCCCATCATGGGCAAGGACATCTCTCACTAGAAGAGGCTGCTCAAGGCCCCATCCAACCTGGCCTTGAAGACCTCCAGGGAGGGGGCAGCCACCACCTCCCTGGGCAACCTGTTCCAATGTCTCACCACCCTTGTAGTGAAGAATTTTTTCCTAATATCCAATTTAAATCTACCCCCTTCCAATTTGTAACTGTTCCCCTTTGTCCTATCACCACATGCCCTTCTCAAAAGTCCCTCCCCAGCTTTCTTGTAGGCCCCTTCAGGTACTCGAAGGCTGATACAAGGTTTCCCTGGAGCCTTCTCCAGCCTGAACAACCCTAACTCTCTCAGCCTGTCGTCATAGGAGAGGTGCTCCAGCGCTCTAATCGTCTTTGTGGCTCTCCTCTGGACCCATCCCAACAGTTCCATGTCCTTCTATGTTGGACTGCAGGTGGGGGTCTAACGAGAGTGGAGTTGAGGGGCAGAATCACCTCCCTCAACCTGCTGGTCACTTTCCGTTTGATGCAGCCCAGGGTATGCTTGGCCTTCTGGCCTGCCTGCATGCATTGTTGGCTCATGTTGAGCTTCTCATCCACCAGCTCCCCTAGGTTCTTCTTTGCAGGGCTGCTCGCTATCACTTTTTCTCTCAGCCTGCATTGATGACAAGGATTGCCGTGACCCAGGTGCAGGACCTTGCACTTGTTCTTGTTGAACCTCATAAGGTTCATATGGGCCCACCTCTCCAGCGTCTACACATCCCTCTGGATGACATCATGTCCTTCCAGCGTGTCAGCTGCACCACTCAGCTTGGTAACTGCAAGCTTGCTGAGGGTGCACTCAACCTCATTAAATATTCTACCACAAGTTAGATTACAGGTTGCTGGATGGGAAGGCCAGCTCCTACTGAAGTCTTAAACCTATGTCCAGTCTTCTGTACATGAACAGAACAGAAGACTATTCTACTAGCATTACTGTTCAATGTATGGGAAGGAAAAAAATAAGCGGGGGGGACGACAGGGGGAGGGATTTTGGCATCCAACAGTTGAGAATGCAAGGCTTGTGTGACCATATATCTCAACAAAGCATACACTTAAAGAAATAAACTCTCCTGTTCTCTGCCTTTTGTTAGTTGCTTAATATCGTCCTTTTATCTGTGCAGTCATCTGTGGGTTTGCAAAATAAACCAACCATCTAGCATAAAGTGTTCACAACATAAGCATTTAGGTAGGCAGAGAAAGTGGATCAAAAGCCCTTTGAAGTAGCTGTAACTACTTTTATAATAAAATAGATACTACTCAATTGAATCCTTTAATCCTTCCAGTCTTGTTCATTTTCAGGATGACGCCTGTCTTCAGGATTATTTGCTAATAAGAAAGTGTAGTCTCTGTGTTAGCAGAAGTCCGGTGATTTTAAGAGCTTCAGAGCTGCTATCGAACAGACTAGAGACGGTCTTAAAGTAGTGGTTGCCAGTCTCCTTTCTGTGAAGGAGCTGACAAGTTTAATTCTAGTGAAGTTGCTGTAGGGAGCCAAGACATTAAGCTGATGCTCATGGTTATCAACCTAAAACAATAAAGGCATTGTTGAACTCCAGATATCGGAAATGGAGCAGGAATGGGATGCTATTCTAGAACAAGTGAGATATTTCAGCTGTCTGCAGAAGCTGGCTGTCAGGCTGCAATGAAGTTCTTAAACTGATGGTCATACGGACAATCTGGAACTTAACAAATAACAGAAGAGTTGTGCATCTGCCATAGTCCTGTAGTAGTGTCTTGGTTTAGAAACCTGTAGAAAGCTGTAGTAACTGTTGCAGTATAGACTGGTCTAGTACCTGGATCTACAGAACCATTTTTTTCTGTTCTGATGCCAAGTTATGTATTCTAAAGAATCTCCACCTAAATGGTTTTTCAGTTTGTACAAAATGTAGATGCAGAAGTTGCTTTTCACCTTAGTTGTATGACATTAAATGTGGTTATTTTAGTAAACACGTAGGAAGTTTTTTGGCATGTTGTTTGTGTATAGCTGTATGAAAAGCATAGGTCACAGGGAAAAGTAATCTTTGATTAATTCAAGGTAAAATTAACCAATTTCTGTTCTCGGTGGTATGGCTTCATGGTCATGTAGAAAGTTAGAAATGCCATACATCCATTCAGATTTGAACTTGTTTTCAGTTGTTGTGAAGTCACTATAACTTTTATGGTAACTTGATCTTTGTTCTTCATAGGTAACAATGATGTTGACAAAGTCTGCAACTTCTCCACTTGCTCCCTTTGAGGCTGCATTAGGCCATATGTTCTTTGGCTTGCAAAAGACACCACCCAAAGCTAAAGTTGAAGGTGCTGCATCTTCCAATGGCTCTTCAGTCTGTGACCCGTCTTCTTCTGAACAGCACCGTGAAGGTGTTAAGAAAAGACAGACAAAGAAAACAGAATAAGCTTTAAATCACTGAAGGTCATGACCTTTGAAGATGTTTTTATTTCAGATTAGACTGGCTGAGAAGTTGGATTTTTTAGAGAAGTGCATGTGCAGAGAGAACAGGGCTGTATGCTACTTCAGTGGTGTTCAGCTTCCGAATGTGTTTTGTAAGCTACTGTTCAGATGTCTAAATGCACATGTTGGCTTTGTAAGGTAAAACCTACAAATTTTTATAGTGATTATAAGTTTACTCAATTTTGTATTTATTATAATTTTTAATGCTTACGTGCTAAAACAATAGTTTCAAAATGTGTCAATCATCTTTATTTTTTCTGACATATTGCTTATTTCACATCTTCCCATCCTCACCCACCCCCAATTCTTCTATTTTGTTTGTATAGAATGGATTTGCACTTCCAAGCGTTCACAGTAGCATGTCCCAAATAAGAAGGTCATCCTGTGAGTCTTAATCGCATTATACTGCAAAAAAACACAAAAAGCTACTGAACTAATGCCTTTAAGTAGAAAAATAACTGGATTACTGTTGTAATTCATGTTGCACTGATGTAGAATTTTGTTGTTTACTTAAGTAAATTTTTTCACATTTTTCTATTTTTTAAAATAAGAGTGAATCACCGAATCACAATTATCTGGCACTTTCAGAAATCTTTACAGTTAGCAAGTAGAAGTGTTTCAGTATTTTAATTGTTGGCTTACTTGGACACTTTATTCACAGACATTTGATACACAGCTGTTTTTGATGTTATATAGGTGTTTTACACATGCCTTGTAGTTATCTTTCAGTTTGATGTTGTTAGACATCTCCACATGTACTTCTGTGCAAGCATATGCATTTCTTTTTTTGAAGTCATACATCCTTTTAAAAAGAATACTGGACTGTACATTTACCGTGTGTCTCATAAGTTCGGCCTTATTATGCCTACTGTTAACAAATAACAGCACTAGTTTGTAGCCATTACCTCTGGTGCTACTGGGGAAGAGGCCTGGTGTCGCCAGCAGAATTTGGGGTTTTTTGATCATGAGTCAGTTTACACGCTACCAGGCCTGCTGAGAAGGTGCCCCTCTGGACCTGTTGTTTATGAACAGAGAAGGACTTGTGGATGATATCATGGGGGCTGCCTTGGGCATAACAGTCACGAAATAACATAATTTTTGATTCTTAACAAGGTAAGGAGGGGGGTCAGTGGCAGACTTTGGCCAATTTAGGAGGCTGGTTGACACAGTCTCTTGGGTGGCAGAGTAGTCCAGGAAGACTGGACACTCTTCAGGGAGGACCTCTTAAAGGCACAAAAGCAGGCCATGCCCATTTGCCAAAAGACAAGCTAGCCGGGAAGAAGACTGGCCTCGGACTTGAGTACTGTGTTCAGTTTTGGGCCCCTCACTACAAGAAGACACTGAAGTGCTGAAGCATGTCCAGAAAAGGGAAACAAAACCAGTGAATGGTCTAGAGAACAAGTCATCTACGGAGAAGCTGAGGGAGCTGGTGTTGCTTAGCCGGGAGAAGAGGAGGCTGTTCTTGATCTCTACAACTTTGCCAATAATAGAAAACTGGGGAGAGTGGCAACAAGTTATCCATGAGCCAGCAATGTGCCCTGGTGGCCAAGAAGGCCAGTGCTGTCCTGGAGTGCATTGAGAAAAGCATGACCAACAGGTCCACCAAGATTCTCTTTCTCCTCTACTCTGCCCTGGTCAGGTCCCACTTGGGGTATTGTGTCCAGTTCTGGGTTCCCTGGTATAAAAAACACAGGGATCTCCTGGAGAGAGTCCAGAGAAGGGCTACAAAGATGATTAAGGGCCTTGAGCATCTCCTCTATGAGGAAAGGCTGAGTAAGTTGGGACTGTTCAGCCTTGAGAAAAGAAGACTAAGGGGGGACTTTATTAATGTTTATAAATATCTGAAGTATGGGATGCAGGGGGAATCAGCCAGCCCCTTTTCAGTGGTCTGTTGGGACAGGACAAGGGGCAATGGCTGCAAGTTGGAGCACAGGAAGTTCTGCACCAACATGCAGAAGAACTTTTTCCCAGTGAGGGTGACAGAGCCCTGGGACAGGCTACCCAGGGAGGTGGTGGAGTCTCCATCTCTGGAGATATTCAAGACCTGTCTGGATGCCTATCTGTGCAATATGAGCTGGGGAGCTGCTTTGGCAGGGGGGTTGGACACGATGATCTCTTGAGGTCTCTTCCAACCCCTATGATTCTATGATTTCTGGGCTCCTCAGTTCAGGAAAGATGGGGAACTACTGGACGGAGTCCAGCAAAGGACTACAAGGATGAGGAGGGAACTGGAGTATCTCTCATACAAAGGAAAGGCTGAGTCAGCTGGCTCTGTTTAGCCTGGAGAAAACCGAGACGGGGTCTGATCTGCACTTATAAATACGTGAAAGGTGGTTGTCTAGAGAATGGGGCTAAACTCTTCTCCATGGTGTCCAGTGACAGTACAAGGGGCAATGGACACAAACTGGAATGCAGGAAGTTCTGTCTGAACACAAGGAAAAATTCCTTCGCTCGGAGGGTGGCAGAGCACTGGCACAGGCTGCCCAGAGATGCTGTGGATTCTGGCAATATTAAAAACACAGGGGAGTTGGACTAGGTGATCTCCAGAGGTCCCTTTTTTTGGAGATATCAAAAACCTGTCTGGACATGATCCTGTGCAATGTGCTATAGGTGATCCTGCTTTAGCAGGGGGATTGGACTAGATGGTCTCCAGAGGCCTCTTCCAATCCCTACTGTTCTATGAATCTGTGAACTATGTGAAAGGAGGTTGTAGCATGGTAAGCATTGGCCTTTTCTCCCAAGTACCAAGGAGCAGTACAAGAGGAAAGGGCCTCAAGTTTTGCCAGTGGAGGTTTATATTGGCTGTTAGGAAAAATGTCTTCAAGCAGTGGAACAGGCTGCCCAGGGAAGTGGGTGAATATCTATCCCTGAAGGTATTCATGAAGACCTGTAAATGTGGTGTTTAGGAACATAGTTCAGAGGTGGATGTGGCAATGTTCGGTTCATGGCCAGCTTTGATGATCTTAAGAGTCCTTTCAAACCTAAGTGATTCTATGATTCTACTGTATTACAGAATCATGGGGTTGGAAAAGACCTGTAAGATCATCAAGTCCAACCATTCCCGTCCTAAGCTAAACCATATCCCTAAGTACCTCATCTACCCTTTTTTAAACACACCCAGGGAAGATGACGCCATCCCCTCCCTGAGCAGCCTGTTCCAGGCCTTGACACCTCTGTCAGTAACAAATTTTTCCTAACATCTGATCTGAACCTGCCCTGGTGCAGCTTTGTGCCATTTCCCCTTGTCTTATCTCCTGTCACCTGGCTGAAGAGACCATCGCCCACCTCTCTACAACCTCCCTTCAGGTGATAAGGTCTCCCCTCAGCCTCCTGTTCTCCAGGCTCAACATCCCCACCTTCCTCAGCTGCTCCTCATAGGATTTGCCCTCCAGCCACTTCCCCAGCCTGGTTGCCCTTCCCTGGACTTGCTCAAGGACCTCAATGTCCTTATGGTGAGGAGCCCAGAGCTGGATACAGTACTCGAGGTGCAGCCTCACCAATGCCAAGTACAAGGGGCACAATCACCTCCCTAGACCTACTGGCCACACTGTTTTTGATACAAGCCAGGATGCCATTGGGCTTCTTGGCTGCCTGGGCACACTGCTGTCTCATATTCAGCCTGCAGTCAGCCAACATCCCCAGATCCTCTGCCTGACAGCTCTCCAGCCAGTCTCCCCCAAGCCTGTAGTGCTGCATGGGGTTGTTATGTCCCATGTGCTGCACTCTGCACTTGGCCTTGTTAAACTTCATCCCATTGGTCTCAGTCCATCAGTCCAGTCTGTTCAGAGCCCTCTGGAGAGCCTCCCTACCCTCAGGCAGATCAACACTTCCTCCCAGCTTAGTGTCATCTGCAGACTTACTGAGGGAGCATTCAATCCCTTCATCCAGGTCATTGATAAGGATGTTGAACAAGGCCGGACCCAGGACTGAGCCCTGGAGGACGCCACTTGTGACCGGCCTCCAGCTGGATTTTTGGTTCCATTCACCACCACCCTTTGGGCCCGTCCATCCAGCCAGTTTTTAACCCAGCTGAGGGTCCACCTGTCCAGGCCAGTGACAGCCAGTTTCTCAGTCAGAATGCTGTGAGAAACCGTGTCAAAGGCTTTACTGAAGTCCAGGCAGACCACATCCACAGCCTTCCCCTTGTTCATTAAGCAGGTCACCTTGTCATAGAAGGTGATCAGGTTAGTTTGACAGGATCTACCTTTTGTAAACCTATGTTGACCAGGCCTGATCCCCTGGCCATCACACATGTGCTGCATGATAGCCTCCAAGATGACCCTCTCCATGATCTTCCCTGGGACTGAGGTCAGACTGACAGGCCTGTAGTTCCCTGGATCCTCCTTCTGGCCCTTCTTCTATGTGGGTGTAACATCTGCCAGCCTCCAGTTGAGTGGAACTCCTGCAGTCTGCCAGGATTGCTGATAGATCATGGAAATGGGTTTGGCAAGCACATCTGCCAGCTCTTTCAGTACCCTCAGGTGGATCCCATCTGACCCCATTGACTTGTGTGTATCCATGGGAGCTTTGTTATTCTTCACCTCCCTGTCAGCCAGTTCCTGAGAATGAGTACTCAGGGAATATCCATCTTTACTGTTAAAGACTGAGGTAAAGAAGGAATTAAGGATCTCAGCCTTGTCCTCATCTCTTCTCACTGATGTTCCCCCTGCATCCAATAAGGGCTGGAGATTCTCCTTGCCCCTTCTTTTACTGTTAATATACCCGTAGAAGGACTTTTTATTATCTTTTACAGAACTGGCCAGTCTAAGTTCCAGTTAGGCTTTAGCCATTCTGACTTTCTCCCTACATGATCTCACTACATTCCTAAAGCCATCCCAAGACACCTGCCCCTTCTTCCAAGTCTCATATTTTTTCCCTCTTTTTGCTTATATCTTCCCAGATCTCTCTACTCAGCCAAGCTGGCTTCTTTCCTCACTGACTCCTCTTCCAACACACTTGGACAAACTGTTCTTGTGCTGCCAAGATTTCCTTCTTGAGGAGCATCCAACCGTCTTGGGCTCCTTTGCCCTCAAGGGCTGCCTCCCATGGAATCTTACCAAGCAGCTTTCTGAACAGACCAAAGTCAGCCCTATGGAAGTCCAAGGTGGTTATTCTGGTGTCTCCCTTCCTTACTTCTCCTCCTACTAAGAATTCTAACAGTTCATGATCACTGTGCCCCAGGCATCTTCCAACCTTCACAACTCCCCCTAGGCCTTCTCTGTTTACAGACAGTAAGTCCAGCAGGGCACCTTCCCTGGTTGGTTCACTCACCAGCTGGGTCAGGAAGTTGTCTTCCAAACACTCCAGGAATCTGCTAGACTGCTTCCTCCCTGCTGTATTGTACTTCCAGGAGACATCTGGTAAGTTGAAGTCCCCAATAAGGACAAGGGCTAGTGATCATGAGACTTCTCCCAGTTGTTTAAAAAACAACTCATCAGCTTCCTCCTCCTGGCCAGGTGGTCTATAGCAGACTCCCATCACTATATCTCCCTGATTTTTCCCCAGAGACACTCAACCCTGTCTTCACCATAACCCAGCTCCAGGCTGTCAAAGCGTTCTCTGACACACAGGGCTACCCCACCTCCTCTCCTACCCAGCCTGTATAGTTTATAACCAGCCATAGCAGCACTCCAGTCATGTGAATTATCCCACCACGTTTCTGTGATGGCAATCACATCATGGTCTCCTTGACTTACAAGGACTTCAAAATCCTCCTGTTTGCTGCCCATGCTGCGTGCATTGGTGTAGATGCACTTCAGCTGATCTATTGATCTTGTTACACTCCTAAGGAAAGCCTTGCTTCCCAAGAGGCAGCTGGTTAAGTTACCTAGCCCATCAGTAATAGTTACATTTCTACTCTGAATTAGCACACTATCCCCCTGATTAACTAGGGTGGCTGACCAGGGGTCATTGCCAGCACACCATCCCTCAGTAACTGGACCAGCACTCCCAGGCTCTTTTCCATCTAGCCTGGCCCTGTCCCCCTCCCCCTTCTCACCTAGTTAAAAGCTCTATTAATGAGCCCACCCAGCTTCTTTGAGAGTATCCTTCTGTCCCTTGGGGATAAGTGCTCCTCATCCCTAGAAAGCAAGGCTGGTGATGCTCAAGCCAGCCCACTGTCGAAGAATAGGTATTAACTCCTTGGTTCTTCTCATTCCACCCCTCCCCATTCCCTGTAGTAGGAATGATGGAGGAAAAAACTACCTCTGCTGCAAATCATGTGTCCCAGGGCCCTTAAATCCTTATTAGGACTGAAACTCTTTATTAGTGTTTGGTGAAATCTGCTGCATCCTGCTCATTGCATCTTTCTTGCAAATGACGTGGAGCAGTTCTATATGACATACAGTTCAGGACTGAGACATTTTAGAGATGTTACAGAAAGAAAATTGTGGCAATTTTTAGAATAAATTTAACTGTTTTTTACAGAATTAGATTATTTGTTTTCCGTGACTACTGCTTTGAAGAGAATTTCTCAGCAGGAGGAGGTTGGTTAATCTTTGTGCATGGATGCCAAGAAGAATGTGGAGGGAGATCTGATTTGAAAAGACAAAGTTCTAGTTCCAGGTACATACCTAAATTTAGAAAAGCTGTCACCAATGCTGTGCTTTGAAAAAAGAAAAGGAAGTACCCAAGAAATTTTTTTGTGTCTGTCTAGTCACATTTCTGTGGTAGTGACCAAAAATAGTGAACTCCTCAGTTTGGAATTCAACTTCAGTATAAATGTGCTGTACTTTGAAAAGTAAAAGTAGTATATTCCTCAATGGAAAATAATTTTAAATAAGTAAATATAAAAGAACCTCCAGCTCTTTGGACAAAATAGCAATCATGTTCCTCACATTTTGCACTGAAACTCTGTACAGTTATAAATGCACTTAGTATTCACTTGCAAGGTGCCTAAGGTTTTTGTAGCTTGGTATCATGGATATATGAATAAGGCTGCCAGCTAACTCGTTAACGATAACTAGTTATCCAGCAACACCAGCAAAAGTTGTATGTCAATGTTTTTTAAAACACGGATTTTTAAATTGTTTTTTTAAAGGTGTAATTGTGTATACTAGATCACAAGAATGGTACAGAATTGGATTATGGTATGAAACTGTTTTGCACAACTATGAAATGCTGGCTGACAATTGTCTACTCTTAGCCTAAATAAATGTGAAAATATGCTTAGACTAACTCTTTAACAATGTTGCGATTTGAAGGAAAATACATGGTTTGTATTTATTTTGGACTTAAAGACAACAATCTAAAAAAAATGTGTTTTTCTTAACTGAACACCTTAAGAGACATGCACATCACACTAAAAATGTATGTTGTTGTGAGACAGAATGCAAGTAACTCTGAAAGAAATCCTGTTGTAAGCACTATGAAAGCAAACCTTCATGTTTAAAGATCTCACAGCCTTCTGAAGGATGGGTGCTCAAAAAGTACTCCAATACTGAAAAGTAGTGCATGTGTTCTGAGAACTTTTTTTCATATTACAAAAAAGATAACACAGGGTTTAAGTTGAATTCTATAGGAAACTTTAATACAGTCTGTCCAAAATGCCTTAAATGAACAGTTCTTCCTAGCTTTCATGCTGAAAGTTCTGTATCTCTGCTAAACTTCTCTGTGAGAGATTGGTAAGAATTCCTTGTAACTGTTGTGGTAAAGCATATCAGATTCAGTGGAACTGGTTGGCTATATATAAAGTTTTGTTATTAGCCTGGTACCCTTAGGAATAGTTACCTTGTGCTAATACAAACTAAGATAAGCTCAAAGGAGTTGTTTTATCAGCTCAATTCGGAAGCTGGAAGGACCTATTCCTGATTAATCCAATTGCTGTTCTCAGTCTCCATTTCTATTAAGCATGCCCAATTACTGTAAAAAGAACTTCCTTAAGACATGATTCACAAACAGAACAAAATTGCTTTAAATCATAAACGCATTTTGCTTTCCTCTTCTGTATTTTCTCCATTTCATTTTACTGGAGAAAAGTGAAGGTAGGAGGATATCATACAGACAGTGCCTTCATTTTCACCTTAATTCTTCAGTGTATGGTTAAGCAAGACACAGTTGTTCAAGACTTCCAAACATCTGTCTTCTGTAGGAATTTGCATTTGCTCAACCTAAGGGCCATGCTGAAATTGTGACATCTTCCAACAATCCAGACAGTGAATACAAGCTTGGCTCTTAATTTAGAAGGTGAGTCCTCCTTTCTAAGGTCTAAATGAAGTCTTACAAAGAGTATCAACATAGAATCAGCATTTGACACTAAGATGAGAATCAAAAATGTGTTGTAAATAGTAATTTGCATTTGTTCTGATAAAACTGCCCTGTTAGGCAGTCAAATGCCTTTTGTGAAATGTGTGAAAATGTCCAGCAAGGAACAGATAGCAATATGAACACTGCTAGGGAAACACATTAATATTCTCAGTCAAGAGCATCGTGATCTGCAAATGGGTTTTACCTACAGTCAAGAAGTAGAATATGATGATCAAATAAAACCTAAGCAACTGTCTGAGAAATTAGTGCATGCATATGTCTAACACCTTCTATGAAGGTGAAACAATAGGTTGCTAATAGAAAAGGAATAGAATTTGGTTGTCCAGGTGGAGATGAGTTAGGAGTGGTGTTCCTTAGAGGCCCATGCTGTGTACTGCTACCAGTGCTGTTGAGTGTCTTCATCAATACCATGGACAGTGGGATTGAGTGCACTCTCTGCAAATTTGCAGACAACACCAAGTTGAGTGGTGTGGTTGACGCGCCTGAGGGACAGGATGCCATCCAGAGGGAGCTGGACAAGCTTGAGAAGCTGACCCTTGTGAAACTCATAAAGTTCAACAAGACCAAGTGCAAGGTCCTGCACATGCGTTGGGGCAGCCCAGGATATCAATACAGGCCAGGTAGAGAATGGACTGAGAGGACCTGGGGGCTACTGGTTGATGAGAACCTCAACATGACACTGCAGTGTGCTCTTGCAGCCCAGAAAACCAACCATGTCCTCGGCTGCATCAAAAACAGTGTGACCAGCAGATTGAGGGAGATGATTCTGCTGTTCTACACTGCTCTGTTAAGACCCCACTGAGAATACAGCACCCAGCTCGGCGATTCCCAGTATAAGAAAGACATGGACCAGTTGGAGCAAGTCCAGACAAGGACCCCAAAGATGACCAAAGGGCTGGAGTATCCTATGAAGACAGGCTGAGAGAGTAAGCCTTGTTCAGCCTGGAGAAAAGAAGTCTCTGAGGAGACCTTATAACAGCCTTCCAGTATGTAAACAGGGCCTACAGTAACACTGGAGGGGGACACTTTTTGCCAGGGACAATAGTGATAGGACAAGGGGTAATGCGTTCAAACTAAAAGAGGGTAGACTTAGACTGGACATGAGGAAGAAATTCTTCCCTGTGAGGGCGATGAGGCCCTGGCACAGGCTGCCCAGAGAAGCTGTGGCTGCCCCCTCCCTGGCAGTTTTCAAGGCCTAGTGGAGGGTGTTCCTACCCGTGGCAGGGTGATGGGAACTAGATGGGCTTTGAGGTCTCTTCCAACCCAAATCTGTCTGTGATTCTGTGATTCTATGCTGTCAAGGTAGTTCAGACAGCCACACTGACCCAGAAGCTGATAGACCAGTGACAGGTAGTTCACATGAAAGGACCCTAAAAGCAAGAAACATGCTTCTGTCTTTGGCTGAAAGTTTATCACAATACATTTTAGACAAATTGCTCCTTATAGTCACTTCAATAAGTCTCACTTTTGGTTTGGTCAGAATTTTTCTTTCCCTTAAAAGAAGACCGCTGTCAAACTGCTGAGTATCAAGGCTGGATTAGATAGCTTTACAGATTTTTTGGTGGTGGTGGTGGTCTTTTTTTTGGGCCAAATTTGGAGCAAAATGAAAAAAAAAATATTTTTTTGATCCAAAGCTCTTTGGCACATATTCTGCTTTCTGAAAATTACATCAGTTTATCGTCCTGGGATGTTTATGGAATTATATGGAAGTATTTTTGAGTGGCTGTCAGTTGAATTTGAGTATACCTTCAAGGCTTTTAACAAGAAAATTATGCTGAGAAAGTTGAAGACATAAATTTATATGATTCTTTTATTGTCAGAGCAGAATGTCAGAAAAATCCAAAGTGAAGAAATGAGTTTTGTATTGGAGAGAATGTGGCAACTTCTGTCTCACAGAAGTGACTTCTGTAGTTCAAATGTATAAACACTTCTCTTCTTACCAGTCACCCATCATGCACCAAAGCTTGCTTCTGGCTCTCCCAGAGTGAGCTGTTGTCTTGTGAAGGAGGTGATTTTTCCTTTGGTGTTTCTTTCTAGCTCAACAGGAGAGAGGCTTAGTGCTCTACTTGATATTTGCAAATTGAGCCAAAGGAAAGAACGGAGCATGAGGCAGAGACCCATCATTCTGAGCAGGTGCCTTTGTATTAGTTGAGGCATGTTCTTTTGCTCAAATCCAATTATCCAATGTATTTATAGACCACTTTAATTCAGTGTAGCGGCTGAAATCAAAGAGAGGGAGCTCATATGATATGTTTAGCTCATAGCAGACCACGCCAGTGGTGCTGAGAACCATCATATATCAAGAAGGATGATCAGCAGTGAATTGCCCTGTCAACAATAGCCTCTTCTATGGGGTTTGTGGATTTTCAAAATCAGTTTAGGCTACAGAGTCTGATAATAGGCAAAAGAGAGCTGGTGACCTCATTGCCAAATTTCTATCCATGTTTTGAATCAGTGTTGTATGGTTCTGAAGATCGACATTCCATTAATTTGGGTATCCTCTCCTGTAACAAGTACACATAGGATTTATTTTTATACTGGACCTTCTGGATTAAAAAGTTCAGGATCAGGCTGGATTATTCTGAATCCATCTCTCCCAAGCAAATTCCAGATGTCTTGTAGCTGATGTTGGTTTAGAACTGTCTTGCAAAAGAATAGTTTCTTAGAAATTAAATGTTTTGATAATTTTTTCATTCCCTTATCTTTAACAAAATCTCATGCTTATTTCAGACTGAAGCTTTATGTGAGTGTGATTGGCAGGAATTGGATCATAATTGAGTTTAGAAGAAGATGAAACACAAAGGCTGTTAAAAAAAACCCACAAAACTTTCAATGCTGATATCTACTAAGTAAGAAGATACGGATGCCAAATGCGGAAGAGTTTGTCAAAAACTAACAAAGATTTAGTGCTAAAAGGCAATATTTAAGCAGAGAAATTTCAGGAAACAAAGCCATGCATTGCCATTGAGAGAAGTTGCTGTATACAGACACAGGAAGCAAGTTTCCAAATTGTGCATTGCTAGATACGTGTTCTTGTCCTCAACTGCAAACTGAGTGGAGCACAAGGTTAAGGAGCTTTGGACCAAACTGAAGCAAGCACACAAGGAGTCAGGACAAAGAGGATGAACTCCTGGAAATGCTATACTATGTGCTATTACTATAGCAAGAGGAGGAAACACAGCCTGCTGTCAGAAATGAGCTAGGAATATGGTTCTAACACTACTACAACCATATTGTTGCTGACCTAAGAGGTTACATGCTGTGTTTCTGAGACTGTAGCTGGTCTATATGGATGTCTATGAAATTAGAGCATCAATGCTGTAAGGAAAAGCAATGATTAAGAAGGTCAAGCTGGGTAAGACCCCTGGGGATATGTTTGCAGCATGAACTACAAGAATGCGATCAGGCATTTCAAGTTATTAATGAGATGTGCTTCTGATATCTTTAAACAGTGTTGATTTTTTTTTTTTAACCTAGGCTGAAATGATGTGGAGAAGAGGGGAATTATGTCTGAGCAGTTCACTAATGTCAGAAAAGAATAAAAAAAGGCGTTAAACAAGATAATAAAAGGCATAATTGTTTCACGGTACACAGTAAGTAACCATGTCAGGCAAAACAGAATTTAACCACCTGTAGCATGGCCAGTATGGAGCTTCTCATTGCTCCTCCAGAGGCATCAGACTAGTGTGGTGTCACCGTTCAGCCCCCAAGGCTGAGGACCATACCCACTCTCTTGCTTCCCCCCTCACACGGAAGAAAGAAGCAGGAGGCAGGGGGAAAGAAAACAAGGGAAGACAAAGGCAAGCCTTGTGGGCTGGGATAAGGGCAGTTCACTGAGACAGCAAAGGGAGGGAGAAATAACAATAACAGGATTTTAAAGCAAAATGTGCAAAACTAGTGATACACAATGGAGTTTCTCTCTGAAGCGCACAGCTCAGACCATACAGCTCAGAGCCATTCCAAAACCGGACTGTCCCCTAGCTACACATCCCACAGCCATGTGTGCCTACCCCAAGAGCCCCCCTTTCTGCTAAGCATGATGTCATGGTATGGAATAGCCCCATTGACCAGTTTGGGTCAGCTGTCCTGGCTGTGTCCTCTCCCAGCCTCCTGAGTGCCCCTTGCCTTTGTGTTAGCAGGGCAGTGTGAGAAATGGAAAAATCCCTGACTGCTTGGCAACAACTAAAACATCAACATCTTACCAAAACTGCTCTCATCCTGACTCCGAAACATGGCACTGCTCGAGCTGCTAGAAAGACAATTTCTACTCTAGCCAAACCCAGGACATGTGGTAACTAGATCTTATTTATGGTGAAAGGAAATAGCAAGATACGTTATAAAAATTGTGTGCAATTTTTGGCACAAAGAGTGACTGGGGCAGTAAATCAATACTGATAGAGAAGAGAGAGGCAAACACTGGCTATTGCAAAGGTCTGTAAAATCAAATTTGAACTTGATGCACATGGAATGATTTTTGCATAATACAGCGGCTTCAAGGGAAACTGGTAGGTAATGGACACTGAGAGAACCAAAAAGAGGTACCACTGAAGTAGCAATTCACAATGTATAATTAAGCTGCGGGACTCATTGTATCAGATAGAAATACTAGAAATGGAAAGCAGTTAGAGACCAGTTCTGGCTCAGGCATGCCTCGCAGTGTTCTGTCAGACACTGGAAGAGTGTTATGGGTACATTACTTAGTACATGCCTGACCTATTCACAGATTTTTCTCTAGACATCTATATCTACTCTTGGCACACCCTGTTGGCCAGGGAAAGGTACAGACAGTCTCCTTGCACCAAAAATTTCACAGCTGACGTTGCTTGGAAGGGACAGGGATCAGCATCTGTGCAATTACAGGGATCAGCACATCCAGAGCATGAAGGATCAGCTTCACCCTAGAAACCCACCTTCTACAACCATGGTGTGTCCTCTGCCAGGCAAACAAAAGGCTTAGAGAGACCTGATCCTGTATTGCAGTAGTAATGTTTATATTTTTGCTTCTGAAAAGTGGGCCCTTGCTTTCTTAGTATTTCCTCTCTTACAAAACAGAAGTAATTCTTTTGTTTCTTTGCAGTTCTTTCTGCTACTTGCAGAATGTTTTCAGGAGCCCAGGTGAAAGGGTATTCTTGATGTGTGAATTATTACTATTAGTACTGAGCACAGCTGTTTTGTTGAAGGCTTTTTTCCAGCTGAAAATGGGTTTGACTGAAAGGAAACATATTTTTGCAAGACAATTGCACTGTTTTTAACTCCAGGTAACAAAGAAAACCAATAAAACTATTTTTCTTGAAAAAAAAAAAAAAACCAACCTGATTTCCTTATGTGAAAATGATCTTCCCCTTTATTTTAATCACAGCTACTATTATTTATGGGGAAATTATGCTTAATTAATCATGAGAAAATGTTAAAACCTTCAAGAAATTTAATAGGTTTTGGGAAACTAATCTCTTCAGTTGCATTCTATGCATTTGCTTAGGTATTGACAGAAAATTTTCTTTGAAGCTGTCATTTCATTCAGAAAGCAGATTTTGAGATTAATGAATATTTTCAGCAAATATCTGCTCTGTGTGAAATGCATCCATCTTTTCGTAAGCCAAGTATGTTTTTGAAAGAATCACCATACTACAGCTGGAAACTTTCTGTGATAACACAGTATTTTGAGATCTTGGGTAGTCATGGCAAAAATTCTTACCTTTTCAGGTTGTGGTCATGTGGTAATACTACTGATGACTTGTCTTAATTCTTTAGGTTGCAGATAAAGAGTTTTATTTCAATACCATGATCATAAGAGTTGGTTTGTTTGTTTTTTTTTTTTTTATTTTCTGATGTAAGCCACAGTTAAATAAGCATTGTACTCGTGTTGGAGGGCTTCAAAAAGCTTCAGGCAGAAAAAAAGAAAAAGCTTCAATCTTCTTTACGGAAGTCCTATCCCCTTTCCCTGCCAATGTTAAGATGAATCTAAAAGTATCCGTTTAAGCCATAGTGCTATTAATAGTGAGATGATATTGATTTTTTTAGCTTGTATGAACTCGTGCCATTCTACTACTCATTTTAAGGAACAGAGAATCCCAAGCAAGTGGGAAAAGCGTTTGTTTACCTGCCTTGTGGTTGGTGTTACGGAAACACAAACACTCTTGAAAGACAAAGTAAAATAGGGAAAGTGTTGAAACCACCATGGATGCAGGGCTAAGCTTCTACCTCAGTGTCGAAACCTCAGCAAGCAGGAGGAACATCTGCAGCAGAGGAAGGCAAGTTTTCTTATTCTTTGGTCTGTGGTGCCGCACTCAAGTGTATTACCTCATGGTTGTCAGGACTGTGACTTGTGTGATATGAAGAGGTTTGGCTGCTTCCTGTGTTCCTTTTCTCACAAAAGTGTGCTTTTTCATATGGCAAATATATGCAGGACTGTTCAGCATGAAATGGGTGGGTCAGGCACTGCCCATGTAACCTGTGGAATAGCCTGAGTGCTATTGTTGAACGGTCTGGAGACCTTGATGTAAACAGTTTTGCTGTTACTCCCAAAGCTCTCTGCCAGGGAAATTACAGATAAACCATGAGAAAGCTTGAATAGAAATCTCTTTTGGTAGGATCATCACTAACTGTGATGGCATTCCCACAGAAAAAAAAAAAAAAAAGTCCCCATGTGCCCCAAAAACATTTAAGATGTGTTATAAATAGCAAGATCAGAAAATGCAGATCCCATTTCTAGTTCTGTGTGATCAGGCATTAGCGGTACACTGAAGGCTCTAGATACGTCTATGCTCATTTAAAGCTTTAACCTGGACACTTAACAGGAGATGCTTGGAAAGATGCTGAGTGCATTCAATGTTTTGTGGCCCATGGGTGTGCAAATTTCCTAAGTGGCTTTGATAATCTTGACCTGAAGATGCAGTGCAGAGCGTATTGTCTGTCCTTAGATCTTAGTCAGGTGAGGAAAAATGCTGGGTTTGCATATGCCTCTGCTTTTAGAAATGATTTGGGAAAGTGGAAGGACGGCACTCTGGAGCCATTACAGTCTCTTCTATACGTGTATGTTTGGGCACATTTTCAAGCCTTTATTTCCTCACCCATGAAGTCTTCTTTGAGTGGTTGCATTCTGTCTTGTAAGCGCTCTATTTAGGGCTTTTCCAACATGTATTTACAAGCCCATATGGATGTGCTGAGGATCCAGCTGGAGAATAGGCCTTGCTGTAGCAATTCCTGGCTCAAATTTATTGTGAACATCTTGCTACTCATAGGGATTTGGAGAGGGAAGGAGCACAGTGGGAAATGACATCCACAATTCCTAGTGACATGGGCCAAAGCTGGATGCCTTTTGAAAGTCTTCCTCTTTCTATGGAGTAGGCATTCTTAACATTTTCTCTGCTGCTATAAATAACAATAATAAAATATATAAATAATAAAGCCAATCTACTTTTATGAACAGATACAACTGTTCTCATTTTACCTGCTCCCTCCCTTCACTGTCATCATCTAAGACAGTCTTTAACCAAAAATAGATTAAAGTAACCTGTTCTGGGTTGTATTTGCAACTTGCCTAGTTGAATGTGTTTTGACTGATGAGCTGTAGCTTGTTAAGCCATGGGAACCCTTTGTCCACAGTCTGACTGGTAGATTTTTAATTGCCTGCTAAAATAAACTATTCTTTCCACCTTCACATGGTTATTTTCCTTTATCTCCTTTGACATCCACATTACGAAGTAACAGCATCATAATTATTTTTAAAAAGAATGAATATAGTTTGCCTGTGAGACATTCAGGCCTAGGAGCTCTAACAGCTCAGGACATCACTGGGTGGCATCCTGCAGAATATGGGAGAACGGTACAAAAGGTAGGTGAAAGTAAAGCCATGAGTGGGTTAGGACACAACAGAATGGAGGGGGCATCTTGACGTCAAATGTGACAGATGTGAACCTGAAGATCAGCGTGTAGATCAGAGCTGTATAGGTTTTGTGTGGCATGATTACAGCTCTGATGAAAGAGACCAAGAAAGTCAGTTACCCAGGACAGAAGGTACTACACTAGCACAGGTACACTTGTAATCCTTAATTAGGACAGCATGGACCAGAATGTGTGAAGTGTTATCTATGGAGTGGTACTCCATCTGCAGTGACAAACAACTTGTCTTCCAGTGCTCACCTCCACAGCTGAGCACTCCCATCCCTCAGAAGCTGAAGTTATGATTACCAAGGTATGAACTTTCCTGAGAAGCAAGAGAGATGGTACACATGCTCTCTGAACTGTGTAAGACCTGTGTAGGGAAGAGGTGGAGCTTGAGGTCGTGCAATACACGACTAAAGTGCTCTCTTCATTTCAGAAGGAGATCTCCATTCTTGGCTCTGTGGTTCCAGTAACTGTCCCAGTATCCCAGTCCCTCAAGGGGAAGAAGAGTCTGCAAGCTGTTTCCTTGTCTGAGCAGTGTTACTCCTTGTCGGTGCTGCATCACTGCGCTCTCTGCACACACAGCCTTGATGATGTCTTTCAACTTTCATATTTGAAAATATATTAGAAACCCCCCTGCTTGATTGTCTCTAGTTTCTCAGCTGTTCTGCCTTATTACTGTGCTTTCTGCCACACTCTGGGGTGTTCCTAGATTGTTCCTATGGCTCTGAGATTACATGGATTAGTCCAGGCATTTCCAGCCATCCCTGGCGTATGGGCAGTACAACTGACAAAGCAGTGTACTCCAAGCAACACTGTCCCTACCAGCCCTGAAAACAGGAGAAGAGAGCTTGGTTTGGCTTTTTAACTTGTCTGACCACAAGCAATTGTGGAGGACATTGCAAACAAGTGGTGATGATGCAAACAAGTAAAAGATGCGTTGAACTGACTAGACTCTCCCCTAACACGTTTTATATGCAGCAGTCGTGCTGCTGAAGGACGTTGATTAAAGTTTCCGCATGTCACATCCTGGAATTGTGTCAGGGCCTGTAGCTGTTCACTTTCCTTCCCGTCCTTCCACGCAGGCTTTCGGGCTGCGCTCCCGCACAGCCTGAGAGACATCTGCTGGTAAAAGGTATGGTAGCGTCCTGCACGGGTGCCGAATTTGAAACGCCGGCCAGCTGTCTAGACAGCGATGACAGAGACGGCAGAGATGGCAGCGGTACCAGGCATGCCAAGCAACCGAGGGAGTAGAAGTTTAACAGAAAACGAGTGGGTACTTAAGGTCCAACTTAACAAACCGTCCAGTTGCGTAAATGGACTTTTTGCATCTGTCGCTGCTGCTCTGGTCTGAAAGCAAGCGGGTATGTTCAGGGTCCTGTGTATGCAACTAAGGGGTACTTCCTGACCCAGCTGAGAGGGTCATGGAATCTATCAGTGTACTGTAGGATTTATTACCTCTTTTGGTAACAGTAGGCACTGATTCTTAAATTTGTTTTCCAAAACAGAGTATTTGCTTTTAAGGAGCCGTGTTAGTTCAAGTTGGTAATGATGACCCAGTCCAACAGCTGTCAGGTTTTTATTTTCTTTTCCAAAACTAGGAAAATAGGACTACCAAAAAGCATGGAGGTCCTGTTTCATGGAAGAAACCCCTTGCATTTCAGCTCCTGCATTTGTTCATTACTTCAGTAGGAAACAGGCAAGGTGAAAATCAGTAGGTGGTTTGCATGCTTGTTTAACTGCTACTAACAAGGAAGAGGTTTGCGTTAGAATTGAGACTTAAATATAATTTAAATTTCACATAGCTTGTTTATAAATTACAATTTAGCTTTCACAGAGCAGCTTTGCTAGCTAAAATACAGTCTACCTGCCTCCAACCATACATGCATGCAGAAGTTCTGCTTCTCTCACTGAAATTTGATGGGGATAGAAAACTGCTCTATCAGATCTAGGTGAATCATACCCAGAGATCAGAGATATTCCACAGGGCAAGTGTCCAGACCTTGGAATAATTTCCCCCAGCACATATTTAAAACCAGTCTCCCCTGACAATAGGAATCTGGATGTGAAAATGGCCTTGTGAGATCTTGTCTCCAGGAGCCATCGTGCCTCCCTCGAACTGCAGTGTTATACAAGCAACAGTCACCTTCTCTGTGCCTTCCTGTATGTATAGAAAACTTGCCGTGATAGAAGTCTGTCTTTTGGGAAGTTCCAGAGGTAATTGTCTGCAGTTGACTTACAGGGCTTCTGTCAAAAGGAATTAGTATTTCAGCAACTCCTTGGCCAATTCCAGGACAGTACTAAAATAGCTGACTGCCTTACACATCAGCTGGCCTTACTTAGGAGGAAAAACTCAAAGGTTTTTAAAAGCAAAATAGTTATCATTCTTCCATTGCTTCCTGCCAGGAAGTTCTTCTGGCCCAAAAGGTTTCAAGGGAATGAGTGTCTTTATTTTTCACTCCATCTGTCTCTATTTATAGTTTATGAGCATTGGAAAATATGTCAAGGAATTGGGAGCAGAATGGATTTTAGAACTTCAAGCCCAAATATTTTGTTCAAGGGAAGCCCAAGCTTGTCCTTCTTGGTGAGAAGGACATCCTGAAGGCAAAGCCCCGAGCAGGAGGTGTGTGCTGTTCCTAAGGTACACAGCTGAAAAAGGAAGAGGTTAGTTTCAGGAATAAATCTTCAGTGGACGCAGAGGGTTCTCTATCATTTCCAAGTGTTCATCTGGAGCCCAGAAGCATCTCTTGAATCTCCCTTTTAGATATGATGAAATTCAGCAGTCTCTCTTTGTGGAGAGACATTGTTCATGACACTAGTTGCCATGTGAGAAAATATTACTCAGCATCAGTAAAAAGTATCCAGTTTAATTAAGTACAATTAAAACTGTTCCATCATGAGTTCCTTTTCTCACAACACATTTTCCCACAGTCATTTTGTCCACTCAGAACCAAATCCCCAGCTGGAACAGGCTAGCAAAAATGAATCCAAAGTCCTGAAGTCAGGGTGATTTATATGCACAAGAGATCTTTTATTTTCATTGTTATCAGTTTAAAGATATTTGGCACTTGGCCTTCAAACGCTTGAGTTGTATAATGCTTATCTTGGTAAAATCAGCAGCGACATCTTCACTTGCTTCAGCAAAGTGGACCTTACATCATTACTGCTCAACTATGATCCTTTGAATCATTTCACCCTCTACAGCATACAGCTATGTGTCAATGTGATTATCCCATTGCTTGTTATTTGTGTTTTCTCTCATTTCTTTCTGCTTTTCTATTGCAAATGATATTTCACCTTCACTGTTTTATATTCTACCAGAATCTAATTTGAAATGCATTGATCTTATTTACAATTTTTAACACTACTTATTCCTCCGGCTCCTTGTAATTTTCAGTTCCACAATCTGGGCTGGGGTATAAAAACACCTTTCCTATAAGTGTGGTAGTACTTCATCTGGGAACTCGCTGGGGGCAACGTCCAGTCACAAAATCTCAGTTTAGGTCCAAAGTTGCTCAGAACTTGTACCTAGGAGCTTGATTCCTTCTGGGTTTCTATTAAAAGAGGTAAAAATGGATCAAAATATTTAAACTTGGATTATGTCGTACAAATTTTCCTGAGGTATTGTTCAAATCTTTTGTTTTGCAGTCATCCTTCTCCTCCCCTATTTATTTAAAAAAGGACCCAAAACCCAAACAACCAATAACTAAATCAAGGTAAACAAACTTAAAATATGTCTGTGTCACAAGGCTCATTTATAATTCAGATGACAAGGCTGGCTGATAGCAGGGAGGATGGAGATTAGTGAAAGTAACTTTCTACTGCTGTTATGTCACTTTGATTTGCATGTGTTCATGAACGCATTCACTTTAGGTACTGGTTATGCTTCCTTGTTAACTTTAATTAGAGGAGGCTTTGGCTTTGTGTCATTCTCTTTGGAATGGTTGTTCATGTTGGATCCTGCAAGAGTAAAGTGTCTATGTGCAATGTATAATATACGTATGCAAAGAGAATTTGACTTAAAAATCAGAAAGTGATACCCTGTATTTCTTGAAATATTTAAAATTGAGGACGAAACGATTGCTTCAGCTACTTTCAGCTGGGTAGATGGTGTCAGTAACAGATAAATTTGGCCTGATGCCTGTATATTGTGATACTTGATATTTTTGGCAAACTACATAAACAAATATTGTGGTATTATCCTTGGCAAACAACAGGAATACCACTCTTGCTTTATTCTTTTTGTCTTCACAAACACTTTATGGCAAGTATTCATCACCAAATAAAATATGAGACCATGTACACTGCAAAAACCATTAGGTCATGCATTCTGGCACTCAGCTAGGCTGCAAGGTCTGCCACAAACTTGGCGGAGCTCTACATAATGCTGACAGTACTTCCCATGCAGTGTAAGTCAGATATCCTTTTCCCTTTGTAAACAGAGGCGTGTATTTTGACTTAGTTGTAGTGGTGGGGTGGCACATTAATCCCAGACTCCTTTACTTAGCCAAGACCCATGTGTAAAACTGATGTGTAAAATTAACAATGTTTATACCTTTGCTGGGACTTTTAAAGAATATTCACACCACTACTGCATTCACATGCTTCCTTCCCACCCTGCCCTTGCCCACCAGCTAATGCAGACCCTTAACACCCAAGCACCTGAAGAAATTAAGGTTTTTGCTGTCACAGCTATGCTAGAAGTTAATTGCATCAACGCCTATTCTACCCAGCCTTCCTTCCTCTCACAGTATCTCCTCCTGCCCCACAGCTACTTCTGGCTCCAATCAGCTGAAAGTGCCATCAGTTATCATCAGTAACAGGATCTTCTTGGAAGATCTCCCTGGGAAGCCTGAGACTTTTGCTTCTCCATCAGTATTTTGTTCTGCAGATGATGGCTTTGGCATATGTCCCTCAGTTATCAGGGTAGAAGTCAAGGATTTTTGTGCACACTGAAGCTCCTTTTCCTGCAATGTCCTGGGGCTGTGAATAGGAACCTGCCTGCAAGTTTCTTTTGATCCTCAAACTCCCACTAACTGATGGATGAATGGAAGGCAGTCACTTAATATCTCTGTGGATGTGACACTTGATTTTTAGGAATGACTGTGTACTGGGATTTCAGATGAGTTGCATGTACCATTTACCTTAGTTTTGGCTTTCTAAGTATCAGGCTTAATTAACTCCTAGTGACCCAGGTGATCGTTATACTCCATATGTGAATTCAGTTGTTTTTCAGTGCTTCTAAGCAATGCTCAGATGTCAGGTCTCCTAGAATCAGTGGAAAGTGTCCATCTAGCAATGTGTACTCTAAATTAGTGGTGAAGCCAGGAAGTGTCTGTGGGCAACCTGATGGCCAGAACAATTCTGCAGTAGGTTACTAACATCATGTTAAGGGGGTTGTGTCATGGACCAAGACACTGTTTGAAAGAAGTAAAAACAAACAAACAAACAAACAAACAAACAAACAAAAACCCAAACAAAAAAAGTACTGCCAGAGGTACTTTCATAATGTTTTCTGTTACTAAAAAAATCTTCCTTTTCGTTCACTTTTCTCTAGACTTTCCCTATCAGAAATCAGCATTTGCATCTTTATACTCTGGTCACTCCCCACTCACGTAAATTGTAACTCTGAGAAAACTAAACAGTTTAAGGTAGGGCTTGAAATGTTTAGGAAGGGAACTGTAAGATGCAGTTACCTACAATAACAGGGACTCTTATTAGCGAGCCAAAGGGAGCTCTTTTTAGTCCCGCATTTCCAAGACACTGAAGTGTGGATGCCGTAAGAATTCAGAAGATACAAATCTGCATAAACCTGTTGCAGTTTGTTTCCCTGTGATTTTAATGTTATTCCAAAGTAGCAAGAACTTTGTGGAATTCTTTTTATTTATACTGGGCGCTGGCCATACCTGGCCCTACATTTTCACCAGAAATCTCAGAAGATATGGAAGATGGAGAACAATATTGGGATGCCTTGGCCATGTTATTGCCATCCTTAGGTAATCACCTGGAACTGAACATCGAAAGAACCCATCTGTTCTGTCATGCCCAGAGGGGAATCAAGTACAGGTGGGTTATCAGCTCCTTCAGTGCAGGTGGCAATGTGACAGAATTGTTTACATAAATCTTTCTGCATGGGGATGTATTATGACATGGTACAGATTTTTAAGAAGAAACCATGTAATAAAGATCTCAAAAGATGGTTACCATCAGAAATAATTTCCCCATTAACTCTTGATATTAAGGATATGCTCTAACACAGCAGTTGTTGATCGTTGAAAGTGTTGTCCTGATATAAAACAAGTGGGACTCTGGAGCACAGATACTTCTCTGTGAATCCTCTTACATGGTTCTGGATTAAACCTAAAAAAACCCAGCTTTGTTTAAGTCCCATCTAACAATTGGCAATAGGCTTGGTGAGAAATAACCTGCTCGGCTACATTTCCCATGTTGAGTTCTTGTCTTCTTTGGTTTCGTCTTGCAGAATTTGGTTTTTTTTTTTTTAATTAGTTTTACACACTCTCCTCCCCAGAAAAACAAACAAAAAGTTGTTTCTGGATGTCAAACTGTGCCATAGAACCTTTTTGTGCCCATCTATGCAGATAATATAGATGGCTTTTGGGGCTTTTATTTGTTTTGAAGCTCAGAGCTGTTAGTTTTGGAAGACAAATATGTGTGTACACTTTGTATATAAAATATGTTTGATTTTTAGAAATTACCGTGTACTGGAATTTCAGATGAGTGGCATGTACCATTTACCTTTATATACTTCACTTTTACACTTTATTTATAAAGTATATATATATATATATGCCGTGTACATATAAAGTACATCCGAAGTCAATCAAACCGAAGTCTTCAGAGTACAACTGGTGCCAGCTTGGCCTCTTGCATCCAGGCTGACCTGACCGCAGGGGGTGAAGCGGAGGTCCCCACGTTTGAGGCCGCCTTCCGCGGGAGCGCCGCTCCGCACACCCCTGGGAACCCCGGGGGGCGGCGGCGGCGCCCCCCGGCTGGTACCCCCGCTGCATTGGGCACCCGAGCGGCTCGCGCGGGAGGGGCACCGCGCGCTTCTTTGAGACAAGGAGAGGCGGGGGCTGGGGCTGCGGGACCCGGCAGCCCAGCGCGCGTGAAAGCGTCTCCCGCCCGAGCCCTTAACAAATGTGTAAAGCGCTACGAGAAGTTTTGGGCTGGGAACCGAGGGGGAAACTTGCGAGACGGTTGGGGAAGGGGGTGTGCCCCCAGCCCCCCCCTCTCCCCCCCTCGGCCTTTCCGCACGGTGGCTCCTCGGGAAAACCTGCGACATTCCACACCTCCCCCCGCGGGACCATGGAGCCCGCGGCTACCGGGGGACGGAGAGGAAGGGGACTGAGGGGGCGGGGGGGTGGGGGGAGTGGGAGGGGAGGGGCGGGAGGGGTGGGCGGGCGCGGGAAAGCGCGGGCGCGCCCGGCCCGGGCGGCGCCACGTGGCCGCGCCGCCGCCCCGCGCCCGCCGGCAGGTGGCGCGCGCCCGCTGCTGCCACCGCCCGGCCGTCCCCGGGGCACGGCGCCGTTCCGGTCCCGCACCCGATCCGACCGGGCCGCCCTGCGGGAGGCACCGGAGGCGGGGTGGCCGCGGGGGTGGAGGCGCGGCTGCCGCGCACCTCCCCGCCGTCCCCGCAGCGAGGAAGCGGGGCCACCTCCCCCCCCTCCGCCCCCCACCCGCCGCCGCCCCGCCCCACCCGCCCGCCGCCGCCGCTCCGCGTTGCAAGCGGGAGGAGCCGCCAGCGGCGGGAGCGGACGCCGCTGGGGCTGTCCTGCCCGCTCCTTTTGTGCCTGCGCCGCAGCTCGGCGGCCGGGCGAAGCGTTGCTTGCCGAGCGCTCTTTGCGAGCCGAGGAGGTCTGAGTGCCGGGGGCGGGGGGGGGACACGGACCCTGCGCCCCTTTGCGGGGACGCCGCGTCCCCCCGCCGCTGCCGCGCGCCCGCCCGCGGGCACGTGCTGTGGGCAGCGACCCCGCGAAGAGCTGGGAGCGGCTCGGCGGGGCGCGGGCGGGCAGGCGGCGGCACCGGCACCGGCACCGGGCCCGGGCCCGGCTGCGCCACACGCGGCTCGAAGCGTCTGTAGCGAAGTTGCCCGTCTGTTGGGTTGTTTTTTTTGTGGTGGGTTGGGTTTCTTGGGGGTTTTTTGGGGGGGGAGGTGGGGGGAGCTTGTTGCAATTTAACGATCTTTTAAATTTCTTAATGACTTTTTTAAAGCATGGATTTAATGCCCTTACACCGGGCTGCTTTTGATGTGCCAGCATGACTCCAGACACTAGTATGTTGTCATCAGGCCTGGTGCCGCGCTGTGCGGTATTACATGGCGCTACGTGTTGTAGCCCCACACTTCATTCATTCTTTCCCCTGACCATGTCAGTGACCATTGGCTGGTCTACATGAGGAGCCAAGTTACTCAGACAAATGCAGTTACCTTCTCCATCTCTGCTATACACGTGCACCCATGTTCTACATGTGCTGCAGGGGGTTTCTGCTGAGTTACATGAAGTTCTTCTGCTACTAATGTGTTAAATTGAATGGTTATGCAGATTGGTAGGGATTGGAAGAGGCCTCTGCAGACCATCTAGTCCAACCCCCCTGCTAAAGCAGGATCACCTGGAGCACATTGCACAGGATCATGTCCAGACAGGCTTTTGGTATCTCCAAAGAAAGAGACTCCACAACTTCTCTGGGCAGCTGCCTCCTCTGCTCCACCATCCTCAGAGTGAAGAAGCTTTTTCTCATGTTCTTCCCCTACTGACATGTAAAATTGAACAGTTAGCTTTGACCTCCTGAGATTTCATCTCTGCTGGGCAGACAAGCCTAATCACAGAACAGAAGGCTGGGGGTTGGAAGGGGACCTCTGGAGATCACCTAGTCCAAGTCCCCTGCTAAAGCAGGCTCAGCAAAAGCATGTTGCACAGGAACACGTCCAGGTGTGTTTTTAATATTGCCAGAATCCACAGCATCTCTGGGCAGCCTGTGCCAGTGCTCTGCCACCCTCTGAGCGAAGGAATTTTTCCTTGTGTTCAGACAGAACTTCCTGCATTCCAGTTTGTGCCCATTGCCCCTTGTACTGTCACTGGACACCATGGAGAAGAGTTTAGCCCCATTCTCTAGACAACCACCCACAATCACTCCATTGTATCTGAAAAGTCATGGTGGTCAGGTGTAGTCCCTGGTGACTGGAACAGAGGAAACATCACGACCATTAAAAATAGGGTAGGTAAGAGGACTCTGGGAACCACCGACCTGTCAGTCTCGCCTCTGTGCCTGGGAAGATCATGGAAAAGATCCTCCTGGGAGCTATGCTGAGGCACGTGGAGGACAGGGAGGTGATTCAAGACAGCCAGTGTGGCGTTACTAGGGGCAAGTCCTTCCTGACCAATCTAGTGTCTTCCCTCAATGGAGTAACTCCATTAGTGGACAAGAGAAGAGCTACAGATGCCATCCATCTGGACTTCTGCAAGGCTTTTGGCATGGCCCCCCACAACATCCTTCTCTCTAAGTTGGAGAGATATGGATTTGGTGGGTGGACTGTTCAGTGGGTAAGGAATTGGCTGGATGGTCACATCCAGAGGGTGGTGGTCAGTGGCTCCAAGTCCAGTGACAAGTGAAGTTCCTCAAGGGCCTGTGCTTGGAATCATGCTGTTTAATATCTTTATTAATGATATTGACAATGGGATTGAGTGCACCCTCAGCAAATTTGCTGATGACACCAAGCTGAGTGGTGAGGTTAATATGCCAGAGGGATGGGATGCCATCCAGAGGGACCTGGGCGGGCTAAAGAAGTGGTCTCAGATGGTTCAATAAAGCCAAGTGCAGGGTTCAGCACCTGGGTTGGGACAATCCCTGTTATTCATACAGGTCAGGAGACGATGTGCTTGAAAGCAGCCCTGCGGGAAAGGCCTTGGGAGTACTTGTGGATGAGAAGCTGGACATGAGCCACCAGTGTGCACCTGTAGGTCAGAAGGCCAACCACATCCTGGGCTGCATCAGAAGAAGTGTGGCCAGCAGATCAAGAGAGGTGATTCTAACCCTCTGCTCTGCTCTGGTGAGACCTCACCTGGAATACTGAGCCCAGCTTTGGAGCCCTTAACCCAAGAAGGACATGGACCAGTTGGAGTGCATCCAGAGGAGGGCCACAAAAATGATCAGAGGGCTGGAGCACCTCTCCTACGAAGACAGGCTGAGACAGTTGGGCTTGTTCAGCCTGGAGAAGAGAAGGCTCCGGGAGACCTTATAGCAGCCTTCCAGTACCTGAAAGCTGCCTATAGGAAAGCTGGGGAAGAACTGTTCATGAGGGCATGTAGCAGTAGGATGAAAAGAGATTTAGGTTGTATATTAGGAAGAAATTCTTTACTATGAGGGTTGTAGATCACTGGAACAGATTGCCCAGAGACATAGTGGAGGCCCCATTCCTGGATATGTTCAAGGTCAAGCTCGATGGGGCTCTGAGCAACCTGATCTGGTGCAGATGTACCTGCTTACTGCAGGGGGTTTGGACTAGATGACCTCTAAAGGTCCCTTCCAACCTTACACATTCTATGATTCAGTGATTCTATGATTCTGTGATTCCTGAGTACTCATGTGGGCACACCATTGGGGCCCTTGGTTTTGCGGCTGTCGAATTTGCCTAAATGATCTCTAAACACCATCCTCCTTAACCAAGGGAAAGTCTTTCTTTTTCCAGTCTTTGTTTCCTACCTCCATGGTCTGGGATTCCTGAGGGCCAGCCTCATGCAAAGAAGGCATTCAGCAACTCTGCCTTCTCTGTATCCTCCACACTCACCTAATTCAGCAGCTGGTCCACATTTTTCCCTTGTCTTCCTTTTGCTGCTGGTGTATTAGGCAGCTGTCCAACCATCTTTATTCTTCTTTTGTTTAGGATGTGGGAGTTTTAAATCTGTGAATTTTCAGGGTTCCTGGGTTTCAGTTCTGCAGAGTGAAGTAATATCACCTGTCATTCACAATGTGACCTTTTCGTAGTCATTGACTAATAAATATATACACAACAGTAGTACTTTGAAGTCAGCTGGGTTTAGTTTCTTGTGTATTACCAGTGTACGACAGCAGCATTCTCCCCAAAAGCTGATTTTTTGAATAGCTTAGGGCCCACACTGAAGACTGATTGAAGGAGATGTTCACTCCTAAGTGCATGGCAGTCTTTGCTTACTCTTAATGACAAATTATTAATGTAATATAGGCAAATGCATAATTTCAGCAGCTCCTTGTTTTTTGCCATTCTCTCTGGTCTCGTCCTTGTAAATTCAATTTCACAGGCACAATCTGTAACGCAGCAGGTGCCAAGTGTAGCCTTCTTGTTTCATAGGATCCAACTAACTGTCTATGTGGGATTCATTTAAAGAGTAGCACAGGCAGCAATGAAAAAAACCTTGTGTTTCTGTTATATTAAAAAAAGGATGCTTCTCAATTAGACCACCCTTGTAGCTTGTTCTGGGGTTGTTAAAGACCACCTACCACCCTGCTTCCATGCAAGCTGGTTCTGAAGTCTTTATGAACTCAATGGAGGAAACAATTATATTATCCACGAGTATGGCCCTGCTCTTGCAGGTGAAGTTTTGTAGGTCAGGCCCAGATACTTAGAAGTGCTGAAACCAAAGGAATGTAAGCATCTGATTACTTTTGAGGATTTGCACTTCTTTATTGAGGTTTGTTATTAAGACTCCAGATCTTGGGCTATTAATTACTGTTTTATGCATTCTTTGGCTTACACCAAACAAATTTACCTATGTGCATGTCCTAGTCCTTTCCCTAGTAGGGAAAGGAGCTACCTAACTCATTGCCTCTATATTGTCTCCTGACTTTTAGAGCAGATGCAGGTTAGTAGTTATTCTGTCCTGAGTAATCTCATGGAGATTTCCCTTAGGAAGGCCTTTGTGTAGATACACACCCATGATAACATCTGCATGACAGAAGCTACCTCCACAGTAAATTAACACTAACTGGCATTACAGTGGTGATGAAGAAGAGCTGGGTGATTGGTGCCACTGAACTACAGTTTGCTGTGCAGCTGGAGTTTGGATCTGCAGAGCTCAGATGCAGAGATCTGCCCATGAAGTCAGCAGAAGAAGGAGGATTAAACAAAGCTGAGGGTGCCAACACAGTTAAAGGTGAAGAGAAGTGCATGGCCAAAGAGAGAAGTGACTGCTTCCTATCAGCACCCTGTACTGCACACTCGAGTAGCAGGTGAAGCAGGGATTTGCACCATGGTGGGTTGGCAAGCATTAAGATGACACAACAGCTGCTTTACTTCTGGAGGCAAAATTTTGAGCTTTGGTCTATTTGACTGTCCTGGGTCAGGTGCCACAGCCAGAGCTTTGCATTCCAGTATGCAACATGGCACAGGGACCATAAGGAAGCTGCATGCTCGGAGAGGGATACCCAAAAGGCAGCTCACTGTAAGCTAGTAAGCACGAGAAGTTGTTGCAATCTCTTCTTCTCTGGTGATGTGCTGGTGGTGGACTCAGGCCTTTGAGCAGGCACTTCCAAAATCCTCTCCCAGCACGAAACGGTTGTGGATCTTTTGAAGGAAGCACTGTTTTGAAGTCAGCGCTGTATCAGGAGATGGCAGCCGCTCTTCTGCAGCTCAGAACCTTTTCAGTTACCTTCAGCAGGGTAGCTGCCGGTGCTGTCATCTTGGACACCTGTGTAGGGAGTGCAGAAGGCCCTTTGGAGCAGAGATGGTGGGACACCCCAGAACCCAGGTTTCCTGTGCGCTCAGCTCTCAGAATGACTCATCTGATGCGTGAGTTGCTCCCTGCTGCTTCTGAGGGGCAAAGTGTGCAGGGAGTGGGCTGCACCGGTGGCCAGACGGTGTGGCTGAAATGGCGAAAAGTATTTGGCTGCTGGTCCGGCCTCTAATCTCTGCTTCTACAGTTACTTCAATTTTTTAAAAAAAGTACAATTAGTGCTGTAGACAATGTCCCCAAGTGCCCTGGAGAGTGCTGAGGCTTTGCCTTTTAGCCCTGAGAGACTTTACACAGTATGTTAGGAGGGGCAGCATGGCACAAGCATTTATCTGCCAACCTTTTACAGGAGTGTGCTAGGTTCAGGCAGCAGATATTGATGGTGATGGGCTACAAGCAAGTGATAAAGCATTAGTTGCTTTTTAGGTACCTGGTTATGTGTAAGGCTATTTTAGCCTAAGTGGGAGGAGAATGGTTTTATGGCCTTATAATTAGCAGTTCTGTGAGATTAACAGCAAGACTTATTAAGTCATTTCTGATAGCACAGTTTCCTTTTTATACATTACTTAATTAAAAAAAAGAACACTTCAGCATGTTTTATAACACATCCTTAAATAAACAAACAGACAAACCTAATTTCAAGGGATGGTCCAGAGGTCTCTGCTACTGAGATTCATGGTATCTGAAGTGTATCTGAGAATCTAAAGAAACCTGATGATCCGGCAGAGAGTGGATTGGGAGAGGACACAGAGGCGATACTTAGGAACATCTTGTGGTGATGATTAGTGAAGCTCGAATGCTGTGAGAAATGACTGGCCAAACTGGTAATGGTATGTTAACATGCTGCACTGTATTTTTCTTGTCAGTTTTTCCAATGATAGTGAAGTGCGGTTCCGTTCCTGTCTACTGCCTATGAGTTCATGATATGTTTACTCCCTGCATTAACATATCTTCTGTTTTTTTCTGCCTTAATTTCCAGCTTGATGTGCTTGTAGCACAGTCATCTCTGATGATTTCCCCAAAGACTGGGATTTTTCAGGAAGTCTAAAGGGAATTCCTTGCACAGCTACCAATGAATTCCAACATATCAGGCAATCCCACCCTCATTTTTTAGCACTGCCGCTCTGCCCAAATGCTGCTTGTGAGTTGTTGTTTTCATTTTCAGGGTCTATCGGCAACTTCTTCCCAGTGACTTTGGTCACTGATTGCTGCAGCAGCCCCACATCATATGGGCATTGAATTTATGTCTGAAATTCCCAACAGGAGGACAGCTCAGACAGGGCCTGGAGAAACTGCTGGGGGACCTCTTGTTCATGTTGATTTGAGAAACACTTGAGAAACTGGGAGCTGAAGGAGAGATGCTTCTGTTGGGTCCTGAACATTTCTCTATCTGACAGATGTTGGAGGCTGTCTTCTGCCTTCATGTTTGTTTTTTTCTCTTGTAATCCCTGGTGCATCCCAGGCACATCGTTTATTTCCTTTTCTGAGGAGAGAGGCTTCTTTCTTGCCAGGGTCATATCAAAGGAATCGCATTCAGAAGACGACTGTCAGCAGTTGCTTGGGACCGCAGAGCTACATGATACTTTATAAACAGTAAGAAACATGCCTCACACTGAAGTTTACATACTTTGCACAGAAATAGGGCTTTCTTACTGCCTTCTTTTTGAGGAACAATCTCCCCCTCCCTGCCAACACTCCGTAGTCTGTTATCAGCTGGTGTAAATCATTACCTTCCCAGTAATGTCGAAAAGAATGATGCTCATTTAATATGTGTCTCCTTGTTTTCTGTGTGGGTCTCTCAGGGAGGGGCTGCAAGTCTGCTGAAGGAACTGATCCTGAAACAGAAGGTTTGTGGACACCTACAGGTGGTGAGTACTCTTTCTCCTACTTGGCCCTGTCTACCCTTTACCATCTGCTATCATTTTTATGTGTTTTGAGATAGCCCAGATGTTTTCTTGCTTGAATGTTTGTTGCAGCTGACATGCTGGTATGCTGTGCCTTCTGGTATCCCGCTTTTGAAATTTGGTGCCACTGTGACCTCAGAGTGGAGGCTTTATTGTGCGGGTTTGTGAAAGGGAGATCTGGAAGATGCACTCTTGTTCTGGAAGTAAAGAGTCCTGCCATGCTCGTTGTCTTCTCTGGGAATAATGGACTTCACAATCTTATTAGATTATTAGGCCTTCTGGTCTTTCTGGTCTTTTCTGATCTTCCAGCATTTAGGGATGCTTTATTGGGTTGTAATACCATCATGGGTGTTAGGCAGAAAGCAGATAAGCATGGGTGCTTCTGCTGGTGGTGCTTGTCTAAAAAGCAGGCCTGAGCAACTGGCATCTGTTTCTTTTCTCTACAGGGAGTAGAAGACTGCCCAGTGCAGAACACGTGCATGGTCATAGCTCATGCCTCTTGCAGTCTGTATGACCAGGAACAGGCACAGATGAATAGTTACCCAAGGCTGTGGCAGCAGACCATATCATTTCTAGCATCCACCAAGCAAAGGATACCACAGACTTTTGCATAAGCTACTTTTCCTTCCCTGCAATGCTTCATTTGCTGGACCTTTTTGGAAGTGCAACGTGAGATCTTTAACACTATTGTCATTCTAGAGACATGAATGGAGGCATTGGGTTTCACTTGGGCAGCGTGTGGCAATTCTCACTGGAGGCTGCAGGACTCCCTGATGGATTCAGTGAAGTTTCTTTTGACTTTTAAAGCTTTAAATGACTTGGGATCTGGCCACCATGGAGGCATGATCTCAGCCATCTGACAGTGTTTGAGCTGAGGCAGGCACTTGAATCAGTGGCTCCAGAAACGAGATGGCAAGGTGTTCATTACTAATGAAATGCTTCCAACTGTAATGCCTCCTTGTTGGCCTACAGTCCATGCTTTCTTTGCAGCTACCAGGAAGGACTGTAGATTTTGTCTAGATGGGATGTTAAACCTTTCTCGTTTTGCATCAGCTTGAACTGTGACTGAAGTTTCATCAGGATGCAGTATTTATATATGGGGACACCAGTATATAACAAGGGAGGAATTAATATTTTCAGAAGCTGCAGGTGGGTAGTTTCAAGCTATTAAAAGACCTGGGGGCTCAGTTTTCACTGGGGCTGCAGTAAGATGTGGCCACCAAAGTTTGTTCATTCTTCTGGGAGGAAGTTTCCATTGCAATCTATAAATTATATTTGAAGAAAATTCTATTCTTATTGCAGCAGCTGTATGGGCTGAAGACACTTCTTTTTGCACTGAATAACAAGTAAAATGTTGCTGATGGTGTGACCCAGCACCTGGAATGCAAAATGCGTGGGTCGTGATGTGCTGGAGAAGCAGCCAGCATAGCATCACTGTCTTGCTGAGGTCTCTGGATTTTAGGATCAGCTCTTCAGTCTAAAATTTTAGAGGTTTTGAGGAGAACATGTCTTATCTTTCCATTTTAAATTTTTCACCATGCTGAGAGAAAAAGCAAGGTTCTAACAGGTGAAGTATGTTATGCTTATGAGCATCTCCCAGCACTTTCCAAAGCTGTGTTTTAGCCACATCAGCTTTTTTTTCTGTTGAGACAGATCAGATTGAAATTGTGATTATTTTTTTCCCACTTGTGTATGCTGAGATGACATAGCTATTCTGACTCTGGCAGTCCACTCTTAACTTAGTGATACTCTTGAGAGGTGTGAGTAACATTTGGGGAAGCTGATGTAACCATTCATAATGACAGTCACAACATCTTAAAACAAAGGACCCAGTGTATCTTACCAGTAGAAGCCACAGTAACAGGTTTCAGTGCAAATGAGAGCTGTATTGCCTTCCATCAGAGATGACTTGAAAATAAAGTACTTTGATGGCAATACTGCAGATGTCTGCAGGAACCCCAGCACAGCCTTGAACACTGTAGTTAGATAGCTGTGCAAAAAAGTACATGAAGGGAAGAGCTAATGTGCAATACTTCTATTTAAGATAGAGGGAGGAAATAGAAATTGTGATAGCATGCTATTTCAAGTAATAATAGAAAGTACTTGATGTTTACATGGTGAATGGATCAATACTAATTCTGTAGTCAGGGCACATACAGTAGTTTGGATTATACAAGTGATAGATGCACTCAGTATAGCTGAAATTTCCACCCTGCAACATTTATTTCTCACTGCGTGTTAGATGGAATTTTCCACCCAACTATCTGAAAGGATTTGCATAAGAATGGTGATAGAGCAGTATTCTTTAATGATGTGCTTTTCTTTGTTAAACTTCAAAAATGTCTACGATGCATGATGAGGTTCGGATGAATTGCCAAGCTAATGCTTTTATATTTTCTTTAAAGAGCTTATCTTCACTGTGTTATGGGAGTTACTTTATATTGTTGTCATAAAGGCAGTAGCAGTAAAGCTGACTTTGTAGCAACCCTGGTAGGTGCCCCCTCCTCCTTTACCTTCAGGTCTTCAGTACCGCTGAAGGAGACAAGTCACAACACCCCTTACCTAGCACCTGTTTGCCCTGCTGTTGGCTCATTTGTACTGCTGCTGTGGTGCTGTACATGGCATCAGTCACTGATACACCGTGTCATTTTACTTTTAAAACAATGACCCTCTTGGCACTTAACCTGCATCAGCCCAGGTTGCTGTACTGTTTATTGGAACTGGGTCATAACCAGGCTCTTCCCAGAATGATGTCTCGATTTAAAAGAAACTCAGGATTAAACCAAATGTTAAAATCTTCTGCCAGTCGTGATTTTTGCAAAATGATAGAGAACACTCTTTCATTTTTGTCTTCAGCCCCATCCAACAAAAGTCTAATTTTTTGAAAGTATGAGGGAGAAGCTGCTAGCAATCGCTGATTTTTAGGAATGCAACTTCATGAGAAGCAGTATTTCCTTCCTTAACCACTGGGCCATTGACTCACCTTCTAACCTACACTGTAGTGCAGCTATTCTGAAATCTTCACCAGCAGGAAAAATAAGCAAGAAAAGTGACTGTGAGGTTTGTCATCAAATCCAATTTTATGTAGGGTGCAAAGATTCAACTTTCACAACAGCTATTAGACAGAGTGGGGCTAATTCTGCCCTGAATTGAGACTTCTGTAGCACAGCGTGAATGTAACTGAGAAATAATTTGGATTTTGTCGGGTTTACTTTCTTGTTTTGTTTTTGCCTTATTAATAATAGGCTTTAATTGAGACAAATATTAAGAGACATAACTTTTTGTCTAATGATTGAGGTTCTGCTGTGATATTGGAACACATCAAATTCACCTTCATTTTATTTTGCTTGTGCTTCAGAAAAGATAATAGTACCTATGTATCCTGTACATGAACAGTCTAGCTATGTAGAAGAGCCCAGCACATCCTATATGTGTGCCTTGGTAGTCAGTCAAGCCCACAGGATGATCACTCACCCTCCTGTGCTCTCCACACTTCTTCAGCCTGTCTTCCTCAGTGCCACAAACTCTAGGATAACTCTGCAGCAGGAGGAGAGCACAGGTACCTGAGCTGAAAGAAGAAAATTTTTACATCACATCACTTTCAAAACTAACATCTGTGGCAATGTCTGCAAAAATAAGCAACTGAAAATTGAAATCTGCACAGCGACTTCCTTAGTGGCAGCTGAAGAAAACGGTGTTTTATTACAGCACAGTACTGCACATGTACACACGGACATAAATATTTGCGTGTGCATCCACAGCTATACACAATGTCTATACATATATTTATTTGTATTGACAGTTATGGTATTAGATCACGGGATAATCCAGGCTGGAAGGGACCTCGGGAGTACGCTAGTGCAACCTCCTGCTCAAAGCAGGCTCATGGTACTCGTGTTTTTATTCATCTGGGTCTTGAAAACCTCCGTGGATGAAGGTGGCACAACCTCTCTGGGCAACCTGCTCCACTGCCTGCCCATCCTCAGGGGAGAAGTGTGTCTGAACCTCTCTTAATTTCACCTGAGGCCACTGTGTCTTGTCCTCCCATGAGTTACACCTGGGAAGATTGTGGCAGTCTTCATTGATCCTTTGCCTGTCAGGCATTCTGAAACCACCTCTGGTCCATGCTGAACGGCCCCGGCCCCACATCCTGTCCTCACAGGGCAGTCCTCCAGCCTCACTATCTTAGTGGCATCCACTGGTCCCCTCCAGTTTGTTGACATCTGTCCCACCAAGACTTGGTGCCCTGGTGAAGCCAGATGAGTCTTCACCAGTCTCCTGCTGGCTTCACTGCTGCGGAAAGGCTGACTGATGGTCCTGCTCCAATTGCAGGGGGTCCCTGTTGGCCCCTTTCTCCAACGTGTTGTGCATTTATGTGCAAATGCTTGCATAAACTGATTTTTTTAAAATGTTCTTGTGCTGATATTTAAATGAGCATGTTTAAGACACAGAATGCTTAAATTCAAGCTTGCATTTTTAGTGTTTTGTTGAATTTTTGGGGAGTCACATCTCTGAGTTGCTATTACTCTGTCTCATGTATGTGTCCTTGCTGCAACAGGAGCCTTGTTCTGCCCCTGGAAATGTTTCATCATAATGGCACAGTTTGTTTAGACCTGACATCACTGCATTGGTTTAAGAAGGGGAGATATCGTAGTTGTGGAGCCTCTTGCTAATGGGGCATACACAAAGATGACCTGATGGACTAGCAAGTTTGGAGAGGAAGGTACTGGAACAGTTACTACCTGATGCTAAAGCTGAATGTATGGGGAAAGAGGCCAGAATGTCAGATTTAAATCACACTTGTTTGTGTATTGATGTGATTTTACATTAATTTTTTTTTTTTCCAAAAACGTGCAGAGCTGGTTTCTGCAAAACTCTTCCATTCACATGACAAAAAATACCTCTGTGGTTTGTTTCATTCATCACTGCCCGCTGCATGCATGTCCATCACATGGTGTTGCTCCGTAGTGTCGGGTGAGGTGTGCAGGTACTGGGGTGGCTGTCTTGATGTAGTGTGTCTTATCAGATGCTACAGGTAATAGCTGACTGGCATTGCTGTTTCTGTCTGCTAACTTCAAAGAGCATCTAGCATCAGAGCATGAGATAAAGTTGCATGTGCTTTTCTTGCTGTATTTTACACTCTACTCTTAGTTGCTATTCTGCTACAGCCCTGTCTGACACCTCAGCATGCCAGCTGTACTCATTTTACACAACAACCAAATCGCCAATTAGTGCAATTGATGTAATTTTGCCATCTACACCTGTTTTCTGGCTACAGACTTGCAAGTGTCCCTCTCCCCCCAGTATGTGCCTGGTGACTCTGGGCCAGAGTACTCTGCTGTGGCTGAGGAGCCCCAGCCCTAGGTGTTTTTTTATGCCAGTGTCCCACTCTTAGCTGCAGGTGGGCAAATGCTTCTTCCAAGGCAGGTGGGAGGGCAGCCCCAGGCTCACACACAGGCTGTGGCTTCAGATTCAGCTGGTGTAATGGGGAGGGGTGTACTGGGAGAGTTTTAAGTTTGGGTGGTGTTGGGTATTACCGCCTCAGCTCCATGTCCTAGGAAGCCTGCTTTGGCAGGGGGGTTGGACCCAATGATCTCTCGAGGTCCTTTCCAACCCCTACAATTCTATGATTCTATGATTCTATGTCTCTTTGTTTTCTGGATTTTTATGTCCACTCTACATGTTATTTTAATTTGCGTATTGTGTTTAATTAACCTGTGTGGTGGGACTGTGAAATAACCGCTGCCTTTGTATCTGCAGAAGATGTGGTATTTGTGAAGCTATTATGGTGAAGATAAAGCTTTATAACAGTGCAGGAAATAAACCCCACAAAATTATTTGAGAAGCCACACTATCCAGGATAAATGTTACAGGAAGCATTAACCTTCCATAAAAATTCCTTTGCCAGTGAGGAATTTAATACACAGCCTTTGCCAGAGAAGATATTATACCTCAATCATGTTCTGAAATGCTTTATTTAAGAATTAGACATGAGGAAAACCTTGGTTTTCTGCAGTTTAGGCTATTTGCATTTAGATATTTTAATTTTTTTTTAACATTGATGCCTAGTAGCACATTATGTAAATAATATTTAGATATAGATGATGTTTCCTGTATTTTGTATATATTCATGATTTTTTACTTTCTCTCTGTCTTTCTGTTTGTACGGCAATCTCCTGTGTATTTTTTTTTTCTTTAATAGGCACCTGGAAGCGGATATGATCACAGCTGAATTGTACAAGCCTGCCTCTAACTATGTTAAATAACACTGAGGTTTGTATCATGGCAATTTGGAACCATAATTCTTTCTAATCTGAAAAAAAAAAAACCCAAAAAAACCCCCATTTTTTTTTCCTTCTGATTAGAGACCTTAGCTGGGCAGTGCTGGAGAACTAAGCTGCCTGAAGAGGTGTGATGCAGTGAGGGATGATGCCATTTACCACTGCCTTTGCGTCACCTTCTTATGACACTTTCCAGCAGTCTCTTTAACAGGGTCCTTATGCTGGCACCTACCATGGCTTCAACCTCCTCCTGATAGAGCAAAACAAAAGAATGAGATGGAGGCCTCCAACCTAGTTCACCAGTTAATAAATGGTACAGTTTCTTCACCAGCTGCAGTTGGGACTGGGATGGAACCAGTATTTAATGTGTAAGTCTCATGTCTAACTGCCAAGGTGGTATAGTTTTAGACTTTTGTCTGGTCAAAACAAACTTGGCATGTGGATTGTTGGTTGGATTTTTTTCTTTTCTTTTGGATGGGCACAACTAGATATCCAACTTACTGACTTTTCTTGCTACATTTGTCTTGTCTTACAGTTGCATTAGTGTGTTGTGAAGTTTTCATAAAACACAAATCTATTTTGGATTAAAACAGTTAAAAGGAAGGAGGTTTTTTTTGTAATTAATACTTTTTTCTCTAGTCATATTTCTGAAGTCTAGAAAAAAAACTTGTCAAGTCTCACTCTAACAGTCTCTTGAATGCTGTACTTAGTTTGCAGTCCTTTATAGGATTGGTCAGTCGCTATTGTCAATTTCAGGCTCATGTTTGGTGCAGAAATGGCTGATAGAGAGTGTAGGTTTTGGAAAGTCTTTCCCGCAGTAACTCCGTGTGGTAGAGTCTCTGTTGTGGGAGATTCCAGTCTACTTCTTCCGTAAAACATTTCTATAGTGCACCAATTCTGCCACCTACCTTTGCCCAAAAGATAAAATCTACCTCTCCACGGTTCCCAAACCATATTTCATCTGAGGCTGTGTCCTCAGCTACACCTTCTGGAGGTTTCTGCAAGTTGTAATGGCAAGACAATTCTTTGGTCAGTAAATACTTAGAGCTATCTGTCCTTGGTATGCAATTAGAACAAACTGCAGATATATGCTTATAAATAATGATCTGTCTTCGCTGTTGCATGAATCTTTCCAAAAATAGCTGTTCAAAAGTAATCCTGAGGTTGTGTATTAATAGAATGATGCTTCAGGTCTCCTTACTGCTGGTGAAGAACTAAAAATTTTTAGAAGAACTAAAAATTGGAGATCTAACATACTGTCAGAGGAGACTACTGATGTGAGGGGATCGTGGTCTAAAAATACACAATCTCTTGAAGGGGCTTTCTTTTTGAAAGCATGATGAGAATCCATCTTGTGAAAATTGAGTGGGTTTGTGGTGATTTAAGTTTGTCATAAGTTGATGTTATCTTATTCAATGTCTTGGACAGTTTCTGTATTAATGTGTTTTCTCAGATGCTGCGCATCATAACATGGTCCGTCTAGCTGATTTTCCACTTGATTTTAATGTTTTTAAAGTTATGAAAATTTGTAGTAGATGAGTTATTAACATCAAGGACCAAATGCACATGGTTCTTTCAAAGTATCTCCACCTCCACCCATGAGACTTTTGTGGAAATAATAATTCTTATAATTCTTATTTCATGTATTTATCACTTGCTATGAAATGCTTGTCTTGCTTGAATGCCCGGAGGCTCTGATTGAAATTTCACTCTATTGTGCAAGGTGCTGTACAGATGGAGACTATTAGGCATCTTCTGTACCTAAGAGCTTGCATCTGACAGGGGCAAAACAGATGAAGGACAGGATGAAGAAAAACCAGAGGGGTTTGCCTTGCTCTGTTTTTTACATGCTGCCCTTTATCACTCTGCTATCTTCCAGAAGTACATTAAGTGATGTGATTAGTACCCTTTGTGTTTGGTTATCTATCTTTCCTTTCAAGGAGAAAAATACACAAGCTTCTTGATCTAGGGTTTTAAACACACTTCCATATTGATCCCTGCATGGAGTGTGTCAGCAGTGGCAAGGTCAGAGAAGGGATTTTGGCACATGGAAGCTGAGGCAGGGTTTTTGCCCATCTACTCGTTTTATCTGCAGGTGGTTCTGCAGGCTTCTCTGGGGACATGGACAACTGACATGAGACAGGAAATTTTGGAGCACCAGGCAATCTGCTAGGTACCTGGGGCTCCAAAGGCCAAGGATACAGTCTCTGGTCTCTGTTCATAATCTTAACTCTGCTTTGTGAGACATACTGGTGAACGTAGGGGAGAGCATGCATGCTGTGTTTGTGGGATACTGGTTGCATTATGTTCTCCATGCCTTATCCTGGGGACAAGTTGGCTCAGCTGCCTGTTGCTGAGGATAGGGTGTCCCACTCATGCCAGGCAGCTGTGCCTCAGCCTGGTGGACCTCCTTAGACTCTCCTACAGCTGCTGGTCACAAAATGATTGTGCTGTCCCTTGATGTAAAACTAGCTTAGGACACAGTTTTGTGACGTTTTCCTCACTTTCACTAGGTTGTAGACTTTATCTTTTTCCTTCTACTTTCTTCCTACAGGCAATCAGTTACCTCCTCAGTCAAATAAAGGGCCAGGACCCCCCGCTGCCTTTGGTTGGGGGCTGGTGTCTGGAGGCACCCATGCCACTTAAGTGTGTTCTCTCCCAGTGGTCTGCTTTGCATGTGGTTTTGATTTAGTGTTTACCTTTTCAGCCTTGTAACAAGTAGGCATCCCAAAGACCTTTAGACACACTGCATCAGATAGTCTGAGAGGTCATGTACAGGTTGAGACTGAACAGTGAAATATCTGCATATGCTTAACCTTGCTTCACTTTTGGCATTGCTCTTGAGTGTTCTCTGGGCTTTGATCAGACCTTTTTAATCTGTCCAGTATCTTTCCTTTTCCTTGCACACGCCTGCTTCTCCAGAGTCTGGCATCTCGTCATTTTCCTGAGGACAGCTTTTGGTTCTGCCTTTTCACTCTTAATCTAAAATGGCTAGTGAGAACCAGCATGTTCCTATAGCTGCAGGTCCTCTTTGTCAAGGTAGTCTTGGTTAGTTAAGAAGACAATCCATATACCCTCAGGAGCTGATCTGTTTGTTATACTTGAAAAGCTGATTCATCATAACAATAGACATTTCTTTGTGCAAAGGTCTCTGTCTGAATGGCATGATTAATAATCTATTTAAAGAGGGCAAATAACCTCCATTTTCATAATAGAGTTTCTAGTGTGAAAAACCCGATCCGTGATACATAGTTTCCCGGATCATGGCACCTGGCTTTTGAGTTTCCAGCCATTGTCCTATTAACTGTTTTCCAGCATCTTTATCTCATGAGGTATGGACTTTTCTGTCTTCTATGTGATGAAAAACCACACAAGCTTCAGGCCCCTGAAAAGTTTCCAAATAGAGCATTAGATATTTTTTTCAAAGACTAGAGTAAAATCTTTCACCGATAGACTGAAGCCTCCTAGGAATGAAATTTAAAATACCAAGGTATCTTGATATGCATATATCGCTTGCTACAGTGTCCTAACTAGACATACAGTTCATTTTATTTGGTAGAGCTTTCTGGTAAATTATTTTCTTTCTCAGTAATTTCTCCGTTTAGGAACCCTCCTGAGACATCTTTACTGTATTAGCTTCAGCTTTGCTACATCTTTATCTTTAAATAGCTCTTTTAAATTTGCTTAGGCAAATCTGGGGTTTCGTCTGTCTTCAATGGTATTAAAATAGTATCTGAAGGGAGTGTCACCTGGGTAAGAAGACACACCACTAGACGATACTATAAATGAGAGACAGATGGATTGCTGCTCAGAGACAACAAGATTATGGATAGAAACCTGTTTACCTTTTGCAATACAGCCACTGAGCTGAACAAGTCATCAGAACAGAACTGAGCTGAATAATGCATATCTGTACCAGTCTCTAATTCTCTGAGCTGGAGAAGGGTTTCTTAGACCAAAACTACTGTTGAGCATGCTTGCAGGGCTATCTTTCCAGATTTGAATTCTGGAAAGCACCTTTGCTTTGAGTTTTGCTTAGGCATTTTTGTAAGTGCAGATAATCTAGCTAACAGGAAGACTCCAGTCTTTTTGCAAAGGCTACCTACCTGTTTCTTAAATCAACTGGACATACATAATTATTTACCTAGTATGGATGGTCTCTCCTCAGGTTGTCAGAATGGTTCCTTGCTGCAGTCTCTGTGTGGCACAGGCAGGAACCAGGACGACTTGCAGACAACAAAGAAGAAGTTAATCTGAATGAAATTTGAATCAAGACCTGACACAGCTACTCAGTTGCACTGGGCCACCACAGGCCAAAAAAACCCCAGCAAAGCAGTACCTGTTAAGGCTGCTGTAGTGGATGCTGATACTGTTTCCTTCTCTTTTTACTGAGCTGACTTTTAAGCTCTAGAGCATTGTTTACCGAATCTTCATGCACAATTTTTCCTTTCTACAGGTGAAGAAAGTGGAAGATCAAGGTCACTTAGGCTATTTTGGGGACTCAACTTTGCCAGGCAGGTACCGAGTGGTAGTCTTTGTGCCCGAGGCTAGACCTGAGGGACCAAGTTATGTGTCAGCCACAAGATTTTTTTTTTTGCACCAGCCCTTTTGAAAGCATCACTGAGATCAGAGGTTCAAATTTTGGCATAGATAATACTCAGCCTGTTGTAAGGTGATAAAGACAAGACTTCCAATAGCTTAGGAGACTTGCGGAAACCCGTGTGACTGCAAAGTGAAGGATCAGGGCAGTCAGAACCCTCATTTTGTGCATCTGGCTTTCTTAGCAGGAGCTGCCATTGCAGTGGTCCCCAGTGGATGGGTCCTCATGTGGAGAAAGAGCACCACAGGATGCAAACCTCCCCCAAATTTTGGTCTGCTCGTAACAGCAACTGAGAGAGATGTGGGAAAGGAAGTCTGTGACTTAATAATAAAACTGAACACTGCTCTGCAGCCCTTTAAATATGGGAGATCAGTGCTGAGCCTCAGTTATAGGTGGATAAAGTATGTGGATTCTGGACTACAGGGGTGAGAGGTTTGGCCTTTCTGCTGAGCAAGTGCAGTCAGTACTATTTCAATGGACAAAGAGCTCAGAAAGTTGCTGTGGACATTTACATTTTCTCTTCTTGTTCATCAGGCCAAACGGTTCAAAGAAGACAATTTCCCTAGTTGTAGTAGAGCAAATTTGTCCTAGTTTTGCAGTACGTACATCTTGATACTGAACCTCTCTTCAAGAACCAAAACCCCAGGTGTTTTGATCAGTTAAGATCGGATGTCAATATCTTGCTGGGGTCTCAGAAGAGCTCTAAAGTCAAGGTCTGTGCATCCTCTGCCATAGGTACAGGCTCAACACGCAGTAGCTGTGAATGTTTGTAGAGAACAGCAGGATCTAAAACCATGCCTAAGACGTTTGTCCTCCTGATGTAGCAACAAAGTAAACTGACTCTAGCTCTTCCAAGCGAGGAAGAAAGCAGAAACTTGGAGTAATAGGACGGAGTAATGGCATCATTCTCTTTATAATGAGGCATTCTCCAAAATATTAGTCAAAGAACCCAGCTTAATTCTGGTGCAATAACGTACTTCTTGGGCATTTTGATGATGAGACACTTGTTGGTGTCTGACGGGTGTGCTTTTGTCTTGCCACATGGCAGTGTGGTGCTGCTAGAGGTCATCCTGGTGGTTCTCCCTGCCCTCTTGGTTGGTTACAACTGGTTGGGCTAATTCTGTCTAGGAGCAGCAACACCACATAGAGCAGCAGTGTATGGCTCAGGGAGGGCCCTAGCACACCACAGTGCTAGCAGCACGTCACGTCTCTTCCAGGGTGCATTGATCTCACCCTTCACAACAAAGGATATTACAATACCAACTGGTTCTCCAACTGAGGGAGGTGTTCTGCTGTAAAGAAGTAAATTTGCTCCACTCTGTAATCAGAGGAGTGATGCAAGGCTGGTATCACAATTGCTGTCAGGCAGGGGAGCCCGGTGGGGCAGTGTAGATCCCAGGTCCCAGTCGGTGCTGGGACTCAACCTGAAGGGCCAGGATGCATCTGTGCACCTGCTGGCAGCTCTGGACCATCATCAGGGACAGGTTTTTTTGGAGAGAACATCTCCCCAGCTGGCATCAGTGAGGTCTTTCTCTCAAAGTGAACATTAGGCAGCTATCAAAGTGCCGTTTATGAGCAAGATTCATGAACTAATTAGTCACTAGGCCCATTAATCAGAAAGACTAGAAATAATTCAGCAGAATTCATGCTGTCAGCAAGGATGAGAAAAGCCCTCTCTATGACAGCTTACCTTGCATTTTGATCATTAGGCGATTCGGAGTTTAGCCCATCCGTCTTGTTTATCTGCCCTCAGGGGAAAATAATCCCTGCATCCTAGCCATCTCGACAAGTTTGGAATTCAAACATATTTTCAGTTCTGTCAGTAAAATATCAAATGGGCACATTCAGATGAGTATTGACACACAACAGTGCCAGTGCCTCTTTTTCAAATGTATTATCAACAAATCCCTCCTTTTCCTGCTGCTCATCTGTGCATAGCAGCTCGACACTATCTTAGGGAAAGTGAAGGGTGAGGTGCACACACGAGGTCATTAAAAAACAGTTAAATTGAAGCATTCTAATTATCCTTAGCAGCCTTCCCAAGACAAGCCAAAGGCATTCCCCGGCGCAACTCCACCTTCTTGTGTCTTGGGTGAGATTTATTTATGCGCACTTTGAGAAAGAGATACATCTTAAAATAATCAAGCCAGTGTTTATTTTGGCTTTTTCTGCGTCTTTCCCCCACATCAGAAATCCATCCAGAGCCTGTGCAGTAAAATATTTCTTTAACAGATGCATACCACACTGTTGGTATGAAGTAGATTGGTCACTCTAGAAAGCGTACACTAACAAGATAGTAACAGATGGTCTCAAGTCTTGATATGGAGTTGTTGTGGCTACTGTTTTTTCATTGCTGGAGGTGGAAATTATGCTGCTCTGTGTGACAAAGCTCAGAGATGGGTCTCACCACATAACTCAGATGCAGAGAGTAGAGCAGAGAAGGGAGAAGTCTGTCTGGAAACCTGGGATGCCTTGGCTAGAAGGACTGCCAGTCATCTCTGCTTTAGGAGTCACTGTCTGGGATGCAAAGGAATTTCAACATGGAACAGGGAAGGCTCACCAGGAACGGAAGCAATTTGGGAGGTAAAATTGTTTCTCAAAAGCAAGGCTTCCTAAAAGGAACTGTTGGCCTGTTTGAGGTGAACTGAACATACAGTTGAAACGGAAGAGAGGTAATGTAATGGGAATGTGGTCAGGTCAGAGAATGTTCTGTTGTGCTGTATATATTCTGTGTCTTGTATTTTTAAAGTTTCCAGGTGATGCAATGGATCCTGATCACTGGATCACCTTAAGACAGATGCACCTTAGGGGGTGGCATCTTTTGGTTGCATGTACACATCAAGTGCAGTGCTACTCTAACTTTGTTATACCTCTGGGTAATACTTCGGGTCTCTTCTGCTCTGAAAAAACTGAGCTTTAGCTGGGGTAAAATCTTCTTTGCCTGTAACCTTGTTTGATTTTTCATATAAAAACATTTGATTCCATGCAGTACATCTAAACATAGTCAGCCTGACATATCTAAGAAGGTCCAGATGACTTAAGTGATCCATAGCAGAACTTAAAAAGCCAGGCTTGGTATCCTGGCCATGTTCCTGTTTCTGCTGTTACATACTGCCTTCATCAGCCGCCTGTGCAGTATCACTTTTGGAGAACTTACCATAACGTCATTACATTTTTCATCTGTCTTGAAGTCTTGATAGTTTCATCCAGTTTCATTTTGAGATGGTGGAAGGAGAACAAATCAAAAACCTCTGACAAATATCAAAATGTCCTCATATTGTCAAAATGAAATGTATCATCGCTTCAAAAGGTGGGATAAGAATTTTATGTTTTGACTTTTTAATTTCATATTATGTATTATAATGTAAAATAAAAAACTAGGTCACAATTAATTTCATACTAGCACAAGCTAGTGGAATTTTACCTGTAGGTTGTAATTTTTTTAAAGCGAAAGGTTTCATATATGTGTAAGAAGATACTGTTCTCTCTTTTTGTGATTCCTCTTATCAGTCTCATTGTATCTTTGTGTGATCCTGCTTTGTGCTATATCTTACATTTTGTTAGCATTTATTTCTTGTAATACACAGAGTCTGATAATTCAAAGTTACCAAAGTATTTTTTATTTTTAGGATTATTTCTTCACCCCTTATTTTTTTAAAAAAAACCCACACCCTAAAAATTACAGATTAGTTTAAAACTTAGAAGATTCTTTGGTTTTAAAGCTTTAAGCAGTGCTGTTTGATTAGTTTTGGGCTGTCAGAGTACAAACTGTCCAAACCAACATGGTGACTGAGCTTTCCTGGTGATATTGTAAATATGCATCAGTTCCCAAAGGTGCATAGCTCAGATCTCTTCACTGATGAATAGGAAAACCCTGCTGCTGCTTCTGTTACAGTAAATTAGCAGAAGGAAATGTGGTGAGGTAAAAGGAGAAAAAGAGAATGACCTGTGAGACTGATGATGGTGGAGAAGAGGGGAGGGTAGAAGGCGAAAAATAGGCACAATTGGTTTTAATAGAAAACCTTTTTAATGGTACTTAGAGCTGTTTTTTACAGGGAAGGATGTTTAGTATCAATTATAGCAGAGGTGCCTTTTTTTTTTTTTAATTTCACTATTTGTTTAAGGTAACTTATAGCATTGCTTTTATTCCATTAGCAGCCAGCCCCTCCAGCTAGGTGCAATAGTCAGTTGTTAGTGCACATTTTGACCATTCATCTTCATTATCCATTAGTGCTTTCTCACACAGTGTGCAGAAGGCACACACCGATGGCTAATGCACATTCCGTTGTTGGCACTTCTGTGACCTTTCATCTTTCCCTGTTAAAGCAGTGGTCATCTAACCACCTGAAATGTAGGTTTGTGCTGAAGTCAGTGGAAGAAGGCTGGCACGTGCAATCGGTTCCAGCTCTGCCACTGGTGTTCTGGATGCCCTTGGGTGTCTTGCTTGCAGCTTCCGTGTGCCTCAGTCCCTCTCTGTTCAAAAGGGGGTGATGGCTGTTTCCTTTGCCTACTGATCTTGTGGGCTGTTCTTTTGCAAGGGCTGCCATTAAGAATTGTGACCTTCATGGAGCCTTACAATGTTACAGCATAAATAAGATTGGAAGAAAAATATTTGGTGGAGTAACACAGGTTTCCCCTCAGAGTAGTGGCTATATGTTTCCCAAAGTAAAGAAAAGCAATTGTTTATTTGCACTTTAACTGAAGATTTTGTATTCAGTTTGGATTGTGAAGATTTATGTCATGTTATGGAAATTTGAGATGACCAAATGACCAGAATATTTGGGTGACACATATTAGTTGGTTCAAAATCTATTCTGACTTTCCAGGCTAAAAGGTGATGACCTTCCTCTTTCCCTTGGAAATTTTTAGAGCAATCTCCATACTTTTCTTACTGCAAAACATATCAAACATTATTTAAAGCTGCTGAGATGCACAGTGTAATGGAACCATATTGCTCTCCTATCATCTGGCATAATGGTTTTCTTTTTGCCATTTAAGATTAAAACACATATGGAACTTGCTTTAATTTGTCACTTTTATTTTCTGAGCTGCTGAGTTCCAGCTTCAGCTGGGATGTCACATTAATTCTGTTTAAATCTTGGGGAGCAAGCAGGTTGATCTGAGTTAACTGTATACTGTATAATTCTGAGCTTAAGCGGTGTTATCTCCAGCAAATGTCTTTGCTGCAGTAGTCATCTGTGTGGAGCCCTGGAGCAATTCTTGGCTTTTTCACTTGTATCACTTCACTATCAAAGCTGAAATGATTAATATTCACAGAAAAAAAATAGATTTTTCTCACAGCAAATCTTTCTTTCTATTTCTATTTGGTGAGAACCAAGCCTTGTGCATACATTATATGGATCAGCTAGAACCAGTCTGAGGAGCGAGGGTGCGTATCTGTGAAAGTGATGCAAATACATCACTGTGATTATCAGAAAGGAATTGTAAACATGCCCATATTCCTAGCTCACACACCTTTTGTTTACTGAGGCCAAAATCCTGCCTGGCTTTTTTGTCCCAATTCTCCTCTTGGCTATGGTAATAAAATAAAAATCAAGAACGGTACACTTGAACAGGATGGATTTCTGGTGTGTGGAAGTGGGGCAAGTGAAAATCAAATTTGCCCCCTTCTGTCACCGTGACAGCAATGCTGCTCTACACAATACTTTCTGACAGACAACACCACTACACTGCATCTCCACCTGGAAGTGGGGGTTGGCCATACCTGTGGTGTGACCTTAGCCCTGGCGTATTCAGAACCTGTCAAGTCTTAGACTACTTATAAGGACTGTGGTTTTCAAGAGTAGATGCTGGCTGAAGTGCTCCCAAGTGCTCCCTAGCTCTGAAAGTGTTCAGGACTTCTAAAATAAGACCAGTCTAAAACAGGTTCCCAGATACCCATCTAGGAATTTAAGATGTCTGTTATTTAAAACCAGAAACAAAGGAGCCCAAACATGGTTTAGGTTCACGAGCTCTTTTTCCAAATGCTGGTTTTAAAAGACAAACTTCAGCTTCCTGCTGAAGTTAGTAGTTATCTTTGCACTGGTGAGGTGGACCTCCCAGAAGTCAGTGCTTCACAGGGGGCAAATTTGAATTTGAATTATTTGAATCTTCTATTATGAGAATGGTGAGTGGTCATACATTTAATCAGGGCACTCTTTACCCTGCAAAAAACAAAAAACAAGTAGCCTGTTTGCTTTTGTTGTCCACCCATATCCCCCTAAAGTCTATGTGTACTAGGTATCATATGTATGCATAAATACATATACATATACATGCATTTTTGCTGGATTTTATCTGATACCAGTTAATTATTAACTATTGGATGGGCAAACAGTTCTAATGCTTCTTTGAAGTACTTTGAGATGTCTTGGGAGGATAGAGTGTAGATATTTCAGATGCTGTAATTCTTCTTGATGCAAGAAGTCTGCCATGAACTGTTTCCAAAGCGTAGTGCCTAATGGGCACCGTAATGCTGTCTGGCTACATGAAGAAATGCTGCGGAAAAGGAGGCTTGCTCTGCATGAGAAAGACAGTTGGAGGATTTAACTCTAAATCTGGCCTGGGCATAGAGCAGAAACATGGCTGACCTGCTGACAAACCAAGTACAACTCTTACCTGAAGAGTAGGAAGGGGTGGGTTGGAGTCAGTCACCTCACCTGAGTCTGGTGACACAAAGAAGCCAAGGTACAGCTGCCTGTGCAAGGCTGCTGATGGAACTAAGAGCACGGTTCCTTAAGCAGGTTGTTTCAAGCCTTTGTGCTGCTGGATCCCTCTGAGCTGGTGTCCAACATGGGGAGTTTGTTTGTGCCAAATTCCTCCTACCTGGACCAGCTACACTCCGCAAAGGTAGTCTGTGCAGAATGGAGGCACCTGCAGAGGGACTGGAGCATCCAGGTTTTCCAGGGAGCTTATCGCGTATCTACATGAGCTACCTGTGTGAGGAGCTGGTACAATCACCCTTCATCCCAAAGAAAGAAGAATCCTCAGCTTTTGCAGGTATGGTTGTAAAATGGTAACTAGGAAGTTGTTGATTAGACTTGCAAGCTGGATTTCTTTCCTTTTCAGGAGGTGAAACGCCTTTGTCTCCATGTAGGAACATCAGAGGATGCCTCCTGCTATGGCTTCCCATCTAACAAGAGTTGGGGTTTGGGTGAAGACAGCCTCTGAGGCCAAAGCATTTGTGATTCAAAACTGCTGTACTGTGTGCCTCTCCAACCACACATTCACCTAGGGTTGTGATCCTAACTGATTTAACTGAGACCAGTGAAGAGAAAGAACGGCTTCTACTGATAGTAATATTTTTTTTTTGGTAGCAGCAGTATAAAAAGAACCCATCATGAATTTGAATCTCTTTGTCAGTGAGCCAGCAAATAACCCGAGCAGATAATGTGGACAAATATAAATCAATAAAAGCTGTGATCAATAAAAAGAACATTCTGTGTGGGGTGGAACATGTTTGCCACAGATCTAGAAAGACAACAGCCAAGGATACCTTCCCAGTCATCACCATGTCCGGTGAAAAAGGCAGTCTGAGCATCAGGATGTATCACTTCAAGGGGTAAAATACAAAGTGAGAAGCACTGCTTTGCACCTCATCAAGAATTTTATGATGTGTTCAGAGCCCTCTCTTTGGGGTTGCGTAGAAGCAATGTAAGTGCCTTTGGAGGAGGTACAGTGAGTGTGAGGAACCTTTAGAGGAGGTACAGCATGTGAGATTCAAATACAGGAGCATTTATTTCAAGAAGAGGCTAACATAGTTTTGTAGAAAGCAGTATCAGTCAACCTGGGTTATGTTCTGCTGAACTCCTTAAACCTGTATGTGGAGCAAGAAGGCTGCATTTTGATGCTTTATGCTGTAAAGCATGGAAACACTCTCTGCTGATAGTGGTGGGGCTGTAAACGTGAGCCCAAAGCTAGCTGGCACTTTGTAAAGGTCACCAGAACACCCGGCATTGCACTGAGCACTTCCAGGATGTTTGGAGAGGTGAGGATGGGACCTGGAGTTGTGTTGAAATTGCTGCAAATGGGTGTGTGGCCTTTCCCTGTGCTGTGTGCCTCTGGCACACCTGTGAGACAGCAAGGAGATGAGAATGCTAAGGAACTGATTCCCATCTTCACTACAGAGTTCTCCATTGCTTTTTTTTTTTTTTTTTTCCAGCATAATTGCTGTTTATTTGCTCCCTGGGGATATTTTTTTACTTTTAAAAGGTGGGGGAAAAAATTAGCTTTTACATTGGAAACTCTTTGGGTCTATAACCTTTCTTTTGGTGTTTGTTCTGCAGCATAAAATTATAATAGGTCTAATGGACTTTCTAAGGAAGTAATTACCTGCTGTAGGTCCTTAAAGCTTTTATTGATAATTAAACATGTAGCTAAAGAAAATACAGTGACAAAGTATTAATCTATTACATTTTTGTATTGATACAAAACAGTACTTAGTGACACTCTTTGACAAACTTCGTAACTATTTTTTAAACCCACAATGGTGAAGGGGGGAAATATATCGAGGGGGAAGTTGTACTGGTGTAGCCAGGGATGTTGTTAAACCATTCATCCCTCTTGATAATGGTGCTTGATCAAGAACACTTTATTTTCATTCATTATGGTGATGTTTACTCCCCCTCATTTTAACTTAACAATTAAATTTTTTAAGTCCAGGGAGTAGCAGCTGTGTTCCCAGTGTAATTCCTGCACAGAAACGAAATCAAGCAGGCTGGCATAATGACAAACTGACGTGCAGCAGTGCTTCTCCATTTTGTCAGTGGGGCTGGCTGCTGCTCTTCTCTCTTCCTTCTCGTACTCTTTTCCCCCTGATTGAGGCCTCCATGCTTTCCCACCTCTCCGTGGCTGCCTCTTCCCGTAATACAACTCATCCACCCTTAATGCATTTGCTCTTGTTGAAGTATATCCAGGAATAGCTTCCAGATGCTGTCATAGATGTCCATTTCATTATTTCTGGTGAAGGGATTTCACTTAAACATAGCTCCACCAAGAACAGCAGGAGCCTATGCCTGCTCTACATCTGCTCATCTAGTTCATCTCTACAATCTCCTTGGCCAGCAGCATAGTTTAAAAAAAGTCAATTTTTTTCCCACTCTTGACAAATTTTTGGAAATGACTGGATATGTTCCCGGACACCCAAACTTCATGGTTCTTAGCAAGGTTAGATTCTAAAAGCAATACAACTTCTCCAGTAAAATATCTCAGAGAAGTAGCTAAGCCTGTTCTTCACATCAGAGCTGTTGAGGTTCCCAATGGCTGAATGTTTACTCATCCAAGGGGGTTTGATAAGGGGTGTGAGTAGGGTAGGAGAGAACCTTCAAGACATAAAGAACAAGCATTAGTATATGTCCAGCCCAAAAAAATGAACTTAGGCATGTAACTGTTGCTCTGTTCACCTAGCCTTCACTGCATTAACTATGTCACTCTTGTCACAATTGTCGTCTATAGATCAGTGCACAAAAGGAAGTAGGACCCAAGGGAGGGAGGGTGGAGAAATATGCCAGCTTGGTCTTGTAGATCAAGCACCAGGGAAAATGCAAAAAGGTCTGTCAGGTGAGTGAAAGTCACCTTGGGTCTTGAGGTGAAGAGAAAGGGCAGTGAGCTGAGCATGGAGAACTGTGTGTCATGACCAGGAGATCCTCTTTGTATTGAAGTCCAGTCACAAAGCACAAAGGGTAAAGTACCCAGGTGCAGTGAAAGCCAGGACTGGACAAGATACAGAGAAGGTCTGAGGCTGCAAGAGCAAATGCAGGAATAGTCCAGCATGTGAGGACAGAGGGCTGGGGATGGTGTGCAGGGGGAAGGGGCCCTTTGCTGTGGGGCATGGGGTGGTAGAAGAGGGAGTGGCTGGTGAATGGTCCCACACAAAGAGCTGGTGGGGGTAGATCGATCCTGGAAGGCCAAAGGGCCTGAAAGCAGTTTGAGCACAGGCTGGGACTGTCAGCTCAGAGAAGGCATAGTTTCTTTGAGTCAGACCTGCTGCCTGCAAGAAAGGGTGGTCTGTCACAGACCAGCTACTCTGGTTTCACTTAAGATCTTATAAATCTTTTGGGCTTGACTTTAACGAGCAGGAGGAGGATGTTTCAGCAATGGCTTCTGTAAGTAGGAAGGAGTTCTGTTCTCTCTGTTTTATGCAGCTGGTCTCAGCACAGAGAGGGGATGATCACCAAGTGCTTTGTGTGCAGTTGCACATTGGGTACTTGCAGCAGTCTTCCAGTGTGGGGGACCTGACTGCCTTACCATAAAACTGCTATTGTCCTGTAGCCCAGAAATGGTGGTACCCAGTCTGAGTGGGTGCTTGGCTGTTTCTTGGTGGTGGCTGTCTTCTCAATGCAGCCTCAAGTATCATGGGGAATTTCTGGGGGATTCTGTTATCAGCCTCCTGCAGACCTGGCTGCACTCTGCTTCTCAGTGGTACTTTATGGCTTTATTTATCAGTGGAAAACCACTGAAGAGTTTGCCATTGGTAGGGGAGGGCCCTGAACTGTAGCAATGGTCCTAATATCACCCAATTCCTTTTTTTCTTCTCATTTTGTGCTTCCATGCTACGTTGGTTTGGCATCTCTGTCTCCAAAGGCCAATACAGGTTCAATGCAGGTTAACACCTCTTGACGTAGATGCCCCAGGATTTACCTGAGGATTCCTCATTTTTAACAGATGATTTGTCATTGTCTGTGATGAATGGATGTTTTCCTATCCTTCTGCACTCCTAGGGTTTTCGCATTTCCCGTAGGCTTGTTTACTTTTAATAGATAATTGTACCTCTAGATATTCAAGGGTCTCTGATTCTGGTTTTGAGCATGGTGAAACTTGTAGCCTCAATGGGATTGTGTGGTCTGGGGTCCCTTACAGCTATGTTGTGTGTAACTTTGTAGTAGTTTTGAATTGTTCCATTTTAGTTTACACTCATTCTTCCCTTGTACTATGAGGAAAGGTGATTGGAAGTTCCCATTTTTTTCCTTCTACACCATTAATTTTTGTATACAGACACACAGAGGTATATAAAAATGTAAACATAGATTTATTGTGTCTGCCCTTAGTTGAGTCATTTCTGTGGCAGTCATATTCTTTCCAGTCTCCTCTCATAAGCAGCTTCTTTACTGTAGTTATTGCCAGTCTGTGTTTGGTTCGGGTGTCTCGAGAAGGGTGTCTGGGATGGGACACAGGTTTGGCACTGGATACATGGTTTATTTCCCTCCAGGATTGGCTAGAACCACTGTTTGGATCTGGAGGATTTACAGTCTCTGGCAGGGAATGAATGTATCTGTTACATCTTCCCTGAAGTGACATTTCCAGATCCGCTGATGTTTTTGGCGAGTAGGGAAGGACCCAGAAGACCCACCAGATCTGTGGTGCCTGCTGCATGCTCCTGGTGAGGGTCTGGTGGTGTCCAGGAACAGCGGGGAATTCGTGCTCCCCGTCAGTCGAAAGCTGTGCCTGACTGTGGAAAGCAAAACACGGGAAGATGTCACTGCGTCTTTCGGTGCTACATGTTCCTCACAGGCTGGGGACCGCTGGAGGCAGTTCAGTGTAGGTGGGGTTGAACTGTCCTTTTAAAATCAGCCTTCGGTGCGCGTCGCTCTCCTCATAGGCTGTGGCATCCTCTGCTGAAAACCCCTGAGGCTCTGCTGAGCTTGATGGACAATTCCTTTTCTTTCTTCCCCTTTGTGCTCTCTCACAAAGAGAAACTGCTTCTCTTCCAGGGAGAGGGAGGGAGAGGGAGGGAGAGAGAGGGAGGAAGGGAGGGAGGGGGGAAGGGAGGGAGGGAGAGAGAGGAGGATTTTTTCCTTGGCCTGGGATGTCTGCACCTCCACACTTCCATCCCTGTCCTACCGCCAGGCTGGATTGCTGTTGGTATGGCAACGCATCCCTGCACTAACCAAACCGTGAAAGGTGAGGGAAAATAATTATTCATCTCCATTTAACTAATGGAAAACAGAATCCCAGAGGTTAAGACTTTTTAAAGGCATTTAGATATGGATGTGGCCTGATAGTGTTTTGTTTAAGGTATTCACAATACCTGTATCCCCCAGGAACCAAGGTACAACCAGCATTGATCTGAATCTTTAGGTGGCTTTCACAAATGTATCTCACAAAAAAAAAAAAAAAAAAAAAAAAAAAGGAAAAAAGACCTGGGTTTTTAAGAACCATTTCACATTGTTTGTGCTTTGTGGTCATTACAGTGACTGTCCCAGGTGAGCTGATGAAGGTCACATTGCAGGGGTGGGACTGAGCCACATCCCTGGCATTTGAGTTTGAGTATCTTTTGATGCCTTCCTCTTTGATACTTGTTTTATAAATAAAATAAAATCCAGTTTGTCAGCCCAAGCATTTCTTTATGCTTGAGTGGACAGTTTGGGTGCTTCAAAAGATCAGTAGCAAATAGGAAACGAAAATTGCCTAATTTGCAATGCCATCTGAGAAATGTAGGAACCAATGGAGAACATAGTGCCTGTTCTGAATTTTTGTCTCCATGCCCAATGGTTTAGGTGTGTTTGTATACTTTGAAAAAGAATTTCATATACACGAGCCTGTTGCCTTGACCTGAACTTAAGCAGAGGCGCATCTTGAGGCATTGTCACATCTTGGGAATGTGGCCTAGCTTTGCATCATTTATAGAGTATGCATTATTCTGGGCTAATGTGAAAGTAAGCCTTTGATCTCATTCCATTGCACCAAGCGAAATAGATGTAACTGTTGAATTCCTTCCTCTTTTATCATTCCTCAGTCAATAATACTACAGCTTATCATTCCTCCATCCCCCTCCTCCTTTGTGCAGCTTCTGGAGCAGTGTTGCTTTCCTTCTGGTTTTCAATCCTGCTGCATTCCCCATGCTTTCAAGACAGGTTTTGTACAGGAAAAAGGAAAATACATTTCATAATGCAAACATGCCCTGCTCAGCACTTTCAGTTATCTTATTTATACGCTGCAGTACAGCTTTCTATGACCCAGTGATTATCATTTCCCAGAGCTATCATCATTTTAAAGCTACCTCTGAATTGTGTTCCAGCAGATGGTACAACCCTATGAGTACTGTGCGAGAGCCTGAAAGGGAGGGGATGGGGCAAGCTGCACATACACACAAACCAGGCTGTTGCCCAAACAGCCCAGAAACCTCTAACTTGCATTGTTTCTCACAGTGTTCAGTTTCAGCATGTATTGTTGAGTACTGTCAGGCTGTTAACCACCTGGGAAATCAAGGTGGTTGTTTTTCTTGTTTTTGGTCCTGTCTACCCAACTGATTTAAAAATTTATTTATTTTTTCTGCATAACAACTGAGCTGATTAATTCCGAGATAGAATACCAAATAAGTAAGAGTCATTCATTATATGCAGTATTCTAATAGATTTCAGTGTGATCTAAACTTGGATTGAATACTAACCCATTGATTGCTATTCAGTTGTTTAAGCAGCTGTGCTACTAAGCTGAGCAATTGCACTGTGTCATCTTTCCCTTTCCTCCTTCGATTTCTACCTCCCTTTCTCCACTCTTGAAATGGCTAACCCCTTGTCTATACATTTTCCTTCAGTGGATTGTGTCCTTTGTGACTGCCTACCAAGTATACAATGGAAATGGTAGACGGCCAGCTAGAGTCATGAAAGATACGTTATCCTCATGTAATCGTGTGAAATTCCCATGGGTATTTCACCAAGCAGAGGAGGTTGTTATCATTCTTGTTGAGATGATAATAAAGAGGCATGATTTACTGCTTCAGTTGTTTCAAAGGTGTCATTTGAACCTAGGGGAGTGCAGACTGTTAAACAGACCTGGACAAAGCCTAACAAAATAGTCCACGCACATCTGTATCTGTAGTCAGGGGCATTTAAAAAAAAAAACAAACCAGAAAAAGGTTGATTATTTACAAAATCATGCACTTTTCTTTGACTCTAAGTGAAGATGTGTGTGCTTACCCACTATGTAAATTAGGCTCTTTTGAGTCTTGATTCCGTAATGTACCTAAGCATGTGTACATGTATTACTAATTTAATGTCTATATGCATTCATATACATGTTAATATATGCACTTAAGCAGTTTCACAGGTATCTATGTGCTTTTTCTTCATTAGTGAACATGTCATGTTTGCTTTCAAAGTTTATGTCCTCAAAGTGTCTGATGGAATATGTGGCTATTTAGGTACCTAAGCCCAGGTTAGATAACTATCCTTAGGCTACCAGGTTTACACCTTCTGGCTTTTACCACTAGTGATAATCTATTCTGACCCTGATTTCTTGCAAAATGTTGGGTAAAACCCTGCATCATTCACTTGTTGCTGCTTATGTCTGCAGCCTTTTAACATTTCTACAGGTCCACCTCCTTCCATATACCTTGTCAAACTAGATCTGATGTAATAATATGTGAGGAATCCTCATTAAAAAAAAAAAAAAAGGCTTAGTAGTAACGGGCCTTTTATTGCACTTTGCAGCTTAGATTGTATTGAGGTTGTTATGAATTCTGCTGACACTTCTGCAAAGAGTTGAAGCAGGGCTGTATTGTGGTGGTGGAAAAAAAATTTCAGATCTCTTTCATATCCACTACTTGGATGCCAAAAATGGTTAGTGCCAATGGCCATTCTTGCTTTAACATGTTACGGAGAGGAAATAGCTGCAGGGAGAATTAGAGGAGAGGGAAAAATAGGCAGCTGGCTTATGGGTTAACTGTGAGATTCCTGCTAGCAGAGAATTTCTTTCTTCTTTCTGTATTGAAGCCCATGGATGATAAAGCTGAAGTTCTACATCATAAATTCCCATTTGGACATTCAGTTTTGAGAACCTACATCCAGCATCCTTATCATTTTGAAGTTAAAGTCACAATCAGTAATGAAATCTGCTTGCTTTTCACACACTGAAATTAGCTTTGATTCTTTGCCTGAAACATATGTTTAAAAGGCAACATGCACATACTGTGCAGTGACCCTATCAAAGCAATAAATACCATTGAAGTCATTTTCCGAAGCTGCCTACAGCATTAGTTTATTTTTAATATGGTCCCTCTGAAGGAGTGGTGTAAGAAGTACCTATGGGAGCTATTTCAATTGTCTGTCTAGGGTGAAGTCCCTACCTTGCCCTGCTGAAGAAGAAAGTAAGAGGGGATACTAATTTCCCTTTGTTGTTGTGAAAGATAATGTTTAATTCATTGGATTTAGTTCCTTTCTAAGGAAATGGTATTCTGTTTGGATGAGAAAACTGCTTCTTTGATACTTACCATGATTTGAAGCAAGGGATGAGGGAGAAGTCTATGGCTGTAACTGAGAATGGGGTTTAGTCTATGACAGTTTTCCTGATTCTTTTTGATAGCTGTTTTAGTCTTCTTATTTTGTGGTATTTGTCCTGCAGTGCTACCTGGAGATTTCTCCTGAGCCGGTAGGTTCTCTTTGCAGAACAAGGAGGATAGGGACATGCACACCATGACCAAAGCAAGCCCACTCTTCTTGGAGAAGAGTGCACTCCCTAAGGAAGGTGAGGAGCCACAGAGATCAGGGGATTATGCCAGAGGCACAGAGGAGTTTGGTGGCAGAGCTGATGAGAGGGTAAGACCATGGGTTGGTTTCACATTCTGGTACCACCTTTCTTCTCACTTTAGTGCTTTAAAATTGCTAACCCTTCCCTACGTTTTGTCGTGCCAGAGCCGCTGCAGGCTCAAACAAAGCATGCACCTAAGTGCATGAATTTTCTCTCCCTTGAATTTCAAGTGACATGAGCACAGTTTAGATTTTACAAATCTGAAAGATCAGTCTGCTGGCAAAGGGAACACATTTTTTGTCACTCATGGTCACAATTAGAATGACAACACGGCCAGACCTCTCCATCACTGCTCTTTAACACTGTCAGCACCAGCTTTACCAGAATTATCCTGTCTGAAGCATGAATGGACCTATTCATTTCTCACTTTGCTTGACCTAGGGCTCTAGGAACTGTTTAATAGCATATAAGCTGCTTTCTCCTGTAAAGAAATTATTATGTTGAAAACTGGACTAAAAAAAAATGTGCTCTCTTAGCCACGAAAGGTTAATTTTATGTTTGGACATATTTGTAGAGTAGCTGTGTTATGCACTGTGCTTCCAAATATCGCTTCATGCCACATAATGAGTTTGAAGTCTGTCTTCTTCCAGGGTTTGCATTTGTGCAAGAAAGAGAGAGAAGCATGCAGGAGAAGTATATAGTTTTAGGAATACACTTTGATTCAATTTCTTGCATTTTATTATGGCGAACACAGAAAATACTCAGATCTCATGCTGAAGACACGTTTTCAGAACACGGTGGTTTTATTTTAAATGAGTCCCCAGAGGAGATGATCTCAGGCAGGGAAATGCACAGAGTCTTTCCAAAGAGATAAGAATAATCATTGCATTTCTACTGCGCATTTCTGTAACACTGTAAATACTATATAAATCACAAGACAGAGATGATATTCAGTTGTTGACAGTGGAAGTCTGGTCACCGGTGTGGTGAAACAGCAGTTTGACACAGGAATTTGGTTGCAAGTTAACCAAAAGCCATCTCATTTTCTTACCTATAAATGAAGCAGATGCTCATGGGTATCAGGAGTCTTGTAAGCGTAAGTGAATCTTGCCTTGTAAGTGATTTTTAGGAAACTGTAAAAGGCAGATAAAATCCATCTGAAGTATAAATTTGAGACTAGGCTGTGAGCTCCCGTTCATGTAGCAGACCCTTACCCAGCTGAAACTGATATAACCATTTTGAGACAGGTGAAATCATGCGTATCTCTGGGAAAAACATTTAGATGCTTTGCAGTAACTGGGTCCAGCTGACCTGTTAGACTCAGCACACAATTATGGTTAGACACTGAGCACCCTGCTTACCAGTAGCTTTCCTTGCAATGTTGAGGGCATCAGCCGTGCAGAAGAACCCTGCTAGCCTGCAGAGGAAGGTCATAATTAGCTTGTCCTCAATGTACAGATTCCTTTCTTTCATTAATTCCTCTGTTAAGCAGCTATGTTGTTCCATGGAAAGACATGCTTATCTAGAAAAGGTAGGTTTTGATCTCTCATTGTCTCTTTGCCTAAGCCACCCTGGTCCTGAGGTTCACATGAGTGTTTGTGGAAGTTTTCAGAAATCAACAGAAGTACCTGAGTCATTAATCATCCATGAAGAGCTGGAAGAAGTTCTGGGCATCACTAGGTAACCAGTAATCACAACAGAGCTGAGCACTTCTTTGGAAGAGTTTTTTTAGCCATTGTGTGGGAATTGTGCAATGATGAGCCAGTGCCTCACACCCAGCAGTTGGTTCTCCTCTCACCCAGCTGCTGGTCCTGCAGTGGTGCAGTGCTCATTGTGTTTGATGCACCAACAGACACAAAGAACCTGAAACCAGACTGATTGCTGAAAGAATCTCCTCTTGCTGGGGACAGGAAGGCTTTTTTTTTTGTACAGTTAACGAAACCAGAAATTAGAAAATAGCTTGTTTTAGGAATCACTGGATATTTCCTCTGAAAGGTTAACTTTTGTCAATAGTTCACCATTTTTGAAAATGTGTTTTGGACCGTGCTGATGTAGGAAGTGTCCATTCTTCAGGGAATTATCTGTAATTTTTTTCAAGTAAAAATAATGTAAACCTAAGTTAATATTCTATCTTGCAAAGGAAGAGATTTTTAAAAATGAGATTAAAGAATTCAAAGTTATATAAATGTGATATCAAATATTTTAAAAACAGTTAAATTTTATGAAAAATATAGAAGAAAATGCAGTTAATCACAAAACAATCAAAATAAAAAATATCTTCTTTTTTGTTAAAGGCAAACTTCTCCTCATGGATAATTCTCAATTCCCAGGTGGATTGAGTAGATTATATGAGTCTTTGTTTTGTTTGTTTGCGTTGTTGCAACTGGATTTATAGGAAGGTCTTTCAGAGGTGGACTTTCTTTGTTTTTATGATGGGCTGGAGGGCTTAATACTCTGTTGCAAATTATCTTGAATGCACTATTTATGAAGCTGTTTGATTTATCATTAAGTAGAGTAGTTGTTACCAAGTCAGTGTTGGTGTTTTCTTTCTTTCTGCACAATTTACTTTATAGCATCCTTAATCAGAAATCTGCTGCTTACTCCAGGACAAATCCCTTACTGAAAGAGTGTAGTGTCTCAAAGCCAAGTCCCCCAGGAATTTCAAAAGCCTAGGAAGTTATCAGCTCATTCCCAGACTTGACCAACTGCTCATTCCCTTCCCACTCCTCCTTTCACCATCCCACCACAGTACACAAAAGCCTTTGGAGAACCTTTGTGCTGTCATTGAGGTATGTACAATTTGAAAAATCTCTTGTCAACAGCCACCATTTGATGATGGTTCCTGCTGAAGCCCCATAAGGTAGACCCATGGTTTCTCTCCTAGCTTCTCAAAGTGAGCTGCAGTTCCAAGTTGCCCCTCACTTAGTTGCTTATGGAGTGCAGTCACTCTTTAGAGGTAAACCTATGCCATAAGCAGATGCAAGGAATCATATCCCAACAGAATGAGGGGGGAAAAAAAAAAGTATCATAGAAAAAGGAAAGGGGGAAAGTCCAAAGAAATCATGCCTAGACTGTCTGGTTTCTCCTTTGTTGGGATTAAGAGAGTGCTATCTTTTGGAAGACACTCAATGAAGACTGGGCATTTAGCAGCATAAATAAAATCAGGTTCCTATTCCTGTGGATCCATTTTTGTTTAGAAAAGGAGTGTTGCAGATTTTTCTCACACATTCATGGCATGCATCTAAATGCTGATCTTTTGGGAAGAAAAAAAAGTGAAAAGAAGAAGAAATGAAAAAATGAATTTCTTGTCAATTTGACCCACCACAGGTTTTTTTTTTTTTCATTATTGATATATCTGTAATGTTCATCTGCCTTTTCTTCAGCATGTATATTTATATATGTGCATTTTTTTTCCACAAACCTGCAGTGCAGTGCAAAGCTAGATTTAAATATTTTCAGACTGACTGTACCTATCATTTGCATTCCACTGACTCATTCAGAGCAAAGACATCTGAGCAGAAATACAGCAGATAAAAGAGAAACCATTAATCCAGGGAAGATTACTGGCACAGAATCTTTATCCTGTATCCTCCCTGAAATGAGACAAAGATCTTACTATGTACATCCCTCTGGCTTAGCTTCAGAAAGTAAGCAATACAGTAGTGTAGACATGGTACTGTTTAAAGGCACATTACATTGGACTGAAACCTCAGCTTTCTGACAGAGTTTATTACCGCTGAGGTGTTTTGCTTTGGTTGCTTTCTCAGAAAACTCTTCAGCACCCCAAACCTGCTTTTTGGCTCATGTAGTGGGTAAGGCAACACATTCCTTATCTACTCTTGAAAAGACAGCATATGTCTCCTGGAGAATGGAGACTGTTCTGTAGCACATTGGTTATACACATATTTTACAGCGTTCTCGCTCATGCTGACACCTCATCTTGATGTGAGCTGTAAATGCCAGTTAGCTTTTAATGAGTCTAATAAGGCTAAAGCTTTCCAGATACTGGTACTTCACTTCTGGAAGGTGGGGGTGGGGTGGGCTGAGGATGTTGAGGAGGCTTGCCCTTTTCAGGAGACACTCATTCTAGGTGACTTGGCATATTAGATTTCAGAGTGCGGCAGGCTTTTATCTCCCCTCACTGTGAATGTGGCAGGCTGCAGTTGCTTTTCCATTCACTGGTTGTTTGTCTCTCTCCCTCTGTCTCAGTGATATTGATCCTCAGTTAAAAGAGCTGAGATGGATAGAGCTCGGGAAGCATCCTTTTATTCTCTGGCAATAGGTGGAAAACCCACTTGCCATGCAATTACCATGCTGTCTTGGCTGCTCTTGGTCATCACACAACTCCTGCAGGAGCCTTTCCATGCCATAATAATAACAACAAAATCTCCTGTAACCAGTTAAGGGTTCCACCTGAAGGAGCCCAGAGGGTTAGGTGGCTTTCTGGAGGTAGTTGCATGTGCTTGTGACCTTATCTTACTATATTTTGTGTTCAGCTATGAAATTAAATTGCAGGAAATGATTCAGTTTCAAATCATTCTATTTAGACTGGCAAAAGCCAAAAACTCTCCTGTGAGCTACAACAATGTGGACTGTTATTCTGATGGGAAATGTAAATACTTAAGCATGTCTGATGGATTGGACCAGGAGTGCAAACTGTTCTGAAGCTTGGGTTCTCAGCTTTTATTCCACAGTTTTGTTCCTCCCAATCCTCTTTTTCAGGTGAAAAGTGTTTTCCTTTTTTTTGTCTCTGTGTAGGATGAATGTGTATTAAGACCTCTGGAAAATAGCTAAGCACAACAGGAACCAAGAACTGGAGGAAGCTTGTTTCTAAACAATCCAGCATCCTCTTCCAGTTAAGAGCAGAAAGTACATGGAAAAAAAAAACCCTTGCTGTTATGGAAAGTTAGGCTTACCAAGAGTAAACCATGATCTCTTTGTTGATTTAAACTGACAAAAAGTGAGGTCAGAAACAAATCTTGTTTCTTCCATAATCCCGAGCCTGAGATCTACAGTGGCTTTTTTTTCCCTCCCCCAATAATGTTCATGTTATCTGTTAAAGTTGACTTGATTTCAGGTGTCAACCCAGAGCAATAATCTTTCTCAGTACAAACCTCTTATTTATGGAGTATTCTTTGCCTGTTTTAAACTGTGCTTTCTTCTCCTGTACATATCAATTATCTTTCCTGCTCCTTTTTAGACTCTGTCACTTTGCCAAATATTGAAATGGGAAGGTTTATTTATTGCAAAGGATATATTAAAAAAAAAAAAAGAAAAAGAAAAGGATATGTCTTTCAGTTTGCTCTCTTGCTCTTTATTGTTCCTTAGATTTGAAAGGCAAAAAATGCAGTTCTTGTAATCATGTGAGTTCTTCATGCTTCCTGCTGGAAGTGGCCCTTTTCTGCCTCTCCTCTGGGCATTGCCTTGAGGGCCTGTGCCTTGTGTGCTCCCTTTGAACCACAGCTGTTTGTTTTGCACTGTGCCACATTTGCTTAGAATTTGACCAAATGACATTATGGATGAACTATGGGAAGAACAGCTTGCAAGGGAACTTCAAGTAATCTTAGATCAGCTAGTTGTCAGCTGCATTGTGTTACTATGCAGCATGCTCATTCCTCTTTTGATGTCTTTGCAGATGTTTTAAGCTTCGCATAAAGAAAAGGGAAGTATTTATACAGACACATTACCTCACCTGAGATGCAGTCATTGTGCTGTATGGTCTACATACAGTAAAAAATGCTTCTGTGCTCCTCCTAAGAACTTAGCATCTAAATGATCAAGACAAATAAAGCTTTGGAAGTGAAAGAGAGGTCCAAGGTCACCTCTGCAGGAAAGCGAGGGAGCACATCTCCTGTTCTGCAGTCAGGTGACAGTCTGTCCTGTCTCTCTTACAGCAGTTTTGATAAGATGACATTTCACCAATCTGAGAAACAGACACTTCCCATTTCCATGCTTGCAGGAAGGGTGTCTTCAAGTAAGGAAGCTTGATTACAAAATCTGCTGAATATGTGAGGCAAAGAATGAAATATTACTCTTAGCACAGTCCTGATTTTGTTCTCTTCCATTATCTAAAGAAAATATCATTGTTCCAGTCATTGCAAACAGTGCAATAGAAGATGTGTGGAATGGGATCAGGACTTTTGTGTGTTTGTGTGTGTGTGTGAAATGTCTGATCTCTAGAAATCATCACATGCATAAAGATAAACCCATGGGCAGGTAGGTCTTTGCACCTACAGGACTGGGGATGTTCATTACCTGGAACAGAAAAGAACATTTTCGAAGTCCTGCAGAAACCATTCTCTGGACTTCCTATTACCTCGCAAGACATCCCAGAACAGTTTTGCAAGGCCTTGTCACCCTCTCAGCTGCACTCATGAGAACAGATAAGACTGAGGAAAGAGCTGCAGCTTGGCAGCCTGCATAGAAAGAGGAGCAAAGATCCCTCCTGCCTCATGGTATAGAAATCACATCAATGCCAGGAGCTGCACTTGAGAATAAATGGAAGAATAACAGGTCCCTGCATGTTGCCATGGAACTCTTCTGTCTGGGCTTCAGGCATGCTGTAAAATATGGTCCTTCTCTTTGTCCCTGTTTTAGGCAGTTCTAGTTAGTCTTGACAGTATTATTGTGCTCAACAATCAGTATTATCCCCATAAAACAACTAGATTAGTGACAGCAGAGCCATCTCTGGGACTTGCATCCTCTGGCTCCATGCATGCACACTGTTTTCCACACCACCATGCTCTGCTTCTTTGCCCCCTGCCCATCCTCCCAAGCACTCTTCCATCACCACAGAGTTTAACACACAGAGAAAACGTCCTTTAAAAAAGAATAAAACCTTTTTTTGCCTTAGAGATGGCCCAGATTATTTTTTTTTATAATTTGTTGATTTGCCAATTACACTTTCCCAGGTTCCCCTTTCATGGTGTCTGCAACTTGACATCATGAACCTTATTAAATCAACTGCTTCCTGAACATTAGGTGGTAGAGTGGAGGAAGAACCAAACATGTTTTCAAGGAAAGCTAGTACTGATAAGGTGTTGGCTGCTGGCTGTCCTGTCATTGTTAGAGTGCACATTTTCTCCCTCGAGTATAGAGCACCTTCTGATGGAGCACTTCTTATATTGAAAAATGACAAGCATTAAGAACCCCATGCCACTTCATTGCTAAAATATTTACTAAAGCATGCTTGCTTCTTCTCTCTGAAAGTGCAGTGTATTTATAGGAGCATCCTGTAATGGAGCATCATGCTCTGAGCAGTATTTTTGAAGAATAAGGCAGTACAATGTGTGAAGGGCTGGGGCAGGGCTCTTCTGTTGTCCCCTCCTGTTAGCAGGTGTTGGAAGCCTGCAGGGAGCTGCTGAAGTTGATTGACTGGAGCAGATTTGCTGTGGTATGCAAAGTGTGCTAAGTCCCTGCAGGGGATGGAAAAGGCTCACTGGGCTGAGGAATTTCGGGTCTGGGGTCTCTGTGGGAAATTGCCAGGAAGGACCAAGTTTGGGTGAAAGGGGACATTTGGGTATTTTTTTTTTTGTTTTGATTAAAATGCCAAATCTGAGTAACCCATCAACATGTAAGTACTAGAGGTCAGGTCCTCAAATGATGTGCCGTGGCAGACTCATAATACGCTCTCTGTAGCAACTGGGAATCTGAGGCTGCTTGCTAGATGAAGATTCCTTCCCCACTTTGTGACTGTGAGTGTTAGAAATAAGGTCCCTTAGCTCCAGTCTGAAAAACAAGAATAATGGAAGATGGAGGTCACAGAAATGACAAGAGCAAGTCTTATAATCCAGTGTTGTCAGCATAAATGCAGCAATTGATTGAAAAGTGTCTGCTAACCAGCCAACAAAGAGCCCAATTAGAACCAAAATAACAAGAGGGTCTATTTCTGAGTTTTGTGATACCAGCTTGCACCACCCAACTCATTCTAAGTCCTGGTGTATTTTTCTGCCTGTTTTGGAGTCAACCGTGGACCAAGAGCAATCTTGGACTGAAAGAAACCGTGTACCCAATGCAGGATTCCTCAGCACTGCAGGACTTTTAAAATGTACCATCACAAACACATCCTAAAATTAATAGAAGCCTAGAATAGCTCAAGTTGGAAGAAGCCCATAAGGATCATTGAGTCCAACTCCCTGCTCCTTGCAGGACTACCTAAAACTAAGACATATGACTAAGACTGTCATCCAGATGTTCCTTGAGCTCTGACAGGCTTGTTGTCATGGGGACCACTCTCTCAAGGAAGAACTTTTTCCTAATGTCCAAAATGGAAAGACTGATCTATGTTGGGGATAAATAAGGACCTCCATGGAGTATGACTGAGGACTGGTTGAGCTTTACTGGAGACCATGAAGTCTGTTGGTGCACTAGGTGTCCTGCATCAGAAATACATGATAGAGTTGGCCCAAGCACAGAGTGTATCAGTGCTCAAGCTGAACAATGTTTAAGAAAAGCATGAGTAAGACTGGATGCATAAGAAAATGTTAAGGCCTCCTAGATGTGTGGGGACTCTGGGACAGGTTGCTAATGTTGAAGATGGAGTATTTAAGCTCTGACTGGGGAAATTAAAACCTTTTAGGCTGTCAGAGATGTTGTCATGATCTCCAAAGAATGTCATGTGGGAGAAGCATGGCAGACATTATTAGACTTGATGATCTGGTGGACTTCTAGCACTTAGCAACTTGGACTGCAAAGCAGGATGAGAAGGTACAGGTCATTGCTAAGTGAGGAAAGCAAGTACACCATTTGGGAAATGTAGGTAGGAGATGTTGGCAGACAGGGGCAAGAGTAACTTATCAACACACTGGTTCTGAATAGGAGGGAGCAGTGTCTTGAGAAGAGAGGTCTCTGCAGATAGACCATGTTCTCTGTGTGTGCCAAGATTAGCTGAGGAACAGCTAACAGACTCCAGGAATGGGTAAATTCAATGTGTGAAGGCCCTTGGCTTGGAGTACCACTGGTCACACTGTACAGCAGTAGTTTCATTTTTCAAATGGATGTAATGGGAGTCAAAACTTGAAACAAACTGTATAAAGAGGGACACTCCAATCTCTTAATAAATATTAGTGCAGCGCATTGTTGAATAGCCAGTTCCTTGAAGAGTGCTTTATCAAGTAAGAAAGTATAAAACAGGTTCTTGATTTCTTTTGTCATGGCTGAGGCTGGGATGATTGCTACAAGAATCACAGTGTTAACCCTAGATACATTCCAAGTTGAGTAAACAATAATTTTTGATGAACTATGTGTATCAGGTTTATATTTACAGGATGCTTGCCTGCGTAGTGCTGAGTGCAACATAAAAAAATGGTGTGCCCATAGCACTGGCAATCTCAGCTGGCTTTGTGGGGAAATACAGGCACATAGTGCCCCAGATAATGGGATGATGAACAGAACTACCTCTTCAAGTTCTGCTATTATCCCCTCACTCCTACCTGGAGCTGCTTTTTCTCTGTTAAAAGGTAAAACTATGCACCGCTTTTCCTGGTGTGAATGGCTGCTGTATTTTAAGAAAAGATCTGAAATCTTCTACTGATTCAGTTGAATGTGACATTCTTTTGAAAATCAGTCCAAGTTCACCCCAAAGGTGGCTGCCTCTCATAGTCAGGTGAAGGAGTAAGTGTGCTATTTAGTTTGCACAAGGGTGGCAGAAAGTAGACATGGATTTGAGCACTGCTTACTCATGCTAAGTAGCCCTGCACCTTACAACTTCAGAAGCCCTATTGAACTTTGAGGAACTGCTTGTAAATCAAGTCATCGCTTACTGTGAGCAGAGGCAACTGCCTGTGTCTCACATATTGTTGAGTGTTTTGGTGCCGAAGGCTCAGCGTAAATGCAAACAACCATCACTATTATGCTGTTGTTGTTGCAGACATCTTTTCTTGGCAGCAGAGGTTATTTCTAACTAGTTAACATGTTTGGAGGTCCCTGAAGGTGTAATGCACTACTGTTGTAAGTGAACTCTACATATCCATTTGAAACTAACCAACCCAACTTAAGAATTAAATTTCTCATCCAGAAATCCTTACTACAATGGAATAGACTTGTGGTAAAAGTAGCTCAGGTTTCAGAAAAGGTCACATAAAATGTTCTTCAATGCTGCATGATAGGTAGACAATACCATCCTACAATACCTCGTTCTTGAGTGGGTACTTTAGGAGCTTACATTGCCTGACTTACTCTACATCATGAAAAAAAAAAAAAGAGATCCAGTCATTTTATTCTGGAAAGCATTTTTCCTGTCTCTTTGGCTGTCATATGCATTTAACTGTAGTGCCCTCAAGGACAATGTGGTGGATCAGCATGCTAAGGGCTACGGTCTACAGCCTATAGTTTTTCATTTCACATTGCTTAAGAATGGTCCTCTTTGTTTCCATTTTGAGCCACGGCTGAATTCTTACATGTTGTCTGATCTTCAGGCTCAAATACCCAAGAGAATAGGCAGCTGTGAATCAACCCTCTGTGTGCTTTCTAGCAGGTAGCCTAGCAAAGAAGGAAGTATGTGTCTTCTTATTTCTTTAAATTGGTAGGGATTTGAAGGAAAATACTTTAATAAATGTCTCATGAATGATTATTTTCTTCCTGCTGACGATTCTGAATTGTGTACAGAAATATAAGAACCTTTTAACAGAGCCCTTTGGGTTTGAACCCAGTCCTTTGGATTTATAATTAAAGCTCGTTGTCTTTATGTTATCCTACACCTTATGAGAAGGATCATCTTTCTAATTACACAGTACCAGGAGGTCTGTCACATGCTTTCATTTAGTATTAAGGTACACAGTTGCTCTATTTTTTATTCTCCTTCCATAGATTCTATATTATATTTTGGAAATTTGATGTTTTTAATTTTTTTTTTTTAGGCCAGATGTTTTGTCCTGCTATGTTAAGTTATCTTGACATACTGCCACGAAATGGAAACAAATGCTAGTTTTACCATAGCTCCATATCTTTATTTAAAGGTATGTCTTAGCATCTTAATTCTCCATACACATGCTATCTTCCTCTCTCTCCCCCCTCTCCCCCATTACACTTTTCTTCTCCTCCCTAAAGAAGAAGGCATATTAAAATTTCCTTGCTGTTCTGCCTGAGTGGTTAATGAGGTTCTAGATAGCATAATGAATATGCAGTGCTATTGACTCTGTGTTTGTGAGTGTGTGCGCGCGCGGGTGTGCGTGTGCGTTTGTGTGTGCATGTCTTTAATCACAGCTGGAATGCAAAATCAGGCTCCACCTTTCAACTCTATCTCCATCATGCTGAGAGAGTGAGAGAGAGAGAGACTGAGACTGCTAGACAGCTCGAAAGAGATTGCAGCTCAGATGTCCTGGAAAACAGCAAATCCCTCAGACCTGGCAGATTCCGTTACCATGAGAACTGCAGATATTTCCATTGTGATGGCTTGCTCTAGCAGCCATCTGTTACACCCATTTGATTAGGAAGTACAGTTCAGCTTGTATGGGATTTTCGCTGCACCTTATCCCATGGCAGTGTACAGAAACTCTCTCTCTTTTTATATGCTAAACTCAATGTTTTTAAAGTGTTGTAATTTACTGGGGCTGAAGGCATTTAATGAAATGTTAGGAGGAGGTCACTGAGGGACAGTATCTCTGAGAAGAAAGAAGCACATGAGATATACGAATGTGGTTAGTGTCCATAAATGATATCAACCCAGAAATTAACAGTATTTAGCAATTCCTCACCCTTGTCAGGGATACACAGATCACGTGAAGCCATAATAAAATTAATAATTGCCTGCTGTTAGTTAATCCCTCTCCATATATATTTATTGTGTGCATGCAATAAATGCATGCAACAAATATATTGCAGGTCCTCTGGAAAAAAGGGGAAGGTGATGACTTCCCCCACATGCCCAAAGTGGTGCAGTGACTGCACTGTGTAGCGATTAGATTAGCTCTAAAAATTTAATGGTGCTATTTGACTTTTCCTAGACACAGAACAACCTTAAACTTTCTTGAAGGTTTTCTATAATTTACCGATTAAAACAATTGTTTGGACTTAGTTGTGTCCCTTGGTGTAAATTTGCAGTGAAGGAAATGGTAATGGCACGTCAAATGAATATAAAAACAAAGGAGTCCCCTTCAATTAAAACTCTCCAGACATTCTTCCTAAGTGGCTGGCATTCCAGATTCAGGGTAATCTTATGCGTGGGGTAGTTGCCTGGAGTGTCTTAAAATGACTGAAGGTCTTGTAAACTCGGTGAAGCTAATTAAATGCTCACACACTGAAATGAATTTCTGATTGCTGCTAAGAAGGCATTGAGGTCAGCTCCTCTTTTCATTGCCCCCACTTTATGGCCAATGCCAGATACTAAATAAATCAGATCCTCAGAATCAGGGGCTCTGTGTTTTTGTTCTTCTTACATATTCTCCCACCCGGCTGAACATAATTCCTTATCCGTCTTCATCTCGGCATGAAAAGTTTTCTCTTCTATTGTTTTTCCTCACATAGCACCAAATTACCATGGAGAAGACTATGATATCATAAGAAATGAATGAGCATGTTTCTCACCATGGGTGAAATATACATTCCAGACCTAATAAAGTCAGAAATCATGTAATAGGCCTGGCAAAATGAGCTGCTTAGTTAGTATAAATATAAAAGGTTCTTTAGGACTCTACTTCAGCTAAGCAAGTTCTAAGGCACTTTGCTGAGCATGGAGAGGCACAAGAACACATTTAAGAGCTTTTCTGAATAGGGTTAGTTCTTAAAATTGTTTGCTGAATCAGGGCCCCCAGATGAAAAAAGTCAAATTTGCCTTCCTTACTAAAATAAAGGATTTTCTTGTTGATGATCTTTACACCAAATAAGATCTTTCACGTCCTGCAACTTCCCATCTCGCGTAATCCTGGAGGTTGAGCCACAGAGAAGAGAGTCCTTTTTTTTGTTTCTCTCTTTTTTTTTTTTTTTTTTTTTTTTTAGACAGGACACTTGTTTTATGAATGTGGTATCTGCCTTTGACAGGCAGCAGATGTATGGAAGCCCTGAAATCTGAAACAATAAATACCATTCAGAGTCTCACCACTGAACCTTCTTATAGTACTGCCTTTGTTAAAGGAAACATTTACAGGAATACCATCCCCCCCGCTTCCCACCCACCTTCAAGGCTAGGATCTGAACCATGTTTTTAAAGTAAAGGTTAAGTACCTGAGGCATGAACAGTTGACATACAAAAGAAACTAAAGTAAATTTATCATTCGTTTGCCAGCTACGAGGTGTGTCGAGGGCTTTTTCTTTCTCTTTGTAATGCATGAGAAAACAAACCTGGGAAGTGTATGCAAGGAATATTTCTTTTCTACACCGGAATGTTAACATTTGTACCTTCTGACTTAATACTGTATATTTCTTTAGAGTCATCAATCTCATGAGAGTCATCTTGCCATCTGTACCAGCATTGCTCCAGGCTTCCATATGAAAGTCCAATCTGGCGGTATAAATACTGGATAATGAAGAGTAGGTGTTAAAGTTTCTGACTGGTTGGGAGATGAGTCTGTGTCTATGAAGGATCTGAATCTGTGTGTCAAACAAACAAACATAATCTATGTTAACATGGAAGTTCAACCAGAAAGATCATGCATGTTTGTTCTCATGTCCTCTCTCACTCTGCGTCGGTTTTTCAATTTTTTCTTTATCTTTCTCTGTTTAATAGAGTTCACCCAAGATCCAGAAGAAAAATGTTCTCTGACCATCATGTTACACTTTGGAGATTACAAATAGGGGCAAGATGTTGACTTGCTGTAATGTAGGGTGGGTTGTTTTTTTCCCCTCCCTTTCCTTTTGCTCCAGGAAAGCTATAACTACATAGATTAGCAAAACTTTTGCAAGAATGGATGTAAAACAGATTTATCTCCGTGTCAGCTTTATCTGATCCATTCAGTCTTGCAGAGTTTGGATGGTTTCCTTTGTTACAATAACCAGCTTTCAAACATCTATATCCTTAGGGTATTAAATGTCAGCCTCTAGTGTACCATTCAAGGATAAAAGATTGACAATACTGAAGTACTTTTTTCTTCTTCATGTTTTTTTGTTGTGGGTTTTTTTTTTTTCCCCAGCACTGGCAGAGTCTTTACTCTGCACACCACTGCTGACCCCAGAAATGACCCACAGGAACTACTGGCGAAAGGAGCGAAAAGGTATTTCAGTTTATAGGCATTAGAAACTCTCTTCATTAATAGCCTTTTCGCAGACTTTTCAGATAGATTTCCTGTCATTGTGATGAGGATATATTTGTAACTAGGTCCCTTAAGTAAATGGTCAGTGAATAATTAACTGAACTAACTAGGGCTTTCCGTACTGTATTTCCTTTCTTTTTTTATTTTTTTTTTTTTCCTCAGGGCAGGTGGGAAAATTTTCCTAATATTCTCTTGCACTCTGTGCTGGATGTACAGCCCTTGCCACCTGTTGGCCAAGTGTTTCAGCTCTCATTTGAATACAACTCTTAGGTGCTCTTTTGAGAGGAAGTTTTTTTTTAATTTGGCGAGCACCAAAGCTGAAGGAAATGTATCCAGAAGATTAGGGACCAGCCGACAGCCTCTTTAAATTCTGTCAACAGAACTGATATGCTTCAGAACCAGCTGGAAATATGGGAGGTCTGAAGTGCTTTTCCTTCTTTTGCTGACCTAGCAGCTAGGACTGCATGGCTCCTTCTCTCTGTGCAAATGGGTAGCCATCCTGAGCTTCCTTTTCCACAGCTCAGGAAGATGTGTTGTCCTCTTCTACCCAAAAAATGTTTAATTCACCAAACACCAAGTTTATCACATTACAAGTATGTGCTGCTGAGCCAGGTCTTACTGGAAGAAGCAGCGCAGAAGACAGTATTTGAGCTGCATGTTGAGCTACTGTTGGCAGTAAGTAAGGTAGTTGGAGAAAAATTTGGCGTATTTATATCTTGATGTGTATTTTACTGTGTCCTGTACTGATATGCAGACTATTGATAATATGTCTGTAATTCTGGTGATAATACAGTTCTTCTTGGCATTCCCATTGTGTACAGTCTCCCAAATAAGTCACACTGATGGAAATGTACAGTGAGGCTGAATTAGTGATATTATTATTTTTCACTCTTTGATTACCCTCTTAGCACACTGGAATCCATCCCCTTTAATTAAAAGCTTGCAAACATGCATTCCATAAATAATTTCTGACCTTAACAGCTGGTTTTGATGCAGTTATAGTTGAATGGTTTTGATCAAGGTCTTTTTGCCCCCCTCTCAGTGGTTTTCATGTTTTCAGTTTTGGGAATGCAATCATAACTTACTCAATTTTTCAGTCATTGGGATGTTTCTCAAAATATAAAGTAAAATTCTCAATAAACATGCACAAATTTTCTTTGCGCACCAAAGAGTTTAAATTTTTACTCCAGTTGTCAGTCAGAGTATTGGTAATTACTTTTATTAACCAACTTGCAAATAACAAAAGTGTGAAGAATAAAGTCTCATTTGGCCATTATGTATTCATAAGTAAAAAAAAATACTTTTGAGAGTAACTAGGACTGTTGGCTAGAAATTTTCTCAGCAAAAAACATCCGTGACAGAGGCAAGGGAAGCATACTGAGGTGCTGTCTGAGTGCTTTTTAGATTTTGTTCTGACAATTCTTTGCATATGTATTTAAATTTATTTGTATTTCTATGGAGTTGAGTGTGTCCACACATCAGCAGCTTTGAGGAATAGATGTTCTTGACTGCATCTTTGATTATTTTCTGTCAGAAAGGGTATACCAAAACAAAGAACTCATTTCAGGTAGCTTGGTCAGATATATGTTTTTCTTTGTTCTCACACTGATGGACATAAAGCATGAACAACATGATCCTTGCCTCAGTTAGTCTATTGTAAATCAAGATGAGCTTTGCTGAAGTCAGTGGAGATATCCTACCCTTTTGAGCAGATTTAGGAATTAGGAGAATGAGGCATTTGAGTGCTGTGTCAGTGCTTCCTTCTGTTTGACAATTAAAGTCTGCTGTGGACCAAGCCACCAAAAGAAAAAATGTCATATAAGTGTCTAAATAGTTGCCTCTGAATTTCAGCTGTGGAAACTTGTGATCCTCTGTAGTAACTGCTGGTCAAGATCTTCCAACACAAACTGTCCTTACTTACACAGCAGCAGACTGACTTACACCATGTCTCCTTGCCTTCCATCCACCCACCAATATGTGGTTGTCCTAATATTTTGCACTCAGATCTGTAAGTGAAGTTGGTGCAGTCCAGAAGTCCTGAGTCCCACACATGTATACAAATTCATGATTTGTCTATGACTATTTTTTAAAAAATTTCTTCTAAGGCAAATGCAAAAGGAGCTTTAGTATGTAATACGTGTTTAAGTCTGTCTCTCCATTTAAGCCTTGAGATCAGTTATTTATGGGAAGTAGGCATCTAGGCAATCTTACCCTTTTCTTCTGTGCATTGAAGGCAGTGAAGGTTGCAATATTAATTGCTGCATCAGCCACTTCAAGATTTAATGTTTTTCCTCATTCTATAGGCAATGTATCTCCTGCATGATTTCCCACATAGTCTTCACTTTCACAGTCGCCTGAATGATAAGCAACAATAATGTCTCTGGAAGTGATCCATAAATCATATTCAAATCCACGCATTCAAATTATCCTATTTTTAATCTCTAAACTACTGTAGTGTGTGCTTACTAGTGCAGTTCAGTCGGAGGCATTTTGTTCCCCCACCTACATGTTTCCTTCAAATCTGTGCTAGTGCACCCATAAATAAATAAATAATCTCAACCTGGAGCTTGAATAATACCATACAGAAAAGCAATGGGAATGAAGAGCTCCCCAAATAAAATTACGAAAAAGAGAGTGTTTATATGCAATAGAAAACAATGTAATGTTTTATCAGAATCTATAGGGAGGGAAGATGAACAGTCTTGCATTTAGGTCACTGCATTAGAGAGGAGAGAATTTGAGTTATCTTTGTTTCTTTGCCACAGTCTCTGAACAACCTTTGATCCATGTTGCCCACAGCTAAAGTATGCCTATGATTATATACCTGAGGCATAAAGATGTAATAATTAAGGAACCTGGATTGTCACTCTGAACATACCACCACCACCTTTCCACTTCCTCCCTATTTAATGCTGAGAACTGTAGACAAATCCAAAGATTATAAAGAAATTTAACTGTGGATGGTGTTTAGATACAACCCAGGGTTTAGCAGGATGTAGGAACCAATCAAAACTAGAGGGAGCTGGTCTATATAGTCTGACATATTGCCACTAATTTCTTGTGCTGCAAGAAGTTCCAAGATTTAGGACATTCTGAAGTATGTAGGTAAGGGATGACCTGTTTCTAAGGAAAGGCATTTTTAGAGTTTTCAGGTGGGGAGGGAGGTGATTTTGTGTTGCACAGTTTTTTTAGGTTACTGTGATCCTCCTCTTACCAGTGAGGTCAATCATAGTGACTGGTGACCTCAGAAAAAGTACTGTTGGGCCTTTTCTCATGAAGGAATTATTGATGAATAAATTTGCCTTATAATTTCAGGGAAGCCTGATTGTGCTGATGGTCAAGTAATATTGGTCTTCCATGTGGTTACTGTTTGGGGTTTCTGTCCTCAATCTATGGCTCTATTTTGCTCCTTTTGTAGAAACAAGCCCACTTCAACAAGGATGTGAGTTTAGTGCACTGTCTGATGTCTGAGTGATGTCTGAAAACTCTTGCAGACAAGAAGTTGCAGCTTTGGCTGCCATTCAGAGTCCCACCAAGTAGTTAACCATCTTACCAGCTTGGAAATGAGTTATTGTGATCTGATTTGGTTCAATATTTTATGTCCATTAACTAATGAAGTTTTTGGGAATGAATAACCCCAAGTGCTATAGGCAGGAGAAAAGAAGCTAGTGCATTTGTGTAAACTGAAAAACTGCTGCCTCTCAGACCATGGACATCAAGGAAGTAAGCTTTGGATGCATGTAGCCATAAAAATGGAAAGGCTTTTAATCAGGGAGATCTGAGACTTCAAAAGCTCTGTCCTCTTTGGTTTGCCCTGCCATTGCAGGGTTTTACGGGGAAGGGGGAGGAGTGTTAACATCATGCTTCCCCACAGCATGGTTCCTTAAGCATCACAGGCATTGGGTCTTGCCAGGCACCCCCTTTGATGCTGTTGCTCTGCATGAATTTCTGTCACTTGCTTATGGGGCTACATGGTAGGTGAGAAAGGACAGTCCTCCTTATCCACATCCATGTACTGGTTTGTCATACAGGATATGCAGTCGGCAGATCTGACGTGATCTTGTTTTGTATCAAAGGGCATAAATAGTTCTAGGACACAGTGCTTTTTTTCTGGTGCAACGTTTGTTGTTGTGGTCTTTATGGAGGCTCCAGGTGATCCCGCTCTGGTCAGGGGTTGGACTAGATCTCTGGAGGTCCCTTCCAACTCCTGTCATTCTGTGATTCTGTGAATCCTGGGACAAATGATTTTGCTTCATTGTGGCTACAGCTGAAAAGTCCTTTCCTTCCTTAGTCCAGTCTATTGGGATGTTCTGAAGTTGAAATCAGAAGTAGTCCCAAGCTTCATGCAGCTGATGGCTGGCATCTCCATACAGGAATTGTTCTGACCCTCCTGGAAGTTTTTAGAGATCCCTTGCACCCCTCCCGTGATCCTCCTCCCAGGCATCTCTAAATCTGAAATCTCTGATTTATGCCCAGTCATTTCCTTGCAGTTGGATACCAAAGGAGAAGGGAGGAAAGATCCATCTTTTCCATAACCCATATGTGAGCAAATATAATTAGAGTGTCCACCCCTTGCCTATGTTTCAGAGGTTTCCTGCAGCTCTAGAGGATGAGATAGGTAGATGTGATTCTGCCATTTCTACATACACCCATCACATGGCCAGACATACCAGGTGCACATTCCCTCTCCTGCCAGGGCACTTCATTATGCAGATACTCCTGAGACACACAGCTTCCATAGTCCTACCCTGGCTGGAGCAATGCCTAATAACCTTGATCCTGATCTGAATGCTAATGGGCCTGTGACTTCAAAATGTGCTGTGCCCATTGCATATGTTTCTCTGGAGGTGATTACTGTGCTTACTGGAGAGAGGTTGGTTTGGTTGCTTTTTTTCTCCCAGTGGTTGGAAGGAGTTTGAAGAGTATTTTTAGGTATCAACATGACTCTCAGAATATCTGACTTGGGATGTAATCAGCTAAGTCCTGGTTCTGGATGGCAAGGGAATGTATGATACCTGAAAGAATGTTGGTATCTGTATGCCAGGCTTCTGCACTGAGACTGTGCACCAGTTCTTCCAGGCAAGTATACGATGGCAGTTTTGAGGCTTGACATTCAGTATATACCTGAACTAAATATGCAAGCTGAACTAAAAATCTAGCAAAATCTGTGTAAGAGTTTAAACTCCTAATAATGTAAGTATTTGGTTACCATTAAGGATTAAAAAGCGGAAATGCTCTGTGATCATGTAGTGCATATATTGCTTGACAATATCCAAATTATTTATTACAGCTTTCGGAATGGGTTGCATTCAACATTAGCTGAGGTGCAGAGTCTCAGCTGAACTCATATCAGACTTACATCTTTCTCTAGCTTTCTTTTTTTAACCAAATCCTGCCTCTATTGAATTGCAGTGCATTAGTAATCAGATCAAATTTCAGTGCAAATAAGGCTTCATTTAGTGGCAAGTGTAAGTAAACAAGTGTGGACCCAAACCAGATGCAAATTGGTGGATATCTACACACGAAGAATGGGAGTCTGAGGGAAAAATAAAAGTCTTACTTGAGCAATTGTAGAGAAAATGACAATTATATTCAAATGGAGACTCATATCTCTCTAGTATAAAGGTTTTTACAGTCTTAGAACATCCTAACATTAGTAAAAGTGCTGATGTGAATTTTCTGTGCATGTGCAAAGTGAAGTGTTGCAGTGTTTCTCATCCTATGTAGATGCAGATGAAACCTCTTTTTTGGTGGTTTGTTTTTGGCTCAGCATTAGCAGCTCCCATTTTCATCAGGTAACACTGTAAAGACTTGTGAGAATCCCCAAGGAAATCACAGGGAGCTTCTGTCCTGCAAGAGGATCTGCTGTAGTTCCCTTCCACAATGCTTATGGATGGCAACATTTTCTTTCAGACTTGCTACTTTAAGGTAAATAAAAGCCACACTAACTATTGAAGAAAAACACATTCACCTCTATTTTTTTTTTTTTTTTTCAGGCTAAAGTATATAATTTTACAAGCAACACTCTGGGACTCATCCTGCTGTGAAACCATTGCTCAATTTCTCTCAGCAGTGGTAAGGTGCCCACAATTCTTAAACTGCCGAACGGCCCCTGTGAAAGTCAGGGCAGCAGTATTGCGGATGACAGCTGATGCTGGGACGTTGGCACATGGCTGAAAATGCTGCAACAGTGTGAGAGTTTGCTCAAGGGTTCCCAGTTCTTGTGTAGTTAATGTATGTCAGGCTCCTGGTTTATCATAGCTCACCACACAGTGAATGCATCCTACTGACTTGACCAGTACCAAGCAGTTAATTTAAAAGAGATGACAGTGTCTTTCGCCATCTTTCCCAGTCTAAAATAACAAACTAAATTCCAGTGATTTAGACCCAACTTCTACTGTGTCAGGCAAGCAAGCAGTAAAGAAGGTGAATGAGAAAACTACTTGTTTTACAGATGACTACCTGTTTAGCAACAACAAAAAATGTTTTAATGAGCAAAAAAGAGTGAGTAAAAACTGGAAAGATGGCCAAGAAACTTAACATGAGCCAGCAGTGTGGTCTTGTAGCTTGGAAGTCCAATGGTATCCTGGGCTCCATCAAAAGAGGGGTGGCCAGCAGGGACAGGGAGGTGATTGTCCCTCTCTACTCTGCCCTTGTGAGGCCCCATCTGGAGTTCCTTGTCCAGATCTGGGGGCCTCAATACAAGAAAGATGTGGAACTGTTGGAGAGGGTTCAGAGGAGGGCCACGAAGACGATTGGAGGGCACCTGCCCTATGAAGAGAGGCTGAAGGAGTTGTGTTTGTTCAGAATAGAGAAGAGAAGAGAAGGCTGTGGGGTTGACCTCATTGCAGCCTTCCAGTACCTGGAGGGAGCATACAAACAGGAGGGGAATCAACTTTTTAAAGGGTAGACAATGGCAGGACAAGGGGGGATGGATTAAAGCTAAGGGAAGGAAGGTTTAAATTGGATATTAGGGGGAATATTTTTACAGAGAGAGTGGTGAGGTGCTGGAAGAGGCTGCCCAGAGAGATGGTGGATGCCCCGTCCCTAGAGGTGTTCAATGCCAGGTTGGATGAGGCCCTGGGCAACCTTGTATAGATCCAGGCCTGAAGGTTGGTCGCCCTGTCTGTGGCAGGTGGATTGGAACTCTGTGATCTTTGGGGTCCCTTCCAACCCATACCATTCTATGATTGTATGATAAGAATATACAGCAAAAATAAATGCAGTCTAATAAATTCAAAAACTGATTGGAGTTGAAGGTTTGAAAAGCAAACACTTGATTTTTCTGGAAGATTTATAAACAGAACATGCTGCCAGTCAAATGCAGAATATTTGGAAGGACAAAGATATTGTCGAGTCAAGATGAGAGGCTCCAGCGCTGTTACTTGTCTTGGGAAAAAAAAGGATGGAGAAAGGAAAGAAGTTGGTTAAACAGTTCATTTGGTTATAGTAACTCTTCCCCCCACCTTCCCTGCCCATCATGAATCACCAGGAAACAGGCTGGAGGAAGGATTGTGCAAACAACATCATAAACCAGATTGTCTCCAGAAGACAGTTTCATGTATTAATTACAGGTATGCAGCCGAGCTAATGCAAAACCATGAGTGGGAATGAACAATGCAAAATACTATTTTTATTGCCCCCATAGCCCTTTTCCCCATCTCTAACCCAGCTTTGTCTGAACAACACAGTGCTGACTTTGACAGCCTTCCTCTACTCTGGCTCCAGTTGCTACCTCCACCCCGAGCTGGCTCAGCCACCTTGTTATTAATCATGTTTGTCTGAGTGCTTGGAGATACCCAACCAAGTCTAGGCTTCAGCAGTTTGAAATCTAAGAGCATTTCTTCCTTTGGAGCAATGCCAGCTGCTCTTCTCTGACCACCAGTCCAGATGGAGATCATCCAACTCATCCAGAAGGAAGCCTTTACAAGCATGATGCTGCCCTTTTATGATGATGGACATCTTTCTGCTGAGGGGAGAGTGATTACATGAACAGTAGGCCAGAATATGATGAAGTTACTCAGGAAAAATCTAATTTTTTTAAGAGTAGACTGAAGTTTGAACACGAGCCTTAGATTAGAGATGACTAGTAATTCTCCAATTATTTCTTTTTTCTTGGGGACAAAATGTCTATGTGTGAAAGAACATTTCTATGTGCATGTGCATGTGTGAGTAGTCTGGGTTTGGTTGTTTTGGTTTTTTTCTTTGAGAGAAATTTTATCTTCTTTCCAGAATATTCCTTCTCCCCCTCTCTCCTCAGTGAATGAATTTCCTCCCTCCTAAAATCAAAATACCTCTATAAGATGAGAAGGAGCAAGTCAGTTCTTAGCACTTGTTTAGAAATTTTCCATGAAAAATGCCTTTTTTGGTGCACTGTCTCTGAAATACAACTACAGATGCAGCCAAGTTTCCCACCCACCTAAGAATACTCTGGCATTGTCATGTCCTTCCTCCTCTTGCCCCTTCCCTTCCTGTATCTTTCAGCTATGTTTAGCAAGTTAGGTTCCCTTACCTTTTACTCATACATCATACCTTCCAACCCGCTTATCTTTATCGCTGTTCATTGTATTCACTCTATTTTATTGCCATCCGCTTTATATTGAGTTGCCCAAAACTGATCATAGTTTTCCAGGAGGGGCCTCACCAGGGCTGTGTACAGAGGAATTATTACCTCTGTAGTCTTGCAAGTAATTCTGCTCCACATCCCAGTATGGTATTTGCCTCTTTGTGCTACAGTCTCTCACTGTGAGCTCATATTTAATCTGTCATCCACTATCACTCCCTAAATAAGTCCTGCAGCACTTCCCCTTTAGTAATAAAAACACAGAAAAATGTTTGAAGAAAAAGTAAGTTATCCCCTTGGGTGGCTCTTTGAGAAAACCAGGGTTTTCATACGGCTGCAAAGACACTGAAACACAGCCTCGTGCTCTGCTTCTGCACTTCTGGATTTTGCAGCTCTAATTGCCAAGAGTAAAAACAGATATGGCATTTTCTATTCGTACTTATTTTCTTAACATTTGCTGATTGCAGCCCTGGACTACCCAGAGCATTGATAGAGTGGAGGAATGCCATATCTACTTTTAGACCTCATATCTACTAGATTTAGAGCTCAGAAATCCTGCTGTGCTGTAAGTAGTTTGGAGGTATGTGCTGTGAATGTTGCTTCAGCTGCTTGATATTTTATGGAAATTGAGTGAATGCTACTCTATATGGGCAGAACTAGGGCATGGCTTAAGTCACAATTTACCATTTCTAGGTTTGGAGAGTTCTCTGTTCTCCAGACCAGATTCCTTTCAACCACTTTTAGAGTGAGCATTTTCTCAGAACTGCCTGTCTTTCTTTTGTACTGCCGAATTTATTTAGAAGAACTTTGTTGATATTCAAAGTTGAAAAGCCTGCACAGTGTTTAATCTTCTCCTACTTTTTGGCCAATGAATTGTCCTTCCAGAATAAAAATGCTCTCCTTTTTAGTCCATCTGATTATTCAACCTAATTAATCACTGTGAAAAACACCAGTGAGGATTTGTAAACATTATGTGGGGAAGTATGATGAGCACATATTTACCTTCTGAGGGCTACAGAAATTATGATATGCCAGATCATAGTGTGTTGCATATGTGGGCAGTCTGTTATTTTAGTACTCAGCAATTAACTTTTTCTTAATTTATTGTGACTCAACCTAAGATTGTTAAATCCCAGCACTAGAGATTTCTCTTTCTTCTCATGTTTCTAAGATGTCCCTACCAATTTCTCTCTTGGTCCCCCTGAAGGAAACCAAGCTTCACAAACTGCAGATGAGCAGTTCTTGGAACTGCCCAAACAGCCAAGTGCAAGAACTGAACAATGCAGGAGGAAAGACCCTATAAATATTGCAGAACGCCAGCATTTTTAAAGTCCTCCCTTATTCCTGATTGCAGTGTAAGAGCATGTCACCCTGAAATTGATGGGAACCTTTCTGTGGACTGTACAGTTTGTGTACAGTCTCCAGGTTCTTGAAGTGAACCCTTGTTGCTAAAAGAGCTCTTAAAATCACATTTAAATTGGAAATAGAAATCTCCTCAGCCCTGACATTGGAGCAGAGTTATTATTTCCCATGCCTGTCTTCTCTCACTCAGGAAGCTGCTGCAACATGAAACTCTCTCCTGATTGTTCCTCCTCCAATGTCTCTTTCAACTGCCTGAACTCCACTATTTCCTTGTGAAAGGAGGAAAAATATGGGAATTTAGGCAAGCAGGACTGTTCTTACACTCAGACTGAAAAAGCAAGGTCAAGAGGGGTCTGCTTTTCCCAGCCGCTGAAATGTGTTTACCTTCTCCCTTCATCTTGGTACAGAAACCTGTAAAGTTCAGTAAACTGCTTCAGCATAACCAAAGGCTAAAGAGAGCCCTCAGGTGAGCTTTAGAGCTTATGAAGAAGATATATTTCCAGCAGTTCAGTGTTGCAGAACCAGGCAGTGGTGAGACCACATCAATATACACCCATGTACAGCTTGGACATGCAATTTGTTTTAAGACCAGAAACCTAAGAAGCTAAATCTGCTCAGTGTAACAGGATGATGAATGAGAGGGAACATGGCTGTTGGATTATAAGTATACTAGGGTAATTGGGAAGAGTTAAGGGAGAAAATTTTTGGTAAAGAACAGAGCTGTGACAGGAAGAAATTTTTACAGGCTCTCTGTAGAGACATTTTTTTCTGGAAATTGGGTGAAGATCCTTAAGTACTTGAAGGAAGTTCTGGAGCAGCCTGCCAACAGGCAGAAGCATGCAGGGGAAGCTAAGACTGTTGTGTCCCTCTGCAAGAGGTGTCAGGTGATGTGATTGCATGCAGGCACTCACAAGGGCTTCACATGTATCCCTTTGTGGATACTCAGTTTGGCTGCTCAACTTGGGAATAGCTTTTTTGGTCCACAGTGAGAAGTGGACGGAAGAAATGTGAGTCAGAATGTGTGGGTCAGTTGCGAACATTGTCCATCTGTGTTAACTCACTGACTGTGAATGTGAGGCTGTTTAAAAGAATGGGCAATTTATCTCCTAAGTATTTAATAAGGTGTCCACAGAAAGGCAGTGTGATCACAGTTGCAGACTGACTCATGGTCATGTTACTTAAACAAGAACCTTGTTTGGGTTCTGCTTGGAAGGGAAAAGAACGCTGGCTTTTCTGTCTGACTTTAAATGGGAAATATAAAATCATGAGAGGTCCACTACAAAGGCAACAAGTCTGGGCAATATGGTTGCTTGGCTTCACTTCATGCTTTCAAGTTCAAGTTAACAGTTTTCCTACATGAATCAAAACATCAGCTTGGTCCATAACTTTAGTCCTTAAAAGGAGAGTGGTGATGTGGAGAACTTACACTGTTGTTCAACAGGTAGCAGGAGTAAATTTTGCATGCTCTTTCTTGATTGAGCTGGTTCCTGTCTAAGCTTAAAATGCAAGCAAAGCTTTAGTGACAAAAAACTATAAGCAAGGAAGAGATGACTGGCAGTTTTGAGTACAGCTGAGTCAACACCATTCAGAGTTCTGTCCTTCTGAATTTTAGGTCTTTCCACTCATTGCCTGAATTTTGTAGTGTGGATTTCCTTACTGGAAATGACCTTCCTCTGGGAAACTCATCACAAGTGTCTGGAAGAACCTTTTCTTGATCATCTACAGAGCAGTGCAGGTGATTAGGAGCAATATGGGATTTCATTGCTTTTCCCTTTATCATATGGCATACCAGGACTCAAAAATAGAGCAGTTGTATTGCCTGATGTAGACATTCAGCAACATCTGCCAAAGGCTGTGTTCCCTTGTAGAAGCCTGTGTCTCACCAGGACTGGCCATGGGAGGAGGTGATGTGTGCCTCTTCAGTCATCTTACTTGCACTTCAGAAACAGCTACTGTCAGGAACTGTACAATGTGAAAAGCTTGGTTCAGTCTCTGGTCACTACTCCCACCACCATTCCTTTCCTAGTTTGGAGACAGATTGGAGCATTTCCTTCTTTTGTTTATTTCAGATGGGAACAAATGGTTCATTTCCCTCTGTCCCAGCTGCTCTGAAAGGTTTTCTAGTTTCTCCAGAATATATTACGCAATGCTGCAGAGCGAGTCCTTTTTTTCTTTTCAACTCCATGCCTTTACCATGTATTGTAATCTGTCTGCTCTGATTAGGTTCATCCTATAGAATCACTGCCAAATTCTGTTTTAAGCAACAATGTTTAGTCTTCAGCCTGGGAGCTATGTACAGTCCTTTTAAGATGTTCATACATCAATATCAGTCCTGACTAATCCCAAGAAGCTTGGATGGCAGGAAGAAGAAAAACTTGAGATTAACAGTGCAAGTTACAGTACAAACACTGCACTCTTCACTCTGGCCAAACTTCCACTGCCATCAACAAAAGTTGGGTTTGAGGCTAGGGCTGCAAATCTGGTTTCTGATGTAGGTGTACAAGCCACTGTCTTGCCAAGGACTGGGTTCTCCTTCTGTTAGAGGGCTTCACTGCTGTTTTCAGAAGGGAGCTGGTGGGATCCTGTGTTTGCATAGAGTATGTTACTGAGACAAAAATAGACTTAACCCATCATAAAATGAAAACATTCTAGTGTTTTCTCGTATTTTTCTTAAATATAGGTGCATTCCAGTTCAAGGTGATTGCTGACCTGAGTGACAATAGCAACTCCTTATTCTTTAATTGATGCTTATATTGCAAGGGTGTATGGAATCCAGGCAAGCTGGGGCAGTCCCATACACACACACACACACACACAAAGACAGAGCAGCCCTGGAAAGATTAAGAACATTAGGACCTTAACAAAAGTGTGCTGTATATCCTTATCGAGGCTTGGTTAAAATTTCAGGTTAGTGAGGAAAAAGCAAGCATTTTTATGTGAGAACGGCTGGGTACACCCACCAGGGCTCAGGTGGCAGTGGTGCCTTGCGATGAGAAAAGATGGGTAATCCTGCTGCTGAGGGTGGAAGGAATTAAGAAGCCACCATTAACATGGGAGCTGTGTTGGCTGAGGAGGCCACTTAGCAAATTCCTTACTTGAGCATTCAAGGGCACTCTCTCGCAACTCGATACTCACTTTTCCAAGTGCAGGGAGAAGAATGTTTCACTGTCCAGAAAGCACCCGGGCCTTGAGATAAATGAGGATCGAAACAAACGTTTCCATTCATATCAGGGGCCCCTCCTCACTAGCATCCTCACTGATCTGTAAAACCCTTCTTTGTAAGTGGTTTCTAAAGCATAATCTGTGCTTTTAATACCGTTTGATTGAATAATTCCAATGTAAGGTTTGTTTTTTAAAGGTTTTGAGAAGTGTTGCAAGTAGCAAAAGTTTTTAATAGAAACCTGAAGCCACTGACTGAGGAAAATTTCCTCACAACTGTTCCTGTTGTGGATAAAACTGGAGAAAAATCAAGTCCAAAGCACTAAGGGTCATGTGAATAGCTACAGAGTGGAATTCAGGGTCTTCATTTCAGTAATTGCAGTGAAATTGCTCCCAGCAGAGGCAAGGAGTAGAAGAGAAATTTCAAAGGTCCAAGCAGGCAGTAACAGAGCTCTACCTGCCTTCCTAAAGCACCAAAGGAGTCCTGAGTACAGAATTAGCTTACAGAGCAGGGCTTTTCAGAGCAGATTTCTCTTTTACTTTTGCCACCCACAAGTCCACACCAGATACTGAGTGAACTTTACAGGGAAGTGGGTTTATTTTGTCAAAAGCCCAGGAGAAAACCAACAGCCCTGAAAGGTGGAATAAAATGAAAGAGAGTGTGTGTATTGTGTGTGTGTATAAGGATGGCTTCTTCTTTCTTCTTTTTAAAGGGAGTAGAAATCAGTTTAGTGAAAAGTCACATTCACTCTTTGGTGAAGTTGCAGACCAAGGTTATGTTGCAGCTACAAAGAATTTGGAAAACAACATGTAGGCTTGAAAAATGAACCATTCCTTCACATATATAACTTAGCATATCATCCTCGATCATAATTATAGACAGATTTGGATTGAAGCGATTATTGAATGCATTGTCCTTAAAGATAATCAGGGACATGACCACTAGTGACACTGTGATGGAAAGGACTAAACAGTGCAGTTCATCATCTCAGCCCTTGAAACGGCTGAGATATGCAAAAGTGCATGTTTTATCCAAGAGGTATAAATAGTACAAAGGGAAGAAGGAAAAAAAAAACCAAACCAAACAAACCCAAGAAGAGGAATCAGGTGGCTTTGCAGACTGCTGTGTTTGAGGAACAATTTGACAGAGACAGAGCAAGATGATGATAACTTGGAAAAAGTGTAATTTGTCATGATTACCTCTTTTTTTTCCTTCCTCCTAAAGCAGTACAGTTTGCAGTTTGCACCCATTGCAATTTATACCTGTGTAAAAAGGTGGCTTGGGTAAAAGATAGTTTACTTGGGAGCATACTTGGGTAAAAGATAGCTTAGCAAAGTAAAGTATAATTTAATCCCTTCACTTACCTGGGCCTGCACTAAGTATTTTAGATGTCTTGAAACCTCAGTTAATGAAGCCCCTTGCAAAAGTCCATTAAATGCCTTGTGGGTGGGATTCATTTTGTGAAGGACACCAAATAGCAGAGATGGACGATTTCCGAGTGCAGCATGATTCAGATAATGCTATACTTCCTCATCCTGAGGCAAATGCCCCATATACATGTTTCTTCTGCACTTTCATTAGTCAGCCCTGTCCACCTTTAGAGTTTTTTCTACAGACAAACCCCATATATTCTATAAGTAATGTGAACAGCTGATTATGTTGCTCTTGGCTACTGATGCTTTCACTTTTCAGGCTGTTCCAGCCAAAGGTAATGGCACTGATGCGGTTGTCACTGTATATAAAGATGCATCTGTGAATGAGGTCAGAGAAAATAGGGACTTCATAATCCCAGGATCTTGGGCAGTCTGTCAGCTGGGGGATATGGCAATTGCCTGTTACTCTGCACTGCTATACAAAGGGGCAGAAAAACTCCTCAAAGCATATGGGTGATTAAAATGAGCATTGAATTTAATTTCTTACTTATATGTCACTGTTAGTAAAAGTACCCATATTTGTTTTGAACCTATAAGAAATCATCTATTATCTGGAGTAATGTGCTTAACAAGGAGCACATATGCAAGGCCCCGTAGCTTATCGGCAAAGCCTGGCTATACATTTGACCACCTATTTAGCAAAAAGCCTACATCTCATCTAAAGTATCCAGAACTAGGTAAAAGCCCATCTGTGTTTTGCTTGTAGGTCTGGTCAGGTTAATAATGTCCTCTAATGGCACTGGAGATGCCATTCCATGCTGTTAAACCTTTAAGCCATGTTATGCTGCATAAAAGGTTGCAGCACATGTGACACACTGAAAACCCTCTGATCTGTAGAGCTGCCTTTTCTGCTTGTCATCCCAGGTTCCTTCCTTCTTACTTGCCTTATTTTGCCTGTTCTGCTTCCATACCTCTTCCACTAGCATGATTAGTTTTGGCACTAGCAGCCATCTGAATGCATGATAGACTTTTAAAATAAATACCTGAAGTGTCCGGTTTCCTCCTTCCTCCATGCCTACACAAAGCAGTGAGGCTCCCATATCTAGAAGGTCTCTTTGTAATGGCTCTGTGAACAGCCCAGGCAGAAAAAATTGTGGGAAAATTTCAGACCCTGTCTCCTGACACTCTGCAGCAACGTGTGTTTTTCTTGAACACTGGGCCTTTCCTTGGAAGCTCTTTGTGGACATCCTCAGTGAGGCTCCATAGCACAGATGTGGGCTGCTGAAGCATCTCCATAGGGCTGGCTCAGAGTTGGACCAGTGCCTTCATCTAATTTAGAGCTGCCTGGAGGCTGCGAAGCAGCTCTCTCTGTGCCTTTTTCCTTCCCACGTATTTGTCTTGCACTCCAAGGCTCAGCTCCACAGAGGTATTTCAGCTCCTCAGCCCTTGCTATTAGTGGGAGCTATGTGCCTACACAGGAAATAGATAGCAAACATCTGTTACAGATCCAGGCCTCAGATTTTGACTCTCTCATTTACCATGTGTTGATGATGACAGGATTGAAATGGGACTTTCAGGCACTATTGTAAAGCAAATGTTTTGGTGGCCTGAATTTGATGAGACTTTGGTCAGCTCTGGAGGCTTAGAAATGGTACAGAGGAGGCTCCTGTTATACTGAGTGAATTGGAATGGTCCCAGTCCTCCCTGAAGAAGCCTGGCTGCTAGCTGGATGGACTGTAGTGGAGAGATTGACTTACTAAGCCTTGCAGTTGCTCATCGAGCTTCCCAAGTGCTGGGGTCCTAAATTCTTTTCCCTCACACAGCAACAGTCTCCACTATTAGCAGGATGTGCCAAGGGGAGGAAAGAATCCCTCCTTTATGGTAAGCCACTGATTTTGAGGAAAGTGCTTTTTATTGTGTGCGTTTTCATGCCATTTATTTATCTTTTGCTCATTGTCCATCTGTTTCTTTTCTTTTCCTTTGGTATCTGTTTTGTTTCCTTCTTTCCCTTCCTTCCTTGTTCAGAAAAAGAAAGCAATGGATGTTTTCCTTCACTGGCTTATGAATTCATTCTCGTAGCATCCAGTTAAACATCCCATTAAACAAGGCACTCTCAGGACAGGGTTACTGACAGTAACCTCTCCACGTTAGGCCTCTGGTTCTTGTTTGAAATTAGTTCCAGAACAACAGAGGGAAGCTTTTTGCCTTGAACTGTGATGTCCTCTGTGCTGAAAGAGAGTTTTTATTTGCACAGTCCTTTTAACCTTCTGCTAGCTCATGGCCTGATTCCCCAGTCCTCCACAGATGATTCAATCACTCATTTGTGGTTAAGCAGAGGTAGAAAGACGCTGGAGTAATGTCTCACCAGCCAGTACCACTGGTGAAAAGGCAAGGGATTAAGACACATATGATTCCACTTACAGCCCCATTTGTGCCCCACTTCTGTAACAGACTTTGCCTTGAGCTCATGGCTCCCCTAGTAACTACAAGGACCTTCTCTTCATGACCACTTGTTTAGGAATGGCTGTAGGCAACAGAAAAGCAGGCCCTTTGCTTTAATCATTGTGTCTTGTTTATGTATGCTATCTACCCTGAGGGTTTCAACTGGGGGCACAAGCCTCAAAAGCCCTCCAAGCAGGTGAATATATGCAGAGATACATTGGCAAGCACAAATGGGACTCCAGCCTGATGAAAGTCTGGTGCTTTGCTGCCTGCTGTGCTTTAGAAAGTCCTCACTGATTCAAAGAGGTTTTGGTATTTCCAGGAAGGGATGAGATGGCAAGGCATGGCCACACAATTCCCTTTAACTTAACTGCAAGAATTTACCACTCTTGAGGAGTTGCCCCTTTGAGTTTTCTCCATTGTTTAATCCTGTGAGTAGCAGCTTTAACCAGAACCTGATCATTACTCTTTCTCCAGAGACAGATGTCACTGGTTGTTAAGACTGATGAAGTTTATACAGGGCCACTAGAGTAAACTCTCAATAGCTTTTTGGCTGAGAGGAGGTGAAAATGTTGAACATGAGATCTGTAGCCAGACAAGAAAAACTGTTGTTTAAGTTTCAAGTAGGCTCACTGCTAGGTATGGCAATGGTTGCTCAACAGAGATGGAGCAAGGACTGCAGTGTAAGTCCATGCCACTGCCTGCAGTCCTATCTTAGAATTCAGGGTTGTCCATGCTTAGGAGAATATGTCCCATGCTTCCAGTGAGATGCAAATAATATGGCTTTCCTGTCCAGCACTGCCTCAAGCACTATGTGCAGGGAACTGAACTTGGAACTCCTTTGTCAGCCACCCAGCACTGGGGTTAGCCTGCCCTCTTTATCTATTATTTGTATGAAAGCTGGTCTGAATGCCCACCGAGCTTTCTACTAATCCCATTGTCATAGTTGCTGTACAAACACAGTAATAAAAGCTCTGTCTTGAAGAATTTAACAGTCTAAAAGCTCAAGGAAGGTAATGGTTGGGAAAGGAAAAAAAGCAAAATTACTTGGAAGCTGTCAATGGAAAGAGCCGCAGAGTTGTCATGCAAGTTTATTTCAGTGGGATGGAAACTCTGCTGTGTCTGGTTATGTATGATCTATCCAGACAAGGACCGTTCTTCCCACCCATCTTTTGTACCTTGTCCTTGGACAGTATCTCTTCACCCTTTCAGCAGGTACTGGAGGAATGCAACTCACACTAAATGTGCAAATAAAGGGAGGAAGGAGGAATTATCATCTGCTGTGGAATGCTGTCTGGCATGCTGACTCCTGTGCATGCATACACAGTCACTCATTCATTTATGTACACACACACAAAGAAACCCAGAAGGAGGCAAGAAGGGGAAGTTTTTCAGCCTCACACTAAGCCTCACAAAGCGACTGAGTGAATTCTGTGAGTGAGCAGTAAAGATTTGGAGGAGAATCCAACTGCAGCTTGTGTTTCATATTTGCGTTGGATGCTCAGGTTTCCAAATTAAATCTGCAAGTTAGACAGAAGTCCATGTTGTCTGCTGATCATCTGTCTAGGGGGAGAAGGAGAACATAAATGACAGAAGAAAAATACTTGCAAACAACAGTAGTAATTAAAATCAAGGATTTAAGCATTACCACCCCTCCCCCCAGCCAGATTTGTCTGAGGAGAAGATAAATAACTTCGAACTGCAGACTCCATGCTTGCTCAAGGTCTGAAATATTTAAACCAGGTCCCAAAAGACCATACACATTTTTAATCAAAACCTGCTCTTTTAGGTTCCTTTTTCTACATAAATGCCCCGACTTGATAGAACACCAAAACCTCATTAAACTGCGATTGGTACAATATGAAAGATGGAAAATGAGCAATGTTATTTAAACTGTTGCAACTGTACACATACTGTGTTAGACAATTCATTCTCAGGTTCAAGGTTACATGTGGCATCACAAGAAGTTCACCTCCTCCCCCCCGCCCCCCTTCCAGCACTAAACAGGGTTGGATTCTTGCCAGCACAAAAGAATCTGCAGTCAGCTCCTTCAAGAATGAAAAATAATATTTTTTTTCCCTGCAGGAAAAAAAAAAAAAGAGAAGAAAAGCAGACAGCTGCTAACTAGTTGTCTAGCTGTCTATTTGTGGACATTTTCTTTCATCTTGTCATACCTTTTGTGCTGTTTGAAATGTTTGGAGCTTAGACTTGAAGAACACTCAGTGGATTCCAGACTTGTATTAAAAGAAAGAAAAAGAAAAGCAGAAAAGTTCTGACAACAGATGTGTGTGTTTGTGTGTTGGGGCCACATCATTCCAAGCACCAGCTAAAGCATTGATTTTATTTCCATCTGAGTGAAGGAAATTTTTCACACAAGAAAATGTACAATAATAATGCAATTTGTAAGAAAAGCACATATATCTAGAATGCAAGTAACAGGGAAATGTTGTGAGACCTCTGCAGAACAAGCAGAGGCCATTTGGTCAAACACATCTGCTGCTTTTGCTGTTCTGCTGTTCTGTTTGCACAAAATGGGTAAAGTCAATCCTTTTCTAGATGTTTTTCCTTTGCTTTGCTGTCTAAGCTGTTGGAAGGAAGCAAGGCAAAAGTCTAATTAATGTCAGAGATCTTCAATGAGCTTTAGATCACACTGTGGTGTGCAGAATGTGTTAGCTTTACCTCTGCTGATTTTTTTTTTTTTGCCTTCAGCTATGCAGTCTGCAAACACAGGATCGGACTGGTTCTCACTCTGGCTTCCAGGTACATCTCTGGAGCTCCTCATTTGCCTAAGTTTACCTATTCCTCCTGCATAAAGGAGGAAGCAAAAACAGCTAAGTGAGAAAAATCCAAGAACAAACCACTGGAATAGTTCTCCTGTGGTGAGGAACCCTTCTTGTCTCACTTCAACTACCCTTCCTGGCATCTTGAAGGAAAAGATCTGTCTTCAGATGTTCTCTCTCCTCAGGAGAAGAACGGCTTTGTGGCTGTCAGCAAGTCCAAAGCAGCAGTCTCCCAGAAGAGGAACTTACTTGGAGGGTCCAGAGAATCCCTAAACCATTCCCACTAGTGTCTGTGGGTTTAGTGTTAGACAATGAACAGCATTTCTGCAGCTCCTCTCCATGCCAAGAGTCTGCTGCAGCAGAAGAGCTCCAGGTTCCAGGTGCTGTGTTGTTGCCCCTCCATCCATCACCACCAGCCATGACCTTGTTGCTTCTCTGGTGATGATCTTGGCTTTTGGTGGTAGGGTGAGACTGTTGGATCAGTTCTGAAACAGATGGCTAGCTCGGAAAGCAAAGGTATGAGGCCTTCATTTAAAATAACTTCTGCCACAGTGACTTTTCTCTCTTTAGGCAGAAGAAGATGCTCAAAAACTACCTAACTTCCTGATGTTATCTCTTGAGTTCTCTTGTGCTCTTCAGCTTTGCCTCTTTTCTCGCTGCACCTTCTGTGGCTCTTGGAGTGATGGGCAGAGATCCTCTTGTCTGTAGTGAGACTGCATCACCTCTGTCAGAGGATGCCCATATCAAGCAGCATGAACTTTTGAGGCTGAAGCAGCATGAGTGGGGTCACAGCTTCAAACCTTGGGTGAGAGAGAAGAGCTTTAAACAAGGGGATAGCTTTTCCTACTGACAGCAGATGTCTTTTTGGAAACTCCTTGATTAGACCCTGAATGATCAAGAGGTTCAAGAGAGATGTGAGATTTACATATAAAAAGGGACTCTACTTTTGGGATCAATTAGACTATTCAGGGTTCACACTATACCCCCTTTTTTCCCAGCCTTTATAGAGACCTTGCTAGGATTAAGCCCCCATCGAGTAGATTATCTTTACATAGAGGCTGGATCTAGTGTTACAGGCTCTTTATTATCTCTTCTTTGAGATTGTGCAGGCTATCCCCTTGAAGTTCTTAACCCTTAAAGCACTTTATCTAGTATTTATTGTTTCTTCTCCGCAGGCATCTGAGATGGCAGCACTGCTATATAGACCCCACCTGTCCTTGTTCTCCATAAGAGCACCATCTCTCCCCCCTCCTGTACACAAGGGGCCCACTGAGCCACATCAGCATCAGGCCCCCTGTTTCCTAATCCCTTTCATCTCCAAGAAGTGTGCTCCATTCTTGCTTGACTCGGGTGGGCTGCAAAGTTCCTGTCAAATGCAAACATACTCCAGCTGCTGGGAGTTTGATGCATTCATTTTGAGGGACATAAGAAAAGCCATCAGCAGACTGAGTGATGAAAGGTCAGAACCGACTGCCTGAGAAAAACGGAGATATGGGTAACACAGAGTAGAGGTTACAAAGTAGGGAGAGGCTTGAAGAAGTTTCCTGCAGCAATATTGTGTCTGTTGCACATAACATGATGTTTGAAAGGAAAGGTGGAGGTTCCTGGATGCAATCTTGTATTTGGTCTTAAAATGACAAGTTCTGGAAGAGACAAGAGCCCACATGGACCCATGGGTCTGGTTCCTCTGTGCCCATGTTCTGGAGGCAGCTGGGCACAAGTGTGCTGCAGGAGGCTCCTTGCTAACATGCACCATTGAGGTGTGCCTTGTTACCCAGTGAGTGTCTGATTCTAACTGTGCCATTCCTCTTGTGCTGTCTTCTCTCTCCTGATGTGACCACTGCCACATGACATCTATTAGGATCTGCACAGGAGAAGAGATTTACTGAGAGTATCTCCACTGTGGTGACCTTTCCTTCTCACAGTTCCAGTAATTGTGTAAAGAGACACATTCCTCCCTGCCTGCCTCCCATTCACCAAAATGACAAATTTTTCTTAATTGTTTTTCTTACCTTTAATAGCTTCTGGATGTGGACATTAGAGTCTGCTCCAGTGCTGTCTCTTTCAGCAGAAGAAAGTACTCAAAAATAACATCTTGAAATGATACTCAAATTGTGTTGTGCTCATAAGGTTTGTGAGATTTTAAATGATCCTGCAGCATTATCCCAGTCCTACCACCAGACAAGATGACCAACTGGTGTTAGTTAACTCATTCCATTCTACCTGTGCCAGTCTCTTGCCAGGACTTTGCTCCCTAGCTGTGTGTGATAGAATTGAAATAAAGAGAGCAGCATTGGTTTTCACAGCTTACCCCCATCAAAGAAGATTGAGATGATCTTGTGTTTTACCCATCAGCTACCTACATATCTGCGGGCAGGCAGACGGGGCGTATTCTTTCCCCACGTGCCAGATGATACACTCTTCTGCAGTCATGCTAGACCCAGTCTGAACAGAAAGTCACAGCCCTTCTTTCATTGACTATGACCACTTGAAAAATGCATAACTGAGTGGGTTAGGACTAAATGTGCTGGAAATATGAAGAGAAGAATGATCTTTGGCTGTGCATCAAAGAGCATTAAGGCATTCTGAAGCAGATTCCTCTTGCTCTCTGGGTTTAATTCCGAGGGGATTTTCTATCCACAGAATCAAGCTCTTTACTGTGTGATTTCCTTCCTGCAGGAGCTGGGAAGTCTCAGGTTCTGTGCAGGCCACAAAAAGCTATAAACAAGTCCAGCGTGTGTATGAGTTGCTGTGGAGATGACAGCAGACCTTACTGCTGTTCCAAATGTGCAATGCTGGTGGACCTGAGAGACATTATTCCTAGTAAATTCCAACAAGGGAGACTTGATCTCCTTTTCTAGATATTCACATTGCCTGTTCTTAATCATCTCATGATTTTCTAAATATTTTTCCTCTTGATCTCTTAAAATAGTTTCCCAGGCTGTCTCTACTGCTGACATTAACATGGTCCAGTCTGTGTTCCTTTTTCCTTTTTTATTATGTCTCTTTGTCTTTTTAATGTTCATGTGTGTTTTTTTTTTTTTACAAAGAGCACATAACTGCCTTACATAATTTGCTTTTGAGGTCATAATCCATTTCTCCAAAACACAGGCCTCAAGTGAAAAAATTCAAAGATGCTTTTCTGACTTTCAATTTTATTTTTTTTTTAATTATTAAAGTTTTGCATCACCTGAACCTGTGTCCCTAATTCACTGGCAACTGTTCAGTGTTCCTTCTGCATGCTTTCTGACACCTTGCCTTGTTTTCCCAACATTATCAGTTTTCCTGAAATTCAGTATGCCTCCCCTAGTATGAGCTAGCTAAACAATACTTGCTCTTCAAAATGATCAGCATTTATGAAAATTACCTGATCAATTTTGTATTGTTCTGTTGTAAAACGCTCATTGTGTTGCAATGATCAAAGTATTTAATGTGGTTGTTCCCTTCTTATGCATACTTATTTGTCGTTCCTATTCCATTTGCATGCTAAGACCTGCAATTGTTAGTTTTGATGATACAAGTTGTTGGATATTTTTTGCTTTCAAGTCTCATGTTGTTTGCCCCATATCATTGAGTGCTGATTATATCCAACTCTTGCTTTTCTAGATCTGTTTACACCTATAAATATGCTTAGTTTATAATTTGATATTGTCCCCTATTCCTTTGCCAAGGCACTGCTGGCTTTTATCTTGTGTTTTAAACTAGTAAATATGAGTGTTCATGAAAGATGAGGTACATAACAAACTTGTCTCTAGTTGTGCAATCAAGTATAAGTGTGGCTGCCTTTAAACAGAATGTGTCAATTCTGTGATCTCTGCATATTCCTTTAATAGGGCTGTTGTAACTTGTCTCCTGCTACACTGAAATACACATTAGGTATATTCTTAGTAATAAGACCACTGTTCATGAATATACAGTAGTAGCTCTGTAGCACAGGTGGGAAATGACAGCCCTGGCACTATGTAGGCAGGATTAAATTGATAGGCTTTTCCTGGACAAGCTGCTTTAACTGCAGTGGAAAGCATTAACTGATCCCAAATACACCCTGTTCTGGTGCTAACAATGCAATGGTTGGTGTCAGCCCATACTACTGACCTGATGGGATATCTGCCTGCACTAGTCATTGGGATGAAGTAGATTGTGCATTTGAGAAAATGCCTTTCCTTGCCTTCTGATTCCTCCTCTATTTTCCCTCTAGTGTCCCTCAGTGATTTTTTGCATTCTAACACCCCTTTTTGGTTCAGCTGGTGTTGGGCATGTGTGCTTATACATACTGTGATCCCTCCCTGCACATTCCCAAATGTTTAATGTACCCTTGGTTTGAGTGTCCTTGCTGCAACACCCTTTGCAGGGACTGGTGTTTGTGGAAGTGGCGATGCTGGCTAGGTCCCACCAGGTGACACCTGTGTGGGGTGGTGGTAGTGCTCAGAATGCCATCATCCTCAGATATGTGGCACTGTGTCTTTCTGTGGGTGTAGAACCAACACTAACACTTGATCCATGCAAATCCACACCCATTAGGTCCTGCTTTTAGAGCTAGACTGAAAAAGTGACATTGCTGCTGTTTTCACCTGTGTGACTTGTCCCTTTGGGTACGGAAGTAAACACAACAGGTGATGGGATTAGATATAATGTTGATCGCTCACATAAATGGGGCCTGAATTATGTTCCTGGAATTGAATGGATGGGGTTCTGCTGGCTTCAATGGGTGGGTTTCATCAGGCTAGAGGGTATGTGTAACACCAAAACCAGAAAGCATTTTCAGTGTTTGCTAAAGCACTGAAGTGTTATCATCTGGTGAAAAGTTTTAATCTCCTTTTCATTTTGCCTCATAATCATTTCTTCTGGGCTAGCTAGTAGAAAAAATAACAGCATGTGGTCGCAGCAGGTATTTTCTGATAGACACACAGAGGTCGGAGTGTATTTGTGAATGTAGCTGTTTGTATATTATAGACAGAGCCTGCTCACTCTGTGCCTCACATTAGTCATAGTCTGTGGTGTGTCTGAGCTGAGGTTCCTCACTCAATGAAATAGATTCAGCACCATCTGGAAAATGATGGGTTACTCTAGTGGGGCCATGCAAGGACTTGAAGAATGCGTAACAGTATTGCAGCAAGCTGAGAAGATAATGGGTGAATGGGTATGCAGTGGGCAGAGAAGGCATCCAGTATGCCCAACCTGCATAAATGAGGAGAAAACTCTTCTTCATCAAGAGGCTGGTTTAGGTTTTCTTTGGCTTGCTCCCTTCCTCAGGACAAAGATCATATCACCTTTGTCAAAGCTCTTGTGAAGTAGCACACTCCAACCCTGAAAATAAGATGAAGCAATTTCTCTCTTTTCTGCCAGGAGGAGGCAGAATGGCCCTTGGGTGAAGGCTGGCTCCACACAAGCTTTCCAGTAGCAATAGCAAGTTACACAGACAACTGCTGGACAAGCTTCCTCCCTTCTTCCTTGCTTCAGTTCTGCAAATGTTATTATTAGAATCTGGAGAAATGGTCTTATAATAAATAAAAGCCAAGGATGGGAATATTTAAATTGTTTCAGGACACAGGGTCTATCCCCCTATCCCCAACACAACTGTTCAAAAGCTGTTTTTCATCTGTTCCTTTGTGATGAAATGGAAAAGGTTAAGAGCATATTTGGAAAGAAGAAATCCCACCCTAACATTTTCTGGATTAGTGGCAGACCCAAGGCCCACTGGAAACAATGGGAAGGCTCCTGGTGAGTTTAGTGGGCTTTCAGTTCAAGGTCTAAATGTCTGATACTCTGAATAATGTCTGTGATTATTTGTGTACCTCTCTGCTCTGTTAGCAATCTCCACCTCCTGCTGTTGAGTCAGGAGAAGCAATGCAGCAATTTGAAGGACTTACCAGGCAAGATAGTAGCCTTGCTGTAAAGCTGTATGTCTTGCTGTCTGCACTGCTCAAATCAGATTCAAGCAACCATGTGGAGTAAATGTACTGAACAGTCCCATCAGATTTCATTTTTTTTGTTCAATATTTACTGAAGACTTTTAAAGAATTTTTATTCTTCCTTGTAACCCTGTCTTTTTGCTGTTATGTGGAAAGAATAGAACTGGTGGCCTTTCTCCCATTTGTCCGCAACCTACTTGGTAATATCTCATGCCTTAGTTTGCAGCAGTGGATAACAGACACAAAGCCAACTCTGTTTCAACTGATGGCAGCTTTGGCTTCTTGTTCTTGGGTGTAAATGTCTGAAGGAAACTCCAAGCAAAGGAGAGTCAGAGCTCATTGCAAGTTATTGCTAAATTCACCATTTGACACTCTTGGAAAAATCCATTTTACACAGTTTGCATTTAGTTTTGAATGCTTGCATCGTACCCTATTTAATTTGGAAACTATTTTCTGTGGTCATGAATTTCTCCCTGGAGTGTCTTCCCAGGTAATCAAATGTTAGTGTCTTTCTGCACTTCAGAGATGCAAGTCTTCCCTTTATTAAGTGCTTTGCATTCCTAGCGTTACTCTCATCCTCACTGATTGGGTGCTTGCCTCCTACTGAGAGACCAGTGACTGAGAACTGGAAAGTGTTTGGTTGAAACAGTAACTGAAAGATGTTGTAAGTTTTCTCCTCACCTTGAGCTAGGTGTATTCCTGTCTCTCCTGCTTGGAGCAGCATATTAACTGTGATACCAGGAAGGCTTATAACATCCTAAAGAACAATTACCATCTGCTGTTTAAAATTTTTCAGTCAAGACTCATGGGTATGAACCCAGGACCCAGTGAATCCAGTAGTAGTCTTGTACAGTCTGTAAAAATCAGTCTAATCAGGTTCACCACCAAGACAACATTTCAGTGATGAATGGTAACATTTCCCAGAATATCCAGAGTGGAGTATGATTGTGTATGTTCAGATTAATTTCACAATTTTTAAGACTTTACACATTGCATCTCTTCCTCTAAGAACTCTAAATTAATGAGAAAAGGCTAATGGCAAAAACAGAGGAATGCCATCAGTACCTTGATGCCAATCCCTCCCATCCTGAAGTCATCGGTTGTCCCCTGGGGAAATAAAACCAGTACCAAGCAACAGCAGAGGACAAACTTGTTTTCTGTAGGGCATCTTTGAAGAAGGTCCAGTAATTTTAGGGTAGTCAGAAATTAACATTTGAAAACATTTAACTATGGTATTTGAGTAGCTGTACACCTGAAAGTGCTGGGCTCTGCCTCTTTGCTTAAACAGCTGGTGACCACAGAGGCCCTCATCTCCCTGTCCTGCATGTCTCTGTTATGAGACTAAGGAAGGAATAACAGAAAAAAGGAATGATGGCAATTTGTTTCTTATCAGAGGAAATCTGCTTCATGAATGACTCACAGGAGTAATTACCTGTCAATTTGTCTTTGCGTGTAGGAACAGTCCACATTTCCTTTCCTCAGCCTGAATGCATTGTGGTTGGTTACCAACTTGGTCATTACTTCAAGAGGATTTCTTTGTTATTTGGTGGATTCTAAGTGCTTAGTAAGGGAACTGATTCTTTGAGTGAATTTTAAAATCCCATTACTCTGAAAGGCCCAAAATCTTACAAAAACTTTCAGGAGTAGTGTAACAGTACTAGATCAGACCAAACCTTAATTTCGTGCTGATTTTCACAGAGTCCAATGGCAAATGAGTAAGTGGAGGACAAAATCTCAGTTGGATCAAACCGTGACACAAGGCAGAACACTTTTTTTCCTAATCCATTTGGACTGGCCATATGCACAATAAATACTAAGGTCTGCCTACCAGTTTTTTAAAGCCATTCTGGGAACTGGTTGAAAAAACAGAAGGAAATGGAATGTTTCTCCCATCCTTGAAAAGAGTACTGGACAAAATTTTCCTTTAAATGTGGACTTCTGAACAAAGTTCACTCTGTTCTTTGCTGTTTACAGCCATCAAGTCATTATTATTGCAGAAAAGCTACAAATGAAGTGCAGGTGGCCTCCACAAGTGGTGCCCATGGGTGTCATTAGAAACACTAGCTTTCTTTAACATCTCAACTTGAAGATTTGTCTCCATCCTACATCAAACATCAGGGTAGGAAAGTGGACCTTAAATTATCTATCTCACTTCACTCTGTTTATCTGATTTTTTTTTAAGAACTCCTGGATTTATCATTTGTCACTCACCACTTGTGGTTTGCTTTTTTAATTTCTTCCAAGAGAAGTTATCAAAGTGGGATGTAATAGAAGAGCATCACAGATTACAAGGCCATTGTTACCTGGGTTCCTGCAGGATAAAAAGAAAGAGTAGCCTCCTGTAACTTGTGCTCCTCCAAGCCTGCATTTATCTTCATTCTGTGATAGGGAATTGTTTCTCCATTGCTATGCAAGGTGGAATCCAGAAATGTTTCTCTTTACTGAAGAAGAACTTTTTACTCATGCACTGTGTGCATTTCAGTAAATAGAAGAAGATATACATTCTGAAGGTCATGTGAAATCATTCAAACTTGAGGTAGTTCAAGGCATGTCATGAAAGGAAGTTACATACATTGTGCCTCAAGCCACTAAAGGGAAGCAATAACCTGACCATAACATGTCAGGAATCCCAGAGCCATGGAAAGGACTATGAGTACCGAAACGCTTGCCTTTTCATTAGACAACCCTGAAGTGAAAGTTATGTAAAGTCTGTTTAACAGGCTGTCTCATACCAGATCTGGTTAGCATAGACTTGTGCCAGAGGTCGTTGGTAGTGAAAGGGAGCAGCAGATGAAACTGCCTTCAAGAGAACAGAATACTTTGCATTAAAATATATCGTATCTTTATGGTTTCTGAAGATGATTCTTGGCTGCTAATGTTATCTTCCTTTGTTACTTTCCAGGATTAATTTTGCTAGGTGCAAATATGGATGACTTTACACTTAAACAAAATGTGAGTTTGGAGGTCTATTTTTACAAACAAATTACCTTACTCAGAAATTCTAATGGCACTGTGAGGTGTTTAAAAAGCTGAAGACATGCAAGCTATGTCAACGCTGCTCTTGTAAGCAGCGTTTGAATGAGGTGTAGGTACTAGCTTTGCATCAAAGGAAGCGAGACTGTTTAGGACACAAAGCTGAGGAAGAAAATTTGCACCCAAGAGAAAGTCTAGGGAAGCTATTAGCAAGGCAGGATATAACGACCTAAGATAGATTCAGAGGAGGACACAGGCATTGTTGTTGGTACAGATATGGAAAATGCAATGGGATCTGAAGGCACATCTCTCACTCTCTCTCTTTTCTGCATGCACTTACAGAAACGGTAAGGGAGCTGAGAGGAAGTGAAACATATAAAAAATGGTTTTCTGATTTTGTTTACTTTTGCTATCTGTAATTCATAAAAAGAGTGTTTACATGCCACCAGTAATTTTAAAGTATATGCTAATATGGCACACCCTTTGCACATCCTCAGAACAGCTTAGTGCACAAGTGCAGATTTGCATTTTGCATGCATAGTTTGGCACTTTCAGCTCTCTTTTGCTCCAAATTTGTTTCAGACAGAATTTCTAGAGGTCTCCTTGGTATCACGTTTATGATGGCACCCCGGGAAAACAGCACTATCCTGGCTTCACTGGAAGGGGAAGATGTAGTTATTAGTTAGCATGCACAAAGTAATAGGTAGGTCAGATCTGCTGATGATGTTCTGCAGTATCCCAGTTACAGCAGTAAGGGCCTGACCAGAAGTAGCTCTGTTGTGTTAAAGCTAGTAAAGTAGTCCTGGTTTACATCAGCTGGGGATCTGACCACCTGCCTCCAATACAGTGGCTGTACCCTTAAAAATAACCCAAGCAAACAACAGAGTCTGCTTGAGCCCCTGTGGGCTTTTTCATACAGTTCAGAAATTTATATCACTGGCTGCCCAATACAGATCACCTGCTATGTTGAAAGAACAAAGAAATGAGCTTGAAGACTGCTAAAAAAACATGAAGGAGTAGTGGGATAAAAGTCTAGCATCTGACTGACATCCTTGGCAAGGGGCAACCTTGCCTCATAAACAGAGGAAGTAGACATTCTTGTTAAATTATCATTTTGATAAAGGTCACATCACTACCTTGCCTGCCAAGCTTGCCTTCCCTCTGACCAAAGAAAGATGCACTCCTTGCCAGAATCAGAGCAAAGGAACTGCAGGGAGGAGTTAGTTTGGTTCTCCACCCAGCCACTAAATTTTTCGAGCCAGATTCTATAATTTGACTCTCTGGAATAAACTAGGAGGTCCTCTGCTGCTCAAACAATATTCTTATGTGAGAGACATGCTCCTGATCGTTGGTTTTCTCTTACTGAGATAATAATTACTCCAGAAGTAGATAGCAAAAAAGACCTTCCCTTTGGTCCATAGGGCCTCTACCTCTTTATGGGTTGGTTTCTAGACCATGACTAAGGAACACACTGAAATATATACTTTGGGATATATCTTGAAGAAAAATTACATATAAATGATGTCATTAGGTTTAGGTTCCTCTTCCCTAATAAAATGAAGTTATCAAGGAAACAACAAAATCTGCCAACTCAGAGACTCAATAGAATCACAAGGTTGGAAGAGACCTTTGAAGATCATCAAGTAAGTCCAACCATTCCCATCCTATGCTAAACCATATCCCTAAGTACCTCATCAACCCTTCTTTTGAACACATCCAGGGATGATGACTCAACCCCCTCCCTGGGCAGCCTGTTCCAGGCCTTGACAACTCTTTCAGTAAATATCCAATCTGAACCTGCCCTGGCACAGCTTCATGCCATTTCCTCTTGTTCCATCTTCTGTCACCTGGCTGAAGAGACCATCGCCCACCTCTCTACAACCTTCCTTCAGGTAGTTTTAGGTGGTGATTAGGTCTCCCTTCAGTCTCCTCTTCTCCAGGCTAAACATATCCAGCTCCCTCAGACACTCCTCACAGGATTTGCCCTCCAGCCCCTTCCCCAGCCTGGTTGCCCTTCTCTGCACTTGCTCAAGGACCTCAATGTCCTTCTTATGGTGAGGAGCCCAGAACTGCACACAGTACTCGAGGTGTGGCCTCACCAATGCTGAGTACAGGGGCACAATCACCTCCCTAGACCTACTGGCCACACTGGTTTTGATACAAGCCAAGATGCCATTGGCCTTCTTGGCTGTCTGGGCACACTGCTGACTCATATTCAGCCTGCAGCCAGCCAACACCCCCATGTCCTTCTCTGCCTGACAGCTCTCCAGCCAGTCTCCCCCAAGCCTGTAGCGCTGCATGGGGTTGTTATGTCTCATGTGCAGCACTCTGCACTTGGCCTGGTTAAACTTCATCCCGTTGGTCTCAGCCCATCGGTCCAGTCTGTTCAGATCCCTCTGAAGAGCCTCCCTATTCTCAGGCAGATCAACACTTCCTCCCAGCTTAGTGTCATCTTCAAACTTACTGAGGGAGCATTCAATCCCTTCATCCAGGTCACTGATAAAGATGTTGAACAAGACTGGACCCAGGACTGAGCCCTGGGGGACGCCACTCGTGACTGGCCTCCAGCTGGGTTTGGTTCCATTCACCACCACCCTTTCGGCCCACCATCCAGCCAGTTTTTAACCCATCTGAGGGTCCACCTGCCCAGGCCAGTGGCAGCCAGTTTCTCAGTCAGAATGCTGTGAGAAACCATGTCAAAGGCTTTACTGAAGTCCAGGTAGACCACATCCACAGCCTTCCCCTTGTCCATTAAGCAGGTCACCTTGTCATAGAAGGTGATCAGGTTAGTTTGACAGGATCTACCTTTTGTAAACCCATGTTGACCAGGCCTGATCCCCTGGCCTTCACACATGTGCTGCATGATAGCTCCCAAGATGACCCTCTCCATGATCTTCCCTGGGACTGAGGTCAGAATGACAGGCCTGTAGTTCCCTAGACCCTCCTTCAAACTCTTTTTATATGTGGTTGTCACATCTGCCAGCCTCCAGTTGAGTGGAACTCCCCCAGTCTGCCAGGATTGCTGGTAGACCATGGAAAGGGCTTTGGCTAGCACATCTGCCAGCTCTCTCAGCACCCTCGGGTGAATCCCATCAGGTCCCATTGACTTGTTAGTGTCTAACTGGCCAAGTAGGTCGCTAATCATTTCCTCCTTAATGATGGGAATTATGCTATTCTTCCCTCTCTGTCAGCCAGATCCTGAGGATGAGTACTCAGGGAATAACCATCTTCACTATTATAGACTGAGGTAAAGAAGGAATTAAGGACCTCAGCCTTGTCCTTATCCCTTGTCACTAATGTTCCCTCAGCATCCAATAAGGGCTGGAGATTCTCCTTGATCTCCTTGCAGTGTCTGAATTGATCAAAATGCTGGTGAATCAGGAGACAAGGTGCATCCTGCATCTGCAGAGGGAAGATCTGTGCAGGTATCACTTCAGGCCAGGTTAAAAACAAGAGTCTTCTAACGGAAAACCAAGAACATGTGATGTCATAACATCTCTCTTGGATTTCCAGCTTAACATGGAAACTGCAGGAACACACCAACATATGTTAGCATCATTAGTATGTTCAACAAACTAAGAAGTGAGCCACTGGCTGTCACGCCCCATCTGAAGTTCGTCATCACAACAAATGAAAAGAGGTCTTCACCTCTCCAGTGTGCAGATGTATGTTCAACATGCCTTTTGGCGGCAGTATCCCTGTTGTGGTTTTGTGGGGCAGGGTTCTGAGGGTGGATAGTGTGGGGAGTGTCTGCTGCAGGAGTGTCTTTTGCAAAGAACATCTAGAATTTTCCCATAGACCCATCAGTAAAATCCAGTTGGGCTCAAGGATGGACCCACCATTGACCATGGTTGAGCCCATCAGCATCAGTCCTAGTGCCTCTCTGAATCACATTTAAGAGGACACCCCTGAACTCCACAAGTGGCCACTTTTTGCTGCCAGAGGAAGAAGATGTAAGAAGTTTTGCAGACACCAAGGTCAGTGAAGAAGCTGGGGGAGGAGGCACTCCTGGCACCAGAGAGGAAGATGCCCCTGCAGCCCATGGAGAAGACCATGGTGGAGCGGGTTGTTTCCCTGCAGCCCATGGATGATGATGTGGAGCAGACAGCCCATCTACAGCCCATGGAGGACCCCACACCAGAGTGAGTAACGACATCTGAAGGACGCTGTGACCCCATGGAAGCCTGCATTGGAGCAAGATCCTGGTAGGACCTAAAGCCTGTGGAGAGACTGACCAAAGCTGGAGCAGGTTTGCTGGAGGACTTGTGACTCCATGAGGGACCAGGCTGGAAAAGTCTGGGCCTGAAGGTTGACACTGCATGGAAGAGATACATGCTGGAGCAGTTGGTGAGATGAAGCCCAGTGGGAAAAACTCAACGTTGTAGACATTTGTGGAGGGCTACCTCCTGGGGGTGGGACCCCACGCTAGAATGGGGGAAGAGTATGAGGAATGCCTCCCACCCCTGGCTAAAAAGGAAAACCTGTCATGAGGAACTGACTGAAACCCCCATTTCCAACCCATCCCACCCTTGCCTTCTCTGTGCCACCCAAGGGAAGGTAGAGAAATCATTAATAAAGTCTGTGAAGAAGGAAGGGGTAGGGGGAAGTGTTTTAAGATCTGATTTTACTTCTCATTATCTGAGTCTGGTTTCTCTGTGTGTCTGTTTGAATGTGTAGTGTAATAAATTAGACAGGTTTTTAATTCCATGTTGAGTCTGTTTTGCCCATGACACTAATTGTGGAACAATCTCTCCCTGTCCTTATCTCAACTCCTAAGCCTCTCAATACATATTTTCTCCCCTGCCCATCTGAGAAAGGGCGTGATAGAGCAATTTTGGTGGGCATTTGGCCTCCAGCCAAGGTGAAGCCATCACAAACCCATAACAGGAAAACATCAGTCTAACTCACAAGAGAGAATCTTGGTTTTAAAGTGTGCATCAGGCAGGTCTGTATGAGACTAACACTTCCCTCTCTCTGCCACCTTATTCTATGTTGCTGAAGAAGTTGTTGATCAGCATGCACTGAAGATGACCACTTTTTGGTAGTTCTCGATCAAAGCCAGGAGAGTACAATTTCACCCCTGGAACCAAACCAAAATTTTGCACCAAAACACTGACATTGGTGGAGCTGGCTCTGCCGACACCATAGGGTGCATCTGCTGCTGGTGTCTATTTTTAGGTTTTCTGCAATCTTTATCTTCACAGAGTGCATTAGGAGTTACAGAGAAGTAGGTGAGTTGCAGGAGCTTGTAAATAAAGGCCAGAGATGACTTGTTATGACCTACCGTCACATTGCTTCAAAAAACATTGAGCCTACTCTCATCACAGAAAGCAGATAGATTCATTTTAAGGGCTGTGAATTGCTTGTTCTTTTATTTCAAAGGCATTAATGGAAGCCTCTTTTTGCAACTAATGCTAGAAAGCAGGTTGTCTGTTTTTATGGCAGAACATATTTTTGTTGAATTGTGCTTTTTTTCTGTGTTGCAATAAGCATGATCTCTCTGCTTCTAGAGTGCATGAATCATTATATTTATCACTAATCTGTGCTGAAATTGAACATAATTTCTTTATTTTCCACCATTCTCAGTCTTACTGTTGCTGTGCTTGGCCTGAAATGCAACGCAGCTTCCAACCCTTGCTCCTCATAAATGGAAAGGAACCTTAGATATCAGTCCAGATATGAAAGTGCTCCTCTGCTCTCGCCCATCCCATTTTCCCTGATGAAAAAGCATCTTCAGGGCTTATTGTCAATTTATGCCTGTGATTTTTGGATGCAATTAACATTTTTGGGGTTTATTTCTTTCTGGAATAGCAGTGGCTTACAGCAAAGAAAAATGAGTCCTTTCTCTTCTCTACAGCACCATTGCATCTTAGAGACTGCTCCTCCAGGCCTTCTTATTTGTAAAAGTCAATCCTAGGCTGGATGGATCATTGTGGGAATGAAAGAAGAGTTTAACACCATTAAAGTTGTTTTCTCCCTGCCAAGATTTCTTGTGAAAGCTCTTGTTTCTGTCAGTGGCTCTGGTGGCATCATGTCAGGGACTGGCAAGGCTGAAGTTCTGGCTGCTTTATGTCACTGCACTCTTTACTAGCTCTTGATGAGTCTCTGCATCATCCATTGACATTTACCCTATTATCAAGCCCATTTTCTGCCTCACTGTCTATTTTATGAGATATTGGCCCCAGGTCTCCCGTCTTCCATTTCTGTCTCTTTTCAGGATCGTTGCTGGCTGATCCTGGTGCAGAAGTAGTTATTGACCTGCAGTAAGTGACAGCTGAAGAAGTGGGCTGACAGAAGCCTCACAAAATTCAGCAAAGGCAAATGCAAAACCCTGTGCCAGAGGAGGGATAGACCAACAGAGGGCCAGGCTTGCTGCAGAGAAAACCATGTGGGTAAGAAGACCTAGTAGCTGAGCTCTCCTTTGAGGTGCACACTGATGAGGTGCAGGGAGATACACAGCTTGCACAAGTCCTCAGGATGGTGGCCTGAACCAAGAATGGGTTGCCCAGAGAGGCCGTGGGTTACCCATCCTGTTTGAGAGTCTGTTCCTGTTGGCCCTTGCTTTGTGTGGGGTGGACTGGGGACTGTCTGAGGTCCAGTCTGACACAGTCCATGAGTACTGACTGAAGTACAGAGAGATCTTTCAGGTAGTTCCACTGGTTATTTCCACAATTCTTGACCTCAGAGACTTCCCCTTCCCCCTCCCCCCCTCATCCCCCCCTGCTCCCCCAATTTCTTTCTAATTTAAGTGTCTTGTATTATATTTCACTTGGAACAACTCAGTGTTGCTTCCCTTGAGTGTAAAAGCAGTCATATAACTGTATTTTTCAAGGAATCCCCGCTTGAGTTATGGATGATATGCTTGCACCATTGTGAATGTAGTTCCTCAGAGTTCCTACATTTGCTGCTGCAAGGTGCCATGCTTGTAGTGATCTTGTGCTTAGGTGGCTTCACTGAGAATCCCCTTGGTACCCACAACATTGATGGCCACAAAGATCTCCATGGGATTGGAGTGTCCAATGGGTAGTTCAAAAGATGTATTCTTGCTTATGAGAAAGGCCATTCCAAGTGTCCAAGGTGCCTCCTTTGTGTTAATTGACAGGTAAGGAAATTGAAAGGTTTCTTTACACCCTCCTTGCTGTGGATTTCTTTCAACTAAGCCATTTTATTTCTGTTTCTGAGGGACAGAGAGAAGATGCTGTATCTTTTGTTTCAAAGCCTTAGGGTTAGAACTTCATCTTTGGCTGTCTTTAGGTTGCTATATCGAAGTAGGCAGTAAGAAATTAAAACCACCAGGATAACATAATAAAAAAGAACAAGCCATTTAGGGAAAAAAAAAATCAATATTTTGTCTTTTAGGTCCCCAGTGAGAAATACTTGTGTAGAAAAGACAGAGGGGAAAACATGAACAGTGGGCTTCTCCTGCTGTAATTGCAAGTACAGCAAGTATGTCAAGTGTGCATTTGAGAGACAGTGGTAAGAACTGCTTTGTAAACAGAAGCAGAGCTGCTGAAACAGAAGGACAGTAGCCAAGGGTCATGCTGTACCTATACCTAGCTTGAAGAAACCTTATTTGAGGAAAAGAACCAGTATAGCCCTTTAGGTATAATTCTAGATCAATGTATTTTTGGTTTATGTCCTGATAGATGGCCTTGCTGCATTTTATAGGAAGCTTGATTGTGTAAGTGGGTTGCATGTTTTGGAAAAGCTTCCAGGTTTGTGAAAAATGGGTGGAGAAATGGCTGATGCCTGGATTTCACTCAAGCTGCAGCAACTAGATCTGCCCTAGACCTGCCTTAGAGCAAGCTTTGAAGGTGTAAGAGGGTGCTGAAGTCTGACTAGGCTTTGTGCGGCCTGCCATCCACAGTCTCCAGAGGCAGAATAGCAGAGGCTCCTTTTCAAACATTGGAAGTTTGGATTTAGGGATACCTTTCCTTCTGAGCATGAGGCATTCACTGGATATAGCCACTCTTCCTTATTGACATTGTGGAGTGAAAGGTAACTGTTTTACCAGTCAGAATAAATTAAAACTGCAGTATTAGGGATATTGCCTTTAAGCGTAAAAACTGTATAACACATACTGGACAGAAAGTTGTTTAATTTACAGGAAAATGGTACACAGGTTAAAGAATATCAGATAAGTTAGATATATTCAAGTCAGCAGGGCCTGTTGAAATTCACCCTGGAGTACTTTGGGAACTAACTGAAGTGATCTCTGAACTATTAGCAATTATCTCTAAGAGCTCATGGAGGATGGGTGAGGTCCCAGCGGAAGGGAGAAAGGCAAACACAGTACCTATCTTTAAAAAGGGGAAATAGGAAGACCCAGGGAATTATAGGCCAGTCAGCTTGACTTTGATACTGAGAAAAATGCAGAAACAAATTATTGAACAATCAATTTGTAAACACCTAGAGGAAAATAAGGTGATAAGAAACAGCCAGCATGGCTTTGTCAAGAACAAATCACATCAAAGCAATCTAATTTCCTTCTTTGACAGGGTAACTGGCCCAGTGAATAAGGGGAAAGCAGCAGATGTGATAGATCTTGACTTTAGTGAGGCTTTTGACACACATCCATATGACATTTTCATAAGTAAACCAGAGAAATATGGTTTAGATGAAGTCATTATGTGATGGGTGCAAAACTGTTTGAAAAATTTGGCTTATTGATAAAGCAGTTATCAATGGTTTGGTGTCAAACTGGGAAAACATATCAAATAAGATACCACAGAGGTCTGTCTTAGGTTTGGTTTATTCAGTATTTTCATCTCTGATGATGGAATATGTAGAAAACTTTTTAAAATAACACGTTGCTGAACTAGGAGGGGCTCCAAACAGAATAGAATTTGAATACAAAATGAGTATGATAAATTGAAGAAAGAATCTGAAATCAATAGGATGAAATTCAATAAGGACAAGCGCAAAGTATCGCTTTTTAGGAAGGAAAAATCAAACACACCGATATTAAACACAAAATAACTAGTTTGGGAGCAGCTTTCAGAAAAGAGGCTTAGCACAGAACAAAAATAAGGAAATCCAGGACTATGAAGATAGGTGCAGAGTAAACTCCATGACGGTATGAATTAATAGCAATGTTGTGAATCACTGGGAAGTAACTATTTAGGTATGACCTGGGAATACTACGCATGTGTCCAATGATGATGGCACATTTTAAAGTACAGAGATTTTGGAATTCATTCTTCTTTTGGAATGAGAAAGAACAAAGCTTAGAAAACATGTTCTGTGATGAGAAGCTGAATTAACTGACTTATTTTTTTTCTAGGAAAGGAAAGAGACATAATGCACATAGAGTATGCAAAAACGTTATTTAACATGTTATAAAGAAAGAACACTTACCTGCTCTCCCTGTCTAAAAATGATGTAAAAAAAGAAATGGATGGAATAAGATGAAGAAAGACATACTCAGATTAGATAGAATTCAGATAGATGCTCTGGCTATGGGGATGATACTGCACTGGAACAGGGTTTCTAAGGATATTCTGGAATCCTTGTTTCCTATCCTGAAAATGGGTCAGACAGACATCTGTCAGTGATGTGGAACAGATGTCCTCTTGAGAACACTTCTACTTTTACATTTCTACAGTAATTCATACACCTCAGTCAAGAGAAAAGCTCACATGAACTAAATAAGCAAGAATTGCATGCATACATATAGATATACACACATTTTCCACAAAACCTCCCACCCCTCCTCTGAAAACCCATTTAAAATTTATGTACAGTTCTCAAACAAACTGTGTTTCTTCTAGTCTCCCTTTCACCTGTCTTTGCCTTGAAACATGAGAAGAGTCACTAGTTATTTCATATTTATATGGAAGATTATGGAACTAGACAGGGGTGCCTTCCATCTGAACATGAAACCTAGCATGTTGTTTTTTGTGGACTGTCCCTACAACTGAGCAAAAGGAAGACCCCAAATCCATAAAAAAGCATTTTTGAAATTGTCCACTGCAAGCTGCTGTAAGAAGTGCTTTGTTCTTTTTCTCTCTGTATTTTTGATGAAGCTACACAGTCTGAGAATGAAGCTTTATAAGTATGCCTGTTCCCTTTTAATGATAAACATGGGACAAACTGGATAGTACTTTTATGAGATTTTATTGGCAAGATTTTGAACTGGTGTGTTATTTATGAGCCTATCCTTAATGGAATACAGCAAACTTTTGGTGGCTTCTTGTTATGTTTTCTGTGTGAGCCACATGCATTTCAAAACATAGCCTTGAAACATATAGTGAGAAGTGGGAGCTTCCTTTAGGGCTGTGAGGCCAGAAATCTTGGTCATCAGGTGTTGATTTGTGTGAAGACTATGTGATAAGAAAAACCAGTTTTAAATGAGTGATCTAAACTATCTAACTGAGATTTAACTGTAGGATTTGCATGTTGCATTGCAGGGCATGCTACCTCAAAGTGACGCTTGAACAGAATGTCTTGTCCTCCTCTATGTGCTTGCACACATTTAAGACCTTGTCTTAAAATCTGGGAGGCCAAGGTTGCAAGTAAAGAATTGCTTGTGTTCCTGTGAAACTTACTCCTTCTGCATCTCTGTGAAGCTCTTTCTGATACAGATACCAAGGACGGTTAATTTTGTATAGTTGGGCTGGGGTGAGTATATTTGCTACTAGGTGTAGGACTTGGAATTCCTTCCAAGTCTGGGAACCTAGGAAAATAAATTTACTTATTTGGAGACGAAACTTTTCCTGGGTAAGCTGGCTGGAAGGCTACACCCTTTGAATAGGGTTGGCTCTCAGTTCCTTGCGACCTGTTTGGTCCAGGTTGATAAATCAGGTCATAAGTGTTTCTGTGCATACAAAGGCACTTGGGTTAGCTAAATAAGTGCTAAGACGACATTCATGTGGTGCTGTTCTTCATGGATGTCTATATGCCAAAATTAATAGCATTACTGACCTTAATTTTCTCTATTTTGCTCTGACCCTGTTTTTTTCACGTTTTTAGCATACATGCTTTAGCTGTACCTGAGTTTTAACAGTCTCCTATTACCCTTTACAACTGAGAGTCAAAACTGAGCCCCCCCGGCTCTATTAAGGTGTCAGCAAGATTTTATGCACCAGTTAAGTCTCACTTAAGGACTATTTTGAGACTTTACTGATGCTATGTAGAAAAATAAATTTGCATTTAGTGACCCCGCCATGCAATATACTTGGCCTGGTTGGAAGATACACCACCACTCTCATTTATAATGACATCCACAGTACATAACTTTTAAGAGGGAATTTTGGGGTAGAAGGTTTTGGGAGGTCAGTGGTAATACTGTCATTAACTTGCCAGTGAGGTGGTAGGACCATATTTAGAGTCACTTTTAGCCGTGCTTTCTGAAATCTAATAGGTTTTATACTTTCATTAGCTACCACAAATGAAAGATTTGTGGTAGTATGGAACCAAGAGTGTTCTCCTTATCACTTGCAAAAGATATTATTAAAGGTAAAGTAAAATAAAACTTCCTGGATCTAAATATAGGCTGGACTAAATTGGCAGATTTCTGTAAGCATGCCTGCTTAGTAATGGAGACAGTTCTGAGTGAACTTTACAGGACAGGAAAAAGGCTAACTAAATAAAAAGTCTTTTCTGAAATGCTGCCAAAAATTAATGCATTTTTTCCCTTATATGAGACAAGGTTGTCCTTGCTTCCCATCTCAACCAGCTAGAAACATCTCCTTGGAAGACATTTCTGCTATCTGAAACACATCTACAGCCTGTTCCATGTTAAAACTATCAACCAAGAAGCTGTGCCATGACAGGAAAAAAAAATCCAAACCAGGACAAAACTAGCTCAATTCCTGACCATATTTCTATATTTGATAGAATAAAAGCTGAATTCACAGAATAATTTAGGTAGGCAGAATTAGCCTTTAGGAAGGCATCTAGTCAGATGCTCCTCACAGAGCAGATCTAGCGTAGAAAACTCCCATCACAGATATTTCACTTGCAGTATGCAAAATTTAACCACTGTATTGTTTAAATTGCATGGGTGACTTTGGGTAAGATCAAAAATCTTATCTCCAGCACTGGCCAGAAGAGGCTAAATCTATTTCTGAAGTCTCTTAAATGATCTCACTGAGGCTGCGCCTTAACTTGAGTTTTCCTTCTACCTCTGCTCACCCCAGTCCTTTAGTCTGAGTTCTGCATTACATCAAAGGGGAGCACGTATGAGAGCATGATCACAGCTCAACTGAGGCACAGTGTGAGACTGCCCATTTCTAGTACCTTTCCCATTTCCTTCCCCAAGTGCTGAAGGGAGAGATGGTATCTCCTGTAGATTTCTGAGGTTTCCACAGTGGACCATATAGCTGCAATGCAGGCAAGGGAAAACATTCACCACACCAGTGTGTATGCAGAAGCTCAGTTTGTGGCTTGCTTTCCAGTATGGCTTGATTCAAGTACACCCACTGCAGTGACTGTATCAGTTAGAGCAGACTTTCCTTGTTGAGAAGTACAGCCCACCTGAAATGTGTATATATATACGGTATCATGGAGATATATTTTAATGAGAACTTCAACATGACCAGCTGGTGTTGTTTGAAATAAATTGGTTTAATAATGTGGCTGAATTTTCAGTCTAAGACTAAATAATGAGTTGTAAAGCTGCAACATAATGTGGAGTCAACAGTTTAGTGGGCTGACAGTCTCACCTTCATCAAGTATCTGAATCTGCCTGGTATACCACCCTCCTTCAGTAAAACGAGGTTCAACCCTCCCTTCTGCACACCCCACTGGGATGTCACAAGGGTGTAGTCCTCTGGCACTGAGGAGAAACACCGAGATATCTGACAGCGAGGTCTGTATTAACACTTCAAGTAGCACTTCTATTTTGGGGCCAGGAGGCTGACAGCTCCTTGCGATGTGATACCTCTGTGCTCTGTTTCCCTGTTTTGGTATGTGCTGGATCCCACTTAGGCTGCCTCATGGTGCACAGGAGAAGGGGAAGTCGCAGTGTTCCTTTCCTCCTGCTGCTGTCCTGTAGCAGTGTAGGGGAAAGGGCAGCCCATTGTTTCACCGTGATGCAGTGCCAGGGGTCCCAAGAGCCCCAGTGAGGGACTTAAACAGAGATTTGCATCACGCTGGCAGTATTGCCAAACTCCATGGTGGAAAGGCTCCAGTTGTGGTAGTGTAAAACACAGGGTACTTCCTGTAGGACTGCAAGAAAGGAAGCTTGCTGTGACCACACAGCACGTCTGTGCAGCACTGCTTCTCACCAAATGCCAAAGCAAACTTGCACCAGGATGGAAAGATCGCATCGCTTTTCTTGGTAAATATTTCAGTGCATGTATTAGGGTGCATGAGACCTTCCTTGCTTCTCAATGGCTATTGCCAGTCAGCTCTAAGAAAGAAGCTCAGCATGGGATCAGTGGTGCTCCTTCTTTCTTTCTGGTTCTTAATGTAGGCAGCTACCCTTCTCAGTCTCCCTTTCTGCCTAACTACCCAGATTCCTCTGCAGGAATGCATGATTAATGGCATATGTGTGTCTCAGTGTGTGCACAGACACACAGATGCCTGTGTGGGGGACTCTTGGTAAGTACTTCTAAGTATGGAGTTTCTCCATACATATTGTATTATCTGTGACTTAGCACTCTCCCTCAGTATTATATCACTCTTGTCTGTCTTGACACTTAACTGTACGAGTGTTTTCTTTACTTTCCAAATCATGATTAATTAAAGGATTTCTCAATTTCTTCGCAATATTTTTTTTTCTGAGGCTAATCTTCAATTAATAAGGAATGTGAGCATACAAATATAAAATGTCTGTTGTGTGTTTTTCTTGCAATAATTCTGATCATCATTTATACTGCTGCTCAGTGTATCTCCCCTAAGGTATGCTGAATTTGATCAAATCACTACATCACTGGAATCTTGAGCGTTACTCATTTGTGTGCTAATTATTCTTAATCTGGGTCCTTTTAAAAAGGTCATCAATTAGACTTTATTGAATTGTCAGCATTCATAGCAGCAAAGGGAATCTGGTAGCTGGAGTAACCATGTCACAGATGGCTAAATACCCTGTAGTCTGAAGGGGAAAATGAATTAAATATAGATTCAAGTTACAGAATGTGGTGCGAAAATATAGGAGCCAGGCTTTTTGCAGAGGAAACTGCTGTTCACAGTTGATTGAAGCTGACTCTAAAGACCTCTCTTATGGCACCCTTTTGGAAGACCTATGAGTAAGTGACCCTTTGTTACCTAATTCCAAATGTTTGACTTGAAATAGATCTCTAGATGGTACAGATCTTCTGTCTTAAGAACAACTCAAAGCCACCTTGCTGTTGTTTGTTTTTCTCTCCTATAGATTCAGGATCACTGCTTTCTGGAATAAATAAATTGATGACAGCCACCACTGGACATGTGTTGAGTCTTTTTGCCCTTTACAGACGTTGCCAAGCAGTGATAACGATAGCATCCTCCCATTTGCTCCCACCTGTGTAAAAGTCATTCCTTAGACTTTGGGCCAAGACAAGCAGAGAGGTAGACCCATCAACTAGTAGTGAGGCAGCTATCCTATTTCTGTCTAATGTTTCTCAAGCCCTTGACACTGATACTGCAGAAAATCATAAAAGCAATACTAGGACTGGGATAAATGGAGAAGGAATGAGAGAGTTTGGGTGTGAAGGAAAGGCTGGCAGGAGGAGTGCAAGAATAGTGTCTGTTCATGGCACCTTTGGCACATTCATTAGCCTTTTATTAAGATGCAAGCACACATACCTACCGCTTCTCAGGATCTGTAGATCAGGAGATGGAGGCACAGGGATAAAACCAGATGACTGATGAGTGGGACAGGATGGAGAGAATGATTTCTGTCAGCTCTTATGAACTACAAAGAATTACATCCAATCCCAGCAGACTGAGAAGACCCCAGTAGGCATTGGCTGGTGGTTCTTGCCCATTGTGTCATTCCAAAGGGTATGAAAAGACTATTGGGGTATGTCTGTCCTAGTGCTTGATAGCTGGATAGGACACTCGGAGGCACAGCTCCTAGTGTCTGACTGCTTTACTCTGGTTTGCTTTTTTATTAAATCATCTTTCCCTCCAGTTACATCTGTCATTGAGTTCTCCTAGTATTTTGGGCTGGATATTGTCCAATGGCCAAGGAGGGGAATGCTGACAGAATGAATTGATGCAAAGCATTTTTAATCCTTAATCTTACCCCAGCTAGGAATATTACAGGTATGGTGAGGACCAGCAGTAAATGCATAAGCACCCCATAAGTCAGTCTTCTTGTGAATTTCCTGTGCAGAACTGCTGTCACAAGGAAGAATATGGAAGCAATTAAGTCTTTTCCAAGCAATGTTTGGTTAATTGGACAAAGACAAATTTTGAACGTAAAACATTGCAGCCAGAAGATATCTGGCAATCAATGCTTTGTTTCAACATAGTGCATACTTGAAATAGTACTTATCTATGCATGAATACAAAAATGGTAAAAATTCTGATGTAAATAAAGATGTTTTTAAGTTTCTAATAGTGAGTATCTTGTGTTATTTTACCTTGTTTATTATTGGATATATAATTGCCACTGAACATTTAGCTCACATGCTTGTGATTCTTACCCAGTTATGCAACAGAAATTCATGTCCCTATTATTTGTAATATTACACATTTAGAGAGTGTAGAGAAAAGTCATAGAAGGAAAAAGTAGTCATTATCCTGATCAGAAAACAGGGCAAAGTCACTAGCCTATGATGTGTGTACCTTACAGTGCTCATTAATGGGTCCAATTTACTTAGTCCTGAGGTAAGGATTCTTCAGTCATTTTTGCTGCATAGAAAGAGAAGGCAGAGCTAATTTACAAAGGTTACCACCTTTTCTAAAGTATATTCAAAGCTTTGAGAGCTGAGAAATTCGAATAAAGGGGAGGGGTCGTTTTTACTGTGCTTTTTTATTATTTTTCTCCTCATTCAAATAAAGTCTATCCAGCATTGGAGAGAAAGAGCCAGAAGCTATCTTCAGAAAATATATTGTTTCCAAATGAGGACACTATGTTAGCATACAGCAGCAAACAGTACTTCTAATAACTTTCAGGGTCTCTGGTAGTGGGAAAAAGAAGCAGCAGTGATGTTGGTAACCTGTTCAGATGAAATTTCAAGGGTCTCTTCAGCAGACTGTCAATTACATTGTTGTATGATTAGTCTTTTGGTAAATCAAGCTGGCACAGACTTCATTAGTTCAGCTTAGCACTTAATATAAAAGAAATTTCTTGAAAGCACAGTGAAGAATGAGCTCATGGTATAGGAAGAGAATGGGTTGTGCAGTCAATGATGGTGAATGCCAGGACCTAGTCTCAGCACGGAGCTTGAAAAATACTTGAAGTTTTAGACTAAGCAGCTGTGGTGGGCTATGTTTGTGAATCCAGGGAATAATGTTTCATTAGACCTTGATGTGAGATGAAAATAACTGGAGAATAGAAAGGGAGACAAGGCAGAGCTGTGAGCAGCGAGCAGCCCTGTGAGGCTTGCAGGGTGGCAGCTGAGTGGTCCCTGGAGCAATCAGGGCAGTGTTCACAATCTGAGTGTCTGCTTCTGAACCCCAGTGGCAGGTCCTGAATCTTGTAGTTCCCATGCTGGTGAAAAGAAACAGAAGGATTCCCATCTACCACTGTCAGTAGCAAAGCTTGGTGTGCCTGAAGTCAAACCTGAAAACCTGAAATAGTGTAGTTCCTTAGGAAGGAAGGAACTGAAACTCGTACCAGTAGGAAGAGGATTCCCTGTTACAGTCTGCAGTCTGGCGCCGTGCATGGTATATGGTATCATCGCTGGCAACTGCAAAGAGCAGGAAAGGGTGGTCATCTGTGTTTCAGTCTGTGGCTGTCACTGCACATGGGAAGATACCGGCTTTGTTATTCACATATAATATGTGCTTTTCAGGAAGGTCTTGTGGGGCACACTTGGAACTTCATTTTACACAAAGGAGCTTCAATTGCTTTTAAGGCACATCAGGTAGACAAGAACCCAGCAATGGCACCTCAGTGGCTCAGTGGAACCTCAGCAAAATGTTTTATATTAGTCATGTGAGTTGCTGTTTAGACGTAAATTTAGTAGAAGGTAACATTAGTGGCATCTGTAGTGAAACAGGTTAACTTGGCAGGGATTGCTGTCTGTCCATCTATCTACACTTGCATTTAATGCTCTATTGATCGTTCTTACTGGCAAAAGGCATAGGTTTGTTTTGGTGTTACTTTTTCCTTCCACCGAGGAAAGAATGTCCAGAGAAAATGGGAACCAAATTAATTTTATTTATGGAATTAGTGTTTGGTATTGTTTGGTTTCCTTCTAACCATCAGCAGTATCTTTTCTTTGTATTTCAGACGTGCTGTCTCACTGACCTTACGTTTCACATATTCTGTTGGTCCCTGTAGTTGCTTTCAGCAGTTGGTTCACTGATACTGATTTTTCCTGGGTGCAAAGATACCGTGCTTCAGTTGTTGATAAGCTTTTCCTCTCCACAACTACAGTACAAGCTTCTTTCTGGAGCTTTTAATTACTGCTTAGTTAATTACAGTCAGTTTGATGTACTCTGTGAAGAGAAGCAAGTTCAGTAGCTCAGAGAGACTCTTCCAGTTACAGTGTTCTCTTTTTCTCCACTTAAAATGTGCAAGCCAAACTGCCTATGCTAATTTATAATTAATGTCCCATTCTAGGATTTCAGTAGCATTTGTACGCAAGTAGCCTTTTTGGAATGCCTTCAGTTTCTCTACTGTTTTTCTCACAATATCTCATGTAATTTTACCAAAAAGATCTCCTATGCTATAGGAGTTACTCCAATAAGAGGTGGGGTGGAGAGTTTAGCTGCTGAGCTATTATATTTCTACAGTGAGTAACTGACTGGAGAGAGAAAGGACACTTGACGCTATAGGTTAGTCCCCTGCAGTTTAATCTGGTTCACTTCTTCATACATTCCTGTGTAGTCTCCTTCTTCCCCATAAACCATGCCTGTATCTTTTGCAGTAATATATGCCACTGTTTTCTTTCTTAATATGGTTTGATCTAGCCATTTTGTATGTTTTGTTTTCTTGAATGAGTACCTGACACTGCAATGCCTAGTAGCTAGACAGCCACCTAGCAGAGTCAAATCCACTCCTCATCCATCAGGCAATGACTGTGAAACACTTCTACATATAGAACCTCTTTAAACAAAAACTTGTGATGCTGAGGCCTGAGGGATACCTAATGAGCCAGGTGATTCTTGACTGATCATCTGGCAATATGTGCACAGTGTCTGTGTAGCACTGCAGTTGTGGTTGTCATGTAGGGTATGTGTTGGTGACAGGTAAGAAAGAGTTAGACACTACATTAGCTCTGAAGATTTTGTTTCTAGCTCTGTGTCTAAGCTACATATGACCATGTTGGGTAACTACTCATTCTGTATATACATTTGTCTGGCTATGATACCTTGGGGCAGGCACTAGATATTAGGTACCTAACACGGTAGTCCCTGTTCTCTGTTGAAGCCTCTAATCAACACCTATTTACAAATACAGAGTGAAGATGATTTCCTAACAGTCATATGGGATATTGCAGTTATTTTCTGGTGTGTGGGAATGGCTGCAGCGGTATCTCAGCATACAAACCAGTGGAGAATCACAGAATCGTAGGGGTTGGAAGGAACCCCAAGAGATCATCGAGTCCAAGCCCTCTGCCAAAGCAGGTTCCTTAGGACAGATCACACAGATAGGCGTCCAGATAGGTCTTGAATATCTCCAGAGAAGGAGACTCCATAACCTGCCTGGGCAGCCTGTTCCAGTGTCACCCTCACTGTGAAAAAGTTATTCTGCATGTTGGTGTGGAACTTCCTTTGCTACAGCTTGAAGCCATTGCCCCTTGTCCTGTCCCCACAGACCACTGAAAAGAGGCTGGCCATTTCCCCCTGTGTCCCACACTTAAGATATTTATAAACATTGATCAGATCCCCTCTCAGTCTTCTTTTCTCCAGGCTGAGCAGCCACAGTTCATTCAGCCTTTCCTCACAGGGGAGATGCTCCAGGCCTTTAATCATCCCTGTAGCCCTCCGCTAGATGCTTTCCAGCAGATCCCTGTATGTTTTACACCAGGGTGCCCAGAACTGGACACAATACTCCAGGTGGGGCCTGACCAGGACAGAGTAGAGGGGGAGGATCACCTCCTTTGACCTGTTGACCACGCTCTTTTTAATGGACCCCGGGATCCCACTGGCATTCTTGGCCACCAGGGCACACTGCTGGCTCATGGCCAACCTGTCACCCACTAGGACCCCCAGGTCCTTCTCCGAAGAGCTCCTCTCCAGCAGGTCATCCCCCAGCCTGTACTGATACAAGTGGTTATTCCTTCCCAGGTGCAAGACTCTACACTTGCTTTTGTTGAATCTCATCTGTTTTCTCCCTGCCCAGCTCTCCAGCCTGTCCAGGTCTCTCTGGATGGCAGCGCAGTGTTCCTGCGTGTCAGCCACTCCTCCCAGCTTTCCCTCATCAAGGTCATTAATAAAAATGTTAAAGAAGACTGGACCCAACCCAGTCCCTGGGGAACACCGCTAGTCACAGGTCTCCAGCTGGACTCTGCTCCACTGGTCACCACGCTCTGAGCTTGGCCTGTCAGCCAGTTCTCAACCCATCTCACTGTCCACTCATCTATCCCATACTTTCTCAGCTTTGCTATCAGGATATCATGGGAGACAGTATCAAAAGTGTTGCTGAAGTCAAGGTAGATGACATCCACTGCTCTCCCTCCATCTATCCAGCCAGTGATGACATCATAGAAGGCTATGCTTTACCCTTGGTGACTCTTTTTTCATGTTGATTACTGCTAGATAGGCTGCTGGAATTTCCTGGTTTAATTTTTGGGCTGGATTCTAATCCCTTTCACTCTACTCCTGAGCTGAATTAGCAGCTTGTTCCACAAATGGTTCCACTGATTGAATGGGGTCTGTCATGGATGGGAAGGTACCATTTGGCAGGACTAAAAGCTTTAGAATCTGATCCTTAAATCGTATTTGCTGGTTGGACTGTATTTGTGCATGTGTCTGTTTTCAAGCTTTTTTTTTTTTTTTACAAGGGACCATAGTTTACCCTGTTAGACTTCACTGAAACCTTTCATTATTAGGACTACTCTTAGGTCACAAAGCTTCATAATGTTCTTCAATGTTGTTTGTTTTGTGCACTGAATTAGAAATTAATTCTCTTTCAGATTCACTGGCATATGCTTCTAAGCTTATATTCTCCATTTAACGTATCCCATGGTATGTGTGCCTCATCAAATGTGACAGATTGGGGTGATTCTGTCAATAATTCACATTTGATATAGAGTAGAACAAAGTTAAGAGGGAATTACAAAGTAATATAATCCCTGTCCCTTTTTAAACCGACAAAGTTGGACTAAAATTGATGCCTTCGACCGGGACACTTAACATTCAAAAGATAAACCTACCAGCATAGAGAGTAATAGATGCTTGTTTGGAGATAATATAGGAAGTCAGAGTAGAGGATAGCGATTGACGTCTTCAAAGGAAGTCCTCTGGGCCTCACTTTTCAGAGGTGAGGAAGCAGACACAGCTCTCATTAAATTCCACCAGAGTCCCAGGTGCTCAATACCTCGGAATTTCAAGCAATTAAGTAGGGCATGCAAACTGGGATGCTGTAAGCTGACAACAGTTGAGGTTGCTCTACTTGAAGATTCTGCCAAAGCAGTAGAGGCTGAAAAGAAAAATAGTGAAATCAGTTCTGTGTGTGTCAAAGACCCTGAAAGCATCTTTGACTTCTTTGGTAGAGACCCAGATGCTTTGGTTAGTGTAGAGAAACAGTAGTTAAGGAGCTTTTTTTAAAACAGTCATAAATGGTTGAAAGATGTGAGGACTGGAAACTGTCCTTGCTATGTGTCAGTGAGGAAGTTTCTATGCTATATGCCAAGAGCTTATTCCATGATCCTTGATGGAATGTAGGGACTTCTGATAAGCTATATGGGCTTTTAGTGAGGCAACTGTTCTTCAAAAAGGGAAGAGCTGCAACTTCACATGAATGTCATGTGTGCAGACTGACTTCCAGTGCTTCACTGGGCATCTTTTCCCTGCTACAAATGGTCTTTCTTCCAAGGGCATTTGCTAGAGCTATTCTCTCATTGGTTTGGCCATGAATGATCTATGGAAAGGAACCCTTACATGTTCTAAAGAGTAAGAAATGTTTTGTGATCCCCTGGAGAGCTGGCAAAATAGGATTTTGCTGCATTAGAAGTAGCAGCAAAAGTCTATTCAGTCCCATGAGATCAGTGGTTGCCTATGAGGAACCGTCTGATGCTGAAAGTTTATTCTTTGTATGGTCTCCTGTGGGATTCTTCTGCTGCATCTGCAATGTTCTGCAAAGTGTGATGCCCATCTTTTGCAGTTAAATAATATAGCCTGAAAATGTTCCATAATTTCCAGTGGAATTGTCTGCTGAGGAAGCTACACAAAATTTTAAAACTATAAAGTTCCAGGCTCTTGGGCTTCCCCCAGTTCCCTGTTTTTGTCAGCCAGACCTAGAAGGATTGGCCCCTCCCACCTGACCAAGGCACACACCCCCCCTCCACCCCCCCACCCCCCCCCCGCAGACCCCCCCACAGCCCCCACACACACCCTCCACCCACACACCCACACACCCTCTCCCTCTCCCCCGCCCCCGGATCAGCACTGCTTCCCTGAGGCCTTCGAGAGGCTGATTTATGTGCTGACAAAAGCAACCACGTGTAAGGGAGCAGTCTGTCTTCCCAAGCCTTTCTGGATGCTGAAGATTTCTGCTGCACAGATGCGGCTCAAGAAAACATTGTGTCACTCAACTGCAGGAGTCTCAGAGGGTTGAGAAAGCAAAAATCTGGCTAGGACAATCAAATGTGGTACTGTGTGACCACATGGAAGAAGCTCTAAGTTCCTATGCCCTCATGTCTTGTTAATAAGATACGGCAGTACAGGGAAAAGCACTATGTCAGGAATATGGTAACTGTCTCCTCCTTCAAGTAAAATAGGTCTGATCCAAAACGAAGCACTCATCACCTGTTAAAGACAAATTTACCCTGCTGTTTATGCAATATGGCCTTGCTAAATGTGTTACATTCGTTGTGATGAAGTCACACGCCACAGCGAGGCTGGTGTTGATTGACATTTTTCTCCTTAAAGGTGCTGAATGCATAAAGAGAGTGTGCAACTGATGCTTGGGGTGAGCGACGACACTAGGTGTGCAGAAGCTGCGGCCTGCGCAGTGTTGGAGGCTCCTGCTCATATTGCAGAATAACAGCCGCCACACCCCCTCGCACCCCGTCACATGTAACACCTTGTACCTGGAAGACCCTGTTCTATTTTAGAAGACACAGGCTGGACTCTGAACTGCAGCTTGGTGCTCAACTGTGTTACCCTCATTGTGGACTTACTTAACAGCTGAGAGATTAATGGGCCTGATTCGTCTTTCTTTTGTACATCTTTAGGGTGGTAGTTACTTGAATAAATTTCATGGGACTTTCCCTGAATAAAACCTTTTGTTTGTTTTTTTGTTTCAATAAAGGTAGCCTCTTTAGCTAAAGTAAAGCAAGTCTTGGGGTTTTGGTTTCTGTTTTGAAGTTGAGTCTGATGGAAGTTAACTCCTAGCTGTTACTCACACTTATTTTACTCAAGTGAAAACTTGGGGGGGAATTATGGGGAGAAAATTATTATGTCTTGACTGCAGTAAGGAAAAACAAATGCTTCACTTTGAGTGATCTGTAATGGAGAAAAGAAATAAAGGAAAATCCTGGGTGAAGACTCTAGTCACCAGGTAGCAAATGGCCAAGAGCAAGTGTTTACAGGCTGCCATGAAAACATTTTCCTCTTCCTCCACTGGAGAAGAGGAACAACTTGAAACACAGGAAGATGCCTTGGAACAGAATTTTCACCCACTGCTGAGCTCTATCTTCTCATCATGTGTCAGCCTACAAAAAGTCACAGCGAATGGTTGAGGCATCTTCTGCGGTGAAACACCAAGACCACGTGTGTCCTATAACTTACTCAGAAAGAGTGATAATAAGCGTGTCTCCTGTCTGCCATTTTCTATTTCACCGTGTTTTCCCTGTAAAGGAGGTTAACTGTTCAGAAAAATAGTGAAAAGTTGCAAGCAAGAAGAACAAAAAATGTTTTCCCAGGGTAGAATATTCTGTTATATAACAAGCCAGAATGATAACTGTGTGCTGGAAGGAAAAATCAGACTTGAAGAACAAGATGAAAACAAAACTCAGAGAAATGAGGTTTGAATGTATGCTTAATGCAGACTGAGAAAACTGAAGTTAATGCTGGGAAACGATACACCAGTCATTGCACTCTGCTTATAGACCCAGGTTCTAAATGTCATATGCTATAGGACCTTCTTGCTCCCCCCAGTCCATGTGAGAAAGTTGTTTCTTTCTATCCCCTGATCATGACTATCCCTCTGCAGTCTATATCCAAAACAAATTGTTTGGGTTTCCTTTTTAACAGTTTTCCTTATTCTGTGGTTTCAGACCAACGAAACAGACTTTTTCTCTTTGCAGTCTGGAAATCCAGAAATCTCAGCCTAATCTTTCTGCTTCTGATGCCTTCCAAGTTTTGATGAGGTTGTTTTATCTCTCACTGTTATTAGAGAGCAGGTCAAGGCTGCTCCACTTATTCTGTAGATTTTTACCGCTCCATGGATGTCAGGAATATTCTTTTTATCTTCTTTTTTGAATCCCCTGTTAATCATATCATGATGCACCTTTTTCAAATCTATAGTTTTATTGAATGGGGTTTTTAATCTTTGCAGAACTCCTAACCAGTCATGTCCATAAAGAAATGAATAAAACCTGGTATTCACATCACCTGATGTGGTTGGTTTTTTGGGCTCTGCAAAGATTAAAAACACAGTAAGACTTGGGAGCATCCTAGAGGGAATATAGAGGATGCTATTAATATGTTCTTTTGAACAGAACTGATCTAAGGGTTTGGAAATAGAGGAAAAGTGACTTTCTAAAGCAATAGACAAGGTTGAGATTTTAGATACATACTGTAGAATATTATGGTAGGAAGAAACTAGGCAAATTATGAGGGTCAATGCTGAAGCTGCTCCTAGGTTCGTTCTTATTTCCATATGCTCAGATGGGCAGCTTCCTATTGTAGGATTACAGCAAAACAATTGAATTGGTGTCAGTAGTGGGGTGACTTCTCACGTGGTTATAGAGAGGCAGCTAAGTAGACGGCCAAGGAGATTTTAAAGGCTTATTCATGGCAGGCGGAGTTCCCCGTGTCATCTGTCTGGAGTGGCAGCTCTATGCTACGCTGCTGTTAACATGCTGCTGCTGCCTCAGTGCTGTTCTCAGGGATGGCTGCTGGCAGGGAAGGACTGCGGCCCCCAGCCTCACTGGCGCAACCATTTGATCCTGATTTCTGACCTCCAGGCCAAGGGTACGCTTCCTCTTTCTTGTGGCTCCTTCACAGGAGCTTCTTTAGCAGCTACGGACACTTCTGAGCAAATGTGGTCAATAATAAGTCTCCTGCCTAGGACGTGCAGCAGCCCGTTCCATCTGCAGAAGACAGTGAAGCATTTGAGAAGCTCCACAGAAAAGGGGGAGAGAGTGGAGAGGAGGGGTAGGGAAGAGACCAGGTCAGGGCAGGGCCTTGTGGCAAGCACAAAAGAAAGAGGACAGGAAAGGGATCAGGGCTTTAAAGAGGGAAAGGGAAGGATGGAAACACAGCAGGAACAAAGAGCATTCCTGTCGGGAATCCTGGGGTCTCTTTTCAGGTCTGGGCACAGATTTGTCATGCAGCCTTTGGAAAGTCACGTCACGTTCCTGCCTGCAATATGTCCTCAGGAGCCTGGAATGTGAGCTTAGCTGCTTATTATTGGACTTCTTATTTACAAAGCTAGGAGGGCCTGTTTTGATCTTTTATTCTGATTCCTTTTGCAATGCATGCGGTTGAACTTCCTAAAATTAATTCCTGCTTAAACTGTAGCCTATCTTCCAGGGAAAAAAATCTGCATTTGTGGGGGAAGTTCAGTGCAAATCTTTAAATCCAAATTTGGTGTGTTTGTCTAGCAGTTAATTGTCCTGCCTTTTTTTCTTATGTATATGATTTTACCTTCAACTTCAGTAGATGTGAGACCTTGATACGTCTTTGTCTCCAGACCAAAACCTCCTCAATTATCAAATTTTTATTCCTCGTGAGTGGCTGTAATCTCTAATTAATTCATTCTCTTTCTCTTTCACAGAGAAAGACTTGATCTATGTAAGCTGGTGGGTGCATTTCCTGATGCCGTTAATTGTCCTCACGGCTCTTCTCTGGATCACTTCCAGTATGCCACCAGCTCCCCAGATCGTGGGTCCTGGGGTGTGCGGGCACTGCTGGAGAAGGGCTGTTTCCAGTGGGAAGCGGGGAGGACAAGCACGGGGTCAGCCAAAAGCTCTGCACCTTACAAAGAGCACAAAGACCTGCTTGTGGGCAGACAGCGGGGAATCAGCCCTTTGTGACCAGCTCCATCCCCGCTTTTGTCAGGCGGGCGTGACCACCGTGGCTGTGGTGGCAGCCTGCAAGCAGCAGGGATGATTTGCCTCCCCAGACCTTGCTGGAGCCGTGTCTCCACAGTTCCTGGCTGCCGAGCAGGATGGAGAGGCTGAGGCTGTGAGCAGCCCTGATACCATCCCACAGAATCTGTCCTTGCCCCGGATGGTTTCAGGAAGCAGCAGCGTGCCATCCCCAGGAGGGAGACTTTCTCGTCATGACAGCATCGAACTGGTTCTGTTTGGCCCGGTGTATTTAAGCCTTGCTCCGCAGCTGTTTCCCACCAGCTTTTTTATCTGTCATCTTCCTGCAGATGTCTGCTGATGTTGGAATAAATATTCTAAGATTTGTTTCACTCCCTCCATTTTGTTGTGGGTTTTTTTTTTCCCAAATACGTTTCTGAAGTCTGAAATGAGAGACAAAGAAATAAAAATAAAAGGTTAGCAGATATTAAATAGCACAAATTACAAGGGAGTCTGGACCAGAGGAATCCCAGACTCCGGGGGAGATGAGGCTGGAGCTACGTCCAAATCAACACAGTGCGGTTTGCTCTCAATTATGCGACAGGCCAAGCCAGAAGCCTCATTCAGGGCAAAATGGAACATGAGCTGCATTTGGGTCTGGATCTGAATTTTGTGCTGCGGGCCCACTGACAACTGGCAGTGACAAAATACATTTATAAGGGAACAAATTAAGTGGGTGAAACTTATTACCGATGAAAAAACAATACAAGTCTGCAGAAGGAAAATGCAATTCGAGCCTGATTCACAGGGCCAATCTGCAATTATTGACTGACAGGAGTGATTTTACTCACATGCCTCAGTTGTTACTAACACCACGGACCCCATTGTCCTCTTGCTGCTTCTATATCCCTGTGACTCTGCTGACTTCAGTGAAGCTATTCCTAATTTACACAGCTTTTAAGTGGCTAGAGAATAGGTCCACTGACATTATCAATGTTTGTACCATGTCTAATAAAAAGACACGCTAAAATAAAAAGTGGTTTACATACTTATTTTGACAGAGACGTACTTAAAAATATAACTCACTGTCCAAGTAAATATGAAACGACTGCCAAATCTGCTTATATAAACCTCAATGATCTCATATATTTTCAACATTTAATTAAAAAATAGAAGTATTCATACTCCTTATTAGGAATGGAGGGAAAAGGTTAGATTATTTTAGCTTTTTCAGAACAGCCAATGATGTTCAAGTTTCTAATAAAAACCCAAAATATTAACATCTGTGATGTATGTAGAGGAAATATAATTGATATTTTAGGTTAATTACGATTCCATATCAGAACAATAGGCTTTTTTTTTTTAATCACTGCTATATATTACCATATTGTCTCACTGACAGTTTTGTTTGAATGAAGATAAAAAAGGCATCATAAAACAATGTCCATTTTTCAATTAAAGGACAAGTAGTGTACTTCATGAAAAAGTAGGCATTGACCTACATTAGAAGTAGAAAAATTATTCATTGCAAAAAAAAAAAAAAAGACTTGATGCTTTATATTCACTACTAACTTGTGAGCTGATCAATGTTTCTGAACATATTTTACCCTCATATTTGCCAGCAAGCTTATAAGAACAAATTTCTAAGAGTTTTTCTCTCCGTATATCTGCTGTATGTGGTTACATGCTTGGTCTATTAATTCAGAAGGTTCTGTTTTTTTCCACAATTCGAATCTGAACCTTTCTTGCCTTAAGAAACACCAGTTGTGATGCAAAGATCATTCAGTCATTGTTTACTGTGATGGGATGCAATTTCTAAAGCCTCTGTGCTGTGAAGTTCTGACAGTTTTGCCAGTTTAAACCATTTCTATGTGTTTTTTCACAGTATTTCATGACACACTTGCAATGGCAGATGCTCTGATTTAGTTATTAACTCATACTCCAGATACTTTTATTTTCTTAGTTGATAATTTTAGTTAGACTCATTGTCTGAGGAATCTCAGTGTTTCTAATAAATTCATTTAATTTAATATCTAGTATTTTTCTAGTCATTTGCTTTTGAAGGCGTTCAGACATCTGCCTATACCGCTGATGGACTTCCAGATTTCACATCCATATGCTAAGGTAGAAATAACATCTGAGGTAAAAAAATAATGTTTTCTGATCTTCAAGTTGTAGGTTGTTCATGATCAAATTTTGAATACGCAACAACCTACAGCTGTCCCCTTGACAATTCATGGGAAGGAACAATCGTTTGTTATCAGTACAGGCTGAGGGATGACCTGCTGGAGAAGAGCTCAGTGGAGAAGGACCTGGGGATCCTGGTTGATGACAGGTTGGCCATGAGCCAGCAGTGTGCCCTGGTGGCCATGAAGGCCAGTGGGATCCTGGGGTGCATCAGGAGGAGTGTGGCCAGCAGGTCAAAGGAGGTGATCCTCCCCCTCCACTCTGCCCTGGTCAGGCCCCACCTGGAGTATTGTGTCCAGTTCTGGGCTCCCTGGTATAAAACATTCAGGGATCTCCTGGAGAGAGTCCAGAGAAGGGCTACAAAGATGATTAGAGGCCTGGAGCATCTCCCCTATGAGGAAAGGCTGAGTAAGTTGGGATTGTTCAGCCTTGAGAAGAGAAGACTAAGGGGGGACCTAATTAAAGTTTATAATTATCTTAAGCAGGGGATGCAGGGGGAATCAGCCAGCCCCTTTTCAGTGGTCTGTGGGGACAGGACAAGGGGCAATGGCTGCAAGTTGGAGCACAGGAAGTTCCGCACCAACATGCGGAAGAACTTTTTCCCAGTGAGGGTGACAGAGCCCTGGGACAGGCTGCCCAAGGAGGTTATGGAGTCTCCTCTGGAGATATTCAAGACCCATCTGGACGCCTATCTGAGTGATATGTCCTAGGGAGCTGCTTTGGCAGGGGGGTTGGACCCGATGATCTCTTGAGGTCCCTTCCAACCCCTACAATTCTATGATTCTATGATTCTATGATACCACTTCCTTTTTGGACACCCTTGCTACCCTCCTCATTGTTATCAAACAAAGGAAACAAATTAATTGCCCCCTAAAATGCTAAAATGGATGCTTACCTAGAAGCAGTCAGAGTTCTGATTAGATAGCTTCTTTATTCTCCCACCCCTCACCTTGCCTAATTATTTAACCCATAAGTTTCAGTGATGCTGCACAGTCCTTTGTTTTCAGGTTCACTGAGTCGTCACTTTGGACAGCTTTGTTGGAAACTCAGTATCATTGAGTTGAACAAAGTGATGCTTCTTTTTCAGGAATTTATGGCTTTTCTCTTGGTGAAACCCCTGACTTAGATGCTTCAGTCAGCAACCATGAAGGTGACAAATAATGCCTGACTAATATGATTCATCTTAGTGCCTATGCCAAATATTGACAGGAATGAAGAGACAACAGGGTATGCTAATTTTTGTATGAGACAGGTTTTTGCATTAAGAGAAAACTTGCCCATGTTCAGGTATTTGTATGGAAGATAAGGAGCACAGTCAAATGGTCATGGCAAGCGGCTGCTAAGTGTCCAGTTTCTGTCCATGCCACCAGTGGGTGTGTGAACTGGAGCAGCAATCACAATTTCTCTGTGCTGTTGGTGTGGAAGGTGTTGAAAACACTGACTTTGCAAATGTTGAGCCCTGTTTAGTAGAAGACACCCGGTGCTGTTCAATCCCTCTATACTCTGTGCATCCTCTACTGTTCAGTAGACAATAGTGCAAATAAAATATCCACTTCAATAAAGGGGTTTTTAACAGTTTATAATAATTACAGAATTTAGTGAATTTTTGCAAATGGAGTATTTGAATAGCTTAAAGTGTTTGTTGCTGTCCGTATTACAGAGGAGTTCCTATGGAAGATGAGTCTGTTAAACCCCAGCAACTTTGTTCACTCATGATGCAAAGCAAGGTGGATCTAGTTTATCTACGCAGAATCAATGAGAGTAAAATTTCAGCCTTAGGTGTGACTTAGGTAGTAAGCTCTCTCCAGTGCTGTTGGAGTTCCTTATGTTTGCATACTTTGTTCAGACATGATACCCTTCAGTGACTGAAAGCTATGTTGAGGTAACTGTGTTCTTCATGTCAACCTTCTGTCAAAGGAAACTGCATTGTAACACTGTAATTGTTTACTAGTCAAAAAGTGATTCTTAGCACAAGCATAACATTTTTATTCTTTGTTTAAACAACTAAGCAAATAACAGATTATTCTTACGATAAAAGCGTCTTAGCTCACTTAATTCTGGATATCTAAATCTGGCTAATCATCTAGGTTGCTTTTTATAGGCAATAGAAAGGAATAAATCTTTCTAGGGCACAATTCAGTGACCTACTTTAGATGTCTATCTTAGGACGAGATGTTCTGTGGGTTAGAAACGCCTGTCAAGGGAGACCACATTAGTGCCTCTGGTAGTGATGTCTTTCTTTTAGATGTCTGCATCAGATAATGCCCACACTAGCTCTTATTTTTCAAACCTTGAAATAATTTTCTTTCTTCTCAAAATCTTAGTGGAACAGGCTCACAATCCTGTCCTCCTCCTTCTCAGCCTTTCTGATTGCATAGATCTACAGCTGCTACAGATTGATGCTATTGTGAATCAGTAGCAGATGCATAAATCCTCCATGGTGTGATAGACACAGGCAGAGCGCCATTTCACAAGCCTGTAGACAGCTTTGGGCACTGCTGGTACAGTCTTTCCTTTGCATTTCCAAATTGTCTTTGGCACAAGTTGTCCATGAAGAACTTCTGACCAAGAAGGTTAAGTTTACATCTCAAAATAGTTCTGTGTGAGTGCCCCTGGTTAAAAGTGGGATGTATGGTCTTTACATGGGAAAAACCCACATTTTTTTTGAGTTCAGAGTCTGAATTTTGCCTTTTTGGTGCAAAAGGCTGCTAACAACAGCTGCTGGTATCTGTTGTTACACTTCAGGGACAACCAGATGGCATGCTAACTCCTGCAGCTTCTGAAGGATCCGGGAGAAAGCTTCTGTGTTTGTCCAAATTAAAAAAAAAACAAACCACCACCTAAAACCCATGGTTGTGCAGGTTTTAAAGTCCTTTGCACTCCTACCAACAGTGCTAATAGGGTGTCACTTCAAAAAACTGTGCAGGCTAGTTGGTATGTGGCATGCATCGAGACCAAGGGACTGTGCTATGTCATATTATTAAAGGCAGCGAATCGTATGAGTCTGATTCAAGAGTTACATCTTTCTGACACAATTGGCAATATGTAGGCTTGCTGAAGCCTACTGGGTGCTCAGCAGAGATTATGACTGATTAGTTTCCTTTATTTCAAGCACGGAATGCAGGAGATTATTTTAAATGTCTTCTTTTTTCATAGAGGTCTGTGAGCTTGAAGGTGAGAAGCTCACACATGGTGTACAGGGAAGACTGTAATACAATTTAGCTTTGCAGTCCGCTATTTGTTCTGTTCTTCAAGCAAGAAGAAATGTGATTTCTTTTTGTGGCTATGCAAAATTGTTTTATTTATTGGGCCGTATCACCTAGAATTTTGTCCTGGAAAATGAAGCTTGTGTCTCCTCTGTTGCCCATCTGAGCACCTTTTAACTTTAAGGAATTTGACACTGCCTCAGTTCTGCTGAATGGTCGTTTCGTGCTAACGATCATCAGATTCTCAAGGTCTGCAAACACCCTGTAAACAACTTCCCTACTGTGGCCCAAGCTGTTCCATCAATAAAGCAAACAAGTAGCCTGGAGATGGCTTCAGCAGGGTAAATATACATGCAGTGGTATTTCTCTAGTTGTAGAATACTTCCTTCTTTTTTGTGGCTGCTAGCACCCAGAAAATAGAGAGCTTAGTGTCTAGTTTTATGGTTTGAGTCAGAAATAATGCATTTCCAAGTTGCTTTCCATGTGCTTTGGATCTGACATCCTCATTAGCTGATTTTTTTCCAGCTGATGTCTGAAAAGACTTTCAAAGTTGCTGTTTGCACATCGATTCATAAAATGTCTGTGCAGGAAGATCACTCCAAAGATGATCATTCCTGCAATCATCTGATGCTGGCTGCAATGTTTTGTTTTCCGTAAGTCATCAGCAACATCTGGCAGACTGGTGAGTGAATGGACTGACAAGGTCTGCCTTATCAGCAAGCACTGGATTTATCTCCTTGCTCTCTAACTTTTTGAGCAAGGCTTCAGCACCTCTGTATGCCCTAAAACCTTAGATCTTGCAGGTGTGCAAATAGCTGAACTGGAATGATTCAGCTATTATCGTACCTCATACAGGAACTCTGGAGCTCATCAGTATAAGAGTAGTAAGTGGCACCCCAAGGTTTGAGACTAAATCCCTGTTACTGTTCTCTGAGTGCCTTGATTTGCTGATCTAACAGGGTTTTCCCAAGGGTTTAAGAGGTTCAAAAACTGAGAACATATTCTTTCTAAGGTCAGCACTGGCACTGTATTCTACAAGATTCACCAGCATCATGTGAATAAGAGCATTGATAGCAAATCTACAAACAGAACTGGCAGTGTCATCTGATTTTCATTTCAGTGACCATCATGAATAAATGACCTGTCCAGCAAGGTTATCACATGTAAAACAGCTTCTAGGAAAATACACTAGAAAAAATCTTCCAGTTCAAATTTTTCACTTCATCTTAATGCTTTAGATACTCTCTTCCTATGTCCATAGTCCCAATTCCAAGTAAAATACAAGGGCAGTGTAGGGTCAGTGATGACAACGCTCTACTTCTGCTACAGCAGATGAATGTTTAAAGTTTGTTACCTGAACTATTATTTGACTGCAGAAGCTGTTGTGTCTAGTTGCATGTAGTACAGCCCATGGCTACCTCTGCAACTTTGTACTGTCCTCGGGTGCTAGTTCTACCTTCTGTTAAGTTCCTCTCTCAGTTACACCAAGAATCACAATCTGTATCCATACGACACAATGTAAGGATGGCAGGTCATACCAAAGGCAACCATAATCCTTTATCTTGCCTCTGACACCTACCAGATTCCTGGGGAAAGAGGCAGGACCTATGGTTTGTGCAGGATGGTTATTTTACCTGGTGTGCTCATCTGGCTTCTGACAAATACTAAATTTGTCTGTTTGGACAGTGATAATAGGTTTGGACTTCATCCAGTGCTCTACCAAAGAAGTAAGCAAAAAAAGTCTGCTTCTCTCCAAGAGAATTCATGGCTCCTGGGGCATAATTCTCAAAGTTCTCATCTTATGTAGGGATATTAAAACAGAAGTTTCCTACTGACCTAAAATTGATATCCAATCTTGACAGAATCAGCTATGCATTTGATATTTAATGCATAGTTTGAAGTAATTTATGGAAGGTAAGTCCTAGAAATAGACAAAAAGCTGCAGCTAAAAAAAAAGTGCCTATGTTTTGGAACAGTACAAGCATAAGCTTTAGTTGTTAGCTTTATCAACTCAGTGCTTTTCAGTTATGTCATAACTACCTGGTTGTCTCCAAGCCTCTGTAAATGTTGTTTTGGTTTTGCGCTTATAACTGGATTGGCCTCACTAGATTTAACTTCATGTGACTGGATCTATTCATGGAAGATTAGATGACAAATCCTATTGGGTCAGTCTAAACCAGATCTGATATAATCATCATTGTGAATGCATCTCTTGATTGACTGTAATGGAGATGACCAGAGTCCTGTTGCCTCAGAAGATATGTATGACAAGCCCAAGAAGACCCAATTAGTTTTAATTGTATTTCAGCACTAGAAAACATCCTGACTGATCAAACTCATGCATCTTTTGCATTTCTACCTCCCTACGCGTATTTTTGGAACATTCACCACTGTTTTTAATGAACCTGGAGAAGGATATTGATTAAACTGTTAAAATATCTAAAGAACTCAACATCCTTAGCTCAATAAAATATAACCATTTCTTGAGTTTAATTTAAAAATGCAGCTCTCTCTTGTTTGTTTGGGTTTATTTTTTTTAACTTTTCTGCTAGATTGATGATTGACTCAATATGTAGGTACTTAAAGTTTTCTCTTACTCAGCTTGCTATGCAGAAGTTACAATTTTCAGAAAGTGCCAAATGCCTACTTCTTCCCTATCACATCTATTTTAAACACCTCAGATTTGATATCACAGTCTCTGAACCCCTGATGCTCAAATATGAATCTCCTGCTTACCAGTTGAGGCCTCTTCCATTGCATCTTTTCTTGCAAAACTTTTGCACATACCTTCAAAGAAATTGTCCATGGAGCTAAGTGAGAAGGCCAAGCTCTCTTCTCCTTGTCCACTGGTATTACACAATACATATTTGCAGTCACTGAATAGGATCCCACTCTTTTGAAGAGATGCTGGTCTGAACCCCTGAGGTTTTTGTTTGTCTCTGTTTAGGAGAGATACCTTTTGTAATTGGACCCTTCTGAGGTTATCTCAGGGACTTCCACCAACTCAATTCACAGAAGCTGTGACCAGGAACTGCTCTAAATCTGCAGATCTGCACAAGAGTTAAACCACAGGCTGAGAGGTGAAAAGCTTTCTGTCCTCTCTTCATCTCCTTCTACTGCTCTGGGCCTATGGTGATGACCTGCAGTCATTTTCAACTCAACCTGAAGCTGTGTTCTGCTCTTCCAAAATAAAAATAAAAAAAAGAAAGAAGCTACAGCTTTGCCAAGTTTCTCTTTTTTTTCCCCCCAGATAAAATACAGTTTACATGTTTCATGAGATTAATGTCCCTTGCTTCTGATTACAAGAATCTGATCAGCATATTAATAAGTTAAAAATAAAAACCCTCAAACTATGCAACAGCTGCTATTTTGCTGCTGAATCCATTCAGGGTATGTAATTTTTTTTATGAGATATTTATTGTAATAGAGAGAGGGATTTGTCTGAGAGTGCATGTGCGCATGTGTGTGTGACATTGAGCTAACATTAATAAAACCAGTTATGTCTCTTCTACATAATGCATGAGAGCAGACAGAGGAGTTTAGCCATTGTGTTGCCTAGTGGAAAGCATGTAGAGCAAATTGTAGTTATTCTGGTGGGACAGCGTGTGGGTGAGGCAGGTTTGTCAGGGACTGGATGTGTCATTGTGTGGCAGTAAGGAAGAGCGATAGACTAAGGTCCTGTTTTAGATGATGTACTATTATGCTTGTTGTTCTTTGTGAGAAGCCCAAAACTCTTGTTACACTCCGTGCCAGATTGAGGGTAAATAGTGCAAAAATCTGAGGAAAGAGTTGGGGGATCAGCTCGGCACATCTCAGAAACAAAGTGCTAGTGTGGTAACCACTTTATTTGAAATGGGTTTATGTAGTCTGCATATTTGTAACAGGTACTTGATATACCAAGAAATAATTTTCATTCTCATGAAAAAAAGGTGCAAAAATGCCAGGAGTTTTAAACGTGGCCTGCAGGTTGAAGTATTTTTTTGACCTGGTCTCTAGAGATCCTGATCTTAGAGTAGTGGAAGGTTGTGGAAGATATTTGAGTTCCCTTTGAAGCCAACAACACCCTGAAGTGCTCAGCATCTCTCAAGCTCATTGCACAGCTGCTGATGTACCTTTAGAAGATAACAGTCATGTTGGAAGTGCAGGGAAGTGGTCAGTCCACACATGTGCACTTTAGCAGATGCATTGTCAAGCTGAATGGTTGTGTCTCTTTCTTCTCTTTTTCTCTCCTGAAGAGAGTCAAGGATAGTGGAGAAGCTGGAGAGTGGAAGATATATAAATTGAATTCCTATACGTAGTTAAAATAGAAGACTATTTCATCGTGATTGAAAGTTAATTCACTGCGTTGCTGTAGAAACCCAGGCAAATGCATTAACCTCAATGCCCAACCATTGCATTCTTTTAACAGCTTTATTTTAATAGCTATTTACTTAAGAATGTGTCTCAGCTGTGTTACCATATACTTTTTGTACTTCTGCACAAAGAAAGGTATTATTTCTTCTCAGGTAGGTTGTACAAATAGCTCAACTTATTGCTGCCAGGAACTTCTTAAGTGGCATATTCCCTGGATGTGTCTAGTGCCTCTTCTGTGTGGTATAAACACCCATTCCTGCATGAGCAGGAAAAGCATTCTTTTCTGCAGTATTCCGAATAAATCAGGAAAGAGATCTGCAAGAATCTGAGATTTCAAAGGATCCTCCTTGGTGGGTTTTCCACCCTTGCAGAACACCAACGAATGTGGAAACTGGGGAGAAGCCATAAAGTCCCGCTGTTTTGTTTTGGCAAGATATTCATACCTTCACTTGTCTTCCTCCTCTCACCAGGCACCCCCACCCGAGAGTGTTGATGCTGGTTTGGTGCCCAGAACACATGATCCATCCACAGAATGTTAAAAGACAATCTGGAGTAAGGGTTTGTGTCAGCTGTTGCTTAAAGAGATGAAAAACAAACTTGGATCTTGAATACTGTGTTGTTCCTCACACAAATTGATTGTGACCTGGATATACTTAAAGGAGTGTAAATTAGAGCAGGGTTAATCACTGGTGATAAACAAAACTAAATATAGATTTCAGAGATTGCACCCTCCTTTTCCTCTTCAGATTGTTCAAAACCTTTGCACATGTTTGCCCATTGTTTGCCCATTGCCTGATGGAGTGACTGCACATCACTGGCGTCTGACTCTTTAATTCCTGTAAGGGCCCAGGCTGAGGCAGTGACCCCGGGAAGCACAGAGCCATCTCACCCTGTCCTGACACCAGGTGAATGCTCAGCACCTTGCTGGTTCGCCCTGTAATTGGGATAGACAGAGAAGGTGTGATCAAGTCATTTGACCTTAGATTCTCTGGGTGGCAGCAGATGATGGAATTAGGAGGTAGACAGAAAAGATTAGGGAATTACTGGATATTTTAACTCTTTCTAGTGTCTGCCTGAAGAACTGTCACTACAAGTAGAGCTTTATAATGTTGGCAAGACTTGAGTTTCCTTAATATATCTTTTCTCATTTTTGCATGTGTGCCATGGAATGATCAGCGGTGTCTGTGGCGCCAAATGTGAAGGACATGCCATTTTTTCTGTCTGATTTATTTAATTACTTCTGTGTCAGGGCTCCAGCTAGGGGCTCTACAGGATCCAAGCTCTGAACAGTGCAGTCATGATCTTCTGTCAGTCATGCTTCAGCTCCATTGTCAGAGGTCTAATATGGGCCTGAGGAACCTAATCCCAATGGTCATTTCTTAATTGCTGTGCCTTGCCCCATATGCTTGGCAATTGTATTTACCAGTTCTCTATTAGTTCTCCATTTTCTGTCACCTTTCACCCTAGTCATAGTGAAAAACAAGCCGTTAATTTTGATAACCCAAGTTCTAATTCTAAAGCGTGTGATTGGATTTCTGTAATAACCTCAATGTCAGGGCTGCTGGAAAAGTGCCAGAAGGTTTATTCCTCTGCTGGGTTAGTCAAGAATTACTCTGGGTTTTTCCCTGCATTTTCTGGTCACGAGCTCAGCACAGAAAGGAAAAAGGCAGCCTTCAGAGTAGGAAGATTTGTCGGAAAGACACAAGCTTCTGCAAGTGTCTTGGGACTGTGTCCTGTAATTTGAATAGCAGCAGGCAATGTATGACCCTCTTGTACATCAGTTAGCAAAAGTCCTTGTTGATCTGTAGCAAAGGAATGTTAAGTATTTTTTTGATAAGATGGAGTAAGGAAATGTTTGGGTTTTTTAAAAGTAAATTTCAAATGGAGGTCTGGATTTTTTTTTCTGGTCTCCTAGCCAAAATTTTTCTTCTTGTTTTTCAGCTCTAGTGAGTACCTCTGAATGAAAGCTGTGGTGAAGTTCATGTTGAAACCAATGAGCTGAGAGAGACTGGAGAAAAAAATTGGAAGTGACAGAAAAATAAATAGTTTTATAATGTATTATGCTTCTGTCTTCCACCAAAAAGTTTGAATAGATACATGATACTGTGTAATCAAGAAATAATGCTGTCCTCTGCAGTCTTTATGGTACATTACTAAATATGTAACACAGACAGAAAGGAAATTCTGTATGTTTTCACAATGTTTGCTGATCATCTCCTCCCTGGAGACCTTATGAAATGACCATTGAAGTTACTGGAGATTTTTTCTTTCAAGTAGTTTTAGTTCATATCTGTAGCTTCTCTGTTTTTGTCACCCACTCATGTCCCCAGCAATCTGACATGGGCACTGGGAAGACCTTCTTCTACTTACGCTTTGCTTTTCTTGGACCCTGTATAATATCTTTAGAAATGAGACACTCTGCACTATATCCAGCTGTATTTTCCTTGCTGTTGGCTTGGACAGAGTTCCTATTTTCCACACAAATATACACAAGTAAAAGCCTTAGATATCTCTAGAAAATCACTGCTGTCAGGAGCTATCTGCAACAGGTTGCCACTTAAGTCCAAAATTTTTACCAGCAAGGTACTCACCTATCTCCCATCTGTCAAGGTCTTCCCCAGCAACACCCACAGATGCTTAGTGAAGGGAACTCACTGTTCAGAGCATGGACACCTCCTGCTTTGTGAAACAGAAGCTCATTCGCAACGTTCTATAAACAAATGGTCATGATTGTGGGAGGGGGGCAAAGATTATTATGAGCAGTCAAATGTCAAGAGCAATGATTTTAATATATGTTACGCAGGCACAAACACAACCGAAAGACCACACACTGGAAAGACAATTCACTGAGAAAAATACATAGATGTTCCCTACAGCTGATGAGTACTGGAGAGTCCCTTTATTACAAGAAAACTATGTGTCACTACTGAAGTAATTACTGCTTGTATTTAATTACCAAAATGTAAAGCTTCTCAAAGATACAGGAGAAAGAAGAAACTTTCTGTTTACGTACGGGACTGAGAAACACTGGTCTGTACCTCAGTTTCTGTCAGTGATGATTATTTAATGTCTCTGTGCCTCAGTTTCTCAACCATAAAATGAGAATACATGTTTCTTGGGTTTAAAAACATCTAAAGAAGGAACTAATGTGATTTCTAACCCCTGGGTGTGTTCAGCTCTGGCACAGTAGGGACCTGGCCTCAGCTGGGGCACTCAGGTATCTGTAATACAAATGCTAATGCCATATTAGCATGGGTATACTAAAGAAATCAATCTTTCCAAGAGAAGATTATTTCCCTGGGATACCACCTACAACTACCTGAATGGAGGTTGTGGAGAGATGTGCAATGGTCTCTTCAGCCAAGGGACAAGGGGAAATGGCATGAAGCTGTGCCAGGGTAGGTTTAGATTGGATATTAGAAAAAAATTTTTCACTGGAAGAGTTGTCAGGGCCTGGAACAGGCTGCCCAGGGAGGGGTGGAGTCACCTCCCCTGGATGTGTTTAAAAAAAGGGTAGATGAGGTACTTAGGGATATGGTTTAGCATAAGATGGGAACGGTTGAACTTGATGATCTCAAAGGTCTTTTCCAACCTTGTGATTCTGTGATTCTGTATTTACATAGTTCGGCGATACAGGCTGTGATCTTGAAGTTCTTGGTGATGCTGAAGTTCTATCCACGGGTTTCTGAATGTCCTCTCTCCCCACCATATAGCAAAGTGCTGATGCCACCATCATATTACAGAAGTGGGAATAGAGGCACAGAGATGCCAGAAGGTTTCTCCACTGACACAGGAAGGAAAAAACAGGGCAGGAATTTAAATGTGAGTCTTTCCAAAACAGGACCACACCAGTAGTGGCTAGACTCTGACCTCTTTGCCTCACAGTCAAGAACCACAGCACACACACTGGACATCTGCAAGGTAAGTGATGGGAAAGTGGTGGTGGTATCTCTGTTGCAGAGTGAGCCTGGGCTGGGTGTGCAGCAGGCTCTGACTGCAGCCTGACAGCAGCTCACTGGCCTCAGTGGCTCACTTCCTCCCAAAATGGGCAATTCAGGTTACACAGGAGCTCTGGCTTCCACACAGCCTTTACATGTGGCAAGGTAGGGGACCCATCATGAGGTTGCCTGCCAGCCTAATGTGGGTTAAGAGCTGCAGATTGACCTATGTGCGGCCATCTTCCCTGCAATGCACAATGAGACCATCCATTCCTTTCACCTGAACCTCTGCCAGGTAGTCTAATCCCTGTCTAGGCTTCATCCCTTGGAAAGCAACAGCTTGTATCCCATATTTTTCATGGTTTGGTATGCGCCTGCCACTTCTTCTAATTTGATACAATGGAGATCACCTCTGCTGCTGCATGACTGGGGCTGCAGTTGCCGTTCTCCCAGATCATCCTCAGCATACGGGAATGTCAGAATTTCGTGTCAAGAGTTTCTTTTGCTGCAGATGCCTCATCCATGTGACCACGTTTGCTGGTCTGAGCCAGCAGCATGACCTCGGTTCGGTTACAGCAACGGGCAGAGAGTGCTTTCCAGCTGAATTCTGTACAGGCAGTGCCACAGGTAAATCTTATCCCTCACAAAGGAGAAACAGCAGCTGTCTGATTTTCAAGCTGTCAGGCAAAGCAATTGCGAGTAAACCACACACTGTTCTTTTTGATCTTTTTTCGAGTCTGTAATTCCTACCTTTCCACACTCATGTCTATCTCTGTCCTTATGTCACTGCTGGGTCTGAGGTCTCCCCTTTCTCCTCCTTCTCGCTTAAATTTTCCTTCTCATTTGCCAGGTACTTTCCCTAGCGAGAAGGTCGAGACTGGAGATATTGAATGACCGAAGTCAGACACTGCTCGGAACCTGAAGCCAGATAACCCACGTCCTCCATCAATCCATGACCCTCTCTGCCCAGGGTCTCCCTTTCCGATGCAGCCCGTCCTCTCCCACGCTATCCCGTTCAGCTGCTCAGAGGAGGATTCACGCTGCCCGAACGCCAGTCTCCGCCGAATAACACGATGAAAACAATAAGGAACTCGAAATAAAGATAATCACTTTGACACTTGGGGAGAATCCGCTGGCGTACGGTTTATGAAATTCACCGCAGCTTTATGAACTGCCTGTTTTTATGTCTAATCACTGTCTTTGTCTGCGTGCGGCTCGTGCTTCTGGTGCTAAGAAGTAGGGGAGCGGCGCCTCCGGCTCCGCCGCTGAAAGAGGCAGTCGTTAAGGGCTGTTAGGCGGTGAATAGGCAAGGTCCGGGCGGAACAATGGGGTGGCTGAAGCCTCGGGAAAAGACACTTTCCTCCAAGCGCCCCGCAGGAGGCCAGGAACGAAGGAATTTTCCCAGCCGCGGAACAAAGAAACCAGGTGTCGGTGTTAGGGCTTACAGCCGGAAAGGGCCGCGGAGGAAGGTACGGAAGGAGGGAGAGGGAACCGGGGAGCCGGGCGGGGGAGAGGGAAGCAGCAGCCGGGGGCGCCCCGCTGGTGCAGGAGCTGCCTTGAACCTTGGCTACGACCAAGTTAAAATAAAGTCAAGCGAGAGGAGGAAACACACACACACACACACACACACACACACACACACACACAGAGAGCGTGCCCCAGGACAGCAGCAGCTTGCAGGGAAAAGCTGCTGCCATCCTGTAGCACTCGGACCCCAAGTCCTCCTGGAAAAGGACTGATTGGAAAATCACATAGGTCGGTGCCTACTGCTTCACGTGGATCCTGTGCTGCTGACCTGGAGGAGGAATTGACTATAGTGAGGTGTTTGCATCATTCACCCACTAGCCTTCAGGTAGCATCTTCCTCCCAGGCTGGAAGTGCTTCTCCTGAGCTCCCCCAGCCTTAATCTCCAGGATAGGGAATTGTGTTTGGACATGTGCTAGCCAGCTACCATAAGAAAAGCAAGAGCAGTGTCACCACTCATAAAACCCATGAGAATGTCAGGCTGATGGAGAAGCGTTTGATCAGGGCAATGCAATCCATCACTGTTGCAAGCCAAATTCTCTAGGATGTCACAGCACCTACATTCAAGTAGTACTGATCCTAAGGGCCTGGAGGCAGCACAGTTTCTGCTTACCAATAAACCGCAGGGAAACTTCCTGCTGGCCTGATGTAGCAATTGCTGGAGTGCCGTCCCTCCCTCCTACCAAGCAGATTAAGATCATGTGAAAGGTGTTATGTTTAACGGGATTTAACAACGAATTCAGGCACAGAATTGGAGCCCAAAATTGAGTTAAGGCTAATTGGGACAACTGGCAACACATATACACTCCATGAAAAATTCTGTGAGATTTTTAGTAGTGGTGGACCTTTGTTTTCTGCATCACCTGAAAGACTTTTGTCCCAAGCAACCCCATAGCATCCAGTGAGACTGTTGATTGTGATGTGACTCTACTGAAAAGGTGTGCCTAATGGGTGATAGTTAGCAAGATAAGGCTGGTGTGTACTATGGCTGGAGAGTTTTAATAATTTCTGCACAAGCATTGCAGCTCAGGAGTGTATTCATGTGTGTGCTTTAAATGGTCTCCAGATGTTGTAAAATCACTATAAAAAGATAAAAATATCTACGGGTTTTAAGAAAGGCCACTAAAGAGCAGAAGCGAAAGGTCAGATATTGGGCCTCTTCAGCTACAAGAAACATCTAAGTGTCTGTGCACAGCAAAGGAACGTCTCTCCTACCCTATTTGAAACCCACAGAAATGCTGCACTCTGGATGTGGTGACAAGTCCCTCCTCTGTCTCCCTACCTACTCTATTTACTGCTTCCATCTCTCTTGGAGAATGTTGAATCATAATAATCAGCATTTTTTTGCATTGTATATAAAATAAAAGCAATAACTCAATAACAGAAAACCTTGAGCTAAGGGTGTTGTTTTTGGGACTATGTTCATTTTCCTTCAATGCACGAGCTGTGTGTTAGAAACTATTCCCTCTGGCAACCCATAAAACAGAAACTTCTCCATTTTTTCCACCCCAGGAAACATTCTGTCAGCAATTCACTTGCAGTGTTCATCTATGAATATTGAGATGGCTTTTTTTTTGTGTCTTGTTCCTAATGTATTAACACAAGGTGCAGCAAGTAGCTACAGTATACTGCAAACTGCGTGAATAATTACAGTGGGAAAAACAGTAAGCTCAATCAGGAAAACACAGGAGGCTGGAATGAAATTTTCAATGCACAACAGAGCCTGTGACATTCTGAATTTATTCTACTTCTGTTTTACTGCTGTCAGAAAGCACATTAGTTTTAAGGTCATGGCCTTGTATACGTCAGTATTTCTTCATATTCTTCAAGCAGGTGATGCTCCAGGTTTCAGCAAGGCTGCTCATGTGCAGGGAGATATGGAGCATGGCAGTGGTTGTTACTGTGGTATGACAGATGCATGGGGAGCGGAAACAAGGTTTGCACATGCAACACACAGGTCAGCAGGGCCCCAATGTTTGCAGCTGAAGGTTATGGGTGATGACTGCAAGAACTCATGGTAAAGTCTCATCTGTCAAAGCTGGTTTAAGATAATGCTTTATTGCAGCTTCCGTATGGGAAGAGTGTGCACACCACTTGTGAACATTTATCAATAACTACTTTAAGCTGCAGTAACTTGGTATGGACTTTTGTGTCCATACCCCAAGTGTAAGGTAGGAGAGGATGGGTCAGCAGAATGCCAGAAATCAGCATATCCTTAAAGGAGACATGTCAGAGCATCAGCAGCTTGGATTGCTTTTGTGCTCTTGAGGCTAAGTTTTAAGGAGAAATATGAGAAGGACTGATGTGTTATCTTTAACGCATAAAGACAGAGATTAGAAAATGCGTGAAGTTACTTGTAGGAACATGGGATACACAGACAAGGCTAACATTTTTGATGGAGTCAAAGCAATGACCAATGACTAGAGAAAGTGTAAGAGCTGGGTTACAGACATTGTTAGGAATAGATGCTTGTTCTTCCATTATCTAAGGGAACATTACCATGAGAGGACGTCCAAATCATAAATCAGATCTCAAAAATCACATCATTTTAAAAATTTAACTACCTATTCTTTTAGTTTCATTTTGTTGTTCGTTGGGTTTGGATTTTTTTTTAATAATGGAGAGACATTCTTTCTACTTATTTTATCATTTCTTTACTCTGTAAGAATGTATTCTGTTTCTATTTTCTTTTTTTTCCATCATGACCACAGAATTAGAAAGATTTTTTAATGAAAAATGAAAACAGTTTTATTCCTTTTTGATCTAGGGCTTCAAGGAAATGTCAAGTGTCATGAGATTTATGATAAAAAGGATGGCTTTGGCAAAACACAAACTTTTTTTTCATATGGGGGGTGTGTGTGTTTGTGTGTGTGAGTTGAGTCAAATAAGCTTGCTTTATTTACAGGTTTTATCCGCTTCCATGGAGATTTTTTGGGATAACTATTTAGTATCGGGGCTCTTGTCCTCCTGATGCAAGGATGTGCTTCTTCCAGGAGCTTTCACTTGAAAGCTGCCTATTCCAGCACATTACTACTCTGAAAGAGGACAGTCTCACAATCTCTTCTCTTGGCCATCATAACATATTCAGGAAAAATGCCCACCTCTGCTTTGGAAGTGTTTGGTACTGTAAGATTTCTCTCAATGTACAGATTTAATTACAGAGTAAGGACTCTTGTTTTGGGTGCTGGGGAGTTTTGAAAATCTGTAGCCTGGTGGGAAAATTAGTTTCAGTATCTATAGCTGTTTAGGTGGCAGCAAAATTTTCAGAAACAGAAGAGGAGGGGAAGAAATCAATGAGCAAAAATGATTAAGCACAAGCATGTAATACCAGGAAATGGTTGCATTATCCATCTGCATTCTTAACCATCATTCATCACAATTAGTTACTGCGCAGTACCTGCAACTATAAATAGTTTTCATTTGACCTTTTCTGCAGCTGTTGAGCACAGAATATGCAGATAAACCTTTGAATGCTTCCACAGGCTTCAAGTGTGAAACAATACACACTCTAGCACCAGGCTATCAGAAGATAGCAGAAGTCTCTTGTAGGGATGTCCTTTCAATGCTCATGGAGTCACTACTGCAAATGCTCATTGGGCAATGTGTCCACAGGGTGTGCAGATCTGCTGAGGTCAGTGGAATGACCACCTCAGAGAAGCTGTGTGAGTGGGCATAGCATGAGATGGTTTTGTCTTCCTTCCCTGTAGTGATGCACACGCGCTGCTTAACACTGACAGGGTCAGGACTGCCTTCCTGCCACCAAACCTCATGTCCTGCAGCTGCATCTAATCCTCCCACTCACAACACATAGATAGTACTGTGTCTGGGAGGAGCCACAGGAGCAGTTTCAAAAGAAAACCTGTGGTTTAGGGCTTCCAAACATTAATTCCAGTTAGGCAATTTCCTTTTTCTGTCCAAGATTCAGTCCTTGTGGGACCAGGGTTACTCTAGCTAAGTGAGGTTGAGGTTGCAATATTGGTAAAAGGAGGTCAAAAGTACTTCACACCCATATGCTTGTCAGCAATATATGGCAGATTTGAGGTTCTGTTTCTCCTGTGATCCCTGGATAAAATGGCAAAGAATATCACCTAGGATCAATTAATGGGGACGCCCACACTTGCCTCTGCGCATTCCCAGGCACATGTTTTTTCTTGATAAGAAATTGTGGTTTCATTCTTTACAATTGCAGTGACTTAGAGAATCTGAAAAGGGTTTGGCCACTACGTGGATATTTATCTGGGATTAAATGGAGAGAGAATGAATCTTGAACACCATGGTCAGTTTTTCCTTAGGATATCTTTGCCACTTAATTTTTAAATGAATGAAACAGCCAAAAAGACTATTCTCATGCCTACAGACATTGTCTAAATCCAAGCAAATGTTTGCATATATCATGATTAAGTTTTCTATCTCTTCAGCCGTTTTACTTCCCAGATGCCTCTACCATATATCATGGTGCAGATTTTCTCTGCAGCTTGTGTCAATAAATGCTATAATAATACCTTGTGTAAGCATTTGCCATCACAAGAGTGCCCTAAAGTTATTTTTAAACTCCACCATATGAAAGGATATCTAACTGCTAGCACTTGTGCTGCAGTTCATTGGTACAAAACTATGCGCACAGTTAATTGCTGGTGTTAAATTGCATCTTGCAATTTAGCTGGGCCTGCACTTAATACATTCTTTGAAATAGATATGCATATGTGAGTACAACACGTGTTTGTCTCAAACATGAATATCTAGGACCATTATAGTGTATGATGTATTCAGCAGTAAATAAAGACATAGACCTGGCCAAAGCCTGTGGCTTAGACCAAGCTTGTCATGCAGAGCACAGAATCACAGAATCACAAGGGTGGAAAAGACCTTTAAGATCATCAAGTCCAATCGTTCCCATCCTAAGCTAAACCATATCCCTAAGTACCTCATCTACCCTTTTTTTAAACACATCCAGGGATGGTGACTCCACCCCCTCCCTGGGCAGCCTGTACCAGGCCCTGACAACTCTTTCAGTGAAAAATTTTTTCCTAACATCTGATCTGAATCTGCCCTGGGGCAGCTTTGTGTTTCCCCTTGTTCTATCTCCTCTCACCTGGCTGAAGAGACCATCGTCCACCTCTCTACAACCTCTCTTCAAGTAGTTGTAGGTGGTGATAAGGTCTCCCCTCAGTCTCCTCCAGGCTCAACAGCCCCAGCTCCATCAGCCGCTCCTCATAGGGAGGAAATGGGCAAACCTCAGCGAGGTGTGTTGTGGGTGCAGTTGGCTTGGAACCTGAAGGAAACCCTGACAGGTGTGCGATTAGGAAGGGAGTAGGTCCTTGCTTGTCCTCTTTGCTCTAAGGTCTTTGGCATAGCTTTAAATTTGAATGTGAAAATAATTTCATTCTGCATGCGGTAAAGGAAAACTAAAGAATCCCAGAACTAATATGAAATTCAACTACCTTAGCAACAACATCAGTTTTATTAAAACATGCTAACGCTTCCTCTACTGTTTCCTGTTTCACTTTTCTTTGGAAGAGTTTCCTTCAAATCTTTCCTCAAAGTGTAAGGAGATAGGTCTGCATTCCTGTTCAGCCTGGGGCCTCTGGGCGTCACCTGCAGGTGTGTGATACAGTGCCTCACATGACACTGAGATATGTCCAATATGAATGAGAAAGACATGACTCTATCTGTCTGTATAGGCCACAAAGCAGCTGGTGAATTAACTGGCTGTTACCATTATTTATTGACATGTCAGATTTAGCAGGTTCCAAATGAACTTCAACTTTCTGACAAAAGTTCGTATTTGTCTTTACAATTATCACCACAAAGTCTTTGATCTTTTAAAAAGATATCCTAGGTGTAGGGGATTCTCAGATTTTTACTGGATTATGTTTTGTATTAGCACTATTTTTATTTTATTTGGCTCACCCCAACTGTTTATTACTGTAGACAACCATGACGTTTCTGCAGCATGTTTTGCCAGGGCCTTCCACCATAATACATTAGGATATTCTCTACCAGTGATCAGAGAATCATAGAATGCTTGAAACATCCCTGAGGAAAAGGACTTGGGAGTACTTGTGGATGAGAAGCTGGACATGAGCCACCAATGTGCCCAGAAGGCCACCTGCACTCTGGGCTGCATCAAAAGAAGTGTGGCCAGCAGATTGAGGGAGGTGATTCTCCTCCTTTACTCTGCTCTGGTGAGACGTCACCTAATTCCAGCTTAAGAGTCCTCAACACAAGAAGGACATGGACCAGTTGGAGCACATCTAGTGGAGGACTACAAAAATGATCAAAGGGTTGCAGCCCTTCTCCTATGTAGACAGGCTGAGAGAGTTGGGCTTCTTCAGCTTGGAGAAGAGAAGGCTCCCCAGGGGGGACATGATAGCAGCTGTCCAATACATGAAAGCTGCCTATATGAAAGCTGGGGAAGAACTGTTCATGAGGGCATGTAGCAGTAGGACATGGGGTAACACATGGGAGATTTAGGTTGGATATTAGGAAGAAATTCTTCACTATGAGGGTGGTAGATCACTGGAACAGGTTGCCCAGAGGGGTAGTGGAGGCTCAATCCCCAGAAATATTCAAGATCAAGCTTGATGGGGCTCTGGGCAACCTGATCTAGTGCAGATGTCCCTGCTTACTGCAAGGGGTTTGGACTAGATGACCTCTAAATGTCCCTTCCAACCTTACACATTCTATGATTCTATGATTCACTGTTGCTCTTGTTTTCTAGCAACCAAGGGTGATTCTCTACTTTTATGTGCCTTTAGAAAAGGAGGGTAATGAATCCATCCCAAAAGTGTTCATGCAAATGTTTTTTCCTGTGTGATTGTTCTAATGATACTAAAAGACAGCCTAGAAGCCCCTGACACTGATCAGGGCTCCATTACATCTATGCTCTGAATACATCAAAAAGACAGTCCTTGCCTTAAGGAGCTCAGATTGTTGGTATTGTTTAGGTACTGTTTCCGTCCTACTACCAGGTCTGGCCAGTTGGGGTCCAACTGTAGAGACATGGCTCCATGAATGACCCCATGTTTGGCACTGTACAGAGTCCTCCTGCACCTGCAGGAGCCATAGAGATGTTGTGCAGGTGCAAGGACAACTTTCAGTGTTTTGTTGGAGGGCCGTGGTAGAAATCTAGCTGAGCTTCTTCAGCAGCCTGCTTGCGTCCCTTACTGGCAACCAGTTGACTTCATTTGCTTTTTAAATTGGTTCACTTTTACGTTTAGCTTTCAGTAGAAGAAAAGGAACTGAGTGATCCATCTTGACATGCTATACTGCACTGGATACAATGAGGTGAAATGGTTTAGAGCAACCCCCAACCCTATTTCTGTGTGTTGAAATTTCTGACTCTCTGATGGGAGTGGTATGAAGTTGACTCCCTGAGCAGCAAAGATTGATTTCTCCTTTGAGTAGCCATACTCTCCACAGAAGTATCCTTTCCAGTTATGTTTTGAAAGTCATCAGACATGCTGTTATAAATGATCACTGAAGATTACTGGAGATGCTGCAAAATAATAGTGAACCAAGTAGCATCTGTAATTTCCACTGCTGGTTTGCAATCATCACTCAAAATGAACCCTATTGTGGCTGTAGGGCTAAAGTTTTTTTTCTCCTCCTCTTTACTGCTGTATAACACAGTTGAAATAGATACTGTCTCATGAATTTTTATGCAAAAAGCTGAGCTGAAATCCACTGTACCAACAGCTAGTGTTGTTTGTGAAGATCAAGACTAGCTCAGAAAATACTGGAGGGAAGTCTACATTTCCAGTTACTGTGAGGTTGTGTTACAGCTCAGGTGACTCCAAGATGTATATCTCTGGTGTTCTTTCTTCTTAATTTCCCCAACATAAATGAGATGCTGCTTATGTACAATATTTATCACCATTCCTGATTGTTAATAGAGGTTTTACTGTTTTATAGGCATGATCACCTCCGAAGCCCTTGTTACTTGTGAGTCACTGACGTCATAAATGCCTTCAGTGGAAAAGAGCAGACATGAATCAATTTTAATGCAAAATGAGCTGTGATATCTGTGTTCTTCTATATCTTCAGCACATTGAATTGTCTTTGGTAATGCTTTGGGCCTTGCTTTGGTAATGTGCACAATTAGGTGTATAACTTAAAGCATGAGTGTAAGGCTGTGCAAGCTTCTGTGCTTCATTAAAGGACATAGAAACCTCTATCTGACTTGCAGATAGCACAGAATTTCTGGTAAACATTTAGATTTTAGGTCAGACTACAAATTCTTATATGTGCTTTTACTTCCTGTGTTGTGATCTGGGCTTGCTATGGAGTTTTTGGAAAGAAACCTGGTCATGTCTGGTTATTGAGAAAGGGAAGATGGATGGAAAACCTCAAAAGTCTGTTCCTCAATTCCCACATTGAAAACTCAGGTGTTGCCAGTCAAAGGCAAAACCAGTGAGGAATTGAAGTTGTCTTCTGATTTTATGTTTTATCCATAGCAAAGGCATCTTGTGCATGTCCTTAATTCTTCTGTAATAGAAATTTCTGTTGTTTCAATATTCTCTTTCAAAAGTTCATGCATTTCATATAATGTTTAAGGGTCACTGGGCAGAGAAAGACTCCACCAAACCATATTCATGGCACAGAGCTTTCTGAAGACCATGTTGTGCTCTTTCAATTTCTGGAAAGTCTAGACAAACTCAACACTAACTAAATGAGCAACCTCACCCCCTGAAGTGGGACACAAACTTCACCTTCCTTTGAAACAAGTGGGGAAAACAGTGTTCAGATCAAGAAGCATGAATAGATTTCACTCTTGACTTTGATGAGGAAGGAAGGAAAAAAGCATAGAAATAGGAGCAATCCTCTGAGTTCATCAGCCACACTTTTGCACCTGATTCTCTAACTGCGTTTTGAATAATTTCATAGGAATATCCTGTAAAAAGTTCATTGTTTTTTGTGAAAACATGCTTCTCTATTTGCTCTGCAGCATTAGTCCAGACTGATGATCACAGAATAACAGAATCGCAAGGATGGAAAAGACCTTTAAGATCATCAAGTCCAACCATTCCTGTCCTAAGCTAAACCATATCCCTAAGTACCTCATCTACCCTTTTTTTAAATACATCCAGGGAAGGTGACCCAACCCCCTCCCAGGGCAGCCTGTTCTAGGCCCTGACAACTCTTCCAGTGAAAAGTTTTTTCCTAACATCTGATCTGAACCTGCCCTGGTGCAGCTTCATGCCATTTCCCCTTGTCTTATCAACTGTCACCTGGCTGAAGAGACCATTGCCCACCTCTCTACAACCTCCCTTCAGGTAGCTGTGGGAAGTGATAAGGTCTCCCCTCAGCCTTCTCTTCTCCAGGCTAGACATCCCCAGCTACCTTAGCTGCTCCTCATATGATTTGCCCTCCAGCCCCTTCCCCAGCTTGGTTGCCCTTCCCTGGACTCGCTCAAGGACCTCAATGTCCCTCTTATGGTGAGGAGCCCAGAACTGGACACAGTACTCGAGGTGTGGCCTCACCAATGCCGAGTCCAGGGGCACAATCACCTCCCTAGACCTACTGGCCACACTGGTTTTGATACAAGCCAAGATGCCATTGGCCTTCTTGGCTGTCTGGGCACACTGCTGGCTCATATTCAGCCTGCAGTCAACCAACACCCCCAGGTCCTTCTCTGCCTGAAAGCTCTCCAGCCAGTCTCCCCCAAGCCTGTAGCGCTGCATGGGGTTGTTATGTCCCGTGTGCAGCACTCTACACTTGGCCTGGTTAAACTTCAACCCATTGGTCTCAGCCCATCAGTCCAGTCTGTTCAGATCCCTCTGAAGAGCCTCCCTACCCTCAGGCAGATCAACACTTCCTCCCATCTTAGTGTCATCTGCAAATTTACTGAGGGAGCATTCAATCCCTTCATCCAGGTCATTGATAAGGATGTTGAACAAGACTGGACCCAGGACTGAGCCCTGGGGGACGCCACTCGTGACCGGCCTCCAGCTGGGTTTTGTTGCATTCACCACCACCCTTTGGGCCCATCCAGCCAGCCAGTTTTTAACCCATCTGAGGGTCCACCTGCCCAGGCCAGTGGCAGCCAGTATCTCAGTCAGAATGCTGTGAGAAACCGTGTCAAAGGCTGTACTGAAGTCCAGGTAGACCACATCCACAGCCTTCCCCTTGTCCATTAAGCGGGTCACCTTGTCATAGAAGGTGACCAGGTTAGTTTGACAGGATCTACCTTTTGTAAACCGATGTTGACTAGGCAATCCCCTGGCCATCACACATGTGCTGCATGATAGCTCCCAAGATGACTCTCCCCATGATCTTCCCTGGGACTGAGGTCAGAATGACAGGCCTGTAGTTCCCCAGACCCTCCTTCCAACCCTTTTTATATGTGGGTGTAACATCTGCCAGCCTCCAGTCGAGTGGAACTCCCCCAGTCTGCCAGGATTTCTGGTAGATAATGGAAAAGTGATTATACTGTCTTGACTGCTGCCCGTTATTGCTGTACTTTTCTTGTTGTTGTACATTAGACAGAGCTGCCTGGGGAATCTGAAATACTTATGTGTGGGCATTTGGTGGAGTGCACATCCAAGAAGCGTGAGTGCCATGACCAGCCTTAGGCAGTTGTAAAGCTGCGGTTTTGGCTGGGGCATACCTTGCACCCCCAAACCCTAACTTTTACAATGGTCTGCAGAAAGACAGCAGCTGTTGAAGTGGCTAATCCAGGTGGTGGTTAGTTTCTGTGAACCCTCGTCCATGTTGAATTATCAGTGTGGGCCCTGGAAGACTGTATGCCATGGACATCACCTGTTGCAGTCTTTTTCTTTCTCTGTCAGTGTCACATGGAACATACAAACCCTAGAACATGTCCCTCACAGACTGAACCACTTCGCTTTAATGTCTTCTCTTCATAGTAACTTTCAGATCTGTTCTGTTCTTTTCACTTTTGTTATTAAGTGGGCCATTGTGATTAACAGAGGGAACTCAAGAGCTGCTGAGATATATTCCGTGTTCTCCTTTCAATGTGCTATGTGATCTTAGGGCTAGGCTTATTTTCAAATACATGGTAGGCACTTTAGGGTGTTTTTGAAGCCCTCCACCTTGTTTTACTCTTGTTAAACTCTTGTAAAATTGGGTGCCCTAATGCACTTCAGAATATGTCTGGGTGCTGAATTTTTCCTTTTAGTCTTCTACATTGTTTGTGAGACATCTGATTTTCAATATTAGGGAGCTGATTTCTTGGCTTAGCAGAGAGGTTTGATGTGAAAACCCCTACCTCTTTCACAAGGATACAGAAAACACTACGTTTTAATATAAATATGCTGTGCATTTTGGGAAAAAAGTTACTGTGAAGTTTTGTTTTAGTCACTGTTAACTCTTTCACTTGGATCATATTAAATGATATTTTACTCACAATGTAGCTCCATCAGAGTCAATAGGCTCTGTTCCAGCCAGCCATCTCTTCTCAATAGTTTCTGTGAGTGTATTGGTTTTGTCAAGCTAAAAAGCATGCAATATTTCCTACAAAAATTAAAACAAGAATTTCTTTCTGCATCTGACAAATCACACATGATACCAAAGCAAAATGATTTGTACCGTCTATTTGCAAAAGTTATTCCCTCTTATTCTTTTTTTTATGTTCCACGGAAACTTTTTGTGTGTGAGAGAGAGAATTCTGAACCATGTATTCTTTAAATGGGCTTGTAATGAGATGGCTCTTTTATATGAATTTGTGAACTTCACTGTCAATTCAGATCAATAAATCCTGAACCAATTGAGTTTTTTAATATAACTTACCGAAGAAGAAGAAAGTGCCATGGATTTGATTGCTTCCTCCAGCTTTTGAAATGTAAAGAACAAACACGGTATCAGAATAAAGATTTTTTTTCTCTCCAGGTTAGGCTTATGTGGTATGTATTTAGTCATTCTGGCTGATTCATAGCCAGCGGTTTGCATCTTCAAGAGCAAGTACAGGGTGTTCCTTCTGAGATACAATGATCAATTCTGCAAGCACTGCTTAAATGATATCTCACCATATTATGGCAGCTCCTGCCAGCACCTCTGTAAGTTAGGGGTTGCATCAGCATTTCCATTATAAATATAACATTTACACTACTACCACCTTCCTTGATTTATATCGTGCTCCTGCACCGTAACACAGAATCACATTTGCTTTGTTCACTGCAGCTATACAGTGCTGTATGTAGGGCTGAGGGCTCGAGGGAATTTTCTTCAAGTGCTCCCAAATCTCTCTCCCACACTATAAAGCTTAGCGTTGCCTTTTCAGCAAATATTGATGCTTTCTATTCTTTGCTTTGAGACATTATTCTGTTTATGTGCTGTGTACCTAGACTAAGGTGCATTTACAATTTACCGGTGCACGTACTGCAGGTACTTTAAATCCTTCCATGTAATATCTATGTGGTCAGTTGCAAGGAACAGATGTCTTTCTGCCCCAAACACCTTATTCTGCATTCTCCATGTCCCTGGATTTGCCACTGAGTCAGAACACGGGTCTCAAAGCACAGGATGTTGAGGAGTGACAGAAAAGGGAACTCAGCACAGGGATGCAACTTTAATAAACTCATGCATAATAAACATCCACTGTATCCATGGTCCATTTATATATCATTACAGATGGTTAGTAAATCATTAATACATGATGTTACAGACTGAAATAACAAGCTTTATTTATAATAATAGTATCATTATTCCATCAGCAAATGGTGTTGGAAATTACATTTATAAGCACACAATTGGGTCCAGTAGCTTTCTGCAACGACTGACATTCCAGGCATCTTCTATTTAGAGTCATTAAAATGTCTAATTTCTCACTTATAAGTTATTTAAAATTGGGCATAAGTTATTTAAAAATTGCATCCCATGGTTTTATTGATTTTTTTTTCACTGGTCCTTTTTTTTCTTCCTTTTGCTTCATTTGATTTTGTACTTCCAACATTTCTTCTGAATAAGGGTACCTGCGAACTTGTTTGCTCTCACTGACAGTGGTGAAAATACCATTGCTTACCTTATTTTGATTTCATGTACCAAGTGCCTGGGAACTACTCCCTATTTTTAACCATAAACTTTCAAAAGACTAAATTTTTCTGAAAATTTAGGGAGCCGGTCTGCTGAAATTGCTGCCTTTTCTGTCTTGTCACACAGTGTGAAAGATCTTGTAATATGAATCACGTGTACTGCAGTGTATCACCTCAGTTTCTTGAAGGACATGATGAAGCAAGGCGGCCGTCACAGTCCTTCCAGGGTCTGTCCTAACCAAGATTTGGTACCCCCACCTCAGCTGCCACATGGAATAGGAAAGGCGGGGGCAGAGTGGGCACGGGGACTTAACCCTCCTCCTACCCACTCCAGGTCAGAGCATGGGAAGAACCTCATTTTGCAGGTATGTGAGTACCACCTGCCTTGTGGATTTTAAAAAAAACCACTTCTGTGGCCTTTGGGCTAGTCATCCAGTACCTTTTAAATAATCACTTAGGCTAAGAGAAGGAAGAAAAGAAGGGGAAAAAAATTGGAAGTCTTTTATAACAAAAATTACCTAGCAAAGCCCCTACATTTTTTCACCTGCTAAAGCACTAGCAACTTTCTTCCCACCTCACAAATTATATTTACAGTTTCCTTGTGGTTTTTGCCCTGAAGTCAATTTTCACTCCAGCAACTTTTCTTCTGTTCTGTGCCTTGGCTCCTTAGGTCATTAACCTCAAGGAAGGAACTTTGTCAAATACTTTGAAAAACGAAGTCCACTCTATTTCCCTTGTCTGTCCCGGTGGCAATACAGCACATTCAAAGAATTCCAGCAATTTTCTGAGGCATGACCTGCCTCTCCTGAAACATGCTGGTATCTTTGCAATCTTTCAGCAAGCTGTGCTGTACCAAATGTTCCTCCATTTGATCTTCTTAAATATTTACTCAACTGTTTCCAGTGACTCTCATTCAGCTAACTGGTCTCCAGTAACTTGACAAACTCAGCCAGCTTGATGGCTTGCTTGTTTGTTTTTAATAAAAACCTCAAAGTAAACAGAAAAATATTTTAGTCTCACAGCTTACAGTCTCTCCTAATGTAAGAAATTGCTAATCATTCTGTGACTCTGGAGAAATAATATTTGGCTGTGTGATAGAACCAGGCTGATCTCTTCATCTTTTCGGAGAGAGGAAACTTCTTAAGTATCTGCTGCCCATGTTTACTGTTATGTGCAATGAAAAGTCCATCTTACCAACAAACACAATAGCATTGGAATTAACTATGGAAACATGGTGATTACATTGAAATGATAGCGTAACTGGCTTTCTTAAGAATAAACACCTTCAAGGAGTGGAAGCTTAACAGATAGTGGAATCGTTTCTGTCAAATTTAGCACAGTAAGTGGGTCTATAATATTAATCCACTGAATGGACATGGAGGTGGGAGGGAGGCAGACAACACTTCTGAGATTTCTTTTGAAATGACCAGAATTCAGATAATTTTCATATTTGTTGTGTTGCCCAGGAATTATCCCTAAAATGAAGAAACAGGGATTTTAAGTATACTTCTGGGCCATATCTTATGCTGTTTTCTTCTGGTATCTCTTCACTGCTTTCAGTGCAGACCTTCTTTTGTCTCTCCTGCAGGTTCTGGCCCCTGTCTCACCAGTACAGGAGATCATTTAAGTTATGAGTGGAGGAAATTTTTAGACAGCTCAGTTCCTCCCCGTGTTCCCAGCTCTTCAAAGCTTGCAGGCAGTGAAGGCTCTCCTTTTACTTGAGCATAGGAAAGTTTGACTGTTTAGATCAGAAAATCCAGGCTTGCTCTCTGCTGTCACTGAGAAGCTTTGAATGGCTGTATTGTGGAGCACTAACCATAATGTCCTAGCTGGTCATTGATCTTTTCAGGCACATTCTTCTAACTGGGGCATCCTTGTGGCATGATGAACAGAATAATAATTTAGGAAGAAAACATAATAAATCAATCAAAGGCAGCAACTTTGCTCTCCAGGCTGGTTGCTTCTGCCCTGTGAATCTTTCTGAGAGGAATGGGTGAGTGAAGGATGCAGCAGCAAACTAACGTGGAAAAGAGGAAACATGAGGACCTGAAAACTTCTTCAGTGGGGGAGCAGTACATGTTTGGCATTTCTGCTGCTTTTTCTTGAACTGCAGACAGTGACTGAAGAGGAAAATGAATTGTCCCCTGCTGTTGGGTTTTTCAAAAATTTTCTTTTCTCCTTTTCCCTCTTCACCACATCCCCTAGTATCATAGCACTTGTTGGCTTCCAAATTCAGCAGCATTTTTCTTCCACAGATAAAAAGACTGAGGTACATTTCCTTTGCATTTGCTCAAGGGGCAAACCTTCTCTTCCTACTCCGCTGCAATGGGCACAGTTTCACACCTTAAAGCATTATTCTGCTGTTTGGTGATGGCTAAATAAGCTTCTCTGAAGCTTAATCTAATTCTCTCCTGAATAAATAAGCAGTCATTCTTGGGTTTTTTTCTAGATTGATTGTCTAAGAGTAGCCCCAATAAAGCAGATGGCACAATCAAACATGTACAGATTACAGAACGTCATTTGTTTTGATAAAAATGTTTTTATTGAAACTTTTTCATTTGACAGAGAATGGCATTTGAATTAGACTGATTTTTTTTTAATGTCAACATTTCACTATTTAATTTCTCAAAACACGAGGAACATTTTTTTCCTTCAGCTACTGGAAAGTTAAATTTTAAGTTTTCATTGATTTTTGAAAGAAAAGTTTAAAAGAAAATGTTGATATGAGTGAAGAGAAATTTACTTTTTGAATTACTTCTAGAGAAATAAACTTTTCTTAAGTAGCTTTTAATACGCTGCAGATGTAAGAGACAATTTGAAATCTGATTTGTCAGTTTGTAAACACTATAGAAATTCTCCATATACAAACTGATTATGTTTAAATTGCCTGTTTTAATATTGATTTTTTTAATCTGTTGAAGAATCTAACAATGTCAATTCACTTGAAATAATATGTGTATAGACACAGTATTGCTGATCAGTTTTCTGATGTACGGCTCCACTAATGACTATGGAATAGACCTCTGGTAAACAAACACTGCTCCTGGGAGCTTGAGGGAAGGGAAGAATTGAAGTAGCTATTATTTTGTGGACATTATAAATAACACAATTCAGATCTACATTGGATGGTATTGCTATTTTATCCAGACTTGGGATGAATTTTGGTCCCACTGTATTTCAGTTACAAATGCTTAATCAATTTACATACCTAAACCCTTTCTTTCCAGTGCTCTACACATCTGTATAATAGCCCAACTTGTATTTTTAATAACCAAAATCAGCTTACAGTGTGCCCATCAAGCCTCCAGCCAAAGGCTTCCAATGACAGGGGATCTGAGATTGCCCACTGGTACTGGCCAACGGTGACCATATTTGTTGGATGCTAAATCTGATTCTAATCTGTCCTTTTTTCTTGGTATTGATAGGCATACACTTGGTTTCATCTGATTACTGGTAATCCCCAAGACTCCTCTCACTGATGCCCATTCTTCCCCTCTCTGACAACTACTAAGAATCCCCCGACCAGAGTATTTCTTCAAGCTTTCTTTGCAGTTTGTTGTTCTGGGACTGATCAGTTTGTCCTCTGCTGATCAGAACTTCCCTGTTTCCTTCCTCTGTTATGTTATGATTATGACTCCTGTAAAGTCACAGCTGTGCTTGGTGGGTTTTGCAGCAGAAGTAAAGAAAGCATTCAGAGGTGATATTGCTGCTCTGTATTTCACTCTGTCAAAAGTTATGGATGCATACCTAGCATTGGAAATGGCACAGAAAGAGAACTGCTTGCAGCTGAAATGCATTGCTGTTTATTGTCTGTTGCCATCCTCCCCTTCCCACTACTAGTTTCTGCATACCATTTCATAGGGAGCTCCTCTTCATAATTTCTTCTAAGTTTAATTTGGTTTGAGGCAAGCAGATATTAAGATGCTTCCCACTCCTACAGACCCGGTTTTGTTCCTGATCCATGAAACTTGTATTTGCTCTTCTCTAAGAATTCAGCAATTCCTTTGTTCATTACAATGCCTTTTATTTGTGTCTGATGCTGCTCCTTATCTCTCCCTACATAAGTTGTCACTTTCACCTCCTGACATTGAAAAAGTTTCTTGGAAATACAGTAGAAATAGTTAGGAGAGGATGCAAAGTAAGTGGAAGGTTTCGGTTTGCCAGCCCTCTCCCTGCCCAGTGTGTGCAGACCTGATGCACTTTGTTCTCCACAGTGTATCAGGGTGTCCATTATCAGCAATGGAAGCTTGTTAACACGGTAACACGGAGACTACCCATTATTCCTCCTGCTCCTTTATAAAGAAGCCATTAAAATAGAGCCAAGCTCCTCTCCCTACAGCTTGAAATTTGAACAAATTTAATTTCTATTTATTAGGGAAACTCGTGCTGCTAAGGAGGAAAAAGCCAGATTGACAGTTTTGGAATATAAAGTCCTTTATTCATCAACAGTACAGGTAGAGGAAGTGGTTATTTCTCTTGCCTTGCCAATTTTTGCTCATCTCTGACCTAGAGGTATCACCTCAAGCTTGGAGTTCATTCTCCATGTCTTTCTAATCATTGGGCTCTCTGCTGAGGTAGGTGCCAATTAGCAAAGGTTATTTTTGTGATGTGGACACCTGACCATTACAGGAGGATGGAAACCATGAAATTTACTTTGTGCAATGACAGTTCATCTCCATGGCTGTGTTGGACAGATTCCTATCAGCTGCCTTGAAACAGTTTGGCTGGGTTTGTGTTGCACTACTAAATCATATCAGGCATCTCAGTCCCACCAGTTGTGCTAGTTTTCACAGAGGAAAAAGTCTGCATAGTCCACTGTCAGTGAACCAGCCACCACAAGCCTGAGCTTTGCCTCTTGCTACATTCTGCCTGTGGCCTGTGTCATTCCAGTCCACCTAGGTAAGTGGCCCATTACTGGCAGTCTGCCTTTCTCAGTTCCTAGGGTCTTCTAGAAAGACAGGCAAGAAGCCCCAAAATACCCAGGAGTGGAGCGAGCTGACTGGAAAATTCAATTGATGTTCATGAGAGAGCTCTCTCTCATTACAAAATCAACCTGGGGTTTCATGCTGGGCTGTTTACTTGCAAGCAGGCTGAGAGCTGCTGACTGCAAGACCAGGTGTTGTTGGTCCCTGGAAACCCAACTGGAAAGGAAGAATCTCAGCCATCTGGAGCACGGGCTGGAATTGAGCAGAGGCTGTGCTGTTGTCCAGTCAAGAGTGAATGAGCTTGAGGTGATCAGTGCCTGGGACATATCCACTGTTTTTAAGTCTAGGCAGAAGTTAATGTATGCAGAAGAGTCTACTAGATTACAGATGGGTCCTGCATCGCTTGTTTGCACAGCAAGAGACCAAGCAATCCAAGCAGGCTTTGAAATGTGCTTCTAAACCAGAAAAGGAGGGGGTGGAGGTTGCTGGCACTCCTGGGCAGTGTTACTGACATGCACACACAGTTGCTCAGTCAAAGGAATTTGCAACCAAAGGCTCCTCATTGAGCGTGGTGGGCAGTGGAAGCCCCACCTTGTTTGGAAACTTGAAAACATCCCAGGCTATAAATCTCATTCATTTGCATTTCTTTTCAGAGGATGAGTTGGAGCGTGGAGGATAGCAGTATTGATGAGGATTAAACTAGCAAATGGGATGAGCTTGTGGAATACCTAGTGCTATGCCAAAGTGCTCTGCTTCTGATACATGTGCCAAGAAAGACAAGGAGCCTGTGTGAGGTATGGCTTAGTTCATACTGGATTATGTAATTGCCACTAAGATAGAGAGAAGGTGGATCTCCATTCAAATTATGATTATTTTCTCTTTCTTTCTTTTCTTCCTTTTCTTTTTTCCATTTCTTTTCTTTTTTCCCTTTCTTTCCTTTCTTTCCTTTCTTTCCTTTCTTTTCTTTTTCTTTTTTCCATTTTCTTTCTTTCTTTCTTTTCTTTCCCTCCCTTCCTTCCTTCCTTCCTTCCTTCCTTCCTTCCTTCCTTCCTTCCTTCCTTCCTTCCTTCCTTCCTTCCTTCCTTCCTTCCTTCCTTCCTTCCTTCCTTCCTTCCTTCCTTCCTTCCTTCCTTCCTTCCTTCCTTCCTTCCTTCCTTCCTTCCTTCCTTCCTTCCTTCCTTCCTTCCTTCCTTCCTTCCTTCCTTCCTTCCTTCCTTCCTTCCTTCCTTCCTTCCTTCCTTCCTTCCTTCCTTCCTTCCTTCCTTCCTTCCTTCCTTCCTTCCTTCCTTCCTTCCTTCCTTCCCTTTCCCTTTCCCTTTCCCTTTCCCTTTCCCTTTCCCTTTCCCTTTCCCTTTCCCTTTCCCTTTCCCTTTCCCTTTCCCTTTCCCTTTCCCTTTCCCTTTCCCTTTCCCTTTCCCTTTCCCTTTCCCTTTCCCTTTCCCTTTCCCTTTCCCTTTCCCTTTCCTCTTTTCTTTTTTCTCCCTTCTTTCTTTTTTCTTCTTTTTCCTTTTTATTTTTTTAAATTATGTTTACATAGATAGAGCTAGTATTTTCTGAGGGGTTTTTTTTGTTAGGGAATTGTTTGTTGCTGGTTTTGGTTTGTTGTTCGGGTTAAGGGGAAAAAAATCTCTTGAATTTGGAAATTACTCAACCTCTTATCTATTCTTTTCAGTCACATCCCATTATATGACAATGGTGATGTAAAATGGACTGATGGAACTGGGTGGGACATGTCACAATGAGGAGCACGAGGTGTCAATCTGACAAGTGTAAAAGACATTGTTTCCTATAACCTGATTTGTTCAGTTTTTAAAAAACTGTTTTTCAGAAAACCCAAAATGTCAGGCCAACCTAGCATTAAAGGAGAGCAGTAAAATGAAGTCAGTTTTTTGACTGCATGAAAATCAAGCTGAAAAATGTCCTTGAGAACAAGGTGCAGCATTCTCATACCTTGAGAGGGCAAGAGATGCTTGAATGAAGAGATGCAAGAATCACTGGGGACAGAAACAGATCTAGCAGGGCTGGGAACACTGTATGTCTAGATTCATACAACTAGGAAGAAAACCTGCATCAACCACACAACATAGATTTCTTCTGCAGATTACGAAGTACTCTATGTAGGTTGCAGAGGTACCTGTGCTGCCTGTTTTATGTTGTAGCGCTTGAATTGCAGCACAAAATACGAATGTTGATCAAGGGTGTATCTAGCAAATTGGAGCTGGTGTCCTCAGTGTTGGAGCTGTTATATCCCCTTGGCTGTAAGATCTCCATGCTGTCTTCACTACCAGCACATACAGTTTGGTAGCTCCAACAGTGAGCACTCCCTCCCCCATCTGTCCTCTGACTGAATAAAGATGCCTCCCTTTCTGCTGCTGTGTCTGATGTAAAAACAACTTGTCTGATGATAAAATTAAAATTAGACATGGTATCCCTGAGTCAGGGGAGAGACTCCCATCCAATATGCCAACAAAATATACTCCCATCTTTGAATGAATCTTCAGACTATAGCTACAGCCATTATGGAGATCTGCTAGGAATCCAAGACATATATGTGTATGCTGCATGGCAAGAGCCTGACAGAATCACCTTTATGCATGTTGCAAGGTACCAGGAAGGGAAGGTTCTCTGAGTATTAAAAGCAAAGTCATGTAGAGATTTGTGTCCCTGTCTCTTGTGCTTTGCTCAAGATTAACGTGCAGCTTCTTCAACATCAGTTGTAAGGCAGAGGTGGAGATTTCATCCAAATAAAGGACTTTTGAAACTGCTTGTTTATGAGCTGAATCTTGTTTTCTAGTAATTTTCTGGCTTTCTGCTGAAATATCTTGCCATGGCAAGATTTTTCTTTTTGGCAGCCACTAAAATCACTTGGTTAGAACTATCCAGATTTTATCAGACAATTAGCAAATCAGCTCAGTGTTTGTGTGTGTGTATATGTGTGTCTGTTTGTATGTGTGTGTGTGTGTGTGTGTGGTAACTGATGTTCATGATATATGGCTGGCTGGCTGGAATATCTCACTACCCACACAAAATGATTGCTGATAAGAAGGCCTTTTCCAGCTCGGTATTAGTATGCTTCATCTGAAATTTGCTTTGCTGACAAGCCTTTGCTTCTGATTGTGTGCTTCTAATGCAAAATGTATCATTGCGCCTAATTTCAAGCATAATAGTTCTGTAATAATCTCCTGAGGACATATTAAGCTATATTTATTTGCACTGTCTTGGGTGATCATGCAAGTTGCCAGCATGACAGCAGTAGCAAGACCTGGATACAGAACAAAGAAATGGCTCGCCAAAGCCCACAAAATGTGGGCTCTGATTGTGGTGGTGATATATGAGGTACACAAGATGTCTTTTTAGGAATGCTGGGTTCCTGGCCTCTGCCGGTTGAATATTCCCCTCAGCCTCATGTCAGCTGAATTGATGTTTTAGCCACCCAGCAGCCTCAGGAAGATAATGACTGTCAGTCACCAGTAATCTGCGCTGCATTTACAGTAACAAATAGGGCGCCGTTTTGGGGAGAAGATAGTATTTGTATAAATATGTGGTAAGTGACCACATACCGTCGCAACTGTTGTCCTCCTTTTCTACGCATACGTTATGTCTGGGCACGTGAAGCCAGTGAGGTTGTGTTAAACACGCACCACTCAGAACGGGATCCTGGCTTTAACAAAGGCATTGTAGCGAAGTAATTTCTTCACCTGCCTTTATGAAGAATGCAACATGGATGCAGAATCCCTGCAAAGAAGTGCATTATGAAATTTCTTTCTTGCCAGTTCAACCCTATTAATCTGTTCAGCATGAGCTCAAGTATTTTAATAACAGGCATGGAATATTATGCCTGCTCTAAAATGGCTTGTTTTTAAGCACTACTTGGGCTGTGTTTGCATTAACCTAGTTGGGGGAAAAAACAGGTTTGAAGCTTATCCTCCTTTTCTTTCCCTAATCGCAGCTACAGGGCAAAACATACCAAGTGTCTAATAAGAGAAATAGCATTATCATATGCTAATTTACAGTAACGTTAAGAATAGCACAAGGAACAAGCTTCTGATGGTATGAATGTGTTGAAATCCATGCTTGTGGACAGAGACATGGTGTGGCAGGTTGTGATTTTTGGGATAGAATCTGTCTTCCTGAGGCCACTGCAGCTCACAAATCAGTCCTGACATAAGACTTCTAATTCAGTAGTGGATTTTATTCTGATCTTACCTGTATTTGTTTCCTGATGAATATTACTGCAGAAGACAGTAATCAGCTCACACCAAAGACTTAGCTCAAGAAGAACCTCTCCATCTCTTCCAGGAATAGACACTGACAGCTTCCAAAAGAGTATCTGTCTATTCCTCTCCCTCTGGAAAGCTGAGAGCTGCACTAGAGAAGTCCAAGGGTGAGAGAAACTGCGAATGGAGAAGAGAACAAACATCTGAGAGTCTTCACTAAATAGTCAGAGGACTGAACGATTTCAGACAAAGACAGGAGTTATATAATACATTCCTACTCTGTGAGTAATCATATGCAAAGATTGACATGTTTGTGAGTGTTCCCAAAACTGATCTTGGGCTTACTGTGGCCCTTCCTGTATGCAAAAAGCAACAAAGGAAAAAAAAAAAAAAGGAGACATTTAAAAAAAAGGGGGGGGGGGGGGGGGAGGATGGCGGTGAGGGGAGAAAGAGGCAAAAAAAAAAAAAAAGGAAAAATAAAGGAGGGAAAAAAAAAAGAGAAAAAAGAAAAGGAAAAAAAGTGTGATTATACTCCTAGGACAACATCCTGAATTCTTCCCTGGTGGACCCTTGCCATTACCGTGGCAAAATGCCTGGAAACTGCCGTTCTTTTCCACAAAAAATTTTTTGAAGGAAGAACAAAAGAAGTTTGAGCTTTTGGCAGATCATTAGAGATCGCTGTGTTTAGATCCTCAGCTGGTGTAAATCAAGATAACTGCAGTATTGCTACAGTAGTTAAAAAATTACTGACTCCCATCCATCATGACCAAGTGCTATGGAGAATATTTCTTTACAGCTTAGATGAAGATGCTGAAGGAACTACTTCTACTGTGTGGTGCATGTTAAAATACTAGTTATTTTTAATTGCTTAAACACCCTTCTGTATAACCTGGTGGTACCTCCTGTCATAGGCATTTGTTATGTCTGACACTTTGCTTTATTTCCTTGGTTCAGTAGAATGGCATGTTAGTCTGCTATGAAGATGAATAATATGGTCAATGAAGATCAGGGTGTATGTTTTAAATTTAAAAGGTCCTATCTTTGTCTAATTCACATTTCTGTATTATATGTGGCAAAAGAGTACCCCCCATAGGCCAAGTTACTTAACCAGTAAATGATAATCTGTAAAACTGAAAGTGAGAGGGTATTTTTGTAGCTAATGGTGGTCAACAACTAAGCACCCTGAGACCTCCATACATCTAAAGACTATGACTTTTTAAATACAAGGGTCTGTAAATCCAGTTTTACAGTTGCATAGAGATTAAATATGTAAGCCCTTCTCTGCAGATGAACTCAGGTGCAGTGCATCTGGCTGGTGCCCAGCAGTGAGATGATTTTTTTTTTCTCTTTAGCTCTTCTACATAGAGAGAAATATCCTGGGGAAATTAAACTCATGTGAGATATGTCAGGAATTGTGTATACCCACAACATGACTTAGATAAACTCAAGAAAATTTCATTATCAGTTCATACCTGTACTTATTTAATGGCCAAATCTGGATTTGTAATGCTGTTGAGGTTTAAGCACAAAGTCACTGAAGCAGGAAAGGCAGGTATGAATCTCCACATGCCTGTGTGGTGGATGATAACTGGGTGAATCAGCAGCAGTGTCTCACGTTCAGGTGGTCACAAGGCAGACACAACAGAGTGTCTCAGAAATGCTACGTTTTGCTTTACATTCCAAATTCACCCAGCTCTGTCTACCCTTCGCAACACAAGCTATTCTCCTAAGGTTTTCCACAGCATGGAATGTTTATCTTTAAGGATGTTCTGGAAGTCAGATCTTGATTTATATTGAAACATATAATTCCTGATCTGTAGCCCAAATGTTGCATCATGTTTATATGTGCAGTCACTTGTTTATCTTCTGTTGGTAAAGGATATTATTTCAGCATCACCTAACAGTTGATTTGATTAGCTGTGTTATCTTCTGGAGCGCTCTACTGCTTTTTGCCCATAGACCAAGGAAATACATGATTACCAGGGTCACAAAGGTAGCAAACAAAGTACCATTAAGACTAGGTGGATCAAACTGAGGTAAGGAATAACAGTACTCTGAACTTCCACATTTCCCTGGGAGTATCCCAGATGGCAACATGCTGATGAAGTAGACAAGGTAGTTCCTTCAGAGAAACCAACAGCTAAGCCAGGACTGTGACCTTCTTGCTGGTGAAGTCACAGGTCAGGCTTCAGCTAACGTTGTAGCCATGCGCTGGTATCTGCAACTGGTCCTGTGCTTACCCAAGGGTCATCTGCATGATGAGCATCACTGTGAGGAAAATTGTATGGGCTACTCTAAACCTCTAAACACTTTGTGCTGCCAAAAATTATCAAGGTTAGAAGAAGTGTACCTTGCCTTTTGGAATTTAATAAAATTACTCTGTCACTTACTCTCACCTAAACGTATGTTGTAAAATGGCACTGCTCATGCACTCCTTCTGTATTCAACGTTTGTTGTCTGAAACATGGTGCAACAGTAAGTAGACAGAACATGGAGACTGTTTAACGGGAGATCTGAATTATCTTTCAGACTCTACCTATTTGCTGCTATGTTACCTAAGGCTTATCACATCGTCTCTTTCTTCCTCAATTCCCATTTTGTCAAAGAATTAGCTACTTTTTTTCATAAAATGCTATGCCCCCTTCAAGTGGAATCTGCAATAATGGAACATATCTATTAAAGTCACAGAGTCCTCAGCTCCCAGATGGGTTTGGACCACAAAGAACATGTAGAAAACTCAATGATTGGAGATTTCTGATCATAGTATTTCCGAATCTGTGAGAATCCTCTAAGGAAAATCCTCTAAGGCAAAGAAGTAGCGCAAAACCAATGTGGTTAAAATCTTCCCAAGTATATAGTTGGGAGAAACTTTATAGAGTATGCACGTGGTCAGACTCTTCTATGATCTGTGTCATTGAATGCGATGAAAAGTAATGAGTTTGCGAAATATTCTGGATAGCTACCTCTTTGTTACCCCTCTGTTGGGCTACCAAACCTATTATAGATGTTTCCCACCATTCTCCTTTTGGCTTTGAGTCCGTTCTTCGTAAGCCGTGAGTCAGACCTCCTATCCTACTGAACCTACTCATGACCTTCTCCATGAGTTCATTGATTCTAAGTTTCTGTTGACTTGGATCGTACAGTCATGTTTCTTCCATGTCTTCTACAACTTTCACTCCTTGGTATTTTCAGTCAGGACCAAGAGGATAGGAACTTCAATATAATTTATATCTGTAGTATTTATAGTGTAACTGAATTGAAATCCTCCTTTCCTTAGGCCTGACCTGGTGCATAACAGCAGCACTAAGTCTTTCCAGGTAGCTGGCCTGTGGAGCTTGAGCTGCTTGTCTACACTTGATACCTGCCACAGTCCCTCTTCTTCCCATGCACTGAGGTCTCCTGCACGTGCGTGCTGATTTTTACCTGCCTTCTGCTAGATCTTGGGGATTCTTCCATGACTTGTATGCTGTACTTGTTACAAGTGGTCCCTTGATCTTCCAAGGAGACAGCTGCGATGAACTGTGAGAGCTAAGGAGATGAGCTGTGGAGTGGAACAAGTGTGCTAGAGGGTTTGTTGGTGTTTCTTGCAGGTTAATGCAGTCAGTAAGTATAAAACTTCCCCACACAAAGATAATGCAGCTTCTCTACCTTCACATTAAGAGTGTTTCTTATACATACATGATAGATACCAGAGAAATATTGGAGATGAGTCAGCTCAAGCTTATATTAATGGCTGAAGAGAATAATAACAGGTTACCTTTTCAATCAAGAGGTCTTGAAAATGTAATAAGGTGGCTAACATTTCAAGAAGACAAAGTTATGTTTGTTTCTGTCCTTACAATCTTTTTCTTCTGCCTTTCTGTACATAGAGCCTATATGAAAGTTCTGAACACATTTTACTTTTTTCTCTCCGCTTAAATAATTTGAGAAGAGGAAAAAGAGTTACAGTGGGGCTTGAGGATCTGGCATCATCTTCAGATCTACTGTATTCTTAATTCCCAGTGTTTGGCTGTGTCACTCAGCTATGTCTTCCTGCCAAGACAGTGGTGGGTGGTGATCAGTACACCTTTCCTTCCAGAAGAGTGAAGTCATTTTAGGATGGATACCATTTGGCTGATTTTCTGAATTTGAGCAGCTATTAGCATATTTGCTTTGAGTTAGCACACATTAACATGACTACATTTCTCTACATTTTTGAGATGGTTTGTTCAAAGCTATCTGCATGCATGAGGTACTGCCATGTGCTTACACCCTTCCTGTCTGAAAGCATCTCCTCCCCACCCAGATATAATAGCAGTAGCACGACTGTTTTCTCAACCTCTGTCTCTTCTACTCATTTTCATTAGAAGACTTTTTTTTGCAGTGACTGTCTCATCCCCTGTCTTTTCAGTCCATTTCTCAAAAACATCTGGCTTGAGGGGTGGAGGGTGAACAAAGGATGGTGGTAACTTTAAAAAAAAAAAAAGAAGGTCTGTCTATGTTTATCTGCCAGCTGATGCACCTATTACTTTGAAATCTGATTGTGAAGAGAAAAAAGATGCCAGCCCAAGAGATGACATCCACTTTTGAAATTAACTACTTAGCATGTTGAGCACTTGAACCAGTAAACAAGCAGCATCCCTGCCCAATGTGTGCTGGGATCCCCTGCACAGTGCAATCAGGCAGTGGTACCGTGAAGTTAGAAAGGGAGGGATTTTTGACCCCTTCTGGTTGGAAGGAGGTATATGGCCACATGTAACTGTGCAGACAACCCATTTCAGTCCCCCACAAATGGATGAGGGATGACAGAATGATTGTTTCCCTTGACAAATCTGTATCAGGGAGGTATGTTTTCCTTCCAACCCTGAACTGATGAAGTTTGCTGAAACAGAATTCTAAAGAATATGAGCAATTCTCCTACCCAGATATATTTTCTGTGACTCTCAGATAGTGGGAAACACTGCCATCAGTTACCTATGCAACCATTTTCTATCTTGTTTTTACCCCATAAAACATACCGTTAGAAAGGATGAACAGTTGTCAGTCTGTTGCCTGCACTGTCGCTTTGCAAACTCTAAATAATAATGAGATTATGGCATGCTATAAAAGTACCATCAGATAAACCTGTCTGAGTGCAGGGCTGATACTTGCTTCTGGATTAGATTTCAGTATGGTGTCTTTTTTATTTTATTTTTATTTTCTTTAAGATAGGTCTTCTAATTCTCTTAGAAATGTAAAAAAATGCCATTGAGAGTGAACCTTCAGAACACATTGTTAAGTCAGGAAAGGAAGATTGAAATAAATTCATTTTCAGCTGATTTGTTTGTACTCGTAGCTGAGTTACTCGGCCTTTCATGTAGTTCTCCCATGCAAGTACTAATCTGGCTCATTGGGTTTTGAGATCTTAAAGGATCCTAGCACAAGCCTGAACAAAGTACGTGCAGTGTCTAGACAGAGAGCTTAATTCGCACTCATACTGCAAAAAAGCAGTGTAATGTTCTTTGCTTTTACATTTGAAAGGTTGGGCTTGCTTAAAACGTGAGTTCTAGAGCTTGAGCTCTGGCCTTCTGGGAATATCATGCTGTGCTTTTTAAAACAGGAAAATAAATGGTGCTTGGGGTATGACTTGGACAAGAAATACCTTAATCATGAGAAGCTGATCAAAAGTCAGACCATGAAAGGCAAACTCTTTCCTCTCTTTTCTACCTTGTCCAGTTTCACTTTCAGAGCTGTTTCTGATGCATCTGGTGGTTCTTGTTATGCCTGAGCCTGGTTTTATGTCTCTTGAAGACAAGCTTCTTTCTCACCTGTTCTTTTCAAACTGGAACCTAAAAGAACAGAGACAGTTCTCCTCTGGAGAGACTGTCCTCCTTCAGGACAGAGTTAAAGGCTACTCGGGCCCCAGAGAGATGCTTGGTGCTTGGTCTTCTTAGACAGGCAAGTTAATCTCCAGGGAATGGCAATGAAGAATGATCTTGGTGAGACTTTCTCATCAAGAAACATGAGAGGAAAAGGAATTTCTTACAATGTCTTCCAGAGGCATGGCTAGTTTTCTTATGCCTGTGATCTGACTAAATCACGAGCTCATTTGGGGAACCCCATACTTAGTCTAATGGTAAAATATCTTCAGTTCTCCAATTCTTATTCTCAGGTGCTGCTGACAGAGTAATGTGCATTTGCTCAATGCTGTAAAGTCTACCAAGGAAGTTGTGTTGTTTTTGTAGATGAAAAGTGAAAGGAAGCTGCATTTTTTTTTTTTTTTTTGGTGCGCTTAGACTGGAAGCTCAGCAGTGGAATTAACATTGGAAACTGGAATGGCCTTTCACCTTCCTTGCCCTAAGCTTGTAATTACCTTCAAAAAATTATGGTGAGAGCCAGTATCCATGGGCAAGAACAATTGGAGATTCCTTGTCAGGTTGCCCTGGTACTGTAGTCAGTGATTACATCAGCTGTCTTGATTTGTTTTGCTAAGGTTGTCCACCAGAGGCTAATGTGCAAATACCCCAAGCCATTTCATGTTGTTTGACAAGCAGCCATGCAGGAGTTGTGGCTTTCATTACTTATTAACCTGGGATGGCTGTGAATTGACCACATAGTGGTATAAGGCTTTGTATCACACTGTCAATCCCTTGGGCTGCAGAGCTCACCTAAATATATTTTAGTGTTCAGAACAAAGTACTTCACTGAAATCCATTGCTAATCCTCTACCACCACCTCCATCACATCATTAGCTGGAAAGTCAGACTTTCATCAAATTGAGAGAAAAACAAGTAAGAAACATGAGAGCACAGAATGTGGGCAAACCTGAAGGGTTGCTCAATAATTATCATCTCAGCTGAAGAATAGGAACAGTTCTTTGGAAATTAAACCACATCTCACTTGACTATTTGACTACCTTGTCCTAGGGGCTTTGGTTGAAGTTCTGACATCATTGTCAGCACTTTCCTTATTTCAGGCTCACTGAGTTTCCTGCTGTGGAAGAAAAACTGGCTAAAAAAAGAATACTCCTAGAGCTTAAAAGCACTCTGTTAGCAAAAGCCAGCAGTGGAGGCCTTGGTTGATGAGTCATTTCACACAAATAAGTGCCACACTAATCAATGAGAAATACTATAAGGGGCATTCACAGACAGGAAAAAGCAAAATCAAAGCCATAGTGATGTTAAGGGTGGGGAAAATGAGGAGAGTTGTGTGCAGGTGTGTGCCTGTGTGCTAGTGTGTGGATACTTGTGTGTGTGATCTGAAAACAGGTGGAAGTTGCAGAGAGGGGTAATTCATTGGAGCATGGTGTTCTGGGGTTAAAACCAGGTCTCTAACATTTCTGTGGCTTGCAGCCTGTTTGTGACGGTACTTTATTTAAGAGTTTCATAATGAGGAAGCATGTGACATTTTCATCACATATTTATGACCTGCTGTAGAGATGCACGTTACATAGGCATTTGGAAATCCAGTCACTAACACAACTGGCTTTGTTATCCTTACTATGAATTCTGTCATTATATATCAGTTAAGTATGTATTGGTAATTTATTGATATTGCTATTCAAATTAAATTCTTGAGTAATTAGTCACCAGTGGATTTGCTTTCCCAAGTTGCAGCAATATGTCTCAAAACCTTTTCAAGCATCTTCCAAGCTTCTCTCATTGGCATTTTTCCAAGATGTTTCTTAAGAACAAGCGCTGAAGCTGATATTTAGAACATATGGTGATGATGTGTTTGTATGTTCATTAAATCAAGATACCAATGAAAGAAAAATGTAAGGCTTTCTATCCTTTTAAATGAAATTGTCAACCTAGATATCTATTGCCTTTGCTGAAATCCAGCCTGAAATGACTTGTAAGCAGTGCTCTGTTATGATGACAAATTAATTCACATCAGACTTTGATCACTGCTTGAAAAGTTTTCAGACATCAATTTCCAGCAGTTGCATTTAGAAAATGAGAATTCAGTTTAGAGCTTCAGATTCAAAACAACAAAAGCAGAAGTGTCTTCATGTAGCTGGTATGCAAACCTCTAGAAAAATGCAGGGAATTCAGCAGAAGCTCCTTCCATATGTAGGATAAAGAATTTTAGCAGCACTGGCTGATACATACAATTAATGTTCTACATATGGCTTGCTTTACACAAAGCCCCTCGTGTTACTATTGCTTATATGTACAAATGCATGCACACACAGAGAATACATCTGTCTGTCTGTCTGTCTTTTCCCACTGGTCTGTCTTCTTGCCATGTGACATGTCGAAAGGAAATGTAAAAGGTAGATGAAGGGAATCTGTCTTAAAATAGAAGTATATTCACCAGCTTAATGGTAAAGGTGCATTTTGGAAATATAGTTCTGTATATCTAATGTTTACCACTTGACTACTCATGCCTCAGGCTCAAAATGCATAATAATGCAAATTAAAACACAGCAAACGGAAGAGCTAGAATCTCAAAGATAACCATACCTAATGCAAAGTATGACAGAACATCTGCTCTTTAATTAATCTTACGTAAAGACTGAAGCTGTGCATTAAGATGCAGAGTGTTTATGACAACTGTTTTTTTGTAGTTAACATGCTCCTGGCCTCACTCATGTAATTGTTTCTGCTTTGTAACACACATAAAGCCCTGATAAACAACAACAGCAATGTAGAAATAGAAATGTTGGGAAGCAAATGGCTCAGAAACAGAAAGTCAAAATCTTTCCAAGGAAGCCTAGGTGTATCATTTAAGTATCTGGAAGTGGATTTTGATGGTGATGATAAGAATCTAACATCTGGGTTTGAGAGTACACTGATGACAGCTGAAATAATCTGATTAAGACTAAAAATAAGTAAAAGCAAGAAAGCCCCTTTGGTTTAACAGGTCCTCAATTTTTAGATGATCAGTTTGAATGTGTCTTAGGAGTCAGATTTTCAGAAAGCACTCAGAAAAGGAGGGCTACTTGGCACTGTTTTGATTTAGCTGCTCTGAACCACTGCCAGTTTCTGAAGCTCTTTACCATTTATTCTGAAGCTCTTTACCATTCATTCAGTTTTCTCTTCATGGAACTATAGAATCATTAAGGTTAGAAAAGACCTCTAAGACCATCAAGTCTAATCCTCAGTTTAACACCACCATGCCCACTAAACCACACCCTGAACTGCCACATCTACATATTTTTTGATCACCTCCAGTGATGTTGACTCCACCACCTCCCTAGGTAGCCTGTTCCAATGCCTGACCACTCTTTCAGTAAAAGAAATTTTTTCTACTATCTATCTCCCCTGGTGCAACTTGAGACCAGTTCCTCTCATCCTATCATTTGCTACGTGGGAGAAGACACCAGCTCCCACCTCACTACAATGTCCTTTTAGGTAGTTGTAGAGGTGAAAGTCTCCCTTCAGCCTCCTCTTCTGCAGACTAAACATCATGAATACATACAGGAGATGTGGAGATAATTGCCAGAAAGAGCAAAAAGGATATTTGGAACCTGTGCATTCATCTTCATACAATGTTTTCCTTGTCCCAAGAGTGGTTAATTTTATTCTATTGAAAAAGTATTTATCCAGTTATCAACATGGATACAGTTGCAATGTGATGGACACACTGGGTGAAAATTTATCTGGAGACAACCTGACAAACTAATTTGCTTTAACCAAGACAACCGTAAAAGCAGTTTAGGTTAAACCCCTTATTTGTGTTCTGTCTAGGCTAAGCAGGGTATGAATCTGTTCTTGGCCTCAGAACAAAGGTGAGTAGGAGCAGTTACAGTGAAACAAGAGAAGAGCTACCAGGAGATCCTCATTCCTGTTCGCTGCAGTGAAAAGCATTATTACTCCAGGGGCTTCATCAGGAACTTGTGATAGTCAACAGGTTGACTGTTAGAGTGTTTTAGACCTCTGGGAAGAAGAAAAACTTCCATCATCTTTATTCCCTTCCAAAGAGTGGTGCAGGCTTGGACACAATCTAATACTCCAATGGCAGATACTTCCTGTGAATCCATCTGGAGCAAAGATGTTCTCAACCAGATTTGTGAGTCCAAATCTCATCCTATATAAATTCAATCCAAGTCCAAATGAGAAGCTCAACTTTACATTATTGGGACATGACTAGTTGCAAGAAATATGACAGTTGTATAATCTCTGAAGAAAAAGAGAAAGGAAGGTGAAAGATCTGTAGAAATATCAGGTAAATAAATGGGAAAATGAAAGTTGCATTTTCTATATTGTTAGGTTTTACCACCTATTTTGTGGCTTGAGTGTGTTTTCTTAAGGCAATGTTTGGGACCTTCCACATGGATCCTAAGGAAAGACAGCTATGTAAAACATCTTGAAAACTTTTTCACTTGGTATAAATCATTAGAGTCCAGAATAAAAATGATTGGGTGCACTTTAAGCTGAATGAAAATAGGTGATCTGAAGAAAATATGAAGCTGGCATGTGGGCTATGTCTGTAAAGAATCATTTTTATTTGCCTAAATATGTATAAGGGAGGAAGACAGATAAATTGAAAGAAAAATGCCATCACAGTAACGTTCAGTCTGGCAAAAGGTTTACAAACAAAAAATAGCTGCCTCTCTGAAATGATGGCTTTACTCAAAGTACGTCCAATATATATAAGCATGCACATATACAAATATGTCAAAGGTAGCCTTGTTGCTATGGGAATTGGCAGCAATTATTTTCCCCTTAAGTGCTGTATTATAATTAGCGATTCTTGTTTCATCATGGGATGACGCAATGTAAATGCAGGCTTTCTGCTCATCCACTTCTTCCCATGTGTAACTTTATTCCTCCAGCTGAGTCTGTGCAGCAGATGCCAGAGTGTTCACTGTAATGAGGGACTGGAGAAGGACCTAAGCTTTACTGGCATTTGAATTGGTCTGGACTGCTCATCACTCCTTTAATTTATACCCTTAGAGAGATGGCAACAGGGTGTATGTCTCCTATGGAAGTGATTTGAAAGCTTGCCAAGAAAGGGCCTCAGTCCCTTCCTCCTTATAGTCCTGGCACGTAAAACCACAGAAGAAAACAAAAAGCGTTTGTGAGGAGTCATCCAGGAAGAAAGATTAACAATATACACCAAAGGAGGAGAGAGAAAAGACCCCTTCCTCATTGAAAGTGGGTCTGTGCTTATTCTAATGGAACTTTTACATACCCTGAATGTCCTCTAATCTGAACGTGATGCTCGTTGCTGTTTCTGCTGCTCCTTTGTTCGACATCCTGCCTGTTCTGCTTGTGGTTGGGTGAGGGGAGGGGGAAGTGCAGTCACTGGCCAGCATTATCTTTGTGTGAGGAACAAATGTTGTTGTCATCCTCAAGGTCGTGGAGCATGTCTGCTCTGCAAAACAAAGGGGTAGGCAGGGCCTTATTTGTCCACCTAGTTCTCAGAGCACCCCTGGACCTCTCGTGAGAAACCAGGAAGGTTTCTAATATTTTTTTTTTCCCTTGAAACATGTCAAAGACCGTGAGTAGAGCAAGGAGATGCTTCTCCCCCTTCCTATACCTCCCCCTCCTCCCCTCCCCTCCCCCAGCCATCTTCCTTGGTTCAGAAAATTGTGTGGCTTTAACCTTGCTTGCTAATAATGTGTGACCCTGACGTTACATGGGTTGGAAGGATTTCAGAGTTAGTTTTATCAGGATTAGCTTTTATCTACACAGAAGTATCCAAGGAAGTAAGTCATCTCATTTCCTTTCACCTTAGACTCCCAGCTTTCTTCTCTAGTTCTCAGAACAATGAGGAGAAAATAGACTGAATTATTGTGATGGGTATGGTGATATCATATTCACTGCAGGGCAAGAAAGATGAAGCCATCCCTCAGTGCTGGGCTCAGGCTCAGTGTGGTAGGCTGCATTCAGCTGTGGTAAGCTGCATTCAGCTGCATCATACAGGAGTTCACAGCTCTTCTCTTCCAACACCGGATATCTCTTTTCATGTGGTCCCTGCACAGGCATTGCTGCAGCCTGCACTTAGAGAAGAGCAGAGAAGGAGGATTGTGGAAGCCAAGTATAGAGGATTTATATCTCTTCATGTCTTCTCTGCTTCTTGAAACACAAACTGACTTTGAAAGATAGGCTCAGAAAATGAATACCCAGGACATTGCTCTCTGCTACTTTGCTGTGAAATTACCTTTCTGAATGAAAATATTGAATTCCTTTGAAAGCAAATGCATAACTTCTCTGGAAATGAAAATCCAGTGGAAATCACAAAGGAAAGAAGATGGAGGGATATAAAAGCTTTATGTCTTTAAATGTTAGTCAGGCTGAGCTTCTTTTGCTTCCTTTTTGTGTTTGTGTGACAACAATCACTAATGCTCTTTCTGATGCTGATACAGTGAGTGCTGGAATCTCCTCAGTGCTTATATTAGATTTATGTTTTATCTACAATAAACAGCCAACAACATGATCTTTAATTTATTGGAGAGCTTGTGAACACTGAGCTAATACAAACTGGTTGTTTAGCAGCCCCGACCTCCTGTCATCATATGCTGTGGAAATTCTTACCTTCCATACAGGACAGTCCCATCCTTGTAAAATGGCATAATGTAAGAGCCCTTATCCATGGTGAGTAACACCTGATTCCTCACATGTTCTCATAGTTTCCATGCAACTTATATTGGAGTAAGGTGCTGTTCCATATGGGAGATCTGGCAGGGTGTATAAACCTCAGTGAAGACTGATGAAATGCATCGGACAGATTTTTGGATGCAAGTGGTACCTTTCTTCTTATCTGTTCCCACTGCACAGTCAGGCATTAAGGTTGTTCCCCAGGATAGAAGTACATAGCCAGCCCTAGAAATCAATAGCAGTTCAAGCATCCTCTCAGGACTGTGCACCTTAGTAACTGTGGCCACCAGTTGTCTTCAGTGTTCAACTCACCAGACTGGAAACAAGCAGCCTCTTGTTGGAAGCAGCCACAGTCCTTTGTTGTTTAATGCAGCTCACCCTCTAAAGTCTGGTATGTGTAATATACAGAGAGCTGTGACGTGCTTTAAATCAAAATGTCCAAACAACTCTGGGTATCCCTGAATGGAGTCTTAGAGATTTTGTTGTGTGGGAAAGGGAAGCAAAGGGACAGTGGAGGGGAGTTATAGGTCATGCAAATTTTGAGCTAATATTCTTTATTGGGAAAAAGATTTTAAAGTTTGTCGGCAGAACAGCCCCTTCATAAATTTTCAGACAAAGGTAATCAGGTTCCACAGAGTGCAGGGTATGGATTAATTACTTCTGTATTGCATTCTCCTCTTACTCATTTTATAGAACTCTGCTGGCCTTGGTTGTGATCCTGATTTACATCATTGCAACCAAAAAGACCAAGCCATTGGTAAGTCTTGTTACCCTTTTACCTCCCCACAATTCTTGTTCACGTGAAGTAAAATATTTAAAATGTAGAAACAGCTGTCACTCTGCCCCTCCTGAAATCAGTGGAAGATTCACTCTGTAGAATTTAATCAACATAAAGTACCTTAGAAAGTCTCCCTTTTGGAATTTTAATTCAATGTTCTTTTTAACTCAGGAACACAATTTATGTCCTCTTATATATGTTTCAGGTCATTGTCAGAAACTGGGTACTGATGGTCTAGCTCATATGGCTACCTAATATTCTTATATAGTATACACAGATAAAATCACAGAATAATAGAATCACAGAATAGATTGGGTTGGATGGGACATCAAAGGTCATCTAGTTCCAATCCCCCTGTCCCAATCCTCCACTAGAACATGCTGACCAAAGCTCCATCCAGCCTAGTCTTAAACACTGCCAGGGAAGGGGCAGCCACAGCTTCTCTGGGCAACTTGTGCCACTGCTTCACCGCCCTCATAGAGAAGAATTTATTTGTAAAGTCTAATCTGAATATATCCTCTTTCAGTTCTACCTTTGTTCTACCACTACAGGCCCTTGTACAAAGTCCTTCTCCAGCTTTCATGAAGGCACCCTTTAAGTACTGGGAATCTACTGTATGGTCTTCCCAGAGCCTTCTCTTCTACACACTAAACAACTCCAACTATTTCAGCCTGTCTTCATAGGAGAGAAGCTTTCTGGTCATCTTTGTAGAGTTCCTCTGGACTTGCTCCAAAAGGTTCTTGCGTGTCTTGTAGTGGAGACACTGAGCTGGATACACCAGAGCAGAGGGGCAGAATCACCTGCCTTGAACCTGTTATGCTTCTGTTGATGCAGTCTAGTATACAGTTTGCTTTCTGGGCTGCAAGTGCACTTTGCCAGCTCACATTGAGTTTCTCCACAATCACCAGCAAGTTTTTCTCTTCAGGGCTGCTCTTAATCCTTTATCTTCCCAGCTTGTTGTTGTGCTTGCAATTGCATCGAGCCATGTGCAGGTCCTTGCATTTGGCCTTGTTGAACTCCATGCAGCTGGCATGGGCCAACCTCTCAGGTTTGTCAAAGTACATCCCTTCCCTCCAGCACATCAGCTGCATCACAGAGTTTGGTGTCATCAGCAAACTTGCTGAGGGTGCATTCAGTTCTGCTGTCCATGTTGCTAACAACCAATTTCTAATCCATTGAATGGTTCATCCATCAAATCTACATGTCTCCAATTTAGAAACAAAAATATTGTGTGGGATAGTGTCAAATGCTTTGTATAAGTCCAACTAGATTATATTAGTTGCTCTTCCCTTATCTACCAACTCTGTAACCTCATCATAGAAGGCCACCAAATTTGTCATGCATGATTTGTTCTTAATGAAGCCATGTTGGTTCTATATTTTCCATGTACTTTAGCACAGTTTCCTGGAGGATCTGTTCCATGCTTAAGCTAGGGACAGCCGTGAGACTGACCAGCCTGTAGTTCCCAGTGTCTTCTTTTTTTTTACCTTCTTAAAAACAGAGGTTACGTTTCACCCTTTCTGTCAGTGGGAACTTCACTGGACTGCTATGACTTCCTAAATATGATTGATAGTGGCTTAGTACTTCATCTGCCAGTTTCTTTAGGAGCCGTGGATGCATCCCATTAGGTCCCATAGACTTGTGAACTTTCAGGTTCCTTAGATGGTCTCAAGTCTGGTCTTCTACACTGGGAATTTCTACACTGTCCCAGTTCCTACCTTTGCCTTCTGCAACTTGGTTGGTGTTGGGTGGCAACTAGAGTACCTGCTGCTGAAGACTGGGGCAAAAAAGCCATTGAACCCTTAAGCCCCATATCCCAAGTAATAAGATCTCCTGTTTCCTTTTGGAGAGGGATCACATTTTCCCTAGGCTTCTTTTTTATCACTGATGTACCTATACAAGCTTTCTTATTCCCCTTGATGACTCTGGACAGATTTAATTCTATCAGGGCTTCAGATTTCCTAACCTGATCCCTGGATGCTTGGACAATTTCTCTGTATTCCTTCCAGGCTTCCTGCCCTTGCTTCCATCCTTTGTAAGCTTATTTTTGTGTTTTCATTTTCTTAGGTGCTCCTTGTTCATCCATGCAGGCCTTTTGGTGGTTTTGTGTGACTTCCTCTTTATTTGCATGCATCACTCATGAGCTTTGAGATGGCAATTCTTGAATACAAACGAGGCCCCTCTTCCCTTCAGGCCTTTGTCCCATGGTACTCTACCAAGCAGTTCCCTGAAAACACCAAAGTCTGCTCTCCCGAAGTCCAGGGCAGTGAATTTGCTATGCACCTTCTCACTGCTCTAAAGATCTTGAACGCCACCATTTCATCCTCATTGGAGCCAAGGCTGCTCTTGGTATTCACATTCCCTTACCAACCCTGCCTTGTTGATGAGTACAAAGTCCAGCATGGGCCAGGCTTCTCCTCCTTGGTTCCTCTATTACTCAGAGAAAGAAGTGATTATCAATGCATTCCAGGAACCTCCAGGATTGCTTGTGCCTTGCTGTGTTGTCCCTACAACAGATAGTAGGGTGGCTGAAGTTCCCCATGAGGACAAGGGGATTAACATTGCTACCCAGACCTATCTTCTGTCCGCTGATCTAGAATCTAAACCTGTTTCTGAAATCCTGTGGTGGGTATCTAGTCCTCAGACAAAGTTCTACATGCCTAAAACAGAGATCTTAAATCTGCCATCCACTGAGCTTTTGCAACATTTTTAGTTGATAGCAATGAAATGCCACCTGTCACACTAAGCAGTGTCTTCAGCTTTCTTCACAAACTTAAATCCACATTATGACTTAGTTCTTGCTCATTCTCTTCATATGTTACATGATTATGTCTTCTCCAACTACATCCTCTACAGCTGGTCAGGTTCCTCATACCTCATGCTGTATGACAAATATTCTGATCTTTGGCAGAGATGCCACCTTATCTCACTCTTATAAATCTTTCCAACCTGTCATTTTGACTGCAACTCCCTTCAGTTAGTATCCTTCCATTTATTTTTCCCCTTTTAGTATTTAGGATATAACCTACTCACCTTAATTTATTAGGCCCTTCACACCTATTCTACCTATCTTCACACCTGTTCTACCTATCTTCCTATTTACTGGAAGATGCTTCATTAAGATAACACCTCCAATCTCAGATCAGTCCAATCTACCAGCATCCATCTTCAGCGTTTTAAATCTTCAAAAGGAAACCTTTCTAACTTTCTGTATCACAGCACCTATGCTTCCTGACAGGAGGGCTGACTGCTATGTGGGGATGATTTCCCCTCACAGTGGCTGATATTGGTTTGTTGTTTCCTTCACCACCCACAACAAACTTTCCATTCTTTCTTTGCCCTCTCTTACTGTAGCTGTCTTCATCTGTTGTCTTTCTAAGAATGTGCATTTAGAGGAAAGCCATGTTACTTTTGGGTCTTGCCATTAGAAAAATTAATATTGCCATAAAAAAACTTTGAGTAGGACTCAAAGAATCTGAATTCAATTTTACCTGCCACAGTCATCTTGTATGACCATTAGAGAGTCATTTAATCTCACTGGTTTAAACTCCCTCAAGGCTGATACACATTCATTAATATTTTGTTATGTTACAAAGTTATGAAGAAGACAAGCCATAACCATATTTAGATAAAAATGCAGGGAAAATTATTGATTATCTAGATATGCAGTGGAGAAAATAGTTTTGTTAAAAGTAACAGTATCTGTGATGGTTAATGTCTGTGCAGGATGATGATGATGATGGTAAAAAATATCTTTCCAGTGTCTCAGCAATGTTTTCTTTGCAATCAAGAAATTAAAGTTGAGCTACAACAGTTTTCTTTTTTGGTGGGGGAATATTTCCTCCACGGAGCTCCTGAAATCTGAGATGTGCAGTAGTTCTAACATTTCTTTTCCCATATCGAATTATTTTGGTAAGCAAGAAATGAAATTAAACCCAGGCATAGCAGTATCTTTAAAAGGGAAAGCAGTAGCCTTGAATTATCCATGTTGATTTGACAAAGCCAGTGATGATGCAGATATAATACACGGTTCTGCTGTCACATCACCAAGTGACATCTTTTTATCCAAAGTGAAAATGAAATGTCAAAGTGAAGAAGTTCTGCAAGTCTTCTTGTGCTGTTTGCAAGATAAGTAAAACTCACTTTTGTGTAGTAGGGTAGGTGTTTATCGGAACTTGCTTTAAATTAGATGTTGTTCAGGTAGCAATGCCTAGTTAAGATTGCATAATGTTATTCTTACCTAAGACCCTGTTGTCAGTTGCTTTTAACCTTGACAAGCAGGACTTGTTTGGCTTGAAATTTCCAATGCTTCATACATTTCCATCTTAGTTTTATTCCAGACAAAGTTTGTTTTTTCCATTCAAACTTTTTTTAATGGTCCAAGAGTTTCTGAGAATGTTAGTACTGGTAAAACTTCTATAATAAACACTTTTACAAATGTCTTCATGCTACTACTGTACCTCCTAGTTTTGGAGAGTTTCTTCTCATTTGCCAGTAGTGCTTTGCAGTAGTATGGTCCTGTTGCTACCCATTTTAAAACTTCCTCCAAAGGTCAGGCTGCAATCCTTTTAATTTTCTATGTGCTCAACAGAAACTTCTTGACTATAGGAGAAGTCTTCTCTAGAGATTTTGTCTGCACTGAAAGATGGCTGCTGTTCACCCTTGTATACACAAGGGTGTGTGCAAGCCGTTGCCAGGTCAGGCTGACCAAGGTCCCACCAGCTTTGTTGCGTTTTGCTGGTAATCGTTATCATAAGCTTCTGAAACTGAACTAAAAAACCTAGAAAACTGCCTTTAACTGAGCCAATTTTGCAGGGAGTAGCATACATAGGTCCCTATTCAGATACAGAAATGTGGGATGTGGGAGTAAATAGGATTTGATTAATAAGCTAAAGAAGGCATCATGATGGGTACTCAATGGCTACTGTCAGTTGTAAGATCTGTCTTAAGTCATGTAGGTTTGACCTGAAACACTTTTTTAAACACAGCTCTTGAAATGGTCACAGAAATCAGCACATAAAACATGCAAAGCCCTTAAGTACAGTGTTTGCTCTATAAAGTTTTAAGCTAGCTGCACAAATAAAAGGAAGACTAGGAAATTTCCTCAGCCTGCATGACTTCATCAGCACAAGAGGAAAGCACATATATATATGTGGTTTATATGTAAATATAAAAAGGAATATATTGGAGTTAATTTATTTTGGTGATTTATTTCTCACCAACTTTTCAAAATCTGAATTGTACCAAGTCAAAGTCACAACATTGTCAGAAAAGACCATTGAAGGTCAGTCCTAGGTTTTACGAGATTTGTGTTTAGTTGACATGACAGAGTACTTTGCTCTCCTCATTTGTTCCCTTGAAATTCGGAACATGTTAATTTTCCTGTAACTCTTACAAGAGGAAGGCAGAGGTTATAAAACATTTCAGTTGGTTTTCATGTATGATGTGATTGCTCTGCTTATGTTGCTCTTGAGGTCTGTCCTGGGATTGCTATTGCTTTTATTATATAGCTGCTTGAGGCCTAAATGTGTTGCAGGTCATACAAGAAGAAAATACTACCAAATGCAATTAATTTACAGGTAAGGGACTAAGTCACAGGGAGGTGAAAGTGACTTATCTCATCTTAGGTAGCAATCCATTAGAAAAGCCATGATGTGAAACAAATCCCAGTCCTGTACCTTAATTATATGAACAGCCTTCCACTTGGTTAGAGTTGACATTCAACTGAAGTCATTGGAAGAGTTTTGTGGGAATGAATGTATCCTAAAAAAAATCAGATATGGTGTACAAGAGATGAATCATTCTTTTAGCAAAGTTAAGAAGTCATCACAGTCAGGTCATCCTCCAGTCAAGGGGAGACTAAGAAGCAATGAGGCAGTTTCCAGACTAGGGGCTTCATTAGGTCACCCCCACATAACATGTTAAGTGTTAGCTGGACAGCAGTAAGCTGTAGTGTACTACTGCCAGCTATTTCCAAGCAAGATGGTCTTCTCTAAGAATAGACTGTGGAATATTAAACCCAAGATCCCAAATTTATAAGTCTTTTTCATATGTTCTCAAAATATGATAGTCCAAGCCTATTTTATTAAAAAATAAATTTTCCCTTAACTAAGCTAATTGTCATTTTGAAGTCCAATTTGCTATAGTTCTGTTTATGTAAGACACAGATGAATCTTATTCGAAATACTGGATTACAGTAGTCATGATAGATTAAAAAAATTGCTGGACAAAACCAGACCTATTAACACATGTATTAACAAGATGTAGAAGACTGTATCATAACCAAACCAACATTACTCTAGGTTAGTCCATACAGATACACTGATTGCTGCTAGGAAAAGTCAACACTTAACATGCAGTGATATTTGACATAACTTTTTCTTGAAGTTTTAGAGAAATGTTAAGTATTAAACTGAAATTGGTTGTATAGACCAAGAAGATTTACTGAAATGCAAAGTTTTAATAGCACGGGTTTAGAAAGTTAAGTTCTTTAACTCTTCTTCAGAGACAGAAATATAACTGCTTATAACATGTACATGGCATATGAAATCCTTCTTTCCCACAATTGAGTAGCAATTCTAATTAAATGTGTCTTGATGGTAACAATAGGAAGTATAAGACACCATTCTTCATATTTGGTTGCAATTTACTATTTTTTCTGAATTGGAAATAGATAATATTAAGCATGTCACATTACTTCTTTTCTTATGACATGTTTTAACATAGACAAAAAACCCATCATCATACATGCCTTGACCACTTTTAAAATATGAATGCATCAAACAAGGAGATTTAAGAATCAAAACTCTTTTCTGTCCTGAGAAATTCCTCCTTCTCCTGTATGAACGAAACTGTGGAAATATACTCTATTGTTACTAATTCAAAGACTCCTCAAACCTCTTTGGCTAGCATTTTTAATAAAAATTATTAAAGAGCCTATGTCTAAATTACTGTTTCAGTGAAGTAAAATGCAGTTTGGTTTAGATAGTTTAAGAACAGCTAAAAAGACAGTAACTGATTACTTGTGTATATCTTTTCAACTGTATGAGTGTGTTTATTTTTTACCTGTTTACCTCACGCAGACTTTTTTTGGTGGATAAATAAAACAAAGAGCTGACATAGAACATTTGAAAAACTCATATTAGAAATCAGTTTGAATGGGTATATTTGCAACCATCTCATAGGCTTAAAAGTGGAGAACCATACTTAGGAGTTCTGAGAAAAGACAAGATACTGAACAAGAGATATCCATCAGTATGTTATGGGATTTTTACAATGTTTCTCATTCATCCCGAGTCTCTTTAAAACAAAATATAATCTGGCAATAGGGATAAATAGTGTTTTGATGCGGGCAGGTCTGTATTACATATATGCAGAGCCTTATTCCACTGATAGCTTGGTGAGCAACTTTGGTGAATACTCCATTTATGTCTGGACACTGAACTTCATGAAACCACTAATGAAATCAGTTGCTGACAGATATGGACAAGGATATCAGTATCTTGTCTGTATAGAGTATGTGACGGAGGAATTTCAGCAATGGTGATGGGCTGATACAGTCGTTCTCTGCAGAGAGGTTTCTTGCTGTGAACACGTCTCTAGAAGATCAGGTGAGATGTTATGTGGCTGGTTGCTGGATGTGATTTTATACACTCCCTTCGTCAGCATCCAGAGCAGCAACTGTGATTAACAACCTGGTCACAGGTACTGAGTCTGAACACCTCCATGCCTTGGTAAGCATGGGTTTAAGTATGGGCAATCAGATTCCAGTCTGCAACTTTGCCTGCTCTGTGACTGTGATTTCAAAATTTGGAAATTGGGTTTTAGCCCATTGCGGATCACTCTGAGTGGGGGACAGACATAGTTGCACCAAATCCAAACCTGCTCAGGGCATTCAGACTATCCACTCTGGAGAGCGCAGCCCTTGCAGTTCATTCAGCCCAGAATCTCCAAAGGCAGGGTTGTGTTTGTTCTCTGGTTTCAATTATCTAGCACATAGCTGAGTTTAGAAAAAATTTCAAATCCTGCCTGGCTTGTAAAGTTGTTTTCTGTTGGTGGAGGTGGATGGGAAAACTCACCGGACTCACCAGAATCAGTAAAGTATCAGAAGACACTCACTAAGCATTTGAGACATAAAGGAAACTCCTGCTGTGTCTGAGAAAGTGTCTAGTGGTGCGCCACTATAAACAGGCACCATTTAAAACACCAGCTCTTACTGTAGTTGATGACATCAAGTGGTATCAGCCCATATTTAGAAAGGGAGCAACTCTGGGGTATCTCATTTACTCCTGGTAACTGCTGGGCACCAGGAGGTCTCTCAAGTTGTGTGCGCTGTGTGAGGGGCTGCAGCTTTCCGAAGATTCCCTTCCCAAAAGTGGATTAGGGAGGAGAGCTCCGTCTTCATTGTTCACTGTCTGAGACGAGATAATGGGGGAAGGCAATGCTCCTCCCCTGCCATCTCCCCACAGACTTTGAACAGGTAACTACCTGGAAAAGTCTTTGAATCTCTTATAGGGAATTCATGGGTCTCCTTTGTCAAGCTGAAAGAAGCGTGTCTGCTCTTGCCAATGCTGAGCGGTGTGACAGCGTGCTACTAAATCTGCTTTTAGCTGCTTCAGAGATACATGAAGCAAGGAAGAAAGCAGAGTACCAGTGGGTGAGCTTTTAATGGGGTGGGAGACAGACTGCTGCTCTTTTCTCCATCATTTTGGAGACCATCATGAAAAACGTTGCTATTTCCTTCTCTCTCCTGAGGTTTTGCACTGTGTTTGTAGCTTCACTCAAAACTGTCATTCTTCAGGTGTGCCATACTGAGGGATCCCTCAGGTATGTGTGTGTCTTTGCAAGTAGGTGTCATACACAAGACTTTCATTTCCAGTTTGGTGCAAAAAGAACAAATGCAGCACTCCAGTGGTCTAAAGTAAGTCTTCTGTGGTTTTCCATGCTTAGTAATATTAGAGCAGAGCTAGAAATACATTGGTAAGGAGAAAGTGAGAGTCACTAGATGTAGATTTGTTGGTTGCAGTTTGGAACTTTTTCTGTTTAAAACAAAGCCACAATTCAGCCCCATTCAGTGTCTCATCACTCCTTTAACAGATAACATTTGAACACATGTGTCTGGGACCTCAGAAACTGAGAGGGAGTAAAGCACTTCTTTTGTGGAGACCTGTGTTTACTTGCCTTCTTCCTTAAGCGAGTATTTCAAAGACGTGTGTTCAAAAGTCTTTCTTGCTACATGTGTGATGTTGATGGGTTCTTACTGGTTTGGACAGTTAGATGGAAGTAGTTCTTGCTTCCATTAGACCCCACATTTTGCATTTTTCTTCTTAAAAATGTTCCAGAAGACTGTATTCTCATTTCAGGACAATTTCATTTGTGGGTCATTAAGAATGCTTCAGTTAGAGCTAGTTCATGGAAATACGGAACAGAGTTGTCCCATTAGCCAAGGCACAGACATTTGGAAAGCTGGCAAGTTTTACCTTTCCACTTCGTATGGACAGTGCTGGGCTAGATTTACTGTAATTAGCAATTGAAAACTGTTCCCCAGCTCTGCCACATTTAGCCCGGATACAAACTGAAGTCAGATTCCTCACTTCAGTGAGCAGGATTGTGGTAGATGATGAAATGACGTGCAATCTACTGTGCCACACAGTCAATCCGTGGCTGTAGCCATCACGTGCCAACTCACTGCGTTTTCTTTCAGTCCCCACCTGGGCCTGATTTGTGTCTTTCACTGGCATCTTTGCTTCCCAGAGGAACTTCTAATGAAAGCAAGCCTGTAACATAAGGTTTCTGCTAGAGATAATGTTTCTGCCTCATTGTACAGTTTCTTCAAGATGTGGAGTCTTTTTTAAAATGTTAGTTTGCTCTTCTTTTTAATTCTTTTATGTTCATTGAGTGTTCAGTGGATAGAGCTCTTTGGATTGTGGTAGTCATGGAGACTCCTAGCTTTCCAGGCTGTTGCTGGTTGTGGATACCATCTAACAAAAATTTGGGCTTGACACCTGGTAGTCACACAAAGTTGAATGAACTGTAGCTTATACTGAATATAATTCACTTGGTTTTAGTGAGGTTTCTGTCACAGTAAGGGTCTGCTCAGCATGGTAGTATCTGCTCTTCTGTTTTGTAAGCTTCCATTCTCATTTATAGGTAGCAATCCTTGACAGCATGGGGATGAACAAACAAACTGCTCAAAAAATAATTGTATTCATGATTGTGGAGAGTACCTTGTTATAGAGCTCTGACCAGAAAATTCAATCATGAGAACAGAAATAGAGCCTTTTACAGTCCTGAAGTCAAATTCCATCAAGCCTTTTGTACTGATACTCTTCCATAACATCATGTGGGAGCAACACCACATCTGTGTGTATGTGAGAGCAGAATTTGACCCATGCTTTATAATCTCTTGAAGATTAGTTATTATGGCAATCAGATGGGAACTGAGAACCACTTCATTCACATGTTGGCAGGTCACTTTGATTTTTAGTCTGTTTTTGGAAAATTGAGTCTGGAATGCTTAAAAAAATTTGGATACCCACAGTAAGGTCTCTTCAAGAATTTTGGTTGGTCTCTTTCAGAAGACTTAGTCTAATAATCACAGTTATGGATTTTTTTCTAAATAAGAAAAAAGAAAATAAATGAATACAAACATCTATATCCTTTTACTAATCCTACACTTAATCTGACTAAGCACTGCTGATTTTACATGGGAGAGAAGATGTGCCTTTGACAGGGAGTTTGAGAAAAATGACAATTTAACTGGCAATTCCCCTGTTGCTACAGAGATCAAAGGCACACCAAAGCTGCTAACCTGGAATATGAGGCGTGCTAAGAAAGTGTGAAAAGAAGCAACAGATACTTCAGGAAAACAGCTACTTTACAGTATTGCTGCAAGAACTGATCTGTTCAGGTTTTTTTGGCACACCTCCCTGTATCTGACTCAGTGATATTTTCCTAGTTGCCCTTTCGTAATTTTTCATACTTGCTCCTAAGAACCAGTTTTGGTAATAATGGCCTGGTAATGGATGTAACACACACCTGATATTTGTCAGATGATCCCCAGTTCTCCCATACTGTATGGCTCAGTCATTCTGCTTTGATAACATAGATGGGCCTTAAAAAAGAGTGCTGGTATCTGTCATCATTCAGCACACTGATGAAAAGCTGGGCCAAGTTCCTGAAGTTTTACTAGTAATGGACCACTTGTCCTACTGAGGTACATGTTACAGTTGCATGAACTTATGTGGAACCAACAATCAAGCCTTTAATTGAGCACTCTGAAAATGTCTCTCTGTTGTAAAAGAAATATTTGCTTTTGGCTGGGAAGGCAAAACAGTAGAAAGAGGAAGTGAGTCTGTTCTTTTTTTAATGTTTCTTCTTTCTTGAAATCATTAGCTGCTTAGATTTTCACTTCATTATTCTTCAGGCCTTGGTGAGCTGCCTACATGCAGAGCAGCAAGCCAGTCAGGGCTTTCAGAATTGTTGCTTTACCTTGGCAATTCAGACCCATGGAAACATTTTCACTGACCTAACTAAGGACAAGCTTGAACCTTTCAGTGCTTTGAAGTGTGCTTTGTTCTAGCAGTCTAATGCAGGGAAGCCTTTTCTGCACATGAGCGGGGCTTCATGAGGCTGCTGCTCTTCACTTGTGACTCCCCCTGCCGTCACTGGATTTCGAGTTGCCCATGGAAGGAATTCAGGCTTTTTGAGCAAAATGAATAGTAGAGGAGAAAAAGAATCTGGTGGGAAGAACAGAATGTCCTTTCTTGTGTGAATGACTTAAATTTTTATTGCACTTTTTCAGAGAGAAACCGACCCCACTTTACAATGAGTCAATGAAGATTTGGTAATACAAGCAAATGACCTTTGAATTGTGCCATTCAGTCTATCAAACTACAGTATCAGGAACTGTATTTTTTGCATCTTTTTAAAAGTGTAATTTGTTCCTAAGCCACAAATACTCTCAAACTTCAACCATTTTGTGCAAATCAATGAGTATCATGCAGACAGATCTCAAAGTATAATTTCAGCCACAAATTTTGCACCTGATGGATCCTGTCCCATAGTCACAGTAGACAACAGAAGACCACAGAAATACAGGTTGCTTTTATTTCTATTCCATATCCAACTTCCAGTGGTGGTGGTGAACAACAGTTATAAACCTCTCGACTCTGGAAAACAGGCAGCATTCTTAGTGGTGTAGCTGAAAAAGTACTTTCAGACAAATTGTATACAGCATGTATTTCAGCATATAATTTATCTTTCAAGTGTTCTGTCAATTTTTCCTTTGAGACAACTCCTTAGATTTTCCAAAGCTGCTATTCTCTCCTATGAGATCTGTTCTTTTCCCAACAGTGGCCCATAATGCTTCTTGCAGCCATAAGGGGATGATTAATCAGTTTAACCTGACAGCTCTTAAGACAAGTCAGCAAACTGGTAACCTCACAAAAATTCCAGCAGACTCTCAACAACCTTCTGCTATAATCTTAGTAATAGGGACTAATCCTCCAGTTCTTGCATGTTCATTGGCACTTCTTGAACAAGAGGATTGTATAGGATGTCCCCATGCAAAGTAATAAGAAACAAAATCAATTAGGTATCTGAACAAGAAAAAACTTGTGCATAAATTTATTTTTAGATGAAAAAGGAAAAATAAAAAAAATGTCATTGCTATTTTACTGGTAAAGAAGAGCGCTAAACACTGGATTGTCACATTTGGGTTGTTTTTTGTTGTTTTTTTTTTTTTGTTTTGTTTTTGTTTTTTTTTTTTAATTAGATCTCACCAGCATTTTCTTTTCTGTTTGAACTGTTCTTAGTGGATTGGTTGCTGCCTTACTCTGAAGGTCACCTAAATCCTGGTATGACATGATGAATGTATATACTTCTCTGTGACAAGTTGTCTTATTTATGCTTGTCCATCACATGGTAAAGGACTTCTGGACGGCATGTGATGATAACTGTTCACTCACATGATAGGTCTGTGCTCAGTCATAAGACATGCAATCCCTTTCTGTGCTTGTCCTGTCATTTGATAGATCCTTCTTGTATACTTGCGCTTTGGTCATAATATGTAGCAAATCCAGACACACAGTAAAGAGTTGATGTTCCCCCTTTGAAGAAGCCGGTAAGATGTCATGTTGCACAGGTAATACAACAGTTTGGCATCTATCAGTGCAGAATGACACTACATGAGCTAGTCACCTCCTTTTGCCCCTGTGAAGACGTACACAATTCTTAAGCTCTGGCATATGGAAGAAACTCATCATTCTCTGTCATTGTAGCAGCTGAGCAAGGAGTAGATGGAGCCGTGAATACCAAGAACATGGAGCAGAAAAGCCTGCCAACCAGCTCAGCTGCTGGGAAAGGTGGTAAATTACTGCTGAACTTCAGTGAGTGTTGTCCTCAAAGAAGAAATGGGGAAAGGTCTATCTGAAGCACAGTATGCCTATGGATGCAGCAGCCTGCAGCGGAAAAAATCTGGATGTATTTACCCTAGAGCAGAAGGCCTGGGTAGAGAGGCTGAAGGGCTTCCTCTGGGAGCATGCTCTGGGCCTCCCATGCTCATTCCTACCTAGAAGCATTTAAAATGAAGAGATGAAAGCAAATTATTACCTTACCTAAGACGTATTCTCTAAAATCTGTTATTGCTTTTCAAATTGAAACAAAGATAAATCAAGCCTTTCAAGCATCTTCTTGACAAGTCCTGTAGATAGCTTACACTACTCTTTTTCTCCATAGAGGTCACAAAGGACAAGAAAATACAGAGGGACATATATTCATAATGAAGTTTCACAATAGACTACTGATAAAGGAAGTAGTATTGGCCAAAACATGTCTTACACATGTATAGATGAGGTAGAAATCAAGCCCCGTTTCTTCCTTGATGCTTTTTGAATCCTACCTATATAATTCTCATTTGTTGCATAAAACTTGCTGAACTGTTGCTATGACCACTTACTTCTTCATCAGAGTCATCTCCTTTTGATACACAAAACAGATGGTGGCCATTCTTAATGAAAAGACCTACTGTTGTATTCTTTTTGGTTAGTAAATGTGGTTTTAATAGCTTGGGAAAAATTAGTGTCCAGTTTTAATTGAAAAAGTTTGTATCTATCTCTCTATTTTACTCTTTTGTCTACAACAAAATATTTCTCAAAATTTCACTTTACCAAAACCTTGGTATTTTCCTGCATAATAAATTTTATTTAAGTTTTGAAAATCAATTATGGTGCTTTCCAGTAGTTTTCAATGACAAAATGTACAGAGAAAAAAAAATATTTATTGTTTGATTTAAAACCATCATTCTAGAACTTTCTGAGGTGGTAACAGGTTTAAACCCTTTCGTAGAAAAGACTTTATTTTCAACTAGCCCAGTTTATGCTAACCCACAGAACAGCATATGTAGATACATAAGTTATGAAACTCACATTGTGTAGCTGCAATTCTGACACACTAATTTTAATTTCTTTTTAGTATTTTACTTGGATGTCTGCAGAGTCTTAAAAAAGTTCCTCTTACTGCTGCTGAAGTCTGCTAGGAATAGATTATAACTCTTTGGGAGTCTTCATCACTGGAAGGTTGCAAAAAAAGGATTTAATGAACCTCTGATAAGGATAATTTTGGTTCTCTTGACCCAGTTTTGGGGTAGTGGGGTAGGGCAAATAATGGCATAGTATTCCTGACAGCTCTGTTTTCAGAATGGATGGTCTTACTGATCGTTTTTAAAGTCAGAAGGCTCTGATAATTTGGGAGTTACAAAATTCTTAAAGCTTAGTGGTAGCTGCAAAACACACATTCTGGATAAGCATTTAGAAAGCCAACCCACCTTAATATCTGGGCTGCTCTTATATGTAGCTATCAGTATCCTGGACAGTTATTTTGAAGTGGTTATTGTTACCTGAAAGTATAAGGACTTTTTTAACAGAAAAAAAAAGGAAATAATTCTGAACAAAGAGAAGACACGAAGTTAATGTGCAATAACTGTATACAGAAACAAGTTAACAGACAAGTCCTCAGCAAGGCCATGACTTCTTTCATCTTTGGCAAAGAAAAAATGGAACTGACACACATCTGAATATGAGCTTTGCTGATTTCATTTCTATGGGCTCTGCTCTTCTGGGGGCCTATCTGACCAAGAAAAGATTTTGTTCTTGTGGAGAAGCAGCAATGCCTTGTCTCCTTTTTTCTTCATAATACCTTGGTGCACATCCAGAACAGGTTTAGTTTATATTTAAATTGTGCAGCAGTTTACTTACACATAAATGCATGGTAATTTTGGAGCTTTTAGGCATCACAGAGAAGTGATTTAGAAAAATCTTCTCATTGGAAAACATTCATTGCTTTGACAATGTCTTGAACTTAAGCCCCTAAATTCTGCCAAAGACAGACTAAACTGCATTCTTCAACTAACAATCTGCTCTTTTTGAATTTAAATATTGAAATAGCTGAGCTTTCTTATTACAAACTGAAGCTAGATGTTTGTCACCTTTCAAACAGAGATTGTTATATTAGGCATTTATCATCTGTTGTTGATATGCTGACCTGTTCCCTCTTTATTTTTACTTCATTAAAAGTTTAGAATGAAAAGTTAGAATTCTGGACTGAATAATTTCAGTATATATGTAAAAATCTCTCCCTTTTTACTAGTGCTCAAACTTGGTGGGGAAACCTGCTTACAGTCACAAAGCAAAGAAACTTATCTTTTAAACATGGTTTTCTTCATTGGCTATTGGGAGAAAATTTCTAAAGTCTGCTTACAAGAAGGTGGCTTCAGAGTCCATATGTGCATATGTATGATAAAGCATTGCTACTTCAGAAACATCTTGTTGGACAGACATGTCCTCTATGGAATGAAATATTTTTGTTTAGTTAGCACCATTAAGTATGATATCAGGGTTTCTTGGTAAAATATAATCACCTTTTGCATACAGACTTCATCTAAATATTAAGCAGTTTATTCTGACCTTGAAACCTTGTGGTACTTGTTTTTTTTAAGTAGTGCAGAAAACTACTAGTTAGACTGGAAACCACTGAAAGGGTATTTAGAATTAGGAATGAATGGGCTTAATGTTTTAAAAATGTACTTAAGTCAAATTCTAAGGCAGGCAGTTTGTTCTTATGTGCATGGGGGGCACTTCGTTCTCAGCAAATCTTTTTGAAAGGTATAAACACTTCAAGAGGTACAGCTCAAAATTTCTGAAATCATAGTTATTTTTGGTTATTCATGGCCTAGGCTATAATTTAGAAATATTCAAAGACCAACCATGATTAGTAGTCACCATGTCTAATGTGCTCAGCTCTACAATTATGAGCCAAGAATGAGTGGTATGTGCATACCAGAGCAAATGGAAAAAGGAGTCTGTGAGTATTCATTGAAATTCTAAAGTCAGTTTTAATTCAATGATTTTCATCAAATGTTCCCATTCACTTTCTACAATCAGGTTTTGGGTATGTGTGCAAGAAATCACCAAGTGCACAATTTTGCCCTGGGTTTTCATTGCAATTTAATTTTAAACTGAATATTTGAAAGCATGATATTAATAATACTTTCTAGAAGGGTTTGGTTGGTTAGATGATTTCATGATACTCTGCCAGTTCCCTTATTGATGCTTTTTACACCTGACCAAATGCCTGCAAATCAGACTGTAAAGACAGATCCACCTGCTACACTTATTTCCTCATTTCATGTAATATCTAGTTTGGGGTAGTAGTCTTAGGGTTAGGGCATCATAAATATATTAAGAAACAAAGGTGACTTTAAATATAGAGAAATCAGGAACCAAGAAAATATATATTTGATCCTAGTTTTTTACACACAAGTTTGATTCAGGAATGATGGTCTGGATGTCAATGGAGTTGCACAGGAATGGGCAAGTGGGGTATAATTCAGACTGACATGTACAAGATGTTCCCATGGCATGAATTTCAAATTCTTTTAAGTCTGAAAGGCTTCTTTTTTTCTTCAGACATTGACTCAACAGAGCCAGGATTTTGCCTTTACCATTGGCAAATTGGTAAGTCTGGAGCTGCAGTGGTGGAAAGAATTGCTGAATGTCAGCTGTGGTTTCTAGAATTCATAAGTCTTAGTAGTATTTCCAAATACCCATATAGACCTTATATATCTGTCAAGGACCAAAAGAAGGATGAAAGGACTTTTTTGGGTGATGATATATGTGACAAATGTTCTCTTTGGGAGAGAAAAAAACGCTCTATTAAAGGAAAAAAAAAGATACCATTTCATAAGGAACTACGAAGAAATTAATTTTTCAAGGTGTTCATTTAAACTTTGAAAGTTTTTGACGTGTGAAGGGCTTAGCAGCTCTATGAAATAATGTAATCTTTTGGTTACGCTGTTACCATCCATGTCAGTCTATTTATATATCTGCCTAGGGTTAAGATCAAGGGCATTTTTCAAAAACTTCTTTTAATTCCTGGATTGCAATTCAAGTGAAAATCAAAGATACGTAAGAACATTTTGTGACTTGAAAAGTTTTCTCTTCTTGATGTTAAAAATGCTGTTGGAGGTCTTTCTTCTTATCTTATGGTTAGTGCTATGCAGTGTGATCTGGATTACTCAATTCTCACTAAAGATTTTTTCATAAAGAAGACCCTTTGTTATCTTTTTTTAATTACAATTACTTATGAAATGTCTTCTTTCTAAGCTCCACTAATTTAATTTAGAGACATCTAATATTTTTTTTAAAGTATATATAAATGTTGGGTAATGAGGTTTGATGAATGAAGTTACAATTCCTAAGAAGAATACTGCTGACAGAACAAAATAAAGAGTCATGAGGTATCACGATTATTTTATGTACTGTAGTCATTCAGGGTGTTCCTCAAGGAATGATCATTTATAATCCTGTGGCATATGCTAAGAGTGAGGACTGAGGTTTCTGTGATTGTGTAGCTATGAGGACAGGGTCTTTGTGCATGTCTAGGAAATATGCATGTGAATGTGTGTGCACACTCCCATTGTGCTCCCTGTATAATGGTCAACATCTGTTTGCTGAAATGTCACCAGCTGACTGCATTTTTTAGAAGTATATTAAAGCAAACTGTACAGCGCCATTCTCTGTTAGAGCATTTGCACATCTTCAGGTTATATATGAGGAATCAGTGCATCAAAAAAACCCTTCCATTAGAAAAATCTGGGGGACATCCCAAATGACGATTGCAAAAGCTGTCAGTGAAAACACTGGGCAATTCTTCTTAGCTGTCAACTCAGTTTCTTCTGAGTTAAGAAACTAACTTCACTATGAGTTTCATATGTTGCACATATGGAAGACATTCCAGACCCTGCGGAGGCTTTGTTGCGATATGGAGAAACAGTGGCAAATACAACAGCAGCTTGAGTGAAGGATCCAAACCATAGTTTTATATTAATCCATGACAGTAGACTCATGATGTCATCCAAACTGGGCAAGGTTACAGGAGACTAGGCTAGAAAGCCAAGAGTTGTGTTGTGCTTTTAGGTTGCAGATGTAGTTAATGCAACTGGTCTGCAACACTCAGAAGCGTGTGCTAGCCAAACTGCACCTCGCATATCCCCCAGCCAGAACCTCAGCGCATGCATCTGCCTATCTGAGAATAATTTGGCATTTGTGCAATATGCAGCAGTCAATCAGTGATTTTGGCCAGTCTTTTGGCAAAATTCTAGTCTCAATTCAGTCTCTACAGCCTGTGACCTTACTGCTACTGCATGGTTGCAAAGGAATAGATGACTTATTTTTGTGTGTGTTGTATTTTAAACAGATAATATGTTAAAAACCTGTTGCCAGCTGGAGATATCAGCTCCAGAAAACAGACATCAGTCCTGTTATAAACTGATGATTTTACTGTATTAGGCTTCCTGATACAAGAACTTAAGATGAAAGAACATGAATTACTCTTCTATCCTCTAATTGATTTTTTTGCCTTAATTGTTAACTGAAGCAGAATTGAAGCTGTTCTGTTGTACTTCTGTACAACGCATTCTCAAGAAACCCACAAAGCCTAGGAAAGCTTGTGTTTCCTTGTTGTTTTTATTTAATCAAAGGAGACTTGGCTATTATTTTGTTAATCCCACCCATTGGGATCTGACAATGTCCACCTTGCCACTTTACTCCTAAAACCTGCATCTCTTGTGTAGATTTCCTGACCTTATTTCATTTTATGGCAAATTCAGCTTTGGAGGGATTTGGACTGTCTTTTTCACTTTCTCAGAGACAACTTATGCTGTATTGCCCCATACAATGAACTGCAGGTGCTCCAGAGCTCCATCCTTGTTCCAGTGCAGTCTGGATCAGCCTATGGCAGATGGTGAGGCTGTGTTTCCACCCCTGGAAGAGTCCATTCCTGGTGTAGTGGATGCCCCCCATGGTAAGTGAAAGCAAAGTGTGGCCTGCACTCTGCCTTCAAAGGGACTGAGGAAAACGCATTTGTGGTATCAATTGTAGTGTACTGCTTGGCTGCCTTTGACTCCAGTTCCAAAATGGCTGGCATGGCAACACTCATCAGTGGTATGACTTCCTTCAAGCCATGACAGTCTACTGGCAGTCTCCACTACTGGCAGTCTCCACTCTCCATTAGACTTCAGTACTGGCCATATGAGACTGTTAAAGGGTGAATGAGTTATGCTGATCACTTCCTATATCTCCAATTGACAAATCAGCCTGTGGATCAACAACAGAGTCTTGGTTGGTGTGACATTTTTGCTGGTGCACCACTGCAATAGCAATTGGCACCTGTTTTTCTTTGACATTCAGCAACACCAAAAAAGAAGGGTCCTTTGAGACACTGGACAAGAAAGACAGCTGTTCATCTCTGAGGCAGCTATTTCAAAAGCCCACCGGTATCCTTTTAAGTCCTCTCTGGAAGAAGTCTATGCCAATGATGCAAGGAGCCTCTGGGCCAAACACAATGGTGTGTTTTTGCCACTCATTCCCAGTTAGACTCACTTTGGCCTCCAGTACCATCAGCTGTTGGGTTCGTCCCTGTCACTTCAGAAATACAGATGGGTTCTGACCCTTCATGGTCTGATGGCATTAAGGTGCTGTGCACTGATGTCTACTATAGCCTTATATGCCTGTGGGTCTGACATGCCAGGCCACAGCATTTTCCTTTCAAATATTCATTTCAGCAGGATCCAAACCATTGGATGTATGAATTTAAATACCTGTCCATATTCTCCAATATGCCATGCCACCTGTGACTACCCAGACTTGGGGCAGATCTCTGGGTGGTATTCTTAAAACAATTTTTTTTTTTATCAGGACTTGAAACACATTCAGGAGACACAGCTCTAGGAGCGTGAACATCCCAAGGGTATTTCAAATTCTCAAAAGCTGTTGCAACCAGCCTGAAGGAAAAAGTGGAGGTGAAAGAGTGGCAGAAAGCATCCCCCCCACCACCACCTTCCCCATAGATTGTGTGCGATTATTAATCCAAAAGATGTCATGCAAGGTATGGGCATGGCAGAAATGCAACATACAAATACCAGCTTAATCTCATGACCAGTAATGTTATGTTGATATTACACAGTACAATAAAATGAGACTCTTGATCCCTCTCCCTGAGGTGACAAACAGTAACACAGGGAATACATACAGCAAGTGTGGGTTTACATACCACAGCCGTGTGAACAAACAAAACACCATTGTTCCCAGTGACTGTTTAAATACAATAAATACTTACAACAACTTTGTTTTAACATGCTCTGGTCAGATCTGTTGTTACTTCAACCTTTGTGCCAAAAAGAACTGTCGTGGTTTAGCTCCAGCTAGCAGCTGAGCACCACATGGCCACTGCTCAGTCCTCTCCTCCCTCACCCCCTGAGGGATGGGGAGGTGAATTGGAAGAAAAAAATTAAAACTTGTGGGTTGGGATAAGGACTGTTTAATAGGACAGCAAAGGAAGAGGAAAATAACCATAGTAATAAAAGAATGTACAAAGCAGGTGATATGCAATGCAATTTCGTTACCACCCAGAACACAACGCCCAGCTTGTCCCTGAGCAGCAACCCCTCCTCACCAGCCCGCTCCACCCCCACCTCCCATATGCTGAGCATGATGTCATATGTTATGGAGCACCACTTTGGCTAGTTTGGGTCAGCTGTCCTGGCTGTGTCCCCTCTCAGCTTCTTGCGAAGATTTACTCTATCCCAACCAAAAACCAGAACATTTCCCCAAACTCTGCTTCTTCTTATTGCTTAATTAGGTCCAAATGCTCCTTATTTTTCACACCTTCTGCAATCATCAACTAGCAGTGTGAATTTTGTGACCTTTGCACTTCCTTGCTGCTGCTGACTGCTGTTGACTATCTTCAAGTCACAAACAATTGTGACTGTCACATACAGTTACATTAGCCTTTGCCTCTCCCTTCACATGCCTGGTGATCTGCTTGCCACATTTCCTGCTGGCCTAAACAGGTGGAAACTTGCTCACACAAAGGAGAGGTAGAGGAAAGCAGATGTTGGCCTTGAGGTGGCAGCCAGCCTTCCCATTTTGACTCTGGTTGCTCTGGTTGCAATCAGCTTGTGTGGAGGTAAGGAAATGTGTTGCACTCCCCTGTGCAATTTACTGTAGCATGGGACAGAAACAAAATGAACTTTTGCTTTCTCTTTGGTAGGTGGATCTTCAGGTCCCTTTTTATCTTTTGATGCTGAGGGCTGGACTGGGTAGAGCAACACATAAAAAGGAGCACCTGAAACCTTGGCTTTTAGTGGCTGTGATAAGGGATTTTAAAACAAACCGTGTTACATGGTCTGTTTATTAACATAGCAGCCAGAGGGGAAAGAGGCAGACAGGATTCATGGAGCTGTGAGTTTCCTTCACAACGGTTTGTTGAGAAGTTGCAGACAAGACTATTTCTTGAGTATCTTGTGCTGATGTCAGTGTAACCTCTGAGCAGATTCTGTGCAAATGATTTGGAATTTCCCAGGGAAAAATTATTGTGTCAAAAGAAAATGTCTGACCAGCTCTAGAGCTTAGTCAGTATAACATGAGCACATGTGGGACACCTAGCAATACACCACAGAGCTATGGCCCTCACTATACCGTTTCAGTGCCTTGAATTTAAGATCTCTTAGCAACCAAAAGAAGATGGTTGGTGTGTTTGCCCGTATATTTTAAGTAATAAACCTGACAGGAAAAGAATTCCCCTTTTGCAATTAGTTGTTCCCTTGGGAGAGACCATCTGTAATGTTCCTGTGAACTGTTCTGATCCCTGTACAAAGGAATGGGTTAGAAACTGATAAGCAATGCTGAGGTAGCCTTGCTTGTCGTTCCACAGTAACAAGACCTTGTGCACAGGGTTTTCTGAGAGGCTCCAAGGATGGGTTTATATATACTCATTCTCATTCACATAGGTGTTATCTACCAAGCCTGCACGTTTAAGCCAGAATAACAATCTGGATAGGTCCTTTTAATGTGGTAAGGAAGTATCTAACTCTGCATAATAATGTGATAACTACGGCACAGCTACTCGCAAAACACTTCCCTGTGGTATTTTACTGATATGACCATGCTGATATTCTTCCAAACAGCAAAATACAAACAAAAATTCTGTCTCTGTACTTACAGTTTTGATGTTTATCCTGCTCTCTTATTCATATATATTTGTGCATGCTAATTCTCTCTCATTCTTTAAGATGAGCTCAACAGAAAACTATTTTCCTTCTTCCATTGCATATAGTCCAAGGACCACATAGTGGCTCTTGCTTGACTAATTTCCTAATTTTATATGTATCTAAAATAGTGACAATGTCCCTTTTCTCACCGCAACATCCGCTGTCCCAGCCTGTTCATTCTTGAGGCTTTGGGTATTTTGATTGCCAAAGGTTGCTCTGTGGTTCACAGAGCAGCATAGAGCTTCTGGTCTTCAAAGATCTTTGGTTTAACAATGACCCCTGGACTAGACTCTGCAAGCTTCATGGTGCCTTGCCTATTTCATACTCTGCTGGTTCAAAAGAAGAAACAGAGCCCAGTTTTGCCCTTGTGCCTCACAGACATTTCTGGCTGGGTTCAATGGCCTGTTGGTGTCATTTGCCTGAGTTATGCTGCACTGGGCAGCTGCTCTCAAGCTGCCCACAGTTCAAACAAGACCTTCATAAAGGAAGTATGCAACTTGGTTTAATCACAATTTCATGATGTTATTTGGGATTTACATAAGAAGATGAGGTCAGAGAGTACCCTGTTGTAAACCCGGCTGAAAGTATTAGCTTTTCCTTATAATCAGTGCTTTCTAGCTGGAGTGTGAAGAGGATCTTTGCAGAAAACATTTTCTCGTCTTGGCTTATTAAAATTTTAATTTTTTTATTTTATTTTATTTTTTATTATATTTTATTTTATTTTAAATAAGGCTTTCCAGACAGAACAAGTATTGTTGGCAAGCTCCATCCAGGCACACTTTTGGTTTTGCTTCATGACCCGATGCTAGTCAATATCTGCAAGTCTCAAATAAATACAGATGTCTCAAATTAACTTCAATTGTTCTATTTCTTGGGTTATCCAACCCAAATAAATGTTTCCATTTTAAGTTTATGAAGAATTACTTCCTCATAAGTAAATGAATACTCTGTCTTAAAAGTTCAGCAAAATAGTGAAGCTTCATTCTTTTAGTCATAAGCCCACATATTATTCTTCTTTGGTGAGTGTCAACACTCTCTTTCTAATCATAGCATCTCAGTTAAGAGATAATCAGAATTTTATTTGAAGTTGACAATGAAAGAATATGTTTTCTGGAGCCTCACTTTTGAAAATGACTGAGCTGTTCTGCATTCAATTAAAAAAAATAAATACATTAACCTGAGTCAGATATTCATCATAGAAAATTATGTAATAAGTAGTTTTGTTTGGCAGTTATAAAAACCCAAAATTAATAATATGAGTTAAATAGTATTGGGGTTCTACTAATCATGTCTATTGCCTGTCTGATCATGTGTCACATACTGCTGAATGTAACGGTATATGTAACGGTATATGACAATACTGTATAAAAATATACTACTTGAAAACATGCTAAAAGACATAATAATTTCAAGTATTCACTTCATTAACACTTTTCAGATGTAAAGAGCCATTTATAGCAGTCTAGTCTTCTTAGGCACCAACCATCTCTCTGGAAATAATCTGGTAATCTGGTACAAATAACATTATGTTCTTATGCCAAAACATCCCCTGTGCACAAGGACATTTGCATTTTGCAAAGCAGTAATAGGGACTCAAGTCTGATTTTCCTTCTTCAAAACTCTTATTGCTCTCTCCTGCTGCTGTGACTGCTTTGGACTGACTCCAAACCACCAACTCTTCTTTCAAATGTACTGTTAATATGCTATTATGTTAAACAGGCTGATAGAGTAAAATGGAAATGAACATGTGCAAAAGTCATTTAGGTCAAATGAAGTAACATGCTTTCAAAATATTAGCCAAAATTTTAGCATAAAACTTTGATGAGGCTGAGAAATTCTCTATTGAGCGGAAGCACGGAATTAGCCCTTGTACAGACCATGTTTAGAACCTTATGATACTGTTTAATTCTATGGTTCCCCAAGGGCTACTTAAAACTGAATTAAGGGGCGTCTTGTGCATGTTCTGGACACTGATTACGGGACCACAGACTGAAGCTGAAGACAGCTCTACAGCCACTAAGTATGCAAGTAGAGACACCCCTTAATTCAATTATATGTACCCTCTGGGATATCCATAATTATAATAATAAGATGACATTTTGCAATTTATCCAAGGCCAGAGTTGGGGTTTGTTTTTGTGTGTGCCTGCGAAGAAGGTATTTTCTCAGCCTCAGAAGATTCAGAAACTCACCTGTGTCTGCTTTTCCTTGGGATATTCACAGGATTGTGGTTGCCCCACAGAAATGCCTCAAAATGCCTGTGGTTGCTGGAGTGCTGTACTGAGAGCATTCATGACTTCAGATCTTCATTCTGTCTGGTATAAGAGAATACATTTCTGGGACTGCAGCCGTGCTGCACAGGCCTATCATTTAAAGCGTGCTGTAGGTTGTCAGCAAGTCTCTGCCAACCTGGAGATCTTGGCATGCAGTAGCTGAAATGGCATTCTAGTAGTCTGTATGTCCCCAAATGGTTTGTCAGACAATAAACACCACAGTGTGTAGGGGATATAGGAGAAGGAGGCTTCTGTCCATATTTGTCTACAACAGATTATGTGCTTTGTGAGTATAAATCAGCACGACTCCATTGACTTTGGCAGAAGTCTGCCAGCGTACACCATCTGAAGATTTGGCTCAGTCAGTAAATCAGGTTTTTGAAACAAATATGTACATTTTAGTGCAATCCCTGGGAATAGTGATCCATTTTTTTTCCCAAGATGAAATAGCAGATGTTCCTTTAGATGATTATCACTACCCCTAGGATCAGAGACACTGTCACGCATTTTTGATGGTTACATCTGGTAGCCTATTGTATAAACCAATGTTTATGTTCTCTTTTCATTGTCAGCAAAGGGCATATATTGGTATAACACCATGTTCAGCTGAAGCTAAGTGAAAGTAATCCACTTTGTACACTGGAAAGTTTATGTAGATTTCGCTGGTTTCGAGTTTGCCCCTTTTTTGGCTTAATATTACTACTGCTGTCTTGTTTCCGAAGAAGCCAATAATATACACTTCCCTGGTGAGCTAACAATTATTTTCCCTTTCTATTCCTTAGACCATTCTAATGAAGTGGAAATTCTTATCTCGCTGTAATAGGTTTATAGGCATAGGTTGCAATAGGTTTCTAGCAGCTGAGTGTCTGGTCTGTGTTAATAAGGTCTAGTCTTACTGGGTTTGGTCTCAGCTAGTAGTACTAGTATCAGCGGAACACACACTCTCTTAGTGCTATCTCCATTTCTCAGGGACCCATCTTGCTCAGACAGTGGGCAGTGTACAGAGCAGAAAAAGCTGGTGAAATACATGGATGTAACAACTATATGCAGTTTACAGAATATATGCAGTCACTGGCTGACATCACAAAGGCACCTCTTGATGGCAGGAAATCAGCTTAATTGTACTGTTTGGTCATTGGGTCCAGGTACAGCACACTGGTGCTCTTGACTGCTCCTACCCCTAACTCCCCATACACATTAAGTGGGAAAGTGCAAAGAGCTAAATGGGAGGCAAGTTGTGTGGGTACAGGAGGGTCCTGGAGATATGTCTCTGTGACACTTGGTTTCAGTGTGATTACACAGTGAGGTATTATTCAACCTAAATAAACCTGTCAGACTCTGTATTTAGAGCTGTGCAAAAAGCTTGAAGTACTTGTAGTACAGAGGCTACAGGGTCTCTGCAGCAAGTGACAGAAATAATAATTATTTAAAAAATCAAGCATGCTGCTTACCAGTCTTGCAAAATGAGAAGTAGTTCCTAAAGAACTTTGTTTTCTCTAGGTCTCCTTAGACTTGTGCAACATGTCTTCTACAAGGAAAATTACTTTGGAGGTAATGTTTGGAGGAATGGTGTTCTAGTGGTCTCAGAGTCAATGCCAACCCCCAAAGGAAGGGCGAGTAAAAATCTTTGGAAGAGAGAATCCATGGGGAATTACCAAGAAATACCCATTTTTAGAAAATTCAAAAAATTTCAAGATCAAATTTTAGTATTACTAGCTGAGAAGTTGTCCCATGTTTGTGCCATGGTTTAGCCCCAGTCTATGGCTAAAAAACATAGCCACTCACTCCCCCCGTCCTTTACCCCTGATGTGGGATGGGGAGGGGAATCAGAAGAAAAAGGTAGAACTCATGAGTTGGGAAAAGGACAGTTTACTAGACAAGAAAGGCAGAGGAAAATAGCAACAGTGCTTAGACCATAGAAGTAGGTGATACACAGTGCAGATTGTTCTCCTGACTTTCAATGATCAGCCCATCCCTTACCAATGACTGCTCCAACTGCTACTGGTTCTGCTTACTGACACACTACAGATGCAGTGGGGTTTGCAGTGTAAGGAAGTCTGGAATGGTCTCTGCAAAGTCTGCTGGAAATGAGGTGTCTCTGAATGGTATGTCAATTGATGCTTATCCTACAGAGAGTGAATCTAGTCTTGCAAATTCAAAGATTTTGCTGTGGAAACAGGATCGTCTCTGCTTGCAATTAAAAGAAAAAAAAAAAAAAAGAAAGTCTGTTTCTTATCCCAGTGGTTGTAAAGAACTCAAAAATTTGACCTGTTAAGGCCTTTGGGTAGGCTTACTCCTGAATTTTGGATACCTCAAGGACAATAACACATTTTAGTTTTCTTCTTCCCTGTTGATGACATGTGAATCAACTCAGTTGCAGGCTCATTACTTGACAGTTTTCATAGTACTTAGTCTGGTGACCAGTCAGATGGGCAGAGACAGGGTACAACCAGTAAACCAGGAATCTCTCCATTGGCATGGCAATCACTTTGGCAGTATTTGTTGCAGCCAGGATATTTGACCTCACCATGAACTGTGCAAAGCTGAACTAGCTTAGTCCCTGCTGCAGACTGAAAGCAAGTTCAGAGTCAGTTACCGTAGCTCAGCATATGGACAGTCATTTGCTGAAGCATGGCAACTTCAGGGAGGCCCCTAGCTATTAGGCAAAACACGAATGTCTCAGGTGAGATATCTTTTACTGGGGACATTGTGTGCGAAGAAATAACTGTGAAGATCATTTTTGGGAGAGTAAAGAAGAGGAGAGGAGAGAAAGAGGAGAGGGAGAGTAAAGAAATCCCCATTAAGTGTTTTACAGAATTTTAAAAGCAACCTGGATTTGAAATAATTCTAATTTATGCTTTTTTTTTTCTCCTACAGCACAGTAAGAATGTTTGGTTTCCCTCTTGATTAGAGGTCATCCATTTCAGCTTTCTTCTCGGTAGAAACCCATCATATTGGTAATACTACATCCACACTGTTACAGTGTGATGATAATAGCATGCTAATACTTATAATTACCATTAGAAGCAATGCAGATTGGAACATAATTATCTGTATCTCACATAATAATCTAAAATTCATGTTATTTTGATTTCACTGATTGATGGGTCACTTTGCCACCAGCTATAGACATTTTAACACTATCTATTGATGACTACCTAGAAGGCTTCAGGTGAGGTATATCCACCTTGAATATGAGGCCTGGTCTTCAGCTGACAGATGCCAAGAAAGCTTCACCCAAGTTAGTGCAACTGCCAAGTCTATCTGCTGGTAGCAAGTGCTTTTTCCAACTTCTTCCCAAAACCACAGTGAACTGTAAAGTGCAGAGAAGGACCATCAAAGTCATCTGTGAAAAGCCTGAGTAACAGATAGACTGTGGGAGAATGTGAGGGTGGTGCATTTCCTCATTACATGTTTGATGTGTTTTGAGAGAAGTATGCAGGCCTAACATTAAGACGGAGCTCTGTGTGTCTGTGGCTCTGCTTGCTGTTAGAAGGTGGTACCAAATAATTAAGCGAGAATCTGGCCAGAAGAGATCACGATAAAAAAACCAAAATTCCCTAAATAAGTTTCACTAAGCAACATCTGAGATAATCTTTGTTAACTCTCCATATACAGATTAATGGTAATATTTCACTGGCAGTTATCAAAGGTAAAGAAAGAAATATAAATTTTTGGAAAATATTGTTTCCCCTCAAACTGAAAGCAAGAGGTTCCTGATGAACCTGCGATGCAAGAAAAACAAAATACATGACTGGATGCGACCCTGAAATGTGAAGATTTGCAGAAGATTCAGGTCAGTGTGGTTCGAGATGAAACAAAGTAGATTTTGGCCATTGCAGTGTATCACACTGGCTAATGCTTGTACTTAGGTCACAGGGGAAGATCAGAAATTTGCAGGTTCTCATATTATCTTCCTTCATCCCATTTATGTCAAAACTGTTCGTGTCCCTTTCAGAGGTATAATTAATCCTCGAAACTCATTGGAGCAGGAAATTATGCAAATTAAATTTCAAGTTTGGAAAAGGATTATGAATTGAGAAGAGTAAAAGTGAAGGAATAAATCTTGGTCTTGCACAGTATGCTTTCTTCTTACCATGACTGAGACAAACAGGTGCCTTTGACTTGCAAAGATTATGCCTCTGTAAGGGATCTTTTCAGATGAATCTGTGTCTCCTGTATGACAGTAACAGCAGATATTCACACAGCTTATACTAGACCTTTTTCTGGAACTATTCCTTCATACCATGGACTGCTGGGACTTCCCTAAATTACTTTGGTATCTGAAATAGTTTGCGTCTGGTTTAAAAATGAGACTGTGACTGACAGTGGTGAAGCAAAGCTGTTTGTGCTCCCTCCCTGAATATCCTGGAACTGGTGTCCACTGTGACCATTTCTATAATACTCCCAAGGTTAGAATCACACCATTAGAAATTAGTCATGGGTAGTCTCAGAAGCCTTCTATTTGAGGAAAAGGTATTTACTATGATTGCAAGTGATGTAAGCAGTGGATGGTGACATGTTATGCTTCATCTTTAGCCTTTTTTTCCATAGTACCCACTGATGTTACAGGCCATGGGCTGAAATGTCTATATATTTTCTCTTTCTCCTTCTTCCTTCCTCCTGATATGGCAGTTTCTATGTTACTGCTTGTCTTTGGATTTTAGGAATGAAACAGTACCTGTTTTATTTGTGGATTCCAAGGCTGTTCACAGATTGGTCCATTCCTCAGCCTTGGCAGTCATCATGCCATGTATGTGCTGGTTTTTTACAGTGCTGAACCTCACCTGCCACTTTCGTCTACTAACAAGGTTTCCATAACAAGCGATGGAGTGCTGTGGAAGATGCATATATTACTCCCTTACACTGTCACTTCTCCTCCTACCTGCTCATATCAGGTAGATTGATCAGGCTACTGATATCCTCCCCCCACTTCTAAATTTTCATCTACCAAACCAGAGCACATTCACCCACAGAACAGAAGCAGGAATTTGCACTGATGGGTGGTAATGGGATTCATCTGCTTTGAACACATGGGGCTATGCATCACCCTGCTGCTCCCAGCAGCCCTTTAAACCCTTTCACATAGTCAGGTTCACAAATATTATCATTTGTCTTTGAATGACTGAGAGGAGAACCACGGGCAGGGATGTGGTGAAAATGAAAGAACTAAAGATGGTTGGACACCAGCTTACTGCCCAGGATAACTTCTTTCTACGTTGATGTTGATCTGAAGTAACTAGCATCTCAACATTCACCATCTCTTCTTCAGAAAACTGGAGAGACAGCTGTTATGCTGTTAATTTTGATTTCTTTTCAGATCTCTGAGCACCATCCTGAACTACTTCTGATCACTCTTCTAGAAGCAGCATTTCCTGAAGGTATCAGACCAAGCTATTCAGAAAGTTTGCTGTACACTGTACAATACTATCATAAGCTTTGTACAGTAGCACATCTACTACATGGGTCCCTTCATCAAAAGATTGTCTCAATTAATTTCTACATTTGCACTAAGATAAGATCTTCAATACTATTATTCATTTGGAATGATAACATAAACATGAGAAATTAATGGTTTGAAATCAGAAGCTGGTAAAGGTCACCTGCATTATTTCAAAATTTCATTAAGGTGTATAATTTTCAATGCTAGTGGTGAATGACAATTCTGTTCATGAGAGTACCAGGTTGAGTATGAGAGCTTCATTTTGAGAAAGTGAACTCAGTGAAAAAAAAAAAACAAAAATGTGGGTTTTTTTGCATTTCTATTTCTCTTATTATGATCTCTTTGCAGAAATGTTTAACTAGAAGGAAGATTATTAAATAAACCCCAAACAGTTGGAAGCATTTCTTCCTAATGTTTAAGCTAAAGTACCCTCAACTTTATGATACTTAGCTATCATCTGTACCGGAATTATAGGCAAAAAACTCTTCTAACAAAGTATGACACCATGTTCTGGCTGGGCAACATAGTATTTCCTAATCTGCAAAACAGATACAGCAATAACATTTACTTGGATATCACTGCCATACATTGTTATATAGATTATAGATATTTCTGCTTCCATGTGCTTCTCCAAGTTCAAAGCAAAAACCAGTTTTACCAGAAGAAACACCTGACTACTTAGGAAGGGAGGTCCAATTAGTGAGATACAGTGGCTTTCACTTGAGACAAAGAGATGCTAAACCAAACTAATGTAATCTGTGTTTTCACACAGACAATGGTTAAAAGACAGACTCCAGCAGGTCTAACACCCATATTAGTGGGTCCTCCCAAAAGTTGGTCCCTTTTGTTTGGGCCAGGATAGCACAGCTGAATTGTGTGGGGCAAAGCATTCGCTGACTTTGGAACCTTTTAAAAAAGCTTAGGAGATAAATCAAAGTCTGGGCTTGATGAGATGTAAACTCAGCTATGCTGCTCTGAACTTCAGCAATCTTGCTGTCTATGACTGGATTTTAATACAAGATTTGATTAAGGGTGAAGGATTTGCTTGCAGGGTAAGAGCCAGTGTTGGGAGCTCCTTCACTTTTTGGGTTTCAGATCTAGAAAAGGCAATCACACTGCAAAGGCATTTGGAAAGAGAATTAAACAACATGTTTGAACTCAGGAGACTGAATAATTCTCTCTCATAGCCTAGGAGATTTAACAGAAATAGATTTTTTTTCCCTCATTTGTCCCAAGTGGTTCCTCTGCTCAAAGCATGGCTTTGTGTCATATTTTCTTACCGTTTATCATTTTAACTATTTTAGTTTGTTTTCAGCTGGTTCCTTGTTGTTCTGGTTGGGAATGGAGTATCTGGTTATGGCTTGAACAGAGGAAGATTATGGAGTGCTTTCTAAGGGTGGTCTAAATCAAACCAGTTTGAACTTCTTTGTCTCTGCCACTCAGGAGGCAATAATTGTATCTCATACTTCTGATTCAGGTCACATGCAATTCAAATTTAGCTTTACTGACATTATGATTATGTAAGACGATGTTCCCCTCCCAAGTTAGGTTTTTGTCTGTCATCAGTCTGGTTCTGGTTATAAGATGTTCACCTGAGTCAGGAAAATGATTCCAGGAAGCTTCCTTTGCGTGCCCATGTGAGAGATAGCGAGCAAACAATCATGGGGATCAGGAAAAAAGAAATAAATATTTTATAAGCAAGAGTCATTATAGCTAGGTTTATATCTGAAAGGGTGGTTGCCATTCACAGAGCATAAAATGAAGATGGCTAGTAACGTTCTGCCGAATATCTTCTATTTTCTGTTTCCCAGCTTCCATTCTTTACTTCCTCTTCTGTTTCACCCAGTTGAAAAGTCTCCAGTTGTTTCCATTTCTCCCCACAACACCACTGGTGGGGTTTTCTGCTATTTCTTTTCCATTCCCCTTCTTCCACTTTTGTTTTCTTGAATTGCCTTTGGCCTTTCTAGCTGTCAATCTAGTTCTTCATTCTTGTGTGTGAGAACACAAGCACAGGCACATGCACACACATGCACACACACAGAGGCACTGACACACTCATCCATCCACCTGCACTCACTCTCAATGGGGCATTGTCTAGGAAGTGACCAACTTCTCTCTTGGATCTGTCCCGCTTACACAAGTGATTCCCAGAAAGTCTGGGAGTTTAATTTGACGTCGCTGTTTTTCATTTTGTTCAATTTAACTGTAATTGTGGCCCCTGAGGGTTTTTGGTTCTGTTCTTGTTTTCTTCAGGCAAAGCTGTTCCCCACCCCACCCCACCCCATTTTTCTCTCTAGTTTTCTATTTGTTATTTCATTACATCGCTTAAAATGAGAGACATTCGAATGGGCCATTGAAGAATGTAGATGGTGTAACGGTGTAAAGGAACATTGTTACTCTGAAATTGCAGGTCAGCACCCAGTCTCTCATCCTCTTTTCAACTCAGGGTAAGCAGGCAAGAGATGAGGAAAAAGACATGTGCCTGCTCACTCACACTCTCTCTTTCTCTCAGAATATATAGCTTACTATTATCTCTATGCCACTGGAAAGAGGAGGGGGTAATATCTGTAAATTGCTAGGACTGTGATTACTTCTAAATAACCATGACTGTGTCATACTTGATTGCTCAAATAATCCTGGTACTTGGGTTTCCTCATTGCTTTATAACTGTGGATACTATCTTGAATTAAGCCTTGAAGGAGTATAGGCCTGTTCCACAGTCTAGACAGTCTAACTCTTCAGAGAAAGAGGAGGATTTGATATTTATATGTGTATATATATACACACACACACAGACAGACACATTATACACATACACACACGTACATATATACACATATGCTGAATCTTTTGGCAACCAGTGCAGTTCTTCAGCAGTTTGCAAAGCACTTGTCTCAAAGGCTGCCCCAAAAGTCTGAATTGCAAAATTATTATTTCTCCAAGCTACACACTCACTGAGTGTTCTCCTGTTTCCACAAAGGATTAGAAAACCACCTCCTCTGCTTTAAACTGCTGTCCCCCCACTCCCCTCCTTCCAAAGGAAATCGCCTTATTGTGCTTTCTAGCTGTGTGACTTCAGTAATAAAAGACGTCCTTAGGAATCAGTTTAGATAGTATACTTGTGTGAAATTCTTATGCACAAACGTGCAGGGCTGGCTGACCTGGTTCACTAGGCTGGTTCTGTTTCTGCACTGAAGGCAGAACGGAAAGGCCATATGTTTCCTTGTTACTTCAGTAAAGTGTATTTTACTGCTCAGTGTTATCTTCTTATTACACATATTTATAAAGCTCTTTGGGTGACTAAGTTGTTTGCATAACGTGTTATGTTTTTGGCAATAATTCTTCCTGCAGAAGGGATGCATATGAAAAGTATGTTTGCAACTGCCGGTGGGCTGTAGCATGCATGCATGCTTCAGACACAAGCTGAGAATGAATATGTTGGCCAGGTGAAATTTTTTATGTCATTCCCTTTCAGTGGCTGTTCATAGCACAAGCAAACTGCTGTAGGACTGCCTGACTTCATGCCCTCCCAGAGCACACCGTGCCTGCAGGGTGTGCAGTGCCAGAGGCTGGAGTACAGCCTCGGTATCCAAGGGCTTTCGCAAACAGTGCTCAAAGCAGCATAAATTCCTCATCAAACGAAGCAAAATCCCAACTCCTCCCTGAACCATAGTGGCTGCTGGATCAGGAATCTTGTTAGGTTTGTAGCTTTTGGATTAGTGAGGCCCTTTATTAACTGGGACCAAAAAAACTTCTCTGAATGGCTAAATCCTGAATTGCTGAGCCTTATTCTCCTGGTCTCCAGGAAAGGTCACTGGTGTAGGCCTCCTTGCATCTTCAGTGTAAAAATGTGTCACTGTGGGTGGTCACTCTCTCAGCTACTGTGCACCGGCTTTGTGGAAGTCATGGCCTATTGACACTGAGAACGTCTCTACCTTCCCTTTGCAGGAATCTGAATTTAAGCCATGCCGTGTTTGTATAGTCAGTTAACAGTTTAACCAGTTACTCGCCCTGTAGGATAAATGAAGCTTAAAATTAGAAGTTTGCAGAGACTATCTTGAACATCTTATTCAAGATAAAGTGATTTTGAATTACTTTAACATGAGAAAGGGCTGTCAAGGTTAGGATCCTATGCTATACACTGATATATTTGTTAATAAGAACATGTAGACAATAGATCCAAAAAGCAAACATTTTGATTGTGATAATAGTATTTCCTGATACACATAGTGTGATGGTGACATGTGACCATTAAATTAAAACATTTTCAGTTTTGCAGGGGCTTAGATAAATCAAAGTATTTAAATTCACAAATATTTCAGAACTAACTGTGTAAGACAGCTAAACTTTCATCAATTTGTTCTGTGTGAGTAGACACAACAGAATTCTTTAGTGCAAGGAAATTAGATAAGCATCAACAAGCAGACACGAAGAGTCACAGAATTTCACGTGTTAAATAGAATTAGTTTCAAGTCACGTTCTGCCCTTAAAATCTTTGACTCTTCACTGAAATGTGCAGGTAGTAGGCATCTTGTTATTCATTGCACCATAAAACCATGTTTAGTGCAAATATTGGTGAATGAGAAGTTGAGATTTTAAAAAATGGCTGTGTTTGCATTTTTCCATTTCTGTTGACTGTTGGCAAGAACAGACTATTCAGGGTATGTAGAATAAAGTAAACTTGGGGTGAACACAAGAGATTTAGATCAGCGTTCTTCCTGCAGCTGTGTATGCCAGCCATGTACTACATGCTGCTACGTTAACGCACAAGTCACACAGGAGTCCTGCATACAGCATAACTTTATCCAGCAATCACAGGCCATAGCTAATGTTGTACACTGAAAGGAGCATTAATAAACTAAATGAGTTGTCTCATGACCTTGGTTAGACGGTGGCAGAGGAACCACAATATCTCACTGATGTGCTATTACTCCTCTATCATCAGAGCCTGAAGCGCTTTCATTTTTTTGTGAAGTCTTGGTTGTATCCAATTTACGCACAGGACTGTGCTGTGAAACACGTTTCTGTTAACTGTGGTCTCTCTGGTGAAGTACATATATTTTTTGAAACCAAAGGTGATAAAGAACAAACAGAGGTGTGCACAGAGTCCCAAGATGTCAGTGGGTTTTGCAGGGTATTAGCAGAACATAAAGAGATGGAAAACTGCAGCATGACAGCATGCTGCATGCATTCCTGCACACAAACTCCAACATGCAGATCAGAACAGCCCTTCTCACACCACATACATATTCAAAGAATTGGACGCACTCTTCAACTTAAAAATTAAAGAGTTCAGTGAGATGGTTGGTTTTCAAAACTAGGGTCTGGAGGGATACATTGGGGGTTGCACTAGTCACTTATCTTCATGGAGACATGGTCTGCAGGGAGCATGAATGTATCAAGGGGAGGTGATAGGACCATGGTGTTGTCACTAGTGCTTACTATGATAATGGTTGCCTGCTTCTTCCAAATATCAGTCTCTTTTATGCTTTCTTCCTTGTTCCCTTCTGATATGCTTCCTCCTTCCCTTCTGATATGCTTCCTCCTTCTTCATCTCACTTCTCCCTTCAAGGCACAACATTCCTTCCACCCTTTCCCTTGTTAGCTGCCTTTCTTCTTAGCCTGCAAATACATGCAAACACCCAGTGACTTCCAGAAGATTCAAGCTGGTACCTCAGTCTAGCCCCAGAACCAACACAAGCTTTGTGTATTCCTCTTTATTCTGATTTATTATATCTCTTCCTTCTGCATTGCTTTAAACCATGCACTGAGGAATTCCAACTCTTTATTTAATGATTTAGCAGAGCCACTCTCTGAACTCACAATAAACTTCATTGAGCATCTGTTTGTGAGTTTGAATTTTGTCTTGCTCTGAATTCTTTCACTTGCAGTGCATGATTTTATAGCACTCTTAGATTCATTTAATGTTGTGTAACACATGAATGATCCCACTCATTCTAAAGGCCACATGCTTGATTTGGTAATTACTATGGCTCTGTCTCTGACTAGTTTGTTTTTGTCTCTTTGTTCCTTGTCTGTTACTTAATTATTTCATGAGATCTTGCTGTATCTTATCTCACATCTCTAGTTCAGTTATTTACTACCATCCTCTTTTCAACCAGAATTTTGAATTCTGTAGTATTCCTGCTTTAAATATTTTTTTCTCTCAATGTTTAGTTAATCAATTTTGATCCCTAAGAGACAATGAAGCACATTGCCTATTCCCTTTCACAAATGATGTCCTTGTTCTTTTCAGACCATTTTTAGGACCTAGTAGCCTGGTGATTTTCTAAGTCAGATGTCACAGCAATGACCAGGTAGGTGTTAGACAAACTTATGAGAAAGGTTGAACTCTCCTAACTCCAGTTTTACAAAAAACCTGTCTTTAATCTTGCTCTCCTATACAAGACCAAATAAACAAGCAAAGAAAAAACCCTGCCCCCACCCTGTGATTGCCTTCAAAAATCATCTGACCTGGTTTCATGGGTGTGTGTATGTACATGTGCATCTATGTGCAGAAACAAATTAGGATGTTTCCTCTATAACCGTTCAGCATGTAGGCCTGAAATACAGGGCCATTTCCAACTGTCCTAAATTCCCTTTTCTGTCCCAGCCCCCGGCAATAGAGAAAGCTAAACATTTCTGAAAAGTGATTCAGAAGGTATAAGCAGAGGCTGACTTGGGATGTGCACATATCTGGAACTCTATCCAGCTGCACAGGGCTCCTCATTCAACTAACCCTTCTTTCCTTACCTTACATCCTTTCCCTCTTTCTTTCTCCTCTCTCTCCTCTTCCTCTCTTCCTTTTCAAATGAAACCTGAGACTTGCAAGTGCTCATATTATGTCAGAAGTCAGAGCTTTCAAAAGAGCTCTATATATGGCTAGAAGTAGTACAATAAATTTGTTGAGTTGACAGCAGTGTATTGGTGGAAAGACAGATCAGATTTTCTAAGTTAACAAAGCCTGGAGAGCTAAGCAAGGTTGCAGAGACAATGTAATATTCCTGAAGAGCTCATTCTGATCCCTGCTCCACCTCTCAGGAGATGCTTTCCTGAATTCTGGGTTATTCTGCTTTGTGCCTCTGCTGTGTGCGTTAAGGTGGGTGATATTCAGGGCAGTGAAACAGACTCATTTCTATGAGACAAAATGTCTGCTGTGGCAGAACGAGTGTTGCAGTCCCGAGCATGTAATTTTGTCTTGAGCAAAGTGATCTTTAAAATGTACAAGCATAGCACGAACTACATGACAACTAGGACAAAAGGACCTTACTTTGGAAATGAAAAAGCTTTTCATCCAGAGGCTGTGGGAGAGTATGAAGTTTGTGATATGATGATTCAGGTGCAAGTGAATAACTGGACCATCTAAAAAAGCGCTTAATTTGAGATATGTTAAACCTCCAAAATAAAGATCAGGAGGAGAACACACAAATAATAGAAAATCCTGCCTGTCAAAATTTTTGATCAAACTGACAGCCTTTCATTTTGCTGAGAATAGTTTGTGTAATTTTCTGATACATTTAATGAAATGATTTGAATTTAAAAAATATTTCTTGGTTCAAAACAAAATAGAGCTGCAAAGAAAATAGTTAAATTTTGTCCTTTTTTTCTCTTCCTTTCTTCCACTCCCTCTTCCCCCTCCTTGACTGAGGAGATAAACAGGAAAACCAAATTATATTTATTTTAATTTCTTCTGATTTGAAAGGAAGTGAATATTGTTTCCAATTGATGAGAAATACTTTTTAGCATGAATCATTTAATTGAAAAAATCAGTACATTAAAATATTAATATATTTACATATTTTCATATGCAAATTTTGCCAGATAACATCTTTCAACAGCCCTGCTCAGATTCTAACTTCTTCAATGCCCTCAGAATTTTGACAGGATCAGGGGTCACATCTGCAGCACTGACCAAATACATAGTCAAATATTCTCGTCAAATCTGAGGTTTCAATTTCTCAAATTGAAATTAAAAGTTTCCCTAATATGGATTTGAAAAGGTTCTTTAAGTGACAGGTGATAAAGCAGTTCCTAAAATCACTGCAAATCAGTGAACTCCTGAGGCAGAGATACAACTTGCCCCAGAACAATGGCAAGCTCTACCATGCCTCATTCTCTACTTGCAGCCTTCTGTCCACCTCCTTTTGCAGTTGTACAGGAACAGTCATAAGGCTGGCCAGTCTTTCAACCTCTTGTGACCTACCTCAACATTGAACTTGTGGTGACAGCTTGGCTACTTGGTGGTTTGGGTTATACATGATAAAGCATCATACTGAATAATAAGCTGAGACAATCTCTGCTACAAAGCAAACTCATTGGAAAAGCTGCATTCGGGGATGCTAACAGTGGTTTTAGCAAATTCTCTGAAGCAGTTTACAAGCGCATAAAAGGGGAAAAGAGGTCCAATGCCAAACTTGCTATCTTGAATGGAGCTTTTATTACTTGTGATGATCTTGTTCTCCAGGGTAGTAATATCTTAGGTTACCAATGCATCCTGTGGTATCCACTGGAATTTGGAAAGTCCTTCAAGGTCTTTCTTGGTCATCTGGAAAGACTGTCAAGTTGCAGCTTTCAAGGCTCCATCCACTTCAAGTTACGACTGGTCTGAGTGGTTTTTCCTTCTGCCCAAAACTATGTGCTAGAAAAATAGCTTTTTATGTCTCTCAAGTATTTGTCTCCAAAGACAGTTACCAAGGAAGTTAGAAATACCTCTTGGCTTTAAAACCATGGTAGAGTCCCTAACTAGACAGGAAAGCAAATATCTAGGGAGGTTTATTTGGGATTCATCTTGTTCTTCTTTTTATGTTTGCTTCAGCACTTTTGTTCTCTTTTGAATGTGGCCAAATGCTCAGAACTAGAACAAAATCTTTATATGCTCTCTGCTGCTCACTGCCTGTGGAAACTCCTCTAAGAGTATTTTCCCAAAGAAGCAGTCTGGCAGACTGTGAGAGGAGAGTAAGCCCTGCTCCCCCCTCCTGTAATCTTACCTCACTTCAGGTCATGTGAGACAGTTCCCTCCAGCAGTACATCATGTTTTTGGAGAAAACAAGTCCTCAGTTTCTCAAGGTCACTGTTACTGTTTTTTTCTTCTTGCACTGGGAGCTTGTTCTTGCAACCAATCTTTCCTGATGTCCTTCTCTCATTGAGGGAATCAAAGAACACCATTTGTGAAAGGCTGACAAGGCCTGGCATACTTGGAGAGACCAAACAAAGGTTAGTGTGGGTGGGTATCATGAGTCATTTCTGTGACTAAGAGGCTGGTATAAACTACCCCTTCCTGGTAATCTAAATTTATTAAGGTCACAGCCCGCTTAATGAATCAGTGTCTAAATGAATCCATGTGTGAGGCTCATGATGTTAAATACAAAAAAAACCCAACCCAAACCCCCTTAAGCCAACAGGTGAAGGTAATGATCTAGTTCTCTGTGATCTTCTTAAGGATGAGGCCTTTGTTCCTGCATGTGCTATCAAAATGTGGTTAGCTGGTACTGCTGACCTGGTGCTTCTGTTTCCTGCTACTTCCTGTTATTGATGCTGGACTTCAACAGTCAGCACTTACTAGAAGCCACTAAAATGCCTTGTATAGTCCTTGAAAAGACTTTTCTGGCCAAAGTCAGAATGGGAGAGATTCCTACGCTTTTGTAGTTCAAAAGACCTTTTAACACCAAAGTACTCTAGCTATTTCTGTATTTATTAGTAGAATTTTAATCAACACCATAGAATTTAAAAAGTGGTTTAACTTCAAAGACCATGTATTAGTTGTGGACAATGAAAGTTGTATCTGAGTGTAAAAGAAAGCTTCACACACAAAATGTCAGCTAGTATCAAGCACTGGTGCTGTGGACACAGCCTTGCATTTAGGAGACTGCACATCCTGAATCTTTGGCAGAGGCCAACTGCTGTCTTTAAGATCTGATGTCTTTGGCAGTAACCAATGGAACAAGGAGAGAGAACACTTAGAAAGCATGTTATGACAGACCCTTCTCTGTGCTGCTGTCCATGTCACCTCTGTCAGCCCTCTTAAAATGACAGCTGTTAAGTACACTCCGACCGCTGAAATGCTGAACGTGCTGTTCGGTTGCATCCAGGCTTTCAAGCACGTTTTCCTCCTCCTTGTCTGCTTCACATTATCTTGCTGGCAACTGGGTGGTGCAGCATACTCTTCATTCATGTGTGGTCACTGCATGAAGTCAACAGGTCAGAACTGGCTGCTTCTGAGTAGCAGCAGAGTCTACACCATGCCCTTTCAGTTATCAAGTAGGAGTGGTGGGGGTGGCCCTTTGGGAGTCACATGAGACCCCTTGCGTGGAAGACTGAAAATATCTTGTTCTGAGTGTCTGTTATCCAGGAGAGGAGATGAACTTGTGCTTATGACATGGGTAGGAAAACAATGGGAGGTTGGATTATGGAAATGCCTTTTAAGTCATGTTTGATCTCTTGCAACTTTCAAAGCAGATGATAGATCTTTCTTTTGGAAGGACACAACTAACATGGCAGAGGACCCCATAGTTTCTCACCTAGCTCGCACCAATAGTGAGGAATGAGTGTTGGCTGCAGGCTGCAGACATAGTTTTTATAAAGCAGAAAGTCTTGACAGCTCTCCAGGATCCAGCTTTGGACTCCCAGACCTCCTGATTTTTTTCAGATATGTGGCAACTATGAATTCTTTCTAGACAGAGATTCATGTAAAGTACTTGAAAGAATGCAATAAAAAAACCCACATAAACAATAATGTGCTACCAAATAGCCCTATCTATTGTGTTTATGACAAAATTTTCTTTCTCTGTATGTGCATGGTACCCTTGTATTCATTGTGATCTTCAAGCTGAGTTCACGTTTATGCAGGTATACTTTGATTAATGCCTTTGTTGCTCATCCATAGAATGCAACTCTATGTACCTTAATAATCCATTCTACTTGGTTTGATTTTACTTATTATATATATTTTTGGGAAGAATATTTTTGTTGGTTTACTTACAATGGTAAGTGCTTTTCTTTCCAGGGTCACCACCAATGCTTTTACATTCTGATTACTTCAGTCTTGCTGCTGGCACAGCTCATTGTGACTCCATGTCCAAAAATGCATGCCCTGTTGGGCATGCTGAAAAGGCATTTCATTATTGCTATGTAACAGAGTACACTCAACTTATCTCTGATTGAAACAAAAAGGTGGTTTTGAAGTGAAATTTTCCCCCTTTTCCTATCAGCAGATCTCTCCTTCTGTGTGTGTGTATGCATCTGTAAATTTGTCTCTGTCTCTGGAGATACTCAAAAACTGCCTGGATGCTGTCCTGTGCAGCCTTCTCTAGGTGATACTGCTCTGGCAGGGGCAGTTGGACTAGATGATCTCCAGATGTCCCTTCCAACCCCTATCATTCTGTGATTCTGTGATTCTGTGATTTGTGTGCGTACGTATCTAATGCCCACATCAATTACCTAGGAATTGTACACTGCTTACAGTGTATAAACATTAAGCTACAACAGAAGACTGGTGGTAATGACAATTTCCAACTTACACATGAGAAAGTGAGTCACAGTTTAGAAACTAGACTTTTATCCACTTTGAGGTATAAACCCTGAATGAGGAATTGATACTGAGAGAGTTGCTGTGTAACACTTCTTACAGGATATCTTGAACCAGGCACAGCAAACAGTAAAAGAAGTGGAAGTTGAAGCAAGCTGTCCTGTTTTGCAGTACACTGTTGCTGAGACATCTGTGGCATGTACTCACATATTTGTATGTGCCAGACTGCAAGACTGGGCAGGAATGGTTCTAATTGGTGGTCCAGTCTGAAATGGCTTGTTCTCAGTTTCTGACTCTTCTTTTTTTTTTTCAACACCCTGAAAAGTCTCCTTAACCCTCAGACTCAAAATATCCAGACTTCTAAGTTAGCTGGTTGTCATTGCCTATCCTGACATTAAAGGATCACCCTTGTCATCATCATTGAACAGGAATGGATGCCAATATGCTACCCAAATATTGAGCAGAACTTGCAAGTTCTGCTTTCAGCAGATATGGTCGTGACTGTATGTCAGATACATAGATTCAAAGTGGTGTTGGTCCAGGGTATTCAGGTCTTTGATTTGCATTTGATAGCTGGATCACTCTTAAACTTGTAATGTAGAGTAGAGAGAGATGTGTACAGAGAAAAGGGACAGGATCTCTGCCATCCCTTCCCATTACTTCATCCAAAAAGATAATTGGTATTCATGGAAGCAATTGTGTTAAGTTCAGCCAGACCAGGCAACATACCCAGTAAAGAGGCTGAAAATGCACTCCAAATCAGCCACCCTCCAGTTGCACTTCCACCTGATAACATAGCATGGGTCAGTTTGAGTCAAACCTCCTCAGCAGCGAGTTAATGGCTGCTTGGTGATAGTGTGACTTCACAGATAAGAAAGTGAAGTGGTAGAATTACCAAGCGATTTTTAAAATTAATCTCAATCAATAAGCACCTATTACAACAACTCTGACAGAATGTAGCCTGCAGACTAGCTGCAGAGCAGCCTGAAAGCAGATAGAAGAGAAATAAAAATACTTTTGGGCAACACCAAAATGGTGACCACATGGGTCCCTCCAGTGCAAAATGTTCTGGGATACTAATAAAAATAAATAAATCCTTCCAGGGAGCCAACTTAAATATCCCTTGACATAAAGAATTCAGATTCACTATTTTTAAACACTAAAGAAAAAAATTATCACTTGTGTAATGTTGTTATAAGATTTCTCCCACAGCCCTTAACTCAGGCATATTTTATAGTGTGCATTAATACATAAGTGATCACAGAGAGTGGGTTATATTTAATAAGAAAACATAAATAGAAAATTATAATATATTCAGAATAAGAGATGATTGAACTTTTTCTGAGACATTGGATGTTAAAACCTTCTGTCTCCATGGCAGTTTGCCAGAATTCCTCCTTGCTCCAACAGCAGACAATGAGCTAGATTGTGACTCCATGGAGCTGAATTCCTCCAAGCAAATAGCTGGCATGGATAACATGCCATGCCCCAGCTCCTGGTGCAGTACTTGCTACTCAGAGTATTCTGGCTCCTAGAAATGCCCTGTTTTGTGGCACTAAGCTATTCAGGGTCTTGAGATAAACCTACACACTAGAGCGGCACTTTTGTGTCAGGAAGGGCATGAAGAAAGAGGAACATCAAAGCTCACTAGAGACCATTGAAGTAAACAATAGGAATGAGAAACAGAAATGTCATAGATGCATCTTCTGTGAGACAATGAGAATTGTTGCTTGGAGGGAGCTGCTATGTGGACGGACAGGATTGCTGGAGGGTCAGTGCTGGAGTTCTGCAGTTTCGAGGAACTTACTGGCTAGTACCTCTGCAGAGGTGCCAGCAATGTCTTCTGTTCTCCTGAAGGTTTGTAGCAAAAGTCTGAGAGAAGATTGTCACAGTTGAGGCAGATTCTGCAAAGAATGGGAGATCTTCTCAGGGTATGGTACAAATAATATTTTTCTGATGAAAGCACTTGCAAGAGATGAAATAAGTATATTGACCTGCCGATGCATCATGCCATCTATTGGCTGTCACCTGAACGCATCTTGTGCCATGAAAACAATCTTGAAGTGCAATAGGAAGTACTGAGGCACTGAAAACTTGATCTCAGAGCATTGGCAAGGTGGCCAGGCAGAAAGTGTTACCACCCACTAGGCCACCTCTCCTTTTCCTGCAAGAAGAACATCTCTTTTTTTTCGTTACCTAGGGACCCAGCAGAAATGGTCCACAATATGGAGGACCAATCACAGGTCTTCCCATTAAAAACTTCATCTTTCCCAGAAAATGGCTAAAGATACACAATTTAATTTTTTTCAGTGCAGTTGTTTTCAGTGTAGCTGTGGTGTTTGACAGTAATTCTCAGGGAGTGGAAAGTCGATTACTTGCAATAAGGACTCAGTCAGAAAGGCAATAAACAATCAAGGATGAAATTTCTCTTTATGTCTGGTGGCTGGCTCTGTACTAATTTGAAAAAAATTTGGCATGTCCAAAGATTAGCCAGATACCCAGTCAGGCTCTGACATCACTCAGGGACAGCTGCTGCTTTGTGTTTCAGCTGTGCAAGTCATCCCATAGAAAAGTGGCACAGATGTTGCTTGCACTGGTGGTACCTGACCAAGACAAATACTTTGAGAAGTAGGTTTCATCTTTCTGAACTGGAATTCATAAAGCAAGCTTAAATAGTCAAGGAGTTATGATCTGGTGGAAATGACAAAGACAAGGTGGGACAACTCACATGACTGGAATGTGGTCAGGGATGTCAGGCCAACAAAGTGAGGTGGTGGAGTTGATCTTTATATGAGAGAGCAACTAGAATGTATCAAGTTCTGTCCAGGGGTGGATGAGGAGTGAGTTGAGAATTTGTGGTTGAGAATTAAGGGACAGGCCAGCATGGGTGATACTGCTGTGGGTGCCTGTTACAGAACACCTGACTAGGATGAAGAAGTTGTTGAAGCCTTCTACAGACAGCTGATAGCAGCCTTGAAATCACAGGCCCTGGTTCATATAGGGGATTTTAACTACCCAGGTATTTACTTGAAGGCCTACACAGCCAGCCATTTTCAGTCCAGGAGGCTCCTCCAGTGCACTGATGGTAACTTCTTGATGCAAATGGTGGATGAGCCAACTAGGAGAGAAGCACTGCTGGATCTTATTCTCACCAATATAAATATAAATTCCCACTAATATAATAAATTCTCAGGAGGGTCTGGTTGAAGAGGTGAAGGTTGAGGGCAGCCTTGGCTGCAGTGACCATGAGATGATGGAATTCAGAATCCTCTGTGGTAGAAACAGAATATCAATCAGGATTACAACCCTGTACTTCAGCAGGACCAACTTTGGCCTTTTCAGGCACTGCTAGGGGAAATGCCATGGGACAGGGTACTAGAAGGAAAAAGGGCCCAAGATAGTTGGTTTATATCTTAGGACCACTTCTTCCAGCCTCAAGATCAGAGCATCCAAAAAGGGAGCCAGAAGACCTGCATGGTTAAACAGGTGTGGTGGTTTGACCTGAACTGGAAGCCAGATGCCCATTAAAGTTGCTCTATCACTCCCCTTTTCAGCTGACAGGGGAGAAAATATGTATTGAGAAGCTTAGGAGTTGAGATAAGGACAGGGAGAGATCAGTCAACAACTAACATCACAAGCAAAACAGACTCAACGTGGAATAAAACCCCAAACCATCTAATTTATTACACTACACAGACATACACACTGAAACCAGAGTAGGATAACGAGAAGTAAAACCAAATCTTAAAACACTTCGTCCCACCCCTACCTTCTTCCTGGACTTAATTTTATTAATGATTTCCCTCCCTTCCTCCCCGCCAGATGTCACAGGGGAGGAAGGGAGGGGGGTTACAGTTATTTCACCATGAGTTCTTTTCCTTCTTAGCAGGGAGGGAGAGGGGGCATTCCTCGCACTCTTCTCCTGCTCCAGTATGGGGTCCCACCCATGAGAGACAGTCCTCCACAAACTTCTTCAATGTGCGCCCTTTCCCATGGGGCTCCATGTCTTCACCAGCTGCCTCAGCGGGGGTCACTTCTATGGGGTGCAGCCCCTCAGGCCCAGATTGCTCCATCCTGGTTCCCCATCCAGTCACAAGTCCTTCCAGGAAACCTTCTCCAGTATGGGCCTCTCTGCTCCCCATCATCTTCCAAGGGCTGCAGGGGAACAACCCACTCCACCATGGTCTTCTCCACAGGCTGCAGGGGAATCTTTTCTCCAGTGCTTGAAGTGTCTCCTCCTCCCCCTTCTACACTGACGTTGGTGTCTGAAGAGTTTCTTATATCTTCTCACTCCCTTCTCTGATGGCAAAAAGCAGCTGCTTGCGGGTTTTTTCCTCATGATTCACTGAGGCGCTGCCACTGTTGCTGATTGGCTCAGCCTTGGTCAGCAGCGGGTCTGTCCTTGAGCCAGCTGACAGTCTCTGTCAGACACAGGGGAAGCTTCTAGCAGCTCCTTGCTGAAGCTCCCTCTGCAGCCTCCCCTCCTCCACCAGAACGTTGCCACTCAAAGCCACAACACAGGGGACTTCCAGGCAAACTCAAATGGAAGAACAGAGTCTATAGGTGATGGAAGGAGGAGGTGGCCACTTGGGAGGAGTATAAGACTGTTGTCAGAGCACGCAGGGAGACAACTGGGAAGGCTAAAGCCTCCTTGGAGTTAAACCTTGCGAGGGAGGTCAAAGACAACAGATAGGGCTTCTTCAAATATACTGCAGACAAAACTAACACTACAGGCAGTGTAGGCCCTCTGCTGAATGAGGTGGATGCCCTGGTGACAGAGGATACTAAGAAGGCAGAGTTATTGAATACCTTCTTTGTCTCTGCCTATACTGCTGAAGACTGTGCTGAAGTCTGGATAAGTGAGGAGTTTGCTTTGGTTGATGAGGACTGGATTAGGGATCAGTTAAGCAATTTGGACATCCATAAATCCATAGATCCTGATGGTGCTGACAGAGCTGGTAGAAGTCATTGCTAGGCCACTCTTCATCACCTTTGGTAAGTCATAGAGAGCAGGAGAGATATCTGAAGACTGGAGGAAAGAAAATGTCACTCTAGACTTCAGGAAGGGCAAGAAGGAGGACCTGAGTAACTACAGACCGATCGGCCTCACTTCCATCTCTGGAAAAGTGATGGAATAACTTATCCTTGGTGCTGTCTCCATCCATATCAAGGATAACAGGGTTATTAGGAGCAATCAGCATGGCTTTACCAAGGGGAAGTCATGTTTGACCAATCTGATCATCTTTTATGAGGACATAATCAGGTGAATAGATGATGGTAGGACAGTGGTTTATCTTGATTTCAGTAAAGCATTTGACACTATCTACAGCATCCTCGTGGCTAAACTGAGGAAGCGTGGTCTGAATTATCAGGTGAACTGTGAACTGGTTAAAGGAAAGAAGTCAGAGAGTTGTGGTCAATCTGGCAGAGTCTAGATGGAGGCCTGTATCTAGTGGAGTCCCTCAACGGTTGGTACTGGGATGAGTACTGGATGACACACCAGAAGGTCTTGCTGAATGACAGGTTGTGTTGTCATTCAGCAAGACCTAGACATACTGGAGAGTTGGACGGGGAGAAGTTTAATGACATACAACAAAGGCAAGTGTAGAGTCTTGCATCTGGGGAAGAACAACCCCGGGTACCAGTATAGGTTGGGGATGGACCTGTTGGAGAGCACCTTAGGGGACAAGGGACCTGGGGTTCCTGGTGGACAGCTGGATGACCATGAGCCAGCAATGTGTCCTTGTGGCTAAGAAGGCCATTGGCATTCTTGGCTGTATTAGAAGGGGTGTGGTTAGTAGATCAAGAGAGGTCCTTCTCCCCCTCAACTCTGCCCTGGTAGAGACCACATCTGGAATATTGAGTCCAGTTCTGGACCCCTCAGTTCAAGAAGGACAGGGAACTACTTAAGAGTCCAGTGCAGGGCCACTAATATGATTAAGGGAGAGGAACATCTTCCTCCTGAGGAAAGGCTGAAGGAGCTGTGTCTCTTTAGCTTAGAAAAGAGGAGACTGAGTTGCGACCTCCTTAATGTTTATAAATATATAAAGGGCGAGTGTCAGGAGGCTCTTCTCAGTGATATCCAATGATAGGACAAGGGTCAGTGGGTGCAATCTGGAGCATAGGAGGTTCCATGTAAATATAAAGAAAAAAGTTTTCACTGTGAGAGTGATAGAGCACTGGAACAGACTGCCAGAGAGGTGGTGGAGTCTCCTTCTCTGGAGACATTCAAAAGCCAGATGGATATATTCCTGTGTGACCTACTCTAGGTGATCCTGCTCTGGAAGGGAGCTTGGACTAGATGATCTTTTGAGGGCCCTTCCAACCACTAGCATTCTGTGATTCACTGATTCTGTGACTCTGTGCTTCAAATTAATGTGATATATAACCCCTTCTGTAGGCAAACAAACCTGACATCTCTCCCCAGAAACTAACATTTTGCATGCTCTCCATCTCAGTTGACACTGGAGACACTTGAAAATCCAGCTGCTCCGTGGAAGCTGATCTCTTCTAAGATCTGGGTTCACATCCCTGTGACTAACACTGTAAATTGCAGAGTTGAGAGCAGGTTCACATGGGTTGAACCTTGTGATTGCTCGCTTTTTGGGAGCACTGTTCCTGTCAGCCAGTCCATAATCTGAAGCATCTGCGCTGTGTGTGTAAGTTGTATTTGGGGCAGCTACCAAGGAATTTGGATGTGGTGTGGTCAGGCCCCTCCCTGGGCCTGGTTCCTTAAGGGCATGTGACAGTGACCTTGGGGCTGTGTTGTGATGGCAGGCCAGCCACTGCTTCCTTCTGCAGCAGCCTCTGGGCTCCAGCTACAGCTCAGCCCATGGCTCGGCCTTGGGCAGTATATGAACCTGGAGAGCAGAAAAGGCCCAGCTCCATGAACAGTCTGGGTCTCCAGAGGGGTGTTGGCATTCAGCCATGAAGCATACTCTTGTTCTCTGTAGAGAGTCCATCTGGGGTGAAAATCATATAGTGAAAGACTGGGTTGCTCTCTTTTCAGCACAGGGCTACTCAAACTGAAACTTCTGTTACAAGGGACATTTTTTGATAAATTCTTGGATGACCATGAGTAAGCTGTGCTCCTCTTCAGCTCTGGTGTAAACCAGGAGGGATGCCACCAAAGTGTAAGATATGGGACTGAAAAGAAGAATGTTTAGCTACACTTTAGTCTGCTTTATTTTTTTTGCGCACATGCTCTCCATAGACCTCCTTTGATACTTTAGGCTGAACCCATGAGCTGGTCTTCAAGCAGAAATCTCTGGTCCTCAGATAAAGCAATTTCTGTGGTGGCTCTGTGATGAAGTTTGGCAGTCTCCAAAAGCAATGCAAGCCACAGAAGCACACCCATGGTGACTAAAGACCAAGGAAGGCAGCTTGGTGGCTGTTTATGACAGCAGGATGTTCAACTCACTGCCTTAGGGCCAGCCCAGTCCTCTTGGGATATGTGCAAGCGTGCTCATAGATGTAGTGAGAGGGCTGGGTGGGGGAAGAGTCTGAGACAAAGGAAGCATTAATTAGGATAGGGATATGTAAGAAAGGCCGCAGATTTCCAAGTGAATAGGAGGGACAATGGCTTCTATAAAGCATTAGAAACACAAGAGAATGACAGGCCAAACCTCAGTTTCCAAGCCCAGGCAGCTCCATACCCACAGGAGATGTAAGAATGTGCAGGTCTCTGTGGGGAAGAGAAGGGCATGCATGAATTGCACAAAGGAAGGTTTTGCAAGGGCCTGTTACAGTCAACAGGTAGAGGCTGCTGGCAGGGGTGGGATACAGAGATCCGTGGTTCCTTCCTACCTCTGTCCCAGCACATGGGAAAGCTTGTCTGGGCCAGCCCTGTGTACACCAGCTGTCTTGAGCCTCTTGCTGCTTTTGGTCAGCCCAGTGCCAGGGCTAGGCACTGGGACAAGGTACTGGGATAAGACTTACATCATGAGTGACTTTCTTTTGAGACTTGATCTCACCTCTGGTTGTATGCCATCCTTAAACAAGTAGTCTGAGCACAGAAGATGGAGCAGTGGCCAAGTCAGATGCTTTTCAATGTAAAAATGAATTTTTGACTTTCTATCCAACTGTCCATTTCTGTTTATGTATTTTGCAATGAACCTACTGAGTTCAAGGTGCTACATTAATTCCTGCAGCTACAGGAAGATCTTTCAATTCTGGGTATTCAGTTGATTTCACCAATCCATTGACTTCAGTGAAAGTTGTCACTTTCCAATGGCTTTAAGTATAGTTCATACCTCTGCTACACCAGCTTAAACTCCCAGGAAGGCTGGAGTATTCCTGCAAGCAACTGAACTTTGCACAGTCCAAATGGAGAGGAACACTGAGCTCTAAAAATTGCAAAATGTGGTGCTTGTCAGCGCAGCAGCCTCACTTTTCTGAAATACCAAGTAGCAGAAAGAAGTTTCATGACTGAGAAATCTGAGTTTAGGCAAAATTGTATTTAATTAGTGTCAATCTCGGTGAGGAAAACTTCCTGAAACATGTGAAATTGAGCTAATATAACATTAAAAAAGCACTGAACTTATAAAGCAAATGAACTTTGCAATGTGCCTTTGAGATAGGTTCACCATTAAGATTTATGCCATAGGTGATGAAATCCACAGGTGTCTTCCTGGCAATACATCTCATTTTGCTTGCCACATGGATCTCACTGCATCATAGCATGTTAGAGACTTTGGCTCAAACTCACGGTCAGTTTTCAGCCAGTTATTGCTTTCATGGTTGGAGCGTGATTTTATATATCTTTGTTGAAAAAGAGAGCTTCATGTTAGCTGCCAGGCACCAGAAAAGCTCCTTAATTGCTCTCCACAGAATCTGCTGACTAGAGAGAGCTCTTGTTATCTGTAAGCAGTCTTGTTTGTGTTGAAGGATCAAAATCACAGAGAAAACAAAACCATCTCCACTACCCCTACCCCCATGATATTTCCAATTATCCTAGATTGTTGTCTCTCTCATTGACTAGTAGGTCATCCAAAAGCTAAGAAATATTATGGAAATAGCCTGTTAGCCCCTTCCCTGGAGTGTCTCAAGGAATTTACTCTCTACACACAAGGACTGAAAATAGATTGTGCCAACAGCCCACTGTACACATAGCAGGGAAATGCTACATCTACCAATCCTGAGGCCATCTCCTCTGGCCACAGGAAACTGGCAACAGCCCAGGGGCGGATGGAGAACACAATTCCCAGAGAGAGGAGACAGGGTGATGATTCTCCACGTGTGCTTCACAGGAGAGCACAGGTCCTGCTTCAAAGTGGGCAGGAAGGCTAGCATATTTGTCTGGATGAGGGACAAGAGCTATGACTTGAACCAGCAACTTGGGTTTCCCAAGTCTTTATCTCCTAATACATCAGAAATTAGCTGAATATCAGACATGAAGAGTGGCATCCTAACATTCACTGAAGTCCCTGTGGCTTCATCAGAAAAAAAAAAAAATGCTTTGGGACTTTCCCCGCTAGCACACAGCGATTGAGTGGTTTATCACAGATTAGAATCAGACCTCTCCCTCTAACCATAAGGCTTCACCACATCCTCTTATTTGCCACTGTTTAGCTGCACACTGACAGGCATTGAAAGGAAATAGTGAAAAGAGACATGGTTGTGCCACACCTGGCAAATGTCTGCAGGGGCAGAAACCTCTACAAACACCATACATACTTATAAATGTCTCTGAATGCACCATGATCATGTTTGTCTTCATGTCTGGAAAGTCACATGGCTCTTTCCTGTGTATATTACTTTGTGTGTTTTAATGATATGCCATTGTAAATAAAATGCTGCTCAAGCCCTTGTAAAATCCCAGAAGTCTTTCAGAACAAGCAAATTACTCTTAACTTGTAATTTCATTGAAAACACTGTAAAAATAGCCATACCCTTCATATCCCAAGGAGGAAAAGGTGATGGAGATTTATGCTTTTCCTTGAACACACAGATTTATAACAGTGTGTAATGTACATTCATTTCATCCATATTTATAACTGCATTGATGCAGAGTCTGGTATCCATTACTTTAATCTATGTAACTTGATCATCAGAAATTTAAACCATAATTTTTAACACATATCACCAAGAATTTCAGTTTGATTCAAAAAAGAAGAGTATATTAAAGTCCCAGCTGCAATTAGTTATTAAGACTGAACTTCTTTGCTTAAATACATCTGTTTGTTCACATAGACACTGTTCCATACTGCCTTACACTGGGTATTTTACTTCAGGTTAATCCTACAACAACTCACTACAAAATACCTTGGGGGTAGAAGAAAAAAAATGCAGTTAAAGATCATATCTGGGAGAATTCCTGTAAATAAATCTTTTACATCTTGGCAAAGTGAAGTCAGAAATTGAAGAGTCAGTGACAGCAGTAGCCTCTAGTCACTTAGAGTGAAGTGGAAAAAAAAAATTCCAGGCCAAGATCAAAGCCTGCAATTGACAGACAGCAGAAATTAAACCCAGATACCGTTTCATAAACATGGAGCGATTGACGTTCACCACATGGTTATCGTCCAGCACTGGAAAATAAAACATCTGCACTCCTCGAAGTCATGAGTGGATGACCCAGAACTGAAATTATTCAGTTGCCTGATGCTAAGAAGGTTTTCCATTGGTTTTCTTCTCTAATTTTGATTTTATTTATTCAACTGCATGAAAAGGTGAAATATATGGATTATTAGAAAATGGCACATTAAAATGAACATCTGTTCGCTTTGTAATAGAAAACAAGCTTCATTTTTCTCATCTTTAGGACTACATTTTTCTAGTCATACTGCAGGTAAATGTCAGTAATTCTATGCTAATTTCAATTGGATTTGTTTGGTGTAGCCCGGAATACAATCTTACTGGAAACTGATGGGAAGAGGATGCTGTTTATGATCTGCAGGAACATCATTTAAGTATGTGCACTTCATGCTTTATAAGGGATATAAATAATATTTTTTCAAACAATTTTTCACAGCTTCTTTTTCTTTCCCTGCCTTCATCATTGTTTTTCTGTTTTCAGCACCATTAACATTAAGATGAACGAACAAAAACAATCAAAATGAGGAGAGCCTATGGGACCTCATGGATTAAATCTTTGCATTATTGGAACTAGCAGGGTTATGTTTTCACTGAAAGCTAGAAAAAAAAGAAACCCACCAAAATGGACAGATCATTTACCATTTAGAAAACTTTTGATAGAAAAAAATTTGATTAGTTCTGTCTTACTGTCCTTAATCCTCACTCAATTGAGTTATACCTCGAATTAGATCTAGAAAATTTGCCTGCTGAGCTGACTGTTAAATGATTTTCCATAAGAAGGACAAAGACAAAGAAGTTAGAATATGTGACATAAAGACTTCCAAAAAAAGGATAGTGCCGTGTTGTAAAATACTATTTTTGTTTGAATCACATAATTGAAGATCTGTAAGGGATGAAAGGGACCTTGAGAGATCATTGGGACCAACCCCGCTCTCAAAGCAATACTATTGCTTTCTTTACAATAACTTGTATGCTTAGATTACGGTACAATCAGAAATAGCTTATTAAATCAGGAGCATAGGGAACTTCTGGTTTAGCATTTATCAAAGTTTATTGCTGCAAGGGAAAGACCTTGACTACCATAAACACAACAAAAGAGTGTATTCCATGGCCAAATATGTTCTGTAGCATGAGGGGTAAACTCAACCTAGATTACCAAAAAGACACTGAAAACCAGAAGATACAGGAAAATATCAGACCTTCTGCATCTGAGCTTCAAAGTATTTCCTCATTAAATGTAGTGGCTAGCTGGATTCACAACCATGGGTGCTCAAAGTAAGGTTGTACAGAAGTCATGTTGTCATGTTTCACATTTGTCTTCAACTGCAGTGCAGTTGCCATCCTCAGCTGCGGATACAGAATAAGAGACCAGCAGGGAAGAAAAAGACATGCCTGGTCACTTTTAGAAATCTGGGAGGTATGCTGGGCCTCTAAAGAGTTCCCATTTTCTGTTTGATTTGGAAAAGTTCCAAGAAACTCAGCTACTCACCAGAAACCTATCTAAAAGTCTAACTCAACAATATTTAGCAGAACATCTCGAAACCACAGTCACCCATGAGTTTCCTCTCTTGTTTCTCCTGGAAAGACCACAAAAACAATCTATTTTCAATAAAACAACAACAAAACCCCAAATAATAGGGATATGCCATGCATTTATTTTTTTGCCTCCTATATCTTCCATTTTCTAGAGAGCCCTATATGCTTTCTCTCTTAAAGCTACCTTCTGTTTTGTCCTATTGCTATAGTATTGTAGCAGCCCACACAAATTAGATGTAGCAGAGGAACAAAGAAATCACTTGCACATTTCATTATCTACAGAGACTGCATTTTAGATGTTGTTCTAGGAGTGGGCAGAGGTCCACAGGTTCATTATGCTGTGAGCCAATTCAGCCCTCCCTAGCCAGCACACTTCAAGACTTGTTACCATAACAGCCCATGTTGCCTATGTCATGCAACTACTACCACCAAAAATACATAAAGGGATAGCACTGTATCTCCATTGTGCTATGTTTGCTGAAGAAGCCACTTGGTGTATTGTGTGTACCTACATGGTGAAGTTAAGATACAGCTGCTTGGTTTTTTGAGACATCTAAATTTTTCTGCTGGTGAGAGGAACAGCAATTTTCTGTCAGTCATCATGTTTCCCACAGCTGCCATCACACCACTTGAAAACAGACCCCAGGTGACCTGAATCCCAGATCCCCTCAGCCTAGGCAATATGTGAGTTGCCATATGTCGCTATGGGTAATAGCTGACGCTGAACAGGTGTATGTCATCACAGTAGACCATCTGGAGGGCAGAAGATATTAAAAAAATAAAAAAATAAAAAAAGAAGGTACATTTCCAATATGCAAAGCTTTTGGATGACTTTTTCATGAAAACCCTGGCATCTAATGGCTGCCTTTTTTGTGGTTTTTTTCATGCAAGTACCTTCAATGACATTACCTAAAATGAAAGAAGTCATTACATGTGTTTTGCCAGCCCTGATTCTGCTTTTGTTTATCAGTGGTCTACCTCAAAACTTAATTTGATTAAGTGTCAGCACTAACTGTACTGAAAAATTTAAAGATTTGCATTAGGGTTTGTTGCTTTAGACTCATTCCATTACCCTCAGAAGTGGACTGGATGTAATAATAGGATGCCACAAACCTAGCTGTTTTACATAAAGCAATAATTGACTAAGCAGCAGCTAGTAGCCGTGCTGAAGAGACGTTCTGAAACATCACCCAACACTCATATTTAACTTTGGAGTGGACTGAGAAAGTTGCTGAAAATATTATGATCATTCTACTGACCCGTGTGAGTTGAATCAAAGCAATGACATCTCTGGTAAAAAAAATGGCGCAATTTTGAATGGTTCTTAAGTGTTATATCAGAAGATTTGAATATAAAGGCTCAAAATTATGTATGGTTTGTTTTGTTTTTCTGTAATTTATTTCCACATACACGCTCTGGGCAGAAATCTAACAATAAGACATGTGGGTGCGCTTTCTGTTTAGATGTCTCAAGTAAAAAAAAAGTCCTCTCTCAGTTTGGCATATAATGTAAAATGAATAGATTTGACAACACAGAAAGAAACTTAGAATTTGTAGGACATTGCTGCTGACATCTCAAGGCTTTGTATCATAAAGCTCCTCTACATCTAAAGCCTGGGATGCTCAGGTTTGGCATCCTGGATGATGCTGTGCTATGAAGTTTGAATGTATCTAGAAAATTCACAAACAATTGCTTTTTAATCCAAGATTAATATAGTTTTCATACATAGCAGCACTACGGTTCGTTAAAAAAAATCATTTGTACAAGTAAGAGCTGGATAGCACCGTCTACATACGCTTTTAAGCTTCAGGGTAACTGACACACTTTTACCACTGTTGTTAGTTACTGGTTTTGACTTTCTTGGCTGTTACTTGGTTTGGGTTTTTTGGTTTTTTTTTTTAAACATCTCTTTAAAAAAATAACCCTAACCAAACCAACTAAGTGCTTTCATTCCTGTTTCAGTCTCATTTGATAGCCCTGTTTTAATGACAGTTTACAATGCCAACACATTTTGTGTTCCAATTATTAATTATTTGTTAATTCTTAATCCAAAGGATGCAAGAGTCAGCAAAAACCAGTCCATTGTCCTTATGAGGCTTCTTTGCTCTTTTAGAGTTTTATAAATCAATGTAATTTCCTAAGCTAATATTTAATATTTGTAAAATGATAATAATGTGTAATATTTGAGGTAGCCTTTTGTTTTAAACAAAAGATAATTTAATACCTCTAATACTCAGAATCAAGTGATTTCACTCTTTTTCTCATTACCATGGTTTCCAGATGAATGAAACATATAAATGTGGCTTCAGATCTTATGAGGAAAACAATGAATTCCTGGTGTAACTCCACTGAATTTAACAGAGTTTACATCAGGGAGTAATTTTGCCCAGCAGGATTAGACAAGTCATTTACATAAAATTGGTACTGTACATCATGTGTCGAGTTGATGAATTTGCTGAGAGATTGACTTTATAACAGTGGGTTCACATCACATGTTATAATTATTTGTATCATCCTCAGCTTCTTATTGTGATATGCATTACACATCCCAAAGGAGTCTGATAAAGGACATGCAATGCAACAACATGCCACTGAAACATGCAGCAGCTGGAGAAATAACACATAGACTTTCTCTTTGGAGACTGCAAATATACCTAAAAGTGTTATTTTTAAAAGAGGGGAAATTAAATGGAGTGAATGACTTGTCTGAAAATCACACTTCATCTCTGTCCTCATGGTTTTCACTGCCTCCTTTTTTGTAGGCAATTTAAATTAATTAGATATTTGGCAGTAGCATAGGGTACCTTGAACCCTAAGTCAGGTAACACTTTTATGCTGCTCAGAACCTTAAATGAAATCATGTTTATTTTTACAAGGGTCTGTTCAATCAGATTTTATGACACATCCATAACTTTGTCAAGAAAAGCAAAGAAGCAGAAGAAACAAACAAGAAAATAGTGCCAGCTGAAATAAGAAAATACTTGTATACTTGTAGAGAATGCCAGTTACCTTCCTTGCACCCACAACAGGGTCTTAGAAGACAGTGAATGGCATGTAGAGGAAACCAGCTTGGATATGTGAGGAGCTGAGCACAAAGCTGTCCAGTTTGGTCATCCTCTGTGTCTAAACACAGCATTAGGAGGAGCTTGATGGGCAAAATCTGGAGCCCTGTGGGCAGGTGGGAAGGGAATGCACAAATAAAAGGAAGGAAGCAAAAAGAAAATTTGAAGGAGAAAGAAGTGCCTTACCTCTACTCACGTCCAAGCCCCACTGTGGCAGGGAGGTTGGAACTCTATGATCCTTGAGGTGCCTTCCAACCCAGACCATTCTGAGGTGGGGATAGTCCAGAAGTGTCTCAAAGGGATTAACACACATAAATCCATGGGACCGGATGGGATGCATCCACGTGTCCTGAGAGAGCTGGTGGAAGTGATTGCTGAACCGCTCTCCATCATCTTAGACAGGTCTTGGAGAACAGGAGAAGTGCCTGAAGACTGGAGGATAGCCAGTGTCACTCCAGTCTTCAAAAAGGGCAAGAAGGAGGATCCCGGCAGCTGTAGGCCAGTCAGCCTCACTTCTGTCCCTGGAAAGGTAATGGAACAGCTTGTTCTGGATGCCATCTCCAAGCAATTGGAAGAGAAGAAGGTCATGAGGAGTAGTCAGCATGGACTCACCAAGGGGAGATCATGCTTGACCAATCTCATAGCCTTCTATGATCTCATCACCGGCTGGGTAGATGGAGGGAGAGCAGTGGATGTCATCTACCTTGACTTCAGCAAGGCTTTTGATACTGTCTCCCATGACATCCTGATAGCAAAGCTGAGAGAGCATGGGATAGATGAGTGGACAGTGAGGTGGGCTGAGAATTGGCTGTCAGACCGAGCTGAGAGTGGTGATCAGTGGAGCAGAGTCTTACTGAAGACCTGTGACTAGTGGTGTTCCCCAAGGCTCAGTGTTGGGTCCAGTCCTGTTTAATATCTTCATTGACAACCTTGATGAGGGAATAGCATCCACCCTCAGCAAGTACCCGATGATACAAAGCTGGGAGGAGTGGCTGACACACAGGAACACTGCGCTGCCATCCAGCGAGACCTGGACAGGCTGGAGAGCTGGGCAGGGAGAAACCAGATGAGGTTCAACAAAAGCAAGTGTAGAGTCTTGCACCTGGGAAGGAATAACCACTTGTATCAGTACAGCCTGGGGGATGACCTGCTGGAGAAGAGTTCTGTGGAGAAAGATCTGGGGGTCCTGGTTGATGACAGGTTGGCCATGAGGCAGCAGTGTGCCCTGGTGGCTAAGAGAGCCAATGGGATCCCGGAGTGCATCAGGAGGAGTGTGGCCAGCAGGTCAAAGGAGGTGATCCTCCCCCTCTACTCTGCCCTGGTCAGGCCCCGCCTGGAGTATTGTGTCCAGTTCTGGGCTCCCTGGTATAAAACAGACATGGATCTCCTGGAGAGAGTCCAGAGAAGGGCTACAAAGATGATGAAGGGCCTGGAGCATCTCCCCTATGAGGAAAGGCTGAGTGAGCTGGGACCATTCAGCCTAGAGAAAAGAAGACTAAGGGTGGACCTTATTAATGTTTATAAATATCTCAAGTGTGGGACACAGGGGGAAATGGCCAGCCCCTTTTCAGTGGTCTGTGGGGACTGGACAAGGGGCAATGGCTGCAAGTTGGAGCACAGGAAGTTCCACACCAACATGCAGAACTTTTTCCCAGTGAGGGTGACAGAGCCCTGGGACAGGCTGCCCAGGGAAGTGGTAGAGTCTCCATCTCTGGAGATATTCAGTACCCATCTGGATTCCCATCTGTGCAATATGAGCTAGGGAGCTGCTAGGGGAGTTGGACCCGATGATCTCTTGAGGTCCCTTCCAACCCCTATGATTCTATGATTCTATGCCAACTAACCAGGGAGAAGCAACCATCTAACCATCACCAACCAGAACGCCTAGGTTCACAAAGTTTCCAGCCTTTTATCCTCACCAACCTCAGAAAAAGTGTGGTTCAAATCTTTTCCCTGTCCAAAACATGTTAGTATCAGTTCATATGCACAGTTCTGCTTGAAAGGTATCAAGTTTCATTATAAATTTTCAGGGTCATTTGGTCCTGAACTCTGCTGAGACAGCTTATTTGTTATGCAGCTGCCTTGGATGCTGCAAGAAGACTTGTTACTTGCACTAAAACTATAGACTGAAACTATGCCTCTATTTTGTTAGCTAGCATTTTGGCTAAGAAGAGACTTCTCTGCCAGGAAGAATCCTTCCCTGGAGGTGCCCAGGGTTCCCAGGGAGAGCACTCCTTGGCCTGCAGACACTATGGATTCCCCTTGGCTGTCAGGGTGTCCATATGCTGGGATGAAAGAGCATTCAGCTTTCAGCAGTCTGGAGTTGTGAATGCCCCAGTGCCTGGCCTCACAAGCCATACACAGTGTTACTACAGCTGCAGAAGTCAGGCAGAAAAAAAAAAAAAAAAAAGAGTTAACTATTGCATCTTCCCATGTGCCTTCCCATGTGTTTTGACACAAGAAGATTCCATGAAAACATTCCCATATTAGACTTTGTTCTGACTTGGGATGATACCATTGCTGATCTGATTGTTCCAATACAAGGTAAGTATTTATGCACAAATATAGGTGATATAGTCTATTTTCCATCCAGTCAGTTTCCAGAGTTCCCTTCCAAAGCATAAGACAAAAAGGTACTGAACTTCTGGAGAAAAAACGTTTGTGAGTTCTAGGCTGATTCCTCAACCTCAAGATCACAATTCTAGCAAAAAACCTCTCCCACCTAAGGGAAACTGTTTCATTCTCACCATAATCTATTTCATGTAGTAGCACTTCAGAGTTTGTAATAGGTGGGTTGGATGCTCCATTTTTGTGTAAAATATGGTTACTATACAGTGCTTTGTAGCTATTCAGAGCAAGCAGGCACAGGCACACTGTCCTACTGAATACTTATAAAAATAGAATATATATACTGAAAGGTAACTGCTCTCTTTTGAAAAACACTGTGACCTCTGCATGATCACGACATCCAAGAGTAATGTTGAGCCAGCTGCAGTTGCAGTGACCAAAGGGAAATGCCTCTGGACACATCAGAGTTACAACTGCAGGGAACAGTTCAGGGATGTTAACTAGATAATTTACAAGTATTTTTAAGCTTTGACTTATTTGATTGCCTCTAAATCCAGAAAAGAACAAGAGCTGCCTAAAGACAAGAGGGCTTCTTTTGTATCTGTGTGTGCTACATCACCTTGTATCTAATCAATGCATGGAAGGCAACTTCAGATGTACTGCAAAGTAAATGTGCTTCAGCTGAAAGAATAATGGTAGATGAGTTCAATAAATCTTCAGCAATATGAATGGTGTTACATGAAGGCAGAATGTAAATGGAACTAAAACAAACACAAAAAAAGGAGCAATTGCGTGATGTAAAGTTACATGAAGGCTTTTGGGAAGCTGTTGCACATCGGTCTTTTACATTTTATTTCAACTGTAAAGATAAACAGAGATGTGCATATTCAACATCATGAACACCCTCAAGATATTGCTGAGGTTAACAAGGGCTGCATGAACATACATACTGGCAGAGGGACCAATTTGTCAGCCTCTAAACAGCCAAGAATTAGCCATCCTAATGTCAAAAAGACAGCCCCAGATTGTTTTAATATTACCAGCATTGCTAACATTGGAGGAGATTTACTGACAGATGTGGATGCAATGAACAGCCATATTCATCTGACCTTATTTGATTCATTGGCCATGAGACGTCCCATTTTTCCTTCTTCGGTGAACTGAAGCAGAGGAATGCCACTGTTGTCTATCATAAGTCTCTTCAGGGCTGTGAGGGAACACTGCTCCAGGAAGGCCCAAATGTACAAACATCTTTTTTTTATGTCATTCAGCTGCAGAGTAGGCAAGTATCTGGCTCTCCTGAAGGTATTTCAAATGGGCATGTGGTGGGTGTGGTACAAACTCTTGAATTTCTGGTGGTGACTGCAGATGATAATTTGAAGTTGTCATTTGATGTTCAGAAACCTTCATGGTCTGGCATAAGGACACACTCACACTTAAACTGAATTTCATTGGATTCAGAATACTGCATATTTCACACAGTGGAACAACTGCTTATATTCAGCATTCATCATGTTTACAATAACATTTCATTGTGTAGTAAAATGCATGAAATTATATATGCTGAAAACATGCTTCCCTCTTCCTTCTCGGTTTCTCCATCTTAATTCTGAGACTTTGAGGCCAGTTTACAGTAGATCTTATTTCCTTCTGTGACATAATCAAGCCCTGAAAAGAGTGAAATCAGTCTTTGGCAATCACTGTTAAAACATGCATGCTGGCATCTACCCAACTGAAAAACTAGGTAAGAAGTATAGTCTACTGAATCGTAAGAATCACAGCATGGCTGAGCTTAAAAACATCTTTGGACGTTGTCTAGCCAACCATCTTCTCAAGGATGGGTCAGTTACAGCACAATTCTCAGGACTTTATTCATTCCAGTGTTGAATCTCTCCAAGGAATAAGGCTCTGTGATCTCCCTAGGCAACCTGCTCCCCTGTTTCACCACCTTCCAGTAAAAAGGATTTTGACATTTAAATGGAATTTCTTGTGTTTCAATTTATGTCCGTTGTCTCTTACCCTTTCATGAGGAGCCACGAGAAGAGGCAGGCTCTGTCTTCTTTAAGGCCTCTGGTCAGCTATTGATGTACATTGATAAGATTCCCACTCAGCCTTCTTCAGGCTGAACAGTCCCATTCTGTCTTGTAATCACCTCTATGACACACTGATTAAGTATGTGCAGGTCTCTCTTGCTCTGTGTACCCCACTGCTAAACTTGGTTCATTAATTCTGTATCTTTGCTGTATTGAGGATCCCAGCACCTGGCCCAGCATGTGTCTTTGCAGGGCTGAGTAGAGTGGAAGTATTATCTCACTCAACTTGCTGGAAATGCTTCTCTTAAAGCAGCTCAGTATCCCACTGGCCTTGTTTGCCACAGGAGCACATTAGTGGCCCATGTTCAGCTTGGCAACCATCAGGACCTCCATATCCTTCTCTTCCAAGTTGCTTTTCAGCCAGCTGGTCTTTGGCATATAATGGAAAACTCGCCTATTCCCGCTGTTGAACATGATGGTGCTCCTGTCAACCCATTTCTCTAGCCTTTCAAGGTTCCTCTGAATGTTAGCACACCTATCTGGCGTGTCATACACTCCTCCCAGTTTTGTATCATGTGTTAACAGGCTGATAGTGCATTCTGTCCCACTATCCAGGTTATTAATTAAGATGTTATACAGTATTGGCCACAGTATAAACCCATGGGGTACACTACTGGTGGCAAGCCTCCAGCTGGATTTTGTGCTGCTGATCACAGCCCATTCAATCCAGCAGCTCAGCCAGCATTCACTAAACCTCACTGGCCACTTATCTAGCTTGTACATGAGTTTGCCTATTAAGATGTTATGGGAAGCAGTGCTGGAAGCCTTATAAAAAAGTCACGATAAACAACTGCCACTGCTCTTTCTTCATCCACTGAGCCAGTCATTTCATCACATGTTGGTCAGGCATGATTTCCCCTTCACCTATACTTCGGTCAACTTCTTGTTCTTAATGTGTTTTGAAATAGTATCCAGGAGGGTTTCCTCATTGCCTTCCCAGGGATTAAACTGAGGCTGATTGGCCTCATGTCCCTTGGATCATCCTTCTTGCCCCTCTTGAAGACAGGAGTGGCATTTGTTTTCTTAGACTCCTTGGGAAACCTGCCCTGATCTCCAGTGACCTTTCAGAGATAATAATTGGTGGCCTCACAACATCACTCTTACTTGCTCAGCAATGGTGGCTACATCCCATTAGGTCCCATGAACTTGTGTACATTCAATCTCTTTAAATGTTCTCTGACCTGATTCTCCTCCCCTGAGGATAAGTGTTCCTAGTTCCAGAGTTTCACACTGGAAAAGTTAGATACCATAGTTAAAGTGAATTTCTTTAAAAAAAAGAAAGGAAGGAGTATATAGATTTTTTTTTGTTCCACAGGAATGGAAAGACTTTACCCAATGTCTTGCATTAAGATACTTATCTAGTGGTTCAGGATTTTCCAAACTTTAAAAGGAACAAAATAGCAAAAAGGTTGCCATGAACATGTGTTATGGTCACCCTTTTTGTCTAGTTTGAACTTAAAAATCAGCTCCCAAAACTGTAGTAACCAAACCAGACTAGGATTAAGCAGGCTTTGATGCATAGCTACCTATGGACAAAATTCCTTAAAATCAATCTAACAGTATGGCCTCCCACCTATCACTGAGGAAGTCTAATGTTAACATTTGTTACTCATCCTTTTTTTACCCAGGCTTGACTCCGTGAATCAACATCAGGCAAGTAGGTCATGAAATAACTGGCTAAATATTCCATGTCTGTAATACAGCAATAGAATAAGAGGTAATTTTATCATTATGAAATCTGTATGCTAAGATGCACAAAGGAGGCATCAGTAAACAGAGACAGTACATAGTAGTGATACAGGCCAGTCGTGTTTTGTTACCTTGATAATGCTGGGCTGCAAGCTGATGTTTGGTGAGATTTTTCTCTGTGGTTTCTCCTCCAAAGGTTTTTCCTGGATTTCTTTTAATTCTGATCCTGGATTTGAGAGACCTATGTCATAATTTAATCCATTGTTAGCCACTATGAGAACTGGGAAGTATGTAGCTAACAATTCTTCCTTGCAGAACTGTTACAGGCTGTTAATGTGGTAAAATCTTGTGTTGTGGATACCACAAGGAGAAATAATTTACCACTCATGATTTGCCAAAGCACTTGGGAATTATTATGCATACTCCAGAGTGTCCAAAAGGCTTGGATACAGCTAATGCAATGTAACAGTAGTATTATGTTGTGCACTCAGTAACTGTGCAGTGGATGGAACAGCTTGCTGCATCATCAGAAACACCCTTGATGGGATGTCCTAGACAGGTTACTTGTTAGGTTGATTTATTGATGAAAACTGTTGGTTTTGCAATTATAATAGAGCAGTTGCCAAGCCCAGGAATCTCACTAGGCTTATTGATCTTGAGGTGTAGAGAGCTGTTGGCACAAGCAACTTACTTGAATGCCTGAGCTCCAGAAGAGACTTCAGCCATTATCCTTGCTCTGTCAAAATCCAAACCAGCCTGCTGTCAGTCCCTTGCAGGAGACACTGCTTAGATTTCCAAAGTCACAGCAACAACACTCTGAAATTCATAGTGTCCTGCTTTTTTGGAGTAAGCTGCAGCCTCCTGCTCTCATGAGATAGCAGAGTCAGCCCACACCAGACAGAGGACAGGACAGTAAAGATCCTGAATTTCATGTCATTCTCACATCAAGTGGTCCATGCTGCCTCACCTACATGTTTGTAATTTCTCATGTTATTTTTACACAATCTTTGGGATTTTTCATGCTCTGTATCATGGCAAATGTCAGATCCTCTACTAAACTCTGCTGGGTTTGAATCCCTTCTGGGCCGTGTTGCATTTGCAAGTATTATCACTGCCTCCAGCTGTCCCAACATGACAATGAGCTTTCTGCACAACAGCATAAGCTGTGTCCCATTATTCTGAAGTTGCCAATGATGCGGTCTTTCTTAGTATTCCCTTTATCATTTTGTATAGAGCTTACTGTGGTGCAGCTGTGTCCTGGAATCCACATGTTAACAAAATAGTGTATTCTTCTTCATTAGCTCAGTGCACTCTCAAGAAGTTGCTGAGACAGACACTGATGGGGTAGGCTTGTTTGGCAGGGTAAATGCATCTGCTGAAGCAGGAATGCCACGCAAGAAGAAAAGAGTTCCGTTGTTCAGGTTGGAGAGAAAATGTTGGAGCAGATAAATGATGAGATGGCATCTGTGTGGAAGCAGCCGAAGATGGGAGAACCCAAGAGGATAATTAATGTGCTGAAACAGGAGCCAGATGTCAATAGAGTCAGCTTCTTTGGTCATCTGAATGCTGATTCTGTAGTCTGGTTGATGGGGAAGACTTGTCAGGCAGCCTGTTTGTGAAGTTCAGTATTGCCCGTCTTAATCACTTGTTAGGGGTACTTGACACTTTCCACCTCAGGTACTGTCAGCTGAAGAAAAAAATAAAATTTGAGGAACTGGTTAGAACAAGCCAAAGTTTCAGGTTTTTCATGGAGAAAACCAGTTCTGCTGAACTGTATCCTACCTGAAATGAAACAATGACGTGCCAAAGCCATCTAGATCCACTTTTTAAAGCAAATGGGCACAGCAGGAGCCCTGCAGGGATGTTTGGAGATCTGCTACTCATTCCTGCTGTCCATGGCTCACAAAGGAAGGAAGGAAGGAAGGCTGTTTTAGGTGCTCATGCTGAGCCTGACTGGTGCCAACTGGAGCCAGTGTTTTTGTTTCAGATGAAAGAGACAGGAGTATTCATTCTCATGCACCCCAGGCTAGGTGAGTTGGGCCCCAATTGCCTTGCACCCAGCACAGCACAGCCCTTCCTGCTGAAAATGTCTGTTTTCATTCTCCACATTTTCTCATGGGAAACCAGTGCTTGGCTCACCAGACAGACACTCTGGGGGAAAGAAAGTGTTTGCTCCTTGTAACACTCAGGATCTCTCTCTACTCCATGCAAGGTATTAACTCAATATCAAAATGAAGGAAACTTTAATAGGCATGGTGCTTCACACATGGCTTCTATTTTAGAAAGCTCCAAAGGATGCTGAGGAAGCTGCTTGTTTGCCATTCCCACACCATCCTCATTTTTATCTAACTTTAATGTCTGCAATTACTAAATATCATGCCATCAAAAACAAGGTGGACAGAGCAAGTGTAAGGGACTGAAGCTCTACCCTCTGTGTCTCACTTCAGCAGTCATAAGATCCAATACAAAAGGCAAAGTCATAACTTTTGCACCTACTGAACATTCATTAGGTTTATAAAAATAAGTAGCTTGTACATTCATTAGAAGAGAAAAAATAACGTGTTTCAGGACAAGGGGCTTTTAAAAAGCATAAAATCACACAGAAAGTGCTTCTGTATGTTTGTGCCCTGCAGTGAATTGTTTTATGTGCCTTTGTCCCCATTATCTTTGCATGGCATGCCTATTCCAAACATTTTGCCCCTGGTCTTGAAAGTCAAACCATCCTGGGACAAGGTACTTCGTCCTTCACATGGAACTTACCATTTCTTTCAGAAAGACCAGGGGCCAAGCTCTTACTTCAAAATTACTGGTATGAACGTGAACAACAAATACCCTGGTTTAGTCTGAATTTGTGCTGCTAATAATGAAATCAGATGTGCCTAATGGGAAAGGTTTATGACTCATGCCCTCACTGATGCAAATCAGAATAGCTCCACAGAAGTTGACTTTTAAGTCTGTTAAGGATCTGACCATGCAAGCTAGCAGTTTCTTGTCTAGTTTGCTTTGATGGTTGCTTTGGCCTTGCTGTGAGATACAAATGCACATACCTGCTGCTTCCTTATGCAAGGCTGAGCAGAAGACAATCCACTGGCTTCTCAGGTTCCACAGCATTACAGTGTAAATGAGGGACAGCTCACTGGAAAACAGGCATGGATCTCAAACAGCCTTAACTGCTGTTGTGTTGACTTCAGGGCAGACATGGGGGCAACTGTGTCCTTCTAGAATCAGAGCTGACTACTGATGAGACTTTCCCATGTCACCAAAAAGTGACTTCAAGCTGGGGTATGCTTCACATATACATCCACATCCTGTGGACAGAAACCAAACAGTTAAGATATAGACAAAATATCTTTGAAAAAATGTAAAAAGCCTATTCCCAGCAATTCCTTTAAAATATCTCTGAAGTATGTAGGAATGACTTATCCTAAGTAATTTTCTAAAAGTTTGAACAGAAGTGAATATTAATAAAGAAGTGTAGAATAGTGTTTTTAAATACACTGGAATTTATCTTTTTTCTTAAAAAAAATGGACTGTGTTATCAGCCCTGCTAAAAAAATACCGCTCTGTGTGTATGTGAGAGAGTGTGCTATTTAAACATTCAGAGGTATATTTATTTAAAATGTATGTGGCGTCATCTGTTGATATATTATTCAAATATTCCTTGATTAGCATGATCTGTATGGCCTTCATCCACTCTCCTGAAGTTCACAGGCAGGATTACAAAATCTGTGTGAAATAAGAGTAAGATTTGAAGCAGGGCTGCTCGGCCTGTTACCCAAATGCAACTTGTGTCTTGTTGCAAGAGACAGAGCTGCCAGTAGCATCGCATAGTTTCTCACGGGCATTTTGACATTTCTATGTCATGCCAATGGACAGACAATACCCCCTGTTGTACCCTCCACCAGTGAGCTGTGCTTGACACTTCAGAAGAAGCTGTGACCCTCCTGTAAAAATTCATGTCTGCAATTTAGAAGGACTTCCAAGAAAGCGCCTGAAGTTGTGCAATTAACAAGAAATTACTCCTGAGGGAATTCTGTTCCTCATCTCAGCTGGTGTTCAACTTATCTGTGAAGAATATACACACTCAGCCTATATTCTTTTTATCTTAGTTTGGTTTGACAGTAATTAACATCTTTCCTGAGACTGAAGAGCTGCATATATTTATTTTTGGTCTCAATGAGACTGGAATACGGACCTGCTGTGTGTTCTCTGGCAAGACATTTCAACTACGTGTGCCTTGGTTTCCCTTCTGACTCCCAGCCTGCCTTGTTTATCAGTGAGCCTACTCAACAATGTCCCACTGTGGGCATGCCTCACCTTAGAACAATGGGACCTCCATGTTGGCTGGGTCCTACAGGCCCCATTAGAATACAAATTGCTTATCATTAGTGAGAAGATTAATGTGCTAAGAGTATTTTTCAGTCACTGTGTATGCTTTGGGACCATTTGCTAATCCCTGAGGTAATATTAATTTAAAAAAAAATCTTAGCATGCAATATTGTTGGCACTACTGATTTCAGTCTCCTGATATTTGGTGTTTCTTGTCAAGATCCACTTCCTGGAAACCTGAGCATCTTGGCTCGCATTTTGAAACAGGCAAGTTTTTAGCATCTACTGTTAACAGCAAGCCTGGAAAACATTTCCCAAGTATGCTCTGGAGACCCAGAAAGGCAAAGAAAAAGACCTTAAAACAAGTTAATTAGAAAGAAAAACAAAGGTTCTGCAAGTAAACCTCTTTTTTTTTTTTTTCCCCATGATTTGTGTGGCTTGCATAGCCTTTGTTGCACAAAACCAACATGGAGTGTGATAGGAACCCCCAGTGGTTCTAAGGGGAAAAAAAATATAAATTGATTTTAATATCAGAGATATGGCTACATTGGTACCATCACTCTAATTGTGTCTATTTTGTCAGGTTTTTTCATCTTTGCTTATTTTTAACGTTGTCAAATTTCATATTTACCCCCTTGTATTTCTCTTTCTTAATATCCTTGGGGTTTACTTTTTCTTCATTTTGTTCCTGCCCCCCACTTGGTTTAATTTTTTCTGTCTTCAGTCTTGATGATGTCTTCAGACTGGATCCAGGTTGAATTCACATCAATGAAAAGCATGAAAGGCATGAATCAGACATAAATGGTACAGTGAGCAGTTTTCTCTTACTGTTCTCCACTGTGATCTAAAAAGAACCTGGAATTGTTGAGAAAATGTCCTGGACATATTTACACTCTGCTGTAAGAGCCACTGGTTGAAGATTTCCCATTAGTTGAAGGGAGATGTTCCACAGGCCACTGTGCTGTTTTAGTAACTAATATATTTCAATACTTCTTACATAGACAGGCCACCAAATTTCCAAACAAGCTTTGGTAAATAATGTTCGAAGCGAAGTACTGGGCTTACACAAAGCAGTCTGCATTACTTCAGTACCTTGTTTCAGGACTGGACTATGCTAATCAGGTCAAACTACTGCTGCAACAAAGTAGTAAGATACCTTTTTGCCAATGGAAAGAAATAAAAACCTTTCTGGGGAGAGAGTGAAGCCCTGCTGGGGTCTGGAAGCAGGGAAGGCTCTCCAAAGGGACTGGAAGCTTATTAATTGTGATGCTTAGATGTTACGTGGTCTCTTTCATCAAAAGACTCTGAAGTACTTCACAGAAGTTAGTATAACTTGGATTTTACGGAGAGGAAACTGAGGCACAGAAAGGCACCTTTCTTTGTTCTTCCCTGCTCGGCCACAGTGCCGAGCGCCGGGAACTAGCCGTGGGTGCTGCCAACGTGTTGTGCAATCGGGGTTATGGTGGCGCAGAAAGAAACAAGGGTGAAAGAAGGGAAGGCAAATAGTCCTGAAGGATGCCCAGGAGAGGAGGGCGGGATGTTGCACAAGTTGGAGATGTGGCTATGCAGCTTCATGGGCCTGGTAGGCAGTAGGTGAGGTAGGAGGGTGAGTAGGAGCAGTGTCATGCAAAAGGATGTCTTTGTCCACATCCACTAGTGCAAGCTTCATTGATGGTAGGAAATGTTTCTGTAAGCACTGGTGGGAGTACTGTCTGGAAACCCTCTGCTGTATTGACATGAGACTCCATTTCCTTACTTTTGAAACCATGTCTTTAAGGAAAGAAAACTTCTGGTATTTTTGGTAGGATGTGATTTATTTTCCTTTAACTTTGCTAGCATTTTTCATGTTTCTTTTCTTTTAGGGCTGTGTTTTTTGGTTTTTGGTTTTTTTGTTTGTTTGTTTTGTTTTGTTTCTAAAAAACCCCTATTTTCCCTGTCTATTGGCAGATCTTTCAAGGGCAAAGCAAGCTCTGCATTTAGTTTCTTGTTCCTCTGCTCTAGATAGCTTATCATTTTAGCCTGTCTGGAAATCTGGAAATCCTTATGCTTGGAACCTTATCACAGACATTTCCTCTGCAGGAAGAGTGATTAGAGCAACAACAGCATCTTGAATTCAAGGCAGAGGAAATGGATGACTGCATAGCTTGGGTTTGCTGTTTAGAAATTCTGCACTTAATGGGTTGATTCTCATCTATCTTTCATCTCCTTGGAGAAGAACCACAAACTTCACTCAGAACTTTGTATCTCATGTTATGCTGTATGGCCTGCCTGCTGCTCACTCTTCTTGCAGCCCTTTGGAAAAGGTGCGTGTTCTAGGTTCTTTCTTGCAAGAAAGAGGCAGAGTTTTAATTGGATCTGTTCGTTTTACCACTGTCAGTCCTTGTGTGGAACGGAGCAGACATAGGTGCCAGAGGAGTTTTCCTTTTGGTTTGCAATCTATTTGAGCTTCAAGCAATCAAGCTGATGCTTAGCAAATGCAGGGTCATCAGTAGTCACAAATGTACAGTAGTGACTGAGTGGGAATGTTTGCTTGTGTTATGAAATGTGGTGGAGTGAGAGTACACACCAGGGATTTGTTCATTTTAGCAAACCTGGCAGAACCTTCCTGTGACCTAAATAGAATACCTTGCTCTACATAAAGCATGCATCAGGGTATTTCCTGATTTATTCATGAAAGGTTTGCTTTACAAAGGCATTTGGAACTGTGTAATCTCAGAATACATGATACATATAGCTGGCTGCTCAGCTGGCATTTGCACAAATTGCTTTGATATATGGCTGTAACGTATGAAAGAACAGTGAGGCCAATTTAAATACTTGATACTGAAGTAAACTGGTTAAAAGAGTAAATTAGATCTAACCTACAGATTTTCTTGCTACTGCATAGAGAAGGTTGCTCTCTAGGATGAATAATTGATAAAGGGATGGGAGACTACACTCTAGGAAGCAATAAAATCCTCTAATATTAAATGGGCAGGGTTAAGGGCAGATCCATCAGTAGTATACAGTGGTGTTGTGCCTTTCTCTTTAAGGGCCCTTTCCTGATTTATATCAAATCAAGATCCAACACTTTGTGTTAACTGGATCGGTTAACTGAAGAACTCTGCTGCCTTTTACTTGGGATACGTTGTATCTCTGGTTGCTCTTTCCCACTGGCAGAATATAAAGTCTAAGGTAGTATTTCATCAAGTCTGTGCATTTATTAGGGAATGTCCAATATATATCTTTAATGATTTGTCTATGTATTAGTCATACATGTTTCCTGCTGTAATGTATTCAGCAGCAAAGTAGATGGGGCTGGTTGCTCACAAGCAAGCCTTATTTTGGAGCTCTGGAAGAAATTTGGGTTAATTTACAATAGAATGAAAGTGACATTTGAAAAGATGGTAAGAGGAGAATGCCAGAATCCATTACACTGATGATCCTACGAATGCACTGGCATTCTCCACTGGTGAGTTAATGTTCAAATCCTATCAGCATTACTTGCTGAACTTATTGCAACTTAATGGCAAATTTCCAGATTTTTTTCATGCAAACATCTTATAATAGATGGGACTGCACAAATTTTTCAGGAAAAAAATTCACAGTTAAGGTCACTGCTATAACACAATAGAAATGTAACTTGTTTTGTATATTAGTGCCTGTAGTATGAGCAAGACTATCTATCCTCTGTGTTTTCCTCAATGAGCCTACAGTGACTAAACTTAAGCGGTCAACAGGAAGCTTGCTGCCATTTTTGTGTTAAACAGCAAACTTCTTTAGTGTAGCATGGTAGTAATTCATCCAGGTATTGCATATCCTTGAAGGAAGTAGGTACAGAGGTCTTTGTTGCCAATGATCCTTCATGGAGAATTCTGTGAACTCTCAATCTGAGCTACAAACACAAAGAAAAAAAAATTGCTGTGCATAATCCCACATCTTCTGGGGCATTCTCCAGGACTTCTAGATGTGTTAGATGATCACATAGATAATAAGGTCATGTCTCAGAAAAGTCAGGTAATCTGCCTGATACTGAAGTGGAAACTTCAATTACTTTTGTGAAAATAATCTTACTAAGCCTTCCATCAAATGAAATTTCTAAATTCTGAGTCTTGTGGTCTTCTAAGAAGAGGCTTTCTGGCTGTGAAAGTAATCTGGAATAAGACTTGTCTGATTACTGTATTTCTGGAAAAAAAAAAAAAAACAAACTGTTTCCTAGGAGGTTACCTGGTTGAGCGGTGATTTAAAATTAAGTCAACTGCATTTGTCGGTGTTCACCCAGCAAACTTAAGAGGCAGCAGAAATCCTGGTTCTCCATCCTCCAGGTAGCAGAAGTATATTTTTTAAAAACGTGCTACTGACACCACTGGCTGCTCAGAACAATAGGGAGCTGTCAGATTGATACTGTTCTTCATATCTGCTCATATGGTGTACTTTATAATATTAAGTGATGTTTCATCTGTACACACAGAAGTCATCAAATGAAGTGCAATTCTTTCCATATTTTTACTTTTAATTTTATTATTTTCAAGCAGCAAGCAATTTGAGATCTTTCTCTCTCTCTTCCCCCTTTCCCCTCCCCTCATACATTCTTGACTATAAAGGATTTGTTTCCCACTGGCTTTGTAAATCTGGGCATTTTAGAGTTAATCAAGACCTGAAAAGAGCAGGATGACATGAGGTTTGCATTAAGGAGTGGTATGTGGACAAGTGGCAAAGGCATGGATTATGTGGTAATAAAAACACACTGGGTGATATTTTTGTCAGAGGGCCTCACTTCACTGCCTCCAAAATGCAAAAGCATCAGGAACTCAGATTGCTGTCTCTGAGCCATGATTGCAGAAGCAGATCAGCATGCACCTTACTCACAACTCATTGAATCATGTTTAACCTTCTTCTTTTAAACCAAAAGCTGTCTGAGTGCAATGCAGTTGATGAAAAAATGGGATTCAGTGTTGCTTCTGGATTAGCAGAGCACCCCTAAATTGAAGCCAACCTTTTCACTGCAGTGATTTGTTTTGCCAGTGGTTTGACTAGCCAAATCAGAGAGAAAATGGTGGTACTGAGTAGGTCTAGCTTCATAGGGAGATTTATTTTCACCTGAATAAAAATTGTTGTTATTGTACTTGTTTACTTGGATTCCATTATTTCAAATTCAGTGAGACCGAGTAAAACTCTCCAAGATGGAGGTCAGTTGGCATAAATCAATGTGTGTGCCCTAAGTCAACTGTTGCTAGACAGGTGTATGAAGATCTTGTGGTTCTGGCCACCCGCTTTCAAACTCAGAAGATCTTGCTGGAATTTTCTCAGCTGATCTCCTGTACAACACATGGTACATGTACAGGACATCTTGTTCGTGGTAGGGGTAAGGACTGACTGAATCCGCTTGTGTTTCCTTTTCCAGTGTCCCAGCCTTCTGCAGTGGGAAATGACTGTCTCTTTGACCCATCCATCCAATTAATGCCAGTTGTTGACAGTAGCCTTTCTTTTCTTTTTTTCCTTTTTTCTTTTCTTCTTTTCTTCTTTTCTCCTTTCCTTTCCTTTCCTTTCCTTTCCTTTTCCTTTCCTTTCCTTTCCTTTCCTTTCCTTTCCTTTCCTTTCCTTTCCTTTCCTTTCCTTTCCTTTCCTTTCCTTTCCTTTCCTTTCCTTTCCTTTCCTTTCCTTTCCTTTCCTTTCCTTTCCTTTCCTTTCCTTTCCTTTCCTTTCCTTTCCTTTCCTTTCCTTTCCTTTCCTTTCCTTTCCTCTTTTCTTTCCTCTTCTCTTCTCTTCTCTTCTCTTCTCTTCTCTTCTCTTCTCTTCTCTTCTCTTCTCTTCTCTTCTCTTCTCTTCTCTTCTCTTCTCTTCTCTTCTCTTCTCTTCTCTTCTCTTCTCTCTTCTCTCTCTCTTCTCTTCTCTTCTCTTCTCTTCTCTTCTCTTCTCTTCTCTTCTCTTCTCTTCTCTTCTCTTCTCTTCTCTTCTCTTCTCTTCTCTTCTCTTCTCTTCTCTTCTCTTCTCTTCTCTTCTCTTCTCTTCTCTTCTCTTCTCTTCTCTTCTCTTTTTTTTTTTTTTTGAGACAATGTGATTTTATCATGCTGACACTGAACTCTGCTTCCCTTGTCTGAAGCTGGAACTGGACTTCGAAGAGTCAAAGAGTGAGAGATGAGTAGAAGAGAGACAGTGTAATGACAGAATGTTTCACATGCCTTTGAATTTCTAAGGGGATTAGGCGCTCCCCTGGTGCTTTGACATGGAGCCTATGGCAGCTGCTTTGGCAAAGCCTGCCAGCATTTACACAAATGTGTTATTTTCCCCTCATTTTCCCAAGGTGCAGAGGACACAACAATCTCTGTTATAGAGCAGCAACAAAGAGCGTTTGGAGCTGTAAGAGTCTGTACAGCCGTGCTCTGCAGTCTCCCTGCTCCTGCCCACATGCAAGAGTTCCTCTGAAAACTTGTGCGTACATTTATGTTCTAGTCAGATACCTACCACTGCTCCTGTTCAAGCACAGTTCTGCATCTCTTGACTGAAATCAAGTGCCAGGGTCAGTCTTCCTCCCCTGCCTCTACATATCCTGAAAGAGCTTCTCTGGGTCAACCTTTTCCCAAGCATCAGCTGAAACAAAATCCTCCAAGCTGCTGTAACTTTATCTGCCACACATACTCCAGAGACTTCTTGGCACGGCAGAAGTCCTTTTCCTGAAAGCAGGACAGGGACAGCAGGTGTTGTGCTGGTGTCCCTTCAGTCGCATCTTATTACCGTTTTGGTTGCTTTTCTCTGTCTATTTGATATGGTTGTTCAAGAAGCTGTGGCTGATGGTGCGTTTTTAAACCAAGGGCTGACAGAAATCAGGTGTCTTCACTTTGTAAAAGAAACATTAACTCACTGGTTGAGATCTGCCTGCATCATCATCAGCAAGCGTGTAACTCAAGCCTTTTTGCAGAATTATTTCAGTTCTTTTCTCATTTTAAAACATTGTATGGATGTTGCAGGCACAAGGTTTAAATGTTCAGCAATAATGTTTAAAGGTGCTGCAAAGAAAACATTCCCTGAATAAGAAGGAACAAGAGATGGGAGAAAAGGAGATGATCTCTTGTGGTTGCAGAAATGGACAAGGAAAATTACCACAAGGGAGAAGCATCAGTATTCATAGCTGCAGTGAGAGTTGAAATGATGGTCAGGGCCTGTCAGTCCCAATACCACATCCTTGAGTCACATGCACTGATTCAGACATTAATTTGGACCTCAGATGTGCATGTCTGACTCCCAGTGAGCCCTCCTGGAGGGCAGAGTGTGGTCTTCTGAATGCGGTGGGTGAGGGTATAAAGCCCCAGAAAGAGAGCGCTCAACAGCACAGTAGGGAATGCAAAACCTGCCTCATTGGCATTGGCAGGAGGCAATGGCATTTGTGTCTTCAGACAGCACTTGGCTTCCTGATGTCAGTGCAAGCCACACATGCACACACACACACACACACACACACACACACGTGCACGCATGGAGGGTTCCGTCTCTCAGGTGAAAGCTGTTTGTGCAAACGAACACTGTCACAGACAGAGTGGCCGAGGTTTTCTCGTGGTCCCCCCTGCCCTGCCCCCATTTTCTGAAGCAACCAGCCAATTTAAAAGCACAGCTCAGAGGGAAGGGATTCTTTTTATGCTCATGAATCTCAAAGATTTCCTAAAGGAAGAACAAAGAGAGAGGCAGAGGAGAGAGCTGGAAAACCAGGAGCAGGCAGCAGACTTGGAAAGAAATGTCCTACTTCTCCCCTGCCCAGGAATGCAAACAGGAAGCCGCCAGCAGAATGTTTGGAGTGTGTGCAGCTGCAGTTGGGTCTGAAGACACTGAAAGCTGTGCCGAAAGTATTCAGCTTGCCTCTTACAATGGAGGGGAAACACTTGCTTTGACACTGCATTTGATAACCATTTTGTAGCAGGAGTGCAGACCCTTTCATTTGCAGGGAAAGGGAAGACAGCTGTGGCTGTCTTCAGTGAAACTTGCTATTCTATACGTGAGAGAGTGTGCTTGTTAAAGGAGGACAAAAGGGTGCTTACTGAAGTTCTGCAGGTGGCTTTTGGTTATTAACCAGAGGAGCTCAGCTAGTCCAGAATGTGTCGGGCTGCCTAATTCGCCACTAAAGGAATCTCAGTTGCTGCTTGGGATAAACGGTGCCTTTTTGGAGACTGCACTGTGTATCGCCTAAAACACTGAGCTACTCCCTTGGAAACAGAAGTTTCATATCTGCTAGATCATTCTTCTATAGCACATGTTTTCCATGTGTGCATTCTGATTTGGGGAGAAAACTATCTGCAACAGTATCTTCTAATTCATATGTAGATCAACCTCTTCAAGGTAGCAGGGTAAAAACACTTGAATTATGTAAATTGAGATAATTTCTTATAAATTACCTTTCAAACAGGTTGGATCTGTGTCTTAATTCAAACAACTTTAAAATTATCTCACCTAGTTTTCCTCCATTGTTCTTGATCAGCAATTGACCTTGGGCTGACTTCGTTCTCAAAATAGATCAAATAAATGTATCACTTCTTTTGATTATAATACAAGTTCTGTTTTTAAAGAGTCTTACTGAAATGAGTCCTGCAGGTTCTTTGGTTACTAACATTTTATTACCACACTTTGAAGCTGCCTGAGATTGTGCATGTGACAGAAAATCCATATTCCTAACTAACCAATTGTTTTAGCATTTATTTCTGAGAGAGCTGCATGGTGCTATATATTGATACTTGGGTATTGGTTATATGTATTAATTTGTCTCCTTATGGAGCTCATAATCTGGGTTATCTCTGTATACCTTGTCTTCTGCTGGGTTAGATGCTGAAGTTTGCACCTGCAACACTATTAGAGAGTTTGCTAAAGACAAGATTTTGTTTATGAGGAGTTTTTGTAAAAGAACACTGAGGAACACCATTAACTTTACTAGGACTAATTGGACTGTGTGCTTCTTTGTGTCCAATACACCTAAATTTTAATAAATGAGAAATTATTTTTCCTGGCTAAGTAAGTAGGTACAGTAGATAAATATAGAGGAAGTCAAACTGTGGGGAGCCAGTCAGGGTCGGGGGGGAGTTCTACTTCCAATGACTACAGAGGAGGAACATGCAGCACTGCAAAAAGCATACCCAAGCTGTTTCTCAGCTCCATGTCCTCCCCTTCTGTACTCCCCAGAGCTCTCCATAACATGTCTCAGCATCAGCCCTGAGACCAGGTGCTACTGTTGCTCTTGTGCTGCCCCAGTATTTGTGGTATTACCTTGAGCTCCTGCCCAAGACCCATGCTCTGCTCTTCAGGATTTAAGAGTTTAACTCGGCCATACTGCTGTGGTGGTATTTATGGAGACAGATAGGGATTTAATGCTTTGTGGTTCCCCTGCACATCTGCACGTGTCAAAAGCAGGAATGAGCCAACACCTGTTATTCCTTTGTGTAATAAGTTAGCAACCTCAGATTAAGGAAGAGATTTGTAGGTAAGGCTCAGTCGCCTACCTAGGAGTATGTGAAGCTGGAAGTGGAAACCACCTCATGCAATTCCCAGTCTGGAGCTATAAGCATTAGAGCAGCCTTTTCAACAGGAATGATCTCAATATGGAGGCAGATCTGCAGTGAAATGTGTTAAAAGCAGCAAGAAATCTGAGAGTTCTGTGTGTGGCAGGAAGAATGCCAGTCAGAAAATGAGGAGACAGAAGAGAAGCTGAACAAGATTGCATTTTAATCAGACTTTAGGGGAGGTTAGTAGGGAAGGCTACTGGACACATAGAATGAGGCAAGACTACAAAACACCTTGATAAGAGAAGAAAGCCCTGTGTCAGCACAGTTACCCACAAGGCAAGAGCTGTCAAATCACTGTTTTCTGACACCTTCTGTTTCTTCAACACCTTTTGTGCTGTTTTTTCCCTCTCGTCAGGGTTCATCTGACAGGGTGAAAAAAAGGGTTTTCAGAGCAAATCACAGCCTGAGGAGCTTCCCCAGTTGCAGATTGTTACCCAAGGGAACTCCAGACCTAGATCTCAACCCATTCCTCAGTAAACAGTAAGGGTCTCGTGAGATAGAGATTGTCATTGCCACATCTTATGCAACAGCACAGATGTTGATTCATAGCTCCTATCTGCTCCAGTGCAAAGCTCACCCGTCAGCAGCTAGATGTTTGGAGAAGGGAATTTGTCTGGGACTCTCAGTAACTACAGCCATGAGTTATCACCATTGCAATCACAGATTAAGGAAAAAGTGCTTGCAGCTAATGTATGGAAAACAGCAAAGTTTGCCAATTTGGACAGTAGACTGGGAAAGGTTGTTAAAGGTAGGCTCAAAGAAGCTGGCTTTAACACCTGGATTATTTTTTGAGACCCTTTGAAGGGAATCTGAATTTGAAAACAAATAGTACCCCATTCTGTAAAACTGATGAAAACCACTTTCCTTTTTTCTCACCCATGTGGATTCTCTTATGATCAACCTGCAATTTTTCCTCATAGGGGCACGCATCTGGGTCTATCTTTTACCTTGTGACCTATTTTCTTTAAATGTGAGAGAATGTAATATCTGCGAAACCTTTACCCCTCCCCCTGACAATGTGATTGAAATCGATTGACTGATTCAAAAGCAATTAGGTGGGGCTGACAGAGAGACAACACACAAGTTTTCTTCTGTAAGAAATGAGGTAAAAAAACCCCATGGCCCTTTGAGATATCCTAAGGCCAGTATCAATAAAATTATATTTCAGATGTGAGGAACAGCTTGCGTGTCTGATACCTTGCACTTTTTTATTCCCCCAAATCTATCAGGTGGTCTAATAAAAGATGTTGCCTCTTCTTACAAACCTTTCCTCTCTATATAAAATGGGGCATATAGAATCTATAGTCCCCTGGGTGAATTTAGGGTATGTATCCCTATTTTCTGTAACGGAGGTTTTATTTTTCTCAGAGTTTCAGTGCAGTGCCTTGCTGCCCTGAGCACTGGAAACACCAGGGATGTACCAAACCAGCCATGTGCTTTTTGTTATTCTCAGCCTCATCGACAGCACTATATTCCCCACAAGGTGGTGGGCAGCATTGATTTTTCTCTGGGGGGATTGTTTCCTTTGTTTCTTCTCCTTATAAACAAATACAATCTAAGAGGCTGGCTTGCTGTCTCAGAAGGTTTCTGGAGTAAAGTGATGTGCACAGCATTTTATGGGACAAGCATGTTTCACTGGTCAACAGCAATTGCAACAGCAGCATCTCAAACAGAGGTCCAGAATATTTCCCTCCGTGGCAGGAGTCTCTGGGTGATATTCCCTGACCTGTGTTATGCAGAAAGTCAGACTGGATGATCAGAGCAGTCCCTCCTGGCCTCAAAATCTATGAATCTATGTTCTGATTACACATCTGAGAATGAGCAGCCAAAGTTGAAAGTGGTGATTTATTGAATGCCAGCTACAGACAGATTCTGAATATTGTTTCTGAATAAGCAACTGCTTTTAAAAGGGTCCCTGTAGCTCAGTGGGGTACAGACAGCTGTCTGTTCTTTTGGGGTAAAATACTTTCCAGTCTTTGTCTGTAAAGCACATTTTAAATTTACAGCTCTGTGTAAGTGTTGTTTTATAATAAGGATTGACCCTTTCTGGAGATGGCTTTGTAGTTGATATATAGATAAATCCCCAGTAAGACTGCTTTGGGATAAGGCCAAGGTGGGTAAGATACATCTTTTCTCTCCTGGCTTGTAGATCAACACATATATGAAAGCATCTGAGTTTGGTGGTGTGAGTTTTGTTGTTGCATCCTGCTGCGGAGTATTTGAACCTTAGTGAAACAGACGATGTGTCAACAGCTCTTACTAGGTTTGTCTTCGGCCTGTTGTTTTATCTGTTTCCAAAGACTTCACATGCAGAGCAGAAGATGCCTGCAGCTTCTGTGAATCACTTTAAAGATACCAAGCTCCAACATCTCAGAATAAAGGAGCCCCAGTAGTACCCTCAGATGTTCTTTGAGAGTTGTACCTCTTTAAAATGCTGGGGAAGGGAGGGCAGGGAAATGCCCTGGCATGCTGATGGTCCGGTGATGGTACAAAAGGCAGGGAAACTGGAAGAGGTGGCTCTGTGGACAGGCAGAGTTTTAGCTCCAGAATGCTGTTATGATTTCAGACACCATCTGTTGTTCATGTTATTGATTTCAAAGTGGGGGAAGAGGTATCAGCCAGGTTCAGAGCAACAAAAACTATCAGACATGAACTATTAACCTTCTAAAACTAATAATGGACCAAGGAACCATCATTAATAATAGTTTTATCTCTCAAATGTTTACTCTGTGGTAATGTGCTACTTTTTAATGGTGGAAGTCCAGGATGCATTAGATTACAGCATCTGTAAAATACATGATGGCAGTAGGCAAACATCATTGACTAAAGAGATCTGCGTATTCAGGAGTGTTAGGCCTTAGTTCTGGAAATTTCCCTTAAATCAAAGATGGCATTACTGCACTTGATTGAAATGGTTAGATCTACTCTAACAATGAAACCATGACTTTGAATTAGAAAAGCAACCCATTAAATTGAAAAACATGTAAATATTAAGGCAAGCATATTTCTAGCTATATACATTATCTTTATTTACAGTACTCCCTTAATTGAGCCGCTTATCTGAGTGGAGACTGAAATCTAAACTGTTCCATAATTATTAAAATGCATGTTTACATTTGCCTAAATTGTACAAAAGTAATTTAGAAGATGAATTTCAAGAAATATTCAGGAAATCTGCATACAGAGAACATAATTATTATTGATATTTGCATACCTTCCCTTTCCACTTTCACGCACTATTACAAACCACAGAGAACATGACTAAAGAAATGATTGGAGAGGCTGCTGTAAGTACAAATATGGATTCATCAATAAATGTTCAGGCTTCCAGGCAAAAAACAAACGGCATGGCTGTGGAGAAGAAATATTACGTTTTATTTAGATAGTTATTTGGAATGGGATCTGTAGAGATAAATCCATACTCAGAATATAGCAGTCTGTTTTGACAAAGATGAATGTTGTTGAAAAGAACAAGTAAAACACAGACAAAATTGCAAGTGCCAGTGGAAGCCAGTATAAGGGGTAGCAGATATGCTAGATAGACGTGCTCCAGATGCAGGGGTAGAAATGGCTAACAGTGAGATAAGCTTTCACTCCAGCGCTTATGAAGAGAACATGATTCAGGAGTGCTTGCATACCAGTGTTAAGAAAAGTAGTAGAGTCCATGTGCAATAGTAAAAATTGACATTAGGACCTTTCTTCGTGTTTGAAAATAAGAGGACCCTGGTGATACTCAAGTTCACAAATCCTAATACACATCTGTTCATCTTCTGCAGCCAAGCAACTGCTTTGTGTTTCAGTGAAAAACAGACTCCAGCTGCCATCCAAAGGCAGGTAGAACACAGAATTTTGTGCTTTTCTGAGAAAGAAAAATGTTAAAATGTTGTGAGCAGGGAGTGAAATGGACCAAGAATGAAACAACAAAAACTATTAGTGGAGGAGTCTCAGGAAGAAACATCTACATCCTGCATTAGTTTTCCTAAAGAGGCTGGTGATTAGTGACTGAATTGCCCTTCAGGATCTGCAAATAAGAACACTTTAAAGGATGCATGGACAGGGCATCCAAATTCAGCAGGTGTTTTTGGGAATGAGACATTCCTACCCAAGCTGCAAGAAAGAGCTGAGAATCCCCCAAGACATTGCAATGCAGCTGATATAGGTTCATACACAGAGAAGGATCATGTGTGTGTCTATTTATATTTATGTGCTGTATCTAGTGAGACAAGCAATAGAAAAGAGGAGCCTTGTCAAGATTATCTGTCATGAGATAGGAGAAACCCATGTATCACTCATCCTGAAGGCTGTGCACCAAGGAGGAAAAGAACCTCATGCTCCCCTGACAATGAAAATAATGAAGTCAGATTATCCAAAGAAACGGTGAGTTTGCCTTACCCACAAACCTCAGCCCCAGGGAGGGAAGAAGAATTATCAGAAAGGTCATTCTGAGCAGTCAGAGTCAAGGAAAGAGCTGAACAGCCACTGAAACCCACAGGAGCAAACGCAGAGCTCACAAGGAGGGAGCAAGCAGAAAGAGTTCAACGGAAATAAATAACAACATGAAAAATTTTAACACACTGAGGAAATGTAGGAGACGTTTCTCTCCATGTTGGAAGACCTACAATGGCATGCTGATAGGATCCCCAGAGAGAGCACATCATCTATAACTATGCAGCACTGCACATGCTGGTACTACTAATAAAAGAGAATGGTTCAGATCACAGAAATTAATTAGTTTAGAACTGCAACCACCAGGAAGAGAGCATGCACACAGCAGCATCCCAAAGTGTGTTCGTATTAACGATTCTCTGTCTGGTGTGCTGTTGACAGAATCCTGTCTGTCTCAACAAAACTCTGGAAGCAGCTTTAAACTTCAGGTCCCCATCAAACAGCAAGCGGTCTCCCAGCAGCGTGCGGGCATGGAAACTAGTAAATCCAGCAAATAAGAACTCGACAGCATCTCCTGCTGTCACGAGGAATACTTTAGCCGCCGTAGTGGAAATGTCCCTTCCCCTTGGGGGGCCATTGCTTTGCATGCACTTACCACCATGCCTGAAAAGCAGAGCTGGGCTGCTGCTTCTGCACCAAGAGTTCTACCCTCCTAACAAAATCCATCTGTGGAGGGAAAAGGGCAGAGCTCTTGAGAGTCTCCAGCACCCTGCAGGATGGAGACATGCTCCTCACAGGTTTTCTTGCTTGCGGAGAGCAAGTTTTCTCCTGTGCCAAGAGGCAGAACGAAGGCTTTTGTGCATTTTTCTGCTTACCCTTTGAGCAAGAAGGGGCTCAGCACTCTGGAGTCCGGAGCTCATTTAGAGGCACCTCAGTAGTTCAGATTTCCCATGTCCGTTACTTCATCAGCCACAATTTACTGCAGTGCGATGTGATATACAGCAGGGCCATTTCGTCTCCCAGAACTTTAGAGAGGGGGTCTGTGTTTTAGCATCTACCAGTTTTATCTCTGCCATCTGAATCTCATTTCCAGGATAACCAAGGGTCCTTCTAATTACTGGTCTGTTGAATGTATGTTGCTTCAAGTCCTTGTGATTTGGCTGAAATCAGGGGAAATGGGAACTGATGTCATTAGTCATTTCTTCAGAGGAAACCCACTGACACCCAGTGAAAAATTATAATAAAGTTTTATCAATTTGACTACGTATCTAGCTACCTTGTAGAAGTAGAGCGTTTGAAGAATACAATTAGATTTCATAGAAATTTAAACACAGTAAACACCATTCTAAGACTTTAATGGTGGCTGGACACACGTTCTTATAGCAGAGAGGACAACAGTATTTTGTATAGCTAACCATGGCTTGTCTCTACGCCAGAAAACCCATTATGGGTCACGGTGCAGGGACTCTGATGCTTCCAGAATTTGCTGCTGTTGTTCAGTGACCACAAAATATGTGGGGTCTGCTCCCAGCTCTGCAGCTGTTTTACTGTGTGACTTCGGGTACGTTGTGTCTTCTGCCAGTTTCCACATTTAACTTGAAATATTTTCAAATCAATTATCCATGGCAATGGGACTAGAAAGAGTGCAGCATTGGGTTTGATTTCCTCTCTACCTGTTGGAAATGAGCATTGTGATTTACGTATGCATGAAAAACTCATGAAGACTTGTAAACACTTTTTAGTGTTCCTTGGAAGGGCCCCACTGGGTGGGTAAGCAGTATCATTCTCATTTTGCATTTGAATGACAGCAATAGGAAGTCAAAAGGACACATTTTAAAAGCAAATCTTGTGTTGTTGTTTTATCTACATTTATTTGCATCGATGTGTTCCTTTAAAAGCTAGCAAGATGGAGATTCCACAATCTCTATGGACAGTCCTCCCCAGTCCTTAGCTGTTCAGAAAGTTTCTCTTGATGTCTACCTGAATTAAATCTTCCTCATTGCATTTCAAGTCTTCAGGTGTGGAGAAGCATTGGTACCTTTGCTTTCTGTAGCAGCTCAACTGTATGCAAGGATTACCTCAATGACGCACCACAGTTTTCTCTTTTCAGAAGAGTCCTACCTCATTTGTCATGTTTTTAAGATTTTTAACCGTGATGCTATTTCTCTAGGGAGCCTACGTCTCTCTTCAATGTAGTGTTCAAAGCCAGACACTGGGTTCTGGGGTTCCACAGAGAAGAATTACTTCATGGGCCTGCTAGATGACACTCCTATTCATACACGAGTATGATGTCAGTCTTTGTCAGTAGCATGACATTGTTGACTCATCTTCAGCTTGCAACTGACAATCATCCCCAGATGCTTCTCTACACAATAACTGCTAAGACAGTTGTTTCTCCATCATGTATCTGTGTGGTTGGTTTTCCCCAGTCCTGTCCTTTTGAATTGCATCCTGCCAATTTCAGACCAGTTATATAAGTTCTCAAAACAACTTTTCTTCTCATTAGCACACTTGCAGCCCTTCTGACCTCAGTGCTCTCCATAAATATAACTATATTTCCATTGATCAGCTAAGTCATTAACGAAAACGGTGAATAGAGCTCCTCTGGAGACAGAATGCTGTAGAATCCCCTTTAGCTTTTGACAGTCAACCATCGATAATTATTGTCTAAGTATGATTTCCAATCACCATGCAGCCACATTATTTAAATTTTATTTAGATATTCATAGCTTGTTTATGAGAATGCCTTCTGAAAAAAAGTTAAAACCTTACAAAATTTGAGATAGATGAGACCTGCTAACTTCATCCACACAAGGTCTGTTTCTTTGTCAGAGAAAGAAATAAGGTTACTTTGATATATTTGCTCTTTATAAACCTGTGTTGGCTGCTGGTCATCTGTTTTCCTCTTAGTGCTTACAGAGAAGTTTATCTGGGACAAGTGCTCAAAATACTAGCACAGCTTCTAATGGCAATGGACATTATACTGACTGGCCTACAACTTCATCTCCCTCTTTTCGTTTTTAGAGCTACATGTGGTATTTGCTCTTTCCCAGTTTTCTAGGACATAACCCTTTCTTCTGGCTTCTCAGAGAAAACCACTAACAACACTGAAATTGCTTCAATCTGTTCTTTCAAGTACTGGGGGATAAAGTTCATCAGGTGGAGATGATTTGATAACACTAACTTATCAGAGTGTTCTCTAACACATTCTTTTCCTTTTTGGGACTGGCGTTACCTCTTTGTTGCTGGCATTCATTGGATTTGCCACCTGGTTGCAGTTGACCTCTTTACTAAAGAGTGAAGCAAAAAGACATCAAATACTTCCACCTTTTTGGCATCGTCTGTCAGTGTCTTTCTCTTCCGTTGAGCAAGCAGACCAAGACTTGACTTTGCTGGGGTTTTGGAGGGGGATTGTTTGTTTAGGTTTTTTCTTTACCAGGAATTTTTGTCGTTTTAGTTAGTCTTCTGCCCTATGTGCACCACTGTTTTGGAGGTTTTCATCCTATGTGCTTATGCTATTCTTTTCTGTTTGTCTTTGCAACTGCATCTACTTTTGACCTCCTGTCTGTTTTTTAACTTTTCAGAAAATGCTGCAGTTATGATACAGATTCTTCTTTCCTGCATTTTCTCTCCCTCCTTAGTTTTGGGATAAGGTGTTCTTGAGGTGTTATTATTGTTTGGTCTTCCTTTTTCTGTGGGTTTGTCATCTGTGCCCTAAGTTTACTGACGGTTGTCATCTTGAACTCCTGAGAGGTTTGTTTGGTGTTGTCCATACTCTTTCTCAGGGTTACAATTGATTTCACTTGAATTCTTCTCTATTAGTGAAGAATGAAATAAATTGTTCTTAACAGTGAGACTAACTCATTGTCAAACAGGACAACTCTTGTCATGATGAGAACTTGCCACCTTTTTCAAAACAATGTTTTAATGGAGTGGTGTAGGCCAAATGCAGAAAATACTAGGTAGTGCCTCCTGGCCTTTAAAACTCCACATTTGTGAAAGTTTTACATGGATATTTGCCAGGAAGCCTGCAGTGGTAGAACCAAATTCTTCACCCCCATTGCAGTTTCAAAACCATGGATTGCTCTCTAACTGGCATCTTTGGCATTTAGAGAATCTAAACTTCCCTGTATTTGGAGAAGGTTACTGAATCCTTGAACAATCACCCAAAAACCAAGCAGTCCATAGGCTGAAAGGTCAGGTTGATGGACTGATACATGGAGATTCTCCTTTGGAACGGATGCAGCAAAATTCATCGAAGATAGTTCAGAAGTCATGTTAACATTTGCAGGTAAAAGACGACTTCTGAAGTCAGATGAATTTCCAAATCCCTTTAAAAATTTTGACAAAGAACACAAACGATGGTTTGATGTATCCATGCTGTATGTCTAATATACCTGTTCCTTTATTTAAGTAGGGAAAAGCCACGTGCTTCATTGCATGGGGTTGTATGCATCCAAGTCTTTGTTTTTCCTCTCTTACCTTTATTAAAATCAAAACAGATGGCACTAATCCCTGAAATAAATGATAATTTATTTCTTCATGTTCAAAGTATGAGGGTTCCATGATTGATCCTATACTAACCAATTAAATGAATTTAATTAAAAATGGAACAGTTTAAACGTAAGACATAATTAGTTACCACATTGGTATGCTTCCTTTTGCTGGTTTGAGCACACATTTCCTCTACTGAAGTCAGTTACTGCCCATACAAATTGATTTCTACACCTCTTCCTACATTCTGTGAGTGTCTGCAGAATCTGGGCCTATGTCCCCTTTCTGATCTCATGCTGATATAATTCTGCTGATTTTCAATGGAATTACATCGGTGTTAAATCGCTGGCTTTATTTGGGTTGTTCACTGAGATCCATGTAGAATGGGTCATTTAAAAGGTCATGCATTCTTCTTGTATGAAAACAGCGAGTGCTTTTGGGCAAAGAATGCTTTTTTTCTTCCACATTTTATGGGTCTCACACCTAGTGTGTAGGTACTGCCACAGCATAAATATTATTGCTGTCAAGAACAGCTACAAGGCAACCTAAATTCCTGACCTCCATCTCCTCTCTTTCAGAACAAAGATTAAATTCTCATGGACTTCAGTGGGACCTAATAGGCTGTGCTTCCTCTTCTAATCATTGTGATGGAAAGAACACATTCATGCTGCAAGGGATGACATACATCAGCTTGTTCACTTGCAGACTACTCTTGATGAGAGCAACTTGGACCACTGTATTTACCTTTGCACTGCGGTAGCTGGTTTTGAGGATGCAGTGATGGCTTAAATTTGTCTACCTCAGCACTGATTTTTCCTAGAGGGAGCTGCACCTTGGTAAAAATGTTTTACAGCAGAGGGGTTGTATTTTTGCAGAAGGTTGTACTGGTGTGAGTCCACTAATGCCAGAGTCCCAGACAGATAGAGGACCTTTTCTCAGCTGTCTGTTTCTTAAAACTATGCCATTTTGTTAGCTCTTCCGAGTCTGGGAATGGGAAGAGCAGACTGCTGTGGTTTCTAATGCCTCATTACAGAAGCATGTCATGTAACAAAAAACTTCTTTCCTACACTTGTGTTGCTGCTGTTGTTGACTTACCTCTGCTCTTAAAACACAGCTATAGGTTTTGCTTGCCTTTCCCCTTCACTTTCCCCTTCTATGCCATTCTGAGCTGCATTTGGCTGAATTAACTGATTTAGTGTAAGAAAAAAGAAGAAAAAAAAAAGAAGAAAAAAAAAAGAGAGAGGCAGAAAATCGCAAAACCCCAATCTGAACAGAAGAATGGCCCCAAGGAAATAAACGATCTCTGCATCACCTTCACCAAGGACTGAAATGATAAAGATCATTCATTTCCTCTTTTGCCACATCCTGTCCTTGCTGTAGATGGCCAACATAAAGAGGACAACCTGCTCAGATCAGGAAATTTGTGCTCTCCATTGTACTTATGGTTTCATCAGCGGTTGTATCTATAAAACACCATCACTGGAAACTTAGGCACTGTAGGAATGCATACTCTGAAGTGGCCAGAAAGAAAACAAATTGTTTCAATGTAATTAAAACATAATTCAATGAGTTGATCTTGTTTAGTTGTAGGTAGATGCAATTCATAGAGATTTACATTGCAGATGTCAGCAGACCATTTGGTCCTTCCTGTTTGTGCTTAGAGATTTTTGTTTGATTGCAGTGCTGCAGACACGGCATGTTGAAAGTGGAAAGGCAAGAAATGGCCAGTAGCTTACCACTTTCATATGGAAACAAACCTAAATAAGGAGAGCAAAAGTTGGTCAGACCTTGGCTGAATTGCTTCACAATCTACCTCCCAGAAAGACCCGTCTGGGTAAACATGGCAGATCTTTACCAGCATGGCTTGATGATCTCTGGAAGGGCATTTGCCTGGCATAACTCTCAGACCTCTTCAGATGCCTGGATTTTAAAAGGTAAGGGAGAGACTGACTCAGAGTCAGAGATGAGACTCACTCTCAGGTCTGGCCGACCTGAGGTAAGGATCGTCTTACAGGTGAGGGAGAAGCCTTGTGTCCCTGACAGAGACTCAACTGGATCAAGGAAGTGCTCGAACCATGCCCTTCCCAGCCCAGCAAGTTTGTTGGTGTCTCATGCAGGTTTCACAAAGATCATCTGCCTCTCAGTGATTGATTGCTTTCTGTTGTAGGGGGTGTTCAGATTCTTTGTGATGATCACAGGATCAAAGGCTAGCTTAAGATGGAAGGGATCTCAGGAGGTCATGAGGTTCAATCTCCTGCTCTGATGTCCCAGAAACCTGAGCAGAGAGTTTAACCCCACTTTTCTAAGTACAAGAAGACAATTTGGTCCTCTACAGATAAATTTGAAGTTCACAGAATTAGCTGGTTTAAAGGATTTTCCAGTGCACCTATTGTTATGATAGTCGACAAGTCATATATATATATAAAATATAACTCTTTGTTATAGTATCTTGTGCTTCAGTCATTTTTTTTCTTCACAATGCCCTCTGGAAAGAAATTTCACTGCTAAAGTTCTTTGCTATTAAAAATCAAACTAGCAATCTGGAGCTGCCTGTCACTCACTGCTGTGTTTTAACGCTTTTAGAAACTGTTTATCAGTGTTTCTGTATTGACCTGATTGTGGTGTGCTCTAGCTAGACTACAAAAAGTTACATAGGTGACTTCTTTGTGTTACTTCATCTGTTCTAGTTGCAATCACGGAAACATGGTGGGATGATTCCCAGAACTGGAATACCCCTGTAGAAGGGTATTGCCTTTTTAGAAGGGGTAGGCTAGGTAGGAAGGAAGGGGGAGTTGCAATTAAGTTAAAAAGTGGATAGACTGTGAGGAGCTCTTTCTGAGAAGTGGCCAGGAGCAGGTTGAGAGCCTGTGGGTCAGAATTAGGGATGGGACTAATAAAGAACAGCTGGTGATAAGGGCCTACTACAGGCCACCTGATCAAAGAGAGACTACTGGTGAGGCTTTCCTCCTTCAGCTGCAGGAGTCATCGCAGTCGCAGGCACTCATCCTGATGGGGGGCTTAAACCACACGGATATCTGCTCAGATAACCACACAGCGAGCTGCAAGAGATCCAGGAGACTCCTGGAGTCTGTAGATGACAACTTCCTGTTTAAGGTGTTGGACAGAACCACCAGAGGTGATGCATTGCTAGACCTGGTGCTCACCAATGTAGGGGAGATCATTAAAGTGTTAAGGCTGGAGACAGCCTGGGCTGCAGTGACCATGCCCTGGTTGAGTCTGTGATCTCAAGGAACGTGGGCCTGGCGAAGAATGGGATCAGGATCCTGAACTTTAGGAGAACAAACTTGAGGCTGTTTAAGGACTTGTTGGCCAAAATCTCCTGGGAGGTGGTCCTTAGAGACAGAGACATTGAGGAAAGTTGGCTACTCTTTAAGGATGCCTTTCTGAGAGCTCAAGAGCAATCTGTCCCTCTGAATAAGAAAGTGGGCAGGAGGGGCAAGAGGCCAGCATGGCTAAGCAAGGACCTGCTGGCCAAACTGAGGGAAAAGAAAGGCAAATACAAGCTCTGGAAGCAAGGGTATGTAGCCTGGAAAGAATACAGGGATGCTGTTCGGACTTGCAGAGCTGGGATCAGGAAAGCCAAGGCACAGATGGGACTGAACTTGGCGAGGGATGTTAAAAACAACAAGAAGGGATTTTACAGGTATATTGGCCAGAAGAGACAGGCCAAAGAGAGCGTACCCCCCTTGGGAAATGAGAATGGAGAACTGGCTGCAACTGATATGGAGAAGCCTGAGGTACTGAATGAGTTCTTTGCCTTGGTCTTCTCTGGCAGCCAGGATTCTCATAATTCTCAAGTCCCAGAACCTTGCATCCCTGGACCTCTAGATGGGAACTGGGGGAGTAAATCCCCCCGCACTGTAAGGGCAGAGCAAGTCCGAGACCGCTTCATGAGACTGAATGTCTACAAGTCTATGGGGCCGGATGACATGCATCCCAGGGTCCTGAAGGAGCTGGCTCATGTGGTTGCCAAGCAGCTCTCCATCATATTTGAAAAGTTGTGGCTGTCAGGAGAGGTGCCTGGGGACTGGAAAAACGGTCACATCATGACCATTTATAAGAAAGGGAGCAAGGAAGACACAGGGAATTACAGGCCGGTGAGCCTCACCTCTGTGCCTGGGAAGATCATGGAACACATCCTCCTGGATGACATGTTGGAGCACATGAGGGAAGAGCATGTGATCCAGGAGAGCCAGCACGGCTTCACCAAGGGAAGGTTGTGCCTCACCAATCTGGTGACCTTCTATGGTCGAGTGACAGCATCGGTAGATAAAGGGAAGGTGACCAATGTCATCTACCTGGACTTGTGCAAGGCCTTTGACACAGTCCCCCACCACATCCTTATCTCTAAACTGCAGAGATGTGGATTTGATGGGTGGACCGTCCAGTGGATGAGAAACTGGTTGACAGAACATAGCCAAAGGGTGGTGGTCAATGGGTCTATGTCCAGGTGGAGGCCGGTGACAAGCGGGGTCCCCCAGGGGTCTGTCTTGGGACCGGTGCTCTTTAACATCTTTATCAAAGACATCGATGATGGAATCGGGTGCACCCTCAGCAAGTCTGTGGATGACACCAAGCTGAGTGGTGTGGTTGACACCCTAGAAGGAAAGGAAGCCATCCAGAGGGATCTTGACAGGCTGGAAAGGTGGGTCCAGGTGAACCTAATGAGGTTCAACACTGCAAAGTTGCACTTGGGCTGGAAGAATCCCAGACACAGATACAGACTGGGAGAAGAGCTCCTTGAGAGTAGCCCTGCTGAGAAGGATCTGGGTGTCATGGTGGATGAGAAACATATCCAGCAGTGTTCTCTTGCAGCTCAGAAGGCCAATGGCATCCTGAGCTCTCAGGAGAGGAGTGGCCAGCAGGGACAGGGAGGTGATTGTCCCTCTCTACTCTGCCCTCGTGAGGCCCTATCTGGAGTACTGTATCCAGATCTGGGGCCTGCAGTACAAGAAAGATGTGGAACTGTTGGAGAGGGTTCAGAAGAGAGCCACAAGGATGATTAGAGGGCTGGAGCACCTGCCCTACAAAGAGAGGCTGAGGGAAGTGGGCTTGTTCAGCCTGGAGAAGAGAAGGCTGCGGGGGGACCTCATTGCAGCCTTCTGGTACCTGAAGGGAACATACAAACAGGAGGGGAATCAACTTTTTAAAAGGGTAGACAATGGCAGGACAAGGGGGAATGGATTAAAACTAAAGGAAGGAAGGTTTAGATTAGATCTTAGGGGGAGGTTTTTTACAGAGAGAGTGGTGAGATGCTGGAACAGGCTGCCCAGAGAGGTGGTGGGTGCCCCATCCCTGGAAGTGTTCAAGGCCAGGTTGGATGGGGCCCTGGACAACCTTGTGTAGATCCAGGCTGGAGGTTGGTGTCCCTGCCTGTGGAAGGGGGCTTGGAGCTCTAGGATCCTTGGGGTCCCTTCCAACCCCTACCATTCTATGATTCTGTGATTCTATGATTCTTCTAACCTTTTATATAATTTCAGGACAATGATCATTTTAGCTATGAATGCTTCACCCAAGGAAATCAGGACAAAACTTCCTTGATTAAGACAAGAAAGAATATCTCTGGCATATGTATATAATGTGGATTTTACTCTTGGATGGGGTTTTTGCCTCTGCTGACCCTGGAAATTCATTGGAGCAAAGACTGTGTTTTTCAAGTATACTAGCACAGTGAAACCACGCTTTATGAATGGGAAGAGACATATTGTCTTACATGGCACACCCCAGTATACCACTTATCAGTACATCTGATTGCAAGGCGATTGTCTGCTGGATTGATAATCGGACTGCAAACACATGACAGTTTTGCTTTGTTGACCTCTGTGAGGATTTGTTGTTGTAAATTTCATCTGAAGTATCCCTGGGCTACTCAGAAAGGCTTAGGATTAGGTAAGAATGTAGACTTCAATCAGTTCCCACCCTGCCTATTTTAGGATCTGCCCTAAACTCCTAACAATCTCTTTCTCTATTTTGAACAAGTGCTGTGTTCAATAGTCCTTATACAGTGATCTTGACTGTCCTGATTCTTTGATATGAAAGAATGTGCCACAAGTCCTCCTTCTTCTCTTCATCTTTTTCTGTTGAATTGCATTTTCTCTCTTGATTAAACTTGATGCTTGCTGCTTATGCTCATTTTGTGACCTCTCCTAGCTTATGATCATGTCCCTGCTGAGTGTATGCCTCTATTATCATACTGTCTGCAATGCTGTGGACACCTGCTAAGACTGAAAAAAGCACCATTTTTCAGCTGAAACAATTCTCTAGCAGACTGTGATTCCAAGAGTTAAGCTGTGGAATTTGAATTTTTCCCACTGGGTGTTTAAAGTGCTCAGCACAAGTAACTTGCTGTCTAAGCTAACCTGTCAATACTGAGGCATGTCAGCTGACATTTGAGCAATTTTTATCTCCAACTGGTTTGTTAGGTTTAAAATAATGCTGTCTTTCTTCAGAGTTGTAGTATCCAGACAGACTCACATTTGATCATATTCCTTCTTGTTAACTTTCTAAAATGTGAACCGGGTATGTTTCTCAGTGGAGGTTGGATGGAGATTTCTTGGAAATTATTTAGGTGTGGTTAAAGTACTGATTTAAGTTAGGCAGAAGGATTAGCTAGCTTCTAAGGATTCTGTCCAGTCCTACTTCGTCTTTTAGCCATGGGAAGGGTAAGCCCTCTTTCATATTATTTGAATGTTTTTCAGTTTCTTCACAGCATGTTTATCAAAGGAGTTAGATCTGTGTGTACATAAAATGCATTTCCCCTTTCATTTTTATTCTCATTTTGTCTTTGAATGTGCACTGATACGCACATTCTTACTGTCTTATTTGTGACCATTTTGTGTTCTGCTGTCACAAAATCAGTTTATCTTTCAGGAATTAGTCATACAGATAAAGAACCCACTCCAGTTTTTGAGGGCTTTTTGTGATTAAGTACTGGTAACTTTCCATCCACAACTCTTCACTTCCACAGATTATTTAGGTGAGCTATGCAGGATAAAATGTTCTAAGGATTTGGGTACAGCATTTTGATATGGAAGGCACAACTCTAACTGGAAGATTTGCTCAAGCAAAAGAAACTGTGAGATTAAATTTGAGCATTTCTCTCACTAGGTACCTAAGTCAGGAGAAGAGAAGTGTGTTTAGAAATATTCCTGTAACTCAACAGCAAGTTCAGTCTTCAGTGTGGAAAATAATGACCTATTTCTTCATGCTTTGTACCCCAAATAGTCTATATCCTGAATAAACAAAACAAAACAAAACTCCAACTATTCTTCATTTGGAAATGTGCCCCATAGTTTGCCACTTCACATGTATTTGTCAAGCTCATTGTGCAGCAGACATGTCCTGTTGAACAAGTTAATTTTGTTCTCCCTGATGGTGTTACTGATGGGACAGCTGCATTTGTTTATAGGGCAACTACTACCAATGTTTCCACTGGAAGCTCTCAACTTTCGTGGCATTTGCTGTACCAAGTATAGTGAAGTGGAAGGGAAAAACAGAGAAACAGAAATAACCATGTTAGTTTACATGAAAGAGTATTCATCAAAATACTAGGTTTTTCAGTCTCTACATATTGTGTTATATATTCCAGCCTCTGAAAGAGTTTTGAATTCAGTGAAATCAGAACTTCTAAAGCAAAATAGAAGATTTCCAGAATTAAAGTTCCCATTAAGTACTGTGATACCCTGTTGATATGGATGCTGTGTAATGATTTAATTGTATTTTGATATCAAAGGATGGACTTATTTTCTAGAAACTGGAACTATCCAGATTATGACTTGCAGCTACAAGATCAGTTCTCCTTTCTACCAGTCCTGAACTGAATTTGTTTTCCTCCTGATTGTTGTTTTCCTTGAAATTCTGTTCATTATTTATTGTTTAGAATTTATTTACTTTCTTTAACTTATTGCCTTTATGGAAAGCATCTGATACTGTTGAATGGCACATAGACATTTTATTAGGAGAGAAAATCATCAATTAAATGACATAATATGGAATAAAACTATGAGCATCTTTGTCTCAAAGCTAGGCAACATTGGACTTACTTAATAGCAGTCCTCCTCTGCTTATGATATTTAATTCTCACTTTGTATTTTCCCTTAAGCAATAGTGAGAATGAAACTCATAGAAACACAATTAGCTGTAAGTAGTGATGGCCTACCATATATTTTACAATTTGATAAAATTTCACTCTGAGTGTATTGCATAGTCTCATATAGGAACTAAACACTAAAAGTGTACAGTATGCCCATGCCGAACTTCTTGCTGCAGATAGCCTGTCCAATTCTTTTTAAATACTGTTATCACTGAATATTTCCATACATCTTATCTACACAGAATTTTTGAAAGGGTATTTGCGGATGTCCTCTGGGATAGTGGACATGTCAGACTGATGTTAAATACCCTGTTGCAAAAACTCAGTGGTTAAAATATATTGAAATAGATGGCAGAGCCCTTGATATACCCAAACAAACAAATATCAAAACCAAAACCCAAAGGTATTTTTTTCTGCTTTAAAAGGAGCTGAGAAGATCTCTTTTCCCTATTAATACTCTTTCTAATGTTAAAGCTCTGTACAATTCCTCCATACCTCAGAAGCCTGAATTACATCATGTCTTATGGACATCAATAATTTGAGATCATAATTTAACAATGTGCTTTTAGATCTGATCTAAAACATTTGGAGTCCATATGGGAGAGGTTGTCTCACCTCACGGTGCTGTATAAAGCCAACACAAGCTTTCTTAAGCAGAATAACCAAGGCCTGGGGAAGTAACACACCATTTTTGTCACTTGGAGCTAGTCAGCTTCCCACAAAGAGACTGCCCACTTGTTCAATTGTGCTAGCCTGTCCTTTGGTGAATTCATGGATCATTTATGCTTAAATTAACTGTTACTGGCCCTAAACCATGCATTAGCTAAGGCTATCAGTGGTGATCACATATTGACTGCAGAAGATCAAGTGTCCTGTGTATTGTCCTGCCCTCTAGACTTCCTTTTATTGCTATTAGAACTAACATTATTTGGTACTTCTTTTCATAAATATGAACCTCCAGTAAAAGAAAGCGTACTTATCAATTGAATTGGTTATTTTCCCAGGGTAAATACTTTTTTTTAAGATCATGACAGCTAAATAAAAATAACTGCTATTTAAAAAAAAAAAATCCTGACCTTTTTCAAAAGAAAAAGGGAATTATATTTCAGTTTCTATACCATTGGGGTAAAAAGTCAGATGAAATTGAAACGTAATTTTACATGAAATTTTTCTGTGCCATCTTACATTCAGCTTCAGATAGCCAACTATATGTAATTCACTAAACAAAATATTGACTTCCCCTCCACAATTAATTTCAATTTTTCACTGAGTTAGTCAATAGAATCAAAACAAACAGGATACCTGCACACTTGTAATATGAGATAAAACAAGCTGATGCATGAAATCCATTAGAGTAGGGTCCACATCCTGCATTAACTTTGGTTCTTTCATCAGCTGCCTTTACAAAGTAAGGAGAAGACTCTGCCATCCTGACAGGTTGGCATTTTTACACTCACTTAGCAAAGGTGTAGGTAACAGTGGGTGCACAGTGACTAGGAATCATGGTTTCTTCATGCACACGTGTTTTGTTGAAATACCAGAGTGGACAGACATGGTCAAATAAAACATAATACATGTTTAGATTACACACTGTCATGAGCACTGTCACAAGCACCATGCCATTATTGCATTCCAGAAAGATGCTGCTTTAGCAGTCTCTCATAAAACGTCAACCATTAGTTTATGCCTCATTCTCATTGCGTATATACACATTTTCATATTTTCCTTTCACTGCAGACAACTTGTGGGCCCAATACATACATTGGTATTTTCTACTGAACAGACTGATCTGCTAGTTCATGGAGCATCACTTGATATTATGACCAAATATTTTCTCTAACCTCACTCATTGTCTATTTGGAGACGAGAATGATGATTTCATACAGCTTAAAGCAGTTTCACCAGGGATATATTTGCCCCAACAAGCTGTGTGTATAATGACAACTGACTCTTCCATGTTGTAGGAGGCCTCCCCTTGGAAGACTCCTGGTCTCTAGATTGGCAATTTACCTTCTTTGGCACAAAGACCTGGCATACGGGATTCAATATAGTGCTGATAATTCAGTAAACAGTGAAATTAAATCTTCTGACAGTCTCCTGCAGGAATTTCATTAACTGCAGGCCCAATTACAGAACTTCATCGCAACTATGGCACAGAGATGCTATTTAGCTGCCTTATGGAAAATGTGTTTTCCACTTCCTTTGCTAGTATGATGGTTTGTTCTCCATAGGTTTACACGTGTTTTCAGTCTCTTGGCAGGGTGCATGTTTGTTTTTCCTAGGGCTTTGAACTCATAAGTGCTTTTGAACAGATAACAAGAGTTGAATATTTATCCTCCATATGTGTAGTAGGACACAGCTCACCATCATTGTACATCAAAATGTATGCAGGAAGTTCAGGTACATTTGGCTATGTAATAGTAAGTCATGTTTTGCAAATAATGACTAGTTTGATATAAGTCAAAGAGTTTCAGAAGCTTTAGATCCACCAAGAGGAAAAGTTTAATGGTAAGGAATCAGTTGAAAACCTAACCAATAAAGGGGAAAATGGAAAAGAAAGAAGAAAAGAAAATCCAGGAAGAAATTTCACAGAGCTGCTCAAATGCTTCCACATCTTGGGCAATCCAGATAGACAGCCATATACTTGTCAGACCCATAGACTGAGTACTCATCCATAACAAGGTGGCACTGATCCCCAGAAAAAATACAGTCTGAGAGTGATCAAGATGATCCGTATTTTATCTTACTTTTCCTTGGGCTGCGAAATCTATGCTGCAACTCTTAAGCCATAGTTTTGTCAGTGGCCAATAGAAAAAGCACTGGGAAGACATCAATGCCATACACAAGCTGGAATCGTTCACTATTAGCTCATTTCAGGATTACTACACAGGACAAATGGTCAAATCCTTATCAATATTAATCTAGACCTTAAGCCTGGTGGGAAAAAAAAAATCACAGAATCACACAGAATCACAGAAACACCAGGTTGGAAAAGACCTTTGAGGTCATCGAATCCAACTGTACTTGTCCTCTATGAAACAATAAGGAAATGGGTGGGTTTCTAAGACAGCAATAAGACCTAAGGTCGGACACTTCTTATGTTCTGGAAATGCAGGGGATTGCTAATGGTGGCTTTGTAGAGGCTGCAATTTACCTGACGGCAGAATATTCTGGCAGTGTACACAGTCATATTTTGAGATTGGAGAGAAGAGAGATCACTATGGTTAATCTGGGAACAATCCACATGGAGACTGTGATTCACAATACGGAGGTTGCCAAAGGCTCTGAAAACAGAGGAGAAAGTAGCCTCACCTCTGAAGAGGGGAAGGCATCATTTAGGGTGTGTCATTAAGAAGCTGAAAAGAAAGAGGCCAGAGTGAAGAATGGAATAACCCTTTAAGATACCAGCAATTATTACATGAGAAAATTCAAGAAAACAGTAAATGAGAGCCTCACTAACCTAAGATAGAAAAGTAGTAAATATATCAGGAAAAAAACCAGCTTTGTTGAGAGTTAGGGACATACCAAAGAAAACAAAAGTTTAGAGAATCCCATTTGAAGAAAAAAAATCACTAAATAATACAAAAATATTGCAATTTTTCCTTTTAAACATGTTTGTGGAAAACAACATTGGCTTAACCTCATTTCCTTCAAGCCTGAGATTAGTGTCCTTGCAGTATCTTTTTATTGAGATTTTTCAGCCTGATGCTGCTTTGACCACTCTGGCTGTGGTGAGTTGTGCCTTTTCCCCTACAGTCACTGCTTTCAAAGACCAAAAAAGTCTAAGAGGCCAGCGCTGAGCAGAGGCAAGCTGCCCCGTGCAGCAGTCTTTCCACTTAATCTCTCCCATGGAGTGAACAGATGAGATATCTGACTGTTCCCTAGTATGGGATCTTACCAAGCAGCCTTTCTGTAAGGTGTTAGCTGGCCATCTTTTATGGCAGAGGAGATGACAGCAAGGTATGATAGTTTGCAAGTCATCTTATGTCTTTCAGAGGGAGAGGCCTTTAGTTCCCTTTTGACCTCAGGACTGCAAACATGCCAAGAACAAAATAAGCGATTTTACTGTGCACGTAAGCCATGAGCTGAGTGGCCACATGTTTAAGGTGTGTTCTTGGGGGTCCAGGGGCATGAACCAAGCCTTACTCTAGGCTCTTGCTGAAGACTTTCTTGAACTGACTCAGCTGCAGATTCATACACATGTATTCCACCTGTGGGGTCAAACGCAGACAAACATGACTATGACTCTATTAGTGTCTTGGTCCGTGAGACTGGAAAACCATCTTCAACCATGTGACTGAGTGGTCCAGAGAAGTTCCACAGAGCCTTCGATACCTGTGCCTCCCACAACCTCCTCCAAGCTCAATGTCATCAAGGAACAGGGAAAATAGTTTGTCCATGGCTCAGTCAGTGATCATGACTACAGCCTGAAGCTATTGCATTGTGCTGGACTTGTTTCAGTGCCAGGGCTCATTTTTTGACCTGGATTCACGAGATACTTTGAAAGCTGGGCTACTATCCTGTGCCAAAGCAACAAAGGGAACAGGCATTTTGTCTCCAGTATAGCAGGACCAGTCTGCACAGGTAATCAGAGAGGATGACCAAGTTCTTTCTCTTTTTCTCTACCAAGGCTGCCCAGTGCTTTCCAAACCTAGTTGAAAGACAGATTTCCTGGGTCAAATGAAATTTTAAGTTAAAGGAACTTCATATTCAAAAGGACAAATAAAATTAAAACCATTCAAAAAAACCCCTTCTGACTTCTGAGAGGTTTGTACAAGTTCAAAAGAATATGTCTGGAGCTAGAATTTGGTGTTTTTATCAAACTGTTTCCTTGCACTGTATATTTCAGCTACTAACCTTCTCTGTGAGTTTTATAAAAATTTAAGCTGTGTGTGGTCCCTGGTACATGTGGGAGACAGTGCTGGAACTTAAACTGTCTATGTTTGTAGCTGCATTTACTGTCTTTAACGGATGTTTGCATTATGTTACCAACACCATAACCCTTTTCCCAGTACTGCTACACCTAGCTGTATTTATAATATGTTGTGAACAGAAGATTGTAGTGAGTCAGCTGCAGGACTGTTCATACAAACTGCTAGAGCTCATTTTGTGGATCTCTCCCTCTCCTTCCTAGTGCTTGCTATGAATTTATCTTTTACAGAATAAAACCTGACTTGCAAATGGAGTCAGATGACATAGAGTATCATCAAAAACTGAATGTTACCTTTTTTCAATTTCTGTGGCTTGGATTTTGCCTGGTTAGTCCTTGTTACTACTACTCATAGGTCCTATTTTTCATTTTATAAACCTTGGATTATCAGTAATGCCTGAACCACTTTTAACTATCTGTATAATTTGCTTACTTATAAACTTGTAAAGCACATTGGAAGCGTCCATCTAGACAGTTCTTAACTATTTCTTAGTCCTTTCTGGCATTTTCTCCACAGAAATTAAAAACAAGTCAATTTTCTTGGAATAATGGCATTGATACAACTTCCTGCAAAGAATCTGCTAGTACTTAGAATTGGGGATCAGTGTACATTAAATACCATACACCCAGGAAATAAAAGTGTCCTTGCTAAAGTTGAATCTCTTCCTCTACTCAACTACTCCCTCATTTCCTTTGAGATTGTTCCTAAATTTCCAGAACAGTAATGTCCTGTTTCTCAGTGACCTATTCATACAGAGGAAGGTCTCACGGACTGGCTAGCCTTTCACCATACAGGATATTGCTCCAGACTCTCTGTTGTTGTCAAGAGTATGAAGATAAAGCTAGTGATGATAAATCATAGTGATACACTAGAACTGCTGCTGTTTTCACTTGTACTTCAAGGATCAACACTGCCCACTTATGTAGCAGGGTTTGCCTAATACAAAACAAGATGGGACAGGAATTTCTGCCTGAGCTTTTGGTTTGACAGGCTTGCTCAAAAGTGATTAAGCTGCACCTTTCCATTTAGGATCCTCCCCTTATAAAGTATCATCCAACATGTGTTTGATAACAACACATTGAGAAGATGATGCAAAGGAGATGACCAACAGGAAAGGATAAGGGGAAAAATCTACTTTTGTTTACCAGACAACAATTGATGTTCCTCCATTCTGACATGTTCTGATGGTAGATAGCTTAAGAGGAAGGCAGGAAGCCAACTGTTGACTTACAGTACTTAGCAACGAGTTAGTGCTTGGAGGGAATGTGTCCTGCCTTTGGAGCAGCTGACTTAGTTGGGAGATTTGAAAAGTGTGTCTGCATTATAGCTAGACCTTGGGTACTTGGCAGTGACAATATGATGAAATTGTTGGCATCCTTTGTGACTTACGTATGTCCTATGGCTTGACTTTTTAAACTTCACTCTATAAGGGTCTGTAGGGATAAAAGGGGGCAGTCGATAGTTAAGTGCATGGGAGGGGATCCATCAGGGCAACAAGACACTTGCTGTGGAAGGAGCGGGAAGTTTGCTGCTCTTTGCAAGAAGCTCATTACCCTCTGGAAATGCATTTCTAGTCCCCCTTACTGCATTTCCTGGTTTCATTTCCTGGTTTATCTGTAGTCAGTGACGAAAAAAACACTGCAGCAGTTACTGCCTAGGAAGGCAGGAAGGTCTGGTTTGTGTCTGGCTCTCAAAAAATTTGTCTCATCCAGAGTTATGACATCAGATTGTCTGTGATAGTGTGTCTATGCTTCTACCCCTTACATCTCTGGGGGATGGCCAAGTTCTTCCCTGCTGTCATTTTACTGTTACCCTTCTCAGCTGTGACTGTGGCAAGAAATCCAACATTTCTTTCTCAATTAAAACACCCAAATCAACAAAAAAAACCCCCAAAACAACAAAAAAAGCCTGTAATGACCTGGACAGTTGCTAGAATTACTTAAGAATGAGATTTTCTTGACCACTTAATTCCATCCTATATAGAATAAACTTCTATGCAGAATTTATCCAAATCCTCAAAAGATTCCTCAAACTTACTCATGACTGACAAAATGCTGAATGGTCCTTCAGAAATGCCCATGCAAGCTGCGTTGGGGTCTTAGCTCACCTCAGCACCCCAAGAACTGCAACTGGCAGAAAATAATGAAAACAGTGCCTCTTGAACACCAGACAAAGAGGCGCTAAAGAATTGCCTATGCGCAGATTCAAAGCCCATACACACTATGGTGAATCATAGAATCATAGAATTGTAGGGGTTGGAAGGGACCTCGAGAGATCATTGGGTCCAACCCCCCTGCCAAAGCAGCTCCCTAGGACATATCACTCAGATAGGCGTCCAGACGGGTCTGGAATATCTCCAGAGATGGAGACTCCACCACCTCCCTGGGCAGCCTGTCCCAGGGCTCTGTCACCCTCACTGGGAAAAAGTTTTTCCGCATGTTGGTGCAGAACTTCCTGTGCTCCAACTTGCAGCCATTGCCCCTTGTCCAGTCCCCACAGACCACTGAAAAGGGGCTGGCTGATTCCCCCCTGCATCCTCTGCTTCAGATAATTGTAAAATTTAATTAGGTCCTCCCTTAGTCTTCTCTTCTCAAGGCTGAACACTCCCAACTTACTCAGTCTTTCTTCATAGGGGAGATGCTCCAGGCCCTTAATAATCTTCGTAGCCCTTCTCTGGACTCTCTCCAGGAGATCCCAGTCCTTTTTATGCCAAGGAGCCCAGAACTGGACACAGGAAGGATTAGAGCAAAAGCCTGGTCAAAAACTGGATGAGACCCTTCATCGAAACTGTATTAGTACTCTCTTGGGCTGGCATTCATGCATGTCTAGTTCTTACAGCATCCTCCAGCAGGAACTCAAGAACAATTAGTCCCTAGGCTTGGCAAATGCCCACCTCAACCCTGCCCTAAGCAAGCTATTTTGTACCTTTCACAAGCCACAAAAGCTCCTGTGCCAATGTGATTGATGCAAAGGGGTCTTTCCAAAGTCAGAGTGGGGGGTGGCACAGGTTGTGAGAAGTCTATTGGACATGAAAACCCAGACCACTCTGTGGTTTGGAAAAGAGGCACCAGAAGAGATCCCAGCACTTGGAGCAAGTGCCAGCTCCTGGCATCTGGTGGGACAGGGTGGCAGGTGGAGGCAGGGGAAAGCGTGCTGTGACGGCAAGAAGCCTACTGCTGCAAAAGAACATGTGCGATGGTCAGCAGGCTCCTGCAGAGGCACTGTGACATTTCTGCAGTTTTCTTGACTGGTGAAGAGGCTTCTCTAGGTCTGTTGTATCTCTTGAGTCCCTGCTGCTGCTACCATTCCTTCTTTTCCAAGTACTTCATCCAGTCCTAACACCTTAAACCTTCAAATGCTTCAACAAACAGGCCTTCATGCCAGCTGCACCCAGACATGCTTAGATATGGAAACATTTTTAAGTTCACTTATTTGTCAAATTACAGTTTCAAATTATTAGCAGATTTGTGTCTCCAGCCCACTGCCATTCGCAAGACAAGGAATAAAGAACTGAGAAAAAATCCTAATATTTTGGTTCAACATTTTTATAATGAAGCATTCTGAGGTAATGTTCAGCTTCAGTGTGTAATTAAATTTAAATTTCTGAAACAGAAACTCCACCTTGTCCCTAACTTTATCTGATCCTGAATTAAATTCTGCAGTCAACCAGAGCTAGCAGAGGAGTAGGGAAAGGAGAAGGAAATAGGGTTGGTTTTTTTTTGAGAAAACAAAGAACCTGAGCATGATTTGTAAAAGGAAAGTTAAAAAAATAAAAAGAAATCTAGTTATTGCTGAGCTCTAGGTGTAACTGCCTGCTGATGGCTGATTTTTAAGAAGCTTTTGTCTAGGACCTTTGAGTACAGCTTCTGAATTTTCCATGCCCATCTACCTTTGGAAGGGAACTAACATTACCTCCCTTAAGCTTGCTGCTGGAAAAAGGGATAGCAAAGCCCTGCCTCACACCACAAAAAAGGTGCAGTCATGTATGGAACCAGGTCACTGAGGCATCCTTTTCCTCTCTGACCACTGGCCACATTTTGTCCATGGGTGACATTGACTCTGAAAGCATTTGGCTGCACAGCTCTTGTGACATCCCCTTGAGGCAACATATTTCAGCCCCACACAGCATGCCCAGGCCTTTGTAAACCTGATGACTTATCATATTCACCAGCCCCTCAGAGTCTTACAGCAGAAGCTCATTGCAGTCTGAAATAAATGTAAAGGCCTTTATTGTAGAAGCTCTGCTGTAGTCTGCAATATGGAGAGTTCTTCTATTTGGCATCACTGTGATATACTTTATACTAGTGAGACATCAATTCTCAGTTAGGAAGCTATTTAAGAAACACCCCTAATTCCATGGGTTGTGCAGATGAATTAGTTAATTTAGTGTAACTTTTAAGGGTGGTGGGATGGGTTCATCTTTGAGATTCTCCTCTTCTTTGTTCAAACAAAATAGAAATAATTGCTATCATAGGCCCTTTTAATCAACTGAGCTCAATTATTGAGAATCAGACTGCGTGTGTAAGTACCCATAGAAGAGGGGTTTGGAAATTAAATTATTGAAATAAACATTGAATATTAGTTGTTTCAAAAATATTACATCCTTTGGCTTTACCCACAGTAATGGAAGGCTAAGACCTGTGATACTTGATTGACACCCATGGGCCACAGCTTTGTCAGTAAATATTGTGCTCTAGTTTTCTTTCTGTGTGGATAATACTACATGGAATAATGACTGTCCTTTCACTCCTACTCCATGGAAGGCTGGAGTGAGAGGTAGTCTGACCATTGCTTCTGCAGAAAAGGGCAGACATGCTACTTGGATCCCCGCTGATGCTAAGAGAATTGAGAGCAAGAGAGAATCATAGAATCATAGAATGGTATGGGTTGGAAGGGACCCCAAGGATCACAGAGTTCCAACCCCCTTGCCACAGGCAGGGACACCAACCTCCAGCCTGGATCTACACAAGGTTGCCCAGAGCCCCATCCAACCTGGCCTCGAACACCTCCAGGGATGGGGCATCCACCATCTCTCTGGGCAGCCTGTTCCAGCATCTCACCACTCTCTCTGTAAAAAAACTTCCCCCTAATATCTAATCTAAACCTTCCCTCTTTCAGCTTCAATCCATTCCCCCTTGTCCTGCCATTATCTACCCTTTTAAAAAGTTGATTCTCCTGCTCCCTTCAGGTACTTGAAGGATGCAATGAGGTTTCTCCTCACCAGCCTTCTCTCCTCCAGGCTGAACAAGCCCAGCTCCTTCAGCCTCTCTTCATAGTGGAGGTGCTCCAGCCCTCTAATCATCTTTATGGCCCTCCTCTGAACCCTCTCCAACAGTTCCACATCTTTCTTGTATTGGGGGCCCCAGATCTGGACACAGTACTCCAGATGGGGCCTCATGAGGGCAGAGTAGAGAGGGACAATCACCTCCCTGTCCCTGCTGGCCACCCCTCTCCTGATGGAGCCCAGGATACCAATGGCCTTGCGAACTGCAAGAGCACACTTGCAGCTGTGTACAGACAAGAAACTGAGCTCCTCCAGGATCAGAAAAGTAACTGCTTGAGATACAGCAGACAGTTTTGTTCCTTTATAAGACTGTCCAGTTGTCTGTGTAAAATATAAATGTGATGGCCACCATCCAGGTCTGGGTCAAAAAGTGCCAACAAGAGAGACACACTTTGCAGCAACTAATAGCATCCCTAGAGATACTGGTGGCTGAATGGGTAAGGAGAGCAACCATATCTGGATCTGCAAGCAGGACACTGATGAGACGTGGTCATAGCTACTACCAAGTTGTATCTGCTCTGCTGTGAAAGAAGGCTTTCATCTCTAAAGTTAGTGGTCAGAAAAGAAAGAGCTTCATTGCTTTTAAAGCCAGCAGGATCACCTGTTGTGGTGCCCTGTGTGAAACAGGTGGGAGATCTAAGACAGCTTTTATTGTATACTTTGAAAAACTAAGTTCCTGTAAGTGGGTTATTTTGGTATGTTTTAATTTTGTAAGCAGTTTTCCATCTCAGTATCCTATGTAGATTAGCAGCCACTGATGAATGAATAAAAGTGTCTCGGTTAGATGTATGATAAACTCAATTCAAATGTATTTTACATAATTTTCCCTTATGCAAGGATTGTATGGTACTATTCAAATGATCAGGTTTCTATGCCAAGTTGGAGGTTTAAAAAGCCTATGAGATCTGTTAGGTATTGGAGAAGCTAATGAAATAGAACAAAATATTGAGCTAAAATGTCTAAGAACTTGAAGTAGAAGTTCATTTAGGTGTATTTAGGTGAGCCACTGTGTTTTTGTGGTGAGCCCTAAGAATTGAGAATGTGGGAGAACTGCCTTGTGGAGAAGGGCACAAGCATTCCAGACATAGGAGATGATGAAGTTGTATTAGAGACTAGGAATTCAAATTATGGAGCAAGGGAAAGATGCCCATATGCCTAATTGCTGTCTGGGAATTCTCTGAATGGGTTTGATTGTAGGAGAGTCACAGAAAAATCCCTTGTCAGGACCAGAGAGGTGAGACCCTCCGAAGAGAAACACAGATCTGCTACAAAGTCAACAAACAGCAAAATAGCAGGCAGGTGAGGTATTTTGTGGACAGTGGGTTCCTTTGAAAAAGTAGGATTAACTATCATCCAGCTAAGTGGTTCACTGAAGAGAAACATGGAGTGGCTGTTGATGTGACTGATAAGACCAAAAAAATGTCATGTTCTGTCCAGTCTAGTCGATGTACATATGGATAGGGATGTCCTGTTCCTGCCATAAGTCATTCAGTTCAGGGCTCTATTCTTGACCTTGACCCTGTGTGGTCATCTCAAGCAACTTGGATTTAGAAGGCCAAATATGATCTTTGGTTTTGTGGTCCTTCATTTCTGAGTGCACATGGCTAGACATAGTAGAAAACAAAAAATTCCATCTGTAGATGGTCTGAGAAATGTCTAAAAAGTCAGCTCTCGGTGCTTTAATATGGTGCTGTGAATTTGGAGGCATCCTAAACATCAAACCACCTCTGGAATGCTGGCTTTGATGAGTGGGGATCGCAGTTCTGCTTGGAACAAACAGAAGTGGACATCTGTGAACTTCTGTAGGTCTCTGAGTTCTGCACAGAAATATGGAGATGCAGAACAGAGGCTGTTCTGCTGCAAATTCATCTTATGTTTTCATTCCACCTAAGCCCCTGGGAACACAAGGGAGTTCACACTGTTCTGTCATGAGTCTGCGACTCAGCAAACAACAACAGCTGGACATGTTGAAGGTGATGTCAGTTTCTGGATCCTCTCCGATGACAGTCTGTCTCATCGGTCTTAATTTTGGTCCTGTGCAATATGTGGGTGGTATACAGAAGACTCAGGATAGCAAGGTAAAATTATTCAGAGATGATCCTGATTCTGTGTCACAGGGGACCTTGCTGCTATTTCAAGACCCTCCTCGCTGCTTGTCTGGCTGGTAACCAGTAAGGTTTTTCCCATTTCAGTAATCAGATTAATGTCTTTACCTTGTCAATATGTCATGTCCCAGCACCTGCTTAGCTCCTTAGATAACCCTGATCACTGTAGATTTCAATCCACCTTCAGTTTTGGCTCCCTGGTAACCACAGGAAGGAAAAAGAGAAGTCAGGGATAGCATGGATTAAATTATATTTCTGAGACCCAAAATGTCACCTTTAGCTGGGCTGGGGCCTGGCCTGGACTCATGGACTCTGGCATACAGCTTTATACTCCAGGGTAAAGGCATACCATGCTAAAAGCACCCACACTACAGGTGCTTAAGACTTCTTCCTGATGAGGTAGGTGCTAGGCTATTGTTTATATTTCTAAGTATCATAACCTTGCAGTCCCTGACGTATGCCATGTATGGAATTGCAAGCTCCTCTGCTCAGCTCATATTCAGCTTTAAAGAAGAGCCTGATCTAAACTGCTTAGTGAACATACTTGGTATTTGCTTTTTAGTTCTGAGGTTCAAAAGAGGCCCCCAAAGCTACTCACAAAAGGGGAATGAGCTCAGGAGAGACACGGATGGACATTGTGCCTCAACTGAAGTTCAGAAGGCTTTCTGTAGTCTCTTTGTGTGCAGGTCTGAGGCAGACTCTGCTCTCCTGTCGAAAATGCAATGGGACAACGGCTATAGCAGGCAGTGCCAGCCGATATGTGCACAGGCTGTAACAACATCTTTAAAGCATCTCAGTCTTTGCCATTAAAAAAAAGAAAATAAATTATTCTTGTGGTCAGTAAAGAACAAGAAGAACAAGATGTGACAACTTTATCACTGAAGGAGAGTTGTTTCTCTCCTAAAGTCCTTTCACTGAAAAGCTTCCTTGTATTATTAAAAAATAAGGGGGGGGGGGGTGGAGGGAGAAAGGCAAAACATCAACAAAACACTTGGTTTTCTGCAGACTGATTTGCCTCCACAAGTCTGAGCACCTGAGATTCAAAAAGCCCTGCATTTGAGAAAGACCTTTTGCAAGTATTTATTTACCATATAAAATCGGTAAAAGGCTGCCTGTTTTTTTTTCTTCTTTTTTTTTTCCCCCTTCCCCCTGTAGCATACATTGTGTATCAATTGGTTATTCTTCTTACCTTTTCCTTTTCCCATATATTTTATTGGGGGGTGATGAAGGACGGGGAGTTGTTGCTATTGTTGTAAGGAAGATTCTGGAATCTGTGAACACAAAGTAATAGTATTTTAAATAATGAGAAAAGATTCCACATGGAAAGCTCATCTGGCTGTGGCAGTTTGTGACTGAATGAGAGAAAAGTGCCCTAGAAGCTATTCATTAGGAATTCACTGGAAGCTCTCAAACAAGCCTGGCAGAAGCTGAAATTGAAGTGGTCTCTGACCTAATTTTCTTCTGCATGAAACATCTGCATCAAGGCACTCTTTGATGTATTCCACTTGGCTCTGTCTACAGTATTGTATCACATGGCTTCAGCGTTGCCTCAGTTTTAAAAGACATTTCCAGCCTGTAGAAGGTAATGTGATGTTACTGTTACCCAAACTAATCACTCAATGTGCTCCCGAAATAGAAACAATAGAGGTTCAGACAACGATGTCTGCTTTGCAGTCGTTGTTGCTGCCTAAGCTCACGGTTTAAAAAACCCAGATCTGTGATATTCATCTCATGTAATTCATCAACACCAGGAAGGGGAGGGAGAGGGGGGAACTGTGAGCCTTCTGTGTAATAGTATGTCAGAGGACACAATGCTTTACATGTGTGAGCTTTGCATTCTTTGCCGCTCCAGCCATACAGTTAGTTTAGCACATTAAAAACAAACCCAGGGAAATGTTGGAGGACATTATCATAAAACCTCAACAGAAGGAGCTCCTGGTTTTCATTTTGCTGTTTGTTCTCTGCTGATTGACACCCAAAGCTCACGGTGAAAGGAATGCAAGCATGTTTGTGTAGATGCGTGGATGATGTGTGATGTATTTTGAATATATATATATATATATATTCCCCCTCCTTTTCTACCACAGTACACATTTCAGATCCTTTCCCCAGCTCTTCTCCAAGTGGTGTAGAAAACATAGCTGCACAAAGATAGCTCTCTATGTACAAACACATACACTTACACATACATACACAGATAAATGCATAAATAAGAAATGATTATGGTCACTTCTTTACTTTGAATGAATAGATCTTAGCCTTCTCCAGAAAGGTTTTCTGCTCAGTCTTACCTAATGGCATGCTGCTGTTTCCTCAACCTTGCTTGTATTATGTGAATAACTGTGGTGTCTTTTGTATTCCACCCCCTGAAGAAGAATCCTTTGAAATTCTAAATGACTGTGCTGCGGATTTTAATGTCTGTCTCTTAGAAATAGCCAAGCAATACCCACTCATGGAGCAAGATGCAGCAAGCCTTTTGAAAGTTATTCAGCCTGCTTCCTCAGCCTCATGAGCTTGTGCGTGTGTGTATACATGTGCTGTTTAGTTCTCTGAATGTATGGCAGGAATACATTATTTCCCTGTGAATCACTTTTTCTCTCCTCCTGTCCATCTACTCCACCCTCCAAATCTCTGCTACTTTTGTTGACATAGGAAAAATGAAGCTAACTGGCTAGGGAGTTTGTACAGGTCTTATGGGTACAGCATGAGATGAGTTGGTAGCTTCTCAGTACAGTTCCTTGCAGAGATCAGAAAGAAAAGGCAGCCCTATTGCTACTAATTAGATGCCTCCAGGGTAATCACAGCAGAAAAGCCATGGCCCAGGAGCCTCAAAATAGCCTGCTCCCTGGGGTCATTTTCCCAGGTTTGGGTTGAAACACATTGGGAAGGCACAGTGGAGGGAAATAGACTCACTCCTGTCTGACTGCACAGCTGGCAGATATCTGTGTCCTCTCTCCGGTGCTTCTCCTTTGAGCCCATGTTTCTTTGCTTCACTGATCAGTGGAGGACTTGTATCTGGTAGCGATGGTATAATTAATTCCTTATACAAACAGCTGCTCCATCCCCTGTTGAGTGATGTGTTTTGCTGTGCTGGGAGCTGTGTGCACTGTGGCAGGCTGCTCTGGAGGACTTCCTTAGGAGTGTGCACAGTCCTGAGACAACTGGGGCAAGCGGGGAAAGGTGAAGGGATGCACCCAAGGTCACACAGACTGTAGTTAGGCAAAATCCACCTCATCTTCTGACAGCCAGTGAGGCACTTAGCTGTGGGAACACCCTGTCTCATCTTCTGCAGACAAGCACAAGGCCAGCCCTCAGTGCCCATTGCCAGCAATAAATCTCCTTGAACTAATTTTGTTAAGGACAAAGCCAATGCTGTGCTAAAACAAAAAGCCCCATAGTTTCTTTGAACGTCTGTTGTTTCTGGAACAGCAGTGAGGAGCAGGGAACCCCTCTCCCACCACATTCACAGATAACAGCTCCCAAGAGTTATTTTGGAGAATGTATTTAAATAAGAAAAGATAAGGTCTCCCAGAAAGCACTGAGGTTGATTTACACCTCTGCACGTATGTGGTTGGCTGCGGATAGTGTCTGGCAGAAGCTTATCATGCCCACTTCAAAAATAACGATCTCCAATGGGTGAGATCTGCTCACTCAGACCCAGCCTTAGTTCTCAAACAGTGACATGACATTCAAAAGTGGCAGAGAGACTCTTTGGCAGGTCTGTGATGCTGAAGAATCCAGAGAGGTCACAGCAGCAGGCCTTGAGGCAAGTAGCTCCTGCCCTGAGAACATGCAGTGCTCCAAGAGTGGGAAGGGCTCAGGGATAGTGTTTGCTTTCTGGTTTTTAGCTTCCCGCCCTAATCCCTCTGCCACTTCTCTACCCTGCCCACCTCCCCCCTGCAATTGCTTCTTTCTTCCCTCTTTTATATTCTGTGCTTCTGCAATTTCTAGCGTTTTATGGTGGTGTGAGAGACCTGGCCTGTTATGGGGAATGGTCATGCTTTCCAAGCATTCCCCACCCAGCTCCTGGTCCTTGGGTAAATTAAAGCCATTGTTGTTTCTCACTGGTTGTCCTGAGCTCTGGAGACCCCTGTTTTGCAGTGCAGAAAGCTCCAGCCTCTTCACCAGCCTGATGTTTCCTTTTTACGCACCCCCTTACATCTGAACCCTGGAAGACAAGCTGGGTTTTGTCTATTCATTTGGCAGATGGTTAGATTCAGATCTTGCAGGAACATAATGTTAGAAATGGAGCATGTGTATGTTTGTGTGTGGTGGGGAAAGGATCTCTGATCATTTTCTTCCTCTGTGGTCTTGTAACTGCTAGCAGTTTCACGCAATCTCCTATAGGTAACAGGAATAAAAAAGCTGCCTTTTTTCCCCCTCAGTTTTCTTTCTCCCCCAAGTCTGTGCTGTATATACGAGCAGTGTGGTCTAGGCCAATGCTGAACATTTGTGCCTTGGACAATAGCACAGCCTGGCCTGACTATTATCAGCTGCTGTTTTCTGGTTAGCTTTCCTTTTATTCAAGTGCACAATGCAAGCCTTTATCACCCTTCAGTCATAGTGACTCTTGAGGAATACATCTGGTTTTCTCTTTCAGCAGCTCTGAAAAGGTCAGTCTGTTCATTTCTTATTCGCAGGACACCACATTTTTTTCTGAGCTGGAAAGACAGGCCTACACCTTTTCATTCCGTCTTGTACGTAATTAGACATGGTGTCGCTCTAGAAACCTACCCTTGAAATCCTCCCGAGTAACTCTTTCAGAGACAGGGGAGATGTGGCAAGGGAGCAGGCAAGCAGGGCACCACTTCCATCCAGTCTTAAACCTCATTGTGTGGTCACAAAAGCATTTCCCCAGCATTGCCAGCCTGCATTTTTCCTCTTCTTCTCCCTCTCCTGTCCCACCCCCTCCCTCCCTCCACCCCCTTCCCCTCCTAATGCTGGCTATTGCTTACAGACACACCGCACACGATAGAAGCTCTTGCATAAAGAAGTCCCCAGATTATTTGTGCAAACGGGGTTGCAATCATTTTCCCTTACGCGACAGTCCCACATTCTTCACGCAGGCTGTAACACAGTAACAAGTGTGCCCAAAAGGACAGAGCTCGAAGCAGCTGGTGTCTGACAAATTATCCTGCTCCAGACAGGCAAATGGTGACTTGAGCTCCAGCCCTCCAAGGGACGTGTGTTTTGGTTTGTCCCTCCACACAGGGTCAGGTGGGCCAAATCTTCCTGTGGTGGGAATCAGCACAGTCCCCTTGGAGCCAGAGGGTCTCTCTCACCTCTGCTGGATGCCATTTTCCCTTCCCAGCTGCTGCTCATGTGTTTTGTTGTGAGAGGCACCAGGAAAGGCTGTTAAAACTGCCCAGGCAATGGCTGCTTCTGCCACCTCTGTGACGAGGAGGCAAACAGTCTGAGAACTTGGATGGTCCCATGGAATGATAATATTGTATGGAAGAGAGAAAGGGTTCATAAAATTATTTTTTGACTGGTATGAAACAAGCTAGGAGCTTCAAAATAATTTCTGTCAGGCAGGCAAGCTTGGAGTTGCTGACACTTGGACAATGGACATTTGATACAAAACTGCTGGTTTGTAAACTTATCGCTGCCATGCAGCGCTACAGGCTTGAGGGAGACTGGCTGGAGAGCTTTCAGGCAGAGAAGGACCTGGGGGGTGTTGGCTGACTGCAGACTGAATATGAGCCAGCAGTGTGCCCAGGCAGCCAGCAAAGCCAGTGGCATCCTGGCTTGTATCAAAAGTAGTGTGGCCAGTAGGTCTAGGGAGGTGATTGTGCCCCTGTACTCAACATTGCTGAGGCCATACCTCGAGTACTGTGTGCAGTTCTGGGCTCCTCACCATAAGAAGGACACTGTGATCCTTGAGCAAGTGCAGAGAAGGGCAACCAGGCTGGTGAAGTGGCTGGAGGGCAAATCCTATGAGGAGCACCTGAGGGAGATGGGGATGTTGAGTCTGAAGAAGAGAAGGCTGAGGGGAGACCTTATCACCACCTACAACTACCTGAAGGGAGGTTGTAGAGAGGTTGGCGATGGTCTCTTCAGGCCCGTGAGAGGAGACAAGGGGAAATGGCACAAAGCTGCACCAGGGCAGGCTCAGATTAGATGTTAGGAAACATTTTTTTACTGAAAGATTTATTGGGGCCTGGAACAGGCTGCCCAGGGAGGTGGTTGAGCCACCATCCTTGGATATGTTTAAAAAAAGGGTAGATGAGGTATTTAGGGATATGGTTTAGCACAGGATGGGAATGGTTGGACCTGATGATCTTAAAAGTCTTTTCTAACCTTGTGATTCTGTGATTCTGCCTGGACCACTAAGCTGTGGGAGTAGGATTCTTGAACTCTTGAACAATACCTAGTTCGCAGAGTTTCTGGTTCGTTTTCATTCTGCAATTTCACCTTTTTATTTTTTTTTGCATCATTATTTCTCTCACGTGGTAGAAAGGACTATTCGAGGCTAAAACCTTAGAGAAAGCTGCTTGATTTTTGTTTATGTCCGCTGCATCTTTACAGGCATTCATGGTGATGTGGGTGCAGTCCATCAGGAATGTTTTCCTAGGTTGAAATCTTTTCCTCTTTTGTCCTTTGCAAACATTACCATAGGACTTGAGTACTTCAATTATAAAATCATATAATCATAGAATATTCTGAGTTGGAAGGAACCCATAAGGGTCATCAGGTCCAATTCCTGGGCCCATACAGGGCCAGCCAAGTCAGAGCATGTGACTGAGTGCATGTCCAGATGCTTCTTGAACTCAGTCAAGCTTGGTGTTGTGACCACTTCTCTGGGAAGCCTGTTCCAGGGCCCAACCACCCTTTCAGTAAAGAACCTCTTCCTAAAATCCAACCTAAACCTCCTCGGTAAGAGCTTCATACTGTTCCCTCAGGTTCTATCACTGGTCACCAAAGAGAGATCAGTGCCTGCCCCTTCGCTCCCCCTCATCTGGAAGCCACAGACCGTGATGAGGTCTCCCCTCAGCCTCCCCTTCTCCAGACTGTACAACCCAATGGACTTCTGCTTCTCCTTGTAAGACATCCCCTCCAGAACCTTCACCATCCTCACCGCACTCCTCTGGACACTCCAATATTTTTTATGTCCCTCTTGTATTCTGGCACCCAAAACTACAATTGGTATTCAAGGTGAGGCCACACCAGTGCAATGTAGAGTGGGGCAATCACCTACCTGGACCAGCTGGCAATATCATGCTTACTTTGCACAGGAGCAATCCCTACAGCTGAAATCTCATAATATCGAATCTGAACCTCTAGAAATCACAACACTGGGGTTTTTTTCCTATTAGCAATTTCTGCCTCCAAGCCAGAAGTGTGTATGCTTCATGTCCTACCACCACCAGCTTCCTGTGGTGTTCACAAGAAAGCCAAGAGAATAGGAGTGGGGAAATGTACAGAAGTGACTGATGGCACAGGTGAGAGCAGAGACCTCCAGTTACTGCTCCATAGTCTACTGATCTGGTATGGTAGGTGTGTTTAAACAGACACACTTCTTTAAGTAATTTTTGTGTTTTAAAGCAAGGGACAGGCTAAAGACAGAGGGAATTTAGTTTCTGGTATTAAATTTCTTGATCAGTTCAGAGCTATATATTTATTTATATTATATATATATATATATATATTTCAAATTAAAGCCTTCTGAGCCTTTATGTGATTTGCAGTGCTTCAGCAATGAATAATGACTTTAGGACACAGAAAAAACATTTGAAATCTTCATTAAATTGTCTATATGATAGCAGCTCCTACTAATACAGCCGGACTTCAGGGTTTATCACAGTTTCTATGAAGGACCCTGATTTTCAGGGGTTTAGAACAATGTGGTCTTAAGACCTGCCCACAGCTAAAATACATTTTTTGGTCTTATCACACCAGGCTTACAGTAAATTAGAATAGAAATTAGAAAAGTGCAAGAACAGTTACACGGTTTCTGATTATTTCTTGTAGAAAGACATAAAAGTTCAGAGTCTTGGCATGCTGTAAAAGATAGTGTTCCTTTCATCTCAGCATTGCCTATCTGACAATTTATGTTTTTTTCATGATGCTGAATTATCACCACCTTGTCTCACACAATTTGCCTGCACATGAGACACCACAACATGGAAAGAAAGATCTGGTCCCTGGCTGAAAGCCTGCGGTGTAGTCATCCTTACTATTCTCTTCTATCCTGAATAAGTACGGAAGGTAGGTCTGCCTTGAAAGGACAACTCTCAAACATCCTATAGCAGTGAGTTCCATAAGATGTCTGTAAAATATACCAATTTAATTGTTTGCTGTGTGTTATTCTTTTAAAAGCACTGATTCATGTTTTCAGGATAAAGCAAGTCATGGTGGTACAGAATCACAGATCACAGAACGGTAAGAGTGGGAAGGAACCTCTGGAGACCATCTAGTCCAACTCCTCCTGCTAAAGCAGGATCACCAAGAGCAGTTTGTACAGGATAGTGTCCAGACAGGTTTTGAAAATCTCCAGAGAAGGAAACCCCACAACCTCTCTGGGCAGCCTGTTCCAGAGCTCTGTCACCTTCAAAGTGAGACTTTTTTCCTCATATTGAGATGGAACTTCTTGTTTTCCAGTTTGTGCCCATTGCCCTTGTCCTGTTGCTGGGAAATGTTGAAAAGAATCTGGCCTTTTTTTTTTTTAAGTTCTTTTGACCAGAAGAGACACCTGACTTCCAAACCAGCTATAACAGAAATAACAATGAGTGTAATAAATGACAAGTATGAGACACACCAGTAGAAGCTGATTTAACCACCCATTCTTAAAAGTAATAGATTATTAATGTATCTGCCTCACAATGGATTATTGATAGAATAATTTAAAACTTTACAAAAAATAAATTCATATAATCTGCTGATGATTTTGTATCAGAATTATTTTCAAGTTGGAAGATGCTGCTGTGACAAACTTGAAAGGTTTCATTAAATATTTTGAAAAAATTAGTAGTAGTGGAACCCTGTATCCAAAAAACTGCATTTCATTTCATAGGTAATTTCCAGGTTTCATTTGAACTGAAGGTGGGTGATATCTAATCTGCTAGCATTTCTTAGAAAATTTAAAGTTCCAGTTTTCCACCAGATCTACAAAGATGGACAAGTTTATTCAGACATAGGCACTGTACTTCATCTAGCAACCTTAAAAAATTGTAAGCCTTTCTGGCTTGGGAGGTGCTTGAACAAGCTTCACTTGTAGATGAGTATACACAGTTATAAGCTAGAGGTGTGCACTTGCCTGCAGCACTCTAGGTTTCAGAGCATCCTCTTTCTGTGAGAAGCCTCAGAGAGCTTTTGAACATCCTTGCTCCTAATACTTCTGGGTGGAAAAGGACAGAAGTTCTTAGATGAGGAGTTATAGTTTCGTCTTTTCCCATCTCTGTATTTCTGTGTCTGTGTGCCTGCAGATGCTGAGAAAACACATATGAAGCTAGGTTTATGCATTTACATGTACAGTGTATAAATAAGACAGACGTTGTCTAGCTGTGCACCCTTCACCTTTTTGAAATGTAGGCTGACTTCAAGCAGGGATGACAAAATGCTTGCTTTGCTGGAGCTCCAAACAAACCTTTTGCTCCTACATCGGCAAACTACCCATTTGCACATGCCTCAGTAGAAGTCCAGAGCTACACTTTTCACCTCCTGCCTATCCCTGTCCTCAAAATAACGTGTGTGTGTGTATATGTGAGGTGAGGTTACAGGCCATGTCCAGCCCACCAACTCTAAATTCTACAACCTGACATGACTGCATCATAAGGCTTGTCAGTTATTGTAACTTATTCTTCTTCCCAATCTACAAATCCTGGTGAAACTGATGCTGAAGTATTTTATTTACTTATTTTTTCCCTCCAGAATTATTCATGTGTTGCCATTGTAAATGCTGCTGAGTTGCTAATTAAATGCTATTTAGCATTAAAAATGATTAAGACTTTTGTATCTTTTTTTGTTTATTTTAAACACATGGAGGTAAAATTGCACGATTTTAGCATTTTTCAAGTATGTACACAATCAGATATATATCTTCATAATTTGATTGATAGGAAATTGCAATAAAATCATTATCTATAGAGTCCTTTTCAATAATGCATAATTCCACAAATGTACAAAGCCATCTCCTACTTTTTGGGATGCATTTTCTGTCATTTTATTGGAAATCATAAATAAGCTTAAAAGTTTGCCCTCACTGTTGAGCCTATCTACACAGGTTTGCTGTGCCACTTAGGTGACCAGGTGAAGTTCAAAGTGCACAGCATGCACGGACTTTTGTCCACCAAAGTTCAATATGCCACAAAGCCATGAGAAAGCCCAATTATTCTGTCAGAGTGCAAAATATTAAGTCCAGTTCTCACATGTCTTGAAGTCCCTTGCACTGTCCAAATGAATGAGAAAGCAGACATTAGACTACATGGTGTGACACATAAACATTGCATGCTGTATATTGGGACTCCTGTGTGCTCCAGAAGACACTGCTATCAGTAGTCTTTCTATCTCTCCTCAGTTATGATACTCAGAATCTGAATAAAGAATATCACAATCTTCCAGTCTTTTTTCAGAAAACCCCCAGCTCTGTAGCTGCATGGTTTAAGATCATGAAGTTCACTAGCTGCTGTGATCTCAGCGTGGCGGACCTGAAAATTCAGGATGTGAATCAAAGCAAACAGTATGTTATTTCACTAGCAATGAAGTCTTGATTCATGACATGGTAGCACTTGGTGACAACAGTGGTGGCCTCTCCCACTCTTCTGAGTGTATCAGCCCTATGCTGAATTTTGCTACTAGCTGAAATCCTACAGCTTGTCAGGGCAAGAGATGGCTCTTGTGTACATATGTGTGTGGTGCCTAGCAAACAGAACCCCTGCAGAGAGCTCCAACAGCACTGTTCTGCAGATGTTATTAACAGATTACTGTGATAAAATATGAAGGACTGATCATGAGATCTAGGGATGGGATCAGATCAAGTTTCTGGACTCAAACACCCCTGTTGAAAAGTCCAAGCTCATCTATGTTTCTTACACCTGGAAAATCTGAAGACTGATGCTGAAACATCTCGTAGCTTGCTGCTGTTTCTACATGGTGGAGGAGACAATTCTGAAATCTGTGAAGATCTCAGCAAGCAGCAACTTGAATCTCAGAACATGGATTTCTGTACTTTGATAGTAGAAATTAGGCACTTACTGTTTCTTCTTTACAGTTTCTTATGTGTTAATCCAGCCATACTCAGTCTGTGAGGGGGGTGACTATCTGAGCACTCAGCATCATTTGTTTTCCTTATTCCTTGTTCCTGTCAGAGGGCAAACACTATTGCTGTCACTTAGAAAAATAGGATTTTGCCTGCTGTGCTTGAGAAATCTTCAGCACCAGGCTGATTGTATAGGTCCAGGAACTCCTGTTGTAAGGCTGGGATTCAGCCGGCTGATCTATAGCTGCAAAGGTTCACTGCTTTACTGCACCAGCATAAAATGGAAATGTTGTAACATTCCCATCTGTGAAGACTTGCCAAAACAGTTTAGTGTTTCAAAAACTGCATACTGAACGTAGACAAGATCTCACTACAAGCTGTGGGAGCTGGGAGAGTTTATGAAGCAGAAAGTATGGGCTAAGGGAGAGATCAGACCAGTGATAGTTTACTGGCCTTGCAATTCTTTTAAGAGGCACTAATGGTAGTGGACTGCTGCAGTGGAAGTAGACCCAGACTCATTTAAGGCAGTAGCATGAAATTGGTTGCAATAAAATTATGCATTAAATGTGCATTATGTTTAATAAGACTGTATTGCACTCCCAATGTTTACTCTGTGCCCATCGAGGCTGATCCAATTTTCTAAAGTTCTCCAATTGGTTCGCTATCAGGTTTTCAGCCAGAAGGTCAGATTTCACTTGCTGTTAGTACATGTCTCCATTACTGTGCTAAGGCATTTACACTCTATATTCATTACCTCTTCTTCTTCTTTTTTATCTCCTGTAACTTGACTGGTCCAAAACACTCCCTGTAGGTGGCATGTTTGACACAAATGAGATCAAGATGTCAACTCAAGAACATATACACGTGCAAATACGCACTCCTGCAAACACACAGAGGAAGAGGGGGAAAGGCTATTTCCAGACCCACATTGGAGGTAATTTTATGTTGCTTCACTCAAGGTGTATAAGTGACCTCTGTGAAATCATGGGTTTCAGGTTTGAAACTGGGAACATAAGTAGAGAGGCTGGAATATATGTTTAGAACAGTATGTGATCATGACTATACCAAACTGGGAGCTGGATTGTTTTAATCAGAGGCAATGATAGTTTTAGTGTTCCAAAAACACATTATTTCCCAACATCTCAACAAACTCTGTCAGCACTGAGCTCAATGTGGGTAACGCAGGCGAGGAACCAGCAGGCGTACTTTCTTAGGGTTTTCTGTTTCTTCGTGAATGCTTTAGCAGGAAAATACAAGTCTGCTTGTATTCCATTCCCTTCTGTTAGGAGATCATGTTGAGAGAATTCAGTATGTCTAACAAGCTACAGCCAATAACATAGCATTCATCACTCCAAAATGGACTGTCCCTGTTAGCAGAGCTGGCTGGGTTACCCAGAAGCAGCCATTGTCCGGGACACTCGGTACTCTGCCTTGGCAGTGAGGTCTGTGCCTAGCCTTCAGCTTGATTAGTTAGGGAAAATGCAGCGGAGGCCCTAAAAAGTCTTGCCAATGCCTCAGATAATGAAGTGTTTGAATTAGCTAGCTGCAAGGTACGTCTACCCTGCTGTCACCGCTCTGTCTCCAGGCAGTTGTAGATGTACCCATCTTTGCTTTAAAGCTATCTGTTGGCAGGCTGTTAGCTGTATGCACCCAGAACCTGCCAGAGGTGCTGCTGGGGAGCCCACAGGGCCTGCTGGAGCACAGAAGCCAGCTGAGCACAAAGCCTGAGCCAGTGCAGGAGCACAAAGTCATGGTACCACCCACTTTTGGCAGTCCAGCTTCTTCCCTAGGGTATGGCCAGGTACCAAGAAACCAGCTGAAGACCTCTCCTCCCATATATCTTCAAAGGAGAGCCCTGCTAAACTGAGGTACTACCCAAAACACAAGGAGGCTGGGGCAAAGCACAGGGCATCTCTCACTCACTGCATGACTGTTGCAGGTTTGCATGGCAAGATTTGGGGGCAGGGGAACAGACTGACTGCAAGGGCTGCTAGTAGCTTCCTTGAGGCAAAACAAATTAAATACCAGCTGTGCTCAAGGACAAATCCACCACTGGCCAAGGCAGAGCCCATCAGGGATGGTCATAGTCCCCCTGTGATAACATGCTTAAGAGGGAAAAATACCTGCAAGCAGCCACTTTTGCTACCAGAGAAGGGAGTAAGAAGATACAAGAAACTTTACAGACAGCAAGGTCAGTAAAGAATGGGGGGGAGGAGGTGCCCCAGGCACTGGAGGAAAGATTCCCCTGCAGCCCCTGGAGAAGACCATGGTAGATCTGGCTGTCCCCCTGCAGCCCATGGAAGATGATGGGGACCAGAGCTCACACCTGCATCCTGTGGAGAGAGAGGCCCACAATGGAGCAGATTGGCTGGAGGGACTTGTCACTCCAGGAGGGACCAAGGTGGAGTAGTCTGGACCTGAGGGGCTGCACCCTATAGAAGTGACCCACACTGGGACAGTTGGTGAGGAGATGGAGCCCTGTGGGAAAGGATTCATGATGGAGAATTTTGTGGAGGACTGTCTCTTGTGGGTGGTACCCCATATTGGAGCAGGGGAAGAGTGGGAGGAATCCCTTCTCTAAGGGGGAAGACAACTCATGATAAACTGACTAAAACCCCCATCCCTGTCTCCCCTGTGACACCTGGAGGGGAGAAAGGGAGAGAAATCACTAATAAAACTGAGTCCAGGAGGAAGAGAGGGGTGGGGGGGAGGTGTTTTAAGATTTGGTTTTACTTCTCATTATCCTACTCTGGTTTCAGTGTGTGTGTAATAAATTAGATAGTGTTCATTTATTCCATGTTGAGTCTGTTTTGCCCATGACACTAATTGCAGAATGATCTCTCCCTGTCCTTATCTCAACTCCTAAGCCTCTCAATATATATTTCCCCCCCTGTCCAGCTGAAAACGGGAGTGATAGAGAGACTTTGGTGTGCATTTGGCCTCCAGCCAGGGTTAAAGCACCACAATGGCCAGCCTGCTCCACCTCTTTTGTCCCTGCTGGTACAGACTGAGATAATTTGTGCTACCTCTGTACGGACAGAGCCACATTTTGCTGTCACTCTTCTTTAGTTCATACACTTAATATGTGGCGGTGGCAGTCTATAGGTTATGGGGCACCACTTACTATGCTGGGAGGGAGAGCAGATAATGATAGAATGATATTATTTTTTTTTTAATTTACAGTGCCTTATTTTCATACAATATTGATCATCTGACCCGCGGTCTGGGTATTATAATCCAGATATCAAAATCTGTGGTCTCCCAAAGTCACTAGTTTCCAAAGTCCTCAAAGAAATCTTGCCACTAATCTGCAAATGGGAATAATGTGTTTCTTGAACACCATCTTCCATTAAGTATGTGTGATGATCCTGGTAGCACTTTTACAAGAGTTTACAGATGTGGCTCTGGGTACCCACCCTCCCTTGGTGCTATCACTTGGGATCCCGACTCATGCTGGCAGGTGAGGAGGACCAGGGGTCTGAGCAAGTCATGCGCTGCCCTGAGCTGCAGCAGCCTCCACAAGGTGCCTTTGATCCATATGTGGCATGAAAAGGTCCCCATCTCCATCACACAGCCCAGAATAACCTCTGGCAGAGGACTGGGGTAAACAGCTGAGACAGCGGCTGCCTTAGCTAACCCAGCTAAATCAATCTGCAGCCATGAGTCAGAGCCCTGAATCTGTGTGCTTCCAGTCCCCACCTGCTTCACACTTGTCCTTTCATTTTTCCTCAAACAGTGAGCAGTGGGCCTGCTTTCTTCTGGGTGTATGTCTAGGTTCTCATGCAGTAGTCGTCTTGTCTTGGGATTTTTAATTGCTGCAGAATATAGTGCTGCTGTTCGCTGACTCACCAGGGTACATCCCAAAGGTCTCATGGAAGGAGACGATCATAGATCCTTGAGGTGGAAAAGGGACAGCTGTCCCTTTGGCTGCATGGAGAATTCTGGATCAGACAAGCTGTGGTACAATTGCCCATCATAAGAACCTTCACATGATCAGGCAGTCAACCTTGTGCAAAGGGTTTAGGCCTCACCCAGGCTGCCTCAGTGGTCACTGTGTTTTCAGTGTACCACTCAGAAGGATGTGTCACGTACATGTATTATTATCTTACTTAAAATTTTTTCTTTGGGATGCAGATTTCTACTTTGTCCCAGATGTTTGTATTTGCTACTGTTAACTTGCAACTAAGTGTGTGAGGAGGACTGAACTTCATCAGCATCTGCTAGTCAAAGACTTAAAAAAAAGGGTATAGTTTTGATTTGGGCAAATTAGATTAAATTACTGAGAACAACAAAAGCAAACAGGCTCAGCTATCTGTTTTCCATGCTTAGGAAAGAAGGACCTAATCCTTTCCCCACTGAAATCAGCTGAAGGGATCTCACTGAACTCAGTCTGCATTGTATCAGGCTACAAATAAATGCTTCTTATTCTGGCTTTGAATTATTATTGTCATTATTATCATTATTATTATTATTACTACTAGTAGTAAAATTGTTGAGTCCTTTTCTTTCCTTTGTCTTTCCCTGATTTGTTTTGGCATCATCATGTTCCATCAGAAGAGTGGGCTATGGAATATGTTTGCATGATGATAGATGGCCCGTGCTATTATATTCATGATTTACATATAATTGCATAATTTACATGTAATTGGTAGAAGGCCAGTGCAGTCATGAAAGCGCAGGTGATACATACTTTTGGTTAAAACTCTCTTATCAAATAGTTGCTTAAACAAAAAAGGTAAGAGGAGCTGGCCTGCTTTATAACAAATATGGATTTGGATCATAGTGATATCTGTTTTGTGGTTTCTCTAAAAGTGGAATTTTAGAGTTTACTCCAGTTTGCTGCATGGAGGAACAGTCATCCTAGTCAGCCTGAATTTTTTTCCGTGGCCCTGTGAATTTTAACTCTGTAAGAAAGTGAATTTTAACTCCATACGAAAGTGAATTTTAACTGCATAGCAGCCCATAGGAATAGATCACTGTGAGTTGTGTGAAGCCAGATTTATAGGAACCCACAATGTCCTTCAGTGCAACCATCAAAGCAGAGGAAAGAAGACTTTAAACCATATAGCCTTCAGATCAGAGGACAATAAAGCCCTGTTTCAGCACAGCACAAGCGCAGTCATTTTGACCTGAGTACATGTAAGGCTGTAATCCAGGAAGGTGCTTACACACATGCCTGGCTGTAAACAAATGCTTAATCCCATTGGAATCAACTGGGCCCCAGCTCAGCTTGAGTCTTCTTTGCTGTGCTGAACTTAAACATATGCAGTGAAGGGAAAATTGCTCACAGCACCCTCATCTTTAACAAGCATGATGGAAAAAGTTTGCAGTGAAATCAGCAGGACTTCAGCTAATGTGATTAAGTGCCTTTCTGAATCCAGCCTTCTGCAAACCCAGGCCCATGGACTCTATTCAAAGCCTGCTGAGGGCCATGGGTGCTGGATCAGACCCTAGATGCAACTGGATTTTCTCACACTTCTGCAACTTCAAAAAAGGCCGAAAAGGTTTGAGAAAGAAAAAGGGTAATCAAGGGTGTGTTTTATTGCTTCACCACCTCTCAGAAAAACAGCTGGTGAATGAAATGAGTGAGGTTATGAGAAAGTAGCCAGTTCCAAACTGATTCTTTTATTTCCCTCCTCTAAATGACCTGCAGGCTGCTAGTTTTGGTTTCTACTCTCCCCAGAACTAACTGAGATCAGAAGGCCACAGATCATGTGAAGAGCAGAGATCATACTGGAATAAACTGTTCTCTCACTCCTTCCAGCCCTGATCTTTTGTGTGTTCCCTGTTGAAATTCAAGGTTCCTTCTCTTTATGTTTCAAGGGGTTTGTCTGATTAAAACTAAATAGAAGCTGGAGGACTAGATGTTGTCTGTGGCTCATGCCCGTATTTCCTATAAACTGCTGGCAAGCATGTGAAGAGTTCTCCAAATTGACAGTGCACACGATGTCCAAATCTAATTTGAACTGCATGGTGCAGCTTCAGCTTTCAATCACACAGCACTTCCTCCAAAACAGTGTCTGCAGCTACATTTCCAAATTGGGACATTTGAGAAATTGCTCATCACGCAGCTCCCTCAATAGACCAACATATGTTTCAGCAGAGTCAACAACAGGCTGACAAACTCCAGGCCACTGAGAATTTTATGTATCAGAGAGCACGTGTCTATGAATCAAAGTGCAAGTCATGCTTTGGGACTTGGTATGTGTATATCTAGAAACATTTTCCAGTATAGTTATTAATTATTGGGATGCCATAAACAAGTCAACCTTCCTCAGACATCTTGTTTCAGCTCCATGAAGCCACAGAGAGCTTATGCCAAACAACATTGTCAACCCAGAAAGGCTCACTCACCTGCTGCGCTGCAAGCACTGTGAATTATTTTATTGTGCTTGTTAAAAAAAGGACATTGTCAGGTTTTGTAGGATTTAAAACGCTTGGAGAAACAGGTGAGGGTCGGAAGGCAATGAAGATCTGCCTTCTGCATGAGACAAAGGAAAGGAGTTCCAAAGGTTTGGCCCTGTGGCCTTTGCTCAGTTCCTCAGCAATGAGGACATTAGTAGTGACTGACCTCTGTGGGGTGCTGTGAGAAAGTCATTAATGTCTGGGAAGTGCTCGGAGACAACAGTTATGAGCACTATAAAAAAAGCCTATAAATAATAAATAAAAAGTTTCCTTCTGCTGACTAATATGTGTTGTCCTTTATCTTTTACCACATCAGAAATGCACATTTTAATGACTACACAAAAACAGTGAGGTAAAAACTCAACACCAGTTTGGAGAAAGGTACATTGTAAACAGGGAGATGGTGAAAAGGAGAACACTGAACTGAAGATGAAAACCCATAGTTTATCCATCATTGCATGTGACGAAAATACTTTTTACGTAGCTAGTTAATTTTCTTCAGAACAACCTTTTTTATCTTCAGTTAAAGGTGAGCTGCTTTTTTGTTTTTTCTTGCTGCCAACAGTGGCTCCTGGAGCAAATGGCAGGTGGTAGGGATTGTGAGTTTGCATTTTGCATTCTCTTGGAGGAACACCTGTAGAGGGCGTATTGATGTCCATCACAGAAACATTTCTGGGCTTTCAGAGACCATGTTTTGGAAAAATTCTCCTCTGCCACATGCAACAAATGGCATGTAGCTGAATGTCTTCATTTCCCACACAGAAAAAAAAAAGTTTTTTGATGACAGGGAGTATAATGGAAGAGTGAATTATCAACATTGACTGTGCTTTGATGGACTGTACCAACATCTGCAAGGGTGCACACTGTCTTCAACAGAGAGGTGACTGGTTTACTCTTGTAGATGCTTGAACTTAGTTTGCTGCTGCTGAAGGTTTAATAAGTTTGCTAGACTTGGAGACGAGCTTTTTATTGGAATTCACATTTTATAATTTAATTTCCTATCTGTTTATGGGTTGTCCTTTTGTCATTTTAATATACAATGGTTGACCCAAGCCGCACATTACAAATCTCAGAAGGTGGAAACTGAGAATCTTAAGTCTTGGTTTGGAATCTGTGTGGTTTTAACAGATGAGTCTCAACTACATCAGGAAATTATTCCTTTCATTAGGAATACAGGACTTGGTTTCAGAGTCTGCATGTTGGTGTCCATACACATAGAGGCAGTCTGCTTGGGAGGAGACAACGATACACTGAAAGATCTAAGGACTATCTTTTTCCAGTTGTGCTGCTGTCATGCCATGCTACTTAGGAAACATCTGTTCTCTCACAGTGACTTGGTTTTCCTATCTGAAAATTACAATGCTTATGTCTTTCTTCAACTGTAGAGGGGTTAAAGTGGTGTCCATGGAAAAGCTACTTTAGAATAGCTATTTTATACATATACATAACATTTAAACGGATAGAAAATTAGTGATGCACCCCAAAATGTTGGTTAATCTAGAGGCATGCTGACACCAATGTGCCAAGTTTGATATTCCTGAAACGTTTGGTCATTTGACTTCTGTTTCCAGAAATTGTTCTTCTGTCTCATTCATCTTTGCCACATAAAAGTGGAGACAGTAAATTCCAGGAGTCAGGCTCATCAGATGGATGAGCTCATCTTCTTAAGGTGTTTGTCCAACATTTTTGTTTGTTCTACCACCTTATTGGTTAGGAAAAATTCTGACCTGTGATTAATAATCCCACCACTCCTTGGGTAGCCTTTTCATGTTTGTCTTTTTATTACAGGCGTGTTATTTCAGGTCAGCTGCCTCAATATAGAGCAGGTATTGCTATTGGCATGGTGGAGGTGTATATAAAGGAATGTTTTCTAACCCTAGAAAACAAAATGTCTGTGAAGGCAAACTCTAGCTGCTCTCCATTTTCTGACTAGAAGAACATGATTCTGTCAAATTGTGCCATGGCTTTGAATCAATCCTAGGACTTTGGTCTGAGGAGCCTAGCTCGTGTTTGGCTTCCCCGGTGCTCCAGTTGGCACAATATTGCAGCCACGCATTGGGGAATTTGTACCCAGTACACAGTCCTTCACATAATGGATATAAATATGATTCTTGGAATTTGCCAAACAATAGGCAAGAACTGTATTCCCAACAGGCTGGAGGAGAGCAGTTAAGTACGAAGGAAACACCTGCAGAAGTGGGTATCCATTGTTTCCTTTTTATGTTTATCACTATGCCTAAATCTGGAAAGAATAGGATCTTCTGGCCTTCAAAAACTATTTCCTTCCTAGCCTTTATTGCTTGGAGGAATCTGTCCTTTTCAAGGATTCCTGTCATGGAGACAGTGAAAATTATCTCTGTGCCTGAGTGTAATTTCATCTCTGGCTCCTCACAAGACTGAGCAGGTAACTTTTACAGATCAGGTTATTTGAAAGGAAGGGCTGTGGTGAGTGACATTTGTGAGGGGCCTCTCATGGAGGCAGATGCCAGTAAACCAGGACACTGTTGTGGTATCAGCACGAGGAGGGAGGTGTGGAGGTGGATGAAGATTGGGACTGGGTTGAGGCTGCTATGTGAAGGTTTCCAGACCAGGGGCCTGACAGGCACAGTCCTGTCCTCCAGCATTTCTCTAGCACTCTAATGGATGAAAACCGCAAGGAAATGAAGGGACAGCTCAATCCTTTTGCATTTTTGATCAGCAGAAGGGCCTGACCCCTGTGTGGTGCGAGGTCATGAGCAGACCCTCTCATTGCCTTGTCACCTTTGGAGACAGAAAGCATGTCTCCAAAGCCAGCTGTGTCTGTGAGCCCCTAACTGCTCACGCAGTTTTAGGAATCCAACTCCGACTGCTATCCCTTATGGCCAGTCCCATTGCTGCTCTGACTGCCTCAGATTTGTCTTCTCTTTATAGCACCTCTTATTATTCTTTTGACAGGCCTTGAATAGTGACGATGAGGAGGCAGGGGCAGCCATCCAGTGCTCCCAGTGGTGCTGTTTAATTGTACAGTTGTTTTTCTCAAGCTGCCAGCTGGTCCTGACACTCTGCTTGTTTTCTCCCCCCTCAGGAGGCATTCTTTTGGTGGAAGTTACCTCACTGACATTTAACTGGAGCAGCAAGTGCTGCTTCAAGAGGAGCTGTGTAGCCAGCTTTCTTTTTGACTGTGCCCCACTGCTTCTCACCTGGTTTTTCTGCATTCACAGCAACCCAGTTGCTTTCAGCTTCCCGCCCCTTCCCTTCCCTTCCTCATTCAAAATCTTTCTTCTTTCCCCTCCTTTACTGATCTTTCCTAAAGCTTCAAAATCTCTGGAAGGAAAATACTTCATTCTTTTCTCCTTTGTGCAGACAGAAACATGAGCAAGGTAGCAAAGGGCTGTAAATTGGACAGGATATCTCAGTAAGGCTCTGCATGTGGTTGTAGTCCTCTCCCTTCTACACTTCCAGCCCTCTGCATGGTTCATTCAGGCTGCCCCAAACCACAGAAGATAATAACCATGTGCACAGTGCATGGCTGGCAGACTTCAGGTCACTCTGCCTATGCTATAAATTAGCAGACCATAGCCCCACCCCATTGCACTCATCACATGGTCATTTTTGCCTGGCACCATGACCCCATAAAGGCTTATTACTGTGGACATGGTGTTGTGTGCATGCTTTCTTAATTGCTCACCGTCTTCACAAAATGTGGGTAGTGCATGCCTGTGGCTACTTGCAGTATTCTTTGTGGATATGTCCAAAGTGATGTCTTTATCTGGACAGTGATTGCAAGAGCACATAGGTTTGGTAGCCATACAGCTCCCACTGATTGCCTTAGTGCATATTTGTTCCCATGCCTTCAAAAATCTTCTCATGTTGGTACTTAACATGGTAGAATCCTCTAAGTTGTTGAGATTCCCAGGAAGGCAGCAAGTCACACCCACTGACGGAGAATTACTGTCTTAAGAAAAGGGGATATGGATGGGAGGCAGGACCAGGGAATCACAGGATATGTGATGAATGCCATGTTACTGTTGTTGCTTTTCTATACAAACTTCTCTTCAGGTCCCTCAGTGGATAGTTACTTCTAGTAACTGTCAGTGTGTTTATTGATAAATTCAAATCAGAATTCTCTCATTTTCTTTAAAGATCATTACTGTTACAGTGAATATATGTGACATTCATGTACTATAGTTAATTATGTATAAACTGTTATGCATATGGTGTTGTATATATTAAATATATATTATATTAGGTATTAGAATACATTTTATATGCAATACAATTTTCCCCTGCATATTCTGGCTGCAGTTACACCAGCATAAATGCAATATGATGACATCAAGTTTTTTTGTGTCACCTTTAACATGGTTTAACAGGCATCAGAAAGCACCAACCACAGCAGGCCAAAATCACAGCATATCTCCTGCCTTACACCCCCAGGTTTATTCACAGCATCAGCATAAACAATCCATATGAGACTGCATGAGACTGTCATCTCATTCGGACTTTTACAATCACCTGAAAACTAAATCCATCTTCCTGCTGCTGAAGCAAATCAGTCTGAGAAGTTTTTGAGGCTCCCTCTCTTTCTCAGGACATCAGGGATGTATTCATGCAGCTTTGTTTGAATTTGCAATGCACAGCAAAGCAACCAGGAAAACACATTAAACTGTCACACCTAGAAGAACAGGTTGGTCAACAACATGCTTCTCTAAATATTTTTGGATCAACTCTAAATTATATGTAACTTTTCCCCAGCATTTGTCATCTCCTCAATAAATGACTGGAGGAGTATATACCAGCATGCAACTGTGGCTTTGTACATGCTTATGCAGACAGCAGAGATTATTTCAACCTCTGGACTTTTTAAGTATGTGTTCCCAATTGCCTAACTCTCACTCGATACATTGCAATTAGCCAATGTACACCTTCACTGTTATTTATATAGCAATATCACTAGGACACCCCATCAACAGTGGATTTCTCAGTTCAGCCATGTCTCAATAAGAGACAATCCATCACCAAGACATTTATCTTAAGGACAGCATCAGGAAAGGTGTGAAGATACTTCTTGCCCTTGATTCTCCATTTAATGCTGACCATGGAGCATTGACTTCCCTCTGAACACTGAGGTGACAAAGGTTGCAATTTTTGAACATTTTCCTGGGATCTTTAGTTTGTATAAATTACACCACACTTGAGCAGCTCTCTTTCACAGAATCATGGAGTTGTAAGATGGTTTGGAAGGGACCTCAAAGATCATCTAGTTCCAACCCCTTGCCATGAGCAGGAACATCTTCCACTAGACCAGGCTTTCCAAAACTCCATTCAACTTGACCTTGAACACTTCCATGGAGAGGGCAGCCATAACTTCTCTGGGCAACCTTTTCCTCACCACCCTCCCAGTGAAGGATTTTTTTCCTAATATCTAAACTAAATCTACTCTCTTTTAGTTTAAACCCATTATACTTTATCCTATTGCTATACTCCCTGATAAAGAGTTCCCTTCCATCTTTCCTGTAGGCCCCCGTTAAATATTGGAAGGCTGCAATAACATTTCTCCAGAGCTTTCTCCTCTCCAGTCTGGAGAAGTGTGACTGTCTTCATAGGAGAGGTGCTCCAGCCCTCTGATTATCTTTGTGACCCTCCTTTGGAAGTGCTCCAAGAGGCTCGTGTCCTTATATTTGTGGGACCCACATCTGGATGCAGTACTCCAGGTGGAGTAGAAGGGTAGAATCATCTCCTTTGACCTGCTGGTCATACTTCTTTTGATGCAGCCCAGGACATGGTGGTCTTTCTGGGCTGCAAGCACACATTGCCAGCTAACACTGAGTTTTCACCAATCAACACTCCCAAGTCCTTCTCTTCAAGGCAACTCCCAACTCATTTTCCACCCAAACTGTAGCTGTGCTTGAGATTGCACCAACCCATGTCTAGGACCTTGCACTTGGTCTTGTTGAACATCATGCAGTTCACACAGGCCCACCTCTCAAGCCTGTCAAGGTTCTACTTGATGGTATCCCTTCACTTCTTAGTGTCAACCTCACCACAGAGCTTGGTGTCATCAGCAAGTTTACTGAGGATGCACTCAATCACACTATCCATGTATCTGACAAAGTTGTTAAATAGTGCTGGTCCCAGTACTGAAGAATGCCACTCATAACTCATCTGAATTTGGGCATTGAGCCATTGACCACAACTCTTTGACTGCAACCATCAAGCCAATGTCTTTCCTTCTTTCTCCCATATCAGTCCTTTCTGACTCTTGTAAGACTTTTAAGCTACTGATTATGAAGTCACGGCCATGCTTTGCAGCTGTTTACATCAGGGGCACTTCCCCAGAGAACAGCACTGCCAGGATTAAAGAAGTGCAAAGTAATGCAGTTGCAGTCTGAGCGTGGCCTTCTACATTTATAGCACTAAGTTAAAACCCTTGGGATGCAATGATCTGAAAGGGATGATGACACTGTTCAGCAGTTATTTTGGAAGATATTTATGTGGGCTTTCCTCAGCCAGATCCAGAAAGCCTAAGTTTTTATTACACTTTGCTCTCCAGAAGATTCACTATGTCTAGAGGAGGAAATCCTCTTGGCTATACACCTTCAACTTGATAGAGGTCAACATTTTACTCAAGGATACTAGTTGAGAAAAGAGTAAGGGACACAGAGATCAGAGTTAGCAGTCTTGATGTACAGAGAGAATGTACACAGTGACCAGGATTATGAGCTGCTTAGTGCAACCTGTATAAAATACCAGGTCTCGTTTAGCCTACTTCACCTGAAACTTACTACCTAACTTGGCTTATCTCTTTTACCACTCTTCCACATACACCTCATCTCTTATACAGTCTTTCAGCAAATAAATTCTCATTCTTTCACTCCTACCATTATTCCAGAAAACCTCTCAAATGGATATAGCCATGCTGACAGTGAAAAGCTTTTATTAGCCCACATCCTTTGAAGAGGCAGTGCAATGACACTAAGCGGAAAACTCTTCCTGTTGCTGTCTATGCACAGAAGTGACAACAGTACCACATCTGTGGCATGGACAGTTTCTTACCACTGCAAATCCCAGTGGTCAGAGTTGGGTCAATGCTCAAGCCAGTCAGCTGGGGAAAGTCACATAGTGTCAGGTGAGCACCATTTTTAAGCTACACGCATAAAAGTCATCACACAAGTTTGTACTTTTTTATGTTTCTGATTAAGTTTCTATTTGTTTCTCATCATGCTTGCATTGGTTTGCCACTCTACCTAGAAGAGGTTTGAAGGCTGTAGGAAGACCAACTTTCTTTTATCCTTCACATTTTTGCACATTACAGCAGTACTCTGTTAACATTTTTGAGCCATTTCATCTTAATTTTTTAATGTTCACTGACTCTTGTACCTCATTTTCCCCTTACCCACTCTTTTAGAGAAAAACAAGACCTTTAATTTCCTCAATTTTTTGTGACCAGGGACACAATGATGATTTTTTCACAATAGACATTAATGCATGTGTAAAACCACTTTATTAGTCTATATTAATCCAGCAAATCAGTCATTTTAAGCAAGCCTCAGCTGGCCACATAAAGTTTACAATGAAACAGTATGTCTTGAAAATCATATAAGGATTGCAGCTAGGACTCTTGAGCGATACAAGCTGAGATTCCTTTGTTGGCTTCTTGGGTAGTTCCACAGATTAATTGGGGTTTATGATCATATATGCAAGCTGTGATTGTGCTTTTAAAAAAATAAATTAAAGGAATTAAAATTCAAGATCTTGAAAATGCTGGAAATAAATAGTAAAAATCATGAATGTTCTGGCTCAACTTCGAGCAAGCACTTAGTTTTTCCTTCTGCCACTTAAGCAGCTCACAGTTTAGAAATCTGTGTGTGAATCTTACATGTCTCTGTCTCCCACTTTAGAGCCAAATGATACTTGGCTATATTCCAAATCTCAGAAAGCTCAGCAGTTTTGTGTAGGATATGACAAGTTAAGAGAAATTCGTTAGGGACTGAAAGCTACACAGGAAAGGAGATGAAGAAAGGAGACGGCAGTTGATGAGCCTTTCTTAATATGTAAAGCACAATACAGACATACACAACAACATGGTAAAGCAGCTCAACTTTGTTTCCACCATATGACTGCATTTACTCAGTGCTTTAGCTCTGGCTTTATCAAAGCATGTTAGGAGTGACTAGCTCTAGCCAGAAGATCTGCATTGTGAAAAAAACTCTGAAGGAGGTTCAGGTCCTGGAGGTCTGAATGTAAATGTAGCCTGGGGTAGGAAGGCTTGGTCCTCCCATGCAGTGGAAAATCCATGACCCCAGAACAACACAACCAAGCTCATCAGGTCCTTCAAAGACTGATGCTGGAAGCTGTCAGACAGGGGCCAGACTCATTGCTGCTTGCTCACAGAACCACAGAATGTTAGGAGTTGGAAGGGACCTCGAAATATCATCTAATCCAATCCCCTTGCTAGAGCAGGATCACCTAGACTAAGTCACACAGGAACCCATCCAGACGTTTTTTTAATGTCTCCAGAGAAGGAGACTCCACAGCCTCTCTGCACAGGCTGTTCCAGTGCTCTGTCATCCCCACAGTGAAAAAGTTGTTCCCTGCATTCACATGGAACTTCCTATGATTCAGCTTGCACCCACTGCCCCTTGCCCTATTGGAGGCCATCACTGAGAAGAGCCTGGCTCCATCCTCCTGACTTTTGTCCTTTCCATATTTATAAACATTAAGGAGGTCGCAACTCAGTCTCCTCCAGCTACCTCAGTTTTTCCTCATAAGGAAGGTGTTCCACTCCCTTAACCCTCTTGGTGGTCCTATGCTGGACTCTTTCAAGCAGTTCCCTGTCCTTCTTGAACTGAAGGGCCCAGAGCTGAACAAAATATTCGAGGTGCAGTCTCACCAGGGCAGAGTAGAAGGGAGAAGGACCTTCTCTTGACCTACTAACCACATCCCTTCTAATACACCCAAGAATGCCAATGGCCTTCTTACCCACAAGGGCACATTGCTGGCTCAAGATCATCCTGCTGTCCACCAGGACCCCAAGTGCCTTTCACCTACACAGTTCTCCAACAGATCTGTCCCCAACCTATACTGGTGCCTGGGGTTGTTCTTCCCCAGATGCAAGACCCTACATTTGCCCTTGTTAAATTTCATTAAACTTCTCCCCACCCAGTTCTCCAGCCTGTCTAAGTCTTGCTGAATGTTGGCAAGCTTTAGCAGTATGCTGGTGTGCCCCATGCTTTTGGCCTGTGCTCAGAGGTAAATGGGGGTTGCTGCAGGAATGTGCTTATTTTCCTCAGCATTTCTGAACTCCCTTTAAGATTGCAGTAAGTGGCTTGCTGCTGGATGACAGAAGACACAGAGTCATCACACGTCCCCCAAAATGCTGAGCAGAGGTTTCCAAAACAGGGTTTGCTCAGGACAGCCATTCTACCTACTGTATGAACATGCCTAGAGGCAACCAGCCACAGTTATTTTGGGATTTCTTAAACTGTTAGAATTCAACAGTGAAACCACTTTTATATGTTTTAGTCACTTGTCATGGTGACTTTTGTAGGTTATGACAAAATAGGAACATATATTAATGGAAACAAAGAACTTTTTTTTTTTCAAATATAGATTTTTTTTTCTCCTCAGGCAGCAGTTTCTACCTGATTACAATATTCACCAGTTTGTCAGTATTTCATTTAATAAAAAACCCTTTTTCAAAAGTTGTTTTAACTGAGCTTTATAAAGTTTACTGCTCAATGAAACCGAGTTTACAAGGTATGTAACTGGGAGTCATTTTTTAAATACCAATTAAAATATATATATAGTTCAGCATTTTTTAATTTTCTAAATGTAAAACAAAATGGAGAGTTAAGTTTCAGATGGTTTCTTGAGACTTTATAACTTTGATCTAGAGATGAAATTGCCCTCTTAGCATTTTTTTTAAACAAAACATACCCAACAAAACCAAGAAAAATGTTGTGATTTTAAAACTGATTACAGCAGGTATGCAGTAAATTTTGTCCACACTTTTTATAAGGATTTTTACTGGCATGAATCCAAGGAATTGCACCACATCAAAATCTATAACCAGTCCACTGGTGCCGATCCATTCCCCTACTCAAACTGCACTCAGAAGACTTCTGGTAGCCTGTGGCTTCTTGGGCTGGGCTCTGCTGTCGTGCCCAATGGTCCATATTCATAGACAGTTTAATTAAAACCTACAGATACTTTCTTCTGCCAGGAAACAAAACCATGCAAAGCCACCATCCTTGGTTTCGCTGAGATACTGTCCCTCAGCGGAACAGACTGGTGGCACAGTGGGATAAAAGGAGCCCTGTGCTCTGCATCTCTTCACTGGAAAAAGACAGAAAACAGCCTTTGAAAGCAGCCTTCCACTGAATATCAGAGGTGAGGCTGGCAGATGTGTAAAACCAGGATTGAGCATCAGAGGCAGTGGCAACTTTGGAATCAAGCCAGAACAATGTGAATGAGAGAAGAGGAAAACGAAGAGTTGTCTGCTGGACCAAGCACAGCCTTTCCCAGCAGACAAGAAATGAGCATCAGGAGGAAACATAGCTCGTTTGAGAGTCTTTAATAGCCGGTTCCCCAACTGGCTGTAATTTTAGCAGCCAGTTTAACTAGACTGGACTGAGTTCTTTCCAACATAGCCCCATTCAAAGAAATCCATTTGCCTGCTGTTCAAGACCAGATGTGAAGCACATTTCTCAAAGAAGCTTTTCATTGAATCATAGGGGTTGGAAGGGACTTTGAGAGATCATCAGGTCCAACCCCCCTGCCAGAGCAGCTCCCTAGCTCATATTGCACAGAGAGGTGTCCAGACAGGTCTTGAATATCTCCAGAGATGGAGACTCCACCACCTCCCTGGGCAGCCTGTCCCAGGGCTCTGTCACCCTCACTGTGAAAAAGTTCTTCCGCATGTTGGTGCAGAAATTCCTGTGCTCCAACTTGCAGCCATTGCCCCTTCTCCTGTCCCCACAGACCACTGAAAAGGGACTGGCCATTTCCCCCTGCATCCCATACTTCAGATATTTATAAACATTAATAAGGTCCCCCCTTAGTCTTCTTTTCTCTAGGCTGAATATTCCCAGTTCACTCAGCCTTTCCTCGTAGGGAAGATGCTCCAGACCCTTAATCATCTTCGTAGCCCTTCTCTGGACTCTTTCCAGGACATCTCTGTCTTTTTTATGCCAGGGAGCCCAGAACTGGACACAATTCTCCAGGTGGGGCCTGCCCATGGCAGAGTAGAGGGGGAGGATCACCTCCTCCTTTGACCTGCTGACCACACTCCTCCTGATGCACCCCAGGATCCCATTGGCTCTCTTAGCCACCAGGGCACACTGCTGGCTCATGGCCAACCTGTCATCAACCAGGACCCCCAGATCCTTTACCACAGAACTCTTCTCCAGCAGGTCATCCCCCAACAACACAAAAGAGAGTCCATACTGTAATTACCATCACAAGCTCAGTAGGTATCCTTCAGTTCATAGCATGCATTTTCCCAACCTACTAATCTCCTATATCTGAAAAATGCTTTTATATAATGTGTGCAGCAGTATTAAGTTTCCTTCTGATAGAATGCCTTTCAGGGGGGAGATCTGGAGAAGTATGCAAAACTTCAGTCAGGGTTGGACAGTGAGATACAAACGCTCTCTCATTTCGCAAGGAGAATGTTTTTACAGTGTAGTACAGTTTTGTCTGGAGAAAGGATCCATTTCCCCAAGTCCTCTTTGGAGGAAAACTGAATCTTCTGAGTATTGTTCAGAGTTTTGGCTCCAAATGAAGTATCTGAGAACAGCCCCTGTGGTCTAGAGTGCCCCTTCCTTATGCGATGTCTTTTTCCTGAATTGGTATACCCATTTAAGTTCAGGGAACCTAGAGGTGATAAACATTTTGGTCTGGTCTTTGACATAAACCCAAAACAAAGGAAGGAGGAAAGGTCATTTTGTTGAAGCTCTTCTGTAAAAGTGGGGCCAACATAAGGATGCCAGAAGCCTCTGCTTCAGCTATACTTGCAATATGGACAAAGGACATAAAACTCACAGCCAGCTCTTCTTCTGGTGGTCCCCAGCTTTGTGACTAATCTCATGATCTAAGAAGTTTTCAGTGGTCTGGAATGTGACTTAGCTTGTTAGCAGGTCTAAATCCAGGGCCATAGCCTACATCTAAACCGCATCCCAAATCTTTTTGGCCTATGTCTAAAATAAACACTCCCAACTCCATGTTTAAATAATGTCAGGGTCTCAGTACAAACTGATAAGAGCCAGAGAATCCAGCCTAAAGGTGAACAACCCCATTCTCTGTAACGTGTTATACTCCTCCTCTTCTTTTTCTCACAACAGCCAAGTGTTAGCACATTACATCATCAAGCCTTTGAATTTCCCTGCTCTTGTCATGTTTAAACTCGATTGTCTAACACTCGCCTGTTACGCGTTGCCTCTAAGCTCTCACAGTCAGCAAACCTACTACTGACAGATGGTAGGGAAAAGTGGGCTGACTTGGACTGTTTCCAAAAACTATGTCTAGCCACATGATATGTAAAACACAAGCTCTCATTTAAAATCTGGTCCATTTTTGTTTCTGTTGATCTTTAAGAACTATTTTTATTTCGGGGAGGGTTATTTTCTGTTGTGGATCTTTGTTTGTTTGTTTGGGCCAATGACAGCAGCGTACTTTCTGGCTTCTGCACCCTGCTTTTTGGCAGTTTCTGAACTACCAGACAGGAAATTCTCCAAAGTATTGCAGCTGAGAATTGGCCCATTTTCCTGGAACAGAGATAAAACGGAATAGTTTTGTCAGGTTCTTCCCTTCATATGGAGAAACCCATAGTAATGCACATGAAAGTCTTCAGCCCAGTAATCATCAGTAAGGGCTACTGATTGATGAAATTTCTGTTGACAGGTGATTTGACTATTGTACAGGCAGCACCTAGAGTTGTAGCTTATTAGTTCTGATTTTTTTCTAAATATTTTCCTCTGAACAGTGTAATATATCAAGCAGTTTCTGGTGAAACATCTGAAAGGGGAATATTATCAACAGAACGATATGACTTTCCATCAAACTTGGGAAAATATTTATGAGATTATTTTGTATTTATTTACCTATTTGTGCAGAAACATTTTTTCTTTCCCAAGTTAAAATTAATACATGTATCATGAAATGTCACATCTCATTTTCTTAGGTGACCTAAGGCGAGGTATGAATGCAAGCATGGTAAGTATTATATTGGCTACACTTTCATATTTTTAAAGATCATCTGAACACTCAAGATGAATATATAAAATAACAAGAAGAATTTAATACGTTACTAGTACAGTATATTGTAGGAGATAATCTTGAATGATCCCTCAACATCCTTTCAGTCAACTTTATTTTCCATCTGGGACAAGATGTGAAAGGGACAATCCCATTTTTATTTGTTCATGTGTATCTAATCAGGCAGTTGGATTGTCTCTATGTGAACAAAGACCATAGGTGAATGCATATATTGGAAATCAACTCAAGGAGGAGATCTGTTCCTAAACGAAAGTGAGGTTAAGACATTCATTAGCTGTGTCGTCATTGCACTATATAAAAGAACCAATTTGTAAAAATACATATCTACTTTAGGATTGTGTGTTGCTGTATACTTAATGATATCAGGCCATAATGTGTGGTAATAATCAAACTTAACAGATAACACCAATCTTACAGTTCCTTCTAAACCGGCTATTTGTTAAATAATGAAACAGCAAAAGAAATTTGGTGCACTGAACAAACCACAGGTAGAGCTGACTGAATAATGCAGATGGGGCAAAATATTCACAGACTTCTGTCTGTTTAGGGGAGATCACTCACTATGGAGGCAGAAGATGAGAGGTAGAAGGCATGAGGATAGGGAACATGGCAATGGTAGGACAAGGCAAGTGGGAGCAACACCAAACTCTATTGGTCCCTCTAGCCAGGGCTCTGCCTACAGAGCAGGTTGGCTGCTGCTGAGCAAATGTGTTATTGCCTATCTATAGGATCCAAATTGCAGCTGAGTGACTCCAATGCTAATACGCAAGGACTGGAAAGTCTTTGGGTCAGAGCAATAACTACAACACTGGGGTCTTGCTTTCTGTGCATACCAATCTTGTACAGGGTTGGCTGTGGATATAGATAAGTAAGTACAGCTGGCAAATGTAAAGACCTTTATTATGGATAATGGACAGCTACATTCACAGGGAAACTCAGCATCTTCTTGACAGCCACCCTGACCTCTAACTGTTCTCCAGCAACACACAAAAGCTCACTAGTCTGGTATAACATTTATTCAGTCCCTATTTTAGTAGACGATAAAGGCCTGAGAGAGACTGGGACCCCACTACCTGACGCATTGGACACCAAGAATGGGATCCTAGGAACTTCTGTGCATTATGTGTTCTTAATGGAAAAATCCTAACACCTAATTGCGCAATACCTACATCAGGTGAAAGCAAAAGCTGAACAGGAAACAATGTGGGGAAAAAAATTGCAAAGATATATTTCATTGGTTTTTTTATTTGAGTGACTGGAATGGTGTCATTTTGTCATTTAAAAAATAATATCCAATTAGTACAGAGCTTATGAAAATGTTTCCCTAAAAAGAATTCCAAACAAACACAAAGGTTTTTACTGAAGTTTTTAATTGTGTCATTCAAATTATACTGCTTCTTAAAAAAAATGAGAATCACGTTAACAGCATACCTTGTAAAACTTTTTCCATCATGCTTTAGAAATAAAAAATGAAAGTCTCAAGGATTTTGGAAAGAATTTCTAGAAATAGTTTCAGAAATTTTATTTTCAGAAATCTCTATACTTGCTTAGGAACTAGAATTTCCCACTTTGTGAATTACAGAATCAAAGAATGTTAGGGGTTGGAAGGGACCTCGAAAGATCATCTAGTCCAACCACCTGCCAGAGCATGAATAATAGTTTTATAACATTCACCACTGTTTGCCATTACATATGGAAAAAGCATGTTATGAAAAAAATTGGTATTTTAGAGTTTAAATGTGTGCAGAACTGCGTTGTGTATACTCTCACTTTTAAAGCCTTCTTGGCCCTGGGCTGGATCCCGAGAAAAATTCAAATTGAGTGAGAACTACTTTCAGGAGAATTTCCAAATTTAGAGGAAAAAAATTACGAAAGGCACAACAGTTTGAAGCTGCTTGTAAATTGTTATTTTAAGTACAGATATGGTGCAGGAAAAATTATAAAACTGCATATTTATCCTCTGTGTTGTGATAAGGGCTGTGTTATTATTTATAGAGCTGTACAACAGTAGAATGTACTCAAGGCTTGGAAATACAGACACAGACATTAAAAATTTGTTAATATGTGGAGGGTTTTATTGTTGGTTTTAAATTTTATATTTTTCTGAAGGCTTTTGGCTTATTTTCCCTCCATTTGCAAAAAAAAATGCAGTTTATGTATAATGAAATGTATTTTTTTTTAATTACTTCAAAGGCCCAGACTCTTCCAGTCACATAGTTGGTCTAATTTAAAGGAAGTTGTAATATGTAGGGACTGGATCCATGGCCACCTTTACCAAGATGCTCATACGCAGCTAAGGGAAATGGAAGAACTTGCAGAATGAAGTCACTTTGCAGTTGCCTTAAGATATGCCTTATTTTGTAACTTCCAATACCTCATTTATCAGGAACTGAGGTGGCTTCTCTGTTCCAGATTGGTCTACTTGAAAAGGGACTGTTGGTCTTTGTTGTGCCACAACACCAGGAATGCTTGGCTATGGATGAGATCTTGGGCTGGTAAGTCAAGGAAGGTCCGTAGAGAATGCACCTATCTGACTGCAGGATAAAATCCTTACCCCTTTTTGGGTTTCTTCTTCAGACTCCTACTTGGGGTCTGCTTAGTGACCACATAACGTTGGTGTAAGTCTTTTCTCTAGGAGCATCTGATAATAAGGCTGCATATCTTGTCCCTCAGTGGTGGAAAACCAGCAGGCTGTGGAAGAGTGCATGTGAGCAAGACACAGGCAGTGGGTACATGCTTGCACCACTTTCACAGTTTGCTTGCTCTGTCTCACTCATATCGTGTACAGGCAGCAGAAGATGGGTCAAGAGGACAAATCCTTGTTACTCAAAGGCAGCGCTAATATTCAGTCTAGTCTTGCTGCCCATTCAATGCTTTGCAATTCCATTTTCACCAGCCTCAAGAAGGACGTTCATCAGAAAATGCTGTAAGGCCTGACCTCATTAATTCTTTACAACAGGTATGAATTTATTGCTAGAGAAGAAGCAGTAAGGGAGGTGTCACATCAGCAGATGCAGCGGACAGCAAAATGACTGTACACAGTTCCCACCCCAACCTACAGCTACTCTGGAAAGCATTGGAATTAAGACATGAGGAACCAGTGGTAATGTTATGACTCAAGATGAGTGGGGAGACAACAAGAATAAAGGACATCTAATGCCTAATAAATAAATAAATAAGGGGTCTGAGAACAGAACTAGCTAAGGAAATGTAGGCCTTAATCCAGCAACACTCTTAAGACTCTAAATGATTCAAAGTATAGGACGAGCAGGCAAGTACTCAGGAGCTGAAGTGCTTTGCTGCATAAATGGACAGGGGGATCTTTAAGCTGATGTGGTATGTATTTTTAGTATAAGAAAGGGATGTTAGCCTCAGCAAGCTGTCATTTGGGGGTCTGTTTGGTCCAAGCTGTGGGAAGGAGATCTCTGAAGGAATTACTCTCCAGCAGGAAGCAGAGGGAAATTCAGAAGGATCAGAGGTCAGCTGCAGGAGAACAGCAGATGGGAAGACTCACCAGCTTGCACCAGTCAATCTGCAGGTTTCAGAAATGCCAGCAAAACTCCTGCAAAGGAGCGAGCCTCCATTAGGGAATGAGGGAGGACTGATCTATATTGCCACACTAGCCTGATGATCAGGCCCGTTTCACACATAAAAAGCAAATTCTTCAAATGGCCTTGCAGTTCCTACAGTAGGTTTTTGGCTCACAGTTGACAGTTTCAGCTCTTTGATGGCACACTCAGATCAATGTTATTGCATGTGAAGGAAGCAAGACACATACACATCTAGTCACTGATTGCCAGTGAAACACATCTCCCACTGCTTGCCAGCTGTGTCACTGGTGTGCCTGTCGGCAGCTGTGTTGCTTAAGGAAACAAAGAGGAAGGCAGAGAGGAGGATCCTCCTTGGTGTAGTTTACAGTGATGCATGGTTATGAAACTCTCCCTCCAGTGCCAGGAATATGACTTCAAACTGGCCCTGTTGGTTGCTGAAATGTTGGCAGGGTAAACCTGCTCCCATTGAGACTGAAGAGAGTTTTGCCATAGGCATGGGGAGGAAGAGAATAATCCCTTCATAGGAAAAGGCATAGCCATAACTTAGATATGTTTTATGTAAGAGGCCCTTAGATGCAGGGCTGTCCTTTGCTACCCCCAGGCTAGTGTCTACATGGTGGTTGGCTTCTGTAAATGAGAGTAGCTGCCATCCCCTGAATCTTTGGGTGCATAGACATCAGAATAGGGGAATTCTTTAGCTCACAGCAAATGTCCAAAGTCTCTGGGGAACCACACTAGTTACTAAAGCTCATCATATAATGGGTGAAAAACTGGAAGGGAAAAAATTTGGTTCAAATCAAAAGCTTTCCCTGTGAGTTTGGTTTTTTTTTTCTACTAGACAGCAAACAAAAAAAATAATTTCAGGCTGCTTCAGCCCAGAATGCTTGACTTGCCTTGAAGAGAAAGGTTTTGCTTAAGTTTCTGAAATCTTTGGTGTGGCTTCCTCCTCCTTTTTAATTTAGGTCAATGTTTTAAGTGACGTTCACTTCTTCAAAACAAAAGATCCACCAGCTTCTTCTTCCTAGACTGTCAAAACAAATTATTTCAGCCTTTCTGGGGAAAAAAACCCAACACCCCAAACCTCAAATCAAAATATAATAAAATTGCTGGAACATAGTATTACAACACAAAACGAACACCCCAAAGAAAACAAAACCAATCCTTCCCTCACCCCCTTCTCCAGTCAGAAAATATTTCACTGAATTTATGTTCTTGTGGCTGAAACTGTAAATATTTAGTCACCTGAAAATTCCTAGTCTGGAGGGCAAAATGGCTGTTGGTTTAGAGCTATCCTCTGCTACACTCTTGTCTTCATGATTTTCCCTCTGCCCATTCTGTGAATTTTATTAAGTGGGTGGACACTGCCTCTGAAGAAGAGGTGCTATATGGTGGCATTTGAAAGGGTGTTGTACTGCCTTGCCTGTCCATCAGTAGCACTTCCACCATGTGATCTGGACCTGCAAGTCTTGGACCAAGCACTGCCTGCCCTGTACCCACCCCGTGTCTAGCCTGTTCTCCAGACTGGCAGCAGTGGTGGGAAACAAACCATGAAGAATAAGATGTTGCTAGCACCATTAAAAGACAGGAAGAGTATGCTGACAAGTAAGGACAGACAGGCTTGGGCAGCTGTTGAAAGGGGGCTTCATCTCCTCCACTGCTTATACCTGTTGAGATTAGGAAGAGAGCAGAGGGGAGGGAAAAAGTGTTTTCTTAGGCTGTGAGAATGGAAAGCAAGAGCATCAAAGCAACAGGGGAACGAGAGCCAAATTTTCTTGGCAAACATCCCCTAGCTTTAAATTCACTGAGACTTCTCATGCTCAGTGTTCGTTGGCTTATTAATAGTTGTCCTATAGTTGAATTTAAATCTCCATCCTAGGTCTGAATTAAAGAACCAAGTGGAAGAGGAGTAATGGCTCACAATGGGCCCTGAGCCAGCTAGGAGGGGTGCTAGTGGGAGATTACATTGCCTCTAATATGCACTGGATCCGTTTGATGTGGGAAACATCAGCCGAGAGTCAAATGGATTGGGCTTGGGATGTCCCTGTCTAAAAATAGCTGTCCCTTTCAGAAAAACTGACTTCTGGTGAATTTTATTTTCATCTGAGTGTGCTTCTTGGTATTACTTATTCAGCAGGAATTTCTGATCATATTTCAGTGCTGTTGATGGCACAGAGATAGCAAACAGCCAATCATTTTGCTCTTTTATTATATGTAACAGTAGATGTTGCTACATATATGCCATCACTTCTCTTACCTACGCATCATGACTGTCAGAAGTCCTGTGTCATGGAATAGACTACCTCCTTAAGATTAATTCCTAATTCACAGTAGAAATACACTGTCCAAAAAGATGCCCAGTGCCTGAATCTGGCCCCTATAGGATCATCTGTCCAAGACAGATTGTGACATTTGCAGCCCTCATGGTAGAGGGCAGCAGGGCTCTTTGTCCCTACCAGGCAAGGAGACAGAAGAGACCTGGCCTTAACTCGGTGTCAGGAGAAGCATTGAACAGTGTGCAATGACAGGGAGAAACAGTATATTGTTTTCACTCAGGAGTCAGGTCTGTGTTAAAAACTACACCTTGCCTCTGACTGAGGGATAATACCAAAACCTTCCTCAGAGAGGTGTTTGCAGGGAAGGTGTTTGCAAAGTCCTTGGAAAGCCTGTAACACAGTAGTGTTTAGAGTATGTGGTTTAGTTTTGTTTATAGGGAAAAGAAAGATAGGCTGCCAGACTGCCAAGGCTTATCTCTCTGGTTGGAAAAACCAAACCAAAACAAAAAACCCAACACAAACAAAAAAACCGCAAGACCCAACCACAAACCCAAACTCATCTCTGATCTAAACAACTTTGTAAGAAGGAGTCACCCAACATGATCGAATGCCTTTTTTCCACATCTAGAGAAAACACAAAGTTTCCTTCCTGTCTGTGTTCAGGACAAATATCACAAAACATCGATCTTGCTAAAGGGATGCTCTTGCTTTGCAAAGTAATGGAGGGAATAGCCATTGATTCAGGTGAATAACTGGTATAATGGTATTTTTTGTAATTGCAGCAGAGTTCCTTTGGAAACCAAAAATTTTTTCTACATTTTTGTGTTAACACTGCACACTGGTCATTCCAAATGCATTTTGGTTAATTCAAAACCACAGACTGCCAGGATTTTGCTTCAGTTTTCTAGTATTAGGCTTTCTTGACACAGGTGGGTGTCAGATCTGACCTGAGTGATGTTCATCGAGCTAATAGTTTTCACTCAGCGCCTGCACTCCATTTCACAGGACCTGGAGGAGTTCAGGGCAGGCAGGCTTGCTGAGTGTAGAGTAACACATCTGTTTTATAATGGAGCTGCCTTTCAGTAACTCAAGAGGAAAAAACCCAACCCAAACCAATCAAACCAAACAAATAAACAACAACAACAAAAAAAGATAAAAAAACCAGACCTCTCCAGGTTGATTGAGACATTTCATTGAATCCAAAACATGAAAATATGTTACCTGAAATTTCAGTGTTTCTGTCACATTTTCCAAACCAGATAAAGGTTAGTTGGTTGTTTTCACTTTGGGATATAGTTTTCTTAGTGGGGTGCTTAGACCCTGGAGACCAAATGGAAGCATTTAGGGGTTGTACTTGGTGATCCTTATAGATCCCTTCCAACTAAGGATATTCTTTTACTCTACTATCTCCTGTATATGTCTGAGACAGAGGTCAGCCTGTAGACTGTAGGGTGTTTGAAGTGGAGCTCTCTGACACCACAGTTCAATGCCCCTTCCTTTCAATGGTAATGCTGGCTTACCTCCCACCCAACTTTCTGCTGCACCCCTTCTCTCCTAGCTGCTTCCCTAGTTGTGCTATTACAATTGCTTGTTGGGTTAAGGATTGAAAAAAAAAGAAAAACAGGAAAAAAAGTGTGTGGTTTTTTTTTTTTTTTTTTTTTTAACTGAGATACTTTTTCCCATTCTGTTCAGCTGCAACAAACTTGAGCTGGTACAACTGAGTGGGCAGGAGTGAGAGGTAAAGGACAAACTATGAACAAGTTGTCCTTTTTGGTAGAAGGGAGTGTTCATCAAATTACGGTCTTGATTTTTTTTCTGTTGAAGCTGTTCAGCTTTCTACAAATAGCTCACTACGTATGGGGACAAAAAGAGAGAGAAGGGCTTTACAAGCTGGTGAGCAGGGAAAAGAAAAGAGGTGCATTTAAGCCTTTACTTGGCAAACCAGCAAAGCAGGCACTTGAACGAAGTGGTCTATTGCCGAGGAAGGAGAAGGAATAACCTCTGGGATTCTTTCCACTTTTCCCTGTGCCAAGAAAGTCGGAAATTTGCCATGAGCAGCAAAATAAAAGTATTGAGAAGAACAGGTGTATGGAGGCGCAGATACCCAGAAGAAAGGCAGTATCATGACAGTTTCAGTTATATGCTAAAAGGAGGTAGGCAAGCCTGCAAGTCTGTCACCATCCATTGGTTTCTGATACTTTCTTTTACATAGCAGAGAAGGGAAAAAGCAACACTGAGTGTGACATGAAGCTTGATAAAAATTAATGGAGAAATACAGGGAAGGACTACAGTGGACGAACTGTATTAGGAATTTGTTGGTTTCTTCTTTCTGAAAAAGTAAACTACAGCTTATGCATTTAATGGAGAAATTATTGGGATAGAGTCCTTATATCATCTTACGAGAAAGAAATAAAATAAATCACTGTGCTTGTCCTTGTGTGCATGGGAAGCACAAATAAACAAATTGCCAGGAACCAAGGATGACTAAGAAAATATTTCAGTGTTACCAATGTTTTCACTTAAAGCTCTGATCACACATTCTCTGCTTGTTTGATAACAGTAGTGGAAACTCACAGACAAGCTTATGCCCAAGATAGTGGGACCTCCTTGTTCCCATATGCATTGCAGTTCCTCCCTCTCAGTTACATTGAAGTGAAACACGTTGCTGAACCCCCAGAAAGCAAGTTTGGTTTTTTTTTTGCTTGAATGTTTGAATGGCTGGGAAGGATGGAGAAGGACAAGAAAGAGTTCTTAGAGGGGTGTGTCATGGTTTAACCTGACAAGCCACTAAACAACCATGCAGCTGTTTTCTCACTTCCCCCACTCAGTGAAGTGGAGAATAAAAAAAAAGGTAAAACTCATGGATTAAGACTAAGAGAGTTTAGTAGTAGCAGTTGTAGTAACAGTAATTAATAATAATAATAATCAAAACAAGTGATAACACGTGCACTTGCTCACCACCTGAAACTGATGCTCAGCTAGTTCCCAAAGTCACACTGCTTCCTAGCCCAATCCCAGTTACATGTAAAGTATGATCTCATCTGGTATGGAATATCCCTTTGGCCAGTTTGGGTCAGTTATCCTTCCTGTGTCCCCCCCTCAGCTTCTCAGCCACCGCCTGCCTTCTCTGTGGCAGATCAGTGTGAGAAGCTGAGAGGTCCTTGACTGCTTGGCAACTAAGCCATCAGTGTGTTATCAACATAATTCTCATCCTAATCCAAGCCACGGCACTCAGCCAGCTGCTAGGAAGAAAATAAACTCTGCCCCTGCCAAAACCATGAGAGGAGGACTCATGAAAGGTGGGTTATTTGGTCTGGAGGAGAATTACTGAGTATACCAATTTCAGACTGTATAGTGTAACAGCATGAAAAGACCTTCAGAGAAGATTACTGATACTAGGAAACAGAACTAGGCAAGGCCAGTGTTGGTGAATTGTATTTTAAAGCATATGACAATTTAAATAAGCTTGGTGATATTGCTGATAGGAAATGTCTGGTAATACTGCTGATACGAAATTTTAGTGGTCCTTGCCCAGAATGCAATATTATGAAGATGGTATTTTAAGAATCTACACAGTATCAAATACAAAAACAAAGAAAAGAAGCTGCCTTTGTGCATCACCAGAGATTAATTTGTGAAGAATTGCATTCCGCCTGCCCCCCCTAATACATTGACAAGTGTACGTTTCACTCTCATCTAGGAGTTTGCTTGTCCTCAAATGACATAGATGAATTGAGAGCCCTAGTTTCAGTTTTGAATTACTTGGAACATATTTTTATATTCTCTTTGGCATTTCTGGTGAATAACATAAATGCAAAGTATATTATAGAAGTATGTATATATATATGTATATATGTATGTATATATATATATATATATACAGTTGGCACTGTTACGGAAAATCCAAAATGGCTGATAAAATAGAATATGCTTGCAATTAATTATTGGTTACATGGGCATGTCAGTGAGGCTCTGTGGCTCACAGGCAACAAAACCTCTAAAGAAATTAATATAAGATGTCCATAGTGCCTGGGAGAGGCAGCAGAATATATAGAGACAGAAGAACAAACCGACTGCAAGCCTTGCCCACTTCTAATGTTTTACTACTGGTGCCCACATAACTTAAATACTTGTCTATTAGACTCTTTTTGCATGGTCATAGATTTTTCAGGGAAGCTTACACGTAAACTGTGGAAGAAGTCACCCTCCCTGTGAGGTCTGTTTGCTTAGTGCCCACTTCTGGCTGCACTCCAGGAGACATATGTACCTGCATCAACCATCTGAAGAGGAAAAAGGTTCTCACTGTGATTTGTCAGGGTCTCTATGTACAATGATGGAAGAATTAAACTGGAAATCTTTACTGATATTTTTTTTAATTGCCACCTAAGGTCTTCAGTGTTGTGGAACTGTGGTACTTTCCACAAGCTGTGGTTCTTTCTGGGCTCTCCAGATGAAAAGTAACACTGTAACAGTGACTGTTTACTCTCCGTGTTCAGAAAACAGAGGATAAAAGATTCACCTCTCACACTTTGTGGAGCTGGGTGAACTCATACATGTTGGTTTATTGGCTTTCACTGTTAGGAATACCTTGCTGCTCTTAAAGTTGGTTAAACTATGAAAACAAGTGCTTATTCTGAATAAAAACATTCTTGCACTGAGTTTATTTGGAATAGTTGTGTGGACAGCACCTTTTAAAAGCCTGAGGACAAAAAGGAAAACAACCACTGGAAGTGGTCTTAACTCAGAAACTGTGTTCCTTCAGGAGCAAAGAATAGAGGCATCCTGACTTTCTACCCAACATCTACTTAGTAGCCCTCACTACCCTGAGGAAGGATGAACCTCAAATATTTGCAAGCAGTTTTTTACAGACAAGCAATAACCCTGTCTATGGTTGTCCTGCTGTGTAACACTAGATTGCTTCAGATATGGGGTCCTGCTTCAAACCATGATGTGACCACCCAAAAACATACTGTTGACAATTGGTCAGAATTATATCCTATAACCAGCTGTAGCCCCAAATTTAGTCCTGTAGCTAAGCTCCATCTGCCATGTCTTTCACACATCAGTAACTTCAGAGTCTGTATCTGTCAACTTCAGATACAGTCCATCATAAAATCTAGTTCAGGTAAGACAGCATGACTTATTTTGTATATATAAGGAGAGGGCATAATTTTTGTATCATAGCAGCTCAAATTCTCACATACTTGCAGGAAACCTGAACTTAAAATAATTGGGAAAATATAAACAGTAATTCTGTACTGATGTTAGAAAAAGTGTCCTTTGCGCAGTCAGGTCACCTGGAGTGTTTCTGTAGACTTTCATGGGCTTCTTGAGTCTCTCTGAGCAACACCTCAGGGAAACCATATCTTTGTGATATACAATGCTGTGCTTCTAATATGTGATATTAACCTAATCTGCTGTAAATAATACCGACAAACTGAAAATCGCCGTTGCCTGGAATTGTTAATAACACAGTGCCTGCAGACTGATTAACTCCAAATCATGAATAATCTAAGAATTTGCCTGCTAAAAACAACATCATGAGATATAATTTGAGCATGAGGAACACAGCTCTGAAGGGACCCCTGATGAGTCCACTTGAAACAAATGGTCTCTTGAGGCACTGTTGGGTTCTTTCCCTGGTCTCTCATAGATTCTGGTATGCTAGTTCTTCTAATGCAAAAATTGATCTGTTTAAAATCTTGAGTTACCAAAACAGCATACTTCTTCTGTCTTGTATATTAAAATATCTCTGAGAATCCAAGCTCATGTGGAGTTAATCAAAATGAATTAAAGGAACCATATAAAAGTTTAGTTCAGCCCATGAAGCTGACCAATCTTAGCAGTGGGGAAAATGGGGAAGGGTGTTTTATTTTAATTTTTTGGTAAAGGATTCTGTGAAGTCAGGTAAACTTGTTTTCCTCAAAGTACCTTTATACCCCTCTGCTACTCTAGGTGAATATTACATACAGACAGAGCATTAGAGGAAGCTGGAACACCACTCTGTATGACAAGTGTCACTGGTTCCTGTTTCTGCTGCAAACACTGCAGGACTAAGAGCAGGTCTGGCGGTGGTATGGAAGGTCTCAGCATGGGGTGAAGGCTTTGCCACTTCTCAATGTAGATTTACAAATCTCTGCAGCAGTAGGACAAGGAGTGATTTTTCCAGCCTGATATCAAGTGGAGAGGAATATTTGACATCTCCCAGACACTATACTCAAGTGATGGGTAGTTAAGAAAGCAGCTACAATTTTGGTTTTACTTGTTCTGGTGACACAACCACAAAAAAACCACCATTTGAACTCTTGGGAGATTTCTTAAACCAATACTTCAAGCCTTTGTAATCTTGCCTGTAAATTCTTCACCCTGTTCCTCTCTGTAGAGCTCAGATGGCCCTACAGATGGAGCTGAATCATTCTGGAAGTGCTAGATGGCCCTCTTAGAGTCATACCAGCCCCATCCTCCCCTGCCTCCAGGTGGGTGATTCCTAATCCATTCTAAACTCATGCAGATGATCTTGTTTCACAAATCCACAGTGGTGGAAACACAATACTTCCACAGTATTGCATTATTTTAGCTATGGCCAGGTATTTCCACCCAACAATCACCTTGAAACTCTGACATTACAGAATGACTGGCTCATTATGGGAACCAGTTTGGCATCCATTGTGAGAGAATTTGCAAAGCCGCCTGAGGGAATTTGGTGCCCCATTCCTATTGAATTACAATGGGATTTGGTCATTGAATTTCCTTAGTTAGTCCTTTTAAAATTCGCCTTCTTTTTAAAGTAATAAAGGTGGAGTTTTAATAAGGATTCTGTGTTGGCTTAACTTTGCTTCTTTTGAAGTTGCTGGACCTTTTATCGCTGACTTCAGTGAGAGCATCATTTGGCCAGTGCTATGCCATTTTGTAAAACTCACAATAGAGTTGAATTATTTGCTCTTAAATTCATGACCTAAAAGTCTATCCAAAAAGATTAATTTAGGAGGAAAAAAAGAAAAAAAAAAGAAAAAAAAAGAAAAAAAAAAGAAAAAAAAAAAAGGTGAAGGGAGTAACTGAGCATAGTGGAAAGAAGTGAACTTGATGAAATATAATAAATAAATTCCAAGGTGCTCTCCAAATGCAGCTTGGTTATCTCAGTCTCCAATAGCCTTGAAAGCCCTAATATTTGTTTAACTATGGAAGATATGAAGGGATTTCCAAGATACTTTTCAGCTATGGTATGCCAGTATACTAAAAAAAATTCAGCTTTGAAGACAGAGACCTAATTAACTTTCTTCAAGATGCTTTATCAGCTTCATCTAGACATTTGTTGAAAACCTCTTAAACTACACACATAGATTATTAGCTATTAACTTAATTATGTGGCCTTTGGTCAATTCAAAAAAAATCTCTGAAATCAGACATGAACCTGAGTCTATTGGCACAACTGTATACTTGGAAATAGTTTGAACTTCTTATTAATTCTGTTTGAATTAATGCAGGACTTTCTTCTGCAAACTGGAAAACCTGCCCTGAAAGTAGGCATTAATCCCTCCTGACCATGTTTTTACCATCAATTTGAGCTGAAATTGCACAGAGGATTGACACATGGTTAACAATGGGAGATCATTAACTTAAACATCTTCCACTTATGTGAAAGCATTGGTAATGCAAAGGGATGGCTGAGGCCATGGGTCCATGCTGAGGGTAGGCTCCAGGCAGTGGAATTTTCCTGGAGCCAGAACAAAGGAGCCAGGTATCAATGCAGCCTTATAAAAAAAACATAAGGGATGAGAAGCTGGAGAGGAAGCTCAAAGATGAGGACCGCTGAGCAGGATGTACTTACTTGGCAGGTACTTTTTGTTTACTAGGAGGATCAGCCAAGGGAGAAGGAAACTGGCTGAGGTGCAGAGAAGGTGCTGCACAATTCAGAGGACTTGTGCAGAGGAAGAAACATCTCAGACTCCTTAATGGATGCCTAGAGCCAAAAAGTAACAATAATGGTGAGGCAACCAGGAAGAACAGTGTTTGATTTGGTCTCAAGCTGTATTTTCCTTCTATGAGATAAAGTTCTGGAACAGCAACATGTAGCTCCCAGAAAGGAGGTGTATTTCATTTCCCTCAGTTATCTCTAATTCTAAACAATGGCACATGCTGGTAAGTCACGGTGACCACTTTGTGCCAGGGTTCCAGGTTGGCTGGATCAGATCAGGATCGTATCTCCCATTTTTAAGGAGAGATAACATATTGAGAGCTTCAACATTGTGCCAAGCAAAGAGGCCAAAGGCGGATGTTGTAGCTAACCACTGGAATTTTGTGTGAGCAAAAGTACAGCAATTTCATGAGCTCTAGGCAAGCAGCTTTAAATAGTTCCAGCCCCAGAGAATCCAACTGATCTTTATTGATCAGTGTCTTCAGTGATCAGAAAGTGACCTTAATTTCTAATATAAAAATCAATTCTCCCCCACCTATTCAATTAGTTACCTTCTCTGTATCAGTTGTAATTGGCATCAAAATGAACTGAGGCTTATGCAGTGTCTTCTATTACATGTTCCTTCACATTCAAAAGTTATTGCACTCAATTTTGTGAATCCATCACCTCAGTGGACTATAGCCTGAGTCCTATCAGTAGATAGGGTTTTTGGTTCTGGTAGTGTTTGAAAAAAGGACCAAAGCAGGAAATAATCTACTTTCAATATAGGTGGAAATTTCTTTGCAGTGGGTGGAAGAAACCTCAATGCACAGGAAAAGTTGTGTCCTCTCCAGTAAACATATGCTTAAAAGGAAAAAAAAAAAAAAAGGAAATAAGTATAGATTACAAAAAGGTTCTTCAGAAAAGTTTGAGGTAAAATGAGAAATTTTTATATGAACAAAAAATGTTTTAGGTGCGGGTGAAGGAAGACAGGAGAATGAAGTCTAATTCACACTTCCCCTTTCCTTAATTACATTAATATGAGAAATACAATAACTAAAATTTATGAAGGAGATGGACTCGATGATCCTTATGGGTCCCTTCCAACTCAGTATATTCTGTAATTAAAAAAAAAACTCTTTCAAGAGCATTTTAGAATTTAAGATCAGCAGTTCTCGTCAAGGCAACCCCTCTTAACATTTAATGCTAAAAAAAAATAGTCATGTGTGAACATATACAGAGGAAAAAGAACTTCTCTCCTCCTGGCTGCAGCTAACAGAAGTGTATTTGTTAGCCTCAGATGCATACATTTTCATCACCTCCTTGGACTCAGCTCCAAAAAAGAATTTGCACACAGGGAGAAACTGGAATTCTAGTGGACAAGTTTGATTTGTTACTAATGAACTAAATTCTCTCTGTAGCTAGCATTGAGGAACATATCCACAGAATGTATAGTACTGTATAGTACTGACAGCAACTATTCTTTTGCATATTGCTCACCAGTGATGTTTCTTAAATTACAGCAAAGGCTACTAGAGCAAATAGGACCCAAAGTCCAATACATGCTCCCCCCTTATTGTCTCTGTTGAAGGCATTCTCTTCTGTGTTCCATGTGGATTTATTTGTTTGATATACCTGATTATGGGTGAAAGACTAATTCTCTGATTCTTCCTAATGTGAGAAGTTAAAAAAAAAAAAAACAAACTAGCCGACAGTTTTAATAATTCCAGCTACTCTGTCAGTTTATCACAAGACTCCTTGCTGTGGACAGCCCAGTTCAAATAGGAAGCTACCCAGACTTCCTTACAAGTGCTCTAAGAGTGGAAAGCTTCACAAAGATGTTACGTCAAGACATAACAGTAATATATTACATGAATAATACCTTTTGCACATTGATAGGAGGGTCAGACAGTACCTATGTGTGTATAGGATCCCTCTGTTTTACCCTTGGATCCTGGTGACCTGATACAGTAGTTCAGGAGAAAAACTCTAATGACTTAGATCTTCTGTCACCATCTTACTCTTCTCAGTGAATTCACAATGTATTGATTTGATCAGAGCTTCGCTGCCTTGTACCTTATTTCCCCTACTGTTTATTTATTGACTGTTCATGAAAAACTGTGTCTAGGCAGCTATAGCTCCTCCTTGGTACCCAGCACAGATACACTGTTCCTAACTGATGTTTTGAGGCTCTTCTCGAATGCAAATAATGCTGAGGAGATATTATATCAGATAACTTTTGGATAAATGTTTCCTTCTAGAACTCTCATATAAGTGATTTTAGTTGCTTTCACGTTTGCACATTCTTAGGAAAAGAGGGCTAAGATGGGACCTTATTGCAGTCTTCATCCCTTCAGGGAGAGGTATAGGGAGGATAGAATCAGATTTTTCCTGGTGTTGCACAATGATGGGATGAGAAGCAATGGCTGCAAACTGCAGCAGGAAAAGTTCTCATCACACATTAAGAAAAAACATAAATTCTGGTGTGCGTAGTCAAACACTGGAATGGAAGCTCAGAGTTGATTGTAGGAGCTGTGCCCTTAACATTAAGAATTCAACTGATCATGACATGGAGCAAACTGATCTAACTGGCTGTAGTCTGAGCAGAGTGCTGAATCACCAGATTACCTCCAGAGGTTTCTTCCAACAAAAAATATTGTATCATTCTATGTTTACTTACTATCATACATATCTAGGCTGTTATAATTCTATAGAACATAATGATATTAAAAATCGACAACAGACTGCACAAATGAATAAATAAATAGCTCTTTCTCCTATTTTGGCATTAATGAAGATTTCTCTAAGACTGAGTGACAGAAATTCCCTTTTATAAAAAATGCAGGCTGATAAAAGTGTGGTTGTTCCACCAACATACTTAAGAAAGATCCACAGTTTCATTTATTCCAATTAGAAATGCAGAATCATTAACTCTTTTTATCTTGATTGGCATCACATTTCATAATGGGACACTATGAAACCAGTTCAACCACTAAAATCAAAGGTTGCCCTTTTTCTCGATGTCTGTGATTTCCAAATCAAATCTGGTTGGATGTTGTTTCTCAGTGGCTGTTGGGCATCTTTGGGGTTTTTTTTCCTTAATGGGGGAAATGACCATAGCAATTTAATACTTTTTCCATAATATTACATGCACCCTATTTTCAATGGGAAATGGTAATAGAAATGAAAGATTGTCCTTGAAATGTTGGGGAAAGGCAGGATTTTAAAGACCCAAAACATGTGTTTGCTAACTAAACTTTTCCTTTATGCCACTGCAGAATTTGTTCCTTCTGGTTAATTTTAATATAACCTGTACTTCAAAGATACAGAATATGCTAGTTAATGAACTTTTGCTTTAATTCTTTGACATTATCTTTGAAAGTGATTCTCCCTGTATTTACAATGACAAAAACTAAATTGGTTTTGGATTTTTTCGGTGAAACTAATATGATAATGCTGCTGGGTAAGTTTTCCAAAATATTTTGTGAATTGTGGCATTATAAACCTTTTCTTGCATACACTGAGAAATTGTTTTTATGTAACAAATGGCAATATCAATGTTTCTTTTCTTGTCTCTAATGAGGAAGAATCAGGATATTATTGTCGTTGGAGGTCTGCTAAAACCTACTGAAATCAGAGGAAGGACACTTACTGACCTCAGGGCTGAATAAGCAGGAAAAAGAACCCTAATTCTGAATTTCTTATTTTTCTTTTAAACCAGATGTTTTTAATTGTTAGTATGAACTCAATCTATTAATATGTTCCTTCAGTCTTAAAGCTTTGGCTTTTCTAGAACTCAGATTGGCCAGTTCTGTGAAAGATAATAAAAAATCTTTGTACAGACACATCAAGAGTAAAAGGAGAGCCAAGGAAAATCTCTAGCCCTTACTGGATGCAGGGGGAACATTAGTGCAAAGGATGAGGACAAGGCTAAGGTACTTAATTCCTTCTTTGCCCCAGTCTTTAATGGTAAGGTGAGATGTTCCCTGGATATTCAGCCTCAGGAGCTGGAAGACAGGGAGAGAAAGTGGAACAATACTCCCATGATCCAGGGGGAAATGGTTAGAGACCTGCTAGGCCAATAAGGCATTCACAAGTCTATGGGGCCAGATGGGTTCCACCTGAGGGTATTGAGGGAGCTTGGCAATCACCTTTCCATGATATATTAGCAGTCCTGGCTGACTGGGGAAGTTCCACACAACTGGAGGGTAGCAGATGTTAGACTCATTTACAAGAAGGGGTGGAGGGAGGATCCAGGAAACTATATGCCTGTTAGTCTGACCTCAGTGCCAGGGAAGATCATGGAATGGGTCATCTTGAGTGCTATCACACAGCACACACACGACAACCAGCCCAGTCAGCATGGGTTTATGAAAGGCAGGTCCTGCCAAACTAACCTTCTATAACAAGGTGCTTCATTGAGTGGATGAGGGAAAGGCTGTGGACGTAGCGTGCCTGGACTTCAGTAAAGCCTTTGACACTGTTTCTCACAGCATTCTGTTTAAAAAACTGGCTACCACCTGTCCAGGCTGGTTTTACCCTCTGCTGGGTAAAAAACTGGCTGGATGGCTGGGCCCAAAGAGTTGTGGTAAATGGAGCTAAATCTATCTGGAGTCTGGTCACAAGTGGTGTTCCCCAGGGTTCAAGTCCTGGGTCCAGTTCTGTTCAATATCTTTATCAGTGACCTCGATGAAGGGCTTGAAGGCTCCCTTAATAAGTTTGCAGACTATACTAAGCTGGGAGGAAGTGTTGATCTACTTGAGGGTAGGGAGGCTCTTCAGAGGGATCTGAACAGGCTGGATCAATGGGCTGAGGCCAACACGATGAGGTTCAACAAGGCCAAGTGCAGAGTCCTGCACTTGGAACATAACAACCCCATGCAGTGCTACAGGCATGTGGAAGAGTGGCTAGAAAGCTGCCTGGGGGAAAAAGGACCTGGGGGTGTTGGTTGACTGCTGACTGAATATGAGCCAGCAGTGTGCCTAGGTGGCCAAGAAGACTAATGGCATCTTGGCTTGTATCAGAAACAGCATGGCCAGCATGGCCAGGGAAGCAATTCTGCCCCTGTACTCAGCATTGGTGAGGCCACACCTTGAGTGCTGCATTCAGTTTTGGGCCCCTCACTACAAGAAAGACATCAAGGTCCTGGAGTGTGTTCAGAGAAGGGCAACCAGGCTGGTGAAGGGGCTGGAGGGCAAATCCTATGAGGAGCACCTGAGAGAGCTGAGGTTGTTTAGCCTGGAGAAAAGGAGGCTGAGTGGAGACCTTATCACTGCCTACTACTACCTGAAAGGAGGTTGTAGGTAGATGGTGTTGGTCTCTGCCCAAGAGACAGGTGATAGGACAAGATGGAATGAATTCAAGCTGTGCCACAGCAGGTTCAGATTAGACATTAGGAAAATGTTCTTAACTGAAAGGGTTATTGGGCATTGGAACAGGCTGCCTAGGGAGGTGATTGAGTCACCAACACTGGATGTATTTAAAAGACAAGTAGATGAGATACTTAGAGATATGGTTTAGTAGAGGACAGGAATGGTTGGACTTGATGACCTCAAAGGTCTTTTCCAACCTAGTGATTCTGTGACACTGTGATTTTTCCCTCTCTTTGAAGAACAGTCAACTTTATCTTTCAGAAATAAAGTACATAATTTATGGCATTCCATCAGCTGAACAGATAGGTTAACTCTCATGAATTGCATGAAGCTGACTGCCTGATTCCTCAAGATAACTTCTTTTTTAATTTGACAGAAACTGTGCAAAATTAAAGATCTCCCCCCCTCCAATCAATTCTATGGGAACCCAGCACTCCACTCATAGACAGATCACAGGAGAAGAATAAGCAGCCTGCAGCCTGAGCCAGACCAAACCAGTAGACAGACCCCTACAGAACAGTTTTTTTCATTCAGGCAAGCTTGAGGAAGAGAATATTTATACAAAAGCCAATTTACTTTGCTGGTAGCTGTTTTGTTTATTAATACCACCCAAGACACAAGTGCTTCATTTCTCCCAGCCCAGGTTTCTTTTCAGCCTGACCTTCTGTCACATGACTTGAATAGTATAATATTGCAATGTGTTACCATGGAAATGATAGTGATGGTGGCATGTGTTCAGCATAGCCAAATTTGAACCTAATGAGAGCAGATGTGACTTTGAGCTTTCATCCCTAAAGAGCAGACCTAGTTATATCGTCATGTCTTTTCTTAGGAATCATGAAGAAAGCTCTTAAACACAACTCTCTGCTGTGAACAACAATACAAATGTATGCAAATAATTTCTACTTGCTGTAAACATCTTCTTATGAAGTCAAACACACCCACATCAGGGGAGCTGTGAAAGAGGACAAGCCATGAGGAAAACAAGAACTCTTAACCATCTGCTGTTCCCATTGCTGATGTGCATTATCTTCTCCAAACACAAGCAGATTCCTGTACGTCACTGTGTGTTATCAGTTTTGGTCTCTACGCTTTCCTAAGAAAATAACTACTTCCAGTTGCTGCAGGCCAGTATGACATGTGATTCAAAGCTGCATAGCACCATGAATAAATTATGGTTGTCACCAACTTCTCTGTCTAAAAAAGACTGCTACAAAAATAAATTAGCACTGCCCTTGAGCACTGCTAAGAGTGAACATCTCACACATGGCTTCGCTAACTAAAAGAATAAGACCTCCATTTCACCACAGTGAAGCCTCCACAAGTAATGCCTTCTCCATGTGAGAGAACAGCCACAACCACAGAGGGAGGAAAGGTCCTAACACAAGAGCACTCAAACCAAGTATTTTAGAGCCAATGCCAGCCCTGTTAACTTAGAGTGGGAAAAAGAACTCAGCTGGATCAAGATCAGGAAAGTAATCTAAGGCTTCTGAGTAATTACTCTGGATAATGCCTCCTCTGTAGCTTCTTGGGGAGAGACTGTACCTCCATAACTCTGCCCTGCCCCCAGTTGTCAGATGGGGATGCTTGAAATGAAGTAGCTGTGAATCTCACCCATCACTATGTGTGAATTGTCTTATATTTCAAGTATTGTGGCTTTACCTCTAGGTTTGTAAAAAAACAGACCAAACTTTGGCTTCAGCAGCAGTAGCTGAAACAAATTACCTACAAAGCCTGACATAGGCATCTGTGTATTGAGATGGAATAAATCACGCTACCATTGTGTATGGAGTCCTCCTGTCTGCACCTTTTCTTTCTCCTTGAGGTATCAAAAAGTTCTGATTCTAAGCCAGAACTTCAAATGACAAGGTTAGTTGCAGTTTCTGTGAGAAACAGTTCCCAACAGTTCTGTTGGGAACACCCCAGTGGACTTTCCAGTGGTGGACAGATACCATCCAAGAGACTACCTGAAAAGCTCTTTTTGTCCTCCTGGTATAACAACATTGCACCAAAACTAATTAGGGCTAACCTGGACAAGCAAGGTACAAACCCTCCACACATGTTCATAAACATGAGAAAGAGACAAGCCAAAACACGAGAGGAGGAGTACTGTGTCATTGTCTACTCCTCTTAATCGCTATGTGCATTACATGGCAGAAATGTGCCTTTTAAAATGTTATCTGCTTGCTCAAGAGGCACCTGAAACCCATATTGTCCTTTCAAGCATCCACCGCTGCTTCTCCTACTCTCCCTGTAGAAAGTTTCCCCTCCTCTTTCCTTAAGAAATTCACGATAAGTTTAAACCAACTCCTATTTCCAGACTCTAAACTTAAACTTCAAAGCAACTCAGCAACGAGGGAGGACAGGTAAGCTGCACTTTCTCTTTGAAGCTTTGTCCCTCACACTCTGCTTCCCCATTCTCACAGCTCTGTATCTTCCAGAGAAATGCACCTCTAACACTGCTGGTAGTCGTTTAGGAGAGCAGACTTCATACTGCCCCTGCTGAGCACCTGGAAGAGAAAAAGGGTAGTGACATCCCTCTCTGCAGTGCTCACCCAGGCCATGAAGCTCTCCCCATCCTCGGGTCGGATGGCAAAGGTCAACATGGCACTTAGGTAGAAAGCTGTCAGAGCATGCTCCTGGACAGGTGGAGTGCCAAAGTCAGAAGGCAGGAGCTGTAAAGAGGTTGTGTTTCAGCATGCTGGGGAGTTTGCCATCACCTTTCCTCAGCGCTGGCCAAAAACAAACACAACTTTCCTGTGCACTTAATATTACACCAGTCAGGTAGATTATCCAGTATGGTTCAGAGCAATAGTACTCTTTGCCTGGTTTTGATGTCCCAGTGCCATGGCGAGCACTGAAGTATGATGGGTGACAACTGTAGCTAGCAGCCATAGGACAGGATCAGTCCAAGCATATCAACTACAGCTGAAATGTTAGCTGAAAGCTAAAGGAATCCGTTTAACAGGTGTGCTAGAAGTCTGGCACAGAGACCTGGGCTGGGGCCAGTACCACTGAATGTCTGCTGTGTTGATTCGCTGGCTGGCTAGGGTTACAGCAGGGTGGAGGGAACCAAATGCAAATGCCTCTTGGTCTGCAGCAGCTTCTTGCTTGCTAGAAAATTCCCTCAGAGTTTCTGAGACATCTACTGCCCAGAAGCTGCACATCTCTTTTTTCTCTTGGGCATTTCTTTTTCCTGCAAGAGCCCATGCAGCTGTCCTTTGCCAGGGTCGTTCCTCTGCAGTCCCAGTTTAAATCCAGTAAACACAGAGCAGCAGGGAGCAATGGTCCTGAGAACTGGTTGTCTCAGTGCAGACATCAAAATCCTTCAGATATGGCTTTGTCTAGCAACGAAGGGCAGATCAATGTCTGTTTGTTCTTGAGATAACCTCAGACTAGGAATTCATGCAGCAGACTCAGACTCATCTCTTCTGTGTAGTTACTCTCAGGATTGCCAGAACTACCTTGATCCTAGCAAGGAAATTACTCCAATTTCTAGATTGTAATTTCAAAGCTGCTAACAGGTAACGATTGAACTTGATTGGTTGGGACAGTTTTAGATAGCAAGCTAAGAGCTTTCTTAGCCAAAGCAGTATCTTCTGCACCCTTGTGAGTTCAGCCTCATTTCAGCCAGCCATAATGTGTGAATACATCTGACTGCAAGCCAGAAGACTTTCTCATGTCCCACTGACTTCACCCTGAGCTCTGGATGGGCAGGACCAGGTAACAAAAGAACTACGTGAGCTTTCCTTGGTCTGTTGTTTTCAAATATGCCATTACCAATTACAAAATGAAAGCTTGACTTCGTATGTCTGAGATCAAAGGAGCTTTTCTTCTGATCTCAATGGGGTTTTTGGAAGAGCATTTAATAATTTCTGTGCTTCACCAATTACAACTCCAGCAGAAATGTTTTACCACGTGCTAGCACTACATCAGAAAAATGGTTGGTCACACCGAAAGAGTTGCAGTCAACAGCTAAATGTTCAAATTAAGACTAGTGTAGAGTAGAGTTCCTCATAAGTTGGTACTGGAACTGGCACAATTTACATCTTTGCCAGACACAGTGACAGTGGGATTGAGTGCACCCTCAACAAATTTGCTGATGACATCAAGCTCTGTGGTGCAATTGACATGTAGAAGGGAAGAGATGCCATCCAGAGAGAACTTGACAGGCCTGAGAAGTGGGCCTGTGCAAACTACATGAAGTTCAATATAGCCAAGTGCCAAGTCCTTGCACATGGGTCACTGCAAACATAACCACAACTACAGGCTGAGTGAAGAATGAATTGTCAGTAGCCCAGAGAAGAAGGATTTGGGAATGTTGATTGATGTAAAGCTCAACATAAGCCAGCAATGCACACTTGCAGCCCAGAAAGCCAACTGTATCCTGGGTTGCATCAAAACAGTGTGACCAGCAAGTCAAGGAAGGTGTCTCTGCCCCTCTGCTCCTTGCTTGTGAGACCCCACCTGGAGTACTGCATCTAGCTCTGGGGTGCCCAACATATGAAGAACATGTGTCTGTTGGTCTGAGTGTAGAGGAGGGTGCACATAGATGATCAGAGAGCTGGAACACCTCTCCTGTGAAGACAGGCTGAGAGAGTTGGGCCTGCTCAGCCTGGAGAGGGCTCTGGGGAGACTTTATAACAGCCTTCCAGTACCTGAAGGAGGCCTACAGGAAAGATAGGTACTGGTTACAAGGGCATGTAATGATAGGTCAAGGGGTAATGGGATTAAACTAGAAGAGGATAGATTTGGATTAGTTATATGGAAGAACTTTTTCACTGTGAGGGTGGTGAGACCCTAACACAGGATGCTCAGAGAAGCTGTGGCTGCCCCCTCCCTGGGAGTGTTCAAGGCCAGGCTGGATGGGGATTTGGTCAACCTGGTCTGGTGGAGGATGTCCCTGCCCATGGCAGAGGGGTTAGAACTAGGTGATCTGTAAGGTGCATTCCAACCCAAACCATTCTGTGATTCTATTAAATAAGGAGACATAATGGAAAAGCATGGGATTGTTGTACCAACATCCCAGTTGCCTCCAGGAAGAAGCTTTGAAATGGGACACAGCATGTATCCTGTTCTGGACAAATTTAGCTGAGTGTGGCTGGCCACAGTGTGATATTTTCAGTACACTGAAAATCTTTTCAGGACCAGAGCCATAATCAGTTCAACCGTATGTGTTCTTACTTTCATTATTACTATCCCATCTCTTCATTGATGTCCCAGAAGAATGAAGGGTAGCAAAATCTGTCCAAGAATTGTTCAAACCAAAGAGAACTTTCCATCACCAAAACCCAGGAATAAACAGAACCAGAGACATAGGTCACACAGGTAAATGTTCCTAAATGAGCCTCATTCCTTAATTCTTCGAAACAGCAAGCATGCAATCAGGTCAGGGAAAATTGCTAACCTGAAACAATAATTATGATATGCCTTTTGTGATTTAGCAATTAATTAGCATATGACTAGTGAACATTAGACTTATACAAGATTGCAAATCTGTAGTCCCAACCCCAGCTGGAGGCTCTGTTAGACTACACTGCTAACATAAGTCTTAATAAGTAGATTGGTAATCTCTGTTATGGGCTTCTTTCCTGTTCAGAGGCTAAGAAACATCCCATTCCTCTAGGTCTGAAGCAGGATTAATTGATTGGTCTCATATGAACCTGAAAGCCATTAAGAGCACAAAGGATGAAAAGCAATTCGAACTGCTTTATTACCATTTTCTAGTAAAGTACCAGTTTAGACTCTGGACCTACTGTGAAGCAGCAGGTTTCCAGATATTGACTGTGCTGGCATGTGCTTCTGGAAAAGAGGAAACGACTGATTCCTAAAAGCAGAAACATCTGCTCAAGTCATGAACACAATTTCTGGCTGAGGCCTAACAGCAGGATTGCTAAAGAAGTCCATGTGCTGCCAGTCCAGAGTCGCAGCAAAATGGTGGTGAACAGCTAACCACGTTAGCCCCTCTTTCACCTTCAATACACCATTAGATGAAAATTGGTTTTATGGGGCTCACTGTAGTCCTTACCATGCTGTCTCTACCTGAAAGGGAAGGAGGGTCTTTTTTACCCTCCTGGCATAGCTGGAGTAGCAGAGCTGTTTGTTCAGGAGACATGTCAATTTCAGAAAAGCAAAACTCTGCTGGTTGCCAGCCTGGGCACTGCACTAGGAGAGCCAACGCCTTCTCTTAGGGTGGTTCTCCTACACTTAGTTTTCATTTTTTAGGCTTTTTGATCCAGTTGTTTTCCTATTTAAACTAGTAAACTCTACTGAAGTCTCACTGTTGCAGTATTGATACAAACAGAAGGGAATTTAGACCAGCTAATACAATACTCATGTTACAACTCCATTTAACATGTTTTCTTGTCTGCTCAGAGTTCAGCTTAATTGTCAGAATGATGCAAGTAAATAAGGGGAAATGACCATTCCTTTTCTGGAGCATAACTGCTTGAAGCAGCAGAGCTGCCAAAATTCAAGTATAAATATCAAGATATTTCTCGCAATTTATCATCAAGTGAATACGATTGAGAAATCTGACCTCCCAGTCTGAGGATCTTAGCAGTAAACTCTTGCCATCTTTTAACCTGAATTGGGAGGGTGGGCTTTTTCACTTGTGGCAGAACTTACTTAATATCAAAAGAATGACAGCAGTCTGAAGAAAAGGAAGCAGATGGTAAAATTCAACCCTGCATCAATAAGCAGCGTGTGCAGACATGTATTCTGCAAAAGTCAAGCATGGGTTGAATTTTGAGCCATGATTAGCTTTCCCATTGAAGTTATCAGCAACTGTCTGTAAGCATTTGCAAAGGTCTGTGGAGAATGAGTGCCACAGAATGAATCCAGTCCATGGAGAAGTGTATTGTCAGCCTGTGAGGCATGTTTTGCAGTTCTTAGTACACCTTCACATAGAAATTATTTACCTTTGTTCTCTGCTTCACAGCATTACATGGGCATTTCCTGCTTCAGAACTAATTGTAGCCTTTGATCCTGCAGTGAGTCCAGTGAGCGAGACCTACAGTAAGGAGCTCGTTCTTCTTCTTGCTTCCAGCACTCAGAAAACCATTTCTCCATCCGCACTTCAGCTATGCACTCAAGCGCGTGCTTAACATTAAGGTCATGCAGGACTTATGTATGTGATTAAAATTAAGCATGCATTTAAATGCTGTGTGGAACTGGGACCTCAATGAGGATGGCTGTTGGATCAACCTGCTATGACCTCTGCTGAGCTGATTATAACTCAGCCTTTGTAGCATTCTATTTTTCCCCCAAAATCATAGTTTATTCACTGTGTCTTATAACAGAAATTTAAATACTCCTGTTTCTCTTCCATAGCACTATGCAAATGAATATTGATTTTTCTAGCCCTGTAAATATTTGAGATGATAGGAAAGACTCCCCACATCATCCTCTCTACCAACAAATTCTGTAACATCTTTTGTGCACCAAGAAGGCATGTAATGTATAGAAATACTTTGGGTGCTTTTAAAGTTCTAGGGAAAAAAAAAAAAGGAAGAAAAATCAATTTCTGTAAAAATGTCAAGTTTCTGCAGAACAGGTTTAAGAAGAAAAGGTGGACGCTGTGTTTGTGTCTGCAGCAGAACAAAGAATAATGGCTAATCTCCCACATCACAAAGATTGTTGCATTGTCCACTTTTTGTCCATTGAAAAATTTGGAGGTATATATAATGAGGTAGCTACAGATACTTTCTCTTTTGAAGGAACATTCCTTTCTTGCTGAGAGCTCAGAGAGGACTTTGAATGTGCTGTTGGATTGAGAAGCAAAAGGAGATTTTTAATTTTTGTTCTGCAGAATCAGATCTATGGATTATGCCAGTCTATTACCCAAAGAAAAAAAAAAAACAAAAGCGAAAACAAACAAGCCATGAGATCATCTGTATCACTGCTGTAAACAGATTAGCCCCATGTCATGTGAAAACTCCTTATCACACAGCTGGGATTTAACATATGAGGACTCACCCTTTGTCATGTGGCCATGCATGTCCATTCACCCTGATGTTCCAACTGCAAAATATTTTAATAGTGCTTTTTCCAATTTACCTATCACCCATATTATGGACAGAGACAGTTGATCTTCCTTCTGATTTTTAATCCTTCCCCCTTTCTGTCCAGAAGGACTGCTTAACCTAAAACCTTAATCCTTAAGCTTGGAAAGTCTGTAGTCACTTGCCTTCATAACCATGTTAGCTTTATCACTGCATCATCAGAAGTACTTTTTTTTTTTTTTTAACAGAAAAGTCGATGTGCTAAGCCTCTTCTCCAGCATTGCAGCCTTCTGATATTTTACCCTGAGATAATGCCAGTGTCTTTGCCCAGTCTTATAGCTGGGGTCACTTTTTAATTTTAGATTATTTAAACTCATCCACAGATAGCTGGGAAATCTTGGTTAGTCAAGAACCAAAAGGCTATTAAATATTTCATACCTTACCCTCACGGAAAAGAGAAGGAGATGTTTACCTTAGGCAGACAATTAAAAATAGGGATGAAAGCTCAGCATTGTAACGTCAACGAAATCTTTGCCACTCACATCAACAGGCCATAATTTTACCTGGGATGTTTTGTTTGGTTCCCGGGTGTTCTTAGCTTTGATTCCGCTCTGCTTGCACAGGTTTTACAATAGCTTGAGCCCTTTTTTCCAATGAGAAGGCATTCATATAATAGACTGTATGATGTTTCCCTCCTCTCTCCCTGAGAGCGGCTAATAACCTCACCCTTTATTAGAGATGGGAAAAAACACACAGAAAGAGATGCTGAAAACCAAAATTCATTATTTCTGCCACTCATGGAGGACTTCTTTCTTCATTAAACAAAGTATCTTGAGGGCACAAGAGCGCTTTAAAATCCTTTTCCTTTGGTTCAGGCTTCAGCTCATATATCCTTTTACCACTCCATCGAACTGTTTCTCTACTTACAGCACTTGCAATTCATTTTTTGGTCTTTCCAGTCTGCCTCACACCAACCCACCTCTCCCCAGGATTGGTTCTCTTAAAGATACACAGAACTTCTCTATGACACATGAGATTCTTCTATTTATACATGGTATGCAAAATATCTGCTTCAAATTTTCATACTCAGTTATCAAATTAGGTAATAGGAGGTTAAATCAAGTGGGATGCACAGAGATATTCTTATTTAGCTCTCTGGTATTCATGCTAATGAAAAGCTGAAAACTCTTCTTCTCCTGTATATTTACATTCCAAAACTTAAAGATGTTCATAGTATAATTGTTCATCATTTTCTTTCTTTCACTCACAAAAAAAAGCAATCACAGACAATATATTCTGCTTGTTTTGAAAAATGTTAACATTTCCTTAAAAATCCAGAAAGTTTGGAATTTAGCTAACAAAGGCTAACAAGTTTAGATTTAAGTGGTTACTTCATGTGGACAAAATCATCTTGTAGAATTTCTGATATTTTAGCTAAAAAATCACAAAGGAAAATTATGGTCTAGTAGATAATATTTGAAACAATAAATTCCCCAAGAACTGAAGAAGGTTCTATAAAAATATGGGAGTTTGTTACAGGACTTCTCTGAGAGGTGCAAAGTTGTTAGGCCTTCAGTCCTTTATGCCCAGAACTTTGTGCCTAGTCAATAGGGAAGGCATGCAAATGCAGCCTTCATTGCACAGAAGTCTCTGGAATTACAAATTATCATATGTTAATGGTACAACTGCCAGTGTGTGCTGGACTTTTGCAGTGGAATCGGCACTCCGTTAGGCACTGCAATTAACCCAGCATCGCTGCAGCCAGTGTCACACCATTAATGCTGGCCAAGGATGTAGGAACATAAATGCAGATCTGCACACCCTTGTTCCCTGCAGCACTGTCAGTGTGCCCACACCAAACACAGGTAGCTCGTGTTTCCATCACAGGCATGCCTTGGATTCCTCATCTGAAAGGATGCCTGGCTTGTTACTGCCTGGTAAAATAAAACCATAAGGCTTCTCTTGCTAACTTACATATCAGACTTACCTAGAGTTACAAAAAGACATGTTCTTCAATTTTAGGAGTTTGAAAACAAGGAATTTAATCTGGAACATAAGCACTCCTGATTAAATAAATAGCAAGGAATCAGAAAGCCCGTGTAACTTCTGTGGAAAAGTTGAGGCCTACTTCAGCATAACTTAACATATAGATCAGTTTTATGTGTCATTTGTGTTCCTAATGCAGAAAATCATGCTATAGGGGTGTTGCAGTGCCAAGATGCTGGAATTTAATCTGTTCCCTTTTTCTTTACTATTTATTTTAACAGCACTGGGCAATATCAAGACTCGGTCTTACTTGAACGCTCATCAGAACTGTCAAGCAAAAAAAGGTAAATATGCAATTACCCAAAGTAGGCAAGATTTCTCATGTTAGGTCAGACTCATTCTTTCTCTGACAACAAGCAATAGCAGATACTTGAGGAAGGAATATGAGGTCAGAACAGCTACAGATACATCTTTTTCCAGTGGAGTCTTCCAGATTCTGAAAAAAATCTCCTCTGAAGATAAACCTCTACAAACCTTAGAATTAGTTTGTGTACTTGTGTCCATATAACTAGTGTCCTGCATGATTGAAGGGGCTTCCAGTCAATTTACACCAGCCTCACACTTTAAACAACACCTCATTTACATGCCAGTAAATGCAACAAAAAATATCTGACCTGCTGTACCCCAGAACAAATCTTGATAAACTGGAGTCCTTGATTTGTGGTATCAGAAAAGAGCACTTTGTCAAGTTATTCACCTTTGCTAGAACATAAGTTAAATTTTCAGCTCTGGACAGACCAGTTACATTCATTTCAGGAAGCTTGGACACTACCACCTCTCCTGATCCCCACCAAAATACATTTAATCAGGAATAAGATAAAATACACATATAAGCAACAGAAGCAAAACACACAAGGGCTCAGAATACTCACTGTGCAGTGGAAGATCTAAACATAAAGGACTTGAGGACCTCTGGGGGAGTTAACACCTGAGAATGACAGTTGGTCTTAAACCAAAGTGTTGCTAATACTTAGCCCTGTGAAGTATCTGGCCAAAATTGAACAGGCAAAACTTTCGTTTCTTTAGAAGAATACACCTTAAAGTGAGATGGGATTGAGGGGTCTGGGCCTTGCCAGAACTTCGATCCTATTAAATGTTCTTCAGTAGCCCAGCCAAAATCAACTTACTTTGACTGGTTCAAGAGCTTTCTGTTCTTTTCTGTTTGGGATTTATACATCATGTGCAACACTTGGGTCTCTTGAGTATTTCCTGTAGGGCACTAAGCAACCAACTGAGGTCTGTTGCATGTCTGTTCTTTTATCCTCTTTCAACAGGTTGTTTTGTCTAGCAGGTATACTGCTTACACTGTAGGATGTGTCTGCATGCATAGAGCTTTCACATATACATATTCTTGTGGCTATACATTTGCATCAGACAGAGCCATTTCAAAGAAACACAGCTTCCTTTTCAAACAGTAGTACAGTTTGCCACTATCCTTATAAGGCCATTTCTGAGCATAAGCTCAAGCCCTGACAAGGTGCTTTGGTCTGTTCAGCAAGAATTGTCTTTGCAGTGTGGGATCCACTCTTCTACAGGAATGAAGGGTAGTTATTACCATGAAAACAGAGAAAAAGCTGATTGGGACCCCATGGGACATTGTTCTCCAGATTAAAATCCTTTCTGAACTGAGGGACTGAGGGATTCTACAAAAGAGCCATGTGCAAGTGCTCCTAGAAGGAAAAACATTTTATTTCTCAATTTGGCTACAGATGTGACAGGAAAGAGATAATATTTTGAAAAAAAAATATCTGAAAATGCACTCAAAACCCTAACAAGTAGCCCATAAACTCTGCTCATCCTGCTGCTTTGTGTGCTGAAGCATTTGATGGCTTTTGTAGGTGACACAAGAAACAGGGTCATGGAAGAGGAGAGAGAGGAAAGCATCTTGCCCCTGCTTGCAAGGCTAAGATCAGAGGGACACACTGAAAACCAGGGATTCTCCTCCCTCCACTCTCTGCTCCTAAAGCAGGCTGTGCTTCCAAACCATGCAGCTGAAAGACAACAAGCCAGTGATAGAGCTGAGGAAGAGGTGGCAGAAGCTGCTGTCAAGAACAGTGGACTTCACCCAAAGTGAAGCACCACTCAGTGCAAGAAAGAGACATCAGGCTGTCAAGGTTTGACTCAAATCCCATTGTGGATGATGGAAACTTTTCCATTTGAGTGGAATAAATGAATGATTCACTACATATATTGTTTAGACGGTAGTGGGCGAGCAGTTCCCTAAAACAGCAATGAATCAGAAAGGTGCAAGCTCATGATGTGTATGAAGGCTTTTTTAGACATAGATCACACTACAGGAAGCCTTTGATCTTCAAGAAAAATCTTACTTTGCCTTTAGCAACCTGGAGTACAGGCACAGTGCAGTAGATACATCCCCTGCAACCCATAGTTCCTGTTGTCACACCAACCACTTCTGCAACCAAACATGAGTGACAAAAATGTCAGAGCTGAAAAACGTTGGGTGGAAAGAGGAGAGGATCAAAAGTCAGAACACTTTTTTATTTATGAAACATAGGGCTAGAATTCATATTCCCACAAATTCTTTCCTGTATTTGGCAATGCCATATCCAGATAATATCCTGCACCCCATCTAACAAATTGCCAAAGGACAGGACCTGTGGGTACTGGTGAACATTGGATTCATCAGGCCTGCTCGAGAGTCAGACACAGCAGCAGACTTGATGCTTTGCAAACTGGTATAGAAAGCAGTGCAACTGCATTAGCAGCACACCGACCAAGGATGGTTTGTGCCTCTCCTTGCTACACGTAGTAAAAGTAAAGTGCTTACAGCTGCCAGAGGTAAATAATTAGTGATTATTCCTTTCCTTCTTTATTCTCTTACTCAGCCAAATCCACCTCTGCCTTAAATTGAGTACAGACACCCTTTTCCTGCTAACTGCATGTTTCCTCAGGCAACACTGTTATTGAAAGGTTTAGTCTAGCTTTTGTGTTGTTTCACCCTTATTACAACTCCACTTAACTGTGGTAATTCAAACTTTGGATTGTTCACCTTCCTGTTTTCCTCCTCTTCTCTCATTATTTTGAATATACTGGTAAGCGACCTCATTTTGACGTTTTCCTCTGAAACTTCATTTCAGTGAGTATGTCTTCAGCATCAGCCAAACCTACCTGATATTTTTCAGATGTTTACATCAATTTTATATTGAAGCTGCTTATATAACTCTAATACAAATGCTTCTACCAAATTTGCCATGATCAATGAAATACAAATTCCACTTTAATAATTCTACATACATCTATTACTGTGGTTGTAGTTTTCCAAAATTCATACACTAGGGAATGAATCTCTTTAACAAGCTAGGATGTTAATAACTTCTAAAGTGTATGTGATAAAAATGGTGTGAAAATATTCAATTAATGTTTTAAAAGTTTTCAAATTACCACCTTAATAGTCACCAAAAATATATTTAAAAATGAAAATATTTCAGAGCAACTATTCTTCTATTCAAACCTCTGTTAGAGAAGAGTTTTAAAAACACACAAACAACCTATGCAGCTATCAGCATGTTATTGCGATTCCATTCATATGTTGCCAATGAATTATTTTTAAGACTGCATCAGCTGGAGTCTGTTAATCACTTACTGATAGACACATGCATACAAGAATTATTTAAATTATTTTTGAGTTAACAGTTTTCTTTGGAAAACACAATTTTACCAAAATGCTATACTAAGATTCTGGTTATTTTTATTTAAAAAATCATTAAAATTGATTAAGTCAATGATTATTGAAATATTCATCAGAATTTTAAAATTTCTTTTCAGAATAAAACCAAAACCCAATTTCAAAATATTGAAGTTCTCATAAAACCAGAAGTATGTTTTCCATCCAACTTTATTTGATGCTTATTAAACACAACATAGCCATTTATGAATGGAAATCTAAAATAAGAAGTGCCAAAATTCATTGGCAGTCTTATGTGGTGTGTTTCTTAAATCTTTAGGATAGGTTTAATTTGGTTTCATTTCATGGCTGAAGTGACCCAATACACCCATTGTTCTAGGGAAGATCTATTGAAAGCCACTGCATCTTGTCCTCTTATGTTTCTGAGGGAAGGAGAGAATAGAGAGTGATTTATGTTCCCAAGACCAGAGAAGGGAGTTATTCTGCCAGCGGCAGGGAATAGGATTAACTCAATTTCTGCCCTCACTTGGAAGAGTATTTCTTAACAAACCAATGAAAATAATCAACAGTGTTCAAGTTTCAAATTTTTACAGCTCTTTTTACTTTCATATAGACATTTAAATTTTTGTTTGGTTTTGGTTTGGGGTTTTTTTTGCTTGGAGATAGGAAAAGGTTAGATTGACCTCTAGACACACTGTTACTCATCTTTGTAGTACTTGGTTCCACCACTTTGTTCCAATCAGTTCTTTGGTCTTCAAGGCCCTTCCCAGTCCTGATTTCAAACTTGAGTACTCAGTGGAGAAAAATGAGCTGCCAAAGAATGTTTAGTAGAGCAGGATGAAAGACAGGGTTGGAAGCAGGGAGACATCCCTTCCTTGACTTCAAATGGAAATGAGTCCCACAGACTATGGCTAGACAACCATATTTGAAAGCAGATCCTTATGAATGACAAGTGAAGGCTGCTTATTGTCCTCAAATGCTGGTGCAAATGACAGAGGAGAGGGCTGGCTGGCAGGTTTAGGCTTTGTAACAGTCAGTGGTCAAGCTTTAGGAGAACTTGGGATGAAGTGCAAGATCCTGACAATATGGTAGTTTTGCATTATTTGGTAGAAATATGGTTGAAATTGTGAAGAAAATAGCCCGGACTGTGATCTTGATGCAGCAATAAGTTTTTCTCCAGTGAAGGGACAAGCCTACAGCCTGCAGGAGATGAGACTCTTCCTTTCTGAGATCATTTAAGCAGTTGGTTTCTTTTGTACTGTTGAATTCTACATAGCAAGAAGAATAATTACTACTATACAGTGGAAATTGTGTGTCTATTGCAATCTTCTTTTTACAATGCATGTCCACAATGCTAAAATCTCCATTAAGCTTGCTCTTGCTATTGTGGCTGGGAATCTAAAAAAAAAAAAAAAAAAAAGGGATACTGTGTGAGACTAATTAAAACTGAGAATTACACTAAGTCAATAAAAAAGTCCACTCACTCTATGATGCATATTTGCATTTAGATATCTTCATAATACACAACTATCTGCACATCTGCATCATTGCAAATTTGTTAGGTAGTTTTGTGTTTTATTCATGTAATTTAATAATTTAATGTGTAAAATAAACTAAAACAAAAAAATAAAGAATGTAGAAAACCATGAAATAAAGAGTGCAGAAGAAAGAATGTCATCTTCATTTACTGTTTGCAGAAAGCTAAGTTGATTAAATCACTGTCTGGTGCTTAAACTATGAAATAGATTGAAAAGGAATGATGGAATTTCTGTATTTCATCAGGTAACATCTGAGACACCGGAGTGTATGGGTGCCTTTGTATCACACAGCTCTCTCAGGAGCAGGAACCTTTACATCTATCTATATGAAAGTTAGCAAGGAGGAAAAGAAACAGACATGTTCAACTTCAAGCATGCATTCTGGACTCAAATTGTCCATTGCTCAGCTTGTTCACATTTGAACAAGGTTAGATATCTATGGGCAGAAGAGCAGAGAAGGATTTTGAGCTTGGCAAAAACAGAAGCATCCTGGTGGCAGGATGTATGTGGCTTGGCTGAAGAGTCTTGGCTGGTGGGCAAAAGATCTGGAATCATATGGGTTCCAGGGCTGAAATGGCAGGAAGCCTTGAGCAAAATGAAAAGGTTTGGCAGACTTCATAATCTAGGAGCGGAACAAGACTCCAAAACAGGTTCCAAGGTTTCTGCAACTGGAGCTGTGGGTCAGGCAAGAAGATTAATCTAAGGGTTTGTCTATACAGGAAATAGACTGGTTATGTTGAAATAATGATACTGCTATAGCTTGGCTGGTCAGTTTCCCAGTGTAAACAAGTCCTTAACAAGGCAAAGAAATCCTTATGAGAGAGGAAAGACAGAAGATTGGCGAGGCTTATCCATCAGGCTAAACTGTGGCCATCTTGGAGCTAGTAAGTCCAAAGACGGCTTTCAGTCCTGCTAGGGAAGACCAAGAAAAACGAATTCTGACAAATGGGCATGCTAACTACAAAACTGGAGTCCTTCTGCTTGTGAAGAGAGAGGTTGGAGAGCTGGGCAGTAAGAAACCAAATAAGGTTCAATAAAAGCAACTATAGAGTCTTGCACCTGGGAAGGAATAACCACTTGTATCAGTACAGGCTGGGGGATGACCTGCTGGAGAAGAGCTCTGTGGAGAAGGACCTGGGGGTCCTGGTTGATGACAGGTTGGCCATGAGCCAGCAGTGTGCCCTGGTGGCTAAGAGAGCCAATGGGATCCTGGGGTGCATCAGGAAGAGTGTGGCCAGCAGGTCAAAGGAGGTGATCCTCCCCCTCTACTCTGCCCTGGTCAGGCCCCGCCTGGAGTATTGTGTCCAGTTCTGGGCTCCCTGGTATAAAACAGACATGGATCTCCTGGAGAGAGTCCAGAGAAGGGCTACAAAGATGATTAGGGGCCTGGAACATCTCCCCTATGAGAAAAGGCTGAGTGAGCTGGGACTGTTCAGCCGAGAGAAGGCTAAGGGTGGACCGTATTAATGTTTATAAACATCTAAAGTATGGGATGCAGGGGAAATGGCCAGCCCCTTTTCAGTGTTCTGTGAGGATAGGACAAGGGGCAATGGCTGCAAGTTGGAGCACAGGAAGTTCCGCACCAACGTGCGGAAGAACTTTTTCACAGTGGGGTGACAGAACCCTGGGACAGGCTGCCCAGGGAGGATTTGGAGTTTCCTTCTCTAGACGTATTCAAGACCCGTTTGGACGCCTCTCTGTGCAATATGAGCTGGGGAGCTGCTTTGGCAGGGGGGTTGGACCTGATGATCTCTCGAGGTCCCTTCCAACCCCTATGATTCTGTGATTCTGCGATTCTGTGAACACTGAGGCACAAGCTGCACATTTCACAAGAATGGCAGTGTCCACCTCATATGGCTCATGCTTCCTTTGTATATGTTCTTCAGTCCTCATGCCAAGGAATAAAGACCACTTGTTTAATTTAAAGGAAGAGAAGGATGGATGTTTGAATAAATATGTAGGATACTAAAGAGTTGTGAACTGATCAGTGTAATTAGGTAGTGTCTGATGGAAAAAAACTGGTTAACACCAACCTTCTAACCCAGAGAGTGTAAGATCGAAAGGAGAAAGACATTTAGATCTCCATGTCTCCTCATCAACAACCAAAACTATGTTGTTATGCCAAAGGGGTCTTGTTGCTGTGAAATTACATGGCAGCTTGATTTTACGCTGAAGATACTGAAATCCATCATTAACTGACTATAAAAGAAATTGATCACTCAGTGCATTAATCCAAGGGACAATTAAGTTGGTAGGCACACCAATTAACTTACCAGAGTCCCTGTTTGTTTTTTTTCTAGTATGCCATGGTTCTTGCACTGGCAATTCCCATCTGCAGCTTGAAAGCTGTCAAGAGGGAAAATAGATAGCATTGTAGCTCTAGACTTTCTCACCTGGAGGGCACAAGACACAGTTTGAAATTAGGGAATAAAAACTTCAGAGGGCTTCTGTGAAATGATCAAAAGGAAAACAGTTAAAATGCGGGGCCATCTGTAAAGGTGATTATTAAGTTAGAAGGTGAAGAATGACAATTTAAGAACATATTGAGATGAATGAGAAGGTTCAAACTTCTTGAAGATATTGCTCCAGGGTCTTTACAGATGCAGAAGTACCTGCAGCAGCTAGTTTTTGAGGTACATTTATCAGAATTTCCTCTGCAGTTGCAATGACTAGAAACACCTTACACAACATCCACCCTTGGAGAACAATGGGGCATCAAGAAGATTCCATAGGCAACAGCACCTGCAGCAAAAATCACCACCTGAGAACAGAACAGGCAAGCAGCAACAACTATGATAATCCAGTCAGGGAACAATTTTCTGTTCAAATTCAACTGAATTTGGTCTAAGCAGCTGCAGCAGAGACCTGATTATATCCCCTGCATATGTACTCCAATTATATTTCTTCCTGAAGGGTTACAAGCTTACTGTTGCCCTCAACTTCTTTTATCCAAAAATTGTTTTTGCTAAAACTGTTAATTTCTTTGTGGCTGTTCTGCAAACCTTTGTCTTCATTTCTTTTGCTACAGTCACTGTTATTCTGGATCTCCTGATACCTGCCACATAGTCTTCTTCAATCTGTCCCAAATACTACTGCCAAATATCAGGCCATCATTCCAGCCACATCTCAGTACTCTCCTAAATCTTCTTCTCTGGTTAATACTGAAAGTCATTTAAAATTTTAACTTTTCATCTTTTTTTCTTTCTCTTTTTCTCTCTCTCCCCTCACCTCCTCTCCCCTCCTTTACCCTCCTGTCCCCTCCCCTCCCTTTCCCTTTCCCTTTCCCTTTCCCTTTCCCTTTCCCTTTCCCTTTCCCTTTCCCTTTCCCTTTCCCTTTCCCCTTCCCCTTCCCCTTCCCCTTCCCCTTCCCCTTCCCCTTCCCCTTCCCCTTCCCCTTCCCCTTCCCCTTCCCCTTCCCCTTCCCCTTCCCCTTCCCCTTCCCCTTCCCCTTCCCCTTCCCTTCCCTTCCCTTCCCTTCCCTTCCCTTCCCTTCCCTTCCCTTCCCTTCCCTTCCCTTCCCTTCCCTTCCCTTTAATTCCCATTACCTTTCCCTCCCACTTTCCCACTCTCCCTTTTTCACCCTCCCCCTTAAACAGCACCTTGCTTCCCCCCTAATTCTTATTTTTAAGGACTCAACAGGGCTGAACTCCTTCCAAGTTCAATTGGATCCTGTTGAACACGTATCACGACAACCTTTTCTGCTTGGATATTTAAAATCAGAGCATTCTCCCTACATTAGCCGTATTTCCTTTGTTCTCTCCTCCAAACCTTTCCTTAAGGCACACTCTCCAGAGGAATTTGTTTCAATCATCAAGTGTATGAGTGCATGTGTACATGAATGTGTGTGTAAAGACTTCAAGACCCAGGGCAGAAACCATGCTACAATAATACAAGTAACATATCTGCTAAATCTCTGCTCAATCATATCAATTCTCATTACATTCTATGTCAAGTTTTGATGCTCGGCATGTTTTACTATTAGAATAGTAAGTACCAGCTTGATTGCAGCAATATCTTTTGTAAGACTACACAGAAAAGAGTACCACCCACTTGCAGTTGTCAGATTTTCAGATAAATTAGTTCATTACTGAGGAAATGATGGCTTTTTTTCTGCCATCTTCTTTTGAAATTAATTCAAATATTAATATATTGATTAGACAGGTGGCATTTACATAGAGACTGATATGTATAAATAATTGTTACCTTTCTGAAGACACAATGGGATGCTGAAATGTTTTTGTAATTATAGGTGAGAATTTTTTCCAAGTGTACTGGTACTATTTATGGACTTCCTTTTGTGTCCTTCTTCACATCTATTTTTTTTGTCCTACCTTTTCCCTATTAATGGGATCCACCTAGTCACCTTGAAGCTGAAATGTAGCCTGAGTTTCCATAAAAGAGCTTGAAATTTCTGCTACTAAATAGTGCTGCCATAAAGGAAGCAAAACACACCAAGCCATTTCCATGTGTTAGTGTACTGACTTTATTACAGGCAATCTCAATACAGGTAAGAATGGATGTAGATTGTGAAATATATTTTGAAATCTACACCTGCCCATCTCTGACTAGATCAATGGTCATCGCAAATATGTACATTCACATTACAAATGGTGACTCTTTAATTCTAGAGAACACAACAGTTAGCTGTACAGATGAAAACTGGAAACAATGTCTTCTCATAAGTGGCACAGCACTCGTGTAGATGAGATATTACAGAAGAAAGGCTCCTTTGAAACATACCACAATGAAATAAATTAATGCTGAGAGAAACTCAGCAAAATTCTGCAGTTTAAAATGTAGGAAGTCAAGGTAGACATTAGGAACTGAATTAACTCTGGAGCTATCAGAAAGGGTAGCAGAAGTGAAATGTAACTTTTAACAACAGAATAACACTTTGTGACGCATCAATGCATAACATTGAAAACATCAATGGAGAAAAACATGTAATTCAGCATGTAACACCTACAAGTAAAAACAGAAATATCTGAACTACTGAAAGTAACTGTAAAGATTATCAACCCAATTAGATATAAGAATGAGCCAGGCAGAAGGTTTAAATTAGCAGTATATCCATTGGAGTCAATGAAGCCAGCCAAATTACATCAGCTGAGGATTTGGCTGATCATGTGGAGACGTGGAATGGAAAAAAAAGTGCCATAAATACATGGGTGTAGGAAAATCTCAATCCTTTAACAGAGATAAATGGACAGCAGATGGATGAAGACCTTCATTTTGTGTTGGTTACAAACTGAAGATCATAGGAAACATCTTCAGTGGCATTTGTCAAACATCTCCAGATTAGCAGTAATAGCTACAACCTCATAGATAGGAAAGGTGTGCCCAAACCAAATGACATTCATTAGAAGAATGGAGTTTTGCATGTACTTCAGCAAGTGTTCAACCTCCTGCAGTAAGCGTCCCTATGCTCCCAGGGAAAATGAACTGGAACTGATGTTATGTACAACAGGGACTTCAGCAAAAGCTGAAGAAGAAACAACTTCATTTGGAAATAACTGCAAGATGAAGTAATTCAAAAGTAGGAGATAAAATGCTTTGTTTCCTTTTTATATCTTCAAAGACATGCAAGATGGGAAATCAACTATGCCTGAAATGTTTCCACGGGAAATGAAAATACCTACTGGAGTTGCTTCAAAAAATGAAACTTGGGCTAAATTTGTAATGTATCAATAAAAATGTCATCAAACTGCATATACCAGACAGATTATTCAGCAGTACCAGGCACTTCCCTACAAAGCCAGAGATGGCCTTGTTCAATTTTATGGTGGTTCTACAAAAATTAGATGTCAGAAATACTGGCTAGGAAGTGGAACTCAAATCTATCAGAGGCTGTATATTATACAGGTTGAATAGGACATACAGAATAAAAATTATTTGACTGGCATTTGAGACCTTAAGTTTTTAAAATACCAGACTGCTAGAGAGACAGATCAAGAGATGCAAGTGTTGCACTTAGATCTTAAAAAAAAAAAAAAAAAAAAGAGGAAAGTGCATTTTTCAAGCGTATGCAAGTAAGAATAGCTTTGTATTGGATTGCATAAATCTAGTAAAATATACAGGGTGGGGGGACTGAGAAATGACTAGTAAATATAAGCAGAGACCATTTGTATCTGGCCAGTAAATTCAAAAGCATTTCACAAATCTCTCAGCACCTATCTGTTCTGAAAACAAAATCAAACTATTTTTCTCTTAAAGTGTCTCTTAGTGGTAAGTAAAATATCAAGTTGGGATATAAAGTTCCTGTACTAACCAGCAAACTGTTGTCATGATCCAGAAGGTCAGATGTTGTAAAGTAAATGCAGTTTCAATCTCATTGACTCCATCTAAACCCACACAAAAATTAAATTAAATCCAGCTGTGTCTTTGGAAGGACTGAATTTCATAAAACTTAATTTGCACTGATAGCAGAGAATATTTTGTTTCCAAAGATTTAAAAAAATGCAAAGTGAATTTAATTAAGCTTCATGGTCACTGTTTTTTTTAACAGAAAGAAGTGAAGTCAGGATGTACTCCTAGTTGTTTAGCAAACCCTTGTCATGGTAATTACGGATTTCCACAAAATCAGTTTGTTGCCTGTCTTCTGGTGATGGATAAAACACCCTTTCAAGGAGACTGCATTTTATTCTTTTATTAAATCAAACTGATCATTGAAGAGTATATATACTGACAAATCACTTACTAAAGCTCTAAGGCCATTTGCGATTCATGTTTCAGTTACTAAGGATGAGCTCTTTTTGGTTCCAACCCAGTTAATCTTAACACTGAAGGAATTTTTTTCATTAACTCTACTGGGAGTTTAATTGGGCTCTAAACACAAGGTTTTCTGCTGCCTGCACTTTTAAGACATATTCTTACGTTGGAGAAATGACCTGTGGTACTCACCAAACCCTCCCTGAAGTCTATCACAGCCTTCCAACACCATATACTCATCATTCTTGACTCAGGCTTCAGTAAAAAGTTCTTAGAGTGGGGCTGGCTCTCTTTGTAAAATGACTTCTTGGCCCTTGGTCCTGGACTAGAGCTTCTCAGGAAGTTGTGGACAGGTATAAAACATATCCATGGGTTTACACAAACGTCTGACTGCTGAAGATTGAGTTTTCTCAAAGGAGCAAATACTGCACTTCTAACAGTTGCAGACAGTGCGGCTATCAGATAAGGAAGTGACTTCCAGTACTCAACCTAGTCCTCACCAGTATATTTCTCTTAAGCATTCCCCGCAACATAAAAATGTATCTCTCTATCGGTCTGCAACATGTGTAATACATCCTTGCAGATAACAAAGTGGTCTTACAGTGAAAAGCTTGCTCTTGGAGACTTAGTTCCAAGTGCTGCCAGAAATAAAAACATTCCAAATTTTATTAGTAGTCTGAAAAGTTTGAGAGAGTGATATTCACTTCTCCACTGAGCTGATACAATGCTTGCCTCTTGCACAAGGACTGTGAAACCTTGTGACTGTGGGATGAAATAGTCATGAAGGAGCGGACGATAAATAGGAAGTTCACTCAAACTTGTTGCAGGAAAAGGAAGAAACTCTTCCATATCCAGAGAGGGAAAAAAAGAAGCCACTTAGAGTTCTACGAGGAGATATCAACAACACTACCTCATTCCTGATGATGTATAAAGAAATGTGATTTCAGCATCTTATTTTCCATGTAGCTTTTCTAATGCCTCCTGCTTGCTAAGCCTGTATTCACTGTCCATACTAAATGTACCGGTCTTCCATCCTGAGGAGCTCTTTAGAGCCCATGGAGCAATGGGTTTGGATGAAAAAAATAAAAAATGGGAAGGCAGAATAGCACTATCTTGAGCTTCCCATAGTATGCTCAGCCCTTTGCCCGTGGCCTCGCTGCTGTGGAGCTCACTATGCAGTGCCCAAGGGTTTCCAGTAGCCACAGGAACAGTACACTGGTGCCAGCCAGAGTTATGAAAACTTGAATACTGCACAGCAGTGAAGACCTGCCCTGGGGATGAAGTGCTGGAGCCCAGTTTGGTTAGATTTTCTGGGTTTGGAAAGATGTTTTTTCCCCCACCTCAGGCCCTCCTGCTGACTAAGAGGTGGAAAAATCTATCCCAGGTCTAAGGGGGAGCACTGAATTTTTATTCAAACCTAAGAACATTTTTATTCAAACCCAAGAACATCCCCTTCCTGTGGCTTCAGCCAGCACGGCCGTGGGACACAACTCCTCTTGGAAAGACGGAGAGGAGCTAAAATCCCCTCTCGCCCGCCTCCCTTCCCTTTCCCCCCAACTCTGCGTGGGGAGCCGGGACACTGAGCCCCACCGCGGGCTCCGTACCCGCTCACCCGCTCCAGTCCCGCAGCCGGGATGCCGGGTAGAGCCGATACCACTGCTTTTGTCTACACCCCGATGTCCTCTGGCGTCACCGGCGAACCAAATGCCAGCACCCAGAGAGGTGCAAACTACTTTCATTCCCCTTAATGGGACTGTTAACCCGCCAGGGTAATTAGAACCAGGGAACTGCTAGTACGGTTAACCTCTTTATTGCCGGCCGCGGCAAGGAGGAGAGCCGGTGTCTGTCCCGCAGCTAAAGTACTCTCTCCCTCGCCCGCCCACCACCCGCGGGGGGTCCTGCACCCCCTGGACTTGCACCCTTCGCCTCTACTGGACTCGTCTGCCAGAAGCGCCGGTTCCTGCGCGAAAACAGCGGTCTGTGGACACGGGGGGCTCCGGGGAGGCTTCCCCCTCTCTTTTCTCTGGTGGCTGCTTCTTGGTGGGTCTCGCAGCCCTGTGTGTCCACCTCGCTGTTGGCTCTCCCCGGCGGCGCTGGGAATATGGGGAGCGAGGGGCATGGCAGTGGCAAAAAGGCTGCGGGAGGAAGTTATGGACCACCCGACCCCTAGAAAGCAGCCTCCTGCCCCGTGCCGCCCCCCGGCACTGACTTCCAGCGCCGGGCATCCTCTGGCCGCCCAGATCTCCTCTCCGGGACCCCGGGTGGGTGCCGGAGACCCGCACTCCCCGCCGGGGCACGGGGTCCCCCACGGGACCGGAGCAGGAAGGACCCCCGGCTCCCAGCAAAGGACGGGGCTGGAGGGATAGGGCGGGAAAACATTTCCAGCCTACCTCCATGAAGATATGTTTTCTTTCTCTCTCTCTTTTTTTTTTTTTTCCTCTTTTTTTCTCTGAGGTTTGATGCCCACTCCTCCCAAGAGCCTTCATTTTGAAATGGGATTGTTGTTTCCCTGGAGGGGGGCTGGTCAGAAGTCAGGTGTTTGGGGTTTTGTGGTTGCTCTATTTTCTTTTTTTTTCCTTTTATTTTCTTTCTTTTCTTTCTTTTTTTTTTTATTTAAAATGTAATGCTGAGAGACAAAGAGGTAAATTATCTGCCTCGGCGTTGATGGTACGTCAAAGATTGCAAAGCCCAGGCGCTCTCTTCCTGCGAAGAGGATGATTTATAGAAAATTGCAGGCAGAACACATGCACATTCTGGCAGCCGTAAAGACAGTCCCTCCCTTTTCCTTAATGTTCTTTTATCAGCTTCTTAGGAGGTGTCCGCTTCATTTGTCTGCATGAAACCAGTAGTCTTAGTAGGAATCTCCAGTTTTGATGTTTTTTCCCCTTTTGCTTAAGAAGGATTCTCTAAATCTAACAGTGCTCCTTCTGCCCAGATATTATCCTTCCTCCTATTTCTCACAGCACTTGTTTGGGGCGAGGAGGGGGGAGCGGAAAGAGGGGAGAGGAGGAGGGAGAAGATCTTTCTCCTGTTTAGTGATTAACTTGCACGGCTCAAAGAAAGAGAAGATTTAATGGGAGAGATCCTGCCTGTGTGCTTTGTACTCACGGCAGTCTTGCAGATGGGAAGATCGGAGAGTGCATGAGTTTAATATTTGGCTAGTACCTGGGCGACCAATTTTTGTTATTTTATTGCTATTGTTAGCATTTCTGCATTTGGTCTTCAGCTGAGCTGGGAGAGTTCAGACAATGAAGTTCTAACATGCCTGACCTCTCTCAGAGCCAGTAAAATCTGGACTCTTTAAGATCATCTCAGCTTCACCACTCACATAAAACGTCCTCGGAGCAGGGGAGGGATCTCCCCCTTCACCCGAACCGGAGCTTTGTGGTTCTAGTCTCTCTTCCACCCATGCAAATTGCAGCGCTTGAGGGCTCGAGAAATCCCAGTGATGTTCCAATACCAGTCATGCCCTTGTACTCAAATTGATTTTGCCTCACTCCCGTGTATTGACTTTCTGAGTCTGCACGTAACCCCTAATCCTCCCCCCGACGCGCCCCCCCCCCTTCGCGCCCACCCCCCACCCCCCACCCCCCCCCCCCCCCCCGCCTCCTCCACACACTCTCCAGTGCTAGACATAACCCTAGAAAGAATCTGACCTGGTGCTGCAGGAGGATTGGAGAGGGAGGGGGGGGCGAGGGGTGTTGAGCAAAAGAAGTAGCTCAGCACAATGCTTAATAGAAACGAGACTAAATAAAAATGCAGGCTACAGCCGCTTTGTCTTTGCCTGCTTGCCTTCATCACCAAGATACCTTTCTTTGTGAGCCTTGATCATTAGTTTCCACGATTTTAAATAATCAGTCACAAAGGAGCAGACAAGTAGGTGTTGGAAGGCATAGAAGTTATTTTAAGTAGAATTATTTATTATATTTTGCAGCCAAAAATGTTTCACCAATGTAGGAAGTGATTTTGGTGCACGGTAGTACAAGCTCTCTCTTCTCCTAAATGCTTGTGAGAAATAAAAAACCTGGAGATGACTGTCTTTATTTCCGGGAGTAGACTTCAAAATACGTGCCAGAAATGGACAATTTGAGTCTCCTTTCTCCACATCAAATGCGAGCTGGAAGGGGGATTAAAAACCAACCACGTGGTAGATCTGGTTTTATACTTTGCAACCTCCAGCTCCATTTATGTTCTTTACCCTGCTCAGGGAAGATTAGCCTCTAGATGGATGTGTCTGAGGGATCACCTCAGGGGCAGATCTGCATGCAGAAACCGGTTTTTGCCATGGCTGGAAGAGAGCTATGACCTAACAGAGCACTCCATCCGAGCAGCTCCCCCAGCATCGCAGGAGCTGCTGAGCGCTCCTGCAAAGGAAGCTTTGTGAAGGCAACAGCTTGGAAGGGAAAGCTCTTCTGATCTTTCCCCCTTCTTCTCCTCCTCCCTGGCCTGTGAGTGATTTGGTGTCCCAAACCTTAACTTTTTGTTACCACCTTCCTCCTCTTAATCTCATTCATCTTCAACACCTCCTCCTCTATCACTACCATCTTCTCCTCCATCTGCCTGCCTCCTGGATCTCTCTCATGTTTGCTTGGTTTCCCCCCTCCTCTTCCACCTCCCTCCCTCTCTTTCTTCTTGCCTTTTCCTCCTCTCTTTTCTTCTCTTTTCTTTCTCTTTTTCCTCCTCTTCCCCTACACGTTGTTGTTGTTGTTAGAAAGGATTCTTGCACCCCCTGGTGCTCTTGCGTTTTGTGTGGTAGGAGAGGAGATTGTCTTCTTTCTCTCTCTCCCTCTGGTTGCTCATTATTCAGAGAGAGACACAGAGGGTGAGTGAGAGAGAGAGAGAGAGACGGATATCTCAGGTCATCTGCAGCTGCAGCAAACCAGTGAAGGAGAGAGAGAGAGAGGGAGAAAGAGAGGGGGGAAAAGCAGGGAAAGATGGCGATCCTCCATTGCTGAGACCTGGCAAGGAGCACATGAGACTCACAAAACAACTTCCACAACAATAACAAGAAGAAGAGCTAGGCAGAGAGGAAGAGGAGAGGAGGCAGCAGCAAGAGCAGCAGTGCCGGGACGCTCCTGTAAGTTCTTGCAATTAAAACCCATCTCCGGTTTGGCATTGGAGAGATCATCTCTCATGTGTATACATATATATATATTTATTATATATATATATATGTATATAGTTTGGGGTTTTCTGTCTTTCTTTCTTTCTTTCCACTACCTTCCTCTGAAATCCATTCATTCGGTCAACGGAGGAAGGAGGAAGAAAGGAAGGAAAAAAAAAAAAGAAGAGAGGGAAGCGAGAGCGGGGTGTTTTGTTTGAGAGAGAAGTCTCTTGCATGGAGGAGGAGAAGAGGAGGAGGTGCTGGTGGTGGTGGTGGTGGTGGTGGGAGGAGGAGGAAGGCGGTTAATTAATTTTTTGTTGTTGCATTGGCGGGGGGGTATGGGGAGATAAGTGAGATATCAGCCGAGCTTTCGGGGTGGGGGGGTGTGGGGGGGAGAGGAGGGGGTGCCCGAGAGGATATGTGTGTGTGTGCGCGAGGTCTGGATGGTGCTGTGCGTGTGGACTTGGATCAGAGACGGGAGACACGGAGGAGAGAAAAGCTCCGTGCTGGCACGACCCAGGCAATCGGGTGACCTCTTTCTTCCCTTCTTTCTTTATTTCCTTCTTTCTTTCTCTGTCTCTCTCTCCCCTCTTCCTCTCTTTCTCCTCTTCTCCTCTCGCTGCCCTGCTCCTCGCCGCTGGTGAGGCTGGTCCCTCACCCCGGCGTTGGTGCCCCCACCGCGGCTCTCCTGGAGTTGGGATGCGGGGGTCCCCGGCGGCGTCGGGGCTGGGGGGCTGGTGGTGCCCGCAGGAGGTGGCTTGGAGGAGGACAGCGTTCAGCTGGAGAGCAGGAGCCATTACACACGCTTGTGCTCTCCTTTGAGAGAAAGAGAGAGAGAAGGGAAGAAAGGAAGGGGAAGGAGCCCACTTCTTGCTCAGTTCCCCGATGTCCCTACCTTTAAACCAGGGGAGGGAGAAGGCTCTTTCTCCCCTGCCCCTTTCTCAACCAGCCGGAGCAGCTTTCTCCCTATCTCTCCCCCTCTTTCCCTTTCTTTATCTCCCTGTCCTCCATTTGCAAGCTGTCTGCTTTGGTTCCAGTCCAGGCTCCACAACACAAAGCTTCTCCTCGCTCTCGCACACATGCACACATACAGAGTCTACAGGCTCTTTATGTCTTCTGGAGTAACCTTCTCCCCCCCCCACCCCCCCACACCCCGCTCCTCTTAGCATTGTGGTTTCTATTCTCCACATAGAGAGATCCTCCTGGAGCTTCATGTAGTTGTGATCTGATAGGATTTCTTTCCTCCCCCCCCCCTCCCCATACCTCCCTCTTTTGGGGGAGAGAAAGGGAAAAGTTTCATTCGTTTTTCTTGTGTTTGGAAGGAGAAAGACCTTCAAGTTTGGGTGCTTTCTGCTACTGCTTTTGTGTGTGTGTCTGTGGGGGTCTGTTTGTCTCATGAAGCTGCTTGCATGTCTAAGAGGAAGTGACTAGTTTGGCAGAGAGCTGTGATCTGAGTCAGGTAAGCCATGTCATGTTCTCTAGCTCCACCAGAAAATGGAGGAGAGAGAGAGTAGACAAAGCTGAGATGGGAAGTGCTCCTAACATCGTGGATGTCTCCATGTTTTGAAGCTTTCCTGGCAGTAGCTGGCTTAATAATGATTTTTTCCCCTAAGGTTTCTTCAGTTTTTTCAATGTACAACATTGTGATGGGTCTTCTCTCTGACTTCATGCTATCAGGAAATGAGGATTGGAGGAAATTGCTCAGATTCTCCTTCACACAGAGAAACACATCCTCAGGCTTTTTTGCTCTTACGCTTTCATGCGGAGGTCACCTTTCTAGATATTTTTCTGTGGTTTAAGACCACAGAATTTATGATGTTCATCAGTTGACCAAAGAAATAATGTGTATATGCATATATTTACAGATTTTTTGAAAGCATTTGGAGGTAAGTACATGCACCTTGAAGCTACTTAGGTTCTTCCAGAGAATGTCATGAAATGTCATTTTTTTTCTAGGTGATGATGATGATGCCTGATTTTTGGGATTTTTAACATCTGATTTTGAAGAGCATTACTTCTTTTGGATGTATTTTAAATTAGCATGGAATTTTTCTCCCCACTTGGTTGCATTAAAATGATATTGACAAGCTTTTAGTAGGTTCCTCAGAGCATCATAACATACATAATTGTCTTGGAAAAAAACAAAAGAGTTTTTACAGATTTTTTTGGTGTCTTAAAATACTTTTTTCTGAAATCTTATGCCAACATTTTTTAAATGATTTTAATGTCATTATGGAAACCTAAGATCTTTAAAATGAGATAGGAGTTGAACAGGAATTTGTCTGCTTTTTTTAACACACCTTTTACTCTGAAACCATTTTTAGTAGACTCAAACCAGGCCTCACTCTTTTCTCACTGGTCTAAATTTGCACATCAGTTGCATAGTAGATGCAGTTCCACAAAGAATTCAAACTACATGCTGAAATGCATGAGGGGGGATACCAGAGTGCAGTGCTACTGAGCTTGAAGGCACAGCTCCATAGAAAGGTACCAGTACTGTCCATACACAGGTTGCTCTGAAGAGTTTAAGATGGAATGTGTTACATATGGAAAGTGTAAGTGAGATGATAGGGAACCAGTGAATCTGTTTCAGAACATGCTCCTAGACATGCAAAAGAACAGAAAGATTTGAGCATTGCAATGATTAGCAATGAACTTGGGATCCAGCTGCTGCAAGGTTAAAATAAATGCTCTTGTTTTATATTTGCTATGGAACAAATGGTTTAGCAAACAATCTGATGTATTTGGGAAGGATATTACATTATCAACTGTGCATATCTTAAAGTTCTGCTTGCTGGTATGTTACCCAAAATACTGAGATACTGTGGTTGTCTCCATCTTTCAGAAGTGGGCCATGGAAAGTACCATTTCAGGTACGTTTTGACAAAGTAAAGAGGCAGGTTAACTGTGTGGGGATGGGTTGTTTGTGTGTGTTGTTTTTTGTTTTGGTTTCCCCCCTTCCTCCTCCCTCCCCGAGGTCATGTTCTTTGATATATATTGTAACCAGGTCTAAATCAGCAGCCACTGAAGAAACTTGTGAAAGTTCCCACTGAGCTTTGCTTGTTTGGGTTGTGTCCTAAGTATCCATCCCATGTATATGACGACTATATGGAGTCTTCTTAGGTATCTGCTTTTATTTAACAGCTCAGAATTGTGAATCTACTCTTACTTCTTGAGAGGTCAATTCAGTAGTTGCACTACAGCGTGCCCTACAGATACACTGCTCTTGAACGTGGTGTCTGCAGCCCAGGAACAAGTTGGAGATTTAAGATGAGGATCTTTATTGGAGGGCCTTTTACCCCTGCCCTGTGGTGACAGTCACCCTGGAAAACCAAATGTCATTGCAATAGCTTGAGTTGGAGTGAGAGTCATGTTATTTCAGGGCAGGGGGAGGTTTCTTCACTGTGACACTGAAATGCCTTTAGAGAGTTATATTCTTGTTAATGATACTTCTTGCTTTAGTTCTGCACAGACAGACTGAAGTTCACCTTGCTGTTAAAATACCAGCTGAGGGACTTATTTCATTTCTAAAACCAAAACAAGACTAACCTAAAATAAGGACCCAAACCCATTAGTTTTAAAGGAACATTAGAAAGATAATCTTAATTCATGAGATGGTGGTTACTATAAAGTTTCTTGTAATCGGACATAAATTTCTTAATTTGGACAATGGCTTTCAATTGCTTTTGGATTGTGGGTACTCAGAACTTTTTCATGGTGCACGGTTTCACAGAAGCTACTTTCATAGCTTATTCTTCAGTATATAAACTTGATTTTCTTAATTGCTTATCTCAACCCCATTATACCTAGCCTATGGGCCACTGCTTTAAGAATGTTTCATTATTTGATTTCCTTATACTTCTACTGCGTTTATTGTTGAGAAATTTAAAATATCATGTTTAGAATTTCCTTCTATAATCTTTAAAAAGTACTTTGTTACAAGAGGAAAACGACAAATATGTTGTGTATGTTCAGACTGTGAAGAATACAAGTACATAATTGGATGCTGGAAAAGGAAAATAGAACAACTGCAAGTAGAAGTTGAGTTTATAAGGAACTCTTTAGTGATGTGAACTTTGACTTAAAGAATGATTGACTTTTATGAAGACATGAGTGATTGAAAAGAGAGCTGGTAAGTAGATAACTATTGGAGAAGAACTGTGTTCAACACAGATTTCTGGACATCTGGCAGATGTTACTCTGGGCCCCAAGGAATGGACAAGTTTAATTTTAGCCTTAAAAAGGAAATGGGAAGAACTAGATTCTTATAATAGTACAACGCGCAATTTGAGGAAGGTTACTTCTGAAAAGTCCAAAGATGTCTCTTGAAATTTGGAACTTCCAGACAAGTGTGAGTCTTTCCTACCGGTTTTTTTTTCTGTTATTCCAAGCAACATGTAGAGTTACAGTATAAATTGAGATTCCTCCAGCTTGCTGTACCACTTTCTGCATGGTGTTGTGGATAATTTTTTAATTGAGCAGATGAACACTGCTTTGCAGTAAGAAACTGCAGCAAAAGGACCTAAAAGTGTGAAACTGGTGATTAGCTGTGTAGTACTCCTTAACTAACAATGCCCAGTTATGGAGCTATCACTAAGCAAACATAGGGACAAAAACTGTAGTACCCAAAAAAACACAGTTAAATACTGAAAGGGAGTGATTTGAAGAACCGTACTGGTAGAGGAAGGAGATCCTGATTTGACAGATCAGGAAAGGTCTGAAAAGGCCAATATGCTTCTGTGTTTTTTCATGCTGTTTTGCTTCCTTATCTATACTTCCAATCAATTGCAGTAGAAAAATAATGTAAATGCTTTCTTCACAGGTATTACTGTAGTTTGAAATTAAATAATGTATTTTGTGACCTTGTTCTGGATGAAAATGGTCTGCTGCTAGTGCAGAGGAGGGAATGAGAAATGCCACCTTACTCTTCAGAAAGAGAGAATAACTTTGAAGGAAAAAAATGTGTATGATGAGAATGAAGGCTGCTTAAACATCTACCAACCTCTCAGAGAGAGGAACTCAGAATTGTTTAATCAAGAGGTGCTGGAGAAGGTGGTGTGATGCAAGTCTTCAGTTGCTGGCAGAGACACAGTTAACATTGTAAACGGTTGAACTTCAGCATGGCACTTCTCCAAATGAGTTGACTGTTGAAAATAAAATGTTCCAGAAGAACTGGGAGAACAGGAAAGAAGTTAAAATAGCATGGTCTGTATGCCAGTGCTGAAAGAAGAAAAAGGGGGAGGAAGGGAGATAGCTCAACTTAACGATAATTATCTTCTTGGTTGTAGTGAAAATGCTTTAGTAGACGTTCTCAAATGAGGGGACTAGTTTTTATAGAAACCAGTCTTCATTCGAGTCCTGAGTTTTGGAAGTAGTCTTCTGCTTTTGGCTTGTGTTTGGGAAATTGAAAACAAGTAAATTAAAAGTCATATGATATTGTTTTGGATTTTTTTTTCCATTTTGTTCTCTTAACTTTAAAAACAATGTGAAAGATCTAAAGTCTGCCCCTCATCTCTTGAGTTTTATGAAGCTGTGCCAGATACTTCAGTATGAACACAACTCTGAAGGGGTTTGAAAGAAGGGGTCTGAGATGGGGAAAAGGTACTCCTTATTTCAGGTGTCTTATATTTGAAACATGCAGTCTTATCTACAATTTCAATTTTTTTTCTGTGTTCTCTTCATGTCTTCAGAAGTTGAAGATCTTGGTACAGTTGCTTTGTTCAGCTTGAGGCAGTATGTGTTACTAAAGTAACTCAAAATATCTTTGCCTAATCACTACTTGAAGGAATTTTTCTTTAAGCAGTGTTTGAAAAAGATCCTTCCCTCACCACTGGTTGTGATAGCTTTGTAGTAATTTTTGAGACACACTGGTTATCAACACATCAGTCCCAGATGTAGCAACAGTGCTATGCCCGTTATTTCCCCTTGATCTAAAAGCCTCTTCATATTTAGCTAGTCTTTGCGATATAATTATGGACCTCCATGACAGCTGTCTAGGGTGGTGAATGCAGTAGGTTTTTTACTTGGTCTAACAGCAGCTTTTTGGGTGGAAGATGGTAAGATTCCTTGAGAAAAACAGTTGGTTTATGTTTATCTGGTAATTTAAAGAAGATGGAAGTGAGATGTCTCAGGATGTGCAGTCATTGTTCTTAAGTGGAGTCAAATACAGTCTCTTTAAGAATACATGTTTAATAATGTCAGCATAAAGAGCTGTAGGCACAGCATCAATGTCATAAGTGATTAGGAAGGACTTACTGAGAGCTTATCAGGGTAGCAATCATTGCAAGGCCAGTGTGTTGAGGACAAATAATTCTGAGAAAACACTTGATTCACTGGACTGTTCCTGTTCATTTTGAGCTAGTTCAATTAAAAATTGCATGGTTGAAGTGTGTTTCTTATTTCCTCATGGTGGAAAACAATCTAATTGGCATTGTGCAGAAAATTTGGGAAGATGTATGTATGCCTTTGGGAGAAGCTAGGTGCCTCGCATTGTGCGCTTGTGTTCTTCCTTCTCTCAGTGTTGGGAAAAGGCAATTAATAACTTGTTAGTCATTTAGATACTGGGTGGTCTTGCAGCACTGGATGATGTATTTGCAGCACTGGTTACAGGTACAGGCTGTATGCTGACCTGAAGATTAAGAAGTGGGATGTTTAGCAATGGCATTACTGTTGCTATTAAAAAGCTCTGGAAAGGGGCCTGAGAACCCCAGCTGCTGTCTTGGTGGAGGAAGTCAGGCCTTCAAAGGATACAAGGATTAGAGTGTCAGGAAAAGTAAATGGTAGCATCAGCACAAGTAGAAAATAGGCAGAGCTATTCAGCAAACCGAAAAGTAGGCTAAGGCATGCCATAATTATGTGTAGTGGAAACTTGCTGCTAATAGAGCAATTGCGTGGGGTAGAGAGGCAGGAGAATGATTTTTCAAGACAAAACAAAGCAGACATTGCAGAGAATGATATAGGAAGACTGAGGATTCAGTGTGCTCGTGATAATATGAAAGAGAAGACTTTGTTTTGAAAGATGCTAAAAATGGAATCTTCTGATGTACATGTGGTCACTGTTTCCGTGGCCTTGTAGGACAATAGGGGCTTCTTTGCACTGCCCAAATGAGCAAACCCTTCCTTCCCGCTTGCAGCTCTTAAGGTTCGAATAATGCAGCTTCAGGGTGGTATCAGTGGTTGTGGAAAGAAGGCATCACAGGATATTCCTTTTGGGAAGAAGATGGGTCATACTGGATTGGATTGTTGTCATGCAAATGGCTTCAAAATACAATAGCTACTTATCACAGGACTGAGGCAAACACATTCCTCCCACACTCTGTCCCTAGACCTCTCATGGCTGGCAAAGAAAGGACCAGAATGGGGGAATGAGACACACAGAACCTGTACTCCAGCAGCCTATACTTTGAGTTTTCTCCTTATTTATTAAAAAATCATGGTAGCTAAGAGAAGACTACATGTGCTGGAATATTTTGGTCCAGTGTGTGACATGCAGGATGGTGCATTTACCTCCTAATGACTCTAACATGCTAAGGCTTTTGATTTAGTCCTTGTCTGGAAAAACAGTCATTGTTATGGTCCAAATGCCAGAATTTGGCTGCCTGATGATGCTGCAAAGTGGTTTTTTTTTTACTTTGCTGCCTCCCTCTTGTTGATCTTAAATTGACAGCTCAAATAGTTTCTAGGTCAGAATTTCTAGTGGGATTGGTGAAACTGTTAAACAACTTATTCCTTCCTTTTTTTTTAATTTTTTTTTTTTTAAACTGAGTGGACACTCAAGTCTGGGCTAAACTTATGAGGAAGCTTGGAGGAATTTTGGTCTTGATGTGGATGCAATAAATCAGGCATGAGTGTTCATCTCTAGTTGAGCAAACTGCTTCTGTAGAGAACTCAGAAGGGCCCCTTGATATATACTTATTTTAAGTCAAGACTTGGAATTTTCAGTCCCAAATAGACTCAATGAGATTTGTGGGCACATGGCTCTTTCTAACAGAGTTTTAGTCTGAATGCTAAAGAGACCAACAAATTAGTGTCCAGTCCTTGAAATCTTGCCCTTGATATTTTTAATTCCTTCAACTGTCCATCCCTCTACCAAGTAAAACAGGTGTAATGAGAATTTAACAGGGATATTGGAACTTAAGACCTTGGTGTTGGAGTCTGTTGCCATATAAGTTGAAAAAACCCCATATGTAGGGCAAGAAAACTCTACTTCTACAGTGATTCTGGCATGTCAGACTGGAGCAGACCTGCTCTTCTGTTTGCAAACATTTGGGAGATGAGAACTAGAGTTACCTGCCACTTTGTTTCTGTGTCGCTGATGTCATTCTGATGGATCATTTGTTCTCAGGTATGTTGTTGTTTATGGTGAGTATGGAAGAAGAGACTAACTAACTATATATATATACATATATACACATATACATACAGTATCTACTTAGTTTAGTTGGTAATGAAGCAAAGCCTGGAAGGCAATGGCAATAAGGAGTTGTCCTGTTTCCTTCTGTGTTGTTTGACAAGCAGTACTGTCAGAAAAATAAATAAATGTCACTGTGAACAAATTCAGAATGATTTCTCTCCTTATTTTATTAGAAGCTCTGATCTTGTATTTCAGTGTTTCCCTTCTTTGTCTACATCTGAGTGTCTCTGGCTGCAGGATATAGGACCTCCAGCACTGGTGGGTTCTGAAACTGTGCTTCTATCATGCTCAGATAAATATATTGACAAATACAAAAATTTTAAAAAATGGCTGATTGAAAATTGACAGCAGCCAGACAACTCTCATCCTGGTTAATTAGTTTCTTGACTGTTGAATTGTTTGTGCCCTCTCATATGGCTGTGTCTTGCAGCCCTGTGAGAAAGGTTTGGATTCCTGGCCAGGAATGCATCCCAAAAGTTGAATTCATGTAACTTGAAATCAGTGTGGACTGGTTCCTTTTGGTCTAAATGACCTTTTATCGTTGGGGGAGGGCAAGGGGGAGAAAACATATCAGCTTTCAGCTGTGTCAGGTTGTATAGAGGTCAAGTTCTCTTGTCTGTGATCAAGCCCAGTGTGCAGTAGAACCAGGACCTGGGGAGAGAAGGACTTTATCAGGTTTTTCTGGAGGTAAATATGACTGAAGGCCATGTTGTGAATCAGCATACATGATGGCTCTCAGCTCCTGGTTTGCAGGACTTGTGTATTTAACCCTTTGGTGGTGTGGCACCTGGTGTGTTTCCACCCTCTTAGGTTGAGAAGAAGCTGTTGTATCTTGAGAGCAGGCAGATTTCTCCTGCCAGGTTACCAATGCATGTGTGAGACCTTTTGAAATCCCTGGCTCCGAGGGCATAACTGTATTTCTCACATACAGTGAAGAAAGCTGAAGGAGCAGGTCAATATATTTGGGTCTCCCAGCTGCAAGAATAAGTGAGTAAACCTGAATTATTTTTACAATGATCAGATTACGGAGGTGATAACATAATGCAACAGATTTTCCATTCCATACCTTCTACAAATGTTCTGCTCTACTTCCACTGTGGAGCGGGGAGGAATACAAGTTTTTCTTTGTTGTCCTCCCAAGGAACCACATGAAAACTGCTGAGCTTGCACTCAGAAAATGTCTTTCAGACCAAAAGCCTTGAGTCAAAAGTTGCTTGGCAGGATGACAGACAGGTTGACCAAAGGTTGCATGTGGTGTGCTCTTGCAAAACGAACGCGAAATGCTCATTTGCCCTCCATGGTTCTTCACTGCTTCCACAGGTTCACCCATGTTACTTCAGTGGTGTGCAGGAATACAATTTGCTTGCTGGTATTCTGGTCTTATCTCCGAAGATATTTATTTTAAGAATTCGTGTCTACATAGGTTTGTTAATACTGTACTGTAATATCAGATGGGCTGCTGAGACCTTAAGGGGGTGAGCAATCTATTTTTAGTGTGTTTGAAGGGTAGATGATGTTTCAGGTTGTGGAATGACTTTCTGGGAGGCTTGTCACCATATACTGAAGTTTTGTATGTCATGGCAGTGGAGGCTAGTCATATGATGATGAGGTAGTAACTTAAATGGGACATAAAAGAAAACCTGCTCTTTGGGGAAATTTTAAAGATAGATGGAGCTAAAATGCCACACAGTCTGTTCTCATGCCTGTTTCCTTGATGTGCTGAAGACATCTAATCCTCTTTACAGGTGAAATAAGCAGCCTGCTTATGGGCTGAAGGCAATGCCTACTGATTTGTTGACATCCAGATTGGAAATCTATTCATATCTGAGTAAGAATTTTAGTAACTGGTGACCAAAAGACTGTTATAGTTGCCCAAGTGTTCGGAAGAAGATGGTTTGTGATCTCCTTCCACAGCAGAAGTTAGTCACGTGCGAGAAGTTGGATAATAGAAGTGCTGTCCAATCATACTTTGATACCCCAGCCTGCAAAGATGTGGAGCTTTAGGTTGAGAACATTGCCTCAGACAAATGCGTGCGTGCAACAATCTGAACAGTGAATCCAGGCTTGCTCTGGAAGCACTGCACTGTAGTGGTAGCCATGAAGAACAGATTTTAGTGATTTATTATGGTTAGATTTTATGTGGATTGGCTTCCTATTTTCCTTGGAAGGCAGTAAAACTGCAACTTTCACAGGATTCTTCTTACATTCCTGGGATTTTGTTTTGTGTGCAGGCATGTATGCTTTATTTATTTATTTAATAGATCCTCACTGCCACTGTTATGAACGTTAACAAAGGCTTTTTAGTAGGTCAGACCTCAGCTTCCATTGCATTTTGTTGTTACAGTAGTAAATTTGGCTGATAATAGTAAGATGGGGCAAAAGTTCTTACACTGTAAAAACTTATTCATGTGAATAGTCACTGGGATCTGATTTTGAATTTCACTATAGCTCCTCCTGTGAGTAGACATTTGGAGATCAATTCGCCTAGCTGCATGGACTAATTCTTGTGGAGTTTTCAGTGAGTTGTTTGGAAATTGCATCTTGAATAGAAGATGCATTTAGCTTTCAGCAACTACCACCTACGTACAGGAGATGTTCATTTATGGTTGCATGTGAGGGCATGGTTGTAGCTGATCTGCAAGAGCCAAAGGGGGGTTATGCATTAGATAATTATTTCACTTTCATCCATGTGCTACTTCATTCTCACTCTTTGTACTTTGACAGAGACAGTATGTATGCTATATATACTTGACTTTGACAGTTTGACTTCAGTTAATGTCGATACGTCCTTGAGAGATGATTTAATAGGATTTTGTGGATGTTTGAGTGAGAACTTCATGTTGATGTGCTGCCTGTAGATGATGTTCATGCTTTCCAAAGTCTGATTGCTAACTGACATTTTGGAAGCCAAGTTTTTTCACATTTTTCTCTGATTAAGGGATTGGTTTGTACAGATAATAACATGATACTTGCCTTTTCAAGACAGAGGTGCTTTGGATCAGTCAAACTGCAACCTAGGCTCTTTTACAATGACAGGAGTTGTGTACCTTGTATATGTATACATAATACAAGTCACTATCCATGTGATTCATACTGCTATGGTAGTTCATCTGGCAGATCATTTAAATATTTACTCCAAAAGATCTTGTTCTCTGTTGGTGTGAAGCAGCATTTCCAGTTATTTTTAGGTCATTTTCATCTTAGCAACCCTGTTGAGATAAACCAGACACAAGTGCTGTAAACGGTCCCTGCATTTTGTTAGAAATTAATAAAATAAAATTTAATGGTTTGGTCCCAAGGGGAGAGCAGACCATCTGGTTAACAGAAGGTTAGGCCAAGTAACACACTGCTGAGAGTGCCACAAACCAACCTAGAGTATCTGGTAGTGTGTCCAGTTGCTACATGTATTAAGCATTGAAATGGTGCTTTCAGATCTGCAGAGCCAGCAGTTCTGTTACCACTGCTGTGACGCAGGAGATAATTCTGTTGGGCAAGCATCAGCATGGGGGTGGATCTACAGTACAGGATGTGTAATGTCAACATGAAGCATGGGAGCTGGCAGTAAGAAGGAAAGCAGCCATTTCATGCCAGTGCAGGAAGCCTAAATAGATTTTTCCCCTCTGCATCTTGTCCTTTTATGCTGCTTTCATACTTAGTATTAAATGATTACCTTCTGCTTTGTCATCTGAAAACTTCTGCCCAGCAGGGTTTAATTTCTTTCTCTTTTTGAACTTTGTTGTTTTTGTTTGGGTGGTTTGTTTTTTTTTTTTTTTTAACAAGTGAAGTGCACTCCAAAAGCATGGCTGATGGATTATAAAAGGGGCTGGAGGGAGACTGAAGGGCTAAGGAGATCTGGAGAAAAAGAAGAGTTCAGTCATGTGAAAGTCCTGAGCTTCAGATGAAGTTTCATTGTAGGTCCTTTTGGCTCTAGTGCAGTCAGTTTGTTCAAAAGCTGTAATCGTTTGAGAACATTGTATTGCAGCTACAAAATGCAGAAAGGTATGAAACGCTGCAAGTGATACTGTGTAGATTTTGAAAATTTGTAGTTACTAAGAAACTGTAGAATGCTACTGAATTGTTCCTGCTTTCTGCTTAGCAGGAATGTCATATTTGGTTACAGCTAGTGGCAACTTACTGTGACACTGTTTTTTTAAGAGCCAAATACTGTTACATGACTGTCTAAATGTGCAGAAAAAGAATTTCTAAGTAAGCTTGCCAGGCATTCTGTGAACTTAAAAATCCAGTGATATGTCTTCCATCAGTTCAGTCATAGACTGGTCAGCTGGGTTGGGATTTTTGTTGTTGGATTCCTCCCCCTCCCTCCCCCCTCAAACATTTTGAGATACTTTCCTGTAGCTGCAACCTGGGAAGCTCTAGTATACCAGAGTTTGTTTCCTGACAGGCATGGCAGAGTGAAACTTCATAATCAGAGCTCTCATGTCTTCTATTGCCTGTTCAGCAGGATTTTCAAAGAATAATATTACAGCTCCCGTTGAATAAATCCTTGTCTTAGATACTGTTTTGTGGTAGCCCTGAAAAGGTATGATTTTCTTCATATGCTCCTAAGAACTAAAGTGGGAGTTTGGGAGTAGTCAACCCACAGGTATGTTTTCCCAGTTGCAATTTGGTGATGGGAGGAGGGGGTACATATAAAACGTGGCTTGTGTGTGAAGACTGTTTGCTCTGTTCTGCAGTAACTTCATCTTTACATAGCTCTCCTTGATCCATTCGGGAGATTTTTTGGTTGAAGCTATGGGAGCCTAGCACTTCTGCATAGGGCACTCACTGACAAATGGCACTGTTAAATTATGTGAAACTCGAACACCATTTCTTAGCACAGAGCTGCTTTTGGTTCCATAGCTAGCTCCATGTTGTGGTAGCTTTTTCAGCATCAGATGTATTAAGAGTACAGACAAATCAAGAGGTATGGTTGCTCTGTTGTGTCTGTCCAAGTAATTTCCCTTGCAGGTTTTATCTTCTAGTATCTGGTAATTTTGTGGTTTTTCTAGTGGTGTTCAACAGTTTTTAGACACACAGGAGAATGTTCATCAGATGTGTTTCTTCATATGCAAATGAAAAATGCTTCTAGATTTTGTCTGCACCTTTTCTTATAGAATACCTATACAGTGCAAAGAACATACATTGTCCTTGACTTTTTCATACCGAAAAAGGTGCTACTTGACGAAGATAGTTTATTATAAATAACTACTAAGATGATAATCTCACCACAGCATGCTTGGCAGTCTTCCACTGAGTTAGCCTGTTTCAGCAAGGAGCTGTCGCTTAAGATACAAAGCAATCTGCAGGGACATATGATCACACACACACTGTTTTCTCTGTCATCACGGATGCCTCATCATTTCCCATGTCTAATAATTGGGAACTGGAATTATTATCTGGTAGACCATCAGGATCTAGCACCAGAAAGATGGCATTGAGTTCTCATCTCATAAACATCAGGTTACAGAGAGAGAACTTATCAGTTGTGGAGGCACTAGTATGAGAATGTCTGGATATGGTGGTAGTTTTGGGGGGTTTGTTTGTTTCTTTCTTTGGTTTGGTTTTTATGTCACAAGGATATATACGAATTACTGGGGAAGCTCTTGAGGTGTATGTTCAAAGCATGCTTTCTATTAGAAAGGGCAGAGAAACATAAGTCTTAACCACCAGCAGTGGTATAGACATATTTTTTTATATATATATTGGGGTTTTTTGGGTAACCAAATACTTCAAGATGTCAGAATGTTTTGTTTTGTAGAAATATTGTGCAAAAGAAAGACTACAACAAAATAGGTAGAAAGCTGTATCCGGTTTGGGGTTTTTTAAGGGTATCAGAAAACTATTAGTAGTAGATATATATGCTTAGTGTCAAGATTTGACTGTAGTCACATAGCTCTATGGCAACTTTTTTTGAGTTTGAAAAGTTGATACTGCTTTGTGGTGCATTGCTGTTGAGTTATATTATCACAACAGTTAGTTGTGTGATGATTATCATTGGCTGTTGTATGCAAAATTCTCTTCAAGTAGACTGCTGGCAAGTGTTCATCTTTTATTTGTTTAGAAACAATTTAATCAGTCCATCTCTACTGCTCTGTTAACTATAATATGAATCAGAACTTTTTCTAACCTCCACTGTTGGTCACAGATTCTGTCCTTAGCGCTTGATGCTTCTTAGAGTTCTAACAACATATATTTCAAGCCTGGGTGTCTATAGTTGCTTAAGAGTATGGAATGTGACATTTAGTAGAAACAATCAATAGGATTGAGATGGAACAAATTACAGTATGAACGATGTTGGAATTTTTTTCTCCCCAATTTGAGAGATCATGATAAATCCTGTAGGTATCTCAACAAGATCAAGGGGGAAATGGGAATTTAGTTGGACACTGACTTGCAAGCCTTAGTATCAGTCCCTTTTTTCAAACCTTACAAGTGTTTGGAGTTGACTTTCATCTGGGAAGTGATTTGCCATCCTCTGGAAGGAAAGCATGGATGGAGACATTTATCTCATGATGGAAACCTTTATTCCTGTGTTCTTTACTGGAATTGTGGGAGTAGATTAATGATGGGATGGGTTCTGCTCACTGATAAAATGAAGGAATTATTGGAACTGGTTTCTGATGTCCAAGGACCAATGCATGATTGTGGAGTCTTCTTCATCTCTTAGCATCTGACCTAGGTGCCTTTACACTTTGGAATGGCTGTTGAGAATCTGTCATGTCTGGAAACCACCTAACTTGGGTGACCTTGTGACTTTAAAGAAAATCCTGTGGAACTGTTCATTTCAGTCTTATTGAAGGACACATTTGGAAGAGCTAGCTCATTAAGCAAGCTTTGAAGGGTGTGCTCTGCAGAGCAGCTTCCTGTTATTTGGTTAATGGTTGACCTAGTTCTATTGCCATATGCCTCCTGGAACGCATTCTAATATAAAATATGTGCTAAAGCAAGACTAGGATAATAGAAGGAAAGTCAAAGCCTTTCTGAAACAGAAATCATATAATGCTGTTGTATTTTGGAAGGTATAGAAGTTACTAAAAATGCCAGTGTCTTCATGGAACTGTATTGATTCTGATTACAAACTGAAGAGCGTTAATCAGACCCATTTATGTATTTTTTTCAGACTTATAGAAAAGGTTTGTATCAGTAATTCCCTGTGCTCCATATGTGAAGCTAAAGTTAGGGAGTGAAGCACTCAGAGTGATATTATAGCTGTGAGGAAAGATTAGATTAGATTAGATTTGGCTAAAGGCAGGAGGATTTTTCCCCTGTGGTAGGTGTTTTTTTCATTGCAAACCATGGATTAGCAATTTTTTTCCCTCTTTAAATCCTGGCTAGAAGCCAGAAATGGGGATTCAAGCTTTTACCTGGTATCAGAGATGACACAGTGTACATACTTAACACTTAGTTAAAAAAAATAAAAGAAATTTTTAAGTACTAGATAAAGCTCAATCTCCAGCCTCAATAAGCAGTGACGGGCTGAAGTTCTGAAGAACCTACAGGCTGTGTTTTTGGGTGAATATGATTTTCTGCCCAAGGAAAAGGAAGGGTTTGTGATAACAACTGTTTTCATAAGTACTGTGTATTATGGTAGAACAGGGGGAAGGGAAAACTAAAGCCATGCTTTGTAACTTTTTGAGAGCTCATGGCTCTTGTCAGTGTACGTCGTGATTTATTCTCCTTCTGTCCATGCAGGAAACTGTACTACTTACCAGGCGTACTGCTTTGAATATTTATATTACCTGGCAGTGGCTAACCTGTGTCTCTTCAGTTGCAGATGGCTTGCAAGCAGTCCAGGTGTGAATTCTGGGCAAAGGTATGTCACGACAGCAGTGGGGGTGGCTGGGGCCAGCCCAATTTGTTTGTGTGGGAAGATGTAAGCTGTCAGAACCTGTCAAGGCAGCTGTGGCTCATCAGCATGGGGATTGCCTAACCTGCAGAGAAGTGGTGGGATGTTTTGGGAGTCATAATCCTCTTTCACCCCTGCAACTCCTTCAGCTCGAGGCCCTTCATGAGCTTCTCATGACTCTGGGCTCAGCTGGTGAGGCTATGAATATTTTGGCTTACTTGGCTGGGATACACATAGTGCCAGCATTACAGTTTTTCCTTCTTCCTTAGTGCACAACACTGAATGGTATTTTTGTAGAATTCCTGGATCTGGGGGAAAACAAACCGCAACAACATTTTTAGTAGGACACAATGCGTTGTGTGAGCTGTAATACTGGTCATGAAAAAACCCCTCTGCTCTAGGGACTGACAAGCACAGCTATTTGTGCAACCTGATCAGAACAAAGGATAATGCTTCTGCTGCAAGATCAGACAGATCTGACGCTTCAGCAGGCTGAGCAAATGAATGGAGGAAGTGGTCCGCCTCCTCTTGTCCATTGTCTCAAAGACGCAGGCTCATAGAGAAGAAAGGGAGGTTGAATAGCTTTTGAAGGAATATGCTGCTTTGTGCTCTGTGGGAAGACAGCAATCAGGAGTTCTAGAAGTTCTCTGCACTGGCAAGCTGACAAGCTTGTAAGAGGAAAGTGTGGCAATGGACTACTGCCATTGAATGACTACTTTCTCTTCCATGGCCTGCCTAGAAAATCTTAACTGGTGTTAGGAAGCTGATGAAATGTTCCAGGCTTGGAATATGGGACCAAGCCTACCTTGAGGGAAGCCCAGTGGGTGCAGCAGTCCAATTAATCATGACCTGCTAGTAAAGAATGATTCAAGACTTTTTCTCTACAGGAGGAAATTTAAGAGTTTTTCCCCTTTCTTTCTCTTTTTCTCTCTTTTTTTTTTTCTTAGTCTCTTTTGTTACCCTTCCTGCCTTCCTTCCTTCCTTCCTTCCTTCCTTCCTTCCTTCCTTCCTTCCTTCCTTCCTTCCTTCCTTCCTTCCTTCCTTCCTTCCTTCCTTCCTTCCTGCCTTCCTTCCTTCCTGCCTTCCTGCCTTCCTGCCTTCCTGCCTTCCTGCCTTCCTGCCTTCCTGCCTTCCTGCCTTCCTGCCTTCCTGCCTTCCTGCCTTCCTGCCTTCCTGCCTTCCTTCCTGCCTTCCTTCCTGCCTTCCTTCCTGCCTTCCTTCCTGCCTTCCTTCCTGCCTTCCTGCCTTCCTTCCTTCCTTCCTGCCTTCCTGCCTTCCTTCCTTCCTGCCTTCCTTCCTTCCTGCCTTCCTTCCTGCCTTCCTTCCTGCCTTCCTTCCTGCCTTCCTGCCTTCCTGCCTGCCTTCCTGCCTTCCTGCCTTCCTGCCTTCCTTCCTGCCTTCCTGCCTTCCTGCCTTCCTTCCTGCCTTCCTTCCTGCCTTCCTTCCTTCCTGCCTTCCTTCCTTCCTTCCTTCCTGCCTTCCTGCCTTCCTGCCTTCCTGCCTTCCTGCCTTCCTGCCTTCCTGCCTTCCTGCCTTCCTGCCTTCCTGCCTTCCTGCCTTCCTGCCTTCCTGCCTTCCTGCCTTCCTGCCTTCCTTCCTGCCTTCCTGCCTTCCTTCCTGCCTTCCTGCCTTCCTGCCTTCCTTCCTGCCTTCCTGCCTTCCTGCCTTCCTGCCTTCCTGCCTTCCTGCCTTCCTGCCTTCCTTCCTGCCTTCCTTCCTGCCTTCCTTCCTGCCTTCCTTCCTGCCTGCCTTCCTTCCTGCCTTCCTTCCTGCCTGCCTGCCTTCCTTCCTTCCTTCCTGCCTGCCTTCCTTCCTTCCTTCCCGCCTTCCTTCCTTCCCGCCTTCCCTCCTTCCCACCTGCCTTCCCTCCCGCCTTCCTGCCTGCCTGCCTGCCTCTCCCCTCCCTCTTCCTTCCTGCCTGCCTTCCTGCCTTCCTTCCTGCCTTCCTGCCTGCCTGCCTTCCTGCCTTCCTTCCTCTCCCCTTCCTTCCTGCCTTCTTTCCTTCCTGCCTTCCTTCCTTCCTGCCTTCCTTCCTGCCTGCCTTCCTTCCTGCCTGCCTTCCTTCCTGCCTGCCTTCCTTCCTGCCTGCCTTCCTGCCTTCCTTCCTCTCCCCTTCCTTCCTGCCTTCCTTCCTGCCTTCCTGCCTGCCTTCCTTCCTGCCTGCCTTCCTTCCTGCCTGCCTTCCTGCCTTCCTTCCTCTCCCCTTCCTTCCTGCCTTCCTGCCTGCCTTCCTTCCTGCCTGCCTTCCTGCCTGCCTGCCTTCCTGCCTTCCTGCCTTCCTGCCTGCCTTCCTTCCTCTCCCCTTCCTTCCTGCCTTCCTGCCTGCCTTCCTGCCTGCCTGCCTTCCTGCCTGCCTGCCTGCCTTCCTTCCTCTCCCCTTCCTTCCTGCCTTCCTGCCTGCCTTCCTGCCTGCCTTCCTGCCTGCCTTCCTTCCTGCCTTCCTTCCTGCCTTCCTTCCTGCCTTCCTTCCTGCCTTCCTTCCTGCCTGCCTGCCTGCCTTCCTTCCTGCCTGCCTGCCTGCCTGCCTTCCTTCCTTCCTTCCTTCCTGCCTGCCTTCCTTCCTGCCTGCCTTCCTGCCTGCCTTCCTTCCTGCCTTCCTTCCTGCCTTCCTTCCTGCCTTCCTGCCTGCCTTCCTGCCTGCCTTCCTGCCTTCCTGCCTGCCTTCCTGCCTTCCTGCTTGCCTTCCTGCCTTCCTGCTTGCCTTCCTGCCTGCCTTCCTTCCTGCCTGCCTTCCTGCCTGCCTGCCTTCCTGCCTGCCTGCCTTCCTGCCTGCCTGCCTTCCTGCCTGCCTTCCTTCCCTTCCCTCCTGCCTTCCTCTCCCCTTCCTGCCTGCCTTCCTGCCTGCCTTCCTCTCCCCTTCCTCCCCTCTCATCTTAGTTTCCATTGAATAACTCATCTGTGTGTTCTAGGATACCTCTCACTTGTGTTCCTGATGGGATTTTTGCATAGAGAGAACTGGGCTGATTAAATTACCAGGATAGTCTCCTTCTGCTGAGGAGAATCCTTCTGTTTCTCTTGCTCCAGCTGTCAAGCTGGCATAGCCAAATTAACCCAAGTGGGATTTTAGTAGCAAGCTCCCCCTTTAAAGGCATAATGAGACCAAAGAAATGTAAGAGGAGAGGGAACAGGACAAGGATTTTTGATAAACTGGGCAGAATTGAGGGTTACTTACATTCCAGAGCTGTAATAGTTGACTTCCAGCCTCATGGGGGATTTCAGCTGAGAAATGAATCATTTAGAGGGAGGGGTGTACAAGCTCTCTCAGCATCGTGGCTGGTTAGGTCTCTGTGTATTACCTTTTCCCATGGTCACTGGGACTAAAACTGCTAGCCATTAAATTTCTCATGATCAGGATACTTTCATATGAATCCAGTTTTAAATTCAAGCTTATCTTGGCTCAGAGGCCCATAGCTGTTATTTCTTTAGCAGGCATGCTGTATTTCTTACTTTGAGTTAATGGAGATTAGATTTGCATCTGTGATAACAGAAGCAGCCTTGGTGATCCATGAGAACCCTCCCATCCTTTGTTCTCCCACATACTGTCTAGAAGGTTATGTCAATTCAAGAGAGAGGCAATTAGTTCCACAAGATGCTGACAGAATCCGTCAGTAGCGTGCAATGGGGATGAAAATGCTGCTTTAGGAGCTCACTTATAAAAGTGCATCAGAAAGTCATCAGGCTCCTTGAGTAGAAGCCTGTTATGAAATTTTGAAGTGTGTGACATAGGGGCTGTCATGATAGGCATGTTTAATATCATAGATACATAGAATATACTGAGTTGGAAGGGCCCCATAAGGATCATCAAGCCCAACTCCTGGCTCCACAAAGGACCAGCCAAGTCAGAGCAAGTGACTGAGTGCATCATCCAGATGCTTCTTGAACTCAGGAATTATCAAAGTTACCTGTTTGTTCTTAGAAGAAGGTTAAAACCCATCCCAGAGGATCTGCCACGCTGGGCTTGACTCAACAGAAACTTCAGTATGGGTTTCCAACTGCTTTGACCTAGAAGTTCTGTTGGGGAGTGGAATAATGATACTAGTTGCTCAGTGACTGAACTCTTCATATTACTGTTTTGCCTCCTTTATTCAGCCATGGTTACACTCTGTCTAAACTAAATTTGCGTTACTTGGACAGAGCAAACAAAAATGCATAAATTCAAAAAACCTATTAGAAAAGAATTCCGTGAGCTTTCAAACTATGATGGGGTGTGAGGACAACAGGAAAAATCTCCTGGGTGGATATACATCTCATTAATAAATGAAGGCATATTCTCTCAAATGATAAAGACTTGGGTCTGAAAGCGAGTACTATCTGAAACAACAGTAAGAACAGTATCAGCCTAGTGCTAAGCTGAGACAAAAAGTCAATTGTCTGTTGGTGAAGGCTGAAAAAGAATTTCATATTATCTTCTGCTTAATCAGCTCTTCAGGAAACAGGAGGCACAGCAGAGGATCTTGGCTATGTTTGGGGATCCTCAGAAAAGCATCCTTGGAAGCTGTTGTATTTCCTAACCTTACATTAAGCAGATCTTATCTTTGTTTTGTGGGATGTTTTTATTATTTTCTTAACAATAGAAGTCCTTAAGATATTAGACAGCTGAACTAGTCGCTGTTTTTTGAAAAGCCAGAACACTGTACCAACCCTAAAGCTGGTAATATTTTCACACACACACACAAAAAAAGGCTGTATCTTGGCCAAGATAGTAGCAGCCACGAAGGGTTGGCTTGCATGAAACTCTGAACAAGAGCAATGTGCTTGGTTCCTCAGTCATTCATCAAGTCAAGCAAGGCGGATGTCTGAAGTTCCCGTGGCTGAATCTCGAAGTTTGGAGTTTACCCACTACATTTCAAAGACAACAGGAGATTTTTGGCCTGTCATCGAATGTTCACAAAGGAGTTGAGCTGAAGAAAGAAAATCATCAAAACACGTATTTGTACAATCTTCAGTTCTAAATCTAATGCCTTTTGTACTTTGTTTTCTTCCAAGTAAAAGGGATCGAGAACTGGGTCAGTTCCTCAGGGATTGTCCAGATGGAGGCACCTCCTTTTGCAGCTCAAGAAGAAAGGGACTATGGGGTGAGAAATATTCATGCAGTGCTGAGGAATCATAGGTCTCATTGGATTTTGGCTTTTCTACTGTATCAGAAAAGACTTTTGGGAGTTTTCCATGACCAAAGTAAATAATCACCTTGCTTTCATAGATCACAAATACCTCCAGTGTTGTGCCTTTGACAGCCCTTGATCCCAAACAGAAAAGCAAGGGGTTTCCTTTTTATTATGAACTTATTCCACAGCAAACAAAAACACTCCATGGGTCAGACAAGAAGGGTTTCTGATAGGACTTAAAGATACTTTTCCTTTTGTCTTCTGTTATCTACACCTGTAGTTTCTATTTAAAAATATATTAGACCTAAAAGCTCCCCATTCAATTTATATCTGTAACAGATAGAAAATGTGAAATCAAAAAAGGTTTGTGATTCACTCAAGAAATGTCTTAGCTTTGTAGCCTAAGTGGACTTCAAGAGTCCTGTCTTCCTTTTAAATCAGAAATCATAGGTCCTGTAAAATAGGATATCTCATTCAAAATGGTTATAATAGCTAAGTGAACTCTACTATAGCTTTTAGATGTATAAACACAGGAGATGCTGTTATTCCTATGCTGATCTGTACTTCTCCTGGAATCCATTCCAGAGATTGGCAAAAGTGAGTGTGCAAATGCTGGGCATAGTAGTGATTTGAAGTCTGGAAAACTGCTTCACAGTGAGAACCTTCAGATAGTACATTCCTACCTTTCAGAAGTTTTCAGAAGTGACATTTAGAGGACTTAAAAGCAGCTAATTTGCCAGGCTATGTCCAATATTATAGGAATCTGGAATCTGTACCAAGCTGTAACAAGATGCAGTGGCTGGAATCTAAGACTAGAAAATGTTTGTTATATATATAGTTCTTTATTTCTAATTTAATCGTGGAAACAGATTAAGAGCTTTTGGAATGACTGATGGACTCTGTAGAAAGTCCTACGGTGTCAAGCCTAAGTGTAGTTTCTCTTCAGATGCTGTGGTGGGAGACAGGCTTTAAACTATTAACATTGACTTGAACAAGTCCAACTGTCTGGTTGTAGAAGGTGAGCTTTCACCAAGATGACTCACACTGCCATTACCTCCTTTTAGGACAGGAATTAGTTGTCTTCAAGAAGAGAGGTGTAGGAAGTCTCAGGAGGAGATTGCATTTTACCAGAACATGCAAGATGACTTTCTCACCTGACAAAAGGAAGCAACCAATTAAAGTGAAACGATAAGGCTGACTGCAGGTTTGTAATTAATCAGTTCAGGCTTGATTATCTGTGGCAGGTTTTCTTCCATTTCCCTGTCTTGGGCTTAAAACTATGGACAAATGATTTGCATATTATTCTCAAAGTGGAATCTATGCATGATGTTGGTGGAAGCTGCCTTCCTCTTTAAACAAATATATGTGCTTTCCTGTTGTTTAAATAGAGGAAAGGGAGAAATTGAACAGGGTTTTTTTTGTAGTCTTGATAGAGCTACTATAGATTTTCATATTGTGGTTTCTAAAGGACAGTAAATACTTCAAACAGAATACCTGTAGTTTCTCTGGACAGTACAACCCAGCACTGCAGTCACCCAGAACTTTAGTCCTAGTTTTACAGACAGGAGTTAGAGACTTCTGTCCTGCACTCACCCCAGAGGTGGTTGTGGGATAAAACCCAGTCAGAATTTGTCAACATATCAATTTCCAAGAGTAACCTAACTTTGTATTAGAGGTATCCCACCAATTATATAAGCTTTTTCGTAGATTCAATGCACTTAACCATTTCAGTAAAAAATATGTTTCAGGTTTTTGTTAGACATCTGTGAAAATCCTACAGTTTGGTTTGTTAAGGATAATACATCTGGAAACTTAAGAGACAATTTCTTTTCTGTGCTAATCAAAGACTTCAACAATAAGCACTATCATTAGATCCTCTTTTTTTGATAACTGATGTAGGAACAAATCAGCTTCTGGGAAAAATGGTACATTAGCTTGGTTTTGAAGGTCATGCTGCAGTAGAGGCCACCTTGCTGTAAATGCTTTTCTCTTTAAATTTACAAATCAATTACTGCAGCAAGATGAAGGAGAGTTTTGATTCCCTATTTGAGAAATTGTTTTCAGTTCTAAATTTGTAGTTTCAGTTTTGGAAGACTGCATTCAAGATTCACAACACTGCATTGTAGTAGTCTAGCTAGAAGAATTAGAAGACAATAGGAGAACAAAGGAGTTTGGGAATGAAGAAGGAGAAAAAAAAGTCTGAGTAGTTTCCTCTGTTTCTTGATTTTGGAATGAGTGACTGTTTTAATCTTTAAGTAATGCTGAGATTAGTGGCTGTCTTCCATCATGAAATGCAAGTAAAGTTAAGATAAGAAGGTGAATTTCTCTTGGCAAACTGTGTTCCTTCTGCAGTTCTCTCCCATATTCTTTATAAAACCTTTTCTCTTGGGCATGGGTGCAAAGAAGCCTTCTTGTCTTTAACTTGAATGTTTCCTTTCTTCTAGTAATCAAGCCTACAGATATAGCCCCTGTGTGCTCAGCTGAAAAGGAAACCACTTTTTTTTTCACAGTGAAGCTTCACTGCCAAAATGATCTTGTACTGCAGGTGGTTAGAGGTATATGATACAAGTTAGTCAGATCTGGAACACATCTGAAGGGCAGGCTCTTCAGGAAGGGTGAACCTTAGCACCAGTCCTATCATTAGCAAGTCAGGTTCTGCCTCCTTCAGCTTCTGAGACCTTGAAGATCCATTGCAAGTTCTGCTTTCAGGTAAGGAGAAACATATTCCTTTTTTGACCCTCTACTTCACAATAAAAAGCTTCAGTAAGTACTGATCCACATAAAGGTCTGGTCCTCAGCTGTGGAAAATTGGCAGAATTCCAGAAATTTCTAGAAATAAAAGAATGGAGAAATCTCTGAAAACACAGCAGTTACTGGGACTTGCACAATATTTTGCAGCTTGTGAGAAGACAGGAGCAGGAAGTTGGAATGATACTGATGGCTTAATCTTTCTGTGATCTCTTGTTTTTTTATGAGGGAAAGAAAATCTTTAGAAGAACTTTGCTCCTGTTCTCTTGGTGGTATTGGCTTGCATGGCTTTGTTTTTCTTTGAAAACTGATAGCAGAAGACTATCCAACCTTCAGGAGTGGAGCCATTATATGCGGGGCTGTGCAACAGGAGCCAAAGTTTAAAAATAAAATACCAGGCTGCCTTCCTGAGGATCCAGACATAGCACACACACACATGCATGCGCGCGCAATATCTTGACTGACCACAGTTATATCAGTTACTGAGTTCAGAGCAACGGACAATAAAAACCAAAAAGGGAGTCTTGTTCCTCAAAAAGAAAGAGGAAGAAATGTATGACTTTCACAGCCTTAGATACCCATTTCTGTAGTGCATTGGAGACCTTTCATCATTGTCAGGGTTGAGGGAGTAAGACCAGATGACTACCTGTCATTCCTGGTGGTGTCTGATATAGCTTCTTCCCAGCCTTCCCTTTTCTCTCCTTCATTTTCTTTGCCCTACTGAGTGATGGTTCTGGGAAGAACAGTCTTTTTTTGAAAATGTGCTCCTTTCTTAAAAGTAATGACTTTCATATCATATTGAGTGCAGCGGCACCGGCATACGAAACACCTTCAAAAGAAATGAAGACCAACTCCTTTGACTTCAGAACTACTTTAAAGATACTCATCACCAGTATCATTCTCTGTAGACTATAAAAATAGCAGGTGATCACTTTGCATCTTTCTAGAAGACCTGAAGAAGGAGATGTCTACACATGAGACCATGGATAGACCAGGAAGATCTATTTATGCAGAAAAGGAGAAATTCAATGTATAATGCCAGGAATACAGCTTGTAATATAAGATAAGTTGTTAGGAATGATCTTTTGAAAGAAAAGGTAACATTACTCCAACAAACATTCTAAGAAAATTGGAAGATGCAATTATCGTTCATTTGTGAAGGTAGGCAGGGATGAAGAAGAAAAGTTAACCCTTTTCTACCAGCTACCCCAAAATGCTGACATCATACTAACTTCCAGACTTCACTTGGTAATTGTGAGCTGGGCTGACAAGGGTAGGAATTCAGGATTCCTTCAGTGACTTGGTGTTGTAGCAGCAGGGAGTGTACTTCTATCAGGTGATGTGACATAAACTGTGTGTAAGTAGCAGCTGTACACAATCTTACCTGCTTGTATCCTGCCTGGAGGCAGTGTTCTAAAAGACAGGAGCCTGCAGTTTTGAGTGCATGGACTGGGAAGATGCAGTTTCAAGAAAAAACTCTGATCCCCAGATACACTTCACAGTATTAAGACAAATGGGATTTTTAGCTAGCCATCTTCCAGTTGCACCAAATATGTCTGTGTATCTAAGTCAAGAGCTATGGTGGTGATGGTGGGGGGAACAACTAAGAAGAGGTATTACCACTTTGTCTGCCCAGGCAAAGTTAACAGTCAGAGCTGCCCATGACACACTTGGCTTTTGGCAGAGCTCAGGCTGGTTCTGCTCAGCAGGCATAGGGTGAAGCATGCTCAGAATGCTCCCTTCAGCTGGAATGCCAGCAGTATCTTGGATTGCTACAGAGACTGCTCTGTGTCTGTGAGCTCTTTCTGCAGGGTTAGGGTTCACTTCAAACACGATCAGGAATCCGTGGTAGTCTGTGTATGGCTCTCAGCACAGTCTAATCACCTTTTTTCAAAAGTTGTGTTTCCTTAGGCATTCAGACTCTCAAGCGGCAACACTTATTTTACTTAAAGTTCTCAGGAAAAAACATACTAGCTTTACATACTATTTGAATGTATGCTGAAGGTGATACTGCAGCCTAAAGGTTTTATAGGACCTGATTCTCTTATAATCACATGGTGGGTGGGTTTTTTTAAATCCATAAAATATCTCACTGTTGTTTGTGGTGGTGTCCTAACAATGCAAGGTAGGTGCAACTGTCGTCATGTGAAAACTAATTGCTTAGTTTGTTCTCATAAATTTTGTTAGCCAGGGTGGAGTGGAAGTGTGCACACACTTTGTGGCTCCAGTTAACATGTGTGAAAGAGAGAGAGGACTGATTAAATCAGACTTCCTCCTCTTTGGTCATTAATATCTTCTGCTTACAGAAGACATTGAGGAAGACCTAGACTGTTCCTCTTACAGATATTTTTGTAAAGGTGCTGTAAAGAAGATTACCTTTGATGACTTCTAGTAAGTTTTGATGGGTTTTTGTTGAGATATTTTCTAAAACAGAATCACTATTAACATGTTGTCCATTTAGAATAGTTTGGTGAGTAGAAGGATTCAGCAGTTAGGGCAAAACTGTAACAAGAGAAAGTTCCTCAGACCATTGAGAATTTTAGTTTTTCTAGCTGTCAGTCCTCAAAAATTAATATCCTTCCTAACACCCATTTAAAGTTCTGTTTTTCAAGGGCTACCCCCTTTTCTTTATCTCCTTCTTCCTACTGTGATCTTGTATAATATAAGGGTTAGACCATGTTCATCACCTGTAAACTCCTATCTCCCCTAGTATTCTCCTCAGGTCTGCATTGTGCTCAATTGACCTAAATTCTTCAGCAAAACCACTGGATACTATGCAGAAAGCTGTAAATGGCAACTCCAGTTAAGAAGTAAATACAGGGAAGGGGTGGAGCCTGGAAAGCACTTAGGCTGCCAGCTATGCCACAGACCAGCTGTGCTGCCTGGAACCAGGCTATTCACTTACCTGTTCTCCCTTACCAGGTAAAGGAAGCAGGTTCTTTGTGGTGCAGGTTCACTCATCTCTTTGCAGAGAGAACCTAAGAAAGTGTGGCCTGAAGCTGCAGGAGTCAAATAAATGGATATTAACTGCATGGAATAGAGTGTCAGTATTGCTACTTGATTTATTTAATTCTACCTTTTTGTTCCTTGCATATTATCAACAGCTTGAAAGTATTCAGATATTGTTCGATAATTTGAAGCTGGTCGAAAACTAAGGAATACTTCAGTCTTTTCTTTCACTCAGAGCAAGTAATTTCTGCTGACTTAAATGACTTGTTTGCAACAAGTAACTGGAAACCTGAAACATATATTGTCTTTTGTCTTGCTTTGGTATTCCATGAACAGCAGAAGAAAAACTGAAATTTCTTCAGGGACTGCTTGTACGCTTTTGGCATAGACTCTTTTGTCAATGAAGTCCTAAATTAATGTGAAACTTTTACTCTGCATACATTCCTGCAAACAAGAACCCACGCTTGAATGACTGCTTGTTGCAAGAGACAAATAAAAAAGTACAAATGCCTTTTACTCTAATGAGTTTTAAACGGAAAAAACCCACCTAGAATGGACTACAAAATATATTATAGTCTTGCTTTTTTCTCTTCCATAGTGTTAAAGGATGTTGGCTAACATAAGTGAAGTGCCTCAGAACAGAATATTCTTTGTATTTTGGTGTCATATGGTTCATGTGTGCCTCTTTTGGGCTGAAAAACAGTTAAGAGACTCCCCTGACTAGAAAATGGTGTTGCTGTGTCTGAAGGGCTGTTCACCTAGCTGGACTCTTACTGAAAAGAGACATGGGTTGTTTATCTCTGTGACTGTCTGTGTCTCTTCTCCATCTGTAGTTGAAAAGATGCATCCTGTCCCTTTCAACCAGCATAAATCTGAGGACATACAATTTTATAACAGTTGAGTCTATGGTATTTGTGGTTTAGGTTTTGTTGGGGGTGAGTTCGGGTTTTGTTTTTTTTGTCTTGCTTGCTTGTTCCCAACTTTGTTCCCATAGTGAGAAAAAGAAAAGACATATCTTTATATGGTTCTGCTTTAAAGTAATCCTGCTTTATTTTAAAAAAACATTTTGAGCTGGAGGATTCAATGACACCTGATCTACCTAAAGTATTTATGTGTAACTCTTGGAAGAACAGTAAGCTGGGAAGTTTGTATGCTTCTTTCCTTTAAGTCAATCTTTGGTTCCTTTTTAAAAGTGATTCTAAAATCATCAGTAAAACCAATTTCAATTATGTACTCTTTGCTTTGGAACTATAGAACATTGCAGTGTGTCTTTCTCATTAACATCAGTGAATATTCTTTTCAATGGTAACATTGTGAGCCACACAACCCTGCCTTTGCTTCAGATTAATTCAAAGGCATGTTATATTGCATAATTTTTTTTTTTTGTGTATCAGGTTCCATGGTTCCATCACAGGTTTTGAATCTTCTGGGTTCTTTTGGAGAATTTTTAGAATGTTTTTGTCATCTTTGTTAGTTTAAAATGTGTCTTCTCTACTTCCATCTAGTTTGTGTGCAGGGTAAATGTCAAGATTTGTCTACACATGGAGTTTAGACAGACCTACTACACTTCCAAATAACACTCAAGTCCAAAAGTATGTCCAAATGTGCGTACAACCTTACTTCTGGCTCTTCACATACTTGATGTGACGTGGCAGGTTGACCTGGAGGCTTGATGAAAGTGTTTGAAGACATGCTAAGTTCTGTTGCAGAGGGCTTCTAGTGAGAACAGTAACACTCAGTGGATCCTCCAGAATGAAATGGATCTGCTCCATACATAGGCACACAATGACCTCATCATATTTATGTGTTTTGGTTGTGGAGCTGTTGGCAGTCAAGATGTTCTGTCCCCTTCATTCCAGAAAGGGAATATCCCTGGAGCAGCTAAAGCAATAGCTAGTGTACCAATGGGGAGAACTGCTGCCCAGGCCGCTCTTCTAGAACTAAGCATGGTTGTAGCCAAAAAAGAACACCTGGCCTGAAGAGCCACTGTCCCATAAACTTTCAATAACACCTGGGCATGAGAGAAAATGTGTTTTTTTTCTGAGGACAAAGCTTATGAGAAGGCTATTTCTTGGCCATATATCTTTTCTTCAGGAAGCTTCTCTTCAGACTTTGCCTTGTCACTTCTTACTACTTATGTGCAAAATCGAAATCCTGATGCCACTGAGCTGCCTTTTCTTGAATTTACCTAAGTATCTCAGCAGGTTTTTTCTAGGGCATTTTTTACTTCCTGGAAAAGGTCCCCTTTTTGACTAGGCACTTTCTAAAAAGTCCTTCAACCTTGAATTTACACCAGAAGTCTCCTCTCTTCCAGTCTTCACCTTGATATGACACATTACTCTCCTGGGGTTGTGTGTTGTGTTTTCTGCATTCTAACTCTTACAAAATCAAGCATTTGGTTCAGTTTCCAGGTTATACAGATTTCTAAAGCCTAAGGAAACTAAATCCAGACACTTCCTCTGAAGTTGAGCATCATATGCTTTTCCTTTATCCACAATGAAGACATGCCACCTTCTTTCAGAGTGTTTGAATAAAATATGATGGCCACATTTCAAATTGGTAATGACCCGAGGTAGCTAAAATCTTTAATGAACTATTTGTACACTATGAGAAGTTGTTAATTTAATTCACTGGGTTAAGTAGGAGGAGTGGGTGGCCGAAAATTATGAAACAAGGGTGTTCATGGTCTCCCCTTTTTTTTTTTTCCCAGAGAGACACCAGGTATTTTGATGAACAAATCCCAAACCAAACTTTCCTTATGACAAGAGACACTGTTTTCTGCATATATATTTTGAAAATTGTTTAGATAATTTGGGATAAGGTTTTGGCAACTAGTATCTTTTTTATCATTTTTCACCCTGCATCTCCAGGGTAAAGTGAGAACGGTTCCTCCACTTTCTTCAAAATGAGACTAAACAATGGAGACTGATAATTTGTTTTAAAATGGCAAATTTTTTTTACCTTCCTATTTAAGGAAGGTTATTTAAAATGCTTGAAAAATTTTCAGTTTTAAATAGTTGTAAAGCATTCATAGCAGCAGAAAAAAACAGGGTGTTGTGTAATGGACTTGCAGAAGAGAAAAAAAGCCACTTTAGTTCTACATACTTGCAAGGATTGTAGCTTTTTAAGGATGCAGTTGGTTATAATCTCACCCCCTTTTAGCCATGGGCCTTACTACAAAGAAAGTCTTAGTTATTTTTCCTTCTTTATGGTCCATTTCCTGTTTAGGTATTTCTGAGGAGGAAGAAAAAGAAATTTGATCTTGGTGACTGACCCTCAAACAGCTTATTTAAAGTAAAAGGATTAAACTAGGACAGAAGAAATCCATTAGGAGCTTCAGCATCTTACCACTTTCTATACAACTCAGCTTTAATAATAGTTTTCTCTTTAATTTGAATATGACCAAAGTAGCCAGGGAAAAGGACTGTTTATTATTAGAAAGACAAGAAATAAGGTTAACAAGAGTTTGGGTTTTTTTCTCTTTGTGAGGGAGATTGTTCGTAATTATTACCTGCATACCAGAGTGTGTTTTCTTTTATAGACAGTGAATAGCAGCTTTTCTGTGTTTTTAATGTAATAGTTTCTTAATGCCTCTCTGATCCAAACACTTCCTGGCTGGAGAACATTAATTAACCTTGGTCACTTCATAGATATTGTGATCCATAATCCTAGGATCACTCTGAATTCTTTCTCCACCCCTCCCCTTGAAACGCACTGTAGATGTTCCATGTAGTTTTTTCTAGGGACTCTGTTATTAAAGTATCACGCAAATAATGATTGAGCCAGTGTGCTGTTTTAAGTACTTTGTACTTGGGCTTTATGTATTGCACCAACTACAAAAACTTATTTCCTGGAAGGACCAAGTGCGTGGAGATGGAGGTTGAAGGGGGATTAAAAGAAGCCAGGTTCTCATTTGGACCCAGGATTTTGCATTCCAGTACGTCCATATTCCTCCTTTACAGCAGTATCGCTTTTCAGGCTTCAGTGATAGGACCAGCATCTTGCTGCCACCATCCCAAACAGGCAGAGGATCTTCATCTGCACGAGTGGAAAAGATCTTTTGTGAGGGGTGGCAGGGAGACATGTAGCAGCCTACTTGGTAATCTCTAGTCTGAGATCTGTCAAATACTGGGAAAGTATATATTCTTCTACCTAGGGCAGAAATGCTGGCTGCCATACTGCGAGTGAGTCAGTGGGCAAATAAAACTGTGTATTCTGTCTGGCTTATAAATGGGTCAGTGATGGATTTGTATTACCTGAGGAAATGAACTGGCTGACAGAGAGGCTTCTGCTTGCTGCCCAGCAAATGTCAAATACAGCAGGAAGATGGGGGGACGGGAAGGGATAGCTGGAGACAAAAGCTGTGTTAAAATAGCTAGGATGTCAGTGGAATTCCTCAAATGAGTGTTTCTGAAGACCAGACCAGGAAAGCAAAACAATCTTTAGACTTTGTTAATCAACATTTTCTTGTCCTCCAGTAGGGTTTCAGCCATGGGTCCTGCTTTATAATTAGTGTCATGCATGAGGTGAGTTTGGGTCCACATGAGATGGTGTTTGCTCTGTTCAGCTTGTTTGCTGGCACAGAGCATGACTTCTTGTGCTTTGGTTTTACAGGGTTAAACCCATTCCTCTGAACTCCCTTTTTCATTCTCTCTACATGCTCTCTGCTTGGGATTAACTCTTTAAAGGAGTACCTCTGGAGCATGTAAGATCTCAGGATGGATTGAGGGAGAGGACTATGTCATCCCCAAGGTTATATGATGACCTTGAGCTGAATTCATATTGGTGATGAAAGTCAGGCAGTTGGTTTTGGCTTGCTTGGATCTGACCCATGTAATACTATTTTGGTTCCAAACTGCCCTGTGAATTTCTCTTACTTATAGAATCTTGAATGTCTATCAGACTGGGTGCATACTATGGAAATGATCTCTAGCTGAAAGATTACACCTCTCATCAGCTGAGTTCCGTCTCTGTCACTACTACTATTACATAGGTCCAGTCTGTACACTTAAAGGAGGACCATGTTTCTAGCAAGGCATTCTTCACTTCTGTCTTTCAAGATGATGACAGTATCTTTTTATTTTGCCTTCTTGGAGACATTTTTCAGTAGCAGACCCAAAGCAGAGCTTTGCCCTTGGCATTTGTGTTTCTGAGTGCTACTGACTTATTTCCATCTCTGTGACAATACGGAGTGCCTGCTTATGTTTTGAGCCAGCTGTGTTGACTGGTCTAATCTCAGATGTCTGTGACTAAAATTCTGTGGCCCTGAAAATAATCCAGTAGTTCAAGTGTTCCCATGGTTTAGCTCTGTCACCAGTTTATAAGCCGTATTTAGCGTTTGTAAAAGCACTGTACTCCTTGCAAATTAAGACTAGCCCTCTCTCAACCATGCTTGCAACTTGCCAGTGACCATGGAATGGAGCATGTAGTTTGGGGTGAATGGCTCCACATGTCTGTTTTAGGTTAGGATTAATTTAAAGGCAGATGGCCATCAGGAGATAATATTTTCTGTCTTCAGTCACAGCTTTGCTCTTTCCTACTTCAGTTCATGGTGTAGCACCCTATGTGGTTGAGTTTGTCCTATCTAATTTGCTACTGGCAGGACCCTCTTTTTATCAGCTCTTGACTTTTATTGGCAAGAAAGAGAGCTGGGGTTATGCTAGGGTGAGGAGCTTGCTCCTCCTCCCTGCTCCTTCCAGGGTGAGGCTGGTAATGCATCCTTTGTGTAAAGAGCTCCTAGAAGATGATATTTGCAATGCATGAGAAGGAATTGGGCGGTTTCTGGAGTACCGAGGCAGAGTGCTGCTGTGTTCTTCAGCACCACCTACTGACATCTTCCTCTCCCAAGTCTATGTACAATGGAGGCGTGCAGTTCTCTTAACTCAAAGGAACTGGATTTCGTAAAGTAATTAACAGTACTTTTGGCTGGAAATTAGAAATCTCAGACCCACCACTTCCAGTTGCACTATGCCATATGGGGAGTATTAAGGAGCAGGGCACAAAAGCCAAGTTACTTGGCTCTGCTATCTGTTTTCCTAGGTTGGCCCAGCCCATTGCCTCCTGAATATGTATGTCTCTGCAGAAGGGCATTGGGACACTGGGTTGTGTCAGTGAGATGCATGACTTGGCTTGTTTCCTGTGAGCATTTAGTATGGGAACCAAGTGGCAGATCAAATTTCTACTCCAGTTATGCCCTATGCTGTTCCATAGTTCTCTTAGATTCTGGAAGGATTTAAACAGATATTTTTTTTACAGGTTTTAACCGGGAAAATGGTTTAATGATTTATGTGTGTGCGTGTGTTTTAATTTTCTTCATCACCTTCTGATAGGAAAGGAAATTAAGTTTATTCTTTTTTTTTTTTTAAAAAAAAAGGTGCCTTTCTGATCAAATTTCTCCCCTTCCTAATAAAATTGTTGTTGCATCTTCTAACACATGGCCAAAGCAGTATTCTGTTTATTGACACTGGTGAACCACAGGAAACCTTGACAAAACTATCGGTGTGTCTGTACTTGCACCCCCACAACTACTTTTATGCAGTAAATTAAGTACCTGCTGTACTTAGTAAGGTAAAACAATCCTACTCCAACCATTTAGTTTTTCAAATTCTGGCATATATTTAGAGTTTTTTATTTCTGTAGGGATTAATAATGTGTCATGAAAGTAATTCAAAAGATCAGAAAACCCCATCCTAGTCTTGCTTGGAGCAAAAGTATTTAATAATCGAGAGCCTTCTCATAGGTGAAGTTCTTCCTCCTAAGACTCAATTGCTCATGCTCTCTACCATGCATTCCTCTCAGCTAGCATTCAGCAAGGGAAGAAAAAAAAAAGTCAGAATCATGACTCTCAATTTGTCTTAATTAAGTTGTGGCATTTTATTTGCAATCTGATCTTTATTTTAAAAGTTTGAAGTTTGAAAGTATCCTTCAGGCATTTAGGTGGCTGCTTCATGGATTTTTTTAAGCAGATATATAGATGAATACTACAAGAGCCCACATAAAGAAGAGACATTTGTGAGTAATGGAAGAAAATTGGTCAGCATTTAGGTACCTTGAATCACTAAAGCCCCAGGCTAATGCTCATTGTAGTTTGGTGACTTATATCTGAGTTGTCTTTGTTGATTTTATTTCCTTGCAAGTAACACGAGGGTGTCAACTCTTCCATCTTGGACTTTTGTCTTCCTTGCTATGGAAGTTTCTACAGTGAGATAACCATCAGTTTGCTGTGTCTGCTAGAGTCTGGGCACTACAGGCTTTTCCTCAAGATACATCCTAGAAGTTGACATTGTGCTTATGAGATTTTCCCTTCTTTAGTATCTCCTTGTAAAATCTAAAATATTTAATCTGCTTGTGTCTTACAGCAAGATGCTTCATATTCATTCATGTTCAGTAACTGAGCCACCATGGTTTTGTTTTGTAGGTTTGAGCTCCCCCTCCCCATTTTTTTTTTCTTTGGCTCAATTTTTCAAAGTCATAGTCTTGGAGAACTGGTTGAGTTGATAGCAATGTGTCCATCATTTGAAACAGTTTTAGGTCATTCATGTGTTTATTTATGTCTTAGTTCCCCAAAAGAAAAATAACCAATGGTTCTGTAAATCCTTGTTCTCTTCTTGAACTGAAATACCTATCTATGTTTCTGGCAGCTCCTAGCACTATGTAGCCTCTCTTCCACAAGCTTTAAGAGTGATGTGGTTTACATTTCCTATAAAATGTAGAAGATTTTGCAAGCTATGCAGTAACTTCACAGCAATCCATAGTATGGTATCAGGTATGTTAAATGAATACATGTATTCTGGAACATAAGTAACTGTGTAAAAATCAACATATTTGTGTGTCCTGTTTTCCATGTGACTGGGAGATTCCTGAGAAGTTTAGAATATAATGTACCAAGACTGTGTAGCAGGAAGACCTGCTTTTTTGGGATCTCACCCGCATTCCACTTTAAGTTCAGTCTTCTGGGTTGCTAGATAAGTATGTTTTATGAAAAAGAATTCTCTCACTGCTCAGTTTAAATAATTGTGTTTACTGTTGAATAGTAATGCATCTCTAATAGAAGTTCTTTCCAGAAAAAGTATCTTAATATTGTAGTATGTATTTCCATGTAGGTTTGGCAGTGTTTCTGCCAATGAGTTGGGGCGTGTAACATCATAGAGCCAGAGAACCATTCAGGTGAGAAAAGACCTTTGAGATCATTGAATCCAACCATAAACCTAGCACTGCCAAGTCCACCACTAAACCATGTCCATAGGTGCCACATCTACATGTCTTCTAAATACCTCCAGGGATGGTGACACAGCCACGCCCCTGGACACCCTGTTCCAGTGCATGACAACCATTTTGGTGATGCACTTTGTCTCTCACATTCACCTTGGCATGACATAAGATCAAAGTTGTGTGTACAATGTCCGTGTATAAGGTAGGGATGAAGACATCTAACCAGAGGAAGGCTTGGAGAACTTTGTTTTATCTACAAAGTTACAAATACTGAGCTGGAAGTTCTCATAGGGTGTGAGATCTGACTGACCTTTTCAGTTGTGGTTGTGCATGAGCATATTCTTAACTTCTAGAAGCTCTGCTGATTCCATCTCAAAATATAACGGACGGGTAGTCAAACCACAGAAGCTCAATTTTGAGGTCAGTGCCTTGGGCTTGACAATTAATTTTGTATTTTAAAGCTTTAAAACCAAACTTAAACATAATGATTTGCACTACTTTGGCTGCTGCCAAATTCTCTAATGACTGTTGTTCAACAAGCAAAATTATCTTTTGTTTTGGATTTTGAACAACCTAGAAATCTAATGCAACTGTGTTATTAATGTTCTCATGCATTTATGAATGTAAAGAAGGATGTTGAGCACAATTTGAGACTTTCTCTTGGCTCTTTAAAATAGTGGCTTTGAGAATCTCTTTGGCACAATGTTTTGGAAGCTTTCTCCTCATAAGGAAAAAGAGAACACCTCTTCTCCATATTAAGCATTAAAGCTATGTATTTTAAGAAGACATTGTAAATGCAAATTAGTCAGACAATGGCATTTTAATAATCTGTTTGGTGAGGTTAGCATCGCATTAGTAGGGGTATTTTAGAAGTCACATTATCTGCGGGCAATGTGGTCTCAACAGATTGGCTCTGACTATGTTAGAGGGCTTGTGGGATTTATGGACTAATTTCATGGTGGTTGTGTTTGGTTGCTTTGTTTGGTTTTTTCTCCCCAGACTTCCTGTTCTGCTATTGAGTTAGTGGATTAGATAACTCACTCCTCCATTCCTCACTAAATTTTCTTATTGTTCTGTTTGAAAAATTAAAGAATTTATGGAATATGTTAGCCTGGTCGTGATGGACACGTGTAAATCTTGTATGGGTCTCCTTTGCCTGGTGTGTGTGTCTTGCCACATCTGTATTAACACTGCACTTGAAAATGCTCTTTGCTGGTGGGCAGGCGAGCCTCTCAGCTCCATATCCCATGCAGACAAAAAAGGAGAAAGAGACACATTGTGTTGGTTTCTTTTGATACATGAGCTAAAACAAGTAGTATGTGTTTTTCTTCGCCTTTATGCGATGCCTGAATTTTAAAGAAAAATGTGGAAATGGTTGAGTTCCTAACAAAATGCTTCATTGTGCTTTTTGCATGATGCATGGTGAAAACATGGAATTGAAGTCCATTCAGCTGAACCTGATGTTTGTTCCTCCTAGCTGCAGGAAGATTAGACTGACTTGGTGTTGCCTTTATGATACAGACCCTGCTGAAATTCCAGCTGGAACCCATTAGAAACCCTCCATCAGTTTTTGTAATCAGCAGCTATTAACAATCTCTCAAACTCCTCCTTCTGATTGGCAGCAAAAGGGAACTGTTGGTTTAAGACTGTCTAGATGTCTAGGCAGCAACCAGCATCCTTGAGGATATCTTCTCCAAGCGTCAGTGCATTGTGATTGCTGGAGATGGGTACAGTGGTGGTTTTTACCTCTCGAATCCACCAGGATTAGCTGTTTTCAGAACCTTGGGTGTGCTGGCCCTTCTGCTTTTGTATTTCTAAGTTGGCCTGAAGTTTTCGGAAGTGACAAGGCTGAAAGCATTTAGTGGTGGTGTTTCCATGGGGTCTGAAGTTTTCCGGGGTTGTAAGGGGGTGGGAAGGAAAGGGGGGCGAGAGGAGGGAAGAGCGAGATGTGTGTGTGTTGTTTTTTCCTCTGTTCTACACAATGGAGCTTTCAGAGAACCTCTCTTAAAAGGCATAGCTACAGCCTTTGTGTGAAGGGTGTGTCTGCTGGCAGGGTTTGCTGATACAGACAGGCTGGCTGGTGATTAACAAAGGTCATTAGACTTTGGAATCTGGCAGGGGAGTGGGGTTGTGTGTCTTCTGCGCGGAGCAGGAGGGCTCCCCAGGGACAGGGCAGACTGTAAGCCCCCTGCCTGCCTCGCGCTCCCTCCCTCCCCCCCCAGCTCCCACCCCCCCTCCCGCCTCGGGAGGTTCAGCTGTGCGGATCCTCTGTCTGTAGGACAGCTTGGAGTGGTCTTGATGCTGTAATGTACAGTTCCTGGAACAAACCATTACATTTGTCATCCATGGGATAGGGGAACCAACCCTGGGAGATGTTTGTGGAAGGTCTGCTTAGGGAAGAAAGGTGCTGCTTGGGTGGTGCAGGGGGGTAGCAGCGACATGCCTTGGGAGGCAAGTCATGCAGGAGGAGGAGGAGGTATGTTCTAGGGGTGCTGATTTTTCAAGTGTCACCAAAGGAGGAGGAAAAAAAGGGGGAAAAAAGGAAAAGCCTGGTGGTTTTGAGATGAAGCTGAGATAAGTGAGGCCATGTTGTGCACAGCCGAGAAGCTCTGAGCCTCTGAGTGCAGGAGTTGTCTGAGCTAAAATGGCTGCTCCCAAAGCTCAGAGGACTAGGGCAGCTTAGTGAGTCTTAAAGCTTCAGTGACGCAGGGGCTCATATCTCTTGAAAGTGTGATAAACACATTCAGCAGAGCTGTGGCTTGTTTGGCTGAGATGAAAGGACTAAGCTTGGGGGATGGGTAGTGAAAACTGGATGATCTGCTTTTCTGTGAAGTGCTCTAAATGCAGGAGTCGTCTGCTCCATGGAAAAATTTGTTTTCAGGTCTAATGGACTGTGCTAAAGGAGACGTGGGGTGGGGCTTCTCTCACTGCTGTAATTTGATCCAGAGCAGATAGCAACCTCTTCCACACAATTTGGTCTGGTGCTTGCACATAAAAGCTTGAGTATCTCGATTATTGTAACTTTGTTAGCTGAAAAGAAGCTGGTGCAGCGTTCTTTTTCTTTATTGGTGGTGGGAGGAAGGGAGGGGTGAGGGGGGGTGGAGAGAAAGGACACTGTGCAGCCTGCAAAGTAATGTAGGTAAGTATGTGGAGAGGCTCTGTGCTCAGACTCTCCAGAATTTAGACTTGCTAGATGTTTATTTTAGCAGACTATCAGAAGAAGCATTCTTTCATATAAAATCCTGATGCAGTACTCTCTCGTTTCTGTGACCTAATGTTTTGGATCTTTCTCCTTGCTGTGAAAGTAGCTTCATACTCTACATATAATAAACACACGGAATTTTCAGTGCTTTGGGCTGCCCTTCTATCTTGGACTTCTGAAATGTCCAGTTTGTCATCCTTGCCAAGAAGGGTACATGGAAACTTACAGGAGTAATTCCTGCATTAAGCTATTAACTCTTGTGCCTAAGTGCTGTGCAGGGTAGGAGCATCTAAGGCTTTTATCTTGTTTATATGTCTTCTTCGTGGTGGTGTGGAAACATGAAACTCTGTAGCAGGATTGATTGGTCAGAAGCTGAACCGTCATGCTTTGTGTTACTGTATCTTGTGTTGCTTTCTACATCAAGGTACACAGAGCTTTTGGATAAAACGTCTGTGAGTCTTTGTAACTCCTTTCTCCATTATACTTTTGCAGTAGTCCTCATTGCTATCACTCTCTTCATCCAGCCTTCAGACTGCTGAAGCACAAATGCCATGCCCCCCAAATAGACTGAAATGAAACAAAGAATGGAGGTGCCCTTATAAAGCTTGGTGAAGATAGGGCAGAGCAAAGCATTCTACCTTGACTTCATGTAGCTGCATCTCTATTTGCAGTTATCTCTAGGTTTTCCACCAACTGATAGGATGTTGAGAAGAAAGGAAGGTGTGTAGGCTTATCTATGGTAGTGAAACAGGCAGGACTTATCAACTTCCAAATATGTTAGAGTGGATCTCATAAAAGCAGAAGCCACTGTCTTCTGATTGTAAATTTCAGTGCATACTAGAGTGGTGTACTGTTTTACTATCATATGGGTTGTGGTCTTCAAACCATTCCAACTCAGCAACAGTCCTATCCTGTGTAATGGAAAAGCCATGAGGATGAAGTCCATTGACTGAGTACTCACTTGTCTGAAAGTTGCCTGTTTGTAGTGTTGAGTCAGTAACTAGTGAGTTACCTAGACAGGACTTTATATGAATCTGAATTGATGCTTCTTAATATGGTAAACAAAAGTTGAGTTTTGCACTGCTCTGGAAATGACTGAGTCATAACTTTGGTGTTACATATTTGCAGGATTCATTACAATAGCATTGCTTTACAATACATCTTTTTCTTATTTGTTCCTTCCCTTGTTTTTCTTGCAGAATTTTCTAATGTGAAAGATCAACCTTGAACCATGGAGGTGCTGCAGTGTGATGGCTGTGATTTTCGAGCTCCATCTTATGAAGACCTGAAAGCTCATATTCAGGATGTTCACACTGCTTTTCTGCAGCCAACTGATGTCACTGAGGAAAGTCCTAGCCAGCCAAGGTCTGGTTCCATGAATGCCAGCAACCAGACTGAAATTGAGTTTTCTTCTGTAAAGGATGAATTTACAATTGCAGATGAAATTGCAGGTAAATCTCAACTTTAAGATTGTTCTCCACTCTTAAGATCTCAACTCTAACCCTCAATCTTACATGTGCTTATTTCAGTGTGTGTTAGCTTCTACTTTTAATGTGATTTTAAAAAAACTTGCATTATATTTATTGCTCTGTCATCAAAGCAGATGTGTAGCTTCCGCCATATTGGTTCTGACCATGGCTTTTTCCCTAAATGCAAACATGCAGGATGACTTTATTTTCCAGAAGCTTTACATGTATTTCTTCATATTCATAGAATCCTAGAATATCCGGAGTTGGAAGGGACCCATAAGGATCATCAGGTCCAACTCCTGTCTCCAGACAGGGCCAGCCAAGTCAGAGCATGTGACTGAGTGCATCGTTCAGATGCTTCTTGAACTCAGTCAGCTTGGTGCTGTGACCACTTCCCTGGGGACCCTGTTCCAGTGCCTGAGCACCTTCTCAGAAAAGAACCGCTTCCTAATATCCAATCTAAAACTCCCAGCTTCATACTGTTCCCTCGGGTTCTATCACTGGTCACCAAAGAGAGGAGATCGGTGCCTGTCCCTTTGCTCCCCCTTGTCAGGAAGCCATAGACTGTGATGAGTTCTCCCCTCAGCCTCCTCTTCTCCAGGCTGTACGAACCAGGAGACTTCAGCCTCTCCTTGTAAGACTTCCCCTCCAGACCGTTCACCATCCTTGTTGCCCTCTGGACACTCTCCATTAGTTTTGTGTCCCTTTTGTATTGTGGCACACAAAACTGCACATGGTACTCGAGGTGAGGCTGCACTGCACCAGCACCTCCCCTCCCTGGACCGGCTGGCAATGTCATGCCTGATGCACCCCAGGGTGCCGTTGGCCCTCCTGGCTGCCTGGGCACTGCTGGCTCGTGTTTAACTTGCTGTCTACCAAGACCCCCAAATCCCTCTCATCAAGGCTGGCTTCTAGCATCTGATCCCCCAGTCTGTATGTGCAGCCAGGGTTACCTCTTTCCTGGTGCAGAATCTGGCACTTGTCCTTGTTAAACTTCATGCAGTTGGTGATAGCCCAGCTCTTCAATCTGTCCAGGTCTTTCTTCAGCTTCAACAGAGGCAACAGCTCCTCCCAATTTGGTGTCATGTGCCAATTTACTTAAGACAGCTTTTAATCCTGTTTCCAGGACATTTATGAAAATGTTAAAAAGAACTGGGCCTAAAATGGAGCCCTGGGGAACCCCGCTAGTGACTGGTCACCAGCCAGATGTAACCCCATTTACCTATCACCCTCTGTGCTCGACCCATCAGCCAATTGCCCACCCAACACATTATGGCTTTGTCTACTTGTATGCTGGATATGTTCTAGAAACTATGCATGATGGTCATTTTCCTGACCCTTGCCAGAAATGTAGATCTTACCTAAAGTAGAGGGAATCCTGGCGTGTTTATTAACTATTCAGGATGTGGTTGCAGTCTTATGTGTAGAGGGTGGGTGAAGAAAAAGCCTCTTTATTTTTATTTATTTACGTATACACCTTAATTCTCATTTTAGGGCAAAATGCAACAAGTCAGATGGGGACTGGAAGTTACTATAGCCAGAGCCAGACTTTCTATGGTCAGCACATGGCTCCAAATCCTAAACCAACCAACAAGTTTTTCCAGTGCAAGTTCTGTGTGCGTTATTTCCGTTCCAAAAACCTCCTCATAGAGCACACACGCAAGGTTCATGGAGCACAGGCTGGGGGGAGCTCAGTGGGGCCACCAGCTGCTAGTTCCCTAAATTACAACATCATGATGCATGAAGGGTTTGGCAAAGTTTTCAGTTGCCAGTTCTGCACCTACAAGTCACCCAGGCGTGCAAGGATTATTAAGCACCAGAAAATGTATCACAAAAACAACCTGAAAGAGAGTTCAACTCCTCCTACTGCTGCCGCTGCTATGTCTGAATCAACATCTGCTTCTGTGCCAGTGCAGGAACCCTGCAAGGAGCTGCCCGCAGAGGTGGTGGAGCGGAGCATTTTGGAATCCATGGTCAAGCCCCTGACAAAGTCTAGGGGCAACTTTTGCTGTGAATGGTGCAGCTATCAGACACCTCGAAGGGAGCGCTGGTGTGACCACATGATGAAGAAGCACCGCAGCATGGTAAAAATACTGTCAAGCCTGAGGCAGCAACAAGATGGAACCAGTGCACCTGATGTACAGAGTAAGAGTGCCCAGAATGCCTCTCCAAACTCTAATTATATCTCCATGAATACAACAGGACGTGAGATGTCAAATGCTAATGTCTCAAACTTCAGGAGCTCTATGGGCAATTCCCTTATCAGGTCCAACTCTTCTACATCTTCCAAGTTTTCTTCTGTGTCTTACCCTCAAATGAAGCCTAAGTCACCTCACAACTCAGGCATGGTTAATTTGTCTGACAGATCCCGCTATGGAATTGCTGATATGACGAATTCTTCTGCTGACCTGGAAACAAGCAGTATGCTAAATGACTCCAGCTCAGATGAAGAGCTAAATGAAATGGACAGCGAGAATGGCTTGAACTCCATGGATCACCAGACCTCAGGAATGTCTGCTGAGCAGCTGATGGGGTCTGATGGCAACAAACTATTGGAAACAAAGGGGATTCCCTTTAGAAGGTATATGAACAGGTTCCAGTGTCCTTTTTGCCCTTTCCTGACAATGCACCGCCGAAGCATTTCCCGTCACATTGAGAACATCCACCTCTCTGGGAAGACAGCCGTGTACAAGTGTGATGAATGTCCTTTCACCTGCAAGAGTTCCTTGAAGCTTGGTGCCCATAAGCAATGTCACACAGGAACAACATCAGACTGGGATACTATCAACTCCCAGACTGAAAGCATCGCCTCTTCATTGAACGACAGCACAGTGTCTTATGATAGTGGAAATATAAATGGTCGGAAGTCAGCTGGGATGATGGATCCAGTGCAGCCGCAACAGCAACAACAGCAGTCACCCCAGCCCCATTCACAGCACCCATACAAGTGCACAATGTGCAACTATTCCACCACAACTCTGAAAGGCCTCAGAGTTCATCAGCAGCACAAGCATTCATTCTGTGACAACTTGCCAAAATATGATGGACCACCATCAAACACACCACAAGAGAGCGAGACAGATGCACACCCCTCTGCCAGCACAGTGAAGAAGAGCCAGACCTCCATCCTTGGGCTCTCATCTAAAAACAACTTTGTTGCAAAGGCCCCTCGGAAGGTGTCAAATGACTTCCCTTTAGATCTCTCTCCAGTGAAAAAGAGAACTAGAATTGATGAAATAGCAAGCAACCTGCAGAGCAAAATCAGCCAAAACAAACAGCAAGAAGATGCTGTGATTAATGTAGAGGATGATGAGGAAGAAGAGGAGGACAATGAGGTGGAGATAGAAGTGGAGTTAGACAGAGAAGAGGAGCAAACAGAACCAATGATAGAGGTTTCCAGCTCTTACGCACCCCAGCAAATGTGGGGTAGAGAAGCTAATGATTCCCAGAAGGAGACAAACTTCAGAAGCATGCAGCATGACTACAATTCCACTAATGGAGCGGAGATTGAGCTCACTTTATCTGAAGATGAAGAAGACTATTATTCTTCTGTCAGCATGAAGGACCATCAGAGCCCAAATGCCTCTGTTCTGGGGAGTCAGTCAAACATGTATGGTACTGATCAGAACAATGAGAATTCAGAATTTAATGACTCTGGCAGACTTTACTATTGTAAACACTGTGATTTCAGCAACAAATCTGCCAGGAGTGTTAGCACCCACTACCAACGAATGCATCCCTATATTAAATTCAGCTTTAGGTATATCCTGGATCCAAATGATCACAGTGCAGTATACCGGTGTCTTGAGTGCTACATTGACTACACAAACTTTGAGGACCTACAACAACATTATGGAGAGCATCACCCTGAAGCTATGAATGTACTGAACTTCGATCATTCTGATCTGATCTACCGCTGCCGCTTCTGCTCTTATACGAGCCCAAATGTTAGAAGCCTGATGCCACATTACCAAAGAATGCATCCCACAGTGAAAATTAACAATGCAATGATATTTTCAAGCTATGTTGTTGAGCAGCAAGAAGGGCTGAACACAGAGTCTCAGACACTGAGAGAGATCTTGAATTCTGCTCCAAAAACTATGGCAACCTCCACCCCCGTGGCTCGCGGGGCTGGTGTGCCAGCTGGTTTTAACAAAAGTGCCGCCAAGAGTTTTAGTCCTGAATGTGAAAATCAGAAGGAACCTTCAGTCAATACTGTCGTTGTTTATGACTGTGATGTGTGTTCATTTGCAAGCCCTAACATGCATTCGGTTTTGGTGCATTACCAGAAAAAGCACCCTGAAGAAAAAGCATCATATTTCAGAATTCAGAAGACCATGCGTGTAGTCTCTGTTGACAGGGGCTCTGCTCTGGCTCAGATGTCTTTTGAACTGGGGACACCTGTCTCCCCAAAATTGTCCAACTTGGGTTCTCAACCTCCACCTCCCCCGCCGCCACCTCCAGACCTTTCTACTGAACTCTACTACTGCAAACACTGTTCATACAGCAACCGCTCAGTTGTGGGAGTGCTTGTCCACTACCAGAAAAGGCACCCAGAGATAAAGGTCACTGCCAAATATATCAGACAAGCACCTCCCACCGCAGCGATGATGAGGACTGGTGAGTTGCCACCTGGTATTCAGAGACCACCAGTGTCAATGCAGCAGTTGAGCCGGGGTGGATCCGAGACCTCCATGAATCCTACCGAGAATGAAATGTTCTTCTGCCAACACTGTGATTATGGAAATCGGACCGTGAAAGGTGTGCTTATTCATTATCAAAAGAAGCATCGTGACTTCAAAGCCAATGCAGATGTGATTAGGCAGCATACAGCCACCATTAGAAGCCTTTGCGATCGCAGCCAGAAGAAGTTGACTGGCAGCATGCCTGCTCACACCTCCAGCACTGAACGGGACAAGTCAAAGCTGAGAGCCCTCAAATGCAGGCAGTGTAGCTACACATCCCCTTACTTCTATGCATTGAGGAAACATATTAAGAAAGACCACCCAAACCTGAAGGCCACAGTCACATCCATTTTGAGATGGGCATTTTTGGATGGCTTGATAGAAGCTGGTTATCACTGTGAGTGGTGCATTTATTCACACACAGAACCAAGTGGTTTGCTTGTGCATTACCAAAGGAGACATCCTGAGCATTATGTTGACTATACATACATGGCAACTAAACTCTGGGCAGGTCCTGATCCTTCCCCTCCCGCCCTAGTGATGCCAACAGAGATAAAGACCTATAAATGTAGAGACTGCATTTTTGAAGCATCTTCCATTTGGGATATTACTAATCACTACCAAGCATTTCACCCTTGGGCCATGAATGGAGATGAATCTGTGTTGTTAGATATCATTAAGGAAAAAGATGCTGCTGACAAATCCATCCCACAGCCCGATGAAGCTGGGGTCAGGATGGATTCTGAAGACCAGATAACAACATCACAGATGGATCAGGATGCAGAGTGTGCAGAGGATCCCAGCCTTTCCCAGGAAAAAACTGTTCAGCTGGCTTCTGCAAACCCTGCCATCTCCTCCACTCCATATCAGTGTACAGTTTGCCAGTCTGAGTATAACAACTTGCATGGCCTTCTGACACATTATGGCAAAAAGCATCCTGGCATGAAAGTGAAAGCTGCGGACTTTGCTCAGGATATAGACATTAACCCAGGGGCTGTATATAAGTGTAGGCATTGCCCATACATTAATACACGTATTCATGGTGTTCTCACACACTACCAGAAACGGCATCCATCAATAAAGGTCACTGCCGAAGACTTTGTGCATGATGTGGAGCAGTCAAATGATATTGCTCAGAATGATGTGGAAGAGACAAGTAGGATTTTCAAGCAAGGCTATGGTGCTTATCGGTGCAAACTCTGCCCTTACACCCATGGAACACTTGAGAAGCTGAAAATTCATTATGAGAAATATCACAATCAACCTGAATTTGATGTTTTTGCCCAGTCACCACCAAAGGTGTCTGCCTCAGTGGAGCCAGACATGATGGCTGAAATCAAGGCCTCCCCAGAAATAGCTGCTGAGGATGTTGGAGAAGTTTCTGTGCCAGGACCTCATTTTTCCAGTTCTCATTTAGTGTCTCACACAGTTTTCCGGTGTCAACTCTGTAAATACTTCTGTTCCACCCGGAAGGGGATAGCGAGGCACTACCGCATCAAACATAACAACGTCCGGGCACAGCCAGAGGGCAAGAACAATCTCTTCAAATGTGCTTTGTGTTCATACACCAACCCCATCCGCAAAGGGCTTGCAGCACACTACCAGAAAAGACATGACATTGATGCTTACTATACTCATTGCTTAGCAGCCTCCAGGACAGTAAGCGATAAACCCAATAAAGTGATCATTCCATCTCCTCCAAAGGATGACACTCCTCAGTTAAGTGAGGAGCTCAGGAGAGCTGTAGAGAAGAAGAAATGCTCGCTTTGTTCCTTCCAGTCCTTTAGCAAAAAGGGTATTGTGTCCCACTACATGAAGCGTCATCCTGGTGTTTTCCCTAAGAAGCAGCATGCGAGCAAACTGGGGGGTTACTTCACTGCTGTGTATGCTGATGAGCATGAAAAGCCAGCTCCAGCTGAGGAGAGGAATGACTTTGAAAAGCCTGAGGTGGAGGCTGAGGCTCAGGAAATTGAGTGGCTTCCCTTCAGGTGTATAAAATGTTTCAAGCTGTCCTTCAGCACAGCAGAGCTGCTGTGCATGCATTACACCGACCACCACAGCAAGGATTTGAAGAGGGACTTTACCATCCTGGGAAGCGGCACTCGCTCTCAGAACCCCGTTTACCAGTGCAAGCACTGTGATATGAAGTTGCATAGCATGGCAGAACTGACTGCACACTTGAATGGTCACAACGAGGAGTTCCAGAAGCGTGCCAAACGTCAGGAGAGGAGGAAGCAGCTTTTGAGCAAGCAGAAATATGCAGATGGGGCTTTTGCAGATTTCAAACAAGAGAGGGTAAGAATTTGTGTGTATCTTCTCTTTCTCTGATCCCCACTCCCAGCTAGGGGAGAAAAGCAAAACCACTACCCACCTTTATGCACCCCAAGAGGCTGCCTATTAATAATGCCCACTTGCATGTTCTTTTTGACAGCCAAATGACCACAGGGTAATGAATGACTCAGCATGCCAGTGAGCTCCATAAATCAATTACAGTTTCTGCTTTAATTTCCTCATCCATCCTCCACGTCCCAAGGTTCTGTAGGGAAGCCCTGCTCCTTTCTACTGCTTCCTTCAGTATTTTCTTTATACTCTTTCCTTCCTCCCACCATTCTGGAAGGCCATCTGTACCTGACAGTTACTTGTTCACTTATGGGAAGACTGCCATGTACTTTGTTGCAGATTCTTTTACAAAACATCCCATCACCCTCCTCGCTGTACCTCTAAACCACAGATGAGTTTCCTTTTCAACCTTCTGTCCCTCTCAGTACTCTCTCTGATTAAGTATTCACTATTAATGTGAAATGACTCTGGTGACTGAAGCTTTAGGCAAAAACCTTGTGAGGAGATCACCAAATTGTGCTCTTTTTTCTTGCTTGCTTACCCCTCTTTCTGTTTCAGTTCAAAATGTACTTGCTGTGGAAAAGTTCCACACAGCTGTTGGGGGAGTTGTAGTGTCAAGAAAGAGCACGTTTGCAGGCCAAACCGAATGGTCTTTTAGAGGACCACTGTTCTGCAGAAACTGAAAGTTTTTCCTGCATAGATGACTTATCTATCAGTAATTTCAAAATAAGTTCATGTCCGCAGAAATTGACTTCACAGTTCTGCAAAACAGGACATAGGTACATCAGTTGTAATTTCCTTTCAGATGTAATATCTGGTCTGTCTTTCTAGAAATGAGACAACAAAACATACTTCAGTGATTTATACTTATGTACTCAAACAGGCTTTTGGACATCTGGAAGATGTTTCAAAACTTAAGGAAAGGAAGGTGGTTGGCTACAAATGCAAATTTTGTGTGGAAGTCCATCCAACACTTCGAGCCATCTGTAATCACCTCCGCAAGCATGTCCAGTATGGGAATGTTTCTTCTGTGTCAGCCACAGTGAAGGTAAGAATTTTAAAAAGGTGATTGACATTAACTGCAACTTGTTGCATTGTTTAAAATAAAGGATTCATTGAAAACCTATGGAGGGCTTTCATGAAATTGGATGGGTTTTGAACTGGGTATTCCAGTTCAGCATGATGTTTTAATCTAATGCTAAGTCTGAAGTGCATTTGGTTTATTTTAAGATGTTTTAACTTTTTTCCACTCTTGATCCAGGGACATGAAGACTATTTAATTCTCATTTCTTCTCAGTCACAAAGGAGTTGATGTCGCTGATGAACGAAAGACTTGGTTTATGAGCAGGAGGCTTTCTCTCAGCTATTCTGGGCTACTTTTCTGCTTAGTTTAATCCTAAAAGACCTGCTTGTTTTATTTTATTTTTTTTTTTTTAAAGAAGAGGAAGTGTGCACGTGCAAATGTGCGAAGTTGCTTATGGTACATCTTTCCACATGAAATTTGCACACTGGCTCCAAACAAAACATTCAAATGGCCAACTGAGCCAGGGGTCCTGTTCAGGTGATTGGCTGTAAATTTGTTGTTTCTTTCTCCCTGTGAAAGGGGATGCCTTCTAGGACATCGTCAAGAATAGGCCATGCTCCACAGCTGGATTTTCAGGATATGGACGGGGCAGTGGAAAGTGCGACAAGGCTGTGGGAACATAGCTCTTCATGCTGCAGTGAGCTCTCAGCAAAGAATCCTGCTGCACCCTGTAAGGGTGCTGCTTTTGTAATACTGTCTGCTTGCTGTGAGGAAGCAGAGTCTTTCATAGCCTCACTCATGCTACGCCAGAGAGCTTTCATTGCCCTACACTGACCTTCCTTTACCTTACCTGGTACTAGTCAGAGTCAGAATCTTCCCTCCTAAGAGATCATTTCCTCTTCCATCTGTTTCTTAAGTGGACTTTATGTAGGGTCAGAGCTCACTTTTCAGTAAATAGAAATTTTGCAGCAGGGAACAGAAGCTGAAATCCAGGTCCAAAGCAATGTGAAGGAAATGCAGGTCATTAAAGTTGCAAAAATGCATGCTCTGGTTAGAAAAGGGGAAAGCAAAGGAAATTTAGGAAAGGGAATAAAAAATTGCTGATTATTTTAAAAGAGGATTCTAGGGTCTTAGATTACCAGCTTCTTTCTTGGAAACTTGACACTAATGGACAGGTCTACTGTAGACTAGAATAATGATTTAATCTGCAGAGTAGGCACACTGTAAGAGCAAAATAAACTAAAATTAGCTTGCTCTATACCTTACTAATGTTTATCTGATGAAGCTAAGAGAATATATATCAAGACTATAGAAAGATAGTTGACTTAGTTTCTTGTCTTTTTGCATTATCTGACACAGATTTGATTAAGGAGTTAGATTCTTTTTTTTATATACACATGTGTGTATATAATAGATATAATTACATTTTTCCCTCCCAAGAGTAGGCCCTTTTTTCAGAAAGCCATTGATATGGAGTTTGTATAGGGATATATCTAGAAAAATAATTCAGTGGAAAACCTAGGCATTATAAAGAACACATGGGAAAGACTGAGGGGCAGAAGGGAGAGAGAATTGATGGCTTTGGGGGGGTATGTGTTTTTTAGCAGGAAGATGAAGATTCTTCAAACACAACTTTGATGGAGGGTTGTGAGGGAGCCAAAGACCCTGGCATTATGGAATTTACAGAAGCTGAACCTGGAGCATACTTGGAAGATGAAACCAGGCCTGGGGGCTACCACTGCAGCCAGTGTGACCGGGTTTTGATGTCTATGCAGGGTCTGCGATCTCACGAGAGGAGTCACTTGGCTCTGGCCATGTTTACGCGGGAAGACAAGTACAGCTGCCAGTATTGCTCCTTTGTCTCCGCTTTCAGGCACAAGTAAGTTGTGGCTTTTATTTTTGTTTTCAAAAGAAGCACAAACTAGCACTACTGGGTTTTTTGTAGGTTCAGATTTAAGCAGAGCACACTTGACTTGATCTTGAGCAACAGTTTTCTCAGCACTTAGGTATTTTCCATGCTGCAAAATCTTTGGCTGTTACAAGTGGCTATTTATAAAAGGTTGCATCTTTATATCTTCTTGGATTTATTTAAGCCCCTCTCCCCCCACCTTTTTTTTTTTTTTTTTTTTTTTTTTGCATGGTGGGGAAAAGCATACAACCAAAAGAATAAGACTTCTCTCAGTAGGCAAACAGTGAAGATCACCGTTCAGGCAACCTTGTCAAATGCATGAGACTTAACAAGCCAAGAACAGGAGAGAAAAATATTTTCCTTGTTAATCTTTCATATATAAAGGGAACTTCTGATGTATATAACTACATTGTTTATAATTATTACAACTCTCTGAAGACTGAGTTTTCATTTCCAATGTTACATAACTGTCATAAACATATCTTATGTTTTTTTCTTAAATATGGTGTGCAATTTCAGTAATTTCTGAGTTCACATCAGTGTGGTATACTAGTGACTCACTTTGCCTTAAGTCTGGGCAGTTTTTAAAAACATTTTAATCATAATTGTAGATATATGGCATGCTCCTGAAAAATGGCGTTTGTGGAATATCCTCCTGGCATCTTGGTCTGACTCACATGTACATGTTTTCTTTATTTTCTCAAGAGACTGTTTTAGCAAAAGAAGAAAGTTGTAGGTGCTTATTTGCTGTAGGCATTCCTAGCACCGTCAGTAGTAATCTTAAATTTGTTGAAGATGTCATTGTTTTGCAATCCAATGCCAATGGTAGAGAAAGTATGATAAAAAGCATTTTTAAACACCTTACCTTAAAATGCAAGATTTCTACTAGTGTCACAGTGTTGCAAATTGAAACCATTTTTTGCCTTCTTGGAAAAGTCTATGGGACTGAGCAGCCAATGCTAAGGAACTGGAGGAAGGATGGGTACTATGGCACATCTCACCCTGCTTTGTCATGGCTGATAGCGGGGGACACTCCTGTCTCACATAGCTTACAGAACCTGCGCTTTGCCTAGTGAGCTAGTTTGCTTCCAAAGTTAGACTTGCATTGAGTTTGGTCTCTAGTCACTCTGTTTCCCACCTAGGAAGTGAATAAAGACGTGTCCTACAAGAGAAGGACAGGTAAGTCAGAAAGTGGTGGAGGGCAGGGAAGAATGCTACAAGTATCACCTAACTTGATACTAGCTAGCTGTTGTCTGCTTTGTCTTTTATTTTTGTTTCTGTTGCAATTACTCTCTTGGGAGATAAAGTCTGTGAAAGAAACCAAATCGGATGTTTGAACAGCCTCTATCCCACATCTGACTAAACCTGCCTTCAGAAGAATTTTGCTGGCGAAGTATATGGTTATGCATATACTTTTATTATTATTTTGTAGAATACTTTAGGGTATATATTTATAGTATCTTTATATATACTATATACATCTTTGGCACTCTGCCTTAATTGTTAGGTAAACTCAGTTTTCCTTGTATGAAATACTCACTCTTAAGTGTTGAGTGTTACTCATTTGGGGTGCTTTTTTCAAATTTGTCTGGAAAAGTTGTACATTTTATCTTGCCACAGACTTCATCCTGAATTTCTATTAAATTGTATTTCTATGAAGTGGCCTTTTGAGGATATATATGGCGGGGGTTTTGTGTTTGGTTGGTATTTTTCTTTTCTGAGGGTTTGTTGATTACTTTTTTTTCCTGCCATCAGATCTTTGAATGCACAGATATCAGTACTAGCTCTTGTAAACAGGGATTTTCTGGCTCAAGATCCTGTCAGTGTGGCACTAAAGATCCTGTAACAACCTTGTGTAGTGTGAGAGGGCTGAACAACTACCACTTGATCTATGCTCTAGATATTCAGTAAAAAAAAAAAACAACAAAAAAACCAAAAAAAAAAAACACAAAACCAACAGGACATTTTAGGAAAAATAAAAGGAAATAACCTAAAACACATCTAGAATTGAGGTGGCGTGTGTGCATGGACACACACACACAGAGACATACGTTTTGCAAATCGCCACTCCTCCAGTGTGCTGTATATGCCCTGTTGTTGTATCACTATGCATAAGGCAGCTCAAACTAGGGCTAGGTCACAAAGCATGATTGCATCCAAAGAGGAGGCTGAGCTGAAAATGTTTACAATCTGAATTGAAACTACCTGCCTGCCACCTGAAGATGGAATTCATGGCTGTCAGCCACAGCATAGGAACTGCACATCTCTGCAAAACTCACTCAGAGAGAATGAATTTGATCTTCTGTTAGAAAATGTAAAAAACATCCTTTCTTCCCTTCCAAAATTTACTGAGCTGTTACAAGAACCTGCAGAGAGAGAGCAGGTTCTGATCACCCCCGAGTATTCCAACTGTTGGTAGTTTCAAGTTTCCCTGAAGAAAGTAGAGACTGGTCTTTGCCATCTCAGCTTCTCTTGTTGCACTTCACGCGGAATCTCCCACACTGTTACTGCTGAAACTGCTGCCTTTTAATCCTGGAACCCATCAACTGCAGCCTGCTGGCTCCTTCCCCAGAGCAGGATCTCTAATCTGCTTTTGCTGCTGTAACCAAAAGAAAGCTTCAACAGCGAAGCTGGTCAAAAATATCTTCTTCCCCCACTCCATCAGCAGGATAAAAAGGGGCATATATTTTACAAAAATACTTGCCAGGTCCTTGAAGTTTGGAACAGGTATAATTGAATTTAATTTATACTTATCTTGCCCTATAAGTTTATTTAAGTGTTTTGCTTTCTGTGTAACAGAATTGGTGGTCAGTACTCGTCTTCCTCAGATTAGTCTATAAGCAGACCTATTGAATGAGGCAGAGACAGCATCAGAAAGGACAGCTTAGCCCAGCCTGCCTCTTATTATTATTGCTGTGAAGTGTTTTTCTTTGCATCTAAAGGAATAGTTTAAATGATTTACTCTTTTGTGTTTCCCTTTTCTGTCTTTCTCGTTTCAAGTCTGGATCGTCACATGCAGACCCATCACGGACACCATAAGCCATTCCGCTGCAAACTGTGCCCATTCAAGTCCTCTTATAACAGCCGCCTGAAAACCCACATACTCAAGGCTCATGCTGGTAAGTTTTCTCTTTCAGTTTTGCGATGCAACAGCTGAAATGGCCCGTATGTTCTTGTTGCAGAGCAGAGATGCTGGTTTGAATCACGTGTTTTGTCACCAAAATTGGGTAAGATTTTCAAAGGCAAGTCAGAATTGGCCATCCTATACCTGTTGGAATCAGTGGGAAGTGTATTAGTGGGAGTACCGAGAATGTTTTTGGGAGGGCAAGAATTTAAAATGGTGATGAGTACCTCAAGAGCTTCTTCCTTTTATTTCTCTCTATTTTATTTGAATTATTATTTGAATCATAGAATCATACAATTCTATGATTCTATGATTCTATGATTTTATTTGAATTATTTGTTTATATTACTTCTGCTTGTTTCCAAGAGAATTTAATATATCTGCTTATATCATGGGTGTCTTAATGGATTGATGGTAAGCTTTGCTCCCACAGTTTTGTGTTTATGTTTGTGCTTTAAGTGACTCTGGGAAAAGAACTGTGGATTGCACTTTGGTTTTCATAGAGTCTTTTGCTGATTTTCATGTTAAAACCAAGCACTGCAAACTTTGTGAGTCAGGTCTGCATGCAGCAGACTGAGAATGACACAATTCCGTTATCATACATGGAAACTTGTCTTTGAAATCTCAATTGCATTATGGAATCCATACAAGCAAGCAAACAGATATGCTTCTGATGAACAGAAATTGGGAAGGTGATGTGTCATACAGGATATGTCACCTCATAGTGTTGTACCTTTGATTATGAAAAAGCACAAGTCTCAGCATTTCCTCATCTTTAGTCCATGGCAGACCTTTTGCACTAACACACATCATGCATTGAAAGGTTATCAGAAGACTAGAGTCAGAACCCACTGACTCCATTGGCTACAATTGCATCTTTGTGGTTGAAAGGACAGAAAATGAATCCTCAAATTACAGTCCAAATCTCTACTTTGATACAAATAACAGAATATTGATCAATCTACAAAAGTGCAACCTAGCCCATTGCAAGTAGAAACTCCTGAAACAGATGACAGAAAGTCTGAAAGTAGGTTATTAGTTTTTTACACTATGTCATATGTTCAGGCCAGGGTGGAAGAGGAAAATGGAAAATGGAGAGAAAAGGCAGGCAGGATTTATAGCTGCCTGCTGGTAAAAAAAAATTAAATATTAACTAACCTCATTGATCCCAAAGCATTTTTCATCTACAAAAATGCATGAAGGATTGATAGTCACTTGTACTTCATTTCCTGTATTGATTTCCAACTTCTCAGAGTTTGTGTCTGGATACTTTTCTGTATTTGGATAGTTATTGTGGATTAGCTTAACTTGGTCCAGTGTCCTGTCGTATGGGACCACGGCATTCTGTCCCTTCTAGGAGATCCAACAGTATGCAGCAGTTCCAGTTTACAGAGTCCCACATCCTGTATCGAGGTAGACATGGTTCTATATCTTCTCCAGATAATGTTTTCTTTAAGCTATAGTACAGTTGGGGTACTTTGTGTTACCTTGTTTGAACCCGTCAGGTCTTTAAAGCCAAAGTTAGCAGGCAACTAATATTTAATTCACACTCCTCTTCATGTAAGTCATTGATTTATATATTATGAATTCATGCTCTTGAACTTGGTTAGTGGACACTTCTTGAAGGACCATGTTTTGCATCATGTAAGAACATAACTTCATGGTTGCCTAAATGTGCTCAAGCAATCACTTGTGTAATAATCCAAAGTCTTATCATCAGTTTCTGCCTCAGTCCATTTCTACCAGCAGAAAAATTGCTTGTATGTTTTCAGTTTGAGCTTTGCTTTGTTGTATTTTGAGTCAATCCTTCAAAAATATATACTACTGAATAAACATGTTACAAAGACTTTTCCTACAACTCCACAGATTATCGGTTACACAGTGGTTCTAGGAACTTCTCTTTTGGTTCCATTTTTTGTCTCTTGTCAATCATCTCATCAGTTTATTTAAAGTGGAAACTTCAATCCCCCTGTTTTTTTCTGAAGTGCCCTGGAGATGTTTAAAGTTCAGTAAAATCCTGAATCCTGTACCGTTTTACTCAATCTGCCTCTCCCCTGTTTTCTGGGGATGGGTCAAAATTCAGTGGACTGTAAAATGCGAACTTGTCCAACAGCTGGTACCAGTCAGTGTTTCTGGCATACATTTTTCATCCAGTATGTACCATCTCCTGTGGCATGGAACAGAACAGTGTCTTTAAATGGGCTGTCAGTTGTTTTCATCCAAACAGGTTTCATCCAAAACCTGTTCTCTTTTTCTTTTTTTTCCCTTATATTTTTGAGGGGCCTTTGTTATCATTTTCTATTATCCTTGCTTCATTAATCATGAAACTAGATGCATTGCATGCACAAATGGATGATTGTAAGACAGAGCATTGATCCTGCTCAGTTTCTGTGTAATCTGGAACATAATGCGTTGAATACCTGTTGGATGTTAAGACCCACTGCATAAATTTGAGGTGTATGTATTTGTATGTCTGTAAATATAATAGTTTTATGCAATGCAAAACTAGCAGCAAAAAAGTGCAGAAGGTGTCTGTTATGCCGAACTGTAGCCTTTCCTCTACAATCAAACACATCCTTTCATGCTGATGTCCACCTGAATAGTGGGTATATTTATTAGTTGTGTCTAGACTACTTAATATATAATGGTCCTCTGATTGCTTTAATGTCTTGTGGTGATTTTAAGTTAACAGTTCATTGGTGCCTACTTTCATCCAGGAATCTCTTCTACTAACAAATTGTGAAGGTCTTTATCTGTATCTCACCGGTATCTCATATTGTGGAGTTTCTTTTTTCCTTCTATTATCCTGTTCCACTGAGCAACTCTGACATGCTATAAAAAGTGTTTTCTTTCTATTTTTAAGAAGGTAATATATAATTGATGTAGTAATCAGGTGAGGAATGCCATTTGAAAAAAATGTGGGACACACTCTTGTTTCACCATTTCAGACTCTGAAGTGATCTGTTCTTTTTAAAATGTACCAAAAGAGGCCTTTTGAGTGGTTGTATTTTGTCCCATGACTAGTATGTTTTTTCTGGAGGAGAGGGGCGGGAGTTTTTTTATGTAGGATGGTTGCTAATCTTTTCAGGTGTGCTTACTCTGACTTGCTGCAATGCGTGTGGTTTCACATCATCTTTTGGTTCACCTATTTCCAGTGTTGGAAACAATTAAGTTTGAGAACCTTGTTTGCTAATTGTGTTGAAAGTTGGAAAACATGTTCTGCTTTGCTCATTACCAGAACTCTTGTTCTTCTGTTACTATTCATAAATATTTCACTCCTATATTAGCTTTGGCACTTTATGTACAACTCGTGTGGCCAGTGTTACTCTTTTACAAGGAAGTGGTGCTTCCAGAACAATAACTTTTGGCACCTGTGTGATAACATTATTTGTGTTGGGACAGTTTCACTTTGTGTTCCAATTGCCTCCATGCTTAATGCAAAACAAATCTTGTCTCAGGATTTGTCTCCCTTGTTTGCTGTCTCTGGTTTGGAACGTATTCAAAATTAAATTCACTACTGTTCATTATTTCTGTTCTTCCACTTCTTTTAGTGCTTTTTCATAACACACTTTCACACAGCCTTACAGATATGCACTGTTCTTGGCATTGCCATGTTCACTTCTTGTAGTAAACCAACCTTGACATGGTTACCAGTTCTGTGAAGATTATTCGTGCCTAATGGCTGGTTTTTCATAAGGAAAATGCAACCTTTCCCAAATGGAAATGTCCTGTCCCATGTCCTCCCTTTTCAACCTCCCTCCCCCCCCCCTTTTTTTTTTTTGGAGGGCCCTCTGGTAGCATTTTGTAATGTCCTTCATTAATAATGACAGTGGATGTGCTGCATGCAGAAACAGATGACTTCACCCTTTCTAGTAGCTGTGCTCCCAAAGAAATTTGGAAGTGCTATAGTTAAGTGACTTCATTTTCATCCCAGAGTCTGTTTTCTTCTCATACCATGCAACACAGGCATGCTAAAAGTCTGGTCTCTGTTTTTTGGCATCGGTCACTTTACAAGGATCCGCAGCTGTCAGAAAGCAATACTTTGGTCCCCCAAATCAGGTGTCTATATCCTCAGACTCCAGACTGCTCCAACAAGGAGATGCACATAGGTTGTTCTCTTTGGGATCAGTCTTTCGCTGAAGAGTCCACGGGAATTTTACTGCCAAGTTCAGTGAGAGAAGTGTGGGGGCCCCATTTTGTTTATTTTGTGAGCTGATGACTTGCCTGTATTTCGCTCACCCAGGTGAACATGCCTACAAATGTTCCTCCTGCTCATTTTCCACCATGACAATCAGCCAGCTGAAAGAGCACTCCTTGAAAGTGCATGGGAAAGCACTGACACTACCAAGACCCCGCATTGTCAACCTTGCAGCCTCACACGCCCACCACACCTCCAAGAACCACACTCCTGCTGAAGAAGTGGAGGACTCTAATGGTAAGAGGTGCCTCAGAGCAAGAATTTAATTGTCTAAGGTGCCACTTAATATTTTTATTACCAAAAGAAAAAATAATTACAGCAGGCAGCTTGTCCAAAAAGCAGCTTCATTTGATCCTAAGAAAAAACATAAGCTGCATCAAAATCAAGACTAAACATGGTGTTGTAGGAAGTGACCTGCTTTAGATCCTCAACAATTCATACTACATTACCTTGTCCTGTCACCAGTTGACTTTGGGATACATCAATGCTGGCTTTACTTCTTAGACATTTAAATTGTAGAACATTTTCAAAGGCTGAGCTTCTATTGATAACAAGTGGGGAAAAGAGCATCCAATTCAACCCGTGCTTCTGAATAACACCCCTTTATCTTGTTAGTAGAGCACTTCAGTGAAACCACATGGTTAAGCTTAAAATATGAACCTTTATTGATAGTAGAAGTAATTATTCTTCTTGTCCTTGCTACAGAGGACACCAAAAGTATCTTCAGATATTAAGCTGTATCTGCAGGAAGAAGAATCTGAGAACCATTTTCTTTTCCGTACTATCTTTGAAAGATGTTAATGCCCTTGTGCTGGAGTAGTATGCAGAAGATACTTGGAAAACAGCAGAGGAAGAGACACTGTTAACAGAGAAAATGCAGACTCACAGAAGAGGTGTTATGTAGCGTTACTGCCTTAGGGATTTTTAAGTGGTAGCTTATGAGGCATGTTATGGGTATCACTTTCTGCCAATGGAGAAAAGAGCTGGTCTTTGGGGAAAAAACCATAAATTCCTGGGTGAGTTGCATTGACAGGGGAGGGCAATGTAGATGACTATAAATAAGAAGTTTCAGACCTGCAGATGTTCAAGAAATTGGGATCGATTGAGGGGGCATTAGAAGATGGAAAAAATTACCTTTTTCCAGACATTTGAGAGGTTCTTAGGAGGGTTTTGTTGTTGCTGTTTTGCTTGTGTTGCTGGGGAACTAAATATGGGAGGTAAATACTATCAGTAAAAATTTTGCAGCATTTTTGATCTCCTGTCTTCTTTCCTTTCTCACTAGAAAAAAACATAAAATGAGAAAGACTGAAAGATAAGAAATAAGTTCAGAAAATAGCAGAAAGTAATTTAAAGAAAAAAGTAATCAACATAGAAATAGTTTATTGAAGAAAAAGAGATGAATATTTTTTTTGTTTCAGCAAGTCAGTGGGGTAAGAATCAGAATCTTACAAAAAGATTTTGACCAGCTGCTCTCAGGCTACCTGTTGTTAAAGGTTATCTGGACCAGTGCAATGAAGACTTAATAATAATGGAACTTCTATTTTTGCTATTGCTAGCTTAATCTAATAAAAAAAGCAGAGTACATCTTGTGATGGGTTTTGGGTTTTGGTTTTTGGTTTTTGAAGTCGCATTAATGACTGACAGGTAGAGAATTCAGTGGCTGTCCCTCCTGTATGTAAGAAAACTTTTGATGGCACTGGTGAATTGAGAAATACAGAGGAACAGTATTTGAATTTGGTAGGGGTGGTTCATTTACCCCTTTTTTTTGCTTATCCCTGGAGCTCAAAGTCATGATTAGTGAAATTAAAATTTGAGTGCAGATCTCTGTAGAAGATAATTGTACAACCTTTTGGAACTCTTCCTAAAAATACATAAAATGATTACTCTGTTAACACAAACATTCATGAGTTTGACTCTATTGCCTGGATCTGTATTGCAGTCTGAAACCAAGGCAGAATTTATCCCAATTAGCTTGATCATCTTTAAACAGGGTTAATGGTTAAGTCACTTTGACAATAATAGTAGCCACCCACTGGGGGCTAGGCAGATGAGTGCAGGTGTTATAATAATTGGGTTAACATTTTCAGCATTGCTTGAGGAAGGAATAACCTGTTATGGGCATTTTTTTTTTTTTTTTTTACATTAGGAAGTTGGCTGCAGATGAAGTAAATAGTGGCTGCTCTTACAACATACTTATTTTTCTTTTTTAGAAGGAAATAAATCAATGTCTCTATGGTCTAGGCCTGCAAGCTTCATGTGGTATGTAGGACTAGAGAAAAGACTCGTCCCAGTAATGGCAAATGCAGGTCTGGGTGACAGGTGTCCAGCTGGAGACAATATTATGTGGGGCTCACGTGTTGTAGAGTAGTTGGATTTTGCCAATGTTAATGTGTATAAATAATCTGCAATGCGGGCTGTGATCAAGTTAATTTACTAGGGATGCAAAATTGAAATAAGGGTAGTGTGAAAGGTAGACCAAAGCTTGCCTCAATTGCTGCAAATTTATTTTGTAGGTTGGTAGGTATACAGCAGACTGGTGTAACTGAATTAGTTGGAGAAAGAGTCTGCTCTTGTCTGTGGATTAATATTGTGGCTGACATAGGAAATAGTTCTGGGTGACTTGGGGAGGATTTGAGAGGCAAGCAGAACTTAGCTTGCCAATTGTTAAACTCTGTTAAAATGGAGAAGGGGAAAGGGGTACTGAATTGTAGTAGCAGAGTGTGTGTCTGAACAGAACTGTTCTGGGACAACAGTCCAAAGGAACTTGCCGATGCTTTTTCTTTCCTGTAGAAATAGTTTCATGAGGGGTCTTTCTTAAACTATTTATTTTGTTATTTTAGATTGATCTACGCATTAAAAGATACAAATATATTTAAATTTCTGTGACTTATGTCTTTTAGTTCTGTCTAGGTAACAGCAAGTGTATCTGAATTGTTCAGTTTTGTATCTTGGAGATGTTTTGGGTGCTTGATAATGAACGGAGTAGTTGTTGAATGTTTTAGGTAGGCCCATCCCTGAAAACTGCATCATCTTCAGAAGGCAAAAAAAACCAGTTTAGTGCTTGGATGCCTCTCAGGGAAGTAGTATAAGAAGATGGTTGTGTCAGTCTCAGTGAGTCAACAGAGAAACCTCTCATACAGAGACATCATTGGAAGATACTTCTTTTAGTATCCTACGTCTCTTTACACTGAAATGTGACTTTAGAGAATTTACACAATAAAAATTAAGCATGCATTGAAATAATATAGACTGCTAGGAGAATTGGGTGAATCCCTGAACAACATCTGTTTCCGTGTTCTTTAACAGTCTTTGTGAGAATCAGAACTTCTATTCATGCTAATCTCGTCCCAGAAGGGTTGTATGGATTTATTGATAATACTGTCATCTTACGGGGGCAGTATGTGTCATAGTTAAAGGTTTCAAGTGTTGCACTGTGCAGGGTCAGCTCTGTTCCCTGTCCACCTGAATGCAGGGCTAGGGAATCCCACAATCTGCATTGTCAAGGCATAACATTAGAAGACTAGACTCCTTCAGTAAGGAAGAATTGGAAGCAAGGCTGAGACACAAAAATTTTGTGACTGAACAAGAATAGGAACAGGTGTTATCTGTGAAGAGATCTTAAGCTAAGGAGCAAGCACATGGCAGCTGACGCTGACAGGACATGGCAGCTGTGGACTTGGTGGACTGCCTTCCTCTTATAACCTGGAGAAATACATGAGTGTGACCTATTGTCCTAAAGCCCATAAAGCAGAATAACTCAATAGATTGATTGATGGGTTTGGGTTATGTCTTCACACTCAGCAAAAGCTTGAGGTCATTTAAAATACTTGCCCTAAATTGTCCTGGCTAATACTACTGCTCTTCCCCCCTCCTCTCCCCTCCCCCCCCACCATTTTATTTTGTGTCCTAACTGCATTGTAGAGCAAAATACCTACTACTTAGTATTCACATGGCTGGTAGATTTGGATCATCATAAATTTGTTTGTATCGTGACTATGTGCAGTAATTCAAAATAATAGGGTTTTAGTTTTACTGATTAAGAATGTTAAATTGTCAACATAAAACAGTAAAGTGCAAATGATAAACTAGACAGATCTAGATGTGGCTTCTAAAGTCTTCTCAGTCATGCTGCTATTATACAAGATCATCTATTTTAGTGGTAACCAATTCTTGAAATGTAGAAAGCAGCACGCTCTTTGTGTTCCCTTGAAGCTGAATAATCGTGCTTTTCACTGTGCAAACCAAACAGGATCTACCATTAATACCAGCACACATCACAAAACACATGCAGGGTCAGATTTTTTTAGTTTTTCCAGTACATGGTATGTCAACATCTTCATTAAATTTAATTACTTACAGCAGGAAATGCGTTGAAAATTGCTATGTGAAACACCCAGTGCCCTGTTCCAGCTTTTTCTGAACTTTAGTCTTTGCCAGTGGAAAAGAACTTTGCCTCATCTAGAGACTGAAGTATAAATACATCTCCCTGCTTTGCCAGAGCTAGGTTGGGTACAAAACTGCTTGAGTAACTCCTGTTTCTGAGACTGTTGTTTAAGAACTGCAAATCCCTTCCCATTGCTGTCCACTTTTTCAAAGTGGAAAATGCATAATCAGGATATGTGTCTTCTGTGCCACTTGACAGATTAAATCCTGAGGGGTGGAAGGGCTTTTAGCAGGTTTGCTAAAGCAGTTTCATGTACTACCAGAATGAGAGGAAAGCAGTGGGAAGCAAGGAGCCATTTCAACAAAATTCTCTCAGATGATGCCAGTGAGGCAGGACTGTCCACTCAGCCCTAGAAGCACACATGGCTCCATCTTCCTTCCACCTTCCAGAAGAGAAGCAAGCTTTCCATGTGCTCAAACGTACCACCCCTGATATATTTATTTATATTTTTTAATTCCATGCCATTGTTTGTGGCTGACCTCTTTATCCAAAAATCCTGTTGATCTTGATAAGGGATATTTTTCTAACTTTTGATCAGGGCAGAAAGTTCCTAAGACCCTCACTCATCACCTTAGGTGGTGTTTCTCTCTCATTGTTGCTACTGTGTCTTAGTTTTTTATGTCTGCGGCTGTACAGGAGCACTACAGCCTGGAAATCTTGCATTGGAGCAGAATAACCTCGTATTTGTATTTGGTTTGGGGTGGGTTTGTTGGGGGTGGGATGGGTTTGGACCCCAGTCTTCTGAAGTTTGAGACCCTTTTATTTGACTGTTTGACAGTGGAAGCAACCAGACAGTAGTGACTACAGGACAAATTCAGGCAAAGATTCAATACTGAGTTGCTTTAATTGCAAGGTGAGTTGGAAGGACAGCATCCATGTTAAGAGGCATGAAAGTGATCTGCTTACTGCAGAACAGAAGATATTTGTGGTTTTGTAGTTACAGTCAGGTTGCAAAGAAGTGTCTATTTGTTGTGCCTGCTCTTGTGCCCTGAGGAGTGATGCATCTTCTCACTCTGAAGTATCACATTAGCTCTTCTTCCTTACAGGCTGCTTTTTTTATCCCAGATGTGTACCTTCTTTCTCTAACCCCATGGGCTGTGCCTGTCTTTACTTGCCAGAGGTGCTGCCCGTGGCCACACTGCCTGACAGTGCTTGTTAAAACTCTCCGGCACTTGGTGTGTCTTATGTCCTGTGGTCAGCATTAAACTAATTATCAGATGTTGGATCAGATGGGAACTTTTCTCCTGCATGCGATTGGCAGGGACTGGTAGAACAAGTGCAGGGCTTGTTCGCCTCCAAGTTTACTGAACAAATTCCTCTCTGTTTCAAGGACCTAGGGCATTGGGAATGACCTTGTTCTCTGCAGCTCTCTTCCACTGGTGTATAGCTGTTTGGCTTTTGGGCTTTTCCTACAGCGTGTTGAGAACAGTTTTGTGGCTCATGAAACAGAGGGAGATGTTTATTCTGTCATTGGCTGTGCTCAGGGGGGTGTCAACTTGCTGTTCATTGTGCTTTTTTCTGGTCCTGAGCTTTTTGTGCTTGAACTGAATGGGTAAAAACAAAATTGAGATTCAACAGGATGGAGACAGGAACTCATGCAGCTGGGAGAAGGTTTCTGCCAGTCTTTGTATGGATTTGGCTGGCCTGCTGTGATGGGATTGATGTGATATTGAAAGGCTTGCCTAGGGTAGAGAAAAGACAGAACAAGTTGTTTGGGTGGATCAAATAATAAACGAAGGAAGAAACATCTTCTGCATTCCTTCCGGGCAGACAGAAATGACCTTATTGCACCCATGGGGGAAAGAAAGAAGCATATCTAAACTCCTGTTAGTTTTTTTTCCTGAGGTTTTTGCTTTCTTTTGGCTCTGATTTTTATGTTCAGGATAAGGAACGAAGTAATACGCAATGCTGTCTTAGCTGTCATGTACTGCTGCTGTCCCTGGAATTTGTGATCACTCCGTACAGAGTGAGAAGGATGCTATTGCTGTGAACGGATACGTGGTGTGATTTGACCAATGCTGTGCAAGAGAGCATTTCTGCAGGCTATCATTCCTAGATGTTAGTAGCCTTCTTGTGTGAGCTAGCTGATGTTGTCCCTGTCCTCTGAGACTCCAGTTACTTTCTATTGATCTAAAACCTGCTAGAGGGATTTGGTGCTTGATGGAGAGGTAGAACCTCTTTGCTCATTTTATCTGTTGAAATGGACATATGTCATCGTCATAGTTGATGGCCCAAAGTTTGATGCTGAAGTAGCTGGTTTTATTTATTCTTTAAGGGATATTGTTATTACACTTTGGTACCAATGTTTGAAAATATAGCCTGAAGAGATCTGAGATCACTCAGACCTAGTGATAGAGATGAGGCCCTTCTGTTGCCAGTAACAATAATGCCAAGGTGTATGCTGGATGTTTCCAGAACAAATTACAAGTTGCTGACTGGTATGATTGGAATGGATCCTCGGTACCCATATATTGTCACTATAGTTTAGGGCCAGCATTAAAGCTCAATGCAAAAATGTGGCACTTGATAAAGCTGGATTTATTTCCCCTCTTCCTTTCAAGCTTAGAGGTAAGTGAGCATTTAGGTAACAACAGCATGTGTGTTTGTGGCATGTGTTTGTACTAATGAAAGTACCAAAAGAAGCTGATCAAAAGAGAAGGAAATGTGAGTAATTCTGCAGAATATCTGATGAATTGCCCTTAAAATTGTGAAGGAAGTCATGGAGCATAACAGCATGAGAATTGTTTGGTTAATGGTGGAAAAAAAAATTACTTGGTAGCTGTTACCAGCAAGTCCTTTTGGGGGATTGGTTTTATCAGAATCTTGCTAGAGCAATTTCCAGATTTGTATTGTGTTCCTCTCCTCTGTAAGTACACTTCCATTTATGCAGTTTGAGTTTAGCTCAATGGAATAAGGAATAGCTAGAAATTTAGAATTTTATGGAAACAGGTAAGCACATTGAGATCCCAGTGTTTGACATGTAGCAGAAGTTTTGATTTTGAGTGCCATGCTGGATTTAGACAATGGAAACTTATTGATTGAATAACAGATCATAAGAATATAGGGTTGAAACATGACCAACAGTTTGAACTGTTGACCCAATATAAGCCAGTGGCTGATACTTAGCCTTCTTTAAACAGAAGGCAGTTGATAAACAGGTGAAATAACATGAATGCCAGAGGAAGGGAAGCATGAAACACTGCCCATACATAAACTCTGTGTCATAAGCAAAAAACAGCAATGGGCAAAGCAACCAGAGTAGTAGCGTCTTGGTGTTGATGTTGCAAAAGTTACAACAAGTGGTGCAACAGCCACCCACAGAGCCTAGTTTGTGCTCAGAGGGTTGTGTGCAGACTAAATGTGACTAAGTGGCTAAGTCACCTAAAGAACTGCAGGAAAGTTAAATTGAGTTGAAGCTAGGAAATAAATTTTGTTGGGAGGACAGATGAAAAGAAGAGATAACTAGAAATTAAACATCTGTGAGGAAGTGTTCCCTGACTGCTAAAACTGATCCTTCCAAATCACAGCACAAGCAGAGCCAGATAATGATTCAGGCAGTTTTTGTGACAATGCTGTGTCAGTCTTGAAAGCTGATGCTTACAGGAATTCCTGGAAGTGTTGGATAGTCAAAAACAGGAGGGTGTGGGAAGCTCGTGGACTGATCCTTCTTTTCTGATGGAAATAATATGGTATAACTTCTTGAATTATGTTACGCTTTTCTAAGCCTTACAGAATTCCTACCACTTTCCTTTGCATTATCTTATACATAGTATTATAGCCAATCTCTCCTTGATCTCAACAATGAAACTCCAAGATTCTTCAGCAGGCAGATGTATGAGTGTCTCTGTAAAGGAATTTAGGTGAAAAAAAAGATTATTTTTTCTTCTTCATAGATTAAATTTTTTATCCCTTTGAAAAGATTCTGATGTTAACAAAAGAAGCTGGAGAGCATATATCCCTTTTTGGTTCCATTTAGGGATAGGGAATTCAAAGTTATGAGAAGGACAGATACAGTTTTGAATAAATAAGATTGCATAGTTCAAGTATCTTTCTGGTTGCCCTCCTCTGAGGCTTAGACATATATGTAATATCTTTCTGAAAAAAGCTGGTCCAAAAATGTTCAGAAAGTGGCATTTACAGATAATGATGAAATAAATTCCTCCAACAAGGTTTTTGGGTTTTGATTTATTGATGGATGAGTTGGGGTTCTTTTGTGTGTGTGTGTGTGTGTGTGTAAATCCTTTAAATGGAAATTTTATTACAGGACTGTGATTACTCTTTTGTCTTGTGGAGTGTGCAAATAAGGACACAAAGTTTGTTTCTGCTGCATCTCAATCACAACATCCTAGGAGTGCAAAGGTTCTTTAGTAGATAGAATTCAGTCAGAAGAGTAAATTCATATTCTGTTTTTAAATATGCCGTTAATAAAATCTTCTTGTACTGTGTGGATTCCTAAGACACTTTATGAATGTTTTGTTGCATCCCTCTGAATCTTAGTCTCTTCTATGTTCTCCTCTCCTCAGCTTAATTTATTGCCAGAACATTTCACCCTCCCACATAGTCTTCCTTCCAGGTCAGTGCAGCATGGCATAAAGTGAACAAATGTGTGTAGTCTTGACAATCTTGGTATGACGCCCTGCTTTGCCACCTTCCCACTTTTCAAGCTGTTGCAATTCATGATTATATGCTATCCTACCACTCAGTGAGCTGGTAATTTTGAGTCTCATTCAATTTCAGAAGGGATTATGTTCCTAAATCTCATCAGTTCCACTCTTAGCCTTATCTTACACCTTTTAAAATTATTGTTAGTTTAATCCTCCATGCTTTTGGCCATACATTCTATGTGTGTTGGTATTTTTTAGTATAGTGTTGCATCTTGATTTGGTTTCATAAATATGTTTTTATCCATAGGACACCATTTGTCTGCTGCTTAAATCCTTCGAATTTCTCTTCCAATCTTCACAGAAATCTTCTCTGTATGTGAATGAATTCAGAGAAAATTAAATAGCATTCCAGACATTGTCCTTTTAGTCTCACAGATCCATAATGTCCTAGGCCTACATTTTTACTAAATTTTTCGGCACTTTTTATTAGTTATACATTCTCTTTGTCCTTTTCCTTCTCTCAGGAGACAAAGAACCCTTTCCCCTTCATTTGTCACACACATGCTGATCTCTTTTGACTTTGGCTGATGTTTCTGTGTGGATTTACCAGGAAAGTGTGGTGTCTTCATTTTTATTTCCTGTGCAATGCCCCTTCTGATCATTTGAGCCATTCAGTTATGAATAGTTTACAAAGTCAATAAGCTCATTCTAGTCCACTCAAACAGTTGTTTTTTCTTAACAGTGTTTCTCCCTCCATCCTTATCCCTTATAGTGCAGGCATGCGAATATTTGCATTAGATGTCTAGTTCTGTTGACCCTAAAAGGTTGAAGCAATGG